>NW_027266341.1:20918619-22271744 GCF_022045235.1 Haliotis cracherodii | reverse complement strand
TGTCAAATGCCGCACTCAGCAATGTTCCAGCTACATGTTGGTCTGTAAATAATCAAGTCTGGACCAGACAATCCAGTGATGAGATCATCAGCATCCATCTACGCAATTGGGATCACATGCATCAACCAAGTCTTCGAACCTGACCACCCAATCCTTTTAGTGTCTCTTATGACAAGTATAGTCGCCTTTTACGGCACATTCCAATGATCAGACAGCGTATCCACTATACTCAACATAAACTCAAAGATGTTGAAAGCATCCCCAGAGATTTCCCACCACCTACAGTGTGATTGATGGTCCTGCAACACCTCTGAGGACATCAGAGGACAACGCTAGCCTCAGAGGACAGGATAATAATGCACCTATGGAGAGGGTGGTCACACTAGCCAGCTTGTCACTAGCCTCCCGGCAGGACACACTGGTCAAGATTGAAGGCAAAACACAAGCCATTTAACACATTCTTCAAATCGATGATCCATCATCAGAAAAATGGCCTTGGGCAAAAAATTGACTCTGTGATGCTGAAACATTTAATCATTTTGTCAAAGATTTGTTTTCAATGAAGAAAGATTACAGTCTCCTAATGCCAGTAATCTCGCAGGTAGTGCAGCTAGGTGTTGAAACTTGACCTAGTTGTTAAAATGAAGGAATTTGGTTCACCTGAGAACTGGCCACTTGAACCAATTATAGTGAGCTTCCGTGACATCCCAGACAGTCTGACTGTGACAGATTCCTAATCTACAAAAGCTTCCACTTTTCCACCATTTAAATTTGGAAAAAATCCCCTCTGTCACTTTTGTAACAATATGCGGAGATGGTGTTGTTGTTGTTGAACATTTTAAATATCAAGTCCAAATATAGACACATTGATTTCTGATTAAAATTATGTATTTTTGGCCTTCTTGAATTCTTGACAGCACTGTTGATTTTGTTATATTTAACATTCTCATTGTTAAAATTGTAAGTTTGTAGGATATGTGATCTTATAATACATTTGCATAGTTATGACATCTTTGAGTGGCATATAGAGTAAGTTGGGTTTAACATCGCTTTGAACAGTATTCCAGTTATATTTACGCAATGACGATTTACTGAGGGAGGAAAGCCCAAAGTGAAGCAGATCTGAGACACTTACTACTTCGGTGAAACCCACGAGCACAGGTATGGTGCTGACAAACCTGGAAACATAATCGGAGCGAACAGGGATTCGAACCCACAATCATAGGATTATGGCGTGATCTGCACAGCGAATTGCTGCAATTTACAAGACAAGGATACCCGTGCCCCCGAGTGGCTCTTAAAAGTTGGTGTGATGAATAAGAACAAGTTATATGGAAAAACAACTTCTTTATTAAATTAAGGCATGTTTCCTTGTAGATTCCAACACCTTTATCTCGCAAGTGACAACAAAGGTGTCCCATCCTTGATAGAGGTGTCAGTATAGACACCACAATGCAACTTCAATTGTAATATAACTCTATATCCATATTACTTGTTCTTGTTTAATTATAACATGTTTAAAAGGCGACTATGCTTGTCGTAAAAGGCGACAAATGGGATCGGGTGGTCAGGCTCGCTGACTTGGTTGATGCATGTCATCGATCCCAATTGCGTGGATGGATGCTCGTGATGTCAATCACTGGATTGTCAGGTCCAGACTCGTTTATTTACAGACCGCTGTCATATAGCTGGAATATTGCTGAGTGCGGTGTTAAACAACAAACAAAACCAAATATAACATGTTTATGAACATGTGATTAGCAATGAAAAACAGTTTTCACTTATTTACAACTTTTTAATCATAAATATACCGATACAGTTCATAAATTGACAAAATGTTACATTTAACATGGTTTCTAGGCCATACAATGTCATATTTTGAAAAACATTGCCAGTAAGCACCTGGATCCATGATATTGACGTCATCGCAAGTCTACGTTAAAGTACTTGAGTTACGATCATTGTAGAGTTAAGATGACTTAGCGCAAGAGGACCCAGGACCCAATTCAACATACAACATTGACAAAACAACTTTTAAAGGTTTTGTCACCACGAAACTTAAACATCACGAATTTTCACGGTAAAAAGATTATACAAGTTTGAGAAACATTTCCTCAAATATGAGCAACTGGAGAATGACTTTTTTCCACTAAAAAATGATGACAACACAATTGGATACATTGACACCACCCATTAACGCAACATCAGAGGGAGAAAGGAAAAACAAAGGCTGGCCTCTTTCTGTGATCTATCTTGTTAAAATCTCAAACCCTTTGCTACAGAAATATACCACACATTCTTGTCGGCTGAAACCTACATTGAAGTCACAGGTTCCAGCCTTCAAAAACAAATCCAGGAAGTACTGCGTTTTTATGACCCGAGCACCTCTGCGCAGAGTTGGAGATCATTTGTTTGATGTTGTTTACACATGCTCTTTTTCCCGAGAAAAAACACAGAATTGCAGAAGTATTTACTCTTAAGATAGCCGAGACATTTTTATCAAGCTGCCATCAATATATTCCAGTGAATACACATTATTTAGAATGCACAGGAACCTTGATTGTGGGGACCTTGTTAACCCAGAAACCTGTCTATCCAGACAAGGAAGTAACAGGGGCATTACTGATAGTCCATTAGCACCAGGTGTTTTTGCGAAACAGGTGAACAGGTGCTGTGCCATGCTACTGGTAGCTTCCGCATGGAGTGAAGGTCGAGGTCACTATACAGTTTACTGCACACAAACATTTTACCACTGCCTCCTCTTCAGGAAATAGTCCTCTTTCAAGTAATTCAAGGGTAACAATTTCAAACTGTGGAATCTAAATTGATAGTTGCATCCTTAGGTACCCATATGTAAGAATTATAGACCCATATTTTCTCTCGATTTATGGATGTTTTCATGAAAAGAGTTTGAAATAAAATTAAGGGATATTTTTTTCTATGCCAGACTGAAAGCAAAACATCTGAATATGGATAGACAGGTTTTGAACAAGATGTAACATTTTTTATCAAAGAAGATTTTTTTCACTTTGAGCTGTATAAAAACATCTTTCTTGTTTTACCTATTTTTTTAGACCCAGGATGTAGGAGATAAAAATGTATATACTTCTGACTTGTTATGACTCGAAAAAAATGAAAAATGTATATCTAAAAAATATTCATATTGTATTTTGATTGAAAAAAAAATGGTTGCTAAAGAAGTTCTCCTTACGTCCATTCCCTGCCAACTACCATAATTACCATCTCACTCACTCACTCACTCACGCACGCTTGCTCACACACACACACACTCACTCACTTGCTCGCTCGCTCACACACTCACTCACTCACACACAAACACACACACACTCACACACACCATAATACACACTCAAACACAACACACACAGAAGCACACGCCACCACCACCCACACACAGATGCACACACACAGAGCACCAACACACCCCTGCAGATGCACACACACAACACAGACACACATGCATGCACTCACACATGCACAACCACAGAGATACACATTCAGACACACAGACACACACACACAGAGAAAAACAGACACCACACATACACACACACACACACACACACACACACAGACAGCACACATGCATGCACACAGAGGAATACGCATACAAACACGGACACATACAGACATACACACAGAAACACACACCACATATGCACACACACACATGATACACATACGCACAGTCACATATATATACACATGCACACACATACACAGATACAGACACACAGAAACACAGACACCACACATGCATGCACACAGAGAAATACACATACAAACACAAACACACACACACACAAAAACACACACCACACATGCACACACACAGAAACACATACCACACATGTACACACACACACAGATACATATACACACACACAGACACACACCGGTACACACACATACACAACATTTACACACAGAGACACAGACACCACACATGCAGGCACACAGACACACAGACACTAACACACACACACACATCATACTTTCTGATTGTCAGAAGAATGCTTTCAAATTTGGTGTTGAGTTAAAACAGTAATAAAATTGTTGATTGGTGAGCAACTTTTCCAGTGCATGGGTAGGATTCAAGTGATCTTAAGTGAGTATGGTTTAAGGCTGTTTTTACCAATTTTCACCAATATCCCAAAGGTTTCATATCCTCGTGTGAATTGAACCCAGGACTTTGGTTCCAGAAGAGAAAATCAGTGATGTTAAAATGTTGAATTCTAATGGTACCCTTATGTATGCTTACTGGAACCTTGTTTTTGACCCAGCAAGCTTTCACTGCCTTGATATAATATTCTAGCAGCGCCAGACTAGATGGCATCCTGGTAGCGCCATTTTGGTCTTTTACTTGGTAGTTATACGCACCACAGGCACTATTATCATGTTGATTACGATATCATAAACTAACTTTGGAGTCTAGAATTTTATGAATAGTTTTTTAGTAAAAGTATATACTTTGCTAGAAAATGAATAAAACATTGAAATATACTTATACAAGATGTTGTACCTAAAAACAAAAATGCTTAATAATGATAAAATTGATCATATAATGGTTAGTGTTATCGATGCGATAAACCAAATGGATAATCTTGGTTCTACGATAAATATGCAAATGATGTCACATAGCAGGAGCTACTCTTCGTAAATAATAGCAACAACAACAATTTCCATAATCATAAGAATCCATTGTACAGAACTGACTATAACATTCGAAGTTAAACATGTATTGGACAGGACACCTATATCCACCATGTTTGTTTCATGCTACTAATAAAGCCGTAACCAACAGCATCATTATTTGAAAAGTAGGGCAATAAAACTCAAAATAAGCAGAAAAAAGACCCCGCTTGCATTTGTATGGTTTAATATGATTAAACCTTGAAATTGAATGTCAAAATGATGTATAAACGTTGAAAATTTGATAAAAAAAAGTCGAAATTGTACTCGCAAATAGAAGTTCCATAATGGCATGCAACAACCTCATCCATGACAACCATTGGAGCCACATTTCAGTGATATGTATTTTGCATCTACTTTTGTAATCAAACATTACATTTAATAACGTAATAACATTTAATATTAAATTCAAGCCATTGAGTAGAGGGCAAGTCCTCTAAACTCTCTGTAATTTTAGCAAGGCGACAAAAATGGCATCTGATAAACTTTGAAAATGTTACTAAGAAAGAGCTTGTGCACATCCCTTACCAAATGTGTTTGCGAAAATGTGAGCGTATCTTGCCCCATTCATAGATGTAAAAGCGCTGCAGTAGTCTATAGTGGTGGAGCGTCTACCCAGAGAGAGGAAGGTCGTGGGTTCAATCTGTGTCATACCAAAAGACTTTAAAAGATGATACTTCTTGTTACCCTGCCTGGTGCTCGGGATTAAGAGTCTAAAACAAAGACTGTTCGGAGTCAGTAAACTGTATCTGAGTGGGGTGGTCATGCTAAACTGTGGCATGGTATCTCAGCGGCCGGGCTAGCACTATAAAATCAGCATCAGCCAAGACTAGTACAAGCAGCGCTATAGCACAACAAACATGTGCTTGCATGTTGCGAAAACATGTGCTTGCATGTTGCGAAAACATGTGCTTGCATGTTGCAATAATCTTGAACGAGACATTTAACCCCATTTCACCCCACCTCACCTCATACATGTTTGGTTACTACTTCGAAACCTATAGCGATTTCATAACATTTTTTAAATGACGAGACAATTTTTAATGGCTTCCCAAATGTGTGAGTGCATATGTGCAAACAGCCATGGCTGCAAATCCTTAGGCACTATATCATGACTGACGCAGTTCTCTCAATCGCTTAATATTCCGACATAATTTCGAAAGTTATAGGAAATAGCAATAAATTTTAAACTTATTACAACATTTACGATATGAGATCACACTTGGCTAAATGCCAATGATCACTAAAATGTAAATGACTGCTTGATAAGTACATATAAATGGAAGCCAATATGGATTCTAATTACTTTGTATCAAAATAATTTAAAGAATTGAAGATTTAAAAGCTCTAATGAGTAATTATTGAATAAAAAACTTCAAATAATGTTATTACATGATAAGGTTTTCAGATTTACTACTTTAAGACAAGATTAACTCTTTTATCAATATCGTCATAGATAAAAGTAAAGCTATTATTTCAAGAAACTGCTGCAGTTCTATTAACAAAAAATCAATAAATAATCTAAATGACTTGAAGACTTCAAAGTAAACTTTGAACAATTAAAGATGCATCATTGATTCACGATGCTACTCTTTCAAATGAAGGTACAAGATCAAAAGCAACAATATTCAACAGTATTTAAACCATCAGAACTATCTAAATTCTTAACTATGAAAGTCCATTATTGTGCATAGCGAATTAATGCCAGTCTGGAATTTATAGAACTGGGAATTCTTTTTCTCATGGTTTTCTGAAAAAACATGCACCCACTAATTCTATAATTTGTAGGTAGGCGAGGCATTTGTCTTTCGTGCCAGCATCGCAGCATCCTTGGGGACTTTATTGACCATGGCTGTGGAGGGATAGATTATCTATAAACACAAGCTGTTTTCAACAAGAGGAAGACAGGCAGTATTTTATGCCACTGGAACATAGCTTTGTAACTTCACCTGTTGTGTGTGGACACCGGTTCTACAAATATTCACCTGCACACGACAGAAGGGCCAACCCTCGGAGAAGGAAGTCGATGACTGAACTGAGCATACACATCTCCCGGGCGTTTATCCTCTGTGTAAATCGTAAAATCAGGAGAGAGTAAACTTCAAACACAATCGAGTTTGTTTTAAGTCTCAGGGATACATTCTCTGTCGTCTTTCGACATTTCACACCACACAAAAGTTGTCAGTGACTTCACATGCTTTGACATTTTATTTTTTAAAAAGGTGTGGCCAAAGGAAATGCATATCAAAATTGATGACATATACACTTTTAGCTCATTTTGGTTCAAAGAAAACTCCCTAAATGCTCATGCTCTTTAGGGCTGTGTATTGGCCAAAAAATGGTATTGCAATATATTGCGATACAGGTATCTGTATTGTGATAAGTATGACAATATATTGGGAGCTGTATTGTTTGACAGTGCTTACACTGATTGTACATGCAGATCCTATTTTCAACATACCGAAATAAATACTGCGATGTCAAAGTCAGTTGGTACTGTCGTCAGAAACAAATCACTTGCGTCACTGCCGTTTTGTCAATCTTTTTCGAAGGGAAACATCATTTGAGAATTGAGTGTAGATTTTCGATTAAACAATACAAATAAAAACAAAACTTGTTATATTTTTTTACCTAATATACTCGAAGACAGAACAAATATTGCAAAACATATCACTTGAAAAGCGTATTGCAGAATAATGGTATCCTGGTAATTCCATTAAGCCTGAAGCTCTTATATTAATTGAAAAGGCCATTACAAATACATGTACTATTAATACTACATATGTATCTTAAAATTCTGCCAAGACTTTGGTCAACAGTTCCTTTAATAGTGATGTTAAAATTTTGAGAGAAAAAATCTTATCCAGTCTTTGAAATATTTTATAGGATTATTAGATGACATCTTGTTTAATGCTGTCTGTTAGGTTTAATCTCTTGAGAGGGCACTGACATGTTAGTGAGAGAAATATACCACGTCACATTTCGCTACAGTTCAAAAAGGACTATATCCTAAGGTCAAGTTCTTTCAGTGAAAGAATCTCGTCTCCACATGTCATATTTCAAATGAAAAAGAGTGACATTTAGTTTACTCTCCTTGCCTGCATATCAGTACATGTCACAAGAACACCCAATCAAACATTTACTATTGTCTGTCACCTTATGACCTCATTTGGAAATTGAACTGGTGCCAATATAGATATGTCAACCTGAAGTGGTCAAAGGTGCATATTTTGCCAAATTACATTCCACCATTGATGCTTTTTTACCAATATTATTTTTACATTCAGCAGCAAACAGTCTTTTACCTTATGGATTTGTCAATACTTGTCACAAGGAGATATATTCGTATATCAAGTTTGTTAGGTCAAATGAAGTAGTATGTCAGATATTACGTGAATATCTCCATACTGACGCCATGGATATAGTTCAGTTGAATCAGTCCTGCACCAATTGATTGTTAAATTATTAAATTGACTGGTTGTTTGTTTTGTCATTAATTGGTACACATTGGAAACTTTTTTTTTCAACGTACATTCTTCTCTATGTTTTTATGGTTAACGTTTCTTTTGGTGGGGAAATGTGAACCATATAATCCTACAGAGGAAGTGTGGGGTGCGGGGAGTGGGAGGAATTTGGCATGGGCGTGGGTGTGGGTGTGGATGTGGTGTGGGTGTGGATGTGGATGTGGCTGTGGATGTTGGCATGGGCATGGGCATGGGCATGGGCATGGGCATGGGTGTTATTATATTGATTCATTTTAATTGGATTCATGAAGGTCATACTACTTTCTATGACAAATAGCCCAAGGACACATCTGAAAACCTAACCTCAATTCAGAATTTGAAAATGTCTTCATCCTCAAATTACCTAAACTTGAACTTGAATGGCCATAGAACGTCTCTGGCACCAACTGTTTAGTGACATCTTCCTTCATTCAGGAAGGGTTCTGCCAAAATAGTAGGACTAGTCCCTCTCACAGACCACAGAGTATAGAATCTTTAAATAATAATCATTCACCCCTTTCCATCCTCTTCTCCTTCTCAGCGTAGGAGCCTATATTCATCCCATTTTCAGCTCTAAGAAATTGAAAGACTTGAGGGTTCTTTAATACCCTAGAGTTCCTTAATAAAATAAGTTGTATTTAACCTTATAAGTAACTGTAGTTTGGGAACTATGTTAGTCTAGGGCAGGACATGCTCTCCCATCTTGCAAACAAGTGTCATCTTTGTAACTCTTAAGTGAACAATTCAGTCACCTCCATTATTTTAGTTTTGACTGTATCGGTTCATAGGTAGGAATATGATCACAAAGCTTTGATATCCTTGTTTGTTGTTTAGTACACACTCAGCAATATTCCAGCTATATGATGCCGGTCTGTAAATAATTGTGTCTGGATCAGACAAACCATTGATTGATGTCATGAACATCGATCTACTCAATTGCGATACAATGGCATGCCAGAATCAAGTCAGCAACTCTGACCACCGAATCCCTCAATCGCCTTTAACAACGAACAAAAGAAAGGTCAAGACATGTCTGTACTCAGAGAGAAACATAAGCCACCTTTATTACTTGAAGACCAATTCTTACCTTGATTTTCATAAAGGTTTGACCTTCTATCATCTTATAGCAATAATAATAAACTAATTAGGTCTAACATCATTTAAGAAAATTATGAGGTATGACAAGGGCCCTCTGCTCTTTGACAACTGGATCGGCAAAGTTTAAGAAATGAGAAAAATATTTAGAATCATTATGAAACTTATCAGGTTTGTACAGACAAAGTTTCATTTTAATTGTTAAATATTTTGACTTATCACAACATTCCTTAAGATGTTAGGCTAAAAAGTGAAAAAGAAATTTAAAGCATAAAAGGAATCTACCGTACGTCAGTATTTGAAATGAGCTACTTTTTGACCCAAGCTGATTTTCTTTGGGTGAGGTGAAATTGGGCTCGACGTCGCGTCCAAGATTATTGCACTTATATAGCGACGTGCATGCACGTGTGTGTGTGGCTGCTTGTACTAGTCCGGACTGATGCCGATTTATAGTGCTAGCTCACTGGGATACCATGCCGCAGTTTAACATGAACAACCCACGCAGACACAGTATACTGACTCCGAGCCCACCAGTCCTTGTTTTACCCCCTAAATGCCCAGTGCCTGACAGGGTAACAACAAGTACCATCTTTTAACGTCTTTTGGTATGACGCGGCAGGGGATCGAACTCCGGACCTTCCGCTCTCCGGGCGGACGCTCTACCACTAGACCACGGAGGCGGCCGATTTTCTTTGGAGATTCACTAACACAGGGTGCACAATTTATCTTATAGTTATTAAAAAACATTGTTATTCACACACTTTAGCTGTACTTCATTGCATAGTACAAGTTCAAAATTTGTTTGAAACTAAAAAGGGCAGATATTAGTGAAATAAAGATAAAAAAATTCATAATCATACAATTTGCCATTCATGGTGGGTAATGAAGGGGCCATAATTATCCCCACTGAAGCACGCCTTCTGATCACCACTGTATCAAAGGGTGGATGGATATATATATATATATACAACTGCTGCTATACTTAAGGATGCACAATGCTTTCTGGCTGTATATTACCTTCTTTGATATGAAATGTCAAACTTACATATCTACCATAATCTGTTCCCAGCAGAAGACATTTCATGCTTACAAAACTATAGACTCCATCATTAACTTAGCTTAAACATTATAATGTGTTATTTTTCCTTCTTTGAAGCATTTGATATTGTTTTTATTAATAAGTTCTGTGCTCACTGAGACTGGAATATATACTTCTTAGCTTACATATATTGTCATTACATCATGAATATTCAGCATGTATTATTCTTATAGTGTATGTCATGCGATATAAGATGATATATACTTCTACTTATCTGACATGTGACATGATCAATTCAACATTTTAAAGTCGGTTTCTTCATCTTGATCTTCCACTCCACTGAATTTATAATTTGAATTTAATTTCCGATTTACAAATCACAATAAGACTGAATGTTAATGTCAGGCCAGACCGTTTATTTTATGGTTTAGGTTATTCTGTTGCATTGACAATTTATATTTACAGAAACATACTGGTCAAAAGGTGGGGCACTTCAAGAACAAAAAGAATTTTCAAGTCTGAATATGTTGCCATTTGTGTAGTGTTAGCTTTTTCATCATTTACCTGATTGCCTTCCAGTTTAACCTATTTTGTCTTGAAGTTTAACCTATTGCCTTGCAGTTTAACCTATTGTCTTGCAGTTTAACCTTTTATCTTGCAGTTTAACCTATTGTCTTGCAGTTTAACCTTTTATCTTGCAGTTTAACCTATTGTCTTGTAGTTTAACCTATTCCCATGCAGATTAACCTATTGTCTTGCAGATTAACCTATTGTCTTGTAGTTTAACCAATTGTTTTGTAGTTTAACCTATTGTCTTGAAGTTTAACCTATTGTCTTGTAGTTCAACCTTTTGTCTTGTGGTTTAACCTTTTGTCTTGTAGTTTAACCTACTGTAGTACCCTTGTAGTTCAACCTTTTGTCTTGCAGTTTAACCTACTGTAGTACCCTTGTAGTTTAACCTTTTGTCTTGCAGTTTAACCTGATTTATCAGGTCCATTGTCTTGCAGTTTAACCAATTGCCTTGTAGCTTAATCTATTGTCTTGTAATAGTGAAAAGGCCAGAGACATGTATCACTTTGTGAGACCATGAATGTGAGAATGGCGCTGACAGAACAAGAATCCAAATTCTGGAATTTGAAACCACAACCAACACTTCTTGATGAAAGAATAGGATGCAATTCCACACATCAAATATTAAGCCTTTGACCACAGAGCAACTCTGAGATAATACAAACTGTTCATTGTCACCTGCAGTAAAAAATACCCTGAAGTATTTCCATGAGCAAAATGGATGAGCATGTCCTGTCATGTTGTACCAGCCGTCACGTGTGAAGGTCAAGGTGACTGCTAGCATGACAAGTCCTACCAACACCAATTAGGGCCTTGCACACGAGGCCTTGTTCCATGAACTGATCTTATTACCAGGGTTAAAATTGCCTTACCCTGGCTACCTCAAGTCTGACCTACAGGTCGTAGTGATAGCATTGCTGGAAATTGGACTTAAATTGGTCTAGGAACAGCTGTTCAGAAAAAAGGGTCCTTTCTATATACTGATGACAACAACTACTGGCATCATGTGAGAAGGCTAAGGGCAGTATGGTGAAATTCATAGTTCTTCTGTAATAGGAAGGTCTTATTATCAGAAGGAAGGCAGATCCAATGAGTTGAATGAATGTTTCTCTCAAGCTTAGGGACCCATGTGGCACATCCTTTAGGAGACATAATTATTACCATCATGTCACAAATGTCATTATTAGATTTGCATCCAATTGGTTTAAAAAAAAATGAAGCTGAGGCCTCTTATCATTAAAGTTTGCTCTTTGTGAAAATGATTTTCACCAGGACCTCAATAGTAACAATGAGTGAGTACATGATTTTGATATGGTCAGAATCATTCAAAGAACTCTGCATTTAGCAAAGATTTTGTATGAATGTGGAAAGGATTTTGTTGCTTTTATTGCCACTATATTGCAATGTTCCAGCCATATAAAAGTGGGGCACACCAAGTCATGTAGGGAATTGAACCAACTATTTGACATCCCATCAAAATTTTGCAACCAGTATGTAACCCTTGTCCTCATAGGTTAAGGGACCAGTCATTTATTACAGGGGTGGGTTGGCCAGATTTTTTTTTTATGCACTAACGTACAGAAAATGATAACCCTCCCCTTATGCTTGGCATACCTTTGGAAGACCCTCCCCATGTCCGTGTCCTTTTTGTATGACCTCCCTGGAAAGACAAAATGAAAAAGCACTTTATATTTGATCATAAAATGTCCATTTCTTCAGGACCATCCCCAAAGATCTGTATTATATTTTATGACCCTACCATAGTTTTGGGTGACCACACCCTGATTCTCTCTGACCCACCAACCCCTATAATAAATGACCAGTCTTAAATTTGAAGGTCATCATTGTAAAATAGAGTTGAGTCCATGACAAATTAATTTTTACATTTTTTATCTCATGGGCATGGGTGGCCCAATCGTCTAAGGTGCCACAATTCGCTAAGCAGAGTTGCATCCCTTGGGAATGCCAGAAACCAGTGTTTGTGGGTTTGAATCCCAGTTCAACCTGATTTTGTTTATCGGTTTGTCAAGCACCATACCCGTGGTCATGGGTTTCACCAAAGTGGTGAACGTCTGAGACCTGCATCACTTTGGGCTTTCCTCCCACATTAAGCTGAAACACAGTGATAAAACTGGAACACTGTTCAAAGAGGTGTTAAATACACTCATTACTTGGTTTGACAAAATGGACTCACTCATCCCTGCCAGGTTCCCAACCAAAACCTTGCCTTATATCATTTTATTGTCTCCAAGTATCTACTGAATAAGAAAATGACTACTATTGACTTCTTTACTTGACAAAAATACACCTTTATATTGTCCTGACAAACATTCCTGCTCCATACGAATCATATCTATTGATAGTTGGGCTAGAGTCCTCGAACAATTTGTTTGAAGAAAATAACATGTAGAACATAAAATGCCTCACGTCTAATATTTTTTTAATAAATTTTGAAGAAAATCTTATATTCAATTTCATGTGGTCAAAGGATTTTGATTTTTTTACTTAATATAGAACCATAGGAGATTCTACTTTCAGTTATGATAATTTAATAAAAAACTTTCATTTAAGATGAGGAACGCAAAGTTTTTCACACATATACTTCCAAAGAAAATTTCAGCAGAAAATAAACAGCCAGGCAAAAGGATGTATACACTGGAAAGTTGGAGTTGACCAAAAACTTACTAGGCTGAAAACAGTTGCTGAAACATTGCAAACTTAAGGTCCAAACCACAGCTATGACAATCATATATTATTTCTAGCAACCACCAAATATGAGTGTACGCTTTCATTTGTCCAGCAGTTTAGGTCCCCAGTACCTGAATGTATGTTGCATACCTCCACGGTATACCTTGTTGCTCATGCTATCGAAGAGGCGGTCGGGTAGCCTAGTGGTTGAAGCGTTCGCTCATCACACCGAAGACCCAGGTTCGATTCCTGACATGAGTACAATGTGTGAAGCCCATTTCTGGTGTCCCTCGCCGTGATATTGCTGGAATATTGCTAAAAACGGCGTAAAACCATACTCACTCACTCATGCTATCAATCACTGGTTTGCTTGGCCCAGACTGTAAAAACAGGCTAGGAATTGGCTGACAACATTCACCTACTTACATCATCCCTCCCACCAAATAAACTCCAAAGAAATAATTCCAAGATATTTGTAGCACCCCAATGATTATCTCCCAGTATCCATGTAGCACTGTAACTAATAACACTCAACCAGGAGATGCAATAAATACCTCCTTTCCTTACAACTCAGAGAGGTTCTATGCAATCTATCATAAAACATGATAGACTCTCTGAAAATGCCTATCATTACACAAACGCATGACAACAATATTCCTCCATTTATACACTTAAGTTTCCAATACTCCACTATGGCAATCTCGGAGTCAACCATTATGTGTAATTACTTACAAAAGCTGTTAGTAGTGATGATTTTGCACCAAATAAACTTGGAATATAATTTAAAGCTTCATTGAATAAAGCAAGCAAGGCTTTGTTGGCTGCTATTTATGTAATATCAAGGAAATTTGCTTGTCATTCGCTCTTTGTTGTTCGTCAAAGAAGTTAATTCGCACCTCAGGGAACGGATATATGGTAAATTGTCTCTATTATAGCATTATCATCTTAGCTAGTTATTATGTGTTCATCGTTAATCAGATTTGTTAGATCGACTTGAAATTGGAGCATCTCTGTTAGTGTAATATACACCTTCTATTGTAAACATTTGTTTTCTCAGTGTATAACACTGAAAATAAAGCAATTGATGACCTTAGATGTGTAGCCCCATAACTGAAAACATTAATGTGAGAAGGATGTAATAGATAAAATGAAGATTTTTGTATCAATGATATTAAATCAATTAGTGTACAAACCAGTTTATTAATTGAACTGTCAATCATTTTGGGGAAAAAAGGATTAAAATCAGAGCAACTTCCTCCGAAATACAATAGCTCATTTGTCTGATGTCAAGAACTCATATAACTATGTCTCAATGGTCTGATATGAAAAAAAATGAAAGTGCAGAAATTACAATATCAACTTTCATATGAAAGAAACTAAACGAGAAATTAACATCCTGAAGCCATTTTTAAAAGATCTAAAACTGAGTTGAAATTGATTTTATTCAAAGCATAAAATTTAAAACACAAGATTTTAACACCTAAAAAATATTAATAAGAAATTCAATATGTTACCAAAATCCAATCTTTTAAATTGAAATCAATAGCCACTTTCCAAAATTGAAAAATAACTCAGATATCATATCAGAAAACGCATTCAACACCCTTATTGACAAAATATAATCCACTAAAAAAATATTTTTCTTCGGGATTCTATTTGAAAAATCAACCTTTAACAGAACCTTTTTAATCTTGTTGTTAACCCCCAATTAATATGCTACTGTTACAAACCCCATATTTGGGTTCAAAGCTTGACAAATGGAGACAGGGAACGAAAAAAATCTCACCGAAGTCTCGGCCTTTAATTAGCGATGAATTAAAATCTTTTCATCAAGCTCAACTAATTGAAATGCTGCTAAGCTAAAGATCTGGTATGGAGTTTCCGTCTTTAGCTAAAAGTGACCCCACGATTCTTGCCTCTCATTGGAGGACTGAGGTGTATAAAGGCATACCGTCGCAGATCTTACGATGACAATGCCTGTATTTACATCCTCGGATGGGATTAGTTGTACGGGATACTGAAGACGGATATTAAAGCACGGCTGACAAATATGAGCCACTCTCTGATAAAGTAAGATTTGATGAGCCATGTTGAAAAAATGGAACTCGTGATGTTTGTTTGTTTCAAATTGAAGCCAGTGTTTGCTTCATCTGACTGCTAGGTCACCAGCTATTGTCGAGTGATGACTCCGGTCCTCATTGAGGTGAGGTGAGGAGAAAAAAGGCTATTGGTCTGATTTTCAGACCCACTGGTTTTGACAAGAATGCAGGAGGAAGCGGTGATTGTCAACAATGATATGTTGTGAGACAGAAACAACAGAGCTGAGATGATACGTGATTGGAATTTGTTGATGGTAAACTTCAAATTCTGACACCAGCTGAGGTGAAATGGAATTATTAACAGTGCATAAATACCTAATGTCTCTAAAACAATATTATCTTTGTCATATCTTTATTGCAAGGACAGACTAAACTATGCTTCAGGAGGGGGTAATGTCAATCAATGTGTTGGTGCTGATTTACGAACTAAACTGAATAAGACAGGAACACGATAAACTGGTCTATGCTACCAATCATTTCAGTTATTTTATCAGGTCCATAAGTAACCAATTTTAACTTTTTCTGTTGTTATTCATAAATAAGGAGTTGAAAAATATCAAAAAAATTAACGTCTTTTACGAACAAACAGGGCCTGTTTCACAAAATGGTCATAGCGCTACGATTGTCTTAACTCTGTGTCACGGTATGGGAGTAAAGATTGTCTTAGTGCTAAGATCCCTTTGCGGAATAGGGTGCCATTGTACAAAGCAAACTTAGCACTAAGGTGATCATGACTCTAATACCTTAACATAAGCTTACGACTGTTGTAGTGCTGAGATTGTTTTTTGTACAATGGCACCCTAGACTCTGGACTTTGTTACCTCAGTGGGCTGAGGCACTGAAAGTGGTTGTGCAGAGTTACAGCCCTTTGAATTGCCAGCATGTGATGTTCAGGGGTTTGAATCGTATGATCCTTGCAGTTTCAGCGCCACACCCATTCATCATAGGGTTTTAATCCGAGTGAGTGAGTGAGTGAGTGAGTTGGGTTTAATATTTAATATTCCAGTCATGTCATGGCGTTTCAGCTTAACGAGGGATCAAAGCCTAGAGTGATGCAGGTCTCAGACATTTACCACTTTGGTGAAACCTGTTTCTAGGTTTGTCAGCACCATACCCATGCTCATGGGTTTCACCAAAGACCTGCATCACTTCAGGCTTTCCTCCCACATGAAGCTGACACGTCAAGATATAACTGGAATACTGTTAAAAGTGGCATTAAACCCAACTGACTGACTGACTGACTGACTCAGTATGGTAATTTCAGGGAAGAAGAATTTTACAAAGAAAAATATGCATTTTGTGAGAATGTAAGAGGACATATGTTCACATAAGGCCAAATATTTACAATATAGAAGAAAATACAGAACATGTGTGTTGAGCCACAACTACTCATTTTTTTAACATTTTATAAAAGGTTTTTTCAATATTGCTGTCATGACAGCCATATTTAAAATCAGATTTGAACCTCATGAACTCATTGGGTGTCATCAATGGAGGGAACAAGTTACACCTTCATTGGTCCAGTGGTTTCAGAGGAGACAATATTAACTGTGCCAGGAAACGTATTTTGAAAGAATTTGGAATTATGGTCAAAATACGAAGGTCAAATAAAATTTAAAATTGATAAATAAAACATAAGGTTAATAATGGACAATAGGTGTTGAGACCAACAATTAATTGTACACACATGCATAAAGTACACAGGTTTGGGTTTTCCACAGACATCATTAGCCGACATACATTGATATTCCATAGTACAAACAGTTCAATGTAGAATTAAAACCCAATTCACTCACTCATCATATCCAAAACCATTGATATCTTCAAATTTATTCAAACATGCCCTTGAAATTTCCATATGCGCCAACTCAATTCTATCTCAATTTCAAATCTCCAATTATCATCAAATCCAGAAAAAAAGACTGAAGTCTCATCTTCCATCCTCTCTGTGAACAATTAAGGGTCATGTGACAATGGATCTGAGAATCTAAAGTGTATTGACCTGAGGGATCAGGGCTTAAGGGGTCAAGACCTGAGGAAAATAAGGTAAGCCCTTCTCAACATTAATCTGGGGCTGTGAGATCGATACAAGAGTTAACAGGGCTAAGTCACGTTCTATTAAGGCCTGGTTGACACCATTGCACAGTGTAATCTGACATAGACATGGTTCTGTGATGAAGGCAGCCACATCTATTGTTATCAGACAGACACATATTTTGTTACAGAATTGGCATCTATTGGAGTTTGACCTGGGACTAATCTGACCAATCAATAAAGCATAGTTACATTAATTATTTAAACTCTGTGTTTATGTTGTAAGGTTGAAGGCTCCGGTATGATGTAAACAAGGGAGGATTCAAGGGCTTTTCCATCGGCTCCAGCCATTGGTGTCTACATTTCATAACTTTTAAGGTACAATCGAGCACACTCTTACTATGAAGTTTTCAAAGAGCGTCATACGACACCTTCTCAAACTTTGTTTGATCAAGGTTACAACATTCAAAGCCTCGGTAAAGTTTTCAATAAACTCTGATGCAATTAGCTAGTTTGACTTGTACCATATGTTGACGTTCTTGTGTTTTTTCAGGTGCACATTTGACTTGCTTTTGCATGTGTTTATGATAGGTGCCCTTGGTGGGGCAGGATATGCTCCCCTTATTATAAGAATGGATAACTGAAAATCAGTCATAACACCAGGTGTTCTAAAAAAGGGTACACATCTCCTGCCCTTACAGTCCGCCAATCACACAATTTGCATAAAAAAGTAATTATTAATTGAAGTAAAAGTTTTTGCCTAACCAAGTTGTGAGTGAGTGAGTGAGTGAGTGAGTGAGTGAGTTGGGTTTTAATATTTAATATTCCAGTCATGTCATGGCGTGTCAGCTTAATGTGGGAGCAAAGCCGGATGTGATGCAGGTCTCAGACGTTTCCACTTTGGTGAAACCCACATGCACTGGTATGGTGCTGATACACCTAGAAACATTTTCAGGCAAACCAGGATTCTAACCCACAATCATAGATTTCAGGTGTGCAGAAGGGACGTGACTCTACACAACTGAAATACAACGGCTGGGCCATCCCAAGTTGTGATGGTATCAATCCATGTATCTACTTATTGTTTTGCATAAGCATCAGGTTCTCATAGTTATATTTTTTATACAGTGGTAGTGTCTAATTATTAACGACCGTCTCCGTGGTCTAGAAGTAGAGCGTCCGCCCAGAGAGCAGAAGATCTGGGGTTTAGATCACTGGCCGTGTCATACCAAAAGACGTTAAAAGATGGAACTTGGTGTTACCCTGTCTGGCGCTCGGCATTGAGGGGCTAAAACAAGGACTGGTCAGTTCGGAGTCAGTATATGTGTCTGAGTGGGGTATTCATCATGGTATATCAGTGGGCTAGCACTATAAATCGGCATCTGTCCAGACTAGTACTAGCAGTCACAGATACACACACGTGCATGCACGTCGCTATATAAGTGCAATAATCTTGGACGCAAGGTTAAACCCCTTGTTGCAGCAATTCTCTGTACAGAAGGTAACAGAATCCTTCGATCAAGGGTTGGAGACTGTGATTCTCTCTGCTTCTCACTCCCCACTCACACACTGTCTAAAAAGAGATCAGTAGACCTTAATTACACAACAACACAACCTCACATGACCACCTTCCGCTTAAAAACTCCAGCCTGCTGGCAATCTGTCTGTAGTCAAGTTTGGGTTGTCGCCATCTTGACATCACATCTTCTAATTCAGCAAAACCAGAGATGCAGTGAACACATCTAATTGCATCCAAAAGTGGGAGAGATATGAAAAATGGTATTGAGAGAAAAGGTACAGGTAATTGACGTGAGGATTGTGAGAATATGCGGGAAAAACCCACCTGTGTATAAAATGGACTTGTCCGACCCTGCCGAGGTCGGATTCTATTGAGGTGTCATCGTTATTAAAATAAGGGTTAATATTTTTAATGCTTGTACATTTTATCATCATCCTTAAAGAGGCTGTACATAATGTTGATATCTCATATAGGAAATAAACGACTCGCGCTTGTTGTTTATCATACAATAAAACACTGCGAAAGAAAAAAAACGCCAAAGTGGTAAACATCTAGGACCTGCATTAATTATGCTTTCTCTCCACATGCCATGATATAACTGAAATATTATTAAACCAAACTCTCTCTCTCTCTCTCACATATTGAAGGTTCTTCTGATCTTGAGAAAACTGTTGACAAAGATACTGTCATGTTAATTCTGGATCGAGAATATATACCCTGAAACTACTTAAAGAGGGATAAGGTGCCATTATTTAGGATCTGAACCCGAGTGTAATGAGCAAACACCTTAACCACAAGGCTACCCCACCACTTCTCACTGCTTTTATGATAACATATCCTGCAAAGTATTCATCTGAGTGCACCAACACACAAAAATTCAATGATCACAAAAATTGATGTCATGTTGCATCCTTGCAAATGCTATGACAAGCATGAAATGTTTGGACACTAATTCAGATTCGCCACAGCCACACTTCGATAATTTAACGCTTATTGAATGACATTTTTGGAATGAACTTAAAAAACACATCGATTTAACTAAAAGATTGTCTAAAATATAATCTCTGATGTTAGATTAAAACAGATATACCCCATGCTAATGCCTTTGTCAGTAGAACGATTGATGGTCAGGAAAGCAATCAAGAAAATAACATTTTGAAACAAAACAGCGATTTCCAGAACTTTATTGCTGCATATATCTCCTGTAAAAAAGCCAGAATTGGATAAAAAAAATAAATACACTACATCTTGATCTCTGCTGGTGTTTTGGTTCTTGTGGGATGTGACCCATGAGGATCCGGGGTAGAAATGTCTTACGCAGCCAAAAATTGCCATAAAAGGCTAGACCGGTGAAGATTCCGGGGTAGAATAGGTCTTCAGCAACCCATGCTTGCCGTAAAAGGTGGCTATGCTTGTCGTAAAAGGCGACTAATGGGATCGGGTGGTCAGGCTCGCTGACTTGGTTGATGCATGTCTTGTATCCCAATTGCGTGGATCGATGCTCATGATATCAATCACGGGATTGTCTGGTCCAGACTCGATTATTTACAGACCGCCATCATATAGCTGGAATATTGCTGAGTGCGGCGTTAAACAACAAACCAACCAACCAACCAACCAACCAACCATAAAAGGCTACTATGCTTGTCGTAAGAGACCACTAACAAGATCAGGTGGTCATATTTTGACGTATTCTCGATTAAAAAAATTAAAACTGATAAGAAGAACATTCTAGAATGGCTTACAGATGGCCTAAATTGTATGGATATAATCATGAAAACCGTAACTGTTGTTCGGAATACCCCGTGTTAAATATTTCGTGGTTGCATAATTAGAAAACACATTCCGACTGTCGCTTTCATGATCTGGTAAGGGACGCTCTGATTGGTTTGATGAAAGGTCGTTCTGACATGACACTTGATGGGATGTTTGTTTAGCATAGCGAGAACTAAGATCTGATTTTAATGAGATTGATACTGTGTGCAAAATCAGACAGTTGCAAGTGATTGAAGAAGTTGAGTTGGGTTTAATACCCCTGTCTACTGTGAACAAAATTTCAGTTGTCATATTGGCTCAATGCAGGAAGAGGGCCCCAAAATAAACCTGCCATACAATGATTGAGTATGTTGAGTGAATTGCTGCTCTTTTTATTAGTCTCTTTGTTGTTTAACACAGCACTCAGCAATATTCCTGCTATATGACAGCTGTCTTTAAATAATCAAGTCAAGACCAGATAATTCAGTGATTGACATGAACATCGATCCACGCAATTGGAATACGATGACATGCATCTACCAAGTCAGCGAGTCTGACCACCCGATCTCGTTATGTGGCTCCTACGACAAGCATAGTCGCCTTACACAGAAAGAATGGGTTGCTGAAGATCTTCACGTGTCCTGCTGCTCTGAATAGTATTTCAGTATACATGTACAATGCTGTGTCAGCTTAATGTGGGCGGAGAGATTCTTGCTACTTTGGTGACACCCACAATCACAGGTATTCGGATAGAAAACAAGGATGACATGGAATGAGTGGGTTGGGAGGAACACTGCTTTGATCTGGATCTCAGTACACCAACAGCAATACCAATGAGAGATTCTCTCTACTTTGGTGACACCCACAATCACAGGTATTCAGATAAAAAACAAGGATTACATGGAATGAGTGGGTTGGGAGGAACACTGCTTTGATCTGGATCTCAGTACACCAACAGCAATACCAATGAGAGATTCTCTCTACTTTGGTGACACCCACAATCACAGGTATTCGGGTAAAAAACAAGGATTACATGGAATGAGTGGGTTGGGAGGAACACTGCTTTGATCTGGATCTCAGTACACCAACAGCAATACCAATGAGAGATTCTCTCTACTTTGGTGACACCCACAATCACAGGTATTCGGGTAAAAAACAAGGATGACATGGAATGAGTGGGTTGGGAGTAACACTGCTTTGATTAGGACCTCAGTACACCAACAGTGATGCCAATGAGATACTCTTTCTACTTTGGTGACACCCACAATCACAGGTATTCTGCTGGCAAACCAAGAATGATATTTAATCAACATGGGATTCAAACCATGACCAGCAAATCCTATACGCAACTCGACCTACAACGACTTAGCCCACTAGGCCACTCGTGCCATCCATTAATCATGAAGGAACATACGGATACCTGAACACAACCAAGGAATAGACGTAACAAATTTAATCTCTCCATTCTAGTGATGCGTCTGTATTCTTGTCATTGTCTGTAAACATGTCTGTCTATGGTCTACAAGAGATAGCTATCCTCTCCCTGGAGGGCTTCTTGAAGAATGGGTTTGGTAACAAGTCCCTCCCTGGAGATTGAATGTGTAGACAGGAATCTTTGAAACTGAAATTTGCTCATGACAGCATTAATTTCTAATTGGGAAAGAACCAGAAAGTTGATGAATGGAATTTTCGAAAAAATTCAATCAGATGACAAAGGTGGTGGTTTTGCAAATCACCTCCAGACTTCAGGGCTACGGGCTGTCATCTTTGACAGGAAAAACACATAGGTATTGATGTAAGTAATACCTACTGGTGTCAATAATTGTATCAGATTACTTTCGTTGCTTAAATCATTGGCTGATTTTGCTTGTTGAAAAGAATTCCCTTGGTAATGTTAATGTAAACATACAAAATGTCAGCAAGGGTATGCTTTGCCAGTCTAATATACTTGTGTTTTCGACTCTCCTAGCTTGCCTCTAGGCTGAAGTGTCTCTTGTGTGTCATGTGTAAACTTCCCCTTGAACTAAAACATTTATGCTGAGTGGGCAAGTTTCAAAACTGAATATTTATTTGTTGTTGTCTCTTAATCAAAATATATATATGTATAGACATATTGGCTATGTTTGGATCCAACTGCTGTGAGTTTCTGTAGGATTTAATGATACCATTGCAAGGATCAACCTGCAGATTCAAAGACTGAGTGAGTGAGTATGGTTTTACGCCGCTTTTAGCAATATTTCAGCAAAATCATGGCGAGGGACATCAGAAATGGGCTTCACACATTGTACCCATGTCGGGAATTGAACCCGGGTCATTGGCGTAACCAGCAAATGCTTTAACCACTAGGCTACACGACCGCCCCTCAGATACAAAGATCACAAGTAGGTGATGAGCAGGCTAGGAAAACTAACCTTGATGTAAGAGAAAGTGAATTGTGTCACTGGAGTGAGAGAAACTGATGCAAACTGTTTTCAATAAGTCGCCATGTTTTCAAATAAATATTAATTAAATTTGAAACATGCAAACTTCATGGAAGCCATTATTAAACATCCTTATGGTTTTTTTACAAGACATGCACATGATTTTTAAAAAAAAAATTCACATAAAGCAATTTGTTTGGCAAAAATATGTAATACTCAACAAGCTCTCAATGTTGGAGTGTTGTTCTGACCACCCACACAATGATCTACACCAAAAGCATGTTGTTAAACCATACAGCCTTGAGGCTCAGGAGTTCAAAGGGATATAATTTAGCACAGGAAATCATGTGATATATAGCACACATGTTACAGGGTTGAAATATTTTTTTATCTCTTTCACTTTTAAATTTGTAGAAAAAAAATCAATCCAAGTTTACTTACTTTAATTTTACTCATTGAAACATAAGCATTTTTTGGTAAAAATAATGTAATTAAGCAATTAAGCCAGGTGTTTAAAAAGCTGTTTAAGATGTTTCAGGAAATGTTTAGGATGCTTGCAACATTGTCTATTACAGATAAAGATGAAGATACCCATTCAGCAGGGGGTAGAGTTAAATGGTCATTACCATAAGGGGCAGTCGGGTAGCCTAGTGGTTAAAGCGTTCGCTCGCCACGCCGAAGACCCGCGGGTTCGATTCCTCGTCCCAGCCCTATTACTTTCTCAATTACAAATTTGATAAAAAGTATGTCCAAATGAAATCAAGTTATTTTCCACAGTCATTTTGACCTTCCAGGCATCATCCTTTTCATCCAAAGTAAATACTCTATCCTTGAATCTCCACAAAACAAGATGTCAGACAGTATATCAACAGTGACCTTTGGGTCAAGGTTTGTCAAGGTTAACCAAGGGAGAAAAACCAAAGTAAACCAGGATTATTTGACCAAAAATGAGATGAAGTGTTCTGAGGACATGGGTGCAGCTAAGATCATCAGTTTTTTAAGTTAACTCAGTTTCTGAAAGCGCCTCATGCTTAATTTCAAAGAAAAGATCAACGCTCCAATTTTTTTGTCAATCATTCCATTTCAATGCAATAAATCAAAAGAATAAGGATACGTTTTTGTTTCTACATCTTCAATTGAAAACATTATTTTGAAAGATTGTTTTTAAATGACTTCCCAATTCCTTACATTGATTTCTCATTCATCAAACAATGTAAAAGCAAGTTACAATGACCTCCTTAATACTGATGCTTTTTTACCGTATTTGCTGCAATATGTGCTCCAGATGCTAAGAAAATTGATGATGGGGAACTAATTTAAACCGTATACAACAAGTTTAATTTGTTGTTGGAGATTAGGCGTTAGAGAACCATCTTCCGCAGGCAAGGGAGTTAACTGACTATGTACAAATCCAGTTTTCACCCTTGCCAAACTTTGCTGGCATTTCAGAGTTCTATTTGGCTGGACTAACAGGTCTATGCATAGTCCAATCAAAAGTCGTAAACGACATGGTGACTGCCATGCATGTTTTGTGGATTGCAGGATTTGCAAAGCATTTGTACCATCAACTAGGCATCAACAGATATTTTCCAAATCTTATCGTGTTTTTAATCAACTTGTTCACGTAATTTGATGCGAGTAAGACATGCTTTATTACGATATAGATCTCGGTGTCGTTGTATAAAAGCACAATCTTAGCACAATCTTAGCACAAATCTTAGCACAAATCTTAGCACAAATCTTAGCACAAAGGTGATCGTAACTCCCATACCTTAACATAGACTTACGACAGTCATAGCGCAAAGGTTGTTTTGTACAACGACACTCTTGTCTATTGATGAGATCTTCTTGACTTTGGCGCCTGGAAGCAAATGCCAGTGTTATGATAGGTGGAATCTGATTGGTCTGTTGGAGGGACACAGAAGTGACTCATAATAGCCAATGGTGTCTCTGTGATTGAGCCACGAAATTCCAGCCTAGTTCGGTAAGGGTGGAAACTGGACTTTTATGGTCAGTTAATTCCCTTGCCCCAGGAAGATGGTAAACAACAAACTTGGCTCAAATGGCGATTAAACTAAAACGCATTATGTATCTAGGAACATATAATACTAGTATTTGACTGAAGGAAGGCGGTTAAACAATTAGGTTACATTGTAACAGTATATATGTATGCCCTGGCATTTATTATTTTACATTACCCAATCATTCTCACTCACTCACTCACTCACTCACTCATGGATAGTCTCTCATACAAGCGCTGCAAAAAGTATTTCTGAAAATCCAAAGCAAGCCTACAATGTTTTGGCAAGTCTAGAATTCTTCAGTTCAAGTCAGAAAAAGATATTCCTCGAGATCATTTTTATTTTATGTTAAAATGTAATAAAACAAAACATAACATATTTTCATTTCAGAAACTAAATGTTGGTGTACCACAAGGCCAACACCTCTAATAATCTACCTGTCTATCAACCATATCTAGTATACCCCCCTCACTCCACCCCATTCTGTGAGACCCGTGAAGATTCCGTGGTAGAATAGGTCTTCAGCAACCCATACTTGCCGTAAAAGGCGACTATGCTTGTCGTAAAAGGTGATTAACGGGATTGGGTGGTCAGACTTGCTGACTTGGTTGATGCATGTCATCAATCCCAATTGCGTGGATCGATGCTCATGATATTAGTCACTGGATTGTCTGGTCCAGACTTGATAATTTACAGACTGCCGTCATATAGCTGGAATATTTCTGAGTGCTGCGTTAAAAAACAAACCAACCCAACCCAAACATTCCGTGAAGATCAGG
This sequence comes from Haliotis cracherodii, assembly GCF_022045235.1. Classification (NCBI taxonomy): domain Eukaryota; kingdom Metazoa; phylum Mollusca; class Gastropoda; order Lepetellida; family Haliotidae; genus Haliotis; species Haliotis cracherodii. The sequence goes on along the minus strand of NW_027266341.1, from coordinate 22,245,509 downwards.
GTAAGCATTTGTCTTCAGCAACCCATACTGGTCACAAGAGTCAACTAACAGGATCGGGTGGTCAGACTCACTGACTTGCTTGATGATCGATCCTCATAATGTCAATCACCGGATTGTCTGGTCTAGACTCAATTATCTAGAGACTGCCATCATATAGCTGGAATATTGCTGAACATGGCGTCAAGCAAACAAACAAAACATTACAAGTATCATCATCAGTATTAGCTATTTCTTCCGACAAGTCTGTTATTTCCATGGTGATGTCAGCTTTCACATCTACATCTCGCAGACATCATAAATCACATTAACCTATTCCATTTGAGGAAATCTCATTTCCTTTGTAAAGTACTTTAATTCTTTCAGTCCATTTCCTGTTCTGCACAACACGCGATGCTTCCGTAAAAAATGGCTATTCTCTACATCCCATGAAAATAAAGGATTTAAAGTTCATCAAACAAACCACGCATTATACAAATTCCTTGATTCGATTTTATCAAATTTCATGCAATAATTGACCACAAATTTTAACTGTGAAGAATAAAATGAACATAATGTGTAAATATACTTTCTTTTGGTAGACAGATCTACGTTGAAATCACAGGCAGATCGGGGCTTGTCAACACATCTCTCAACCAGAGCAGATAATCAATGCTTAAACAGCAGGCTGCAAATCTCTAGGCCACAGAAACATTTGCTGATAAATAAATGATATCGGCATTTTTTTGTCAGATGAAATACACATATTAGTGTTTGACATGAATGTGTTTACAAGGCTCTTCTAGAACACAGCCAGATGATGGAACAGGGAAATGTCTAATTATAATGCTGATTGGATCTGAATAGTAAAATGAGGTTTTTTCATGAAACAAAGCAAACATGTTCTGATAAAAATCAATAACCTTTATGATCACACAAGATTTTTAATGCACAAATTGCAAAATGAATTTGTTGTTGGTAATTACCTTCATCAACAACAGCACTGTAATCATCACCTTATAATAATCTTTATTATCGTTATCATCGCTATCATAATCATGATATTATAATCTTCATAATCACCATCATCACTATCATCATCATCATAATCATCACCATTATTTTCATCATTATCATCACCATCATTATCATTATGATCACCATCATTATCATCACATCATTTTCATCACCATCATTTTCATCACCATCATTACTATCACCATCATTTTCATCACCATCATTATCATCACCATCATTTTCATCACCATCATTATCATCACCATCAGCATCATTTTCATCATTATCATCACCATCATTATCATCATTATCACTATTATCATCAGCATCATTATCATCACCATCAGCATCATTTTCAACATTACCATCACCATCATTATCATCCTTTTCACTATCATCACCACTACCATCATTATCAGCATCATCACTATCACCATCATTATCATCACCATCATCATTATTTTCACCATCATTATCATCACCATCATCATCATTTTCACTATCATTATCATCACCACCACCATCATTATCATCATTACTATTATTATCATCACTGACATAATCATCATTACCATCACCTGATTATCATTATTATCATCATCATTATCATCACCTTATGATCATCATTATCATCACCTTATAATTATTATTATCATCACAATCATAATCATGATCCCTTTCACTATCACTATAAACACCATAATGATCATGAATGTTTTTCCATTTACATTTTCAACTGTGTCCTATCATAAGTCATAACTGCAGGGCAACAACTTTCTGAATATCAGTGAGCAATCTTATGCAAATTTATGTCAATAGACAAAAGTTATTTTTAAAAGTCATGAAACATTTGTCAACCAATGCTATAAAATCTATATGCAAACTCTAAATCATATCTTATATATGGGTCTTAAAACAAATTGTTTTGTTTGTTTGTTGTTTAACGCACAATATTCCAGCTCTAAAACACCGGTCTGTAAATAAACTGGCCCAGACAATCCAGTGATTGACATCATGAGCATCCATCTACACAACTGGGATACAATGACATGCCACAATCAAGTCAGCAAGCCTCAGACCACCCGATCCGATCCTGTTAGTCGCCTCTTAGGTCAAGCATGCGTTGCTGAAGACAATTCTAACCCGCATTTACATGGGATTCATTAACCTTTGACATTGTAACATCCTATTGCAATAATGATAATAAACTAATGAACACAGAATTATTTTTCAATACTGTTCTTGTAGAGAACAATAATGGATCTTTCTCTTGTTTACCTTCTGTCCGCAGCAGCAGTTGTATTCTTCGAGACAATTTAACCCTGATACCAGTTGACAGGTGTGATAGATGCTAGAGGGTGAGAGGGCACATGGATCGAGTGTCCATGCATTATATTTTGGCAGTACAGCAAATCGTCACACAAAATTGTTTCAGTTTTCACCTGTCAACATAGGGCTGGACTGGTGTTATCAAAAACCAATTTTCCACCATCCATTATTTCTGAATGATTTTGAAAATAGTATTGTTAAAAATGTCCAAATATAAAAAATGGCCAAGGCACACAACAATTAACTGATACTTCAAAACTGAGGACTCCTTCTAAGTGGTTTTGACAATGACAAATTGAAGATTGTTGTTGCTACAAAGAAAATCGAGAAACCAAATATCGCCAGTCTTTAAAAAGGTACCACAAAATTACAAGTTGTATTCCCTGTGAAGGATACAACTGTTTCAGACAAACACTCAACATATGAGCCACATTGTCCCGGAATACTGGACACTGACAAACGGTCAGGCTCATAGGCATCACAAAGGGGATGTCCAACTTGAGTAAACATAATTAATTTCTGTCATCAGGCTAGCCAAGCTTCCAGGCCTAATCCCAGCTGTTAACATTTCTTGTACAAATTATGACCTTCATCCTAATCATTCAAAGACTAAGGTGACAAAAGTGTCTCTCACACACACAGAAGGCTCAAAGGTGTCCGCTTTTCATGTGAAGGAGCATCTTGCAATGTCTCGTGTCATACGAATAATTATCTCACACGACGAGGAGCATGTCACGGAGTTCTGTGAAACATGTGACCCCTGTCAGTGAACAAATGGCAATCATTGTCAGAATTCTTCTCGTCAATGGTGACATTTAAAAGCCACTGATTAAATGATCAATGCGCAGATAAACAGTTTGGTTTATATGCACACATACTGCAATATCTCGTTAGTCATGACCTCGTTAATCCAGAAGTCCTGGCCTTTGGATAATTAAATATAGGACCAAAATTCCTCTTACTGCTTAAATCCTAATTAGTTTAGAGACTCATTTAGAAATTTTGATGAACCTACAAAGAACTACAGTGGCACATGATGAGGAACTTGCTTAAATCTTAGTGTCGCCTTATTACTGAAAGCTGACTAAATCCTATTCTGTCTCCTGAACCCTAGGGATTATATATAAAAAAGGAGTCCAACTCAAGTCTAGAATTATTTGACCTGAAATTAAGCATTGTTCTTGGCTCCATTTGAATTTAACTTTATTTTGTGGATTCATATTTATAACTTTATTTCTGAGACTGAATGCTAGTCTAATTCAATTCAAATATACTGAGAAAGCCATGAAAAATAAAAATAAAAAATCCAAACTGTTCAGATTTTATGTGATTCATGATGGGACACAAGTAAGTTTTGGTCATGTGACGTCGACCTTTAACACAATAATGCCATTACTATGCATTAGCTCGGTCGGGTATCCTAGTGGTTAAAGAGTTCACCCGTCATGCTGAAGACCCATGCAGGTTCAATTCCCCACATGGGTACAATGCGTGAAGCCCATTTCTGGTGTCCCCCTCTGTGATATTGCTGAACTATTGCTAAAAGTGGCATAAAACCATACTCATTCACTCACTATGCATTACATCAGAGAAAATTGCCTATGTTAACATATTACAAACTATTCATAATCCCAACATCTTCATATGATTTTATATAGAAACAAAAGGCCTTCTAATGGTGTTTCGGGATCATTTCACACGAAATAATAACACCCTCAAGAATGAATTTTCTTCAACTACTCTTGTGAATTCATATCCTCTATAATCAATGATGAATAAATCATATTGATAATTTCTGAAAATGATTATGGAAAATTGTTCTTATTTCTTTTTGGCCCGTGTTAGAGTTTAATCTGATAAATACAATGTCCAAATCATATGATGTCAATTTCAATGACGTTAATTACGTCACAAAAATTCAACTGCTTGAAGGGGTAGCTCTGTGATTAAAGCTTACATGTCACATTGAAAACTAAAAACTCACCCAAACACTCACTGACAACCACAGTGCCCAGCCGTCTGCTCACCTGCTACCCCCCCTCTCCCTTCCCATCCACCAGCACATCCACCAACCCACCTTCCCATCCACCAACCCACCCACCAGCACATCCACCAACCCACCTTCCCATCCACCAACCCACCATCCCACCCACCAGCACATCCACTAACCCACCTTCCCATCCACCAGCACATCCACCAACCCACCTTCCCATCCACCAGCACATCCACCAACCCATCCACCAGCACATCCACCAACCCAACTTCCCATCCACCAGCACATCCACCAACCCACCTTCCCATCCACCAGTACATCTACCAACCCACCTTCCCATCCACCAGCACATCCACCAACCCACCTTCCCATCCATCCATCAGCACATCCGCCAACCCACCTTCCCATCCACCAGCACATCCACCAACCCAACTTCCCATCCACCAGCACATCCACCAACCCACCTTCCCATCCACCAGCACATCCACCAACCCAACTTCCCATCCACCAACCCATCCACCAGCACATCCACCAACCCACCTTCCCATCCACCAACCCACCTTCCCATCCACCAGCACATCCACCAACCCAACTTCCCATCCACCAGCACATCCACCAACCCACCTTCCCATCCACCAACCCACCCACCTTCCCATCCACCAACCCACCCACCAGCACATCCACCAACCCACCTTCCCATCCACCAACCCACCTTCCCATCCACCAGCACATCCACCAACCCAACTTCCCATCCACCAACCCACCTTCCCACCCACCAGCACATCCACCAACCCAACTTCCCATCCACCAACCCACCCACCAGCACATCCACCAACCCACCTTCCCATCCACCAGCACATCCACCAACTCACCTTCCCATCCACCAGCACATCCACCAACTCACCTTCCCATCCACCAGCACATCCACCAACCCACCTTCCCATCCACCAGCACATCCACCAACCCACCTTCCCATCCACCAGCACATCCACCAACCCACCTTCCCATCCACCAGCACATCCACCAACCCACCTTCCCATCCACCAGCACATCCACCAACTCACCTTCCCATCCACCAGCACATCCACCAACCCACCTTCCCATCCACCAACCCACCCACCAGCACATCCACCAACTCACCTTCCCATCCACCAGCACATCCACCAACCCACCTTCCCATCCACCAGCACATCCACCAACCCACCTTCCCATCCACCAGCACATCCACCAACCCACCTTCCCATCCACCAGCACATCCACCAACCCACCTTCCCATCCACCAGCACATCCACCAACCCACCTTCCCATCCACCAGCACATCCACCAACCCACCTTCCCATCCACCAGCACATCCACCAACCCACCTTCCCATCCACCAGCACATCCACCAACCCACCTTCCCATCCACCAGCACATCCACCAACTCACCTTCCCATCCACCAGCACATCCACCAACTCACCTTCCCATCCACCAGCACATCCACCAACTCACCTTCCCATCCACCAGCACATCCACCAACCCACCTTCCCATCCACCAGCACATCCACCAACTCACCTTCCCATCCACCAGCACATCCACCAACCCACCTTCCCACCCACCAGCACATCCACCAACTCACCTTCCCATCCACCAGCACATCCACCAACCCACCTTCCCATCCACCAGCACATCCACCAACCCACCTTCCCATCCACCAACCCACCCACCAGCACATCCACCAACTCACCTTCCCATCCACCAGCACATCCACCAACCCACCTTCCCATCCACCAGCACATCCACCAACCCACCTTCCCATCCACCAGCACATCCACCAACCCACCTTCCCATCCACCAGCACATCCACCAACCCACCTTCCCATCCACCAGCACATCCACCAACCCACCTTCCCATCCACCAGCACATCCACCAACTCACCTTCCCATCAACCAACCCACCTTCCCATCCACCAGCACATCGACCAACCCACTTTCCCATCCACCAACCCACCTTCCCATCCACCAACCCACCTTCCCATCCACCAGCACATCCAACAACCCACCTTCCCATCCATCCATCAGCACATCCACCAACCCACTTTCCCATCCACCAACCCACCTTCCCATCCACCAACCCACCTTCCCATCCACCAGCACATCCACCAACCCACCTTCCCATCCACCAGCACATCCACCAACCCACCTTCCCATCCACCAACCCACCTTCCCATCCACCAACCCACCTTCCCATCCACCAGCACATCCACCAACCCACCTTCCCATCCATCAGCACATCCACCAACCCACCTTTCCATCCACCACCATACCCATCCTACCACCCACCACATAAAGGACCATGTCATTTGTCAAGATACACCGGCACTTAATTGTTCTGTTCAGGATGAAACGTGAGTTTGGGTCTGTGATCACCAGGACAATGTCACTGACCTTGACGTGCCCTCTTCATTTTTGTCGTAGTCTCTGATGGATCAGCATGGGTATTGTCTAACCCCATGGGGATCATCCAACAAAGGGAGGTAATCTTATCCTTGGCCATAAAATGGTCAAGTCTTCATAAAAATTGAACTTTACTCCACTGCATTTTTTCTCCACATCATTTTTAATTGGACAAGGGTCTTGTTTAGATCCCTACAGGCCGTCAACATGCCGAAACAATAAAGGTCTGCTATTGGCACTAGATTTAACCAGAGACGCTCAAAGACCAATTACAATTTCCACATTTGGAGAGTAGCTTAGCATTCTCTAAAGCGCCATGAATTGGGATAAGAGGAAGAAATGGCTACACTTTCAACCACTTTGAAGTCCAATTCATTCATCGGAAGATTTCCTGTGGAGCACAGTCAAACGACGACCCACCAAAACAATTAAATGCTTGAATATGGCAGAATAGACCACGGAGAATTGAACAGTCACATGGCTAAATGAATAGACCTGAGTTTAAGTAGCACTGTCCATTATTGTGACATGGCCTGAATGAATGGGCGTACTCCCTGGGTATTTGCCACCCCGGGTGCTCTTGGCCTGTGCATGTCATCAAGGTCATGGTATGATAATTAGTGGATTATAATCTCCATGCTGATTTTGTTAATTAAATCTTTTCTTTCCAAATGCAGGAGCATTAAAAGTCTGAATGCTGCAGATTTACTGTCATTGTGTTCAGAAGATAGAACAACAAATTTGATTCTATTGTCTCTAGAAAGTTGTGAACATTAAACAAATCATCAATCAGTCAATATGACATTTATTGACAACAAATTTCATGAATGTTGTGTTAACAGGAGTAGCCCATGTAATGAAATAATTAATTTGAATAAAACTGCATACAAAATTTATCAAAGGACACAAACAGTTTGATATAAAAATTTGCCTAATATAATATCAGAAATTAAGGACTATCCCAATCTTTCACATTACTATAGTTAATTTTGTGTGATGTCAATCATGTCATGCAAGTTGTTTTTGTTGTGGTCTTGTTTACATATACTGCTCAAAAGAAGTTGAGGACCACTTGATTCTTTCATATTACTTTTGTCAATTCATGCCAATGATAAACAAATAATATTAAAAAATTGTAACTAAAATAAATTTTCTTACCCATGCCATCCCTTCATTTCACGTAAAATTACAAAGCATTACATTTTTAATGTAACATGATGACAGATTAACTATACATTACAGAATCAGATGGTCCTTAACTTCTTCTGAGTAGTATATGTAAAACACAAGACAAAAATTCAAATTTGTCCTCCCAAGCCCTTTTCAATAAATTGTCATACTGATATGTAATATACCTAAATCTGGAATGTTTTAGATGTTACATTGACTTCCTTTAGATGAGATGGTGTGGTTCCATGCTGTTTAAGGCAATTCAATATGCCATTAATATCTTGTTGGGGGCACAAAGAACGGGCTTCACACATAGTATCTATGGAGAGAACATCACTTCTTGAAACAAGGCCCTCTTCATATGTCTTTATGAAGAAAGCTCTTGGTATCCTAAATTGTCTCCATCCTTTGAATTATCATTTAAAATAAGTTCTATGTAGAGAAATTATTTTTGAAACTATTAGATTGATGTGTGACATTCCAATACTTTAACACTCCCATACTTTAACATACATTTACAACAGTCATACAGCCGAGTAAGCTTTGTGGAACGAGTGCCTGATGCAATGAGGGATCTAGACTAACATCTACTCTCTGAAATGAACATATCTTACAGAAAAACACAGTTGTTAAATTATCTTAATAAAGATATAATAAAAAGGAGCCCAGAGACTCTCTTCTAGAATTGCCAAACATTATAGACTTGCATGGGCTGTAATGGATATATATACATCAGGGTCTGTATGACAGGCTATGAGAGATCCTTCTCATGGAGTTTACAAGAGTGATATTCAAGGATATTAGAAAGGATATTTTTTTTGTTTTACATCGATGCCAAAGATACAGTGACTAAAATTTCCAATCTCCAGATATAAGCCTGTACCTTGCCCTCTTGTTCACTAACTCATCATGGTACCTAGCCCCTTGTCCCCTAACTCATCATGGTATCTAGCCCCATTGTCCCCTAACTCATCATGGTATCTAGTCCCATTGTCCCCTAACTCATCATGGTACCTAGCCCCTTGTTCCCTAACTCATCATGGTACCTAGCCCCTTGTCCCCTAACTCATCATGGTATCTAGCCCCTTGCCCTCTAACTCATCATGGTATCTAGCCCCTTGTCCCCTAACTCATCATGGAATCTAGTCCCTTGTCCCTAGCTCATCATGGTATCTAGCCCCTTGTCCCCTAAATCATCATGGTACCTAGCCCCTTGTCCCCTAACTCATCATGGTATCTAGTCCCTTGTCCCCTAACTCATCATGGTATCTAGTCCCTTGTCCCCTAACTCATCATGGTATCTAGCCCCTTGTTCCCTAACTCATCATGGTACCTAGCCCCTTGTCCCCTAACTCATCATGGTATCTAGTCCCTTGTCCCCTAACTCATCATGGTATCTAGCCCCTTGTTCCCTAACTCATCATGGTATCTAGTCCCTTGTCCCCTAACTCATCATGGTACCTAGCCCCTTGTTCCCAAACTCATCATGGTACCTAGCCCCTTGTCCCCTAACTCATCATGGTATCTAGTCCCTTGTCCCCTAACTCATCATGGTATCTAGCCCCTTGTTCCCTAACTCATCATGGTATCTAGTCCCTTGTCCCCTAACTCATCATGGTATCTAGTCCCTTGTCCCCTAACTCATCATGTTATCTAGCCCCTTGTTCCCTAACTCATCATGGTATCTAGTCCCTTGTCCCCTAACTCATCATGGTACCTAGCCCTTTGTCCCCTAACTCATCATGGTATCTAGCCCCTTGTTCCCTAACTCATCATGGTACCTAGCCCCTTGTCCCCTAACTCATCATGGTATCTAGTCCCTTGTCCCCTAACTCATCATGGTATCTAGCCCCTTGTTCCCTAACTCATCATGGTATCTAGTCCCTTGTCCCCTAACTCATCATGGTACCTAGCCCCTTGTTCCCAAACTCATCATGGTACCTAGCCCCTTGTTCCCAAACTCATCATGGTATCTAGTCCCTTGTCCCCTAACTCATCATGGTATCTAGCCCCTTGTTCCCTAACTCATCATGGTACCTAGCCCCTTGTCCCCTAACTCATCATGGTATCTAGTCCCTTGTCCCCTAACTCATCATGGTACCTAGCCCTTTGTCCCCTAACTCATCATGGTATCTAGTCCCTTGTCCCCTAACTCATCATGGTATCTAGCCCCATTGTCCCCTAACTCATCATGGTATCTAGTCCCTTGTCCCCTAACTCATCATGGTACCTAGCCCCTTGTCCCCTAACTCATCATGGTACCTAGCCCCTTGTCCCCTAACTCATCATGGTATCTAACCCCTTGTCCACTAACTCATCATGGTATAGCCCCCTTGTCCCCTAACTCATCATGGTACCCAGCCCCTTGTCCCTAACTCATCATGGTATCTAACCCCTTGTCTCATTAGTTTTCAAGTTACTTAGCCATTAGTTTCTATATTAATGACTAAATACATGGTGCTTATCTAGAGCTTCTGAGTCTCCTCAGCCTTCAGTTACGTTACAACGATTTATTGAATAGGGTTTGGAATAAGTGGCATAACACCATACTCACTCACAGATAAATCAGCATTAAAAGGGGAGTAAATTCGACAAAGACATAAAAGAACTACACAGCCAGTGCATACAACAATGACGAAACAAGACTCACATGTACGCTTCTCATAACATTCTTCTTCTTTATTCTGCTGAAGTAGAGACAAGCTACTTCTACTTTGTCAATAATGGAAGTTATTTCCTTGAGCTTCCCTGTACCCAGCCTTCTCAGCTCCATGTTCCTTAGCTCCTAGACCCCACATAGCCTCAGTCTCCTAGACCACAACCCAAGCCTTTTTCATCCCACCTTCCAGTCTCCTAGACCCTAAACCCAAGTCTTTAACCGTCACCCTCCAGTCTCCTAGACCACAACCCAAGTCTTTAAACATCACCCTCCAGTCTCCTAGACCACAACCCTAAACTCTTACCCCCCACTCTCCAGTCTCCTAGACCACAAGCCAAGTCTCTTATCCCCCACCCTCCAGTCTCCTAGACCACAACCCTAAACTCTTACCCCCCACCCTCCAGTCTCCTAGACCACAACCCGTCTCTTATCCCCCGCCCTCCAGTCTCCTAGACCACAACCCAAGTCTCTTATCCCCCACCCTCCAGTCTCCTAGACCACAACCCAAGTCTCTTATCCCCCACCCTCCAGTCTCCTAGACCACAACCCTAAACTCTTACCCCCCACCCTCCAGTCTCCTAGACCACAACCCAAGTCTCTTATCCCCCACCCTCCAGTCTCCTAGACCACAACCCTAAACTCTTACCCCCCACCCTCCAGTCTCCTAGACCACAACCCAAGTCTCTTATCCCCCACCCTCCAGTCTCCTAGACCACAACCCTAAACTCTTACCCCCCACCCTCCAGTCTCCTAGACCACAACCCAAGTCTCTTATCCCCCACCCTCCAGTCTCCTAGACCACAACCCTAAACTCTTACCCCCCACCCTCCAGTCTCCTTGACCACAACCCAAGTCTCTTATCCCCCACCCTCCAGTCTCCTAGACCACAACCCTAAACTCTTACCCCCCACCCTCCAGTCTCCTAGACCACAACCCAAGTCTCTTATCCCCCACCCTCCAGTCTCCTAGACCACAAGCGAAGTCTCTTACGCCCACCCTCCAGTCTCCTAGACCACAACCCAAGTCTCTTATCCCCCACCCTCCAGTCTCCTAGACCACAACCCTAAACTCTTACCCCCCACCCTCCAGTCTCCTAGACCACAACCCTAAACTCTTACCCCCCACCCTCCAGTCTCCTAGACCACAACCCTAAACTCTTACCCCCCACCCTCCAGTCTCCTAGACCACAACCCAAGTCTCTTATCCCCCACCCTCCAGTCTCCTAGACCACAACCCTAAACTCTTACCCCCCACCCTCCAGTCTCCTAGACCACAACCCTAAACTCTTACCCCCCACCCTCCAGTCTCCTAGACCACAACCCTAAACTCTTACCCCCCACCCTCCAGTCTCCTAGACCACAACACTAAACTCTTACCCCCCACCCTCCAGTCTCCTAGACCACAACCCAAGTCTCTAACCCCAATCCTCCAGTCTTCTAGACCCTAAACCCAAGCCTATCCCCAACCCTCTAGTTTCCTAGACCACAACACGTCTCTTATCCCCACACCCCCAGTCTCTTACCCTCCACCCCCCCACCCTCCAGTCTTCTGCTCCAGCCCAAGTCTCTTACCCCCCCACCCCCACCCTCCAGTCTCCTGGACCCCAGCCCTAACCTCTTACCCCCCACCCTCCAGTCTCCTAGACCACAACCCATCTCTTATCCCCCGCCCTCCAGTCTCCTAGACCACAACCCGTCTCTTATCCCCCGCCCTCCAGCCTCCTAGACCACAAGCCAAGTCTCTTATCCCCACCTTCCAGTCTCCTAGACAACAAGCCAAGTCTCTTACCTCCCACCCTCCAGTCTCCTAGACCACAACCCAAGTCTCTAACCCCAATCCTCCAGTCTTCTAGACCCTAAACCCAAGCCTCTTATCCCCAACCCTCTAGTTTCCTAGACCACAACAAGTCTCTTATCCCCACACCCCCAGTCTCTTACCCTCCACCCCCCCACCCTCCAGTCTTCTGCTCCAGCCCAAGTCTCTTACCACCCCTCAACCCCCTCCACACACACACACACACCCCAGTCTCCTAGACCACAACCCAAGTCTCTTACCCCCAACCCTCCATCCCCAGCCTTCTTAGCTCCAGGTTCCTCAGACCCAAGACCCAAGGTATCCCCAGTCCGAGAGACTCTCTCCCCTGAGCACCCCACCCTCTAGTCCTGCACCATGACTGTGGAATATATTCATTTTATGAAAAAATTATAATCTAGGAACGCATACAAAAGAAAGTCAAGCCAGCTCTAGCTAGCTCTATTCCATTCCTATGAAATCAGCATAGGGAAATTTTTTTCAAGAAGGATATTGTATAAGATTTCAGAGACTAAATGTTAGTCTGCCCACCCTCCAGAGTCCTCCCTCTCCATAGCCCAAATTTCCTTAGCTCCATTAGCCTGTCTCCCAAACTATAGAGAATAAATCAAATTTAAATCTACAACTCCATATTCCTTAGCCCATAGATCCCATGTATCCCCAGCCCCACAGATCCAGTCCCCCCTCCTACACCCCTGCCCCCAACCCCCACCCCCACACACAACAACCCACACCAGTCCCACCATCCAAAGCCCCCAGATGAAACAGCCTGACATGACACAAGCATGTACGTGGTTGTCCACCATACTCATCCACCAGTGCCATATATGTTACATCTACAACCCTCTTGTATAACCATGGTAACACACATTTCTGCTATCCTCATTAAATGAGAATTTTGTAATTATGTAACGGCTCTACTTTCAGCAAGACAAACAGATACAATTACAAACAACTGCCACTTTCCAACTATAACTGTAAAAGATAATAGAAATCTAAAAATGGTTGCATCTGTAATCAAGATAATGGGTTTCGTGTTTTTGGCTTGAATCTTGATGTACAAGAGAGCATTAGTGTTAATTTGGCATCTTTGAAACCCCTTAAAGGTGTAAATCACATCTCTATTTTTCGATCACCTACATGGGTCACAATTTGGACACATTTTTTTTTTTGAGTGAAATATCTTGATAAAACACAACTGAATGTGAGTCATACTTATTCATCATTCACTGATGCACCACAATCCATGAGTGAGTGAGTTGGGTTTTATGCCACTTTTAGCAATATTACAGCAATAACACAGTGGGGAGCACCAGAAATTGGCCCCACACATCATACCAATTTGGGGAATTGAATCCAGGCCTTTGGCACGACAAGAGAAAACTTTAATCACTCCTTTCCCCACAAATCATGAAATCCTACCTTTGCATACACTGATTTCCAACATCTCCACATAGTAATACATTACTTTCCGACCAAGAGCATAAAAAATCTGCCGTGCTCTGCAATGATATATATTATTCTATTAACACAGAAAACACACAGGTAGAAAATATACAGATGGTGACCAAATATTATGTTTTAATTGATGTTAGTGTAATAGATACATTTGGCAACACTTGTCCTGGTTATTGCACATGATGAAACACACAAATTCAGAACATTTGCAACATTGTAGACCTACTATCACAGACTGGTTCTTGAATGTGTCTGCCTTGCATCCCCTTTATGATCCATAAATATTCAGATTTACTTATTTCTGAATCTAATGGGGGGCACGGGTGGCCGAACCGTCCAAGGTGCCATGATTCGCTGAGCAGAGTTGCCGCCCTTGGGCACGCCAGAAACCTATGATTGTGGGTTCAAATCCCTGTTCGCCCCGATTATGTTTCAAGGTTTGTCAGCACCATATCTGTGCTCACTTGGGGCTTTCTTCCCACATTAAGCTGACACGCCACGATATAACTGGATATACCGGGTACTGTTAAAAGCAGCATTAAACCAAACTCACTCACTCTGAATCTAATGTATCAATCTACAACGAACATGCTTATTATGAACTGATGGATATAACACACTGTTTTTTGGTCTTGTTCATTTACTGTGTATAGGCTGAATACATGCTTATAACGAACAGAGGTTATAACGAACGAAAATAAGTGGTCCCTTTCAGTTCGTTACAACCATAGTTTACTGTATTTCACTGTCTTTAGCCCAATGAATTCCATGAGGATAAGGCCGCCTCCGTGGTCTAGTGGTAGAGCAGAAGGTCCGACGTTCGATCCCCGGCCGCGTCATACCAAAAGACGTTTAAAGATGGTACTTGTTGTTACCCTGTCTGGCGCTCGGCATTAAGGGGCTAAAACAAGGACTGGTCGGCTCGGAGTCAGTATACTGTGTCTGAGTGGGGTATTCATGTTAAACTGCTGCATGGTATCTCAGTGTGCTAGCACTATAAATTGGCATCAGTCCAGACTAGTACAAGCAGCCACACACACACACACGTGCATGCACGTCGCTATATAAGTGCAATAATCTTGGACGCGACGTTAAACCCCATTTCACCTCACCTCACCTCACCTCACCTCACCTCACCTCACCTCACCATGAGGACAAGAAATGAAATGCTTCAGTTCTGCATTTGCTGCTCCACAATTAACAATACTGGGAAAACCCGGAATTCTGATATTGAAGCTTAAAACAGGCGGACTGATGTTCCTGTGACTCTGCCACAGTTAAATCCGAATCTGAAACTGATCTGGCTCACTTAGTGTCAACACTACAGAAAGTGCCAACACCAAGCTGAGTGACCTGAAGAAATTGCAGCATTTCTGCCGAGGGTTTGATATACTTATGATGGGAGAAAAGTTAGCAGTGGCTCAAAGTAAAACACAATTTGTTATGTAGAGCTGTGTCCCATAGGCATTACGGTCTTGTAGACTAACACATTCCACACATCTATGAAATCAGCTTTTTAGAGATAATTTAGCCTTAACTCTACTTTGAGTATTGGGGGAGCTTGTGGCCCAGTCATTTAAGGCGCTGCAATTTGGTGTGAGCTCAACAAATGCATTGGCCTCAAAGACCCAACCCCCAGCCTGCTAGACCCACCACCAAATCCCAGCCTCGGGACTCCAGCCACCCAACCTCCCAACCTTCTAGACCCTCATCCCCCAGCCACCTAGACTCCACTTCGAACCTCTTAGACCTGACCCCAGGTTTCAAGACCCTGACGATCTGCCTCTTCCACCCCATCTCCAGCTTTCTACAACCCTATTCCCCTGCCTCCTAGACCCCACGCCAAACCTCTTAGACCCGACCCCAGGCTTAAAGGATCCTGACCCCCAACTTCTAGCCCCTTAACCCCAGCCTCCTAAACCCCACTCCAAACCTCTTAGACCCGACCCCAGGCTCAAAAGATCCTCTCCTCGCCTCCTAGACTCCAGTCTCTCAGCCTCCTAAGCCCTACTCCGAACCTCTTAGACCTGACCCAGGCTTAAAAGATCCTGTCCTCGCCTCCTAGACCCTTAACCCCAGCCTCCTAAACCCTACTCCCAACCTCTTAGACCCGATCCAAGGCTCAAAAGATCCTGACCTTGCCTTCTAGACCCTTAACCCCAGCCTCCTAAACCCCACTCCAAACCTCTTAGACCCGACCCCAGGCTCAAAAGATCCTCTCCTCGCCTCCTAGACTCCAGTCTCTCAGCCTCCTAAGCCCTACTCCCAACCTCTTAGACCCGATCCAAGGCTCAAAAGATCCTGACCTTGCCTTCTAGACCCTTAACCCCAGCCTCCTAAACCCCACTCCCAGCCTCTTAGACCTGACCCAGGCTCAAAAGATCCTGACCTTGCCTTCTAGACCCTTTTCCCCAGCCTCCTAGACCCCACACCCAGCCTCTTAGACCTAATCCCAGGCTCAAAAGATCCTGACCTTGCCTTCTAGACCCTTAACCCCAGCCTCCTAAACCCCACTCCCAACCTCTTAGACCCAATCCAAGGGTAAAAAGATCCTGTCCTCACCTCCTAGACCCCACACCCAACCTCTAAGACCCGACCCTAGGCTTAAAGACCCTCAGACATCAGCCTCTTAGAACCCATCCCAAGCCTCCTAAACCCTGACTCCTAGCTTCCTAGACACCCACCCTTTTCCACCTTAATCATACCCTACAACTTTTAATTTGTCGATAATGAAACTTATTTCACACAATGAAACATCTGTATATATACCATATATTGATCAAACAGTCTATGGAGTGAAGTTTTCTGTTCTTATGCTCTAAGTGTAAAAATACAGACAGAAGAATACATCAAGGTTCTGCTGCTAAAGCTGCAATGTTTCCATAATGGACTTGTCACATTCAGGAACCACAATAATGGATGTCACAGTTTTTCTCAGAATCTGACAAAATTCCATTAAAATCAGACCCAAATATTATAATGGCTGATAAAACAGAACAGTGGCAAGGAAAGTAGGCGTTGAATGTGTTAATTCTCATTGGTAAATTATGAGTTCTTGACAAAAGGTTTGATAAAAACATTGTCAATTGAGTCATACGTTTTTGGCACAACCCCTGACAATCTTATTAAGAATGATTTGACATTTAGATGTCTATCTATGGAATGCGAATCGTGGCATTAGGTTCTGGTATGAAATGACATCTTGGTCTCCATACAAAAGAAAGAGAATAGTTTTGATAACAAATGCAAAATGAGGTGATACGGGGTTTAACGTTTCTTGAAGATTATTGCTGTTATATATATATCTGGTTTATATCTGGCCATCCTGGTTATGAAAAAGATGGCTTACGCAACACAGAAAAGAACACATGCAAGTATCATGATATGTATCGCATCATGACTTTTGGTGTATTGTCCCAGACCTAATGCTGATCACCAGGCAGGGTAAAAACAAGTACCATTGAGTGCATTGTGTTTGGCGTAGTTGGGCAGGGCAATTACTGGCACATCATGGTGTCCGTGTGGTGTGGTGTGGTGTGGTGTGGTGTGGTGTGGTGTGGTGTGGTGTGGTGTGGCGTGGTGTACATGTGGTGTTGTGTGGTGTGGTGTGGTGTACATGTGTTATTGTGTGGTGTACATGTGGTGTGGTGTTGTGTGGTGTACATGTGGTGTTGTGTGGTGTGGTGTGGTGTGGTGTACATGTGTTATTGTGTGGTGTACATGTGGTGTGGTGTTGTGTGGTGTACATGTGGTGCGGTGCGGTGCGGTGCGGTGCGGTGCGGTGCGGTGTGGTGTGGTGTGGCGTGGTGTACATGTGGTGTTGTGTGGTGTGGTGTGGTGTGGTGTACATGTGTTGTTGTGTGGTGTACATGTGGTGTGGTGTTGTGTGGTGTACATGTGGTGTGGTGTGGTGCGGTGCGGTGCGGTGCGGTGCGGTGCGGTGCGGTGCGGTGTGGTGTGGTGTACATGTGGTGCGGTGCGGTGCGGTGCGGTGCGGTGTGGTGTGGTGTGGTGTACATGTGGTGTGGTGCGGTGCGGTGCGGTGTGGTGTGGTGTGGTGTGGTGTGGTGTGGTGCGGTGTGGTGTGGTGTGGTGTGGTGCGGTGTGGTGTGGTGTGGTGTGGTGTACATGTGGTGTGGTGTGATGCGGTGCGGTGCGGTGCGGTGCGGTGTGGCGGTGTGGTGTGGTGTGGTGTACATGTGGTGTGGTGCGGTGTGGTGTGGTGTGGTGTGGTGTGGTGCGGTGCGGTGTGGTGTGGTGTGGTGTGGTGTGTCACTTGGCGTGGCATGGCATGGCATGGTGATGCATGGAATGGTTTGTCATGGAGTAATTTGACTTTTTTAACTTGACAGGCATGTGGTGAAAGGCACCAAAGTTAAACAAAGAGTATGGTTTCAAATGAAACTTACACCTTTTCAAAATTTCAGCATACTCTTTTAAACTTAAATTATTTTTTCACATTTCAAACAGGTCAATAATTAATTTATCAGATTTATTCCTTCTAATATGAGCACCAAATTTCAATAAATTAAGTCAAAAATGCAATATCCTTCTTCACAGATGCTTTCAATTTAAAAAAAATGCTATTGCAGACATCAGATTTAAATAAGATTTAATCTTTTGATTGAAAACACTTCATATAACTACAAATTAGATCATTACTGTATTATGAGTTCCTCCTGAGGTTTCTATTTTAGAACGCAAGGACAGGTTTACTGCCGGTATTGATAAAGACAGGACAAATATGAAGCAATTTGGGGATGATATGCCAGAATAAATTCACGGGGTCGGGGAGACTCAAACAAACACGAAGTGTAAACCAATCAGGCAATGAGGGATTAGGGGTTTGGAAGGTGAATGTCAATCGAAGAAAATCGCGTAGATCAAACATGTGGAGACGTGCTGATTCTGTGTGGTCAAACATTGCCGCTTGCCGCCCTTGCGTTTGGACTGTCACAGATATTTACAGAGGGAACGTGGAAATTGTGCGCAATGGTGATTTTTTCATTGTAGGAACAAAACTTTGTTTTGAGAATTGAATTTTCAAAATTTGTTGCAAAGATATTAATATTGTGATCCAAACCTGTATTTTTTGGATACAAAAATTTAAGATCAAATTTGAAAAACAAAACTTCAATATTGGAATGTTTTTAATTCTATTTGAGAACCTGACAATCTTGTATGAAGTATTTGAGAACTGAATCATGGATGTGGAGAAATATTGAGTTTTTGTATTTCAACTTTTATCTGGGAAAGGTCCTGTGTACCCGAACAGGTGATGCGCCCACAAAGTATTCCAACAAGCAACAGCCTTTCTTCATGTTCAACAGAGCTTTTACTAAAAAATAATTTTTTTGTAGAACATAATAAATGTGGACTAATATGCTAAGTTTCAAACACTGGTGCATTTCTGCAAACTCTGCTGTTATGTCATCTATTCAACAGCAAATATTCTCCCCTATTGAATTATCTTGGATAGGTGGAATTCATTTATTCTTATGGTCAGATTAAGGAAATAACATCTAAATGTGGTCATCTGAGTGGTATAATTTGTATGATTGATAGATTCAATGCAGTATTATTAAACCATAAGGGGCAGTGGGGTAGCCCAGTGGCTAAAGAATTCGCTTTTCATCTAAAGGTCCAGGTTTGATTCCCAACATGTACAATGTGAGAAGCCTATTACTGGTGTCTCCCCATGTGATATGAGTAGAATATAGCTAAATACAGAGTAACCTCCAAATCACTGACTCACTATTGCAATCAAGAAAAGGACAATAGATATTTCTTGCAAATATTCATCTGTCAAATTACATATTAGTTGTTTGTTTGTTGAAACATTTGAAGATCTGTGTTATTTGTTTGTTTGTTTGTTTGTTTGTTTGTTTGTTGTTTAACGCCGCACTTGGCAATATTTCAGATATATGACGGTGGTCTGTATTATAATCGAGTCTGGACCAGACAATCCAGTAATTGACATCATGAGCATCAATCCACGCATTTGGGATCGATGACATGTATCAACCAAGTCAGCGAGCATGACCACCCGATCCCATTAGTCGCCTTTTACGACAAGCATAGTCGCCTTTTACGACAAGCATAGTTGCCTTTTACGGCACGTATGGGTTGCTGAAGACCTATTCTATCCCGAAATCTTCATGGGTCAGAGATCTGTATTAACAGCCTATTACTGTCAGTAGGTTAAATGTGCAAGACATACAAATGCTGTGACTGTAGATAAAATTTAATAAAGAAACAACAAAGCCGTGAAATCGTCCTGCCAACCATCAGATATGAACGTAATTACCCCAGAATCTGTTACATAAAAACATTATAAATATTTAACAAACAAAAAAGATATAAAAGACAAATACACAAGTAAATGTTTTTTAATCAGTTTCAAACAATCACACTGTTCACAGCTATTGAACAGTAAGTGACTTTCTGAAGACAGAAAGTGACATATAACGATGCACACAGATAGACAAGACAATCAACACCATTATTGAAACAGTGTCTCTTAGGTCCACATGTCAAAACTGTCTAGTCTTGGTCAGTCACAATTGATGACATTTTGTGTGCAAAGGCGAACTGTTTTCTCCAGAGGTGAACAGATTAAAGTATGAGTAATGCCTGGTTAAAATAGGTGTTACTTTCCTAACACATAGCAGATAGGAGCACTTAGTGCCCTCTGAATCAGGAGACTGCAAGTCTTTATAGATTTAACTGATGACGAATGGTGTGGGTATTTCTAAAAATGTCAGCCATAATCAAATAAAAACGAGTCAAAAACAACTCCCAAAAAAGTCAAAGACCACCGGATTCTTTTATATTATTATAGTTAATCTGTCATGGCAAGACAGATTATCGATAGTAATATGAAAGAATAGGGTGGTCCTTATCGTCTTTTAAAGAGTATGTTAAAATTGTATAATGCCATAATCAGAATCCTTTATCACGACAAATGTTGCAGCATAGCATATAATTTCAGCACTCCATCATGTTTTGGGTTATATTCAACTAACTCCTGCTTGTGTGAGTGAGTGAGTGACGATGCTTGGAAATAACATTCCACTTATATCATTGCTCAGATGTTTGGTGAAACCCACGAGTACGGGTATGGTACTGACAAACCTAGAAACATAATTCAGGCACCTGAGACAAATGGGCCGCACAGGGAGAGCATCATTATACTCCATCATTCATGAGTGGTTGTCTGGAAGGTGAAAATTATAACCGTGGACAATTGAACCAGATCGGTACTGACTGGAAGGTGTCGGACCACCAGATATGTCTGGAAGGTGTAGGACCACCAGATATGTCTAGAAGATGTCGGACCACCAGATATGTCTGGAAGGGGTAGGACCACCAGATATGTCTGGAAGGGGTAGGACCACCAGATATGTCTGGGAGATGTAGGACCAACAGATGTGTCTGGAAGGTGTCGGACCACCAGATATGACTGGAAGATGTCGGACCACCAGATATGTCTGGAAGGGGTAGGACCACCAGATATGTCTGGAAGACGTAGGACCACCAGATATGTCTGGAAGGTGTCGGACCACCAGATATGTCTGGGAGGTGTAGGACCACCAGATATGTCTGGAAAGTGTAGGACCACCAGATATGTCTGGAAGATGTCGGACCACCAAATATGTCTGGAAGGGGTAGGACCACCAGATATGTCTGGAAGGGGTATGACAACCAGATATGTCTGGAACGGGTAGGACAACCAGATATGTCTGGAAGGGGTAGGACCACCAGATATGTCTGGAACGGGTAGGACAACCAGATATGTCTGGAAGGGGTAGGACCACCAGATATGTCTGGAAGGGGTAGGACCACCAGATATGTCTGGAAGGTGTAGGGCCACCAGATATGTCTGGAAGGTGTAGGACCACCAGATATGTCTGGAAGGTGTAGGACCACCAGATATGTCTGGAAGGTGTAGGACCACCAGATATGTCTAGAAGATGTCGGACCACCTGATATGTCTGCAAGGTGTAGGACCACCAGATATGACTGGAAGGTGTCGGACCACCAGATATGACTGGAAGGTGTAGGACCACCAGATATGACTGGAAGGTGTAGGACCACCAGATATGACTGGAAGGTGTAGGACCACCAGATATGACTGGAAGGTGTAGGACCACCAGATATGACTGGAAGGTGTAGGACCACCAGATATGTCTAGAAGGTGTAGGACCACCAGATATGACTGGAAGTAGTATAACCACCAGATTTGACTGGAAGATAAAGAAAGATGTACACAGGTACAAGATTTAAGAAACCCAGTATTGAACTGCAAGAACATCGGATCTCTGTCTGGAACATGTATGTGTAGCCATCAGACTCTATGTTGAAATATGACCTTCATAGTCATAGAGGCGACAGTTTCATCACAAACTCAGCAGTCACGTTAAATACGAAACCCTTACAATGCATCTACATACATCAACAGAAGAATCACAAAACACTTCTAGATTCACAGCTATACGTGTAACTCAATTACCCTGCCCCGGCTCTTAACAGCAGACAGCCCCAAACACCGTTGATCAAATGTTCGCGTCTGCTTATTACAACATGTCATTTCTGTCTAAATCATCCGAAGACTGCCACCGTATAAAGCAATGTATTAGGTACACTGCTTTTAGTATAATAAACTTTAAGATGAATTGTTGCAATATGCTTGCCCATTGTCAAAGAGGTCTCTGAGATGTCCCACGAGAAATGGTCAATTTGTCCCCAACACAGCTATATCAGCAGGTGTCTGAGAGATCAGAAGGTCAAAGCTTTCCCCTTTGTTTACCATATGATTACATGTCATGACTAGTGAATAATATGTCATAATTTCTCATAGGTCGAGACTGGTCTGGTTTTCTGGGAAAGGTCAGCCATCTTGGATAAAGTAAATGGACTCATCATGATCTACAGCACTTCAAATTCTGAGGTACTTGATATTGGCAAAAATGGTCTCTTAGAAATGTAGGTGATGGATGGCTTCTACAGTGATGGCAACAGAGTGGACTGGATAGAATAGCTTTATTCTACATGCTGAAATAGGAAATCCTTTAGCTAACTAGTCATACATTGTGTAAGGAAGGTGGCATTTGGTTGAATAGATTCACCTTTTTAATGCTGCCAATATCATGCACTTCTGGCTTAAGTACATATGGTGTTCTCTTGTCAGATGAATTTATATGATATATATAATTAACATGTTTGGAGTCGGAAAATGGTATTGACTTTCCTTGTGAATATGACATTGTGCTTCGACTGATTCTATGGTATGATATGAAGTCCTTCTTAGTTTGAGAATGATGTATGTACCTTACATACATTGGTCCCTAATCTCTATTTTTATTCAAAGGTAAGAATAAAGTGTATATCATGTATGATATGGTTCCAGACAATTACTACTTCGGTCATACCAAAAGACGTTAAAAGATGGTACTTGTTGTTACCCTGTCTGGCGCTCGGCATTAAGGGGCTAAAACAAGGACTGGTCAGCTCGGAGTCAGTATACAGTGTCTGAGTGGGGTATTCATGTTAAACTGCAGCATTGGAATCTCAGTGGGCTAGCACTATAAATCGGCATCAGTCCGTACTAGTTCAAGCAGCCACACACACACACATACACGTGCATGCACATCGCTATATAAGTGCAATAATGGCCGCGACGTTAAACCCAAATTTCACCTCACCTCACCTTTTACCCTCTTATATGGCTAAACATTGGGGCTCCTATATCTATCTGAATCAAAGTCATAATTGTCTGTAACCATATCATACATAAGGAAGAGAATATAATGTCATATCATACATGTCCATTTTTTATTAACACAGCCACTAATATTTGCAGCAGTTAAATTAATCCAGGATAGACACCTTTCCCATAATTCTATCTCGAGTATTATGGGTACAACATCAGTTCATTAGCTTAATTTGATCCAGACTTGATTATTTACAGACCACCATCATATAGTTGGCATATTACTGAATGTGGCATTAAACAACATACAAACAAAACAAATGGTGGGATTTTCACTAATTTTCAAAATTGGTCACAATGTCTTCAATAATCAGTTGGTTGGTTTGTTGGTTTGTTGTTTTATGCCACAATCAGCAATATTCCAGCTATATGATGGCGGTCTGTAAACAATCAAGTCTGGACCAGACAATCCAGTGATTGATATCATGAGCATCGATCCTCGCAATTGGTATCGATGACATATTTCAACCAAGTCAGTGAGCCTGACCACCCGATCCCGTTAGTCGCCTTTAACAACAAGCATAGTTGCCTTTTATGGCAAGAACGGGTTGCTGAAGACCTATTCTACCCCGGATCTTCATCAATAATCAGAACACTACATTTTGTAACACTATGTTCTTAATTTCAATTCATCCCATGAGGTCTCCAGATTTGAATTTTTCCCCAGCAACCTATAGGCTATGCTTGAAATCTGATGTGACTAAAAGGGTTGTGTGGTATGCTTCCATGACTTGCCTCAGTTGATTGTCATCTAACAGTGATGGCATTGGTTGTTGCTAATTTCAATCAGTGGTTTGTACTTGTAGCCATTGTCTTTCATTACAGCTTACAGGACCTGCATATCTTCAAAATAACTTTCAATAAATTTTCAATTTTGATGTCTTGAAAACTTTTTTATTACCGATGGTCAGGAACACTTACAGAACAAATTCAGGATAATCCATCAAGAGAGCCTTCAATAAAAGTTTAAAATGTCTTAAGGGTAAAAGGAGCTAAACATGAGTTTGTAAAAAGTTGTTATAAACTAGCAGATTGAAGTCTAAGAATGCAAGTTTAAACTTTTTTAAAAGATATTTCATTTTATTACTAGAAGTACTTGATATGGAAAAACACTCAAAATGAAACTTTACCCTGTACTTCGCAAACATATTGATCTTGATTGAAGAAAAGAACACTCCAACACAAGTATCACTTAAATTTAGATACATTGGACAAGATTGCAAAATGATTCTGTTTCAACATATGATAAAACTGCCCAAGTGCTTGGGGTTTAAATGAGAAGAACTTCATCACATCATTATTTCTCTAAGATGGTTCCAGTTTGGAATTGGTCTACAGGTTACACACAACCAAATGTTTTCCCATAGACTTCTATAGTAACGTTATATTTTTTTTTAAAATAACTCAGCATTCAACAGCTATTACCTGTATGTGTGTGCACAGTTTGGCCTTAGAGCAGCAATAAAAAAATAAAAAATGACTAGCTTAGCGAGCTCCTTTTCCGAGTACCGCAAGCTAAACACACCACCCCCAGTTTCGCTCTCAATGTCACCTACTTGAAAATAGCTGTGGTCACATTCAGCATAAGTCGTAATCTTGAAAAAGACAGTGTTTTAATAACTGGATGGATGTACATTTGAAAGACATAAAAATCTTACAGAATATCCTCCAATCACAGCCTGCAGATATCTCTCGATTTGCACTGAAGGCTCCCTACGAAAACCGCACTGTCCAAACTGGTTCTGATTTGGTGTAGTAGAACCTTCAGGAACCTTTAAATGTTGTAAGAGTCAACTTAAAGTATTACCTTCATCTTTCCAATTGTCAACTTTCCCATCACGACAAGCAATATTCCAGCAGATCCAGCCTTTGATGTCTACATTTCACAACTTTTGAGATACAATTGAGCATGTAATTTATATGAAGATTTCAATGACCATCATCAAACTCCTTCTCAAAAGTTGTTTGATCAAAGTTAGAACATCCAAGGCTTCAGTAAAGGTTTAATGGTAGACATGTGGAGGACATTTCCAAATTTGATGACATCATTGACAAAAATAATGTACATTGCAATGTCCTATTTTGACTTATCCCTATATGCACCCATGTTTTTTTCAGGTGAACAATTGACTTGCCTTTGCATGTGTTTGTGATGAGGTGCCACCAATAGGGCAGGATACACTCACCTATTTGCGAACACCTAGTATCATCTCTATTTGATGGTGATTCATAAACAAATGCTCATGATATAGTCACCATTATACAACTGACTCCTATACATGATTTCCTATAAATACGGAAAGGGTTATGTAGCTTTAGTTATGTGATCGTACTTGACTACTTGGCTGAATACATGCCCTGATGGTGTGGGATGTTGATCATAATCACAATGTCAGGCCAATATGATATAGCTGGGAAAATACTGAATGCAGCATAAAACAACAAACTAAATAACTTTTACTGTTAAGAGAGAGGGAATTAGTATGCACAACACTGCACAATCATTGGCCCAATACAAGAATGAGGGTGGTTAGTTGTGTTCACCATTAAGTTAATACAACTTTCAAATCTGTATAATAGAACCATGGCACTGTAGCTCACCTGGATAGGTAGTAATATTAAAATGTCAACAACGACTTTACAAAAGTTGTTGTACCCATTGATATTGAAATATTTTCTACAAGGAACTAATAACAAACAATAAAGTCTCTAGAGTTGAACAAAAAATGTGTGCCATTAAAAGAAGAAACATATATGTCAAAGGTTAGCTATCTTGGCAGTTTTAGAGGAGAGGATGTTTACAGAGTCCAGTATGCATTTTGACAATCCAGTAATTGATATCATGGCCATCAATCCGCGCAATTGGGATCAATGACATGCTTCAACATGACATGAGTGAGTGAGTTGGGTTTAACATTATTCCCTTTTTTTCAAGTGTGTCAGCTTTATGTAGGAAGAATGATCGAAGTGATCAGGGCTCAGAAGTTTACCACTTTGGTCAAACCCTGAGTATGAGAATGGCGCTGACAAACCTACAAATATGATCAGGGTTACCGAGATTCAAACCCACTGAGGAGAAGATGTTTACAGATGACAAAAGCAGTTTGTTACAGAAGCTGAACTGACTGTCAATCAGGTGAGCTAAAAATCTACAAATATTTGACTGTGTATCCAAACTTTTCATCTTGTATTAACATTCACAATTTTAAAGGGTAAACATGTAACAAAAAACTAATTGCCACTTAATACAAATTAATCCATGCAATAGATCTGTACATATTAAGAAAAAAAACCCCAAAAACCAACATAAAGTTCAATATTTTAACCATACATATTCCTTCCCCATGTGAAAATATAATAGTATTGTGCCCTTATCATGGATGAATAACTGAGACTTTGCTCTACCATCTTTACCATATTTATATCTGTACATGAAGGTTTGCTGAACATTTCTCATCAATATCCTCTTACAGGGCTTGTCAAATTAATAGCTAAGCCCCATGCATGAATAAATAACAATCATGATATAACTGAAAAAGTACCCTTGTGACATTCAACAATTCATTTCAGGTCAGCTTCACATTATCGTGTTAAATATTGTTAAATATTCTCTTTATTAAAGTAATTCAATATTTTTCATCTTTCACAAACACAGATTGCTATTCTAGATCAAAGATGTGCTCAATATCATATCTGCAGGGAAAATCAGGAAAGACACAGTTCCGTTTCCATAGTGTTTAACAATATCAAATTAAGCAATAAATCTCCTTCTACAGATATTATTCAACTTCGAGATCATATTCTTCTTTGATTTCTCCGGTAAAATATATTCTGAGTAAATGTCCGCTGAAGCATCAAAGAGAGACAGAAACAAACCTTTAATAAGTTTCCTTGACTCTTAAGACATCATTATTTTCTATTTTCGGTTATTGACAAGAGTAATAGTCTGGAAAGTATTGCAGCATTCCGTATGTAAAACTGATTTCTCCAGTCTTGTTTGGAAGGAGTTGAAACAGAGTTGCCTTAGTGTGGGAGTTGTCCCCCCTGTATTGTACACAAATTACATGTGGACACCAGATTAGATCCAAGTACACTATATCTGTTGTAAAAGACAACTTAATGGTGATTGGGTGTCCACAATGTCAGCTCTTGAAGGCATAATCTATGAGTGAGTGAGTGAGTGATTTGGGCTTAAGGCCGCCTTTAACAGTATTCCAGTTATATCGCGGTGTGTCAGCTTAATGTGGGAGGAAAGACCGAAGTAATGCAGGTCTCAGACGTTTACCACTTCGGTGAAACCCATGAGCACGGGTATGGTGCTGACAAACCTAGAAACATAATCGGGGCGAACCGGGATTTGAACCCACAATCATAGGTTTCTGGCATGCCCAAGGGACGCAATTTTGCACAGCGAATCGCGGCGCCTTAGACGACTGGCCCACCATGTGTCACTAGCGGGGGTTTGGGAGTTTACTAGCTGAATTAGTTTGTACACTGCGCAACTGTTTGTTTGTTGTTTAATTTCACACTCAGCAATATTCCAGCTTTATGATGGCAGTCTGTATATATTCAAGTCTGGACCAGACAATCCAGTGATTGACATCATGAGCATCGATTCATGCAATTGGGATACGATGACATGCATCAACCAAGTCAGCGAGTCTGATCACCTGACCCTTAGTTGCCTCTTACGACAAGCATGGTCGCCTTTTACGGCAAGCATTGGTTGCTGAAGACCTATTCTACCCCGGATCTTCACGGGTCACTGCTAGACTAAAGGTTGTGGGGTGTACACGTACATAAAACACTGTTCATCTTGCGAGTGCCACATGTAACAAATGTATCAGTAGTTGGTCACAAGTAAAAAAACTTAATTTCAGTGAAATATGTTCGTGTGACAAGATCAGATCTGCTTCATGAACGCCAATTATTCCGGATGGTATTATAAGTGAACAGTGTCAATTATGACATGATGGTGTTATGATGATGGTGTTGTGATGATGGTGATGTGATGATGGTGTTGTGATGATGGTGTTGTGATGGTAGTGTTGTGATGTTGGTGTTGTGATGAAGGTGTTGTGATGATGCGATGAAGGTGTTGTGATGATGCGATGAAGGTGTTGTGATGGTAGTGTTGTGATGTTAGTGTGGTGATGATGGTGTTGTGATGAAGGTGTTGTGATGATGCGATGAAGGTTTTGTGATGATGGTGATGAAGGTGTTGAGATGATGGTGATGATGATGTTGTGATGTTGTAATGATGGTGTTGAGATGATGGTGATGATGATGTTGTGATGTTGTGATGGTGGTGTTGTGATGACGTAATGACGGTCAGCAGATGGTGGTGGTTGTGATGATGGTTGTAATGATGGTAATTATGATAATAAGGATGTCAGTATGGTGGTGGTGATAATTTGGATGGTGACAACAATCCAAGAACTATAAATGGGGCCAAGCAGAGTTTTAACCCATGACCAGCAGATTGTTTCTGCACAGCGACTTGGACCACTATAGTCGAGCCCTGGTGTATGTACCCCTGGTGACATGTATTCTACCCACACTCACGATAGGTAGAAACCAACTCACACCTGAAGCAGTTTCAAGATAAAGAGACATTACAAAATGCTTTAACCAGTGTTCTTTGAAGACTTTCTGCCATAGATCATCATAGATCCCCAGTCACATTCCAAGTCAAAGGTGTAACATCTACAGGCCTCTCACTGTTGGAAGTACGCTACAATTAATGCAAAGTGACACTGACTACGACACATTCCATACCTCATATTAATGATCTGAGTGTCTGAGAGACCAACGGATCTGTTAAGAGACACACAGCCTAGAGATTTACACACCATGGAGACAGTTCTTTCAAGAAATAGCGCTGGCAGACATATAGAAAAATGAATTGATTTTAGTAGGCAATATAAGTTTTATATATCAGAAAAAAGTTACAGGGATTAAGTTAGCCCATAGCTCTCTTGTTGGTACCACCTTCTGTTTGGAATAGTAGTCGAGTGCTGTGACATTGATGTATGCTCCGAAAGATGTTGGTATATATGTAGAATGATTGGAACCGAGCATATTTTCACATCAATGGAAAACGTTTCTTATTGAAAACGGAGGATGCATCAATAAATTGGTTTGGCCTTGATGATTGATTGCTTTAAGTTCTGAAGACAAATCCAATATTTACATCACTATGTACTTAGCCACATCTTAAAAATTGGATTAAAAGATTTATTTGAACATAAATAAATTCAGACAGGATGGTATTGATATTTCCGGCTCAACAAAATAAAATAGCATGGTTGTCACTGGAGTTGTATCAATTTAAACCACAATGTGACGTTCAGATCAATTTCAAAATAACCTGCCCTAACTAATTCTTTAATTCAAAAGGATATTTGGAGTGAATGATGAAAAACTAAAATTGTAAATTACCTTATTGTTTATTGATATCAGAAGCAAATTGTGCCAAATTGTGCCTTTCCTGACACTCACATTCATTTTCATGTTGTGTTGATGAGTGGGTCGGTGCATTGGGTATGCAGTGTCCAGCCAGATCCTTTTTGTACACGCAGATGATTGTCAACCCCTAGCTATTGTGGCATAGCCCTTAAAGAGGGAGCCCTATGAAGATTCCACTTCAGTATTGCCATGGTCTTTAGCAACCCATGCTTGTAGTTAGGCGCAACTAACGGGATCACAAGACTACAATCATCATAACCATCATTACATCATCATAACAACCACCACTTCCATAATCATAAGAAATCTCTCTGAAGCAGAATCTTTTATATAAGTCTGACTATTTCCTAAGCATGTGTTTATGAATGACTTTCAAATACAGTGATGATACCATGTTTCCGAAAAGGTGAGCACATCCTGCCTCATCAGTGGCACAAACACATGCAAAGGCAAGTCAAGTGAACAAACATGGGAACATATCGAACAAATTAAAATATTTACTTGCATCTGGCATTTTTTGTGTCACTGATGTGTCAAAGTTGGAAATGTCCTGCACATGTTTACCATAAAATGTTAAAAAAAAGATTAATGAATCATATTTCATAGTTAGTCATATTTTTTAATTCATAGAGGGCCATAGGGCCCCTGTCCATAACATCCTGAAATGAACACTAATAATGTTTTCCAATTTCTAATCTTTGGAAATCATTCCAAGGATGTTTTCTATTTCAAGCCTGGAACAATGTTAATCTTGTTGTCAACAGCATCATGCATGGCTTCATGAAGACATTTCTTTAAAAACAAATGACACGTTTTTTAGCAAGTCAAATTTGAATTAAGGACACACTCTTCTACACTTTTTCACTATTCACCCACCCACCCACCAACTAACTCTTCTACCCACTCTTAACACCATTTTCAGTATAACCTACCAAATTTATTTTTTATATTGATACAAATCGATTATTTTATCAAATATTTTATGAAGTCAAAGCTTTCAACATTAATACAGAAGTGGCAGATAATCAATATCAACAAATCTTTGTTATTCTTATTTTTCAGAATATATCTGTATCTTCCTTGAAGTGATTGAAACTTAAACCTATCCACTGTTAAATAAACCCATAAAAACTATCACACAATACAAATCATTATCCCAATGAAAATTACTTCAAATACAATTTTTCAAATATAATAAACGTTCACCAGATTTGTATAGTCCCTAGATATCGCCATTGGCCAAACTCTTCATGATGTTGTTTTCTCTAAGGAAACCTTCAAAGAACCTAATCACTTTCTTCTTAATGTTTTCCAACTTCAAATAACCTGAACTATATATTGTCAAGAAATTATTTGTTTGTTTCCGTTTCTTTTCAAATGAAACTATTTGTAAATAAAATTGATCTTTGTTGTAAGACTCATGTCTGTGGGTCAGAGATGTGTACAAATCTTTGTCTGATATTTCAACTTGATTGAATAAATGTCCACCTAAGAAACAAATGCTCCACAAGAAGGAAATTGAAAATCTTTGGACTGACAGTGCTTAACTTTGTCTGTAGAACTCTTCTCATGGGTGTATTTGAGCATGTTATCTAAGGTGGCTCAATTCCCTTTGTAGAGTTATATCCCTTGGCCATGCCAGGATCAACTAAAGTTAAAAATCCCATCCTGATTATGATCCTCGATCTGTCCTGTCCTGTCCTCCACCAAGTTCATTTTACCTTCATTGTTTGAGTGAGTGAGTGAATGTGGTTTTACACCGCTGTTAGCAATATTCCAGCAATATTATGGCGGGGGACACCAGAAATGGACTTCATACACATTGTACCTGTTTAGGGAATCAATCCCATCACCCCTCATTGTTTGAGCTTTGTTCCCATGTTAAACTGGCACGACATGATATTACTAAATAATTTACTCAAAGCTTTTTAAAATATAAATATTAAATTCTGGTAGTATATAGTACGATATGAGCTCGATTATAATATCCTTTATATATCATATACATATTATTACAACCCCAGGGATAGAAATGTTTGTAAGTGTAGCAGGGCATGGAAGAGATTGAAATGTTTGTAAGTGTAGCAGGGCATGGAGAGATTGAAATGTTTGTAAGTGTAGCAGGGCATGGAGAGATAGAAATGTTTGTAAGTGTAGCAGGGCATGGAGAGATTGAAATGTTTGTAAGTGTAGCAGGGTGTGGAGAGATAGAAATGTTTGTAAGTGTAGCAGGGCATGGAGAGAACAAGTCAAAATAGAGAATTGCTTTGGACATCTTATTTATCATGGACGTGTCAAATTTGGAAATGTCCACATGTCTACTATAAAACATTTTACTGAAGTCTTGAATGTTGTAACCTTGATGTTAACATATTCATATAAGACTTCAAATTTTTAAGTAAAGATTAAAAAAACACTTACATAACACTGACATTAAATAAACTATGTATACCTAAAGAAAGCTACTGCAGTTTTTGAGAGAATGGGGTTCGTTCACAAAAACTTACTTCTACAATATTTTTAGCCTCTTAATTTGCAATAAACACACAATAAATACATTATCTTAATTGAGAAGGAAAGAAAAATCAATATTCTACATGAAAGACTCACTTAAGAATCCAATTATAAGAGTTAAACCTTTCTTTATGTTTTTTTAAAAGATTTATTTCCATTTATTTCCTATGACATGAATATCAAACAAAAGATCCAACTCAATTAAACCAAACAATAAAGTCAAAAGGTCAATGCAAAATGCAGTTACAAAGCTTTACAGCCATGACATGACATTGAAGTTGATTATTTGTACAACTTGACGGACACATGCAAAGAATTCAAGAATATCTGAGTATCATTCCAATTTTCTTGACATCAACCACGATTTCTGCTCCGGTCTGAAACACTCAGCCTCACTTTAACGGCATCAGTATCAAAGACATTCAAACGGAAATTACAAATCTGGGTGAAAGTTCCAAATACTGTTTTTCAGCAATAAATGATCTACTTTTACATTTCCGCCATTTAATAGGATTAGAATATTAGAAACAGATCGGCTTAACTAAAATCTAAATTATTACTATAATCAGCCAAACAGACACTCATGGACGAAAGAACTGGGGTCATGAATCGCGTCACAAGGTCACCTGACCATTTCCTCTTCGATAATGAAGTTAAATAAAAATATACAGAATAATTGAAAAAACATCAAAATCACCTTCTCCTGTTCCAGCTGGGTATGATATTCTGTGGGAGTTTATTTGATTCATCACATTTCATGTAATTATTTCACATACTTTTTTTCAGAATCCTGGATTCACATCCTGATCTTCTGAGAGCCCCAGATTAGAAAAGGTTTTAGCGGCTAAACTCACATCTTCCAACAAGATGACTCGAGAGCAATAAATATTGCTTCAATAATCAAAGGCTCTTTTTACACAAGTCTGAAATGCTTTACACAAAGAGTGAAAATCATCCACAGTAACCTTCTATTAACAATATGATTGTAACTAAATGTCTTAATGGAGTGCTGCCCTATTTTAATCCAAGTTGATGTTACACTTCTAGAAACTCATCAAGGGAATAGAAGTGGATTTATATAATGTTGGAAAAGTGAAGAAATGCCTTCAGTGAAAGTATTTGCATTGTTTTTAGTACACCGTGAAAACAGTAACTTACAGTAATAACTGTCTGATGATGTGTACTAAAACCTAAATCATATATTTCATTCTTCTGATAATGGGGGGTGGTTGGGTAGCCGAGTGGTTAAAGTGTTCGCTTGTCATGCTGAAGACCCAGGTTCGATTCCCGACATGGGTACAATGTGTGAAGCCCATTTGTGGTGTCCCCTGCCATGATATTGCTGGAATATTGCTTAAGCGGTGTAAAACCACACTCACTCACTCACTCACTCTGATAATGGGGCAAGAAGTGTCCAAAACATTGAAAGCAAAAATTGAGAAGTTGTTATCAATAAAAAGACTTTAAGTTCTACCAAATTCTTTATGCTAATGAAAGGCTTCACTGGTATATTTTGTGAGATTTTGTGGATTTTTATAAATTCTGCCAAAGAATTGATCTTCATCAACCCATGCTTGTTGTAAGAAGTGACTAACAGGATTGGTTGGCTAGTCTCGCTGACTTGGTTGATGAATGATATCATCAACTGCATAGATCGATGCTCATGATGTCAATCACTGGATTGTCTTGTCCAAACTCAGTTTTTTACGGAATACCATTTAATGGCTGGTATAGCTGAGTGTGATGTTAACAAGGAAACTAACAAACAAATAAACAATTCTACCAAAACATCCAGCATATAATATATTGCATTGCCTAAATCTTAAACCCAGG
The DNA here is from genome assembly GCF_022045235.1 of Haliotis cracherodii. Classification (NCBI taxonomy): domain Eukaryota; kingdom Metazoa; phylum Mollusca; class Gastropoda; order Lepetellida; family Haliotidae; genus Haliotis; species Haliotis cracherodii. The sequence goes on along the minus strand of NW_027266341.1, from coordinate 22,211,070 downwards.
AGCATAGGAAACGAGTTATCAATTTGGAGCATGGGGTGTGTGTGGGTGCTTACAAGTAGTGATCCATATTAATTTTAATCAAATATGGATGTTTTTAATGTACATATGTTACACACCAATACATAACAAAATATCCATAATAATAGTTCTCAAGAAACAATAAAATACTAGCAATTAGAACTCCTCTCAAACAGCTATCACCAAGGCTGCTATTGTACAAAACAACCTTAGTCCTAAGATATTTGTAAGCCTATGTTAAAGTATGGGAGTTACGATCATCTAAGGGCTAAGATCCCTTTATACAACGGCACCCTAGTCAATAGAAAAGACAATTTAGGTTGCCGTTGGGTTAGGGCGTTTTGTCAACATTTTTGCAATTGCAATAATCATGAACACTGTGGTCAAGACATGAGCGAGGTTCTCTACACATGGACAGTATTCAATCCCATGGTACCATGAAGAAGAAGAAGAAGAATATTTATTGTTCAAAACACCCACAGGGGGCAGGGTACAAAACATGAACATGACTAATTAAAACATTGACATACAAAACAGAATACAAATATTGCTATGATTATATTGTTAGGGAGGAGATGCAGATTTTCTTTGCCTGAACATTTAGATATAATTTTTGCAAATGGCAGATTTAAAAGTATTTTTAGCAATAGTAGGCACATAGCAAAGCCGGGTGATGAATTTAGTTCCCCTCTCAGATCTTTGTAGAGAGGGCATCGCAACAGGAAGTGTTCCTCCAAAACACTTTGCAAAGCATAATTCAAGTCTGGAACATGTATGTCACTTTCAATAAACAGAGTGAAGGGTTCACATGTAGTCTGTCACAAGGAACCGCCTCCGTGGTCCTGTGGTAGAGCGTCCGCCCGGAGAGCGGAAGGTCCAGGGTTCGATCCCGGGCCGCGTCATACAAAAAGACGTTAAAAGATTGTACTTGTTGTTACCCTTTCTGGCGCTTGGCATTAAGGGGCTAAAACAAGGACTGGTCGGCTCGGAGTCAGTATACTGTGTCTGAGTGGGGTATTCATGTTAAACTGCGGCATGGTATCTCAGTGAGCTAGCACTATAAATCGGCATCAGTCCGGACTAGTACAAGCAGCCACACACACACATACACGTGCATGCACGTCGCTATATAAGTGCAATATTCTTGGACGCGACGTTAAACCCAATTTCACCTCACCTCTGTCACAAGGTGCTGAAGATATGTCTTTTAAAATGTCAATTAGCGCCATTGACATCTGTATCGCTGTCAAAAGCAAAAGAAACAAAGTAAAAACTAACAGTGATGACACCAGGTGTCTGTGACCCTTTTCATCAGAATGGCTGATTAAAATGTCAAAGCTTTTCAAAAATATAGATTTTTGCAAACACCTGGTGTTACCCTTGATTGTCAGTGATCCACCCAAAACATATTAACAGCTATTTTGCCATAAATTCAACACTCATGAATCATTGTTAAAGTGCAAGGAAGACACTAGGTGTTCATGCCTCTTTTCTGGGAGCACAGATGGCCCAGTTGTCTAGGGCACAGCAATTGGTCGTACAGTGTTGCATCACTTTGGTATGCCAGAAACTTAGCCTTGGTTCGAATCCTGGTTTGCTCTGATCATGTTTCTAGGTTTGTCAGCTCCATACTTGTGCTCATGGGTTTCACCAAAATGGTAAACGTCTCAGACTTGAATCACATCAGGATTTGCCCCTACATCAAGTTGACACACTGTAATATTCATGCTGTTCTCTGTGGTGTTAAACCAAGATCACGCTCTCATGTATCTGAGAAAAAGGGTGGTGGGATAGCCTGGCCGAGGACCCACATAGGTACCATGTGTGAAGTCCATTTTCTAGTGTCCCCGCTGTGCTGAAGTATTGCTAAAAGCAGAATAAGACCATACTCACTCACTCTGAAAAAATTAACATGAACATCTGGTGTTGAACAAAGTCATTCACTCATTCACTCACTCTGAAACAAATTTATAGAAACACCTGGTGTTAAACAAAGTAATTTATTCACTCACTCTGAAACAAATGATCATGAACACCTGGTGTTAAACAAAGTATTTCATACATTCACTCTCAAACAAATTATCATGAACACCTTGGGTTAAACAAAGTAATTCATTCATTCACTCATTCACTCTTAAACAAATTAACATGAACACCTGGTGTTAAACAAAGTAATTAATTCACTCACTCTGACACAAATTAACATGAATACCTGGGGTTAAACAAAGTAATTCATTCACTCTGAAACAAATTAACATGAACACCTGGTGTTAAACAAAGTAATTCATTCACTCTGAAACAAATTAACATGAACACCTGGTGTTTAACAAAGTAATTCATTCACTCACTCACTCTGACACAAATTAACAGGAACACCTGGGGTTAAACAAAGTAATTCATTCATTTACTCACTCACTCTGACACAAATTAACATGAACATCTGGTGTTAAACAAAGTAATTCATTCATTTACTCACTCACTCTGAAACAAATTAACATAAACACCTGGTGTTCAACCAAAGTCATTCACTCACTCACTCATTCTGAACAAATTAACATCATGACCCACAAAAAGACCAATGAAAGTCTCAAGTTCTTTTCATATTCATAATTGCACCTCTATCCAAATAGAATAGAAGGAACATATTCATTCACCTACACTCTTGAATCATCGTAAAATAAAGCTTTCCTCAACACAGGATGTTGAACAAAGTCATTCACTCATTCACTCACTCACTCTGAAACAAATTAACATGAACACCTGGCGTTAGACAAAGTCATTCACTCATTCACTCACTCTGAAACAAATTTATATAAACACCTGGGGTTAAACAAAGTAATTCATTCACTCACTCTGAAACAAATTATCATGAACACCTGGTGTTAAACAAAGTAATTCATTCATTCACTCTCAAACAAATTATCACTTGCACCTCTATCCAAATAGAATAGAAGGAACATATTCATTCACCTACACTCTTGAATTATCGTAAAATGAAGCTTTCCTCAACACAGGATGTCTTCAAGTCGATATGCATGTTGGCTGAAGGAAGCCCTAATATTTTCGATTAGCTAAGGCATATAAAACATGTTCATAAGCCTTTCATTTCTACTTTCAGATGCATTTCAACTTTGAACATGTCATTCCAGTGAAGTGTTGGCAAGTTCTGTTAAGCTCGTCAACTCAAACATGTTCCGCCTAATCAATACCTAACATGCTGGACACCGGAAGCTGTGGAGCAATCTCCACACTTACAATCTTTCATGTCAATGTCTTGTTTATTTAAATTGCAAGCACAGGAAGTCTGTGATATCTAAATTTTGAAAAAGTCACTTTGTAAATGATGCATGCACAAGCTCAGACAAATATTTTCCCTGAAACATATAGACATCCTTTTCATGATTGCATGATCCATAAAACCGGTTTCAAAAATGGCAGTATCATTATTGAAATGAGCAAAGTTACACCATATCAAAGATTGGTCAGGTCTATGTGGAGAAAGCATTGAAGGAATATTGGAAATAGTGTTGGATTTTGAGCTATATTAGTTCTGTTTGTTTCTAATTGGCTATGTCAAGGAACCCTGCTTAGTGTTGACGGGAATATGTAGAATAAACTTAAAGAACTTTCAGACCTGGTGGCGCCATCCAATTTCTTGAAGGGAAACTGGTTCCTGGTCTTTGAAAATTGTAGAATTTCTTCTAGGAATGTTTCCTATTAGACGTTGACAATGATTGTTGAGAGTATGTAATTTGTAACTTCCTTTGACATGCCCAAGGTGAGGTGAAATGGTGTGTGTGTGTGTGTGTGTGTGTGTGTTCATGTGTTTGTGTGTGTGTGCATGTTCATATGTGTGTGTGTTAATGTGTGTGTGTGCATGTTCATATGTGTGTGTGTTCATGTGTGTGTGTGTTAGTGTTCATGTGTGTGTTCATATGTGTGTGTGTGTGTGTGTGTGTGTTTGTGTTTGTGTGTGTGTGTGTGTGTGTGTGTGTTCATGTTCATATATGTTTGTGTGTGTGTGTTCATGTTCATATATGTTTGTGTGTGTGGTTTTGTGTGTGTGCATGTTCATATGTGTGTGTGTGTTCATGTGTGTATGTGTTCATGTGTGTGTGTGCATGTTCATATGTGTGTGTGTGTTCGTGTGTGTGTGCATGTTCATATATGTTTTTGTGTGTGTTCATGTGTGTGTGTTTGTGTGTGTGTGCATGTTCATATATGTTTGAGTGTGTGTTCATGTATGTGCATGTTCATATGTGTGAGTGCGTGTTCATGTGTGTGTGTGTGTGTTTGTGTGTGTGCATGTTCATATGTGTTCATGTGTGTGTTCATGTGTGTGTTCATGTGTGTGTTCATGTGTGTGTGTTCGTGTGTTCGTGTGTGTGTTCATGTGTGTGTGTGTGTGTGTGTGTGTGTGTGTGTGTGTGTGTGTGTGTGTGTGCATGTTCATATTTGTTTGTGTGTGTGTGTTCATGTTCATATATGTTTGTGTGTGTGGTTTTGTGTGTGTGCATGTTCATGTGTGTATGTGTGTGTGTGCATGTTCATATGTGTGTGTGTGTGTTCGTGTGTGTGTGCATGTTCATATATGTTTTTGTGTGTGTTCATGTGTGTGTGTTTGTGTGTGTGTGCATGTTCATATATGTTTGAGTGTGTGTTCATGTATGTGCATGTTCATATGTGTGAGTGCGTGTTCATGTGTGTGTGTTCATGTGTGTGTGTGTGCATGTTCATATGTGTGAGTGTGTTCATGTGTGTGTTCATGTGTGTGTTCATGTGTGTGTGTTCGTGTGTGTGTGTGTGTGTTCATATATGTTTGTGTGTGTGTGTGTTCATGTTCATATATGTTTGTGTGTGTGGTTTTGTGTGTGTGCATGTTCATATGTGTGTGTGTGTTCATGTGTGTATGTGTTCATATGTGTGTGTGCATGTTCATATATGTTTTTGTGTGTGTTCATGTGTGTGTGTTTGTGTGTGTGTGCATGTTCATATATGTTTGAGTGTGTGTTCATGTATGTGCATGTTCATATGTGTGAGTGCGTGTTCATGTGTGTGTGTTCATGTGTGTGTGTGTGCATGTTCATATGTGTGAGTGTGTTCATGTGTGTGTTCATGTGTGTGTTCATGTGTGTGTTTGTGTGTGTTCGTGTGTGTGTTCGTGTGTGTGTGTGTGTGTGTGTGTGTGTGTGTGTGTGTGTGTGTGTGTGTGTGTGTGTGTGTGTGTGTTCATGTGTGTGTGTGCATATTCATGTGCGTGTGCGTGTGTGTGTGTGTGATACCATGGCACAGATTAACATGGATAAGCCACAATGTAACTTCTGAATTATGGAGCACAAGAGAAGTCCATAAAAATGTAGGTGAGATGAGGTGAAACGGGGTTTACCATTGCATTCAAGATTACAGACAGAGACATGCCAAGCACCAAGCAGGGTAACAACAACTACCATCTTTTATAATCTTTTGGTATCATGCAACCAGGGTGACAGCAATGAACACAATGAAGAGTTGACAAACCCATGATTATAACCATGGTGAATCAGATCAGATCCTGGCATGACTGAGGGACACAACTCTGCACAGTTGTAATGCAATAGAGCACTGGACTTCTGAGAAACCGCAATTTGGATCAGTCATTACTCTGAGGATCTTGGGTTAAATATCAGCCCTCAATGCCATGAAATTCTCATCCACGGCTGACATATGACCGTGTGGGTATACAAATTGGAAAAAAAACATCAGTGGCTGACTGAGTACACTGGAATACCTTAGATCACTCACCATCAGACGCAAGTGCCATCAGTTGTCTGTCTGGACCCAAAGGAGAGATCGGACCCCAAAGGTTAACAACCTCACAAAGCTGAACCCCAACTGAATTATTAAATAAGACAGATTCAGTCATGTTTGCATCCGTAAGGAATTCAGTGACACTAATATTGTAATTGAACAACTACCAAATGATATGGCTGGAACTTTCTATCACGACTTGTTCATATTGTTCAAGTGACAAAATGTCACCGAGTCCAGTGCAGTGATGGCTTAGCATTACACAAATGACACAAGCTAACTTGCATATCACATACCGTAATCGACATTATAAACGCCCCGCTCTAATAAGCGCCCACGGTGATATTTGCTAATATATTGGTTAGTGAACAATCCCAATTAGCATCCCTTCCGATTGAATCAATGTACACATGACTTATTTATTTGTGTATAGTACGCACTCGTGTGTTACATGTTCTGGAAAAATATATCTGTCGTATATAAACATTTCAGGCTGTCAGCATAAACCACGAAATTTACGGTCTTTCAACTCTGTTTTTTTTAACCAAAATAATATTCTAATAAAAGCCCCATATTTCTAATTTTGAGAGCGCCCTGGGCGCTAATTACATCAAATACGGTAATTGGAGTTTTCTCTTGTATGTAAACAAATATGCTTATTCTGAGATCAGATCAGAAGAACCTATGGAAGCCTTTCAGAGCATTTTGCATAATAATATAAAGACATGCTCCTACAACGGCGACAGTGAGGACTATGACAATATATCGTTAAACATTAAAGTGCCATACCGGTGTGGAGCCTTACAACCATTGCAAACATAGGGCAAATATACAAATACAATTTTTTTTTCACATTTTAAGATATTTTCTCAATTAAAGTTAACCATTTCAAGACACATGTTTGTCTAAACGTGTAGATTTTTCAAAATGAAACAGATGAAACACAAATGTAATTTCATGAATCACATCTTGCTGGCCTGTGGCAGAGGCAGGTTGACTGGCAGGAACTCTGGGTAGGAGAGTGAAAATGTCATAGACAAAGTCAAATTCTAAATTTGTATATAGCCACGGCATTCAACCCCTAATGTCTTAAGGTTATTCACCTAGTTGTCTTGGTTGAAGAAACAACTGATTATTCTTTCTTTCCTTTGACGCCAAGCTAATACCAGGGTTCACATGCAAAACGGCAACAAATTCAGAGGGACCTGCACTAAAACAATTATGTTCATGATTCCCCTAGGGATCAAGGGCAGACAATTACCATTACTTCCTTGATAGGTTTATGTAGGTATAGCTTAAGGTAAGTTTAAAGGAACATCAGACGAAGATTAAATTATGAACCCCAAAAAAAGGATGACACCTGGTGTGACAATTTTGACTAATACATATTTCAGATTAAAAAGTAATGGTGGTATTATTTGAAAAGAGTTGAGATTTCGCAATTTTAACGAATACTTGATCTCTTGATACTAATTGCTGACCACAAATAGCCACATATGCCCTGGGCTGATATGTTTTATCACATTGTTCAGATTAGAAACGGACATTATCTTGGCTGATCTCGAGGTTTCTCTATTGGACATGGAGTTGACTCCATTGGCTTTTTGGTAGTCTGACTTCCACACCCTAGAGAATATTAAAAGAGGATTCCAGCTCAAGTGTAGAATGATTTGACCATTTAGATTGCCTCAGCTCCTGACATTAAGCGTTCTGGGCTCCATTTGATTTTGATTTTTATTTTGCGGATATATATTTTTAAATGAGATAACTTTATTTCTGGTACTAAATGTCATTCTAGCTTTTGGGATGTTATTAAGGTTTTTTTGAGTGAATTAATGGGTGACTGAGTTTTTAATGGTATTTAAGTTACGTCACAGGAGGGCTTCTTACTGTGTGAACCTGAAGTGTTTCATGTCTTGTTCATCTGACACATTTGGGACCATAGCATCCTGCCACATCAATGGGACACAACTCTGCACAACAACTTAGGGCACCAATGTCTCCTTATTAGGAATTAGATGATGTCAGTGAGGATGGTTTTAGCAATATTGCAATCATGGTGGGGAGAATGTGGGGAGATATATTTAACCCATGTGAAGAATCAAACTAGAGTCTACGGTGTGGTGAGTGAACACTTCAACCACGAGGCCACTCCTAAAGTCTGGTGCATGTGCATGCATGAGAACCATCCTGTAGTTTAGCACTGAGCAGTTTAATGAGCAGCCATTGTTTTATCCCTATAACGCTGAGTGCCAGGCAGGGTAACAACAAGTACCACCTTTTTACGTCTTTTGGTAAGACAGCAGGAGATTGAACAATTGATCTTCCTCTCTCTACTCTATCCACTAGACCATGGGGGCAGTCGCCATGCAATTCGAAAGGTTGTTGTAGACTTGAATTGCTGATATTTCGGTGCATGTATCAACTGGCTGGGCAACACAACATTACATTCTAGTAATGTTTCCATTTGTTGTCATGGTAATTTTGGAATTCATTCTTGGTTTGTGTTCAGCTGGTGGTTTGTCAAAACTGATGACTGTTTATCATCAATATATGGTGATGTTTCCATCTGGAACCCAGGCCATCCCAGATCAATTCAATCATTCTCATGTGACCTTTGATCTACTCTTTATATAGCTCAATTCAAGTTTACTTAGCTGTGTGGAACTCTTACATTGTTAATTCTTGTATCGCAACATCTTCCTGAGGCATGGGTGTTAACTTCTCTGAAACTTCAGTTTCAATCCTTGCCGAAAGTAGGCAGGAATTCCAGAGTTATGTTTCAGCTGGACTAAAGAGGCTATGCATAATCCAATCAAATTGTGTGATGAACTAGACACCAGGTGGTCAGTAGGATGGACATAGAAGGGACATAACTCGTCATAGCCCTGGTGGCGCTACGATCGAACCTGGAAACTTCAGGCCAGTTTGGCAAGGTTAGAAACTGGACTTTCATAGTCACTTAGCACCCTTGCCTCGAGGAGATGGTATCACAACTGAAAACTAAATTATCTATCATGGTGGCTTTTGTTTCAAATTATTGTGTATAGATATATGATGAAAACAGTCAGCGACATCAACTGACATTCAGCAAATAAATGTTGTAGAATTTATTAATGATAATATTATTCATAAATCAAAATTTTGTACAAAAAAAAACTATTCCCTAATTAGAAATGAAACAAGTAAGTATACTCAATCAATAAACCATACGATTTTGCAGAAATATTTATAGCCATGTTTATCACAAAGCATGAGTTTGGAAAGATAACAGGGAAATAAAACATGAAATCATGAGGACACTGATGATGCTTAAAGATCTGTTGAGCAACTTTATGTGCCGGCCACACCCATATTACAACTGGAAGTACCACACAAAATTTGACACCACAAGATCCTGGGCGTGCCTGCTCATGATAGGGAGAATAATGTTTGGAGGAAGCAGCCTTGGACAACCCTTCCGAGACAGAGTGCTCACATGCAAAGGGATCCAGTACTCCAAACTGCTTAATATCTTAGACAGGAATTACACTCAGCAATATTCCAGCTATATGACGGCGGTATGTAAATATTTGTCTCTGGACCAGACAATTCAGTGAGCATTGATCTACGCAATTGGGACATGATGACATGCATCAACCAAGTCAGTGAGTGTGCTCACCCGATCCCGTTAGTTGGCTCGTATAACATGCATGGGTTGCTGAAGACCTATTCTAACCTGGATCTTCACAGGTTGATAGGACTGGTAAGAACTATAGAGGTTTAATTTGTGATGGTGATAATGGTTGTAATGATTTTCAACAGTGGTAAAAATGTATATCTTTGCACCTGAAATAATTTTAGATTGAATTTGCCATGGACAACTCAAGACATTTAATGACAACTGAAAAACTATGAGTAAGAATTAGAGCATTTTGAAAGCTACCTTTAGACCAGGACCTGGACTTATATCTAGAACAAAACTAAGACAAAGGTTCTATCAAGCCTCAATGTTATTTCCAGACTAATACATGTCCATATAGTAATACATATAAATCAAAACTTAATACTGACCAAGAAATATCTTTTCCAAGAGTCATTAAGACCATGCAGGACTTATCTCAGTCTGGACAATATATAGACAAGACATATCTAGACCGAGAATTATCCGGAACAAGACATAAGTTGACCAAGAGTTATCTAGACCTATCCAGAGCAAGACCTATCTTGACAAAGAAATATATCTAGTTCAAGAGTTACCTTGACCAAGAGTTACCTAGACCAAGAGTTATCTAGACCAAGAGTTATCTAGACCAAGAGTTATCTAGACCAAGAGTTATCTAGACCAAGAGTTGCCTAGACCAAGAGTTACCTAGACCAAGAGTTGCCTACACAAAGAGTTATCCTGACCAAGAGTTATCTAGACCAAGAGTTACCTAGACCAAGAGTTGCCTAGACCAAGAATTGCTTAGACCAAGAGTTACCTAGACCAAGAGTTATCCTGACCAAGAGTTACCTAGACCAAGAGTTGCCTACACCAGGAGTTATCCAGACCAAGAGTTACCTAGACCAAGAGTTGCCTACACCAAGAGTTATCCAGACCAAGAGTCACCTAGACCAAGAGTTGCCTAGACCAAGAGTCGCCTAGACCAAGAGTTGCCTAGACCAAGAGTTGCCTAGACCAAGAGTTGCCTAGACTAAGAGTTACCTAGACCAAGAGTTGCCTACACCAGGTGTTATCTAGTCAAGAGTTATCCTGACCAAGAGTTATCCTCACCAAGAGTTACCTAGATCAAGAGTTATCCAGACCAAGGGTTACCTAGACCAAGAGTTATCTTGACCAAGAGTTACCTAGTTCAAGAGTTATCTAGACCAAGAGTTACCTAGACCAAGAATTATCCAGATCAAGGGTTACCTAGACCAAGAGTTACCTAGACCAAGAGTTGCCTAGACCAAGAGTCGCCTAGACCAAGAGTCGCCTAGACCAAGAGTCACCTAGACCAAGAGTCGCCTAGACCAAGAGTTGCCTAGACCAAGAGTTACCTAGACCAAGAGTTGTCTAGACCAAGAGTTGTCTAGACCAAGAGTTGCCTAGACCAAGAGTTATCCTGACCAAGAGTTACCTAGACCAAGAGTTGCCTAGACCAAGAGTTGCCTACACCAGGAGTTATCTAGTCAAGAGTTATCCTGACCAAGAGTTATCCTGACCAAGAGTTATCCAGACCAAGAGTTACCTAGACCAAGAGTTATCTAGACCAAGAGTTATCTTGACCAGGAGTTACCTAGACCAAGAGTTATCTAGACCAAGAGTTACCTAGACCAAGAGTTATCCAGACCAAGGGTTACCTAGACCAAGAGTTATCTAGGCCAAGAGTTACCTAGACCAAGAGTTACCTAGACCAAGAGTTGCCTAGACCAAGAGTTACCTAGACCAAGAGTTACCTAGACCAAGCGTTACCTACACCAAGAGTTATCCAGACCAAGGGTTACCTAGACCAAGAGTTATCTAGATCAAGAGTTATCTAGGCCAAGAGTTATCTAGACCAAGAGTTATCCAGACCAAGGGTTACCTAGACCAAGAGTTATCCAGACCAAGGGTTACCTAAACCAAGAGTTATCCAGGCCAAGAGTTACCTAGACCAAGAGTTATCTAGACCAAGAGTTATCTAGACCAAGAGTTATCTAGACCAAGAGTTATCTAGGCCAAGAGTTACCTAGACCAAGGGTTACCTAGACCAAGGGTTACCTAGACCAAGAGTTATCTAGGCCAAGAGTTACCTAGACCAAGAGTTACCTAGACCAAAAGTTGCCTATACCAGGAATTATCTAGTCAAGCTTTATCTAGAACAAGATGTATATAAACCAAGATTTATGTAGACCAAGAATTATCGACACCAAGACTTTTATAAACAAAGATTTATTTAGTCCAAGAAGTTTATAGGCCAAGGCTTACCTAGAAAAAGACTCATCTCTCGATCAATGTTCACCTACATAAGTGACAACTGAAGATGTGATAACAATGACTGTTGACAGGTTAAAAAATCAATATTTCATCCAGTATAATGACAGAGTAAGGGTGTACGTTACATCATTTCTCCCAGGTTGTTTATCAAAGTGATCTCTCCTCTATTCCAGCATGGCATATAGTCACCAGACGGTCATGTTCAAATTGTATTCCAAGGTAGCATCCCAAAGGTGCATCCAGATGACATGATGTTACCAAGGTGGATGACATAAATGATGGATAATGTCAAAAGGCCAAATTTGCCAACTTCAAAGGAAAATATAACTATGACTAAATTTCAACTGTTATTATTGATCTAAAAATATGCAGCTTTGGTCAAAAACATGTTAATGATTGAAAAGTAGAAAAAACACATCTCAAATTTATGTCAAATCAGCTATTTTTTTAGTATTTTAGGCTTGACTCTACTATGAATGATGGAGTGGTGGGAGGGAGAGTTTGGTGGGGGGTGGGGTGGTAGACACAGGTGGTCCAGTAGTCAAAGGTGCTGAAATTTGCTGTGAAGAGTTATTTCCCTTAGGCATGCCAATAATCAAAGGTTCAAATCCCACTTTTTGCCTGTGTGTGCACTTTAGGCTATCCAACCACATCAACCACATGCTATCTAGTGAGAATACTGTTCAAAGTGGCACTTACGTTCTTTTATATGAACACATCTGAAACTCTAGGATTTAAATTTGTATGGAGACTAGATATTTATTCAGCTACATTTGCAAAAACATAATATTATATAATCAAAACTATGAGACAAAATATATTTTTACTGAAGACAGTGAAAAGACGGTGTGGCAAACAACATATTTCTTTCTCAACAGTCTGAAGCATAATTATTTCTTCAAGGAATTTCTGGGACAGTTTTGGGGGGGGATAAAACCCAGGCCCCCCAAAATATCAAATGGTCAGTATCTAACATAAAAAGCATCTGGTCTGACTGCAAATATCCTTCCATCCTAACATGGAAATGAGTTCTCACTGAGCTTTTCATATCTCGATCATTTGATGTGATATTACCATGACTCTCTAGGTCCATTTGCAAATTTAATGTTGACCTAAATCTTTGGAACCAAGGATTGTTTACCCTAAAAAATGAAATCTTTTCCCATAATCCTTTGTCCAAATTTTCCAAACTATTGATAAGCTCAGACTAATTCTGTGGGACGTCAAATGGAATTGATGAATAATCCTTCCTCAAAATTTGCAGACACCTTTTGGGAATAAAGGCCAAGAGATGTTTGTTAATGTTTCTCAGATCTGTGGCCTTTTTAACACCAGCCTCCACTCAGTGTGACCTATTAAGCAGAAATATCACTCCTGAAAGAAGTTTGTGAACTAGCAGTGAGTCTGATCTCCCCGAAAAAGCTGTTATGAAATTGTTGCAATACTGAAATGAAAAAGATGGTTTATATTTAGTAACTTATTAAATAAATTGAAAAAATAATGTTTAAAATACAAATATCAATGTTATCATACAGTGAGGCCATGATTAAAATGCATATTTGGATGATGAAATCAAAATATTTATTATCATGAATTTCATAGCGATATTCATTTCCTGATGAAGATACATTGAAAGGGGCTTATTTTAGTTCAGGCAGTTCCTCAAATACAGCAGTGTCATGTATGTGTTCAGAACAAGGCCTGTATTATGTGGCATTGCAATCGAAGGTCAACAAATGTACAGGAGTGAATATTGTTTTTTTGTACTAATCAAATATATTTAAGCCAATGAACTGAAATAGTGTTTACATTGCACGCACAAAGAGAAACGGCCTCATCCCCACCTTTTCTCGAATGCCCTAAAAATAATGCTCAAGTTAGTTACTTTATGAATGACCTCACTATGACCTTGACCTTCTATGTAGGTCACTTACAACCTTTTCAGATGAAGTCCCTACCCCAAGGATGACTGATGTACAAGTTTTATTTACATCCAATAAATGCTTCATTGTTTAACTGATAAGAAGTTATCGTAAAAAATGAACTTTTCTTCAGGCTTTGAACTTGATGATGACTTTGACCTTTAACATGACTGCATGGTCACTTTGTCAAAAATAATTCCCAGGGTTATAAAGAAGACATACATGACGTGATATCCCAGGGGATGTCTGAGTGGAGCATGGCTTTAAAAAACACAAAAGCAGCAGCAGCAGCAGTCAAATTCAGACAAAACCTTAAAGCATCCCCTTTTACACGTTCCGGTAGTTGCTTAATGATAATAAACACTAAGCAGACAACATGTGACTGAAAGCATCAGTAAAGGTAAACATCCTTTCCTCTTTCATCAGCACAGACCGACATTGTCCCCAAATCCCTGTGGGACAAGGGAGTAAGAAAAATTATGTTTGTGCCACATTAGCCTGATGGCTGAAGATTCAACTTGCCAGCTACCATGTCCAAGCATGTGGAGAATCTCCACAAGCTGGTGGTTGAACAGTTTTAGCTATTATTCAAGTTTTTACATCAATACAACTTGTAATGAAATGTATCGTATGTATTGTAATACAGGGGTTAAAATGTATAGTATCATGGGCCTTGTATCAGGCTACAATACTTAGCTAAAATGGATAGAATTATCATAAAAACGCCCGCATGTTATCAGAAATGAGCGGGCCGCTGTAACTTGATAATGCCCTCATATCACTTGATGACAAGCCATTGTCACGCCCGTTGTTAGGTGACATCATAGGATAGGGATAGGTGATGTAACGTTCAATAGTGACGTCATCTGGTTTGTTCTATGACGTTTCCATATTTGTAAAAGTGGGTCAGTGACATTCGTGTTGATTGCAGTAAATGTTTCAAAATCGACATTGTTGTTTCTTTTTATTTGATAACAAATTCCATCCATTTTAGCTATAATAACGGTAACGCTATTTTTCAGGGCATTATCATTTGCAGAAGCCCTCGGTCTTTTCAACTGTCCTCCTTCGTCGGGCAGTTAATGGAAGACCTCGGGCTTCTGCAAATGATAATGCCCTGAAAAATAGCGTTACCCTTATAGTATCACTGTATCGCTACACCACTACAGATTATTTGGAAAAATTAACAAAATTAACTATGAATCTAAGCATGTTCACAGCTATCACTTAGGTCACTTAAAAGTTATAAGACCTGGCCTTACAAGTTCTAATGAATATTAATCATTCAATGTGAAATACAGATTTCCAACTGCACAAGAGGCTAGTCACATGACTGCTAAACTGACGTTAATAAATTTATAAGATATTCATAAGATTTGTTTGTTTGTTTGGTTCTTGTTTGATGCTGCACTCAGCATTATTCCAGCTATATGATGGTGGTCTATAAATAATCAAATCTGGACCAGACAATCCAGTGATTAACATCATGAGCATCGATCCACACAATTGGGATACGATGACATGCATCAACCAAGCCAGCAAGCTTGATCACCTTTTACGGCAAGCATGGGTTGCTGAACACCTATTCTAACCTGGATCTTCACAAGTCTCATATAATTTGCCCCTCATTCAAGATAGCTTCATATTCCAATGAGCTCACACAAAACTAAAACTCAATTCTATAAAAAAAAATGTGCATAAAGCATTACATCAATTTTACACTCAAAATAACAAATTGAAATGAATGAATGGAATTTGTTACAATGGGAACCATCTTGAACTGTTTTCATGGAAGTTATTGATACCATAAACAGATGTTGAATGAACAGAATATCACAGAATGAACAAATTTGTCAACTTGACAGGTCAAGATAATTTCACTTTCTGGGCAATTATTTGCTCTGCTCCTGTTCATTGATAACAGATTAACTTCTTTCCTTTTACATTAAAAAGACTTAAAATGATTTGGTTTTATAAATTGCTCCATTACTGTGTTTGGTTAATTATAAGTGCATAAGAAAAAGCATGACTACATCCAAGAAGCAGGTTAATCTTTTCCTCTGTTGTGTGTCATATTTCAGTTTTAAAAACTATTTTAAAAATTACCCCTAAGAACAGCATAGATGAAAGGAATTATCAATCCAAAATACATTAGTTAACTGTTCACTTAAATTGAAATATCCTTTTTACTGGGATGCTGAAAACATTTTATCTGTCTCCAATGCATTATACATGGTCAATTCCATATGATAGTGCATAAATAGACATGGTTGGCGCCTTCTTGAAAAACTATTCACTGGCAGCAATTTCTTATTCTTCTCATCTACATAGCAAGGATTGATTATCACTGTAAAATAATGTTATGGATTGTCTAATCTAATTATGAAAATGGCTTCAAAACAGAAGTGGAACCAGAAGAATTATTCAAAGGCTCCACAGTAACATTTTCTTTGGTGGCAATTCATTGAGGATGCTGGATCCTGAATACTTGGTGTCTCTAGTGGATTAAATAAGGGATATGGTGGTCAGGCACTGTGACTTTGCTGATTGAGAGTCATGATGCCCCTGCTGGTGTGATCGTCGGTCATACCTTCAGTCACTTGATTACATACAAGTCACTGTGAGCTTGCTAGTATATTGATGACTGCAGTGCGTGGAGCAACCATCACTCAGTGTTTGGTTGCATTGCAAGGGAGAAGTCTCTATGGACATGGGATCATTCAACTAGCTGTTGTGATCGACACATGGTTCATTAATAAGTGTGTCAAGGAGATGAGATGTTGAATGGTAGGTTTTGATATATTTATATGTGATTTGGAAAAAGTTACACACGAGTAAGGGTGTATGTCGGTGGTTGGTTAGGGTGTGGTGTGGTGTGGTGTGGTGTGGTGTGGTGTGGTGTGGTGTGGTGTGGATGTGGGCATGGTGTGTGGGCATGGTGTGTGGGTCATGGGTGTGGGTGGTGGTGTAGGTGTTGGGTGTGGGTGTGAGTGTGGGTGTGAGTGTGGGTGTGGGTGTGGATGTGGGTGTGGGTGTGGGTGTGGGTGTGGGTGTGGGTGTGGATGTTGGATGTAGGTGTTGGGTGTGAGTGTGGATGTGGGTGTGGGTGTGGGTGTGGGTGTAGGTGTTGGGTGTGGGTTTGACATGTGGTGTGGGTGTGGGTGTGGGTGTGGGCATGGTGTGTGGGTCATGGGTGTGGGTGTGGGTGTGGGTGTGGGTGTGGGTGTGGGTGTGGGTGGTGGTGTGGGTGTGGCATCAGTGTGGGTGTTAACATCGGTGTTGGCATGGGTGTGCCTGGGTCAAGTAAGCATAGATGCGCGGAATGTGTACCATCGCTGCATTAGAAATTGATGGAAGTATGTAAATGCGCAAGCTTCTATTCTTTTGCTTAAGAATATTATACTTACATAGAGAAATGATATTTTCCTGGAGACAAAAGTTTTATCTACATGAGGTTAACCTATTCAAATAGTATTTTTAACACAAACTTAAATGAGCACTATACATGCATTACCATTGTTTAAAATGCTTCCAAGTAAAATGGTATCAAACATCAGTATTCTAAATTATCAATGATTGGAAATCTGTAAAAAACCCAGTATGTATAAATTTTGATTCAACAAATGTCGGACAAAATTCTTGCTACATGATGCCTTTTTAAACAAACTACACTGAGATGTAACATAAAAATAAAGATTTGAGTGTGAGTAGATTCTTGGCCTCAAGATTAGTTCCTGCAAAGTCTAATGACTCAGCTTACTGACGTGGGATTAATCTTTCTGCTAAACACAATTCATGTGAAAAATTTCTCCCATTTTTGTTCCAGGGGAGCAGCCTAGGAACTGCGGAATCTTGTATTTCATGTTGGAGTGTACAGCTATGAGCCCAAATATGCAATAATTCCACCTCACCAAACAGATAATCTTCTTTCGACAAGGATAAAAACTCATGACGGAAATGACAGGGGCTGATCGTGGGAGATAATTACTTCTGAAGTGATGATGAGATTGCTTGAGAAGTTTTTGAACCCATGCACTGCAGGAAAAAATTGAAACAATTTAGGAAACGGAACAGGACGTTGGTTGTCCAAAAATGACGCTTCCAAGCAATGAAGCTCCTGGCAGGAGGCATTTTTGTGTCAAATGGATGGCAAAATATTTGTAGGACTTTAAAAAAATTCAACTGAATTCTGTATGTTTAGATGCTTGAAACGGAATTGGTTAATATCGACACAAAATATTTCTTGGGTAATCGATCTGGATCATAAGAACAATAATAATGATCATAATTGTCAATGATGGCCTTCACATCACATCAGCGCTCCCATATCCTCCTCACAAAAACTTCAAAATTACTAACATGATCCCCACAATCATGAACTGAAGTATGACTTGAACAACATATTAACATCATGATTGATTCATCATTGCTAACACCAGCAGCATCGTCATAATCAACATTAAATTACATCACAGGCATCATTAACATCACCATCATCAAAACCATTTACATCATCTTCAATGCAGGGATGATGTGTCGTCTGAGATCTATGTTGCAATGAAGAAATCTGCCAAGATACATCACAACTTCAACTGTGAGGAGAGCAGAGGCATAGCAGAGTTAAAGCATGATGAGACCACCACTATGACAGAGGCCGACAAGGGCAAAGCTGCTGTCATCGCGAATATACCAGAATTTATGCAGCTTGTTAACAAATCCTTCAATAACCCCACCACCTACAAAATCCTCAAAAAAAGACCCAACAGACTGATTAGAAAGACAGGAAAAGAAAACCCTCCAAGATCTCCACAGTAGTTCAATGACACTGTATTAAAAAAACTGAACCCCCAAAACTCACTGGCCCCTTACTTCAGCCACTGTCAAAATTTATGAAGATCTGAACAAACTCAGAGTACCGTATTCGATGTAATAAGCGCCCCGCTCTAATAAGTGCCCACTGCGATATTTTCTAATATATTGACTAGTGAACAATCCCAATTAGCACCCCTTCCGATTGATCAATGTACACATGACTTATTCGGGGTGACACATGACTTATGATTTATTTGTGTATAATACGTATGTTATATGCATTCTTGATTATGGGAAATTAAATTCTGGAAAAAATATATCTGTCGTATATAAACATTTCAGGCTGTCAGCATAAACCACGAAATTAACAATCTTTCAACTGTGTTGTTTTTCACCAAAATAATATTCTAAGAGCCCCCTATTTCTAACTTTGAGAGTGCCCCGGGCTCTTATTATGTCGAATACGGTACTTACTCCAGAGGATTAGTCTTCTACAACACAGCCCAACAATTTGCCAAACACCTAGGACAATTTGGAAAAGAAGAAAAGTCAGCCATTCCAGCACCTTCATCAACCAACCAAAAGAAGCTCACAGATCGCATATAGTCAGCTGCGATGTAGTAGGCCTCTTCACCAACACACCACTGCAAGAAGCCCTACAAGTCCTACACAGCAATGTACAGACCAACACTGACCATCATGCAGACACATCGCTCTCCACTTACAGCATCATAACCATCTCATACTTCACATGGAATGGCAAGATCCATCAGCAGATTCATGGCCTCAACAATGGGTTCCCCGTTGTCCCCAATCATTACAGCAATTTTCATGAAATACTTTAAAGAAGCTGCCTTAACATCCTCCTCCCTCTTCCAACCTTTATGCTGGTAGAAAAAAGTAGACCATCCTAGACACAGAATAGGACCTTGGTGCCCTACTGGATCATCTCAACCTTCAACACCAAGGAATCAAGTTCACCATGGAGACACAAAGCCACCACCAAATCTCTTCCTTTATGAACTTGACAACAGTCATGACAACATCCACTCTGCTATCTACTAGAACCCACCTACACTGACCAGTACATTCAATATACCGTATTCGTCGTAATAAGCACCCAGGGTGATCCTTAAATTAGAAATAGGGGGCTCTTATTAGAATATTATTTTGGTGAAAAACAACAGAGTTGAAAGATAAATTTTGTGGTTTATGCTGACAGCCTGAAATGTTTAAATATGACATATATATTTTTCCAGAATATAATTGCCTATAATTAAGGGTGCATCTAACACACGAGTGCATATTATATGCGAATAAATAAGTCTTGTATACATTGATCAATCCGAAGAGGTGCTGACTGGGATTGTTCACTGGTCAATATATTAGTAAATATCGTGGTGGGCGCTTATTAGAGGGGGGTGCTTATTACGTCGAATACGGTATGTCCAACCACCTTCCACAGTTCATAATTGTCCCATGACCCATCCTCCTCAGTATCCCATACCAGGCCCTACCAGCCACCAGATCAACATACTTCACACAAAAACAGCAAAACATGCATGTCACATTTACCTCTGAAACATCTTATGCGCCAATGGTAGAGATCTCACAGAGTCCACCCCAGACCCCAGAGGATGAGTCTATGAGATCTCATGCAACTGTAAAGACAAATTAATGTATTGGGGAGACTTCATGTCCCATAGCGACCAGAATAAAAGAACACAAGACCTCTGTTGAAAAACCTGACATGAAATCTGCCCTTTCAAAACATCTTGTAAAAACTCCTGACCACTGTGCTTTTCTCATATGATCAACCACAAACAGACATCTTGTTGCCATCTTGTCACCACAGTCAGCTTCTTCTTGTTACACCCAGACCCATCACTCCACCTTCATTGTACTTACCTTATACACAGCGATATACGGTACCGTATTCAACGTAATAAGCGCCCAGGGCGCTCTCAAAATTAAAAATAGGGGGCGCTTATTAGAATATTATTTTGAGTTGAAAGATCATAAATTTCGTGGT
Organism: Haliotis cracherodii; assembly: GCF_022045235.1. Lineage (NCBI taxonomy): Eukaryota > Metazoa > Mollusca > Gastropoda > Lepetellida > Haliotidae > Haliotis > Haliotis cracherodii. The sequence continues at coordinate 22,190,558 of NW_027266341.1, read as the reverse complement.
TTATGCTAACAGCCTGAAATGTTTACATACGACAGATATATTTTTCAAGAATTTAATTGCCCATAATTAAGGTGATATAACACACGAGTGCGTAATATACATGAATAAATAAGTCTTGTGTCCATTGATCAATCAGAAGGGTGCAGATTGGGATTGTTCACTGGGCAATATATTAGCAAATTTCGCTGTGGGTGCTTATTAAAGCGGGGCGCTTATTACGTTGAATACGGTAATTGGGTTCTCTGCTATTAATCTCCTCGGCTTCATCATTATAGTGTTATCTTTGTTGATTAATCCTTCCTCGTGTAATTTATCATTGTGTATGTTTCTGTATATATAGATATAATTATATTAACTCTATATACTTACTCAATATTTACCTGATGAAGGCATAAGAAGTAGCCCTGAAACACTGTTACAAAAAGAAGTTGTTATCCATAAAAAAGAGTCATGCATTCATGTTCTTCCAACTTCTAAATGTCAATCAAAGATTTCACTGCAAAGAGGGGCTGTCGGGTAGCCTAGTGGTTAAAGCGTTCGCTCGTCATGCTGAAGACCCGGGTTCAATTCTCGACATGGGTACAATGTGTGAAGCCCATTTCTTGACTCCTCTGCCATGACATTGCTGGAATATTGCAAAACGCGGCAAACATCATCATCATCATCATCATCATCATCATCCACATCAGAAGAAAAATGATGAAATGCCCATTTGGATGTGTATCTACTGTTCTATATCACTGCAAAAACCAATACATAAGACCTCATTTTCTTCAACTAATATGTTTACCTGTAAAGCTTCTGTTAGACAAGTGTGGAATTTCACGACAAGAAAAACAAAAACGCTGAGTTTGTATTTCTCTTAACTTCTTTTTCTGGTGTGATGGCATCGTTTTTCACAAATCATCGCGTAGTGACTTGACAGAAGAAAGCTATCCTATTAATGATGACTTATAGTTTCTATAGAACAACTGATGTGTTCCTTGGATATAAGACTAAACTCCAGCTGACAAAAATATATCTTTGCATGGCTCAGGCATAATGTAAAATTTAATTTTACCATTCTCACTCTATTACTCACTTAGTTCAGTCTCAACTATTTTTTTGAAAATGGCACCAACAATGACATGTTACAAAATTTATGAGCCACGAAAATGACTCTAGCAGGCTAACAATGATGTTAATTGACAAAACCGACATTTATCAGCCTTGGCATAAAACCTTAAACAGCAAACAAGCCAAAATCAATACAAAAAGATAAAATAAATGAAAAACATCCAAGTTTCAATTTTGTTTCAATGGTTTCATGGGACAAGCACCTAATGGGGCATTCGCTACGATTAGAGGAGCAAATCTGCAGAATGATACAAATTTCGTCTCTCTCAGCCTGTTGACGTAGAGCTTATATTATCTCTCAAAATGCTTCACGTATTTGTGTAGAGGTTCGCGGATTGATTTCAGAGTGAGCTGGCCAACATAAAATCAAAATCTGAAACGAACGACATTGCAGAAAAGCACCACAGACCGAAAAACTGAGGAGTCTTGTGACACCATCTTGAGCTGGACGAGTCACCCATGGCAGACCGATAGCTATCAAAAAGTTTACACAATGAATGCTGGTGGTATTAAATGTGGATTGAGGCTCTTCACTTGTTTAGAAAACATTTTCATTTCCATACTGGCGGTTTCAGGGTTGTGTGATTCAGTAATTACCTTTTGGTTGGGACTCTACAAGAAAATAACAGCCAAGAAACTATTGAAAACTTTAAATTGAATAACTTGGAGAAATTATTGGTGATTCTGTTGAGAACTGAACTGATAACACTTTTATTTGATATTGAGCTTTGTGGCACTGAGGGCAATTTATGAGCCTTCAAGAACTGAAATAATATTATGGCTATGCTGAGTCCACTGTATGAAAATGAGATTACTTTATGAAAATGTAGAGACCTCCAGTAAAGATGGTATTTCATGGTATTTTTTAGCTCTCTAGCACTGAGAACATTTATGGTATTATAGAGCTCACTAACACTAAGAACATGTAGGTATTACAGAGCTCTCTGACACTAAGAACATGTAGGTATTACAGAGCTCTCTGACACTAAGAACATGTGGGTATTACAGAGCTCTCTGACACTAAGAACATATAGGTATTACAGAGCTCTCTGACACTAAGAACATATAGGTATTACAGAACTCTTTTACAGTGAGAATATGTTGGTATTGTAGAGCTCTCTAGCACAAAGAACATGTAGGTTTTACAGAGCTCTTTTACAATGAGAACATGTTGGTATTGTAGGGCTCTCTAACACTAGGAGCAGTTATGGTATTGTGGAGCCCTCTAGCACTAGGAGCAGTTATGGTATTGTGGAGCTCTCTAGCACTAGGAGCAGTTATGGTATTGTTGAGCCCTCTAGCACTAGGAGCAGTTATGGTATTGTGGAGCCCTCTAGCACTAGGAGCAGTTATGGTATTGTGGATCCCTCTAACACTAGGAGCAGTTATGGTATTGTGGATCCCTCTAACACTAGGAGCAGTTATGGTATTGTGGAGCTCTCTAACACTAGGAGCAGTTATGGTATTGTAGAGCTCTCTAACACTAGGAGCAGTTATGGTATTGTGGAGCCCTCTAGCACTAGGAGCAGTTATGGTATTGTGGAGCCCTCTAGCACTAGGAGCTGTTATGGTATTGTGGAGCTCTCTAACACTAGGAGCAGTTATGGTATTGTAGAGCTCCCTAGCACTGGGAAATCTATGGTATTGTAGCGCCCTCTAGCATTGAGAACATTTATTAGCTCTAACACATATTTATGGTATCATAGAGCATTTATGGTACTATAGAGCTTTTCATGTTCTATGATGTTTCCATATTCGTAAAAGTGTGTCAGTATATACAAAGATTATACAAAGGATCCAATTACAATGTAATGTCAAAACAAAGAAATACAGCACAACATTATTTAAAGGATCCAAGTATAATATAATGATAAGGACAAGAAAATATAACATGGCATTATACAAAGGATCCAATTATAATGCAATGACAGGAATAAGGAAATATAGTGTAGCTTAATACAAAAAGGATCCAATTATAATGTAATGTCAAAATAAAGAAAAACAGCACAACATTATATAAAGGATCCAAGTAAATACAACATGGCATTATTTAAAGCCCAGCAACTATTAAAAACTTGAGGAAACAGACTCGCTCAGATCAATAGGTTCCTACCGTGTAACTATGTTTTTCTGACATTCAACCTAAAAGAAAACAGAAATACCCAAGCTTCCAGATTTTCTACTTATTATTATCTTATTGATTAATTCATTAGACACAGACAATTCTGGTCAATTCTGTTGTCAATTCAGACTCTTCGACATGAATTAATCATGAGAAGGGAGATAAGTTTTTACTTACCATGGATATTGTCTCTCAGGATCCAAGTAAGACAGACAGGTAGAGGGCTTCAGAAGATTCATTACCAGTGTTCTCTCTGTGACAGAACAATTCAATCAGTCATGCAAATAAAGCACTGAAACAGTCAACTTACCCTTTGTAGTTTGCCGTTACGGGAGGAGAACATAAAGGTAATTAACCTTAAAAGTAATTCATTGGTGTTAAGTATTAATGACTTTGGAAACTCTTGAAATGTTATTAGAGAAATCACTGATTCCTTTGTTTGAAAATTCAACAATGCCTGTTGTCAGAACAATAACTATCAGGGGAAATGGGTGGGTCAGGCAGTATCCTACGATCATAGGTTCAGATCTCAGAATCATCCTGACAAGGTATCCTTGGTTTGTCAGCACCCTACTCAAGCAAGTGGCTTTCACTAAAGTTCTTTTCAGTTAGCATTGAAAACTCAAAGCCATCAACGTGAAAGAAGTGGCTCCTATTCCAGTTACTGTCAAAAGTGGCAAGGTTAAACTTATTGGCTGCGGAAGGATTGAACAATCCGTGATAAATAAAAGTTCTCAAACATCAGGGCAGCAGCTAGGCTTACCAACATCAGGGCATTAGCTAGGCTTACCAACATCAGGGCAGTAGCTAGGCTTACCAACATCAGGGCATTAGCTAGGCTTACCAACATCAGGGCAGTAGCTAGGTTTACCAACATCAGGGTAGTAGCTAGGTTTACCAACATCAGGACATCAGCTAGGTTTACCAACATCAGGGCAGTAGCTTGGTTTACCAACATCAGGGCATTAGCTAGGTTTACCAACATCAGGGCAGTAGCTAGGTTTACCAACATCAGGGCAGTAGCTAGGTTTACCAACATCAGGGCAGTAGCTAGGTTTACCAGCATCAGGGCAGTAGCTATAGGTTTACCAACATCAGGGCATCAGCTAGGTTTACCAACATCAGGGCAGTAGCTAGGTTTACCAACATCAGGGCAGTAGCTAGGTTTACCAACATCAGGTAATTTGTTTGTTCTAATTACAACCAAACAAAAGCCACTGTGATGAGCCTGACTTTGTGCTTCAAATTATCCCGACTTTTACTCCAAAGACTACCAATACAGCAGTCGCACCCCACACCCCCACCATCCATCCATCCATCCATCCATCCATCCATCCATCCATTCATGGTTGCATGTCATACTGGTAGTATTAATTTAACCAAACAAACAAAACAAATAAATTTCTTAAATTCTACCATACATCCTTTGTTGTATATATAAAAGCACTTTTTTTGCAGGAAATACAGAAAATCAGAATCTTATTCTTTTAGGAATATAGTAAAGCAACTCACATATATCATGATTAATAAAATACATTAAATGAAAATTAGTTCCATTTACGTGGGATGACATTGCAGTAAGCTGGCTACCGAAAGTCCTGATAGAGACTGAATCTTGTCCTTTTCCGATAGTATAAGCCAGGTATGTAAAAAATGCTTGTAAGAGGATTGACTTAAACAATATGGATTGCAGATTATTCAACCATTAAAAAAACTCTCACGTATTTTTCTTAATTCTGATAGATTTCCTTCATTCTCTAGAGAATGTATATGTACATAGAACTTAAGCTAAGTCAATTGAGCAAACGTTAGACATATAGGCAGTGAATCTTGATGGATATACTCGTCTTGCATCACACTATTTCATTCTGAACCAAAACAAAAAAATAACACCATGTGCTTTCTCATGAAATATGCATCTGCAACATTGATTATGATTAAAAGGCATCAAAATATAAATGTGACCAGCCTTATGAGATAATGGACTTTATGGTGTAAAATCACATTTTAATTGACATCTTCATATATTTTTGAAGTACAGTATCCCAGGACCAGAAGATTACAATTCATATGCTTCATTTCATATTTGTTACAGGGATGCATTGCATCAAACATTTTGATTATTTTTCTGCAAAGTCCCATTTTCTACGGACGCCTATAAGGGCCATTTGTTTTTTTATTATTTTCGATACTATCTTGAAATTTCAAGATACTAAGTTGAAATTTCAAGATACTATATTGAAATTTCAAGATACTAAGTTGAGATTTCAAGATACTATCTTAAAATTTCAAGATATTAAGTTGAAATTTCAAGATACTAAGTTGAAATTACGCCTCTTACGGCAAGTATGGTCGCCCTTGACAGCAAGCATCGGTTGCTGAAGACCTATTCTACCAACTAATGATGAATTGTAGAATAACTTTTGTCTTTCTCAAGTATGAGAGCACATATCAGCAAGTGTAACAGTATCACCAGAATCAGTACTATATAGTGTATATTTACACTCTACCTTACAGAGACTGCCTCCATGGACTAGGGGTAGAGCGTACGCCCAGAGAGAGGAAGGTCCAGGGTTCAATCCCCGGCCACGTCATACCAAAAGACGTTAAAAAATGGTACTTGTTGTTACCATGTCTGGTGCTCGGCAATAAGCGGTTAAACAAGGACCGGTCGGCTCGCAGTCATTATTCCATGTATGAGTGGGGTATTCATGTTAAACTGTGGCATGGTATCTCAGTGGGCTAGCACTATAAATCGGCATCAGTCCAGACTAGTACACACACACACACACATGTGCATGCATGTCGCTATATAATGTGCAATAATCTTGGATGCGATATTAAACCCCATTTCACCACACCTACATTACAGAGAATCTGCCGTTGTAAGCTTTGATATCTTACAGTTATCACACAGAAAAAAAATAATTTAAAAAACTTTCAAAACTTCAATCAACTTCAACCTCTTCTTTTTTCAGTCTTTGAAATCAAGACAATGTTTGCGAAGTTTTTTTTTTATTAGCTGGTTTACAATGTCGACTGACATAAAAAAACCCAACTAGAAATACATAAAACAATTTTTGACCAAAACAAATAGGTTCAACTTTGCTTCACAATTAGGTGTTGTCCCAAAAATGTGTAAACAATATTTAATAGTTACTGCTGCTTGAGGACTTATGAATGCTAATACAAACTGACTAACACCGCCTCCATGGTCTAGTGGTTACACCATCTGCCTGGAGAGTGGAAGGTCAGCTAGGGGTTTGATCCTCGGATGTGTCATACCAAAAGATGGTGCTTGTTGTTTCACTGCCTGACGCTCAGAATTTAGGAGCATCAAGGACTGGTCAGCTTGGAGTATACTGTGTCTGAGTGGGTCATCCGTGTTAAACTGTGGCATGATATCTCAGTTAACTAGCACTAAAAAACTGGTGTTAGTCTTGACACTGAGTCATACATGCAAATCACTATTGAGTGAGTGAGTGAGTGAGTGAGTGAGTGAGTGAGTGAGTCAGTGAGTCAGTCAGTCAGTCAGTCAGTCAGTCAGTCAGTCAGTCAGTCAGTCAGTCAGTCAGTCAGTCAGTGTGGTTTTACACTGCTCTTAGCAATATTCTAGCAATATCACAGGGGACACCAGAAATGAGCTTCGGTGTGACAAGTGAACGCTTAAACCACTAGGCTACCCCACCAATCATTTCAAACCAACTTACAACAACTAAAAAGCCCAGGACACAATTCTCAGCCACAGTTTAAACAAGAAAGCATGCAGACTGTGACAAACAATTTGATGTACATATCACACATGTAAAATACTTTTTAGGGACTCAGGGGATTCAGACTGAGAAGATCTTTAAAGTATTTCCCAAATTCAGGCTCCAGTGATTTCGGAACATGGGCCCCATCAAGCAGTGCCACTTAAACTCAAAACAAAAAAGTACCATCTTACAGTAAGCAAATCTGAAAGTGTTAAAACCAAATTAAATCAGAAGGGATTGAGGAGTTTATCAATTCCTGACTTTGTTCTTAAGTAAAACGTTTCCACTGCTTGAAGTTCAAATGCAAATTAAGAGACTAAATGAAAATCCCAGGAAATCTCAATCTTCAAAGGGAATAATTCACAGTAAACTTTTTAAAAGTTAGTCAACAGTAAAAATTTTTTCTTAAAGTTTCATTTTGTTGTCCTGTTTCATTTTTTTTACTTCATTTCGTTCTTATGATTATCTCAATTTTTATTATTGTGAAATGATGTATGTTCCAAAGTTTGAAAGATTAGAAGACATAAATGATTTTAAGAGAAGATCATAATGCTTGAAAAGAAAAAAAACCTTTCAAGACATATCAAGCAGATATCTTGATGAGAGTTGTCATACTATGATATTATTCATGAATAGTTTAACGAATGTCTATGAACATTACACACTATGAATACAACATATAATTACACTTTACATACAAAACCTCAACACGGTGAGTGAATAATGTTTACAGCCACATCAGCAAATTCTCAGATATTCACGTCTGCTCATTGAACCAAAATATCCCTGACAAATAAAACTTTTATTCTCCTCTTGCATACAACACATTACGCCCTTTGAAGAAGAATCGTCACTGGTTATACATCCACATATAGATTTTCTCAAAACTCAAACTCAATTCTGTACCCAGTTAGCATCACCTTAGGCGTAAAGGAGAAGAGTACTGTTTTGGTCTATTAAACTTATCACTCCCGTGGCAGTTGTTTTTTCACACAAGTTTGGTAATGGAGCAATTTATACAACGCAAAAACACACCTAAAACAATTGTGGAAATGGAGCTAAAACCAATCAAGACTTGAGAAATGATCACTGATTTATACTGTTGTCAAGATGCTTAGAAAATATATCTCATTAAAATTGAGCGTTCTAATTTCCTCTTGAAAAATGCCTATCATACATCAGACATAATGATAGATTTCTATTCAGTAGAATTTATCATGTTCTATTAATGATTTTTCATTTTGGAAAATGTTCCCTCTTGATGAGACTAGGACTTAATGGTTTGCGGACTAGAATGATGATAAATGATGGATTATTAGATTTCTAGATTACTGCAATAACAACACAATCATTAAGATATTTATCAATTGGAGATGAAAAGAGCAGTGGCCATCAAAACATTTTGTTAATAGCTATTCACAATCCTTTTTCATTCCAGAATAATGTTGTCACTGTTGTAATGTTGTATCCTCCCCAGGGAGCTGAAAATGCAATGTGAATGCGTACAGATCTATTGATTTGTAAATATGCCAAAACCAAAGCGGAAAGGTATGGTGGTGTCAGACAAATATCATAATTGGAAGAATATGGGTCTTTAACCCTTGTTCAGCAGATCCTGATATGGCTGAGGGACAGAACTCTGGAGAGATAATTGCGGTGGTTGTAATGATCATACTTATTTTGAGTGTATGTGTGGGTGGGTGTGTTGTTTAACGCCACACTCACCAATATTCCAGCTATATGACATCAGCCTGTTAATAATTAAGTCCGTACCAGACAATCCATTGATTGATATTATTAACAATGATCCATGCCATAGGTATACGTTGACATGCCATCAACCATGTCTTTGTTTGTTTGTTGTTTAATGCTGTACTCGGCAATATTTCAGCTATATGATGGTCGTCTGCAAATAATTGTGTCAGGATCAGACAATACAGTGATTGACATAATAAGCACTGATCCAAGCAATCGGGATATGATGACATGCATCAACTAAGTCAGTAAGCATGACCATTTGGTCCAGTGTGGTTTTACGCCACTTTTAGCAATATTCCAGCAATATCACAGTTGGGGACACCAGAAATGGGCTTCACAAATTGTACCCATATCGGGAATCGAACCTGGGTTTTCGGCATGACGAGCGAACATTTTAACCACTAGGCTACCCGACCGCCTGAAATACAAGGAAGAAACTTTATGGAAGCCAACTTCTTTATTATGAGGAACACAAAATTTCGGAATGTATGCTAATTAACTTGAAGTTTCCACCTTCGTTATATTTACTTTCGTTGTTCTTTCATGTTCATGTGGGGGGCACGGATGGCCCAGTCGTCTAAGGCGCCGTGATTTGCTGTGCAGAGTTGTGTCCCTGGACACGCCAGAAACCTATGATTGTGGGTTCGAATCCCGGTTCGCCCCGATTATGTTTCTAGGTTTGTCAGCACCATACCCGTGCTAGTGGGTTTCACCGAAGTGGTAAACGTCTAAGACCTGCAACACTTCGGGCTTTCCTCCCACATTAAGCTGACACGCCATGATATAACTGGAATAATGTTAAAAGCGGCGTTAAACCAGACTCACTCACTCACTCACTCACTCATGTTCATGCATGTGTTCTCTGCTTCCTAGCATTCATTCACCTGATGAAGGAGTAAGCAATACTCCGAAACGTGTGTTCCTCACAATAAAGAAGTTGACATCCTTATATTCTCTTCCTTATGTGTATCACTAAATACAAATGTCAATGCAAGAGAATAACCAGCCTAGATTTTCTGCTGAAACAGATTCCACTTGGCATAAGGTGAGGTGAAATGGGGTTTAACGTCGCGTCCAAGATTATTGCACTTATATAGCGACGTGCATGTATGTGTGTGTGTTTGTGTGGCTGCTTGTTCTAGCCCGGACTGATGCCGATTTATAGTGCTCGCTCACTGAGATACCATGCCGCAGTTTAACATGAATACCCCACTCAGACACAGTATACTGACTCCGAGCCGACCAATACTTGTTTTAGCCCCTTAATGCCGAGCGCCAGACAGGGTAACAACAAGTACCATCATTTAACGTCGATTGCTTTGACGCGGTTGTGGATCGAACCCTGGACCTTCTGCTCTGCGGGCAGATGCACTACCACTAGACCACGGAGGTGGTCCCACTTAGCATAAAGGGCAAATAACTGTGGAAATTATATGAATGGACCCCTTAAAGTCAGTGATGACACCAGGTGTTCGCAAAAATTGTAAGCATGTCCTGCCCTACAGGTAGCACCCACCATTTATACTATTTGCATACAAACGCCATTCCCAAACTTGAACTGAAATACAGTTCATTTAGCGGTGTTAAACTTATTTCCTTCACTATCTCTGAGTTCAGAGTGTGGCTAAGTGGTCTAAGACTTTCATGATTTGCTGTGCAGAGTTTCATCCCTTAGCCATGACAGGATCTGCTGATTGTAGCTTCAAATCCCAGATAATGAGTGCTTGTAAATATTTAAAAAAATGTCAGAGAACAACCAGTCTTGAAACATATTCCATTTGGTGCAGAGGTAAAACAGTGGTGAACATTATTTGAATGGATCACTGAAAAGAATAAGCATGTCCCTTTCTACTGGTAGCAGCCACCACTCACACAATTTATATACAAAAAATTAATTGTTGGTTTGTTTGTTGCCTAACGCCACACAGCAGTACTCCAAAGTCACAATAAATTTGGGCACTACTCTCAAATTAAGCTGACTTGTGATATGTGTTCAAGTGACAAAATGTCACATAGTCCAGTGCAGTGATGACTTAGCTTTACACTAGTGACACCAGCTAACTTGCATATCACATACTGTATTCAACGTAATAAGCGCTCCACCCTAATAAGCGCCCACCGCGATATTTGCTAATATATTGGCCAGTGAACAATCCTATTTAGCACCCCTTCCAATTGATCAATGTACACAAGATGTATTTATTCGTGTATAATACGCACTCGTGTGTTATATGCACCGTTAATTATGGGCAATTAAATTCTGGAAAAATATATCTGTCATACATAAACATTTTTAGGCTGTCAGCATAAATCACGAAATATATCTTTTAAATCTGTAGTTTTTCTCACTAAAATAATATTCTAATAAGAGCCCCCTATTTCTAATTTAGAGAGCGCCCTGGGCGCTTATTACGTCAAATATGGTAACTTAAATACAGTTAAAAGTACAAAATATTTTGTGAAATTATCCAGATTTTAATATCATGACAAAAAACAAAAGCTGATTGTTTTTCTGATTTTTCTGACTTATACCTTCTAAAAGTTATTTTAATACAAATAATACAGCTGAAATGTCAGAAGGACTTGATAAATATCTGAAGCAGACAAATCATGTCTCGAATTGTAGAGTATAATGTGACAGTGCACCTGGTATTGGTGAATCATACAACTTCCTACTTAGAGATTGATTTTTGGTGTTTAACGCCACACTCACAATATTACAGCTATGTGATGTATCAAAATTGAGTCTGGACCAGACAATCCTGTGATTGATATTGTTAGCAATGACCCAAGCCATTATGGTATGATGACATGCAATTAATGAATTCACCACACCAGCCCATGCGTCTGAGTGAGTGAGTGGGTGAGTGAGTATGGTTTTACGCCCCTTTTAGCAATATTCCAGCAATATCACGGCAGGGGACACCAGAAATGGGCTTCACACATTGTACCCACGTCGGGAATCGGACCCGGGTCTTCGGCATGCATCCCCCATGCATCTGATCAGTTTGGTCTTCTGTTTTGACTAGCACAGATTGCACGGGACCTTTTCTAACCCAGAACCCTCATGCGGGTCCTACTTATAAGATGCACTTGCGAGTTACTGGTATCGAAAAAAAGGGTCTGATTTTAAAAGATATAGATGGCAGATACAAGACTAGTTAGCATTCTTAAATAAAAAAAAAATTAAATATCAATCAAACATTAATATAGTAAAGCACCTTCCATCTTACTCTGGGGGCACAGGTGGCCCAGTCGTTTAAGGCGCCGCGATTCGCTGTGCAGAGTTGCATCCCTTGGGCACGCCAGAAACCTATGATTGTGGGTTCGAATCCCGGTTCATCCTGATTATGTTTCTAGGTTTATCAGCACCGGTTTGGGTTTCACCAAAGTGGTAAACGTGTGAGACCTGCATCACTTCGGGCTTTCCTCCCACATTAAGCTGACATGCCGTGATATAACTGGAATACTGTTAAAAGAGGCGTTAAACCCAACTCACTCACTCACTCACTCCATCTTACTCTGACAAAGGAAGTGAACTCTGGCAATATGGATTCAGCTATGATTATTGGGCCATGATGAATTTTGTTGAATGATGAAAGGTCTTCATATAGGATAGACTATAACTTGACAAATGGATAAAATATCTGCAAAATATGACACATAAAATCCAAATGATAAAAAATCATATTTCAGTGTGCAAAGAGTCAGATGTTTCTGTATTATTCTCTATCTATGCAAAGAAAAGATTTAAAAATCATTAAATGTAAAACTGGTATCAGCAGAGGCAAACATTTGATAAAAAAACATTTGATGAAATGAGAAGTGTCTTGACTGTCACATTTCTTGCCTATCAATTACAAATTCAATTTCTTACTTGAATACGAAACTGATTGAAATCTATTTTTTTAAAGCAATATATCACCACTGTCTGCGTGAGCACAGATTGTACCATACTTTCATTGTACAACTTCATCACGACATCATTTTCGGCCGTAAAAGAGGACAATTTCACAATTTTAGTAGGTATTTGACTGTGAACACAGACCAGAATATATAATCATAATCAACAGGAGCAATAGAATCCATTCAAACTCATTATCATCATCATCATCATCATCAAGTTTACATACATCCCATTTTTGAAAATTCACCATCATCATCATTGCTGTCATCTTTCCAGCATCTTTATACATCATATCATATACCAAAAAAAACTGTGCACATATTTTATCAAATGCACAGTTTCTTATTGTGCCTAGAAAACTTCATCCAAGCCATTGTCATGATGATGATCATCGATCATCATCTTCGCAAACACCACCATCTCTGCAACTCCATTGCAAACTCCAGCATCATCATTGTTGTCATTGTCATCATGAAATATAGCTTTAAAAATACCACCATTTTACATGTGCTTTATCAAAATCAATAATAGAGATGATAATCATTATCAAGTCTTTGAAAAGCATTTAGAAGTGATAAACAAAAGGCATAGAATCTATGGATGTCAACTTCTTTACTATCCTGATGAAGGTGTAGGCATATACTCTGAAACATTGTGTTCCTCATCACTATTATCATTAACATCATCACCATCAACATCACCATCATCACCACCAACATCATCACCATTAACATCACTATCATAACAAACATCATCACCATCAACATCATTATCATCACCAACATCATCACCATCAACATCCCTATCATCACCAACATCATCACTATTATCATCAACATCATCACCATCAACATCAACATCACTATCATCACCAAAATCATCACCATCAACATCACTATCATCACCAACATCATCACTATTATCACCAACATCATCACCATCAACATCACTATCATCACCATCAACATCAACATCATCACCAGCAACACCATCACTATCATGACAAACATCATCACCATCAACATCACCATCATCATCACTATCATAACAAACATCATCAACATCAACATCACCATCATCACATCACCATCATCACATCAACATAATCACCAGCAACATCATCACCATCATCATCACTATCATAACAAACATCATCACCATCAACATCACTATCATCACCATCAACATCATCACCATCAACACCATCACTATCATGACAAACATCATCACCATCATCATCACTATCATCACAAACATCATCACCATCAACATCACTATCATCACCATCAACATCACCATCAACATCACTATCATCACCATCAACACCATCACTATCATGACAAACATCATCACCATCAACATCACTATCATCACAGGATTGTCTGGTCCAGACTCGATTATTTACAGACAGCCGTCATATTGCTGGAATATTGCTGAGTACGGCATAAAACAACAAACAAACAAACAAACACCACCATCGACATCACCAATATCACCCTCAACATCACTATCATCACCAACATTATTACCATCAACATCACCAACATCATCATCAACAGCATCACCAATAACATCATTATCACCACAAACATCATCACCACCAACATCAACATCATCCCCTTCAATATTATCACCAACATCATCAACATCATCACCACCAACATCATTATTACCTCCAACATCATCACCACAACGTCTGTTATCATCACCTTCATCACCATCACCACTGACATCTCCATCACCCACACAACCACTCTGTTCCCTTGTCCACCACTTCTTAGCAGACAAATATTCATGTTTATTTCCCTTTATGGGTAGGGGCAGTCGGGTAGCCTAGTGGTTAAAGCGTTCGCTCGTCAAACCGAAGACACGGGTTCGATTCCCAACATGGGTACAATGTGTGAAGCCCATTTCTGGTGTCCCGCGCTGTGATATTGCTGGAATATTGCCAAAAGCGGCGTAAAACCACACTCACTCACTCACTCACTCCTTTATGGGTAAAATAGAAGTAAAGAATTCCACAAATTACATCCTCCTTTAATAGATAAAGTAAAATGTCATCCTATTTATTAATATAGAACATATATAATTCATGTCCTCCAGACAAAGGTACTGTCTGGGTTCCCCTGTGTGTCATGTTCATGTATAATTCTTATGGATGTTCCTAACAGAAATGCCAATGCAATAAATATAATTTTATCTATGTACACTATCAACGATCCCTGGTACTTATGTTAGTCTAATAGGTTTACACAATTATTAAGTAATGTAGTTAACATTACACAACAACATAATACAAAAGTCATAAACTTTAATGCCAAAGATACAAAAAGACAATATGATCAATGTCTTTATAGTTAGATAATTCCATAGTTTCTCATAACAGTTTGCTTGGCATTCTAAAAAATTGTGATTAAATAACAAAATGTACAATTTAATCAAGCTAGAGTTTGTTAATGTTAATCTGCTTTGCACATGTCATGTCTATATACCCCTCTTCACTTGGTTTAGTCCCTCCAAGAATCTACATTGAAACGTTGCTATATGCAACAAACCAGAAGTTGTACGATTTGTTATTTTCTCATTAAATAAAATATTACACAATTCATAACCTTCATCAAAACACAGTAACATTATGAAATGAGTTTTAAGCTTGAGTGAAGATTATTACGGAATATCTGGCCAAGCGTCACTCTTGAAGTGGGTAGCAGACAAGCTGTCACTTGGGAATTATAGATGCTCTCATTAATGTGCAAACTAACTGTCAGCAGCTCAGACAATAAAATCTCAAATGTCCAAAATCTCTGACACCCTTCTTGCATGCTTTCACGAACATTGAAACCATGTGGCACCTCTCATCCACTTACTTCAATAACCAGAAGGTACATTTACTGTAAATTCAATAAAGCTCCAATGTGGTGTCGATTAGTGTCTAATCTATAGAGGACAGAGGATGGAATGGTTTCCATATGTTTGACCAATGGTCAATGAGTAGGTGATAGTTTAGAGAGAAAACACTTGACCATTTGACCACCCAGCAGGATGGCATTAAGTGGACCAAAATTTTTCACCCATGCAGAAGACGACCTGTCCTCATTTCCTCCTTCAAAGACGCTTTCCGTGAAATATTGGAAAGGTGTTGTTATTTTTTCAGATACTTTTCGCTAGAATGTTAATCTGATAGCCTTAATCATTGGGATTTATCAGCTGACCTTCAAAACCCCTGAAATAGTTTCCCTAATTTGACCATAAGGTGAGATGTAAATCCTTGACCCATGAAAGAATCAGTACCAAGGCATATAAGATCCTGACGACCAGATAACGGATGAAAGGGCAACAAAAAGCTTTAAACTTGATTTGAATAAAACATTTGACAAATTAAGAATAATTCAGAACACACTTAAATTGATGGCTTATAAATGAATCATCAGATAAAACGTATCAACAAATTTCAGAAATATTAAAGTAAACTTTGTATTAATTACAAGTTGTTAGGAAACCCCACTGAGATTTGGACCTGCTATAAATGGCAATCACAACTGAAAGAGGCCGAACATGCACATTATCTGATAAGCTGCCAAAGCCATTTTCGAAATTTAAAAGCAGTAATGTGCCTTTAAGTCCATATGGGCTTCGGTAACCAGTCATTACTTTCAATAATAGATAAGACCTGTTATCCTGACACTAAAACAAAGACGTAATCACATCATAAGCTCTGTTGCATAATCAGATGGCAACTTGAAGGGCTATAATCACGTTATCAGAGCACAAATTTCTCCCATGTTCCATGAAGCAGGTTCTTCAGGTCACTATGAGGCTGGGCATTATGAAGGTATAGTGGTTACAAGCTGAACCCTTCATTCTCAAAGGGATTTTAGAGACAGGCCTGTCCCAGGTCCATGTTAAATTATTCCTGTTAAGATAGTCATAATGCTATAATCATTTTGTGAAATGTGGCCCTGGTACAGGTTCTGAGCATCAGCATTATGATAAAGAAGATTATATAACATTATACAATGACACAGTATTAGTGGGAATAATTAGGATGGTGAGTGAATGAGTGGTGAGTGGTGAGTGGTGAGTGAGTTGGGTTTAACTCAGCTTTTAACACTATTCCAGTTATATCACGGCATGTCAGCTTAATGTGGGAGGAAAGCCCGAAGTGATGCAGGTCTCAGACATTTACCACTTCGGTAAAACCCACGAGCATGGGTATGGTGCTGACAAACCTAGAAACATAATGAGGGTGAACTGGGATTCAAATCCACAATCATATGTTTCTGGTGTGCCCAAGGGACACAACTCTGTACAGCGAATCGTGGTGCCTTAGATGACTGGGCCACCCGTGCCCTCGAGTGAGTGAGTGAGTGAGTGAGTGAGTGAGTGAGTGAGTGAGTGAGTGAGTGAGTGAGTGAGTGAGTGAGTTTTAAACCATTTATAACACTAATCCTGCAACATCATGATCATGATAGAGGACAGAAATAACATATTGTTTCTATATGATGAGGAGGAATTGAACCAGGTTCCTTTGGTGAGGAATTTTATAGAGAATAAAAAACAACACTAGTTCTGCTTTGAGACTTTTACTTAATCTTTCAAAGACAAGTCCTGTTTGATTATGGCATTAAAGATTTATACCTTTACAATGAAAACAACCTTTGAGAAAGCAAGCCTTGTGATCTGTCATGTTGGAATCACTTTGAAAACATAAATTATATTTTTCATTATTCTGGATAAAATGTTTTTGTTAGAAAGTACCATACTAATCTTTTTTAGATATGTTCTTTGTTATTTCTGTACAAAAAATGTATAATAGGTTTGCTGACATGAAAGTGACGTTGACTGACATACGATAAAAGTATGGCTTTATGAAAAGTTTATTCAAATATTGTGATTATATAAAATAGGTTTTGAAGAAAACATTATAGATTTACTCTAATATCTCATATTCTCACTGGCAAGATTTCTTTGACCTGACAATCATATTTTGTCTTGAATCTGTAAAAGCGTTGATTCTTGTTGACATGATCAGTGATCCATTTATATCATTTTCACCCCTACGTTCCGTTGTACACCTAATGGAATCTGTTTTGGTGGGTAATTGAGACTGGTTATTATCTGGCATTGATGTTTTGTATATGTTTTTATTATAATTTTATTCAAAATTTGAGTATGTATATGTGAATGAAAATGTTTTGTCATTTAAAAATTGCATCTATTCCGTAATGGAATGTTTCTGCAATAAATATTATCTTATCTTAGCTAATTTATTGATTTAACAATCATTTTTACACAGGTTTAACTAAATAATTAATCACAAAAGAAAACTTTGTTGCTTCTTTAACATACCAGACCATTGTAGATTTACAAGCACCACTCCTGTGTTGTTATTGATAGTTCCAGCCTCTGCTGTATATATGCCCAGTTGTCTAAGGCGCCACGATTCGCTGTGCAGAGTTGCATCCCTTGGGCACACCAGAAACCTATGATTGTGGGTTCGAATCCCGGTTCAACCCGATTATGTTTCTAGGTTTGTCAGCACCATACCCATGCTCGTGGGTTTCACCGAAGTGGTAAACGTCTGAGACCTGCATCACTTCAGGCTTTCCCCATACATTAAGCTGACACGCCGCGATATAACTGGAATACTGTTAAAATTGGCGTTAAACCCAACTCACTCACTCACTCACTGTATACACGCCTGTGTGTATATCTACCATGTGACGTTAATTAAAAGCGGCTTTGTTGACACAGAACCCACATGAAAGTTGTTTTCAGTGTTAGGCGATACTGTAAAGATGGGGATGAAAGTAGGATGACTTACAAAAACACATGTTTTTTACGCCCCCAGTTAAAGCCTGCTTCTGTGTAATCCTGTCTTAGATGACCACACACAGATATGAGTAGGTTTGAGCGTAGTGATTGACTCTGTCAATAAGGTTCTTGTTGTGATGCCTGGGAGATTTGTGATTCTGGGCTAATGCTGTTTAGATATGGTAGTAAGTCTGACAAACTATGTGTGAAAGAACATTTTTTTATCTTTGAATATGTTTCTAGTAACCACCTGCAACAGATCGTAATTGCAAATGAAACTTGTTCAAATCCATCATTACCTGCTCCTTTGTCATATGTATATGCAAAGCAATATTCTGTTATATAGCACCTTCCTCTCATTTCTGTTGTATAGATGGTCTTCTGCAACATAGCACCTTCCTGCTAATACAATGTTGTCATTTTTTATATAGCACCCTCTTTTTATTACAAAGCATGCTTCTGTCATATAGCACCCTCCCCCTAATACAAAGTGTTTTGTCATATAGCACCTTCCCCCAAAACAAAGTATTATTCTGTTATATAACACCTTCCCCCTTATACAAAGAGTTTTGTCATATAGCACCTTCCCCCCAAAACAAAGTATTCTTCTGTTATATAACAACTTCCCCCTTATACAAAGTGTTTTGTCATATATAGCACTTTCCCCCAACACAAAGTATTCTTCTGTTATATAACACCTTCCCCCTGATACAAAGTGTTTTGTCATATAGCACTTTCCCCCAAAACAAAGTATTCTTCTGTTATATAACACCTTACCCCTTATACAAAGTGTTTTGTCATATATAGCACTTTCCCCCAACACAAAGTATTCTTCTGTTATATAACACCTTCCCCCTTATACAAAGTGTTTTGTCATATAGCACTTCCCCCCAAAAAACAAAGTATTATTCAGTTATAACACCTTCCCCCTTATACAAAATGTTTTGTCATATAGCACTTCCCCCCCAAAACAAAGAATTATTCAGTTATAACACCTTCCCCCTTATACAAAATGTTCTGTCATATAGCACCTTCCTCTTAATAAAAAGTGTTCTGTCATATAGCACCTTCCCCCTTATACAAATTAAGTGTTCTGTCACATAGCACCTTCCCTTTACAAAGTATTGCCCTGTAATGAAGAACCTACCATGTTTCACACAGTGTTCCTCATATTTATAAACGCCTCCCTGATTAGTTATAGAATATCTACAAACACAGAAATTCAATACCCCCTCCCTGCCCTGGGAGAAAACTCTCCAGACTTGGGGTGTAAATAGCCTTGATACAGTAAGTAGAGATGTAAACCTACTTGATATATGCCTGAGGTTAGAATGGTTTTCAGATAGAGTTAATATTTCTTCTTGTGTTCCCATGGGAACAGTGTCAACATTGTCTAATAGTTCCCTCCGCAACATAAATGTCCCAAATGTCCACACCTGGCTGCATCAGTGACCCTGTATGAAAGTCATATTATATAGCATAGCTATGTACCTGTTTATGTTTGCTGAGCTGTTTTTCACCCTTTTTGTATTGTTATAAGGTTAAATGAATATAACATGAGGCAAAAACTGTGACAAAACTTTGAAACTTGATTAAATCTTAATCACAATGTTTCTAAATTCGTGAGTATCTTGATCTACGTTAAGAGTCATATGACTCATTTCGAAAAGAAATAAATCTCATCTGTATGTCATTAATGTGAAAATACAACCCCAAACAAGATGTCACAGTTTTTAAATAGGTAGATATGTTGATAACAGTTTGGAGTAAATTTTCCTATGTTGAAAAACAATAGTACCTATAACAATGATGCTCTGACATTTATGTATAGTAATTTGAATCTACAGTATTTGAAAAACAGTATGACTGCATAACAACCCACTCACAAACATCAGAAAGTCAAATATATTAAATTCAACTCCACATGGAAAGAAGATACTTAGTGATTATTCTACCATTACAAGACAATAAGTGTACAGTAAGTCAAATTTCAAACAGGAGTATCAAAAAACATTAGACTTTGTGTTTTTATCATTCAAACAAAGCCCCTCATGGTTTATTCTCCCTGCAGTGTTTTATTGTATGATAAACAATGACCACAAGTCGATTATTTCCTATTTGAGATATTAACATTATGTACAGCATCTTTAAGGATTTCAATAAAATGTACCAGCTTTAAATATATTTACACATATTTAAATAATGATGGTTCCCTGAATGCAATCAGACCTCAGCAATAACAGACAAGTCCATTTTATGTACAGGGAGGATAAGTTTGGTATTACCCCCAAAATCGATTATCTGTACCTTTTCTCCCAATACTATATTGTCATATCTTGCCCACTTTGGGATGCAATCGTTCAGCCATTATCTGCATTGCTCAGCTACATCTGTGGGGAACAATTCACAAGACACTTCCCCCTCCAAAATAACAACGTCCAATTTACGATGTCATCAAGTTGCAAGCGCATGTTTGAATCTCCAGAAATGATGTCATGATAGAACAATGTTTCATCGTGAAATAAACCATGCTTCGTTCTTCATTGTTCTTTGTGATTTATTGCATAGCTATCTTATATTTACACATATATGTATTCAGAGATTCATTTAGACATGCTCAGAGGCCAATACTCAGCCCCAAGTCTGCAGCAAATGTTAGTAAAATATCCAAAGAAAATTATATATTTCCCAATTCATGTTAATATAGTGCCCATTTCTGGTGTCCCCTGCCGTGATATTGCTGGGATATTGCTAAAAGCGGCGTAAAACCATACTCACTCACTCACTCACTCACTCACTCATAACTAATGTTATGGCCCTGTCGAGGTAACTTGTATATCACGGACACAAGGGCCAAGAAAGTGGAAAAGGCATTAATGCTTAGTTGTTTTGTTTATCTTACTAAATGCAATATCAAAATACCTCCAATCTCATTTAAATCAGATCTAAGTTCTTGCTGCCGCTAAACAGAGATCTGAGGACATCCCATTACAGGTCACGTCAGAACGACCTTTCGCGAACTTTGACCGACCACTGAAATGAGTAACAAGAAGTTCCTATCAGCCTATTAAAATAGCAGCTTTCTCAAGCTTTATGGCACTCGTTTCAACCCGGCGACTTCAATTTCAGACGACGCTTGAAAAGTATGTTGACAAAGTTCTCGATTAAAATTTTAAAAACTGAACAAACAAACATTCTGAAATGTCATATATATGGTTGAGATTGTATGGCAGTGACTACCGCATACTGTGCAACGCCTCCTCCAGTCAAATGTTTTTCCCTCAGAATCAAGAGATAGACGATGATTTTGACGGAATCAGTCATACGGCCGTAACTGTCATTCGTTTGGAATACACCATGTTTCGAGGTTGCATGATTAAAAAACACATTCCAACTGTCACTTTCATGATCTGGTAAGCGATGCTTTGATTGGTCGGATGAAAGGTCGTTCTGACATGACCTGTTATGGAATGTCTTCAGATCTTTGTTTAGCGATAGCGAGAACTAAGATCTGATTTTAATGAGATTGAAATACCTCTGAATTAAGGGACATAAAAACTTTTCAAAATCCCAATTTTGGACAAAATAATGATTTTTCCCAATTTGCCCACCATGGGAACTCAGTTTAAGTCCAGGATAAATCCCTGATATTAGACACTATACAACCATAAAGGTGAGGTAAAATAGGGTTTAACATCATGTCCAAGATTATTGCACTTATATAGCGACGTAACAACCATAAAGTCAGTTCCAAATGAAACCTTTAACTATCATCTTGTTATAAAAACACTAGCAATCAGCAACCATCAATTATCTCAAAAGTGCTTACAGAAGAAGAAGATAAAAAAGAAGAATTTTTGTTTAAGTGTCATGCATTGTAAAGCATTAAAAATACTAAATATTGTGGGTGGACATGCACAATGCCCAGCCAATATTACACATGAGACACTAAAGTTTTTAAGAAGCATAAAACACTACCTTTTTCACTGTATCAAACACAGTCATGTAAGAAGTATGCTTTTTGGAAAATTATCCACATCCACTCAAATAATGACATCATCAACATCAATTGCATATATTTTCATATCTTTAATTCAAGCAATAAATACTCACTGGTCATGATCAATCTAGGACATTTTATGTATAACATTCGATTTTGAAATATGGACATTTTCTTTTAATGATTACTGTGTTTTTACATGTATGTATTTATGAAAGTATTTATGGATAAATGTATGTATGAATCAAAACTTTGTAATCTAAATATTGCATCTGTTCCGCAAAGGAATATTTCCTGCAATAAATATTATCTTATCTTATCTTATCTTGTCCTACGTTCCCACCCTTCTCCCCACCAATCATACATACACATACATTTCACTATATCTGTTCCAACCCTTGTTGCTCTATCTTAACACTCACATGCATACACCCCCTCACATCATTCCCCTGCTTATAAAGCCTTTAAAACAACTGTCATACATGTTTAAAAAGCATGTAAGCCAAGATTTCCATCTTAACACATCCCTCCCAAAGCTCCCATAATGTTGCCCCTCCAGGTGGAAAACAATCCAGTTGTTGTTTCTGTGTTAATTGACCATATGCCCCAGCGTATGGTAGATTAAACATGTGCCATTTGATTCCCGCACTGTACTGAGTGACTGCAGTATGGTAAGTACCTCTTGTCAAAATGCATTTACTGGAACGTTTTTTTTATTAGCTCCCCTTTCTTGTACAGATGCTAACATCTGAGTGCTGGACAGCTGCTGCAGAAGGGGGGTGGTGAAAGGAAGCGCTGGCCCTGGGGCAGGGGAGTATTCTAGGGGTAGGGTAGACAGCAGACTGGAAATAAAGTTATCTCATATAATCCATATGAACCCCCCAAAAATGTTTAATTTCAGGATGAGGCAAATGAGGGAAGGGGAAGAAGAAAAGGAAGGGGGAAAGAGGATTGGAACCAGAGGAGAAGGAATGGGGAAAGAAGAAAGGAAGGGGGAAAGAGGATTAGAACCAGAGGAGAAGGAAGGGTGAAAGAAGAAAGGAAGGGGGAAAGAGGATTAGAACCAGAGGAGAAGGAAGGGGGAAAGAAGAAAGGAAGGGGGAAAGAGGATTAGAACCAGAGGAGAAGGAAGGGGGAAAGAAGAAAGGAAGGGGGGAAAGAGGATTGAAACCAGAGGAGAAGGAAGGGGGAAAGAGGATTGGAACCAGAGGAGAAGGAGTCAGGGAAGGAGAAAGAAGAAGGGAAGGGGGAAAGAGGATTGAAACCAGAGGAAAAGGAAGGGGGAAAGAGGATTGGAACCAAAGGAGAAGGAAGGGGGAAAGAGGATTGGAACCAGAGGAGAAGGAAGGGGGAAAGAAGAAAGGAAGGGGGAAAGAGGATTGGAACCAAAGGAGAAGGAAGGGGGAAAGAAGAAAGAGGATTGGAACCAGAGGAGAAGGAAGGGGGAAAGAGGATTGGAACCAGAGAAAGAATGAGGGAAGGGGAAGAAGAAAAGATGGAAAGACGATCCAAGGGGAAAAAGAGGATCCAGTGGGAAAAAGAAGATCCAGGGGAAAAAAGAAGATCCAGGGAAGGTAAAGAGGACTGAGGGAGAGGATTGGACTGGAGTATATTTGGGAAAGAGGAAGTGTTTGAAGATAAAGAGATGAGTAAACAAATCAGCATTGTGTATCAGATTGTTAACATTTAGATTTCTTTGCCAAGGGTGTAGCTGGTAGTAACATGACCCGGCTGCTGCTTATTTAACAAATTATACTGGTATTTAGATTAGGTTGAAGGTTTGGGGCTTCTCATTGTCAAGGTATTATCTGCTGAGATAAATTGTAAGAATATCTACAGGAGAAGTTCTGTTGGCGTTTTCTGTATATACTGCGATGACATTTACATGGTGATGGATGTCAGCAGGAGGTGTGATGGACATGATGGAGACATAATGAGATAAGGACTGAGGGGGGAGTACATCAGATCAGTTTAGGGGGGTTGGGGAAGCTGGTCTCAGGGGTTTTACGAGATTCCAATGGGGTTATTTATGAATAAGGCAACATGGATTTGAGACCAATCACAAGGGAGTGGATCGTGGGTGTTGGTACGATGGTTTTATTTGATTTTGATGATTCAGCATAATTTGGTTTTCTGTTACAGGTTTCATTGTGTGATGAGGTTGGCTAAAGGATGGGAGTTTAGAAATTCAGAGGGAGTATAGACTCTTCAGGGATTATAAAAGGTGAAAACTGCAACATGAGTGTAGAAGATAATGTTATATGAAAATGTTGTTGAGGTTTCTTGTTTGGTTAAATAGGTAAACAAGTAAATAAACATAGAAAATTGACATGAGTACAGAGTCTTGGGAAATGCCAATTTGATAATCTTATACCAAAGATGAAATGAGTCTGTTAAATGCACATAACTGTAAAATAAATTTAATAATAGCATTAATTTGAGACAATGTTATCAAGACAACACATTTGATGAAATTATACAGTGCAATGATAATAGCTGAAAGTAGATTATGCAGACTGACCATATGATAATGGCTTGGAGATAAAATATACTTCACTTTTGGTAGGGAGACTTTTTATCCTTTCACAATACACAAAACTTATTCTCATAACATGTCCAGAGTATTTTACTTAATCATGGGTATTTAATTCTGAAAAAATATATCCATCTGTCGTACATAAACATTTCAGGCTGTCAGCATAAACCACAAAATTTCTCTTTCAACTCTATTTTTTTCATCAAAATAATATTCAAATAAGAGCCCCCTATTTCTAATTTTGAGAGTGCCCTGGGTGCTTATTACGTCGAATATGTCAGCAATATTTTTGTTACATTGTGTATATCAAAGGTTTATGACTTTTCTTTGTAACTAGTCATGTTCATGCTTTGGGCCCTACCCATTGTTGGTGTTTATGTACATTAAATCTTCTTTTTCTTCTATCTGATTGGGGTGGTCAGGTAGCCTAGTGGTTAAAGCATTCGCTCATTACGCCAAAGGTCTGGGTTCAATTCCCCGTATGGATACCATGTGTGAAGCCCATTTCTGGTGTCACCCGCCATGATATTGCTGGAATATTGCTAAACGCGGCGTAAAACCATACTCACTCACTCACTCACTCACTCTATCTGATTATCCCAAACAAAAGTTGAGTAGTACACACACAAATAACATGTGATTTTCAGTTTTACTCATTATACAACACCGCGGAAGGTAGAAATGATAAAATTCCCCTCCATGCTTTGTCCATATTTATTCATTTAAGTATCCTACTTTTTACTCTACATATATGTTTTTTTACATATTTAGGTACTAGTGTATGTTTTTGTTATATCTATATGTATATTGGTACATGTATTGTATAAATATTGCTGTCCATTGTTGTGCAGCTGCACCTATAGTAGTCTGTTATTTCTTGTTCAATAAATTAGAAATGAATAATAAATAATTTATCTTTACATCGCAATACAATCTTGTAGAATTATCGAACAACAGAATATAATATTAAATACATGTAAATAGAGCTGTGCAGTGTGGTTTTAAAACCAATTTTAGCCATATTCCACTATCATCAGACAGGGTACCAAAATGTACCCAAGTGGAGAATGAAACTGGATGCCTTAGCCACGTACCACACACACATGCTATCCCCTCAATCCCCCACCCCACTATCCCCCACCCCTCTATCCCCCCACCCCACTATACCCCCACCCCACTATCCCCCCACCCCACTATCCCCCATGGAATAAGACAGGAAAGAAAGTGGCATATCTTGTGTCACACTTTTACAAAACCATAAAACAAAACAAACGAATGACATAAACATTTGTTGATTCAAACCAAATATATTGAAACTCGGAAATTACTTCTCATAAAAGCAAATTGAGTTCCTTGAAATAGCAATGCCAAAGAAAAACATTCACAAAATGTCAAAGAGCACTTTCAGTTTTAAATAGCTGACAGTTATATACTTTTCCCCAGTAAATATTACAAATTAACATTCTAAAACCTCAGTGGCACATTTGAAAGGCCATTTCCTAACATCTGCTACGTCAGTATCTGTTCTCCTGAAAATGTGCGAAAAGCCTTAAAGCTATTATAAATCACAGCTATCCCACAAACACAACACGATCCACTGTGCCTAAACTCACCAAGATCAAGCACCAACACTACCGGCACCTACTAATTACCAAACTTTACTGATGGTGTCAAAACATCCCACAGATTTGCATATTTCATTTTAAGAGGATTATTTACCCTGAGTGTGAAAAGTGGAATTTGACCCCAAATTCTTGCCATGTTTCCAAAGTTGCTGGCTGGAACTAACATTCACATATGGCTATGGTAATCCAGTAGACTAGGAATTGCTTTATATTTATTTCTAACTGGATTTTCTTTTCAAAACATTGATGTTTGTTTATTTTCAGCTGTCAAAGGAGACCGGATTAGAGAAACGGTAATTAACCTAAATGTGCTTTTATTCCGATGTTTTAGTAATCATTTATGCAGCAACTTCTGTATTTTGTTTTTGATCTTCATTCAGACACTTACAGAAATTTATTAAACAAGACCCATCATCAGATATCTGTACTGACTGTGCAAATATATATAAATTGTTTAGGTATGCACTCACAAAACAATGGTGATAAAGACAGACAGATCGATCACTCACCAATGAACATATGGATTAAATTTTGTAAACAAATGAAACGTATTCATTAAATGTTTTATATCATACCAGTGCAAGAGTCCTTTTTCTTGATACATTTACAATAATGATAATTTACGATGTAGATTATAATTTTAATGTAGGGCTAGGTTACCTGTAGATTTAACCATGCAAGATTGAATTTGGACCTTAACGCAAAGCATGAGGTGTTAAATGTTAAATTTAGCAAGGTTACCTAGCTCTTCATTGAAAATACAGTTTTAAACTAGACATGATTTCTTTTGTGTTTGGGGGGCAGGGGTGGCCCAGTCGTCTAAGACGCTGAGATTCGCTGTGCAGAGTTGCGTCCCTTGGGCACGCCAGAAATGATTGTGGGTTCAAATCCCAGTTCAACCCCGATTATGTTTCTAGGTTTGTCAGCACCATACCCGTGCTCGTGGGTTTCACCGAAGTGGTAAACGTCTGAGACCTGCATCACTTTGGGCTTTCCTCCCACATTAAGCTGACACGCCGTGATATAACTGGAATAGTGTTAAAAGCGGCGTAAAACCCAACTCACTCACTCACTCACTCACTCACTCTTTTGTGTTTGTGAAGGTAATGGGTGAAGATCATGTGTTGAGTTTAATGTGATGAGTAGGTTGTCAATCCGAGTTTAGGAAACGCCAATAATATTTGCCTTAAAACAAAGTATGAATAGTGCTCTATATATGCTAAACATTGGTTATTTAAATTTTTACACAATACTCATATATATGACAGCACTGAAAGTGTGTAGCACAGCTATTTGGTCAACCAACAGGAAGCGTGCACCACTACAGAAGTTCAGCAAGCCTTGCAATGTTCTGTGTCACTCGTCATGTCACCACTGACATCACCACTCTCATTTTGATGCCAAAAATATGATTCAAATAAGAAAAACATCAAGCTCTCCTTAGTCTCCTTGAAACTTGAAAAATATTCACTAAATTTCTTATGTGTTTCCTGACAAAAATGTATTCCAACACATCCTTTGAAGATTGTAGCAACTGCAACTCTGCATTTTGTAACCTGTTATGTTTTCTGAATAAAGACTGTTTTTGTTCATATCATTTCAAAATGCATACCACCAATGATTGAAAAGAAAGTTCTTGTTTAATAAATATTCCCTTCTGCAGTGATGCAGTTGTCAAATCAGCTGTTTCAATCAAGAGATAGTTCTTGTGATTTGAAACCTCTGCTTGACTAAACTAAATTGAGTATTTTCCAAGTTCTGGGTTGAATGTCATTAAGTATGCAAAAGTATGATACACTAACAATGACAAGGACACAAATTCATTATGTGTATGATAATTTCCCACATAATTCTATTTAATAAATTCCATATATGGAAATATATTGCTTAACTGTTTGTAACCGCATAAAGTGGGAATTCCTGAACAATAACGTAATCCCATCTTATGGCGTGTATAGTCTAAATATCATGATATAATTTTTTTTAAATATCATTTTCTATTCCTTAAAACTTAAAACATTTAAAATGCCTCATGAAACACTTCAATATTTCAAATAGAGTTTTCGCAAAATAAAAATATTTTCATAAAAAAATTGATTAAATAATAATATTTACTTGTGGAGCCTTTGACAACATATTGCCCACATGGAAATCCCAAAGACACATCCCATCGCTGCCACATATCTTCATTCTAATAACTGCTGATACTGAAAAAAAAACAAAGGACAGAATAATTCTAAATGTAGAAAAAAAGTATTAATAACTCTTAAAGTGAACTACCACAGCGATCCAATACTGTTATTGTTTTTCCAACTGACTTTTAATCTTCCAAAATCATGTATTACCACAGTATTGGGTTGAAAAAGCACTATAAATATGGTTTTCCTTATTTCACAAATGCCATCTCGGCCACTGAATGAGTCTCTGAAGACATCCTCAACTGTCAGTTGCGGTAACACCGATGTCGTAATTCCTCTTAAAAGACAAACCCTTTGAAAGTATATGATGAACACTTTGAAGAAATGATGTGGAAAAAAGAAACATGTAAAGTAATGAATAACAGAAAATAACCAGGGTTCTTGATGATATTGACTTTAGTTATTTGGTAATTCCTCTGAAAAGCTGAACCCTTTGAAATCGATGACATTTCTGTGACTTTTCATGTGCCTCGCTGGACAAATGTACAAAAATTGTCAAAAACTGACAAAACAATGTTCTTGATTATATGATCTACAGTCATTTGCTACAAGGTCCAAAACATAATTCTCCGTTGGGATTCATGTTATTGCAGTGTTGCAATAATGTAATATTTCCAAAACCAAATTTCTGTAATTGTTGCATGTAAAAGTGGAAAACGTTGTCCCATTTATTAAAGCATCAAACCACTAAGGGCTTAGAGGGTTCAGTTTTTAAAGAGTGGTCCTACATGAAGACCTGGCTTTAATTCTCCACATGGGCACCTCTCATGAAGCACATTTCTTGTGTCACATTTTGTTGATGTAAAACACATCCCAATAAATTTAGCATTGGCATGTCAAATGGTCACAACAATAAACATCTTCATAAATTTATCATTGCCATGTCAAAGTCTAACATCAATAAACATCTTCATTAATTAAGCATTGCCATGTCAAAGTCTTACATCAATAAACATCTTAAAAAATGTAGCATTGCCATGTCAAAGTCTTACATCGATAAACATCTTCATTAATTTAGCATTGCCATATCAAAGTCTCACAACAATAAACATCTTCATCAATTTAGCATTGGCATGTCAAAGTCTCACAACAATAAACATCTTCATTAATTTAGCATTGCTATGTCAAATGGTCACAACAATAAACATCTTCTTTAATTTAGCATTGCCATGTCAAATGGTCACAATTCACATCTTTAACATGGCCACATCAAATACTGACAACAAAAAACAGTTTCGTTAATTTTGCAAGGCCATGGCAAATATTTTCAACATTAAACATCATAAATGTTGCATCCGTGTTTCCCTCTGAAGAAGAAATGAAATAATGGAAACAACAATTTTCCTTTTTTACTTTTAAAAAGTAAGAATTTGAAAAAAAATCCAAATGTGTTCAACCTTAAAACGTTTGTACCATGTAAAAGCTTTGGGAAATCAATTTGTAAGTCAGTTTGAACTTTGATAATCTACTGCTTGGATTTAAGTTAATTTGTTGTGTTGAAAGTACCAAGTTTCTTGTACAAGCATGTTTTCCTGATTCGATAAACCTGACTGCATCATCCCACGAACAACAGCTCATGCCCAGTTTTTATACCTCCCAATATTACCTAAGTCTGGACCAGCTGGGTCCGACACAAAAAGTCTCTGTTCTGACTTCATTTGAGCAAACACGCTTAAAATGGCAATTAAAATTCCTAAAATGTGCAAGAAATTGAATTAAACTTCAATTGTGTGTTTTTCATTTCACATTTTGACTGATAAAAATGAAACTTTTTAAGACAGTGTTGAACAAAAAAATGTACAATGGCATAGTGTGTGGCTTATATTGTTGGAACCTTCTGATGTAAGCCCAAATCACCAGTTGGACTGCTTAAATATTACCTCTCTGGCGAGGATGTAATCTGTGTGGTTAAATACTGATTACCAGTGGTTATGGATGTGAATATAAACTTAATTGTGTCATGAAACACTTAAAACACTTAAATTGTGTATATAGTTTTGATACAATGTTGACTGTTACTACTGAACCTCGAGGTTGGGATTCCAGGTTTGAACAGATTCACAGTAACCTATGCTGGTCATATAACCACATGGGGATTCTGGGTTAGAACAGGTTCCAAGCAACCTATGCTGGTCGTAACCACATGGGGATTCTGGATTAGAACAGGTTCCAAGCAGCCTATGCTGGTCGTAACCACATGGGGATTCCGGGTTAGAACAGATTCCAAGCAACCTATGCTGGTCGTAACCACATGGGGATTCTGGGTTAGAACAGGTTTATAGCAACCTATGCTGGTCATAACCACATGGGGATTCTGGGTTAGAACAGGTTCCAAGCAACCTATGCTGGTCATAACCACATGGGGATTCTGGGTTAGAACAGGTTCATAGCAACCTATGCTGGTCATAACCACATGGGGATTCTGGGTTAGAACAGGTTCCAAGCAACCTATGCTGGTCATAACCACATACGGGAATTCTGAGTTAGAACAGATTCCAAGCAACCATTGCTGGTCATAACCACATATGGGGATTCTGGGTTAGAATAGGTTCCAAGCAACCTATGCTGTGCGTAACACTGTGGGGATTCTGGATTAGAACAGGTTCATAGCAACCTATGCTGGTCGTAACCACATGGGGATTCTGGGTTATAACAGGTTCCAAGCAACCTATGCTGTGCGTAACACTGTGGGGGATTCTGGGTTAGAACAGGTCCCCAGCAACCTATGCTAGTCGTAATCCCATAGAGATTTTCTGGGTTGGAATAGGTCCCCAGCATGCTGGTCATAGGAGGCTACCAAATGGATTGAATGGTCAGGCGCAATTAACTTGACTGACAGTGTGAAATTATACCCCCAAAATGTGGATCTTTGTCCACAATATGAATCACTGGATTGTCTGGTCTAGATATGATTATTTACAGGCTGCCGGCATATAGCAGGAATAGTGCTGAGTGCAGAGTTCAACAACAAACAAACAGAAAATATTAAAGAAATTGTAGCAACAAGTCTGATACAGTGAGTGAGTGAGTGAGTGAGTGAGTGAGTGAGTGAGTTTGCTTTTACGCCGCTTTTAGCAATAATCCAGCAATATCACGGCAGGGGACACCAGAAATGGGCTTCACACATTGTACCCATGTCGGGATTCAACCAACGTGACGAACGAACGCTTTAACCACTAGGCTACCCGACCGCCCCAGCATGATACAGGAAACGGAGAGTGACTGAAGAAACACACAGAGGGTGCAGCGGTGTACTTCCCCCTTTTTAAAGCATACTAATCATGCATAAAAAAACACACAACAAAATCATTTGGTGACATGTTTTCAACTAGAATAACAATTAACAGACTACTTTCTGGCAAACAAATGCAAATTGTTTTCTGAATTATGTGGTGGCATTTTCAGTTTTAAGTGCATGCACCTTTTCCAAAAAACAGTGCTCCCCATTTTCTAATCGGCTGTATCCATGCTTGGTGGTTGACAGAGTGTTGGGAGGTTTTGCACGGCTGTTAGAGTTGACATTAGTGTCGAAGATGGGAGAATTTCCATTAAAAAGAGTGCTAAAAAGATGACCCTTCCCAAACATGTCATTTGTTTTAGCAACCTCCAGAATCAGTAGTCACTTTTAATCATATCCTCTCCGTGATGCAAAGACAGCATAATTGTTGTCATCAAAATAAGAAAACAGATAAGTGACAAAATTTGCCATTTATTTCAAGACCCTTTAAAAAAATACATCTATGACACTCCCCTTGGTCTGCCTCTTTAATTTTCTCTGCCCCTATTTCACCTTGTGACAGAGTTGTGTCCCTTAGTCATATCAGGATCTGATCATGGGTTCAGTTGCAGATTAGTCTTCCCAAAAGGCCTGCATCAACTTGGATTTTCTGACATCATTAAGCTGATTTGTCATGAACTGACAGAAATACTGTTCAAATCAGTATTAATTCAAATCACACTCACTACTACTAGAACAATAAAAGAAAGCTTACACCATCAAAAACATATATACATTGTCATCACATCATATCCATAAAGATATTACAAACCGGAGTCTGGTCTAAAAATACCAAAGTAATATGTAAAGTAATTGTCAACCTATATCAACTGAATCCCATAGATCCTGGAAGAGAAATCCCATAATTGGTTCTCCTGTGTAATCATAGTCTCCTACAATGAAGAATCGTACAAGGGTTCTAGCGAAGGAATAACAAACATCATCCGAGATGTAGCGATGATTGGTACACTGCCTTTGTTTTGACTAGTTTGTGATCCATGGCTAGGGTAGATGGTATTTGTTTTCTTGCAATAACGGTCAGTGATTTGCCCACTGAGTGGAATGGATAGGTCCGAGCTTATTGAATCATTATGAACAGAGTCAGGGATAATGAGCACCATTACAGAAAGGACTCATCGTTTGTCAGGCTGTCATTGCCAGATGAGGGTCCTAGATCGTCCTGGGTGTTTGTCTCGTCTTATATTGAACCTGGGTCAGAGCAGCAATGTTGATCCTACAGACGATCCATGATTGGGGGTGAACTTAAAAACAGTATTTCACAGTAAATGAATTTTATAGAGGGATTAGGCCAGAGCAATTGTATATTTTGTTTATAAAATAAATGATCAGATGAAAAATAAAACAATAAAAAACGTTGTTCATTTGAGGTTAACATATTTGTTTTTAAGAAATGAAACATTAAATGCCCCCTGACATCCATCTTAAAACAAGTGGATACAAATCTTTTGTTTTCTTTACTGTGGTTAAAAGGGAAAGCTGGAAATACAATTTCTTAAATTCCAACGAACTATGAGACTAGGTGTCAATTTGTTTGAATTTGTTTGACTGCAATGTATAGTCTTTAATTCTCTTCTCTCTAATGGAAATGTCAACCATACATGTCAGACTTAGTTTGAAACCTCTTTCTCATATGCGAGAGGCTTGAACTATCACTCCTTTGTACAGCCATCGTAAGGCTTGAAATATCCTCCTTGAACACCGTCAATCAGCACTGATTAGCAACTGGATGACAAAGGTGTTACTGTTAATTATTGTTTTGTACAGAAATAGCAAGGCTTGTATTATTATTCTTGAACAATACCTATCTGCACTGACTATCTGAAATACTCACAAACTGTCTGATCAAGGTGTCAATGAAATGCATTACAAAAGTTAACGTTGAAGTTACTCTTTCTACCAACCTACCAACAAGGATGTGCGGGGTATACATTATTTTAAAAAAATGTTTCATCAAGATAATTTATGATAGCTAGGGTTTCCCTCTATGATGTTCTATCCTGTTATATTACAAAAAATTAATTCCCATACAGTCCTCAGGAACATCCCATCAGGTGTTCAATGTTTACCGATCTGTTCTCCTTCCATCAACCGTTCCTGATAAGCTGGATCTCTGTGAACACTAGGCACCCTTCATCAACTTCAGGGTCAGACAGGGGGTCATTATTGAGGGACAAGTCACCTGTGGTCAACGCAAACCAACACGCCACTTGAGTTACACTGGAAGACTTGACCCAAGTAGATATACACCCATTGAGTGATCGGGTCAGATATATCTCAATGGCTGTCCAGACAGTTTTTTTTGTCCAAGGTCAGCATTTGTTGAAATGGGAGACCATGGTGACCACAGAAGCCTCTCTACAGGGGTCATTCCAACTGTCTGACCAACTACAACAGATGGTGGGACAGATATATCTCCTGGTGTTGTGTTTGTGGGAGAAACATGATGGCCTCTTGCAGACAAGATGGCCTCCAGCAGCTGCCACATGCAGCCATGGTTTACATAGATCACGGGATGGATGTTTGGTAAACAGCCGAGTAGACAGAGGATTGAAGAGGAGGAGGGGGTGTTTGGGGGGAGGGGGTGTTTGGGGGAGGGGTAGAGAGAACATGCTGGGAATGGGATTCACCACAAGACACAGTCAAGAAAGACTCAGGCTCTTTGGATATTATTTGGATAATCCACACAAAATGTAAATGTCCACAATAGTGAAAATGAATTATTAAACCACATCCTCTCAAATAATGAAGCCATCAACATGTCATGGATCAATTGCATATTTTTTCCAAAAATATATACTCAGTGGTCATAATCAATCTAGGACATTTTATGTATAATGTCCTCAGATTTGATATATCAACATTTTCTTTAAATGATTCCTGTCTGTCTGTCTGTTTGTCTGTCTGTCTGGTTTCTCTCAGTCTGTCAAAAGCAAAGATGAGCAAGGACGGCTCCAGGATCATTCAAATGGAGGAGTATTTCGTATTTCAGGATCTCATCTGTCAATACCTACTGGATCACAGATAGACATATGGTCTTCAAAAAGGCCTGAATCTAACAGAGACAACCAGATCAGACCTAAAAATAGAAGTGAAAACTAAATACTGTTATTGGTTTCTTTGGGGAAAGGTACACACAGGGGACCTTTTAGTCTTGCTCCAATGCTGTACTAAAAGATAAGTCCATGGATGTGTTGTAATTCTATCCTGCTAATAGGACTTCAGTTTCTTAAAGGGACAACTTCTTATTATTTATGTTATGTAGAAATAATGATTTAAACTAATACTTATTGGATTAGAGGCTTGTGAAGTCTAGGGATTTGTGTTTCTGAAAGTTTTGACAGGTTTTCTTTAAGCTTGTCAAACAGCCATCAAACCACCAGTCACAGCATCGAGGTACATTCAGGGTATTATTTAACATAAAACCAGCAAGTATACAATCTGTCTTGGTACTATCCACATACAAAAATATGAGTACAGATTGTTATAGCCATGTCATGTGGTTACCTATCTGAGGAAGATCCACTTACAGGTGTTTCAGACAGGTGAGAACAGGCAGTTGGTGGGTACTATCCACATACAGGTGGGAACTGGCAGATGACTTTCCCAGGAAGTTGGTTACTTGATTGGGTATTATACAATTACAGGTGTTTCAGACAGGTGATAAATTGCAGTTGGTCTTGCCAGGAAATGTGTTACCTGTTTGTGTATTATCCAGCTACATGTGTTTCAGACAGGTGATAAATTGCAGATGGTCTTGCCAGGAAATTGTTACCTGTTTGCGTATTATCCAGCTACATGTGTTCAGACAGGTGATAAATTTCAGATGGTCTTGCCAGGAATTTGTTACCTGTTTGTGTATTATCCAGCTACATGTGTTTCAGACAGGTGATAAATTGCAGATGGTCTTGCCAGGAAATTGTTACCTGTTTGTGTATTATCCAGCTACATGTGTTTCAGACAGGTGATAAATTGCAGATGGCCTTGCCAGGAAATTTGTTAGCTGTTTGTGTATTATCCAGCTACATGTGTTTCAGACAGGTGATAAATTGCAGATGGTCTTGCCAGGAAATGTGTTACCTGTTTGTGTATTATCCAGCTACATGTGTTTCAGACAGGTGATAAATTGCAGTTGGTCTTGCCAGGAATTTGTTACCTGTTTGTGTATTATCCAGCTACATGTGTTTCAGACAGGTGATAAATTGCAGTTGGTCTTGCCAGGAATTTGTTACCTATTTGTGTATTATCCAGCTACATGTGTTTCAGACAGGTGATAAATTGCAGATGGTCTTGCCAGGAATTTGTTACCTGTTTGTGTATTATCCAGCTACATGTGTTTCAGACAGGTGATAAATTGCAGTTGGTCTTGCCAGGAATTTGTTACCTGTTTGTGTATTATCCAGCTACATGTGTTTCAGACAGGTGATAAATTGCAGTTGGTCTTGCCAGGAAATTTGTT
Organism: Haliotis cracherodii; assembly: GCF_022045235.1. Classification (NCBI taxonomy): domain Eukaryota; kingdom Metazoa; phylum Mollusca; class Gastropoda; order Lepetellida; family Haliotidae; genus Haliotis; species Haliotis cracherodii. The sequence goes on along the minus strand of NW_027266341.1, from coordinate 22,153,973 downwards.
ACCTGTTTGTGTATTATCAAGCTACATGTGTTTCCGACAGGTGATAAATTGCAGATGGTCTTGCCAGGAAATTTGTTACCTGTTTGTGTATTATCCAGCTACAGGTGTTTCAGACAGGTGATAAATTGCAGTTGGTCTTGCCAGGAATTTGTTACCTGTTTGTGTATTATCCAGCTAAAGGTGTTTCAGACAGGTGATAAATTGCAGTTGGTCTTGCCAGGAATTTGTTACCTGTTTGTGTATTATCCAGCTACATGTGTTTCAGACAGGTGATACATTTCAGATGGTCTTGCCAGGAAATTGTTACCTGTTTGTGTATTATCCAGCTACATGTGTTTCAGACAGGTGATAAATTGCAGTTGGTCTTGCCAGGAATTTGTTACCTGTTTGTGTATTATCCAGCTACATGTGTTTCAGACAGGTGATAAATTGCAGTTGGTCTTGCCAGGAATTTGTTACCTGTTTGTGTATTATCCAGCTAAAGGTGTTTCAGACAGGTGATAAATTGCAGTTGGTCTTGCCAGGAATTTGTTACCTGTTTGTGTATTATCCAGCTACATGTGTTTCAGACAGGTGATAAATTGCAGTTGGTCTTGCCAGGAATTTGTTACCTGTTTGTGTATTATCCAGCTACATGTGTTTCAGACAGGTGATAAATTGCAGCTAGTCTTGCCAGAAATTAGTACCTGTCTGGGTATTATCCAATTACAGGTGAAAACAGGCAGTTGGTCTTTCCTCATTTTGCCATCTTCATTTTTCATCACAATTTACAAATTTTGGAATGGCATGATGAAGACTTAATATAATAAATAAGATGGTTAATGAGAACGACTTGCTTTTATCAAGAATAAACATAGTAATTCTTCAAATCCTCTAAAACAAATACCTTGAAGGGAACAACCCTGATATCTACATAAAACCATACTCCCAATTCACCCAAAAACACATTATTCTTGACTCAAATATGACTTCATTTTGGATAAAAGGCATCACTGTTTGATAAAGATATTAAAAATGGATTCCTTATCCAAGTTAATTGTTGAAGACCTCAAATCTTGAAGGATCCCAGGTCTTTGATGCCTCATCAAACCTACTCCAATCGATGAAAATTGCCAAGTAGATAAAAGTGTCTCTTGAGCATCTTCAAGTTATCAATATCTGTATTATAAGCTGAGGGAGATTATGAAATCTACCAAAGGGAGTAAGTGATTATTGCTCTGACAGGGATTACATTGTCAATGTCCTGTGTACATTTCACCAGCTGTGCGACGCTTCATATCATACAACAAACCCTCTGTAATAAGTTGGTTTGAATATTACTTGTTCCATGGAAGGCCTTTTCATGACATGGTGCTCATCTTGTCTCAAACATTAGTCAGAACAATCATCTTCGGGGGCCTGAACTCAAATTCTTAATCTGATTTTTTCATACTGAATTATTATTGTTTGGTGTTGAAGAAAATATTCTATAAGATTATGTGCTTAATTTGTTTATATCATTTGCAAAATGTTTTAATATATGAGTGCAAGGCTCTCAAGAAAAATCAAACAGATCAGGTATGAAAAGGGCAGTTTTTGCCAACTGGAAACATCGAAATTGAAACTTATGGAAAACTTGTTATGAAAGTTTTCAGAAAGTTAGATGACATGAAGTTCAGATATATGGAGGCGACAGGGTAGCTCATCATACCGGGTTCAATCAAAATGAAAAAATAATATAAAAAATATTCCCTTTTCCAAATTCAACATTACTTCTAACAAATATAATTTGAACATATTGTTCCTTAAAGGCTTTATCTTTTCAATCCCTCAAGAAGCTTGTACTCAATTTGGACCGGACAATCCAGTGATTGACATCATAAGCATTGATCTACGCATTTGGAATACGATGACACGCATCAACCAAGTCTGACCACTCGATCCCCCATGATGCTCTTACGTCAATCATGGGTTGCTGAAGACCAATTCAAACCCGTATCTTCATGGGTCAAAGCAAAGGTCTTCCTATGCATGGATGGTTTCTGTCAAGTAATTAAGCAATATTTGCTTGAAAGATGAAAGATGTCATCTTGAAGATACCATATTGAACCTGTTTATGTATCTTTTGAAATATAACTACACCCAGACAAATTACTTACACAGACTACTTGTCTGCATCATTAGTCATGAGACGTTTCTATCAATGGCCTTTACTGTCAGTTTTTCATTGTCTGGGGAACTGTTACACTTATCATGCACACTTAAGCTGTCATTTCAATGGTCACATGTACAGTCTGACATTAGCTCACACATCCGGGCAAGAAATGGTTCGGTCCTTATTAGATTGTTTACAGACTGCTGTCATATAGCCGGAAAATTGCGAGAGCAGCATTTAACAAAACAAAACAAAACAAGAACTTTTTCCTGGTTCCACATTATTAGAAATTAATATTTAAACAACTGAATGACAACGGGTACTCATATTAATCAGAATGTTCTGCTCTTCAAAATGAATGGTCATATATTAGAATTTATCATAAAATGAATTCTGTCGTCTGTTGAACAACATGTAAACATCAAAGCAATGCTTCAGATTCTGTCCATATGACAGGCCATAACATCATTATTCATGAACAAATGGTGCCTTTGTTGGCTTTCACATATGGACCTACTCAATTCGGTCTAAAACATCAAACTTCTCTTTTTTAAAATTCAATCAAATTACCATGAATAGCTTATTACCAAAGGATTGCCACAGTAACAAGAACTCAGGGAGCAACTGCTTGAGAGGTAATTGGTTGGAACTGATTACCCAAGCAAAACGTTTAAGTAATAAACATGTTGTCTTCCCTAGAGGTAGTTTCAATAACTCCAGCGGCAAATTTCATTCATGTAAAGAATTACCAAAGCTTTGCAGAAACCCCAAACTCTACCTTTAAACTTTTAAGTAATTATGCACAGTTTATTTTTTTTAATAATCTGACATTTTAAAACAGCTGAGCTTTGTATTCTTGGGATGAGGCTTAATGGCTTTAATTGTGGAGTGTAATGCTGGTATTGTCACGAATATTACCTCACAATATTGTAATTATTCCTTGGGGTTGGAAAGAGCTTAGGGCATAATGACAACATTGAAGTCCCTCTCCTGAAATTAACATTTTTTAAAGTTTTTAATATGAAGACTAGTTCATTATTTCAACTTAAAATGTGTTACATTGGAAAAATATATTGATTATTTGGCATCTCTAAACTGAAAATGGCCCTTATAGTTGAACATTATAAAAAAAATTAACATTCCAAAATCTTGCATGACACATGTAATACTCTTAGTCTTGGCTTTAAAAAGGCTTTACAGGAATGGAGAGCACAACACCATGATATCTAATTGCATAAAGTTAAAAAATAACATAAGGCCATGCCATTATATTTTCCTTTTTATGGAAGAAATATAATAAATTAAAACTGCCATAATTATTTCATAATGTACAAAATGAATAAAATATCTTGTAAAATGTTTAAGTTTTTTTCAACAAAATTGATTTTTAACAAACCCCGACAACATTTTTATTTTATTTTATTTTATTTATTATGAGGTACTTAGCACCTCACAACAATCATGAGGTACGTGCTAAGCATCTTACAACAAGCATGAAGTACTAAGCACCTCACAACAAGCATGAGGTACTAAGCATCTGACAACAAGCATGAAGTACAAAGCACCTCAGAACAAGCATGAGGTACTAAGGACCTTACAACAAGCATGAGGTACTAAGGACCTCACAACAAGCATGAGGTACTAAGGACCTCACAACAAGCATGAGGTACTAAGCACCTTACAACAAGCATGAGGTACTAAGCACCTTACACCAAGCATGAGGTACTAAGCACCTTATAACAAGCATGAGGTACTAAGCACCTTACAACAAGCATGAGGTACTAAGCACCTTACAACAAGCATGAGGTACTAAGCACCTTACAACAAGCATGAGGTACTAAGCACCTCACAACAAGCATGAGGTAATAAGCACCTCACAACAAGCATGAGGTACTAAGCACCTTACAACAAGCATGAGGTACTAAGCACCTCACAACAAGCATGAGGTACTAAGGACCTCACAACAAGCATGAGGTACTAAGCACCTCACAACAAGCATGAGGTACTAAGCACCTCACAACAAGCATGAGGTACTAAGCATCTGACAACAAGCATGAGGTACTAAGCACCTTACAACAAGCATGAGGTACTAAGCACCTCACAAGAAGCATGAGGTAATAAGCACCTTATAACAAGCATGAGGTACTAAGCACCTCACAACAAGCATGAGGTACTAAGCATCTTACAACAAGCATGAAGTACTAAGCACCTCACAACAAGCATGAGGTACTAAGCATCTGACAACAAGCATGAAGTACAAAGCACCTCAGAACAAGCATGAGGTACTAAGGACCTTACAACAAGCATGAGGTACTAAGGACCTCACAACAAGCATGAGGTACTAAGGACCTCACAACAAGCATGAGGTACTAAGCACCTTACAACAAGCATGAGGTACTAAGCACCTTACACCAAGCATGAGGTACTAAGCACCTTATAACAAGCATGAGGTACTAAGCACCTTACAACAAGCATGAGGTACTAAGCACCTCACAACAAGCATGAGGTACTAAGCACCTCACAACAAGCATGAGGTAATAAGCACCTCACAACAAGCAATAGGTACTAAGCACCTTATAACAAGCATGAGGTACTAAGCATCTTACAACAAGCATGAGGTACTAAGCACCTCACAACAAGCATGAGGTACTAAGCACCTCACAACAAGCATGAGGTAATAAGCACCTCACAACAAGCATGAGGTACTAAGGACCTTACATCAAGCATGAGGTACTAAGCACCTTATAACAAGCATGAGGTACTAAGCACCTTATAACAAGCATGAGGTACTAAGGACCTTACAACAAGCATGAGGTACTAAGCACCTCACAACAAGTATGAGGTACTTAGCACCTCACAACAAGCATGAGGTACTTAGCACCTCACAACAAGCATGAGGTACTAAGCATCTGACAACAAGCATGAGGTACTAAGCACCTTATAACAAGCATGAGGTACTAAGCACCTTATAACAAGCATGAGGTACTAAGGACCTCACATCAAGCATGAGGTACTAAGCATCTGACAACAAGCATGAGGTATTTAGCACTTATACATTGCAGTCAGTACTTCGTCACAGGCAGTCACAGGCAGACTTACAGAGAGATTTACAACTTTTTTCTACACACTTTGAAAATCAAGTGCAGTTTGAAAAAAACTTGATTAATTTTCCATTGAGAGTTCTCAGTGAATGAATGTTGTTTTATGTAGTCAGAAATATTCAAGAGCATTACAAGATCGCTTTGTAGAACCCAGTTTCATTTAGGGAGACCTGTACGTGATTGATGTTACTGGAATCACCCCTTGTCACCAGCCAATCAGCAGTTTATACTCTTAAGACAGGCATAGGGTGCTGGATATTATTCTGACCAAGAACTTCTTCATCACGTTCTGAAAGAATAAAGTGGAATTTCATTGGACAACTGTAATTTTTTAAATACAGTAGTCATTCCAAGGATGGCTCTCTAATCCCAAGTTCCCTAAATGATGAAGAAGATCTTGGTCAAAATAATACCTAGCACCGTATGCCTGTCTTAAGAGTATAAACTGCTGATCGGCTGGTGACAACGGGTGACATGCCGGACTGTAGATTCCAGTAACATCAATGATGTACAGGTCTCCCTGAATGAACTGGGTTCAACAAAGAGATTTTGTAATGCTCTTGAATATTTCTGACTACATAAAACAACATTCATTCACTGAGAACTCTCAATGGAACATTGATCAAGTTTTTTTCAAACTGCACTTGACTTTCAAAGTGTGTAGAAAAAGGTCATAAATCTCTCAAAGTCTGTCTGTGACGAAGTATTCAGGCCAGTACATAAACAAACTTTCTGTAACTATGTGTAAGTGAGACAGAAAATAAAGTTGTCTTTAGTATGGAAACAAATTGTTCTGTTACTTAAAATACCAGCAATATTGGTGTAGTGGTACTACAGGCTGGTGGTATTGAGTGAGTTTCAGGAGGTGCTAATTGTGTTTCATCCCCTGACACTCAAGGCTGCCATGTTGTTGATAGAGGTCTTGTAATGTCCTGTTAACCAATATTAGCTTCAGTGCTTATTGTCAAGGTACCTGCTGATGAGATGATTAAAACTATTTTCTTCATGTTTTCATTACTGCTCTGCACTATATCAATGCTTATACTGCAGGTCAGTGTATAATCCTGAACTAAACTGAAATGAGTATGTGTTAGTGAGTGACTTGGTGAGTGTGTTAGTGAGTGACTTGGTGAGTGTGTTAGTGAGTGACTTGGTGAGTGTGTAGTGAGTGACTTGGTGAGTGTGTTAGTGAGTGACATAATGAGTGTGTTAGTGAGTGACTTGGTGAGTGTGTTAGTGAGTGACTTGGTGAGTGTGTTAGTGAGTGACTTGGTGAGTGTGTAGTGAGTGACTTGGTGAGTGTGTTAGTGAGTGACATAATGAGTGTGTTAGTGAGTGACTTGGTGAGTGTGTTAGTGAGTGACTTGGTGAGTGTGTTAGTGAGTGACTTGGTGAGTGTGTTAGTGAGTGACTTGGTGAGTGTGTTAGTGAGTGACATGGTGGATGTGTTAGTGAGTGACTTGGTGGGTGTGTTAGTGAGTGACTTGGTGGATGTGTTAGTGAGTGACTTGGTGGGTGTGTTAGTGAGTGACTTGGTGGGTGTGTTAGTGAGTGACTTGGAGGGTGTGTTAGTGAGTGACTTTGTGGGTGTGTTAGTGAGTGACTTGGAGGGTGTGTTAGTGAGTGACTTGGTGGGTGTGTTAGTGAGTGACTTGATGGGTGTGTTAGTGAGTGACTTGGTGGATGTGTTAGTGAGTGACTTGGTGGATGTGTTAGTTAGTGACTTGGAGGGTATGTTAGTGAGTGACTTGGTGAGTGTGTTAGTGAGTGACTTGGTGGATGTGTTAGTGACTTGGTGGGTGTGTTAGTGAGTGACTTGGTGGGTGTGTTAGTGAGTGACTTGGAGGATGTGTTAGTGAGTGACTTGGTGGGTGTGTTAGTGAGTGACTTGGAGGGTGTGTTAGTGAGTGACTTGGTGGGTGTGTTAGTGAGTGACTTGATGGGTGTGTTAGTGAGTGACTTGGTGGATGTGTTAGTGAGTGACTTGGTGGATGTGTTAGTGAGTGACTTGGAGGGTATGTTAGTGAGTGACTTGGTGAGTGTGTTAGTGAGTGACTTGGTGGATGTGTTAGTGACTTGGTGGGTGTGTTAGTGAGTGACTTGGTGGGTGTGTTAGTGAGTGACTTGGAGGATGTGTTAGTGAGTGACTTGGTGGATGTGTTAGTGAGTGACTTGGAGGATGTGTTAGTGAGTGACTTGGAGGGTGCATTGATGATAATGACATAGCCCAATGTTCTTATCAATGTCTGAATGAATGTTTTAAATTAAAGAATTAGTTTTAAAGATAAATAGCATAATGAATTAGCAAGGATAATTTGAAAGCACTAACAATCTCAAAATGAATGAGGGTTAAAGTGGATATAATATTTGTGTAAATGTAAGAAAATATTAGCAGGTGAATGAGTGCATGCACTTCCTCAGAATATCGAATGAGCAAATGCAATATTAAATTAACCCTGAAACCATCTCTCAACATTCATTACAGTCCTGAGCAAAAAGAAAAACTTTCATTTCCCAATGTAAACTATAACATAAAGTCCATTAATTTCTGGAAAATCTTTGGCAGACATTTTAAATAATTGCTTTCATTTTTCAAATCCCAGATGTATGGAACTGCTGGCTTTATGGTCATTTTACAATGGTTATCTTATCAAGCTGGCGACTGATAATATCAAATTTAATCTTTGTGAATCCTTTTCATTTGCACAATTCTATATCGATTTCCCATGACAATTACAGCCCCCACAATCAAGTAGCATGTTGACACAAACATTCATCGTTCCATGGCATTCCAGGCTTCAATTACAAACCCCAAGGTAGATGTATTACTGGAAAGATAATGTCATAATTAGATTTTATATACAAGCATTAAAGCATGTAGTGGGTGTTATTGTCAACATCTGTTTGAAATGTTTACCAGTGTCTTACGTCATAAATGTACTTTGTTTGAACCTGTTAAAATATACATCACCCTATACTTGGAGTGTTTATGATGATTTCCATATCATGCTCACTCTGAGTGATTTTATTGGCAAACGTTAGTTTTGCATCGAGAAGGAAGATTGACAAGAAGGTAACAAAAAGCAGTAGCTCACACAAATACACTTTCCACTCACACAAATACACCTTCCACTCACACAAATACACCTTCCACTCACACAAATACACCTTCCACTCACACAAATACACCTTCCACTCACACAAATACACCCTCCACTCACACAAATACACCTTCCACTCACACAAATACACCTTCCACTCACACAAATACACCTTCCACTCACACAAATACACCTTCCACTCACACAAATACACTTTCTACTCACACAAATACACCTTTAATCACACAAATACACCTTCCACTCACACAAATACACCTTCCACTCACACAAATACACCTTCTACTCACACAAATTCACTTTCCACTCACACAAATACACCTTCAACTCACACAAATACACCTTCTACTCACACAAATACACTTTCCACTCACACAAATACACCCTCCACTTACACAAATACACTTTCCACTCACACAAATACACCTTACACTCACACAAATACACCTTCCACACACACAAATACACCTTACACTCACACAAATACACCTTTAATCACACAAATACACCTTCCACTCACACAAATACACCTTCTACTCACACAAATACACCTTCCACACACACAAATACACCTTCTACTCACACAAATACACCTTCTACTCACACAAATACACCTTCCACTCACACAAATACATCTTTAATCACACAAATACACCTTCCACTCACACAAATACACTTTCCACTCACACAAATACACCTTCTACTCACACAAATACACTTTCCACTCACACAAATACACCTTACACTCACACAAATACACCTTACACTCACACAAATACACCTTCCACACACACAAATACACTTTCCACTCACACAAATACACTTTCCACTCACACAAATACACTTTCTACTCACACAAATACACCTTACACTCACACAAATACACCTTACACTCACACAAATACACTTTCCACTCACACAAATACACCTTCCACTCACACAAATACACCTTCTACTCACACAAATACACTTTCCACTCACACAAATACACCTTACACTCACACAAATACACCTTCTACTCACACAAATACACTTTCCACTCACACAAATACACCTTCCACTCACACAAATACACCTTCCACTCACACAAATACACCTTCTACTCACACAAATACACCTTCCACTCACACAAATACACTTTCTACTCACACAAATACACCTTCCACTCACACAAATACACCTTCTACTCACACAAATACACCTTCCACTCACACAAATACACCTTACACTCACACAAATACACCTTCCACTCACACAAATACACCTTCCACTCACACAAATACACCTTACACTCACACAAATACACCTTACACTCACACAAATACACCTTCCACTCACACAAATACACCTTACACTCACACAAATACACCTTACACTCACACAAATACACCCTCCACTCACACAAATACACCCTCCACTCACACAAATACACCTTACACTCACACAAATACACCTTCCACTCACACAAATACACCTTACACTCACACAAATACACCTTACACTCACACAAATACACCCTCCACTCACACAAATACACCTTTAATCACACAAATACACCTTCCACTCACACAAATACACCTTCTACTCACACAAATACACCTTCTACTCACACAAATACACCTTCCACTCACACAAATACACCTTCTACTCACACAAATTCACTTTCCACTCACACAAATACACCTTCCACTCACACAAATACACCTTCTACTCACACAAATACACTTTCCACTCACACAAATACACCCTCCACTTACACAAATACACTTTCCACTCACACAAATACACCTTCTACTCACACAAATACACCTTCCACTCACACAAATACACCTTCTACTCACACAAATACACCCTCCACTCACACAAATACACCTTACACTCACACAAATACACCTTCTACTCACACAAATACACCTTCTACTCACACAAATACACCTTCTACTCACACAAATACACCTTCCACTCACACAAATACACTTTCCACTCACACAAATACACCTTCCACTCACACAAATACACCTTCCACTCACACAAATACACCTTCTACTCACACAAATACACTTTCCAATCACACAAATACACCTTCCACTCACACAAATACACCTTCCACTCACACAAATACACCTTCCACTCACACAAATACACTTTCCACTCACACAAATACACCTTCTACTCACACAAATACACCTTACACTCACACAAATACACCTTACACTCACACAAATACACTTTCCACTCACACAAATACACCTTTCCCTTACACAAATACACCTTCTACTCACACAAATACACCTTCTACTCACACAAATACACCTTCCACTCACACAAATACACCTTCCACTCACACAAATACACCTTCTACTCACACAAATACACTTTCCACTCACACAAATACACCCTCCACTTACACAAATACACTTTCCACTCACACAAATACACCTTCTACTCACACAAATACACCTTCCACTGACACAAATACACCTTCTACTCACACAAATACACCTTCCACTCACCCAAATACACCTTACACTCACACAAATACACCTTCTACTCACACAAATACACCTTCTACTCACACAAATACACCTTCCACTCACACAAATACACCTTCCACTCACACAAATACACCTTCCACTCACACAAATACACCTTCTACTCACACAAATACACCTTCCACTCACACAAATACACCTTCTACTCACACAAATACACCTTCTACTCACACAAATACACCTTCCACTCACACAAATACACCTTCCACTCACACAAATACACCTTCCACTCACACAAATACACCTTCTACTCACACAAATACACCTTCCACTCACACAAATACACCTTCTACTCACACAAATACACCTTCTACTCACACAAATACACCTTCCACTCACACAAATACACCTTCTACTCACACAAATACACCTTCTACTCACACAAATACACCTTCTACTCACACAAATACACCTTCCACTCACACAAATACACTTTCCACTCACACAAATACACCTTCCACTCACACAAATACACCTTCTACTCACACAAATACACTTTCCAATCACACAAATACACCTTCCACTCACACAAATACACCTTCCACTCACACAAATACACCTTCTACTCACACAAATACACTTTCCACTCACACAAATACACCTTTCCCTTACACAAAATACACCTTCTACTCACACAAATACACCTTCTACTCACACAAATACACCTTCCACTCACACAAATACACTTTCCACTCACACAAATACACCTTCCACACACACAAATACACCTTCCACTCACACAAATACACCTTCTACTCACACAAATACACTTTCCACTCACACAAATACACCTTCCACACACACAAATACACCTTCTACTCACACAAATACACCTTCTACTCACACAAATACACTTTCCACTCACACAAATACACCTTCCACTCACACAAATACACCTTCCACTCACACAAATACACCTTCTACTCACACAAATACACTTTCCAATCACACAAATACACCTTCCACTCACACAAATACACCTTCCACTCACACAAATACACCTTCTACTCACACAAATACACTTTCCACTCACACAAATACACCTTCCACTCACACAAATACACCTTCCACTCACACAAATACACCTTCTACTCACACAAATACACTTTCCACTCACACAAATACACCTTTCCCTTACACAAAAACACCCTCCACTCACAGAAATACACCTTACACACTTGAAGACCTGAGTTAGAATTGATCTTCAGCAACCCATGCTTGTTGTGGGCGACAAACAGAACTCTCTGACTTGATGCATGTGATCATATCCCAGTTGCATAGATTGACGCTCATGATGTACTTGTTTCATATAATCCGTTCTCCCAAATGGTTAATGTGACACTGATACAATTGTGTATTTTCCATATATCTCAATTTGAAATGCCATAAGAAGTATGTTTGTTATAGGTCAAACCTGTCATAAATTTATAAAGACATCAATCCATGGGATTTCTCAAACCTGTATTGGTGGTACAATTCCTGCACTATTCTTAATCTGAACATGTCTCATAAAATACAGTTCTTGGAAAGTCTCCTTGGATCCAGTTGGGAATTTGGTCATTTAAATTCTAAATAGAAAATGAAAAAATTCGTTGCAATCTCCCTCAAGGTATTTCATTTCTAAAGATAGCTTTAAGGCCCATCTTTTCATCGCTATGTTAAATTTATATACCCAACAGGAGGACCCCCCTAATATCCAAGACTCCTGTAATTCAAGCACATCTGAACATTTACAGTCTTTGAATGTGTTCCAAAGAGACATTAGACTCGGTCCCGGGGGGACTCGAGTTCACAGATCTCCTGGCACTGATGTAATAACACAACGTACTTAGCTAAACAGGAGACAACGATAATTTTGCGCAAATTGAAACACACACGAACAAAGGACTCGGGTCTTTTGCAACAAAATGTTGCAGTGGTAAGAGTAATAGTCCCAGCATTTTATTGTACTGTTTATAGCGTTCTTAGCGCCATCAAAGGAGGAGTTTTCATCTTCTCGTCGGCAACAGTCAATGTGAGGTTGCAGGGGCTTGGATCTGTATTCCGATTCAAGAGCTCATCCGATAAAATACCACGGTAATGAAGTATTCTCACTCATTCCTCTCCCCTCCAGGAATTTATTTTGGCGTAAAAGCCTCATTGGGTTCAGACGACTTTCAGTCTTGTCTAAGCATCAATAACATGAGGCTGCACAAGTATGGGCCAGAACTGACGTTTCCGAATGAAAATGTATGAAGAAAAAATAAATTTCTAGGACCAAAATCATCATTTAGGCATAATAGATTATATGAAAATCTTGAACCGTGAATATTTGTCTTGAGGGAATTTGTCTTAGCTGAAGTGTTGATTAAAAATGGTCATAAACAGATTTTGAATCCGAGTAGGATGAGGTGCCTATTGCTGTTAGGACATTGTGTAAACAGTGTTATCTGGAATTGTGATGTGAGGGGTGCTGAAGAAACTTTTACAGGAAAGAGATGAGGAAAACAAGACCAAGATTCAGTCTCCAGGAATAATTATATCTGCTTCACTGCACTTGTATTATCTTAATCATATTTTTTATTTCAAATATAAAATGAGAACTGACACCAAAAGAATGGATTACTCATTCACAGCAAATTCGAGAAATTCACGATTAATCTATTTTTCAAGACTGACAGTTTTATATCTTTATTTCCTCTGCAACAGAAATATGAAAATTGGCAATGATCACATTATCCCACAAAATTCACTGAAGCAGAAGATGACGTTTTAATAAACATTACATCCTTTTTCAAAACATCAAAATAATAAATAAACATTGAATTGATGTTGGTGCTTTCATAAACAAGCTGATGTCCCAAAATAGTAAATAAATTTGTAATTGTAGAATAGGCATGCTGGTATGAAAACATGACCTACTTTCTGAGTAAGTGAGGAATTTGGGTTCAATGCCACTTTGAACAGTATTCCAGTGTCACAGTTGGTCAGTTTGAAGTGGGAGGAAAGCTTGAACTGATCCCAGTCTTGGATGCTTACCACTTTGGTAAAACGCATTAGCACAGATATAGTGGTGACAAACCTAGAAACATGACTGGGGCCAACCAGGAGTTGTAATCTAACAAGGACTTTTTGTATCCCTTGCGTGTATAAATAAAAAAAGGTTTTAAAATTAGAACCATGGGTTCTGTAGCTAACCTAGTTTTAAGTTTATATCATAAGCAAACATGGCCAAAAATGACCAAAAGAAATGGAAACATTTTAAAACAATCCAAGGGAGATGCCTGGCATTTTTGCAGAACTAACTGCATAACTGGGTCCTGGTGTAAGGGACAATCAGGTGGTTACATTGTGTGAAGTGGCAGACAGTCATTTGACCCTCATGATATGGACCCTTCTTCCTGTTATCAACCACTGGTCGGCTGATCATGATTAATCATGTACAAGACATAATGATAAACTGAGCATTTGGTGAACATTGGTAAAAACAACAATCACTCCCTCTTGTTCTTGGGAAGAAAGCGGAGAAATATAATTCACAAAATGACTTCAATGTACCGGTAGCCAAATTAGTCAAAAGTTCTATACATCAAAGTAAATATATATATATCAGAATAGATTATGAGATATGATTTCACTCCACCTTAGGTACATTTCATTGAATTTCAGAATAAAATGGAAAATCAATAACCAAAAATAACTTTTTTCAAGATGGTTGCCATGGCAAAGTTGACTTAACTAAAACTACCAAGAGAAACCTACAAGAAATCATTGATGACATCAATAGAATCTTTCACATTCAGTGCTTCAGTTTCATCAGTATATTGGTTTCCATGGTGACCTTTTAATTGTGCAAGTGTACATAAGAAGAAGGAAAGCATACATGAAAGGGATTGTTCTTTATATCAGTTGAGCTAGAAGAACATAGTCAAGGTTACTGCTACATGGGAATATTAGTTGTTAAGCTGTTGACATAATTATATAAGGGTTATATATGTGTAAACTAGATCTTCTGACGAAGGGTGGCACAGTGGTGTAATGTGCTGCCTGGCAGGACTTTGCTGGAATATTGCAGAAAATGGCATAAAACTCACAAATGTGGTGCAATTGGTTGTGCAGAGTTGCATCAATTAGCAGAGTGATAAACACCTTGACCGGCGCCAACTTGATAAAATTCTTCAAAGGTAATCTAGCTGGCCTCACTCACACAGCCTCCCTCACCCAAAAGCTGGAATATTGCTGACAAGGAATAAAACACCAATCATACAAAGCTGAAAAAAAACTCCCATTATTTTCATGAGTAGCAATTCTCTGTCCAAATTACCAGCGCCAGTAACATCTGCAATGAGTTCAGCTCTGTTATGAGCGGATCTCTTCGAACACCAGAACCCCCCATGTGGTTCTCCAAGTCAGAATTCAAACTGAGCCAGCATCATACTGATGAAAACATGGCCCCATAAAAGTTGAGCTAATTCTACCAAATATACAAGATCTAATTAAATTTCTGTAACTTGCCGCTGCATGGGAATAAGTATGCTTCATATTTTCACCTAAAAACAATAAACAAAATACTCATGTTCTTAATCAGTAGTTTACAGTGTTTTACAGGAACCCTTTCAATTTATTGAAACTCCAAATCAATGAAACAGACAAACATTTATGTGTACCAGTGTATAGGAATGGTTGAAAGTAACACCTTCTGCGAGGGCTTTCAACTAATGAGTAGGTCATGCGTCCAACTTTAATACCTGGGTACCCAACCCTACCTACCTGGGTATCCGCTGTAGGTCTCAAGAGATGAGTACAAAATGTCTGATCAGGAATAGTTTGACCATAGCCTTGGAAAAAAATATTTAGATACACGTATACAATCTGGTCATGATTACGCTGAAGTTGACTAGAGCTTTATCTTTATTCAAACACAGGAGTTCCAGACAGTTTTTCTCATTAAACAATATATCACGTGACTAACTACAGGTCCGGGTAGTCCTGTGGGTACCCGGGTCCAACTCAGTAGCCACCAGATCTGAGTACCTGAGTTACCCGTCCCAGCCCTAGTAGGTTCATTTTTCTTTATTGTGGTGGCCCATGGCCTTGTGTACAGTGCACAGCTCACAAATCTGGTAAAGTCAAGCATGTTAGTCACAGAGAGTAGGGGGATGGATGTAAGTTCAACAAGCTTGACTCCTAAACGTTTCGAGGGCTTTGGGCCTGCCCCACACTGAAGCATAAATTATGTGTGGTGCCGGTAACTTTGTTTGAAATGTGCGCAGTAGGACAGAATCATAATGTGACTGTTAACCTTTGAGCACCTCATAGGCACCTTGGGTTGTATACTCCCTTGGGAGCTGAAAATGAAATTTGAGTGAACATTGATCCATTGACCGGGGTAATAATATTGTGTAGAACCACTGATCAGGTATCTAAAGCCCTGTTTATATGCACCTCTTTTCCCCCTGGATTAAAATACCCCAAGGGTAAATATACCCACTTATAAACCTACTGGCTGTTTGTGTAACTCAATATGGAGTTTTTGAAATTGTGGTAACACCTCGTAGGAGGTTTTAAAATGATTGTAACACCTCGCAGGAGGTATTAAAATGATTGTAACACCTCACGAGAGGGCTTACAATCATGCTTACCCACATGCTGAGGTCACCGGTTTCATTGAACCGAGTTCACTACTGCAGGCGATATTTCATCTCTGATACAGGTTATACATTTGAGAGTTTTTATTACAGTTATTTCATTAAAAACGTTGTCTATGCGATGAGTCGGTTTATAAGTTGGACAAACCATGTCTCCTCGAGATTTACTAGAGATTGTAAACCCTCACATTCGGGAACGTTCGTTCCCTCATGTGAGGGTTTACAATCTCTAGTAATCCCTCGGAGACATGGTTTCTCCTACACGGCAGGGCAAGGGTTAAAAGGGGTTGTGTTTATATGCACTTATATACTTGGGGTAGTTCATCATATTATCAATTCCCCTCACTTGAGTCAAGACAATGGAGAGGTTTTGACATAATGCTGAGGGTAGGGGAAGGCGTTTGATCCCAGAAAGATTAATCTGGATGAAGGAAAGATACAGAAGTTGGTGGAATGATTTTGTCTTAAAAACATCACAACGTGTCAAGCGGTGTTTCAAGTCATCTGCCTAAAATTGGAGCATAATTTGCGTCTTTCAACAGATGTTAGAGAAGCCCTGACCACTTTACACTCCAATGCAGCAGCTGTGTATGTCTTGGCCACAACAGTGGAGAACCGAACTATAGGTATCTTGTTTCGAAACACCAAGGTGCCATTGTTCAAAGCGATCTTAGCGCTAAGGTGATTGTAACTCCCCTACCTGAACATAGTCTTATGACAGTCATAGTGCTAAGTTTGTTTTGTACAACAGCACCCTGGTCAGCAGTGTCTATCTGCGTCCATGACGTCTGCAAAGCTATATATCAGAAGGGCAAATATACCTACTGGGTAAAAATACCCCAGAGCAGAGACCATATACCGGTAGACCATCGGTATATGGCCTCTGCCCAGAGGTAAAGGAATGCATGAAAACAGGGCTCAAGTTGGAAGTCAGGTGCTTAATGAATGAATTATTATCATGAATATTATAACTTTTAATATGGGAAGAAAGCCAAACATAAGCAATGGCTAGAAATTTCTTTATATACATCAAACAGAATACAGATGCAACCCATTCTTCCATATCTGGCTGAAGCATTAGCTCATATTGCCAAAGACATAGTTTTGATTCCCCACATGGGTGTGATGAGTGAAGCCCATATCTGGGGTCCCCTGCCGTGATATTGCTGGAATACTTCTAAAAGTGGCAAAAAACATACTTACTCAATGTTCCATATTTCCTATAAATTTTTAAGATTCTGCTGTCCATGATTCAGATGCTGGGACCTTGAAAATAATTACATAGGAAATAGAAATGTCACTGATTTTTACGATAAATCCCAAATTTGTTCCTTGTTTTGGCATCATCATACTCATGCTCACGGGTAAATTTCCATGACTTTTGTAACTTTGGGCTTTCCCACTGAGTAAAGCAGAAATAAACCAGCTCATTCACCCTGGACCAGACAATCCAGTGATTGACATCATGAGCATCGATCCAAGCAATTGGGATATAGTAACATGCATCATCAACCAAGCCAGTGAGCCTGACCACCCGATCCAGTTAGTTGCCTCTAACAACAAGCACAGTCGCCTTTTACGGCAAGCATGCATAGGTGGCTGAAGACCTATTCTTACCCCGATTTGTCACGTTTGTGGACCTAATCATTTAGGCTGGGATGATATACCAATTGTGCGATCTGATACATATCACGATACCTTTCTCCCGATCCTATATGTATCCCGATACCTTGCTCACAATCCGATATGTATCCCGATACCTTGCTCACGATCCGATATGTATCACGATACTTACATGTGCTCTAATCTGTGGTCCATTAGCAACCTTTTTCATAGACAGGATGACGAAATACCTGGCACACTAAAGATTTACAGTTGGCAGTGTCAGTATGATGCATCATTTTGATACGTTTTCATAACTCATTTTCACCAGTAATTAGTGTTTGGTGTAACATTTACTAAAGAATACATTTAAGGTAGAAATCGATACCTTTTACTTAGTGATCGATACTTTTATCGAGAAGTAAAAAGTTGCGATTCAACAATACATCGTTGTATCGTCCCATTATAACAAAAATCAGTCTCAGAATCCACAAGGGGGGACAAGCACAGCAAGGGTAAATTTAAGGTACTGGGACAAAATTGGGGATACTGGTGTACAGTTCTGTCCATGAATCCACACTGGGATAAAAGCATGATATACTGGTATTGGTACCCTTTCCTTCACAAGAATTCTCGAGGGGCAACAAGCATGCACAGGACCATACTACCCCGGAAATCGCTCAAGAATCCCCAAAGGAAGATAAGCATGGTTGGCTATGGCACTGAAGTCTCTACTAATGTAAATCAGGTCCTCTTTTGTCCCAGATTGCCTCCTGAAGACTAGCATGGAATACTTGGGGCTACTCTGCCCCAGAATGTTTCAGAGAGACTAACTTGCGGTACATTGTCCCTGAATCCCACTGTTCAAGGCCATAAGAGAAACTAGTACGCATGTACTGGAACATGAAGAAGAATTTAAGGGATCAATTTTACTCAAGGTCATATAGGGTCAGTTGAAGGGGAAGGTCACAGTTTCATGGGGGGAAAGCAAAATTGATCAGTGTGCAGTTACAATATATGAATGGTGCATTTACTAGAAAAGAAATTGCTTCTGTTAAAAGTGTCTGTGTTGTTCTTGCCAAGACAGAAGCCAAGACAGAAAGCAAGTCTCCATAACCGCATCTTCCCTGCACAATCAAATTGCCGTCATAACTCATTTCATATGTTCCTATCATTATTGATGTGCTGCCATTCTGCACTGGAAATGGCAGATCTCCAAAGCAAACAACATCCCCCAATAAACCATAACCCCAGTCTAAACTAACAAATTATGGGCAGGTACTTAGGATGAAGCACTTCCAACAGTGATCAGAGAATCAACTTGATTCCTAATTGATAACTTATAACATTTCATTCCCCAGTTCCACAGCTCCCAATATGCCTTAGCCACCATCACTGTCAACAGTTGATAAAACAGATATTTACAAAATTATCGACTATCAATTTTAGTTTTGGCAGTATTGATGACATAGTCAAAACTTCCACTATTTTGTGCATGGTCACACTTCAACAATTGGTTGGTCAAGGTCAGTATGGATTAATGATGCACAAGGATGTTCTTGAACTTGGCTTGCTACTTGAGCTGAGCATACTATCATCTTGCAGACCAAGCAATGGTCTCAAGTGTTTGCAGAGAGCGTCTGAGGGTTTGCCCAGCTACGGATGTAGTTTTCTGGCTTGAAATGCTACAATCTATCTGAACACAGCAAATCACATAATAGACTTTTTCTTCATGATGGCTATTGTGTAACTAAAGGTATGCAAGTATAGTCCTGGTGCTTGATATGTTTAACAGTGAGGCACATCGCTTTGCCTTAATTCAGTTGTTTCAGTCAGTTCATGGCTGGTGATCTTTCTAAGGCAAGGGAATTAACTGACTGTAAAAGTCCAGTTTCCACCCTTGCCGAACAAGGCTGCAATTATGGAGTCATATTTTGGCTGGACTAATGAGTCTATGCAGAGTCCAATCAAAATCGTGTAACGAAATCAACATCGCCTGTACAGATTTCGGCCAATTGCAGAATTTGCAAAGCATGTGTACCGGCAACTTAGCATCCACAGATATATTCCAAACCTTCTCATGTTTTTAATCAAGGTGCTCACGGGGTATGATGCACTTCACGAAATAAGACCCGTTTTGTTACTGAACAGATCTTGATTATTGATCAGATCGTCTACACAGGGCGACGCCATTTTATTTGAAGCAAATGCAAGTGATATGGGAGGTGGGACCTGATTGGTCAAAAGGAGGGACATAGAAGGGACATAACTCAAAACAGCTACTGGCGACGCTACGATCGAGCCTAGAAATACCAGCTTACTATGGCATGGGTGGAAACTGGACTTTCATAGTCAGGTAACACCATTGCCTCTGGAAGATGATGGCTGGTGTGCAAAATTTGACAATCACAAAGTGATGCAGGTCATAGATGAAAACAAACTGCAAAATTTGGGATAATCCCTTCGCGAAAAACAAGGACAAATAAATTGGTCTGGAACAAATATGGACAACAGAGCATTTGGACAAGTATCTGATTCTTTATTGGAGGATGTGTCGTTTGAATCCCAGTCTTCTGATACCAAAGATTAAGGAATCTATAAACAGTTTTAAGAATCACTTAAATTTTATCCAAAGACTTGCTACACCTTGAAATTGTGACTGCAGCGTTCATTATTATTGGCACAATCTGTAAAGGGGGATGTTACCTTTCATGCATTCCTGGGGCAATCCATTTAGGGCAAGGTCAACTGCACAGTGATTGCAACAGTTTTGCATTACTGGTGCAACTGGTATTCAGGAATACATTCATTATTGGAACATCTGGTGTCGTCACTGGGTGTTCATGAACACATCGCAGATAGAAGGATGAAAACACAAAGCCATTAAAACTGATTTTGGAAAGGACATAAATAAGGAAGAGAATTTATGGATGTCAACTTCTTTATTATGAGGAACACAACGTTTCGGAGTAAATGCTTACTCCTTCATCAGGTGAATGAATGATATGAGGCAGAGGGCATATATATATACATGTAAGAACAACAAAAGTAATAAGATAACAAAAGGTGGAAACTTAACAAGGGAAGCCAACAGATAATTGGCGCAGATAGGCAATTAGCAATAGACATTGGAAGCTAACACTTTACAGTAATTAGCCCTGATAGTATGCATGGGTATCACTTCTAAATGCCTTACAAAGACATATATATAGTTAGTAGGATATAGTTGGACACATGAGTGTGAGCACTGTCCTGGTTTCATTATCTATATTATGTTTTTCATATCTTGTAGCTCCATTGCAGGAACATATCAAGATGTCAAGAACATGTTCCAAACATTGTAACCCTGTGGGGAATCAAACATGCATCCTCGGCATGATGAACCAATTGGCTGTTCCACTGACAAATATTGTCCATCACTTCCACACCACTAATGGTACAATACTATTGGTATAAAAAAATAAGTGAGAGGTACTTTGTGTGGCCGGCAGTATCACCCTGCTACCATCAAATCGACTTGTGAAGATCCGGCGTAGATTAGGTCTTCAGCAACCCATGCTCTGCCATAAAAGACAACTATGCTTGTCGTTACAGGCAACTAACGGAACCGGGTGGTCAGGCTCGCTGACTTGGTTGATGCATGTCATCCTATCCCAATTGCATGGATCGATGCTCATGATATCAATCACTGGATTGTCTGGTCCAGATTCGATTATTTACAGACCGCCATCATATAGCTGGAATATTGCTGAGTGCAGTGTAAAACAACATCAAACAAATGAACAAAACAAAACAAACGAACAAAACAATGCAATACTCATGATCATGTCATACAAAGATGCACATGAAGTTGACAATCTATGATATAACTGAAATTCTGTTCAAAGCAGCTGTAAACTCAACTCACTCATCATACAGGAGCTATTTACCATCAGCAAACTTTAAAAATCAACATTCAGTACATATATATATATACTGGACACCTTTGGGGATAATAACAAAAACACATTCAGATATTTTTTTTCACTCAAAGGAAAATTCAAGATTTTTAGCACCATTTGACGACAAACTGAGATGCTGAGAAAATGTCAAAGGGGACATAGTCGATTGAGAGAATTGCCGTTGGCTTAAACCAATCAAAATCCCCTGACAGAGTCACGGCAACAAATAGAAGCTTACAGGAAAGTATACCGACATTGTGTCATGCAAAATCCTAAAATTAAACAAGAAAAAATGACGAAGGCAGAGAAAGGAACAAGATAAAGAAGTCTGCAATTGTAGTGTCTGCAGTGAGTGGATTCAGTTGTAAGAAATTACATATTTGCTCATGGTGTTTTTTGGAACCGGAAAGAAGCTGATTGCAGCGATGGCTGAGTCATGTAGTCTTCATCAGTACACAAATGAAATTTTAAAGGTCCGACGTCACAATTTCACAAATGTCTTGATTTCTTATCTCTGTCCAACTCAAAGAGAAAAACATTTCAAAATCTAAATTTGTAGACTCCACACTGTATGTGCATGAGCCAAAATTAATCTCCATCTCTTTATACAACATAAAGCTCATTGCAGCTCTTTGTCAGTGATTGAGCCTGGACAGGAGGCTATAACAGTGATGCTGTGTTGCAAGACACATAAGCAGTAAGGTCAAAGTCAAGGTTGGTCTTCCTTTGTGGTCAATAACACATGTACTGTCCATACTCAGCTTTCATTGTGACCATACAATACCAATTTTAGATTAATACACTGGGGACATTTTGCTGCTGTGAGTGAGTGACTATGGTTTTTCGCCGCTTTTAGCGATATACCAGCAATATCACGGTGGGAACACCAGAAATGGGCTTCACACATTGTACCCATGTCGGGACATGATTCTTTTTTACCTGGATCTTCGGCTTGACGAGCGAATGCTTTTACAACTAGGCTACCCGACCACCCCTTTGCTGCTGTGAAAAACATTGATTAAATAGTGATAAAATATTGCATCAAATTTTGGGCTTTGAGTGAGTAAGTATTGTTTTACGATCCTTTTAGCAAAATTCAAGCTATATCATGGAAGGGGACACCAGAATTGGGCTTCACACATTGCACCCATGTCAGGGATGAAACTCAGCTTTTTGGCATGTTGAACTAACACTTTAACCTCAAGGCTACCCCACACCAACCTTGGGGGTTTTAACAAAAAAGATGCTGATTCAATTACAAAGCAGATGTTTCAACAAACCTCATTTTTTGTATTGGATCTGGAATAATCAGACGAAAGTTTGTTGCAATATACAAGTACCATGTATGGTCTACGAAAAAACAAGTATTAATTTTGTCACCTTCATTTGAAGAAAGGTGGAGTTGCACCAAATTTTGAACAAACTTGATTTATTTCATGCCAATAATGATCCAGTAGAGGATCCTTTACATTCCTCAAGAGGAAACAAGCTAGTGTCCAGTGGCTGGTCAATCAATAGCACTGTCATAGATCTGCAATGGCCCGTTTAGTCTCATCAGACTCAAGTGTCCAGCCTGACCTTCACCTCAGAAGTAACTGGACATGCTCAAAATGGATTGATCTTGACCCAGGTGACCTTGCCACGATTTATTATTTAGCAGTTACATGATTAGGTGATACAAGAGCGTAGGTTAATTTTCACTGGCTACTCATAGAGATGTTGAAAGATGTTGAAAACGGAATGTGACAGGACTTGGCGTGTCATGGCCACCTAAAGGGATTGGTGGTAGGAAACCAGGCAGAAGAATTGGATTGCGGACTTATCATATATGAATACTTCACACGATTAGGAAGATCATATTAAGAAATTGACAAGATCAAAGAGATATTTAGCAATGTCTGAAGAGAGTAGTACTTTATTTGATAAATTCACAAAGCTAATTCGCAATCTTATGTACTATTCATCCTATGACTCCTTATTAGAAACAAAAGCTACATTTGGAAATATTTATGTTTCAAAGCAACTTTTCTAAAAGACAGAAATGTATGGGGATACACTATATATGACTTAAACAATCGACACACAGAAGATGATGATTGAGAAATATTGGAATCTAATAATTTGATCTGTAGAACTTACAGATCAAATTTCCGGTCAAAATAGTTTTGTTTAAAATCTCAAATCATATATCCACTTAAATTTAATATATTCATCCAAGTTTAAGTAAATGAAAGTGAGATTTAACATGACTTATAGCACTAATCTTGCTAAAACACATCAGAGAACAACACAAAATGGCTGCACACAGTGTACCATGTGGAGCATCAAACTCACATGTTCAGTGTGACCAGTAAGCACTTTAACCACTGGACCACCTACAATTCTGACAAATATTAAATTCAACAATTTCTTGATAATAAATATTCAATTACAACTGAGTTTATTTCAGTCAAAAATTAAAACCTTTCGTTCAACTTTAATTATCAATTAACTTTATATCTATAATAATATACATTTCAAAATCAGTAAATAATGATTACAAAGAAATAAATAAAAATTGTCAATGCATGACAATAAAAAGTCTGGAAAATCATTTCACAGTCATTTTCAAAGTATTATTTGCTTTTCAGTTTGACAACAGTATCCAGTACCAGAAGACAAAATATTCGTATTGATCTTTTCAATGCATGAAATCTAAACATCTAAGACACCATTCACAATGAGCAATCAACATCTTGTGATCTCTGGTGCTTGAAATGTATAACATCTAATAATGACATAGCCAATAATTTCAAGAAAAGCTCCAAGCTAAACGATCTAGTCGACTCCCACCAAAAATATCAAAGTGATGTCATAACAACGTAGAAGCCCTTATAGCTATAGGAGTTGTTTTCAAGACGCTGATTAACGCTTTTTGTCAAGGCCATGTGGCTACTAAACCTTGCTAATGATGTTATGATTGGACATATACATAACATTAAGCCTTGTCCCAGGTGCATTGCTGATTACTGCTGGTGGAATTGACGAGATGTGTCTACAGGAGTGTCAGGAAGACACTGCTTACTCTATCCAGGACAAGGCCTGTGTTTGTAGTCTGTCATAACCAAGCTGTTAGCATTAAGAAAAGATAATAATTCATTAATTTCAAGCTGAAAGGTTGAAGGTCTTATATATGGTACCGTGAACAATCAAGTCTTAAGGGGAAGGGAGGGTAGTTTAGTGGTTAAAGTGTTTGCTTGTCAAAGAAGAAGTGGGTTTTATTTCCATGTGGGAAATGTGTGAAGGTTTTTATGCTAATATGGCTGGAATATTACTTGAAGTGATGTGAGACCCAAAGTACATAGTGAGTGAGTGAGTGAGTGAGTGAGTGAGTGAGTGAGTGAGTGAGTGAGTGAGTGAGTTTGGTTTTATGCAACTTTTAGCAATATTCCAGCAATATCATAGCAGGGACACCAGAAATGGGCTTCATACATTGTACCCATGTCGGGAATCGAACCCGGGTCTTCGGCATGACCAGCAAACACTTTAACCACTAGGCTACCCAACCAGCCCACTGAAGCCAGCAAGTTGGGACCTCCATAAGTAAAGCAGAGTTGCATCCCTTAGCTAGCAGGATCTGCTGGTCATCCAGCTTTGTCCCATTGACGACACTTGCACTAAACCTGTGCTGGTGGGTTTCATCGAAGACTAGCTGCATCATGCTGGGGAATCATCCAACCTTAAGCTGGCATATGCTGATAGAACTTACACTGTCATTAAAAGTTGTGTTAAACCCAATTCACTCACTCATTCACCAATAGTCTAGATGGCCTAATAGAATTGCTCCTTCATACTGTTTTTTAATACAAAACTGAGACAGGAAAATGTTAGACAAATGTTTTCAAATCGCATAACCAAAATATGTTTTAAGAACAAAAGGAACCAAAAATTTAGAGGTTAAATAACACTGATTTATTAATGCGTGAAATTGTGAAAATTGGATTGTGGAACATATATCTTAAAAGCCTTTACAACTAATACCACTCCAAACATAGTCTGCAGATGCAAGTCTTTATCAAAACAATGTTAAAAATCTCTCCATTCTCGACAAAAACAACATCTATGTTTAAATAGCACCTGCCATGTTAGACGCTTATTCAATATTCAACACACACCATCATATATGCCTGAGCCAATTTGGTAAAATCTGTAAGAACGATGGATGTTTGGAACCCATTTTAATAATTTCATTTGGACATGTTCATGATATATCTGTACTGACGCTACCATACTCCCAAGCACTGAACCCTTCTTTGAAACCTCTGAAGAAATATTGATGGAACTGACCCTTAATAACTAAAAAAATCACAATACTAGGAATGAGTAAATGAAATTACTGGTATTTCTTTTGCATAAGAAGTCCAACATTTGCCTCCCAAATGATAACCCAAGTTCCATGTGAGATCAAGTATAAAGTATTGATTTTTCTAACAAAACATGACACCATTGACCTTATTTTGAGTTTATCTACTTTATATCCTATTGTTCAAGCTCTGGATTACATCAGCGCTTCAAATAAAATCTATGATTCTTGACCTTGCTGATTGAATCAAGAATTTGATATAATTCTAAAAAGCAATGTTTTCAACAGTGATAAACTTGTGTTGACCCGTGACTGAGTATTAAAGGAGTGCAATGCTCCATGGTCTGGTGTCCATCTTGTACAGGCCAAGACAAAGATCATGACATATTCTACACAATGTGACTGAGTATTAAAGGAGTGCAATGCTCCACGGTCTGGTGTCCATCTTGTACAGGCCAAGACAAAGATCATGACATATTCTACACAATGTGACTGACTATTAAAGGAGTGCAATGCTCCACGGTCAGGTGTCCATCTTGTACAGGCCAAGACAAAGATCATGACATATTCTACACAATGTGACTGACTATTAAAGGAGTGCAATGCTCCACGGTCAGGTGTCCATCTTGTACACGCCAAGACAAAGATCATGACATATTCTACACAATGTGACTGACTATTAAAGGAGAACAATGCTCCATGGTCTGGTGTTCATTTTGTACAGGCCAAGACAAAGATCATGACATATTCTACACAATGTGACTGACTATTAAAGGAGAACAATGCTCCATGGTCTGGTGTTCATTTTGTACAGGCCAAGACAAAGATCATGACATATTCTACACAATGTGACTGACTATTAAAGGAGAACAATGCTCCATGGTCTGGTGTTCATTTTGTACAGGCCAGGTGAGTGAGTGAAAGAGTATGTTTTTAGCGACTTTTAGCAATATTCCTGCAAAATCAGGGCAGGGGACACCAGAAATGGGCTTTACACATTGTACCCATGTCGGGAATCAAACGCAGGTCTTCGGCAAGACGAGCGAGTGCTTTAACCACTGGGCTACCTGACAGACCCATAAAGGCCAAGAAAAAAACATGACATATTCCACCAAGTGTGACGCTGGTTGATAAAGGGGTACAATGCTCTGGTGTTCATCAAGCTCACTGCTTCAAGACAAAGATCATGACACATTCTACCCAGTGTGACTGACTAAGGGGTACAATGCTCCGTGGTTGTGGTGTCAGTCTAGTTCAGGCCAAGTCAAAGATCATGACACATTCCACCCAGTGTGACTGACTAAGGGGTTCAATGCACCATGGTCTGGTGTCCATCTTGTACAGGCCAAGACATTGTAATTAATGTCATTTATCAAGATATAGGTACTCATCAACTGCTAGATTGATCTACCAGTACATCATAAAAATGATTTAGCAGGCAGAAAAACAGTGATTTTTTAAAATAACTTGAGCCAAACTAGCTCCAGTTGGCAACTGGCTGGAGCCTGGTTTTCCTTCAACATCAGCAATTCCTGCACATACCTGCACAGTACAGAAGGAAGTGTTCTGATGTGGGATGAGATCAGCTGGGAGGCATGATGCCTGCATGGGGAGCTGAAGTTGTGTAACTCCATGAATATTTAATCTCCACTTCCTGAGATCCCTGAGACAACACCAGCTTGTGTGTCGTCGTCCGTTCTACAAAGTCATGTCTTCCGCTCATGACAACCGTCAAGCTGTGTTAAAACTTCATGACGGAGTTCCATTACAGTCATACCGCTAAGATAGTTTTGTGGCAGGAAGATCTTGGTATTCAAACATTGCTACTGAACTTCAGCTTCGTAAACTGTTATTTACCCCAGACAACCAAACAACACTTGGTGGGGGAGTAAGTTTGGGTTCGGCCACATTCCACAAAACAACCCCAGCACTACGACTGTCATAAATGTGCCAGTCCAACAGGATTACGTATTCCCCTCTGTCTAGCCATTCATTAACCGTAGGGCACACCCCATTGTGTTTCAACAACCAATTATATTCCTTTCATTTTTCTAAATTTTAGTTAAATACTGAGAGAAGCAAGATGTTAGGCAGTAGGGGTTTGACGTTCAAACCAAGCAGAGGTGAGCTGAAATTGGGTTTAACTTTGCGTCCAAGATTTTTCCACTTATATAGCATGTATGTGGCTGTACTAGTCCGCACTGATGCCGATTTATAGTGCTAACCCACTGAAGTTTAATATGAATAGGTGAGGTGAGGTGAATTTGGGTTTAACGTCGTATCCAAGATTATTGCGCTTATATAGCAATGTGCATGCACGTGAATGTGTCTGTGTGTGGCTGCTTGTACTAGTCCAGACTGATGCCGAGTTATAGTGCTAGCCCAACGAGATACCATGCCGCAGTTTAACATGGATACCCCACTCAGACACAGTATATTGACTCCGAGCCGACCAGTCCTTGTTTTAGCCCCTTAATGCCGAGTGCCAGACAGGGTAACAACAAGCACCATCTTTTAACCTCTTTTGGTGTGACGTGGCCGGGGATCGAACTCCTGACCTTCCATTCTCCGGGCAAACCAAGGAGACCTCTCACCCATGGCCCAGAGAGTTGTACAGACTCTCTGTGGTACCCTCAGCTATCTTTTAAGATATTGTTCATTGTTCAATCTTCTTGTAAATAAAATTGTAATTAGTCTCTTGTGACTCCAGCTCTTTTCTGACTAATTCCCCATGAAAGCCAGCACATCATTCGGAAGGTTGAGAACAGAAACACAGAACCATGGTAGTATGTAAAGGTATGGGGTTACAATTGTCTCAATGTTAAAATTGCTTTGTGGAACAGGTCCCAGACTCAAAAATAAAAGATCACCAATTGTAGTGAGACAATCGTAACTTCCATGCCTTAACATTCATTTACAACAGCTAGTGCTACAATTGGATCCCATTCCGCAAAATGATCTTAATGCTACGATTGTTAACTAATTTCTATAAGGTTCCATTTGGAGTTTACAAAGCTTAACCCACTGATTATGGTTAACATATTACAAAGGAGACATTGAGTAAGTCTGTTACAGATAGGATCGTCCTTGGGGTCACATGACACACATAATTAGCCAATCAGATTATTGGCAGGTCTCTGTGTTGTCGCTAGAAGTTGGTGACTGACTGTACAAATCAGCATCCTTCCCTTATATCTTATTATATTGTATGTAAATAATCTGTTCTATTATAATGTCTAAAGGAGTCTCTTACAGTAAGCATGGGTTGCTGAAGACCTATTCTAACCTGGATCTTCACAGGTAAACAGTATTACTGGTTTGAAATCCAGAAAAGTGAGTGAGTGGATGTTGTGCTGCACTCAGTGACATTGCAGCTTCTTCATGCCCGCCTGTAGGTAATCAAATCTGGCTCAGGCAAACCAATGACTGAAAGAAGGAGTAATGATCGATGCCATTGAAGCACAATAACATGTCACAGAATGCAATAACCTCATCCTCATTTTAGTCAGCTATTATCACAAGCATGAGGTACTGGGGACCTATTCTGTTCCAGAATCCTTTCAAGGTCAAAAACAGAAACTTAATAAGAAATATTATCGGACCTACCTGCAATGTCTTCTATTTTGAGACCCCTAGAACGCAGAATATGCACATCCTCCAGTAGGACATCAAGTCTGAGAACTGATGCTGTTGGTGTTAGAAATATTTGTGTCAGTATGTAAAACAACATGGATTATCCATTTCTATCACATCTCAGTTATGAGAACATTCAATAAACCAACAAAAAGGCAGAGAAGGAACTCATTGAAGGTCACAAAGTCCATTCAAACGTCATTTTTTTCTGTCATTTCTGAAGAGCGCAAACATCTTACTTGCATAATTTCCAAGAATTTAAGAGTCCTCTTTGGAGGTCTAAGGTCCCTGATCAAACACGAAACTCAAATAAGATCAATTCCAGTATCGTAAGTCTGTCTCTCTGCCAAGAAAAGCCACGAGTATAGTTTCCCTAATTTGAAAAACAAAGCGTTGTAAACATTTTGTCTGGCTATCTGACCATTCCAACCATCAAGTCACTCTAACAATTCCCCTGTCAATCAATCAATGGATCCCCCTAGATCTGATTTCCGAATGGTCATAATCTTGTTAAAGCAACACCACCCAGTATTTAGCAAGTTGCTCCACGCCTGGCTACTTGGTCGCTGTCTGATCAATGACTTTGCTGTACGTTTCTACTTGTCAATCAACGAGAAGTTCAATTTGTAACATTTATTCTTTCAGATCAACATTGTAGTGTTTGATTCAGATTTATCACAGTTTTATATCAAAGCTTCAATATCTTTAAATACACAACTTGAATACACTTTTTCTATTTTAATTGAATCCAACCAATTCATGCACTATCCCTAAAAAGGCTTGCCTTTTACAAAATGAAATTTGTCTCTTAGCTGTCAAAGGTTAAAGGATACAAGACAAATATATTGCAGCGTTTGATGTCGTCCATAGCAGTGAAACTGAATCCTGACAGCAACAAAACAAATCAATGAATCCTTTTAAATTGTTGAACTAATAGTGACATTATGTTCTTGCATGAAACTTTCAAAGCTACAGCACTAGAAATGACAAAGTGATATTTGTAACCATAGCTGCTGAATGGCATCAAGATATACTGGACCATTAAATGAGAAAGAAGTGGAAAGAGAGATGATGAAAAGGGAGGACAGTTGGAAAAGGGGGAAAAGAAAAGAGTGGAGGAGTCATTAAAGATGGAGGGGGTTATCAGTAATAAGTGTAGGAAAGAGAAGAAGGATCTGACAGGAAGTACAAGAGGTGACTGACAGAATGTTGTTTTACACCAGTCAACAAGACCACCAAAGACACACCAGTCAACAAGACCACCAACGGCACATCAGTCAACAGGGCCACCAACACATCAGTCAACAGGACCACCAACACATCAGTCAACAGGACCACCAACACACCAGTCAACAAGACCACCAACACATCAGTCAACAAGACCACCAACACATCAGTCAACAGGACCAACAACACACCAGTCAACAGGACCACCAACACATCAGCCAACAAGACCATTAACAACACACCAGTCAACAAGACCATTAACAACACACCAGTCAACAAGACCGCCAACAACACATCAGTCAACAAGACCACAACCAACAAACCAGTCAACAGGACCACCAACACATCAGTCAACAGGACCACCAACACATCAGTCAACAAGACCACCACCAAAACTCCAGTCAACAGGACCAACAACACACCAGTCAACAGGACCACCAACACATCAGCCAACAAGACCATTAACAACACACCAGTCAACAAGACCATTAACAACACACCAGTCAACAAGACCGCCAACAACACATCAGTCAACAAGACCACAACCAACAAACCAGTCAACAGGACCACCAACACATCAGTCAACAGGACCACCAACACATCAGTCAACAAGACCACCACCAAAACTCCAGTCAACAGGACCAACAACACACCAGTCAACAGGACCACCAACACAACAGTCAACAAGACCACCACCAAAACCCCAGTCAACAGGACCAACAACACACCAGTCAACAAGACCACCAACCTACCAGTCAACAAGACCACCAACACACCAGTCAACAAGACCACCACCAAAACTCCAGTCAACAAGACCACCAACACACCAGTCAACAAGACCACCAACACATCAGTCAACAAGACCACCACCAAAACTCCAGTCAACAGGACCAACAACACACCAGTCAACAGGACCACCAACACATCAGTCAACAAGACCACCAACACATCAGTCAACAAGACCAGCACCAAAACTCCAGTCAACAGGACCAACAACACACCAGTCAACAAGACCACCAACACACCAGTCAACAAGACCACCAACACATCAGTCAACAGGACCACCAACACATCAGTCAACGGGACCACTACCACATCAGTCAACAGGACCACCAACACACCAGTCAACAGGACCACCAACACATCAGTCAACAAGACCACCAACACACCAGTCAACAGGACCACCAACACATCAGTCAACAGGACCACCAACACACCAGTCAACAGGACCACCAACACAACAGCCAACAAGACCACCAACACATCAGTCAACAGGACCAACAACACACCAGTCAACAGGACCACCAACACATCAGTCAACAGGACCAACAACACAACAGCCAACAGGACCACCAACACACCAGTCAACAAGACCATTTACAACACACCAGTCAACAAGACCATTAACAACACACCAGTCAACAAGACCACCAACACATCAGTCAACAGGACCACCAACACACCAGTCAACAGGACCACCAACACAACAGCCAACAGGACCACCACCAACACACCAGTCAACAAGACCATTTACAACACACCAGTCAACAAGACCATTAACAACACACCAGTCAACAAGACCATTAACAACACACCAGTCAACAAGACCGCCAACAACACTCCAGTCAACAAGACCACCAACAACACATCAGTCAACAAGACCACCAACACTCCAGTCAACAGGACCACCAACACACCAGTCAACAAGACCGCCACACCACCAACAGGACCAACAACACATCAGTCAACAGGACCACCAATACACCAGTCAACAAGAACGCCACACCACCAACAGGACCACCACCAATACACCAGTCAACAAGAACGCCACACCACCAACAGGACCACTACCAATACAGAAGTCAACAAGACCGCCACACCACCAACAGGACCACCACCAATACACCAGTCAACAAGAAGCCACATTACCAACAGAACCACCACCAATACACCAGTCAACAAGACCACCAATACACCAGTCAACAAGAACGCCACAACACCAACAGGACCACCACCAAAACACCAGTCAACAAGACCGCCACACCACCAACAGAACCACCACCAATACACCAGTCAACAAGAACGCCACACCACCAACAGAACCACCACCAACACACCAGTCAACAAGACCACCAATACACCAGTCAACAAGACCATCACACCACCAACAGAACCACCACCAATACATCAGTCAACAAGACCACCAATACACAAGTCAACAAGACCGCCACACCACCAACAGAACCACCACCAATACACAAGTCAACAAGAACGCCACACCACCAACAGAACCACCACCAACACACCAGTCAACAAGACCACCAATACACCAGTCAACAAGAACGCCAGAACACCAACAGGACCACCACCAAAACACCAGTCAACAAGAACGCCACCCCACCAACAGGACCACCACCAATACACCAGTCAACAAGACTGCCACACTACCAACAAGACACCTAGTAAGCCAAGCATGCTCTATGTCAATACTTCCCAAGTGCATGCATGTCATGCACATACAACACCAACATGCCATATTCAATTCCATCTAAAGCAATTTTCTCCAGATTGCTGAATAGATGCCCTATGCTGATAATTACAATGTTGACTCAACATAACCAATTTGTTTCCTTCACATTGCGTTAGCAACGTTCTTAAACATTATCTCTCATCATCCCTGTTACGTCCTAAATATCTGCCTTAGCTGGGCCTGATACTGAATAATGTGCAATCACCCCATGGACACTGAAAACTAATAACATTTCACTCGTCTTCTCACGATTTGCCTTCCTTATACAAACTCTGTACTTTATCTTGAAATCTCCAATATTTTATCAGCCATGTTTGATGTAAAAGGTCTGGTTCACAATATTTCAGTCCGACTTTGGCCGGATCACTATTAACCTTTGACCCTTGTCGTTTTCACACATTATCTTCTCACAGTCCAAGCTTTTTTCGAAATAGAGGGCTGGGGAAAAAGTAATATTTCCAGTGTATTACTCAACCAAACTGGCAATGAGTTAATGACTCCTGGCTGCCACTACAAGTCGGAACAAAACTTAAAAAATTACACAGAATTAATTAAATGTGGCAGCTTGACAATAGAATTTGACACATTTTCAATGTGAGATGAATTTTAGCAAAATGGTCAAAATTAATAAATGTTATGATTCTCAAAGGTTTCTAAATTAACGTTTTGTTTTTACTGACAGCATACTCTTTTATTATACTTCCAGTATTACAGGGTTCATTGCCGTGACTCACATGACCCAAAAACTAGCAGATACAATAGACATAACTTGTATCCTTTCAACGCTGTATCTGGTCAAAGTGAACTGCTGGTAGGTCATGAAAAATATCACTGAGGTTGCTGTAAAAGTACCAATTCTGGATTCCTTCCATTACATTAGCATCTCTTGGGGAATCTGAAGAAGCAGGGGCAAATGCTGAACCTGAAAAGGTGTGGGCAGTTCCCATTTTCAAAAATCACCTATCAACCAATATGATGACAGTTGCAATTAATCACAAATAAATAAGTGTATCTCCTTTTTTAACAAGAAGTATACAAACTTAGTCACACGGATGATTAGAATGTAAAAACAACTGATCTAAGTGAAATTACATACAAATAGGGGAATGTTTGTTTGTTTGTTTGTTTGATTGATTTGAACGTCGCACAACATTCAAGCTAAAGGATGGCGGTCTTTAAATATTCAAGTCTGGTCTCGACAATCCAGTGATTGACATCATGAGCATCGATCCCCGTAATTGGGATACGATGACATGCATCGTCCAAGTCAGTGAGCATGACCTCCCGATCCTCTTAGTTGCCTCTTGTGACAAGCATGGGTTGCTGGGTACCAATTCACAGCCGTGGGAGGACATAGAAAGACAAGGCGAGGCATGGAGAGATATGGATGGAGATGAAAGGAGAGATATGGGAGGACATGGAGAGTCATGGAGAGACATATATAGAGAATATTATGTGCATGTTCATGTCATACTATGTTTACTCCACAAATGTCTAAATTCCAGTATAATACTGGTATTTGGACAGGAGTGTCATAAACATAGTATGACATGAACACTTTATAATGTTCTATTTATTACCAAAGAAGATGTCTAAATACAGCGACAAATTTTGTTGTTTACCTATATGGACAGCAGTGGAACCACAATTTGTCGAAAGACGTCAACAATCTTAAGCTATGACATTGTTTCTAGTGTGACGTCATTCCAACCTTACATCACAATACACTGTTGTCTTGTGACGTAATATAACCCTAGGGTACATGATTTTTATTAACCCTGATATGTTTGCTCCCGCAGATAATAAACAGACGTAGAGATACATGGAAATATATGGAGAGACATGGAAACATATGGAGAGACATGGAAACATATTGGTGGAGAAGCATGGAGAGACATGGAAATATATGGAGAGACAGAAGGACATGAGAGACATGGAAATATATGGAGAGACAGAAGGACATGGAGAGACATGGAAACATATGGGTGGAGAGGCATGGAGAGACATGGAAATATATGGAGAGACAGAAGGACATGGAGAGACATGGAAATATATGGAGAGACAGAAATACATGGAGAGACATGGAAACATATGGAGAGACAGAAAGACATGGAGAGACATGGAAGTATATGGAGAGACAGAAAGACATGGAGAGACATGGAAATATATGGGTGGAGAGGCATAGAGAGACATGGAAATATATGGAGAGACAGAAAGACATGGAGAGACATGGAAATATATGGAGAGACAGAAAGACATGGAGAGACATGGAAACATTTGGAGAGACAGAAAGACATGGAGAGACATGGAAATATATGGAGAGGCAGAAAGACATGGAGGGACATGGAAATATATGGAGAGGCAGAAAGACATGGAGAGACATGGAAACATATGGAGAGACAGAAGGACATGGAGAGACATGGAAACATATGGAGAGACAGAAGGACATGGAGAGACATGGAAACATGGAGAGACAGAAAGACATGGAGAGACAAGGAAACATATGGAGAGACAGAAGGACATGGAGAGACAAGGAAACATATGGAGAGACAGAAAGACATGGAGAGACATGGAAACATATGGAGAGACAAAAGGACATGGAGAGACATGGAAATATATGGAGAGACAGAAAGACATGGAGAGACATGGAAACATATGGAGAGACAGAAAGACATGGAGAGACATGGAAACATATGGAGAGACAGAAAGACATGGAGAGACATGGAAAGACATGGCGAGGCCTGAGATAGGTGGGTGGAGAGCCTTGATACTATTATTGCATGTTAGCATCAACTATTCCTATTTAACATATTGAAGAATTATTATGATCATGAACCATTTTCAATGACTTTCTACAAACTTGTTGTCATTTATGCATCTAGACATTTTGCCTGGTCTCTAAAACCTGACAATTACTTACAGAGTGTAAATAGATTTATCAACCCATGTTGATATAAGCGACATTCATCACAAAGATGTCTGGCTGACTGGCAAAACAAATCCTTACTTACACTCCAATAAGGTTCTTAAAACAAAGGCTATGTACCACATTGTGTTCCAAGTAACAAGATACAAGCATCTGTTCCTATGAATCAAACATCTAATCTTCAGCACACATAAATATGCCAGTCTTTTCTCTCTATTCTTCATTTCCAAAGATTTCCAACAAAACTTTTTGTTGTTCTGGACAAAAATAAGCAGTTTGGGCATATAAACAGATTAGTGAGAATGTGCCAGTAAATTGTTCCTAATGTCGCATCAGAAGATTAGCAGCTAGAAAAAAACATGCAAAAAGGTTTCTTAATCAGGAGTGCCCTCAAACTGGGTTGATGTTCCCTTGATTACCTCTATGAAGCAGTCTGAGGTTGGGTACAAACTGATCTATCAGACAACATGCAAACACCTACTTCCTTAATCACATTCCACATCTGATTCTCCTGCCCAATCACAGATGATCTTTGAGGGCATATGGAATATCATCTGATTCCTAGGCTTACAGGACAAGCTGACATTGGTGGATACATGATCCATCATTCACAGTCAGGCACGTTTTTTGGCTGGCCAAATAACTTGAGAAAACCTCAGTCACTTGAGATCTATTACAAAAAGTCAGCTTGATGTGATCAGAGAATTTTGATACACTACTCAAAACATTTGATAGGAATACTCTGAGTGGGACGTGAATGTGTGTGATTGGCTGCTGGAAGATGGTGGAATACAAATAAACTAAGCGGCAAAAGAAACTATAGGTTGGCAATTTGTAATTTTCCTAAAAACAGCGATAACAAGTGGAAAGTGGGTATTGGGAATATGACTGCCCAGGAACAGGTACCAAAAAACACCTCACCCGAACGTGCCACCTTTGACGGTGCTCGTGCGGTGACAAAAGAATGGTGAAACAGGATTCCCGCCTATGGCATAAACTGCACGTGCATGTTAGCTGCATAAATCGTTCGTCTGCAGGGTATAACCACACCTGATGAAAGCACACAAAAGAAATAGGAGCAGAGAGAGAGAGCCATCGGTATGTCCGAAATGGGGGCAACACAGGTCCAAATTGCCGGAGGGTTTCCTTGTACACCATTGACAGTAGCCAGGCTGATTCAACGGTACAGGCAGACAGGGAGGACGCAGGACAGGCCTAGAACCGGATGACCCCGAGTGACAACACCACTGGAAGATGGTTCATTCACCTGCGAAACAGATTCGTAACAGCGACGGCAACGGCAGCAACAGCATTGGGACATCCCATTAGCCAACTTACAGTACTATGATGACTTCATGCTGCTGGAATCTGAGCGTATCGTCCTTTCCGAGGAATGGTACTGACTGCTCAACATCGACGCATGAGACTGGGATAGGCGAGGCAGGTTCGACGCTGGTAAGTGAGAAATTGTTGTCGAGTGCTGTTTACTGATGAAAGTCAGTTTAACTTGTTTCGAAATGACGGCAGAGAACGAGTTTATCGACGCAGAGGGGAACGTTTGGCTCCGGCATGTATTCAAGATGTCCATCCATTTGGCAGGGGAGGTGTCATGGTGTGGGGTGGTATTTGTGGAGATCAGATGACTGATTTGGTGATTATACAGGGAAACCTGAACGCTGTGCAGTACAGAGACCAAGTGTTGCAGCCAGTTGTGCTTCCGTTCTTACAAAACCAACAGCAGGGGACATTGTTTCAACATGACAATGCTAGGCCCCATACTGCAAGACTGACTTGGAACTTTCTAAACCAGCAGAACATTGATGTTTTGACCTGGCCTGCCCACTCACCCAATATGAATCCTATTGAACATCCATGGGACCATCTTGACAGGCCATCAGCCTCCCGTCAACAGACAAGAATTGCAGCAGGCCACGAGAGACGAGTGGCAACGGATTCCCGTCCACGTCATTAGAAGACTGACGTCACTGATGAGGCGGCGTATCACAGCATGCATTGTGGCAGCTGGAGGTCATACACGCTTACCCCACCATTGTTTACCTTAAGCTAACAATACCTGTGATTGCACAATCTCATTCAAACTGTGGTTGATCAATCATTTGTTACCCCTCCCTAGATTATATTATAATTCACAACAAAACCTCTTCTTGTTATTTTTTTATCGATCATGGAACTCGACCTATACTTTCTTTTGCCTCCCAGTTTAGTATCCCACGTTGCCATAATAATAATGATAATAATAAATGTATTTATAACACACCATGCAGATTCCATTCACCAAGTGGATGCTGATAGTGCTACACTATTATTAACCCGGTCAATGGATCAGTGAGCACTCAATTTTCATTTTCATCTCCCTGAGGAGTATACAACCCAAGCTGCCTGTGAGGCGCTAGAAGG
The DNA here is from genome assembly GCF_022045235.1 of Haliotis cracherodii. Taxonomy (NCBI): domain Eukaryota; kingdom Metazoa; phylum Mollusca; class Gastropoda; order Lepetellida; family Haliotidae; genus Haliotis; species Haliotis cracherodii. The sequence goes on along the minus strand of NW_027266341.1, from coordinate 22,114,821 downwards.
TAAACAGCCATCTCATCCTACCGGGTACCCACTTACTGCTGGGTGAAACAGAGACACATTTCGAACAAAGTCACTTGCCTAGGGAGACACCACATGTGGTACATGTGCTACAGTGTGGGGCAGGACCAAAGCCCTAGAAACTCTCTGGACTCAAGCTGCATAACGTGGTCACCCATCTCCGAGGCCGACATTGCTTCACCTGATTTGTGGCCTGTGCACTGTGCACAGGACCACCTGCTACCTGTCCAGCACATGCCACATGTTCAGCTTCATTTAAAGTTACTAAAAGTAAGTACACATTATAAGTAAACCAGATGCTGTCCTCTAGTTAACAGTATGAAATAGCGTGAGTGAGTATGGTTTTAAGCCACTTTTACTAATATTCCCGCAATATCACAACGGGGAACACCACAAATGGGCTTCACAGATTGTACCCATGTCAGCAATCAAACCCGGTCTGCAGCATGATGAGCAAACGCTTTAACCACTGCCCGTATGAAGGAGACCAGTTTCCCTCTCAAATGTCGAGTTGTCATATGTGAAACAGCATCAGATATGTGGATGACATGGAATTTCTAGTTGTGAGTTTTGGGGACTTTCAGTAATGATTTGGGTTGGTTTGTTGGTTTGTTGTTAAACGCCGCACTAAGCAATATTCCCGCTATACGACGGTGTTATGTAAATAATTGACTCTGGACCAGACAATCCAGTGATTGATATCATGAGCATCGATCCACGGAATTAGGATCGATGACATGCATCAACCAAGTCAGCGATCCTGACCACCAGGTCCTGTTAGTCCCCTTACGACAAGCATAGTCGCCTTTTACAGCAAGCATGGGTTGCTGAAGACCTGTTCTACCCTGAATCTTTGCGGGTTCATGATTTTGGGGTCCTAGGGATGAAAATAGGGATCCCTAGGTGATCACTGTATAAAAAATACAGTACTTGTGAAGCTTTACATGATAATTTTCGAAGGGTATTTCCTTGTTTTAATCCAACTGGTAGAAGAAAATCTAACAGGGGAGTCCAAACGTTGATTGCATTTTCTTATCAAACTAGAAATATCAGACAAATCTAATGTGAATGCTGCATTTGTATTGGTTTCAATGATTCAAACAAGATTTATTATTCTCCTTGAGACTTGCAGTGCATTTCTTTGGTGACAATTTTCAAATGTTCTATGTGTAAACAACACGATATATTGGTTACAGTATAAAACGCTGGTGGCTTGGTTTGTCACGTTCTGAGCAGTCAGGATTTATGGTTGTGATGTAATAGAGGTTATGTATTTGAAAGAATTATGGTTCTTCAAAGAGACATCTTCAATTAATCAAATGTCAAGACTGCATTTTCAATATGGCTGCAGTACGTGGCATCCATGTTTTGTTTTGTTTTTGTTGCTGAAGGGGTTTCTCAGCAGTATTCCAAAAAAACGACAGCAGACAATCCAGTGAGTGAGATCATGAGCATCGATCTATGCATCTTGGATACACTGACATGCATCAACCAAGTCAGAGAACATGACCGCCTGATTCAGTTAGTCACCTCTTATGACAAGCATGGTATGATGAAGGCCCATTCTAACCCAGATTTTCATGGGGATGTAGTATCCATGTTTAACATTGGATTGAAACTTTGTGAGCACTTTTAAGCGAAACCATTTCTGTGATCACCCATCGAAGTTTAAGCTTCACCAGACTAGTTTCAGAGCTATGGATGGATGGATGGATGGATGGATGGATGGATGAAAATGCACCATGACATAGTAAGTTCATATGAACTTTCATTTCAGTTTGGCTTATAAAATGAGTGAAAAGGTTTGACAGATTCTACAAGGGATCGATTCAAAATCAAATAAATGGTAAATGAAAGTCAAATGTTTGTATGTTAAGTTGGTGGGTTTTGCTTGTTAAGAGAGCAGAGGACAGAGCAAGTAGATTCCCTCATTTCTCAGTAGACAGCACAAAGAAGATTACGAAATATCTCACACCAAGAAGGTCAGACAGCAATTTCCCTTATTAGGCATAGATCTTACACCTTATAAGCATCATGCAACGACTAGCAAAACCATTTTAGAAGATCAGGCAACCTGCTTGGATCCGGACACATCATTAGTTTGTCTATTTATAAATCTTATAAACTGGTATATCTAACACTATTTTGTAAATATTGATTTTATAACATGGGATATCTTGTTACTTAAAACTCCAACCAACTGTTATGATGAATTAGTATGGATTGGATCAGTTTTTCTATTAATAAATTTGTGCTTAAAAAATCAGTTCTTTCAGCAAAGCAATAATTGATTTAAGGAATAACAATATTCTGCCAAATGTAATCATAGGTCATTATGGTTGTCTGCTTATGAACAACAAGTGGCCATTTTGGCAGCCATATTGATTTTTCAATATTTGACTTTACCCCAATAGATATTTGTTCTAAATCTCCTTGAACAGCACCGAGAGATTAGTGAATGAATTTTGTTTAAATTGACATATTTAAAACCATGTCAACATGACCTGCATGACAGCTAGAATTTCAAATAAATTACCTGAAATAAATCTTGGCCAGTTAAACAGCAATCCAACATCACACAGATCAAACAGGACTCAATATCAAACTAAGAAATAGATTTTTCTTTCAGTTCAGACTATTTGGAGAACAAAGAATAATGTCTCACACATCAAAAGATCGGGACAGCATTTCAATATCAGCTTTCATGATTTAGATTCACCCATCCATGACATCATCTCGAGTGAGGCCGAAGTTGACTTGGTGGGAAGAACACAAAAGGCCTCCATATCTTGATACATGTACCCCATGGTACTTACGAAGAGAATGAAACAGAAATGTTTTCAATTGATAAAATCCATGGACAGACCAGCGAAGCCTTCAAGTACTTCCTGTGAGGATCAGAAGGACATATTTGAAGGAACTTCTGAAGGTGAGATGTTTAAGGTGGTAAAACAACCAGTGAAGCATTTGCAGTGATTCCACCATACCAACGTGCATAAGAGGTGTCATGGCGTGAGTACGTTCCTGAGGTCTTTACTGAAGAAAAAAACCCTTCAAAGTTGCCATTACCTGTTATGATTAAACAAAAAGGAGTTATTAGCTTTTCTCAAACAATATGTTGTGACTTGTGTGAGTTGGGTTTAACGTGCTTTGAGAGTGGGTGAGTGAGTGAGTGAGTGAGTGTGTGTCGCTTTTAGCAATATTCCAGCAATATCATGGTAGGGGACATCAGAAATGGGCTTCACACAATGTACCCATGTCAGGAATCAAACCCAGGTCTTCAACTAGACAAGAAAGCGCTTTAACCACTAGGCTACCCCACTGCCCCTAACATGCTTTGAATACTATTCCAGTTATATCACGGCATGTTAGTGTGGGAGGAAAGTCTAAAGTGATGCAGGTCTCAGACACATCACATAGAAAATGTGGTACTATGGTTCCAACAAGTATATGCATTACACATGTATCCATGTGGGAATAAAACCTTGATGAGCAAACACACTAGCCACAGGACAAACACACTATAGTCCCTTAAGAATGTTCATCATCCAGTCAACGATTTGCCTGGTAAGTCGTCTACTCTCTGTATAATTGAACGAGTGTTGTTTTTCTCAGACAGTCAGCAATATTTTAGTCATATCACACTAGCCTGTAAATATCTCAATCTAGGCCAGCAAACCAGTGATTGACAGTGATATCACACTAGCCTGTAAATATCTCAATCTAGGCCAGCAAACCAGTGATTGACAGTGATATCACACTAGCCTGTAAATATCTCAATCTAGGCCAGCAAACCAGTGATTGACAGCATGAGCAACGTACTCATCAGTCATAAAGACCAGCATAAGATACAGGGCACCTATTCCACATCCTCATGAGTACGGCAGGATATTGTCAGTCATTTTGTGAACACCTGGTGTCATTGTTTACAATGATTCATGAGTCTTAAGGTCTGTCTGAATTTGTTGCATTCATTGTGTTAACCATCAGGCCTTGGTGTGTGATTTAGTGTATAAAGTGAATACTCCAGAAAATGAAGACTAAAACCAACCAAATTAAACGCAACTCACTCACTCTCCAATGGAAGCACCATAGACTGCTATGTAGTATGACGTGAGTTATTAAAGATCAATGCCTTTTACCATTAGCAGAGGGTGTAACAACATGCTAATGATTTGGTGACCAAAATATATTGGTGAGGTTAGGTGAAATAGGGTTTTACATAACGTTCAAAATAAATTTAAATTCAATAGCAATATCTGTCTCTGTCTGTCTGTTTGTCTGTCTGTCAGCTTGTACTAGTCCGGACTGATGCTGATTTTATAGTGCTAGTGCTATGTGATAACATGCCACAGTTTAACATGGGTACCCCTCTCGGACACAGTATATGGACTCCAAGTCCTTATTTCATCCTCCTAATGCGAGCACCAGGCAGGGTAACAACAACTACCATCTTTTAACTAACATCATTTGGTAAGACATGCCAGGATCAAACCACTGACTTTCCACAAACTCCGAGCACACTCTCTATCCACAAGACTACGGAGGCGGTCCAACAACACTGGCATAATACTGATCCACAATAACAGGGCTATCAGTATGAACAACAATCACTGGTGCTACTGTTCAGTGACAATACCAGTCAGTACACAGATATTCAGACTCCATTTTGTGCCAACCATTTTATGAATGATCTTACTGGGAGCCCCCCAGTGTCAATCAATTAGTCAGAAAGTCACAGTCCAGAAATCCCGACACCACTCTGTCTAAATCTGGTAGCAAATGAACCTCAGATGGCATCAAGTGTCTGCCGTAGCAATTTGTGATCCTAATGTGACATAATTTATCAATATGCGTAGACACATAAGACTAATTATGCTTAATAAGTAGTCGTTGAACTCTGCTGAATAGGTCATTCGTTTGGGGTGAAAATTGTTTGATCTTTCCATCATGATGATGGAGTGTTGTGTCATTTCAAAGACTAATAAACGTTAAACCGGATCGGAATATTGAATAGATTATCATTTTCTATCAATATACCTAATATATACATGGTTCTGACTGGCTAAATCCCTTTGCAGTTATCAGTATTTTCTTTGACACAATAGGTGCGAGTCATCCATGATGTATAGTAGTGGTTTGACTGTTTGTTTGTTGTTTAAATTCCCACTCAGCAAAATTCCAGCTATATTACGGTAGCCTGTAAATAATCAAGCTAAGACCAGACAAACCAGTGATTGATATAATGAGAGAAAGATGACACACAATCAATGAAGTAACCAGATACATCAAGTCAGCTCTTACGAATCTGTGTCAGAATCTGAAAAATCAATTTTGAAAGCAAATGGTTTAAATTTCATCTCTAATTTTAGAAAAGTAGAAAGATTAGCTGAAAAGAGTTGATGCAATGTTTGTTTCTGTTGTTTTTATGTGTACGAACTGGATATATGTGCACCGATGATTTCTAAAGAATGACATTCATCAGATCAAGGCCTAAAGCATGTAACAATGCAATTTGAAATTGTCAAACACTATATACGTAGATGAAAAAAAGGTTGAATTTAATTTTTTTCAGTTTCATGAATGCATACTTTCAACACTTTCTTGTTTTTGCTTTTTCCCCGTAACAAAATATTGCTCCGAAGACTTAACCTCCTTACTTGAAGTATTAAACATTGATGAAAAGAATCAATCTCTCACCCAATGCCAAATCTTTCAAATTGGCACCTGTCAGTTGAAAAATCTTCCGATCATTAAATCTTGACAAGCAGGTCAGGGGAGAGAACTCATAATGTGGCCGTTAAAAAAACCATAATGGATGCAAGAGTCATACACTGTAGTGCAAAGGAGAATATGTTAGACACAAAATAAACGTAAATTACAGAAATCTTAAAACTCTCCATTACATTCAGTGTGTATGCTGTCACTTCAAGGCTTAAAGATCAGCATGGCTAAAGAATATACACTCTTCTGTCGTGCTGCCATACATGGCCACCAATACGAATCAGAGAAGTAAATCTACCCACTTCGTCTGCTATGCAGGTCTGCCCAATTAGCAAACAAATATCCCTGATTCGGAAGTCTCCTCTAAGAGGATGGCAAATTAAATCACTCAACTGGTCGACTTCATGTGAGCCAGTATTAGGCGACGCTTAGACAGGCAAACATTTAGAGACATCTTTTTGGGACAGGCATTTACAGCTAGTTATCCCTCTAAACATCAAATCTTTTCAAACAGAACAAATGAAGTAATTCATATGGATAACTTGTGTGAACCTCGGCAGTAACTTTACCTAACGGCACAGCAGAAAGCAAAATCAATTACGTGTCTCTTAAAGGCACTACATAGTATAAAACCAAATGCCACTAACAGTTGTAATTCAGCAGTCGGAATCCCTTCAGCAAAACATGCGTATGAAGCTATCTCCCAAAGCTAAAAAATCAATGCGAAATTACACCGACTCGAGGCGTATACGATTCTATAGCCTCCCATGCATGATTTTATTAATAAAACGGTGCAGCATGGTATGGCGTAAAAAAAATCTCCAACTAAATCGCACATGACCTAAACAACGAGCTTCATTCCCATCCAGTTATTTATTAAAACATCCTCGAGTGTTTTTCATTGTGGTGTTCATGCCTTAGCCTGATTTTACTGTTACTTTGTAGCTTCGGACAGTCAATGACAAGTTTCGGTTCCACATACTACCCTATGGGGAATTAGAACGTTTGTTAAACGAACGAATCAATCAGTTTAAATATCAGACATGGGCGATACTTTAATACAATAAATTACAGCCAAGTTCAAAGGAAATAGTGAAGCTCTGTCACTCTTTGGACTTCTAACGTGATCATATTTACCGATCTGTTATATACGCTCGTTATCTGAAATGATCCATGTTATGATAGAATTACAATCAACTTGAACACACTGCACTAGACAAAAGTCACAGCACCTGTTGGCTTCAAAAAAGGGATGATGAAATAAGGCGGCACATGTCTTCATGCAAAGTTTTATTGTAATGTTTCAATAAATTCAAATATATTGCATGTTTTTTCAACTTCACACGATGCAATCATGATATATAATGGTACATATGCCTGAAATTCAAATTTATGAGACATTTTATACAGCAGTAATATGACACATAATGAGTCATAAATGTGAAGTCTGTCTTACACAAAGAAGTCTTTGAAGGTCCACTGTGGGTTGTAACAACTTCAAATGATATAAAAGCAATATAGGACTTGAAGCTGAAGGATTTTTTACCGAAGTTCAATGAAGTTAACAAGGATTGTCTGTGGCCTTTTCACATTAGCCGCAAGATGATAGACATATGTACAAGATGATATATAATGACGTCCTGTTACCAGAAGGTGAATAAAATATGCCGATGCGTATATCAGCTCTATCAGTCACCTGATGAAGGAGCAAGAAGTAGCTCTGAAACGTTGTGACAAAGAATAAAAGAAGTTGCTATCCATAAAAAAGTGTCATGTATTCACACCATTATATTTTTTTTAATTGTTTTGTGTTTAACGCTGCACTCAGCATATTCCATCTTTATGATGGCGGTCTGATTGTACTAGTAAGTGAGTGAGTTGGATTTAACGCCGCTTTTAACAGTATTACAGTTATATCGCGGCGTGTCAGCTTAATGTGGGAGCCCAAAGTGATCCAGGTCTCGGACGTTTACCACTTCGGTGAAACCCATGAGCACGGGTATGGTGCTGACAAACCTAGAAACATAATCGGGGCGAACCAGGATTCGAACCCACAATCATAGGTTTCTGGTGTGCCCAAGGGACGCAATTCTGCACAGCGAATCACTTCGCCTTAGACGAATGGGCCACCCGTGCCCCATCTGATTGAACTAATCTGGAGCAATGATGGTATTAAAGTGCTGACCCACTGAGATACCATGCCGCAGTTTAACATGGATAGCCCACTCAGTCACTGTATAACGACTCCAAGCCAACCAGTCCTTGTTTTATCCACTTAATGCTAAGCACCAGGCAGAGTAACAACAACTCCCATCTTTTAACATTTTTTGGTATGGCATGGCTGGGGATTGAACCCACAACCATCGTCTCTCCAGGGAGACGTTCTATCCACTTGACCATGGAGGCAGTGCTTTATGTATGTGATAATCAATCTGGGTATGTCAAAACATAAACTGACACCATACTTTCTTGTGCATCAAGCACACATTTAAAATTTAAAAAAACCAGACAGCTGTATAGATGCTTATTATACATGTAGACAATGTGTTTGGATCATTGCCAAAGTAAAAACATTATTGCTTTGATCTAACACCAGAAATAGCATATCAACAAATCCACACTAAAGTAGTACGGTTATAAAATGTTCAGTGCATGTCTGGCTTTAAATTTGTAATCAAAGAAATTAATTAAATTAAATTGATATAAACCAGTGACCCTGGAGATACGCGACATAAATCTTGATGTGAACCCAACCAGTGACCCTCGAGCTCCTTCCCAGCACCTTCGTTACATATCGCTGCCATCTGTGCAGAAGCGACTATTACAAGAATCATGAAATTTGCACTCTCACCCCAAAACAAGTCACGTTTATATTTTTGTTTATGTCTTGGGGAATGCCATATAAGTGAATTTTTAAAAGCAGATATCTCAGATGAATTTACCTTTTTGTTTGCTTAATCAGATTGGTTCGAGATTACAGATGAATGGAAAAATCGGTCATCCTCCCCCTTACATTTTTACAATGTCAATTACATGATGGCTGAAATGAAAAAGAAATTCAAATAAACAAAGAAAATAATTTAGCAAGGGTTAGAGAATTTGGCGTCACGGCTGTCATCTATTCTCTGTGAACACAATGGTCAGTCAGTTGTGAGTTTAACTCCAAACATGGTGGAGTTGTGACTGGTGCCAGTGATAGTATAGATAGCTCCGTGAACGGTCTATCACGGTGAGGAGCTTGATGACTCTGGGGCAAAGGGACATAACTCTTGATGAGAACCAAGCCAGTGACCCTGGAGCTGAGGGACATAACTCAAGCTACACACAAGTTGTGAACTCAAAGACCATGATGCTAACCTTGCCCCCTCCAGGATTAGAACATCAAACAGTCTACAATTAGTGTCAAAATAGACCTATCTAGCCTCTCAGCCGTACACTCCAGACTGAAGTATGAGACTTTAATATTGCAATTTTACCTCCTGTCCATGCTTACATCACCACTGCTATAAGCCACTGTCATAAATCTGACTTTCTATCAAATATTAAACATCCTGAACAATTAATTCAATTTGCTGGGAGTCCATGATCACCTTATGACGATTTTATATCGTAGATAAATAATCCATGGTATCGAGCATACAGGGTTGATGGCGGTGGGCGAGTCAGGTCCTGTGTGGGTGAATGACAGAAGAGCGACGTGTGAAGATTTTATGGTGGTGTATAGACGGTAAGACCAGCATTTGTTGAGTGGGAACAAGGCGTCAAAATTATAGCCATGCCATTTGGTCTTGATAAAAGACAGGCAACTAATCACACAGGTTTACAGAGCTGATCCTGCTACCTTCCACCATGAAAATGATTGAGCTAATGGGTTCTCACTTCTCAAGTTTGTTTGATGACAAAATGGTATCAAAAGAGAAACGGTGACTGGGCAGACTGTAGACGTTAGTCGGCAAACGTTTCAAACCCTGGCTATGTTATTGTAGTCTATACCATCAATTTCATTAAACAGTTTGCAGAAAATTGAATGATAGCCCAGCAAACTCTTTGTAATTTTGACATTTAAAAAATCTTCTCAGTAATCCTGGGGTCAGCATGTGTGTCTTCTGAGTGAGTGAGTGAGTGAGTGAGTGAGTGAGTGAGTGAGTGAGTGAGTGAGTGAGTGAGTGGGTGGGTGGGTGGGTGTTTGAGTGAGTGAGTGAGTGAGTGAGTGAGTGAGTGAGTGAGTGAGTGAGTGAGTGAGTGAGTGAGTGAGTGAGGTTTTACACTGCTTATAGGAATATTCCAGCACTATCATGACGGGGAACATGCACCAGGCAGTAGCTGAATCGTTTTAGAGAGGTAGTCAATTAATCAGGTTCTATTGAGTGAGTGAGTGAGTGAGTGAGTGAGTGAGTGAGTGAGTGAGTGAGTGAGTTCTTATCTTTATTATGATCACAAGACTATAGGATTCATAGAAAGACCTGGAACACTAACTTGGTAGCTGTGAGTTGGGTTTAACACCACTATCAACGATATTCCAGTTATATCACGGCATGTCAGCTAAATGTGGGAGAAAAGCCCAAAGTAATGCAGGTCTCACGTTTACCACTTTAGTGAAACCCACGAGCAGGGGTATGGTGCTGATAAACCTGGAAACATAACTGGGTTCTGGTTTACCCAATGGATGCAACTCTGCACAACACATTGCAGCGCCTTAGATGACTGGGCCACACATGACCCTTACTTGGTTACACCCTGCTTAGCTCAGGAAGAAAGTCGAAGACTACAAGGAAATTACCATGACAACTCCACCAAGAAGGAGGTGAGGTGAGGTGAAATGGGGTTTAACGTGGCATCCATGTGACTCCATGCATTTGTGTGTGTGTGTGGCTGCTTGCACTAGTCTGGGCTGATGCCGATTTATAGTGCTAGCCCACTGTGATACCATGCTGCAGTTTAACATGAATACCCCACTCAGACACAGCATACTGACTTTGACCCGACAAGTCACAGGGCCACGTATAGCCATACTGTACTGACACACTAAAACCAGTACAGTCAGTATAGTATGGCTATACGTGGCCCTGTGCGACAAGTCCTTGTTTTTGCCCCTTAATGCCGAGCGCCAGACAGGGTAACAACATGTTCCATCTTTTAACGGCTATTGGGTATGATGTGGCCGGGGATCCATTCTCTGACCTTCTGCTCTCTGGGCGGACGCTCTACCACTAGACCACGGAGGCGATCCAACCAAGAGATGACACCTGGGCATACCAACACAAACAAAAGAATACCCATGTGGATTTAGGAAGGTTATATCCAAAAGACCTTGTTTATTAAGTGATGCCATCTTAAATCCTCATTTTCTAATCTAATATTTTCATATATTTATGACTTTAGGAACAAGCCATTGTGTAGAGCCTAATCATCTCTACAGACAATCCTTACTTCACAGTGATAGTCACATCTGAGGAAATGCTTACAGAATTACATTTACAGTTTGAAGTTTTATTAAATTGCAGATTTTTTTATTTTCTGGTCAAAGTGTCATAGCTCATGAGGGATGCTTTGTTTCCAAGCCAAAGCCATTGTTGATCATGACACAGAATTAATTTTATTCCCTTTTTGTCAGAATTATCAAATTCACAAAACTAATATCATTACTTCAACGGCAATGAAACAAAGTTCAGAAATTGTATTCCTCTGAGTGAAATGACTGGTATCATGGAATGATCAACACAAAAGCATTGCACTCACATCACTGAATAATTCCATACAGCGTATCAAAGCACAATAAAGAATTATTTTTCAGGAAATGTTTTTTTCTAAGTTTGTGACAGAACAGCCTCCAGCTGAACTTATTTAAGTAACCTCTGAAAGATGAACAATTAAGAAGAAAAAAAGCATTAAGTATATATGTGTTGCTGAAAGAACCCCCTTAGCCCTATGTTCTAGGTTAATATGATAAAATTGAACAATAACCATCATATCACAAAAAAAGTAACTTTACAACATTTTGTTTTTCTTACATTTTTTCTCATGTTAGATCCAATTGCTTAACCAGCGAGGGACTTGACACCAAAATAAAACAAATGTAAAAAAAAACCAAATAACAAATGTACCTGTCTTATAACAGCAATTTTAAAACATTATGTGCAATTTATGTAGCATTAAGTGGAAACAACCTGTAACACATTGTAATGTCTTTATAACTCAGATCCCAGTCCGTGCAAGAACTTGATAAATCGAGAACAATGTCATTTTTTTATTATTTGAAAATACTGATAATTTCAGGAATACATCTTGCAAAGCCATGACTTGCAAGGTTTGTGTCACAGATGGTCTCAGAACAGACGAATCAAATCTCAGTTATCTATAACCATTGGCACCAATGGCTCAAATAATGGAATCGGCATGTAAGATACCAAGAATGTTCCTGTGGCCTTCCAGAGTAATATGTTTATCTCTGTGGAAGTATTCTAGCACTCAAACATTCTATTGTGAATAAAAGAGCTAAAAGCAACATTAACCGGTTCAGAGTCAATCACAAAACCCAGTGGTCAAAGAATATCTGGCCATCTTCAACATTCCAGACCTTATCTGATCTGGTCTCACATTAGCATCTGATCTATGGGGCAAATTCAATTGTTTCTTGTTGGCACTGGGATGATTAACCCATAAATAGCTAGTGTTAACCCATAAACTGTAGAACAGGGAAGACCTGGGCTACAGGGAAGAACCAGAGACACTGGTATCTCCATATTAAATCTCAAGAGGTTGTGATGATACTGGGAACTCTATACCACATCCCAGTCAGGGAACCAAGATTAAGAAGAAATATTAGCAATGATGTCAATGAATTTTAGGCTATTGTTTGTATCAGTCATTTTTAGATTGATTTAACGGTGTGATTCAAGCAAAATAATTACATTCTATTAATGCTCTGTGGTTTGTAAGATGCTGAAAAGATTTTATGATTTATATTTAACATGACAATGATTAACTTGAATATGTAATTACCAAACAATTCTTCTTTTAAAAATTCATCCAAAGTAGAAATCTATTTACACCATCTATGAATTAAAGCAACAAAATTCTTTCCAAAATCATATGAATTCTCTGCTAAACGAAGAATCCATTGAACAATTTCAACTATATCATAAGCATGTGTTTATGAATCAGTATCAATATTGATGACACTATGTTTTTGCTAAATGTTGAGCATATCCTGCCCCACTGATAGCACCCATCACAAACACATGCAAAGGAAAGTCCACTGTGAACCTGAAAAAAAAGTCGAAAAGTCAAAATGGGAAATTACATTGGACATAATTTTTGTCATCAATGCATCAAATTTGGAAATGTCGTCCACATATCTACCATAGATCTTTTCTAAAACTATCAGGCATGTTCGTATTTCTGATATTTTACCCTAACTTCTTTTTAAGGCAGTACAGAGCACATTCATTAGTTATCTGTGTTAATAAATTTGTATAGAACCTTATGTTAGAAATAGGGCGGTCGGGTAGCCTAGTGGTTAAAGCGTTCGCACGTCACGCCGAAGACCCGGGTTCGATTCCCGACATGGGTACAATGTGTGAAGCCCATTTCTGGTGTCCCCCGCCGTGATATTGCTGGAATATTGCTAAAAGCGGCGTAAAACCATACTCACTCACTCACTATGTTAGAAATATCTCAATGGAAAGGCCAAATTATTTTAGCTGAAAAAAATTTGATTCTTGATTCAATCAATATACATTGTACAACATTAAATGAGATGCTTCTAATTTGGGAGAAACGTTGTACTCATTACATAATATTTCTGCAAGGTTATTTCTCATTGTTTCCTTAAGTTGTAAAGAATTCACTTGTCATTTTATCATAACTTCACATTATTTTCTTAAACTTAAATTGGTTCGCACAGATGTTTATTCTCCTTGAAATAATTGAAATCTCCATCATTTAACTCAATCTGAAAGAAAAAAATCACAAGTTTGGTCTCCTGTAACCCCAGGGTAAGACAGAACATACTGCCACAATTTATACAGCTTTCACTCCCAACGCTCCAGAACAGCAAAGCCAATTGAGCAGAACGTCAAAAAAAAGGTTTTCATGACCTCAAGCTTAATATTTTCATCTTGATTTTTTTCCTTTTCACAAAACACAATTCTCAAAGAAAGGATAGGGCATAGAGCACTGTGCTGATGGAGGGTCTTGTCTTGGTAGTCTCTTGTTCAATGGTGCTTGCAATAATTTTGGCTTGAAGCATTTGTGATGGAGAAATATTTCTGCCCATTTGAAAAGCTGAGGCCATGAAGAGTTTTCCAGTACATTAAACTTTCAATTAGTGAAGGCAACAGTTTCACACTCATGACTATCCCAACTCTGTCACATTTGTCAGGGGTTTACAATTTCAGGAATCCAATCACAGAATTTCTCAAGACCTGGGAATTCCATACTAATTGAGAAATGAGTAACTTTGGCAGTTAATTCACAAAATATGGCTAAACCATCACCATGGGAACACACATAATGCTATAACAGTTATTCCTTACAGGAATCTCATTGGTTGTATTGGGAAATTCTAAGATAAAGTTGACAGAAAGAAAGTGAATTACTTGTGCCACATCGTGTAATACATGTTTTTTATGTGGAAATCCGACTGATGAAACAATAATACCTTTGAAGTCGAAAAACAAATTGAAAACAGGTGATTCAAACTGGTTGATTATTTTTAAAATGTTAATCAACCTATGAGAGCCATTCCTCTGGTAGTTACTAGTTTTTCACTTGTTTCGACCTGTCACTGGATAGCTCCTCCTATCATTGATATTCTACAGAGTAGAATTTAAGAATGCCTGTTGGTTTGATTCTGTGAATTGTCTCAGGAGATGCTGCATGCCACTAGCCAAAACTGCCTTTCAGAAAATAGTTATTCTAGGAGTGCCCAATGTACATATTTGAATAATGATGATCTTTTAACATGTATAAAGTCACTTCTTTGATAGGCATTTAGAAGTTGGAGTACTAAGTAAGGATAAGAATTTATGGATAAACAACTTGATGGATGAACATAACTTGCTTGATAACGGTGTTGGAACTACACTGAAACGTCGCTCTTAATTGTAATAAAGAAGTTGTTCATCCATAAAAATTTTATCCTGCCATATATAAAGTCAGATAATAACATATAGCTCCAATAAACACAATATTGTACTATATTTTCACAGATGACACATTTCTTGAGGTAACAATAAGGTTTACTTGAGTAAAGTGCACTCCCAAGTAAAATGCGCACCCCAGTCTAGTGGATTCAGTATTTTGGAGAATTCTTTTTTCGAATATTATGCGCAGAAAAACATTACACCGTACACCTTCAGCACATTCTGGTAAACGAGCGGGGGATGAGAAACTTGATCAGTACAAATTTGAAATTTGAGATAAAAATATCAGCACACATGTTGATTTACCGTATAAATTGTATTTTTGTTCTGCGAGGTATTGTTTTACATCCAGGGATTAAGATTACCTTGTGTATTTTCTCGTAAACTGAGCCGGAAACAGCAATCAGTTGTACACAGGTTTTCTTGGAATCTATCGGTGATTTGGTCAAGACACACCTAATGATATAACTTTACAGGATTTTAATTTGTATCTGAAATAATACATTCCAATAATCTTGTTATTTTAGTTGCAGCTTTTACTAAACATATTTAAAATAATAATAACCCTAATACACTATATATATATGCATGTTTCTCAGTTCAATATCTAAATATACTATATTATATATATACCCGGTATGCATGTTTCACATTGTTCTGAATGGAAATGAGAAAAAATAGCTTTCTGTATTTGTCAATTTCTATGTCTTACCATTAACTCTACATCTTTGTTTTATACTATTGCTTTGTTTTGTCATCATTGTGATATTGCAAGTATTATAAAATTGGGTATTTGTGTAATTTTTCTTATCACCAAAAGTCATTCAATATGTGAAGAATTTAGCATTTCCAATAAGTTTCTATCTTCCCGGGGCAAGAGAGTTAACTTACTTTAAAAGTCCAGTTTCCACCCTTGCCAAACTTGGCTGGAATTACTGGGCTCGATTGTTGCGCCACCAGTGGCTATTACTAATTATGTCCCTTCTAAACCTCTCCTGTAGACCAATCAGATTCCACCTCTTCTATCACTTGCGTTTGCTTCACACAAAACGGTGGCGCCCAGTCAGTATGATCTGATCGATAATCAAGATCTATATTGTGACAAAACAGGTCATACATCGCGAAATGCATCAAATCACGTGAGCACCTTGATTAAAAACATGAAAGGATTTGGAAAATATCTGCTGACAATGAGTTGGCGGTGCACATTCTTTGCAAATCCTGTGATCAATCGAAATCTGCTCGACAGTTTACGAATTGGATTTTGATTTCGGTGCACGATTTTGATTAGACTATGCATAGACTCGTTAGTCCAGATAAAATGTAACTCCATAATACCAGCCTAGTTCGGCAAGGGTGGAAACTGGACTTTTAAAATCAGTTAACTCTCTTGCCTTGGGAAGATGATAAGTTTCATTTAACTATAACAATGCGTGAGTTTTGAAAAATGCTGTTTAAAAAGTATCTAATTCAGTTACATCACATCATTGTGGAATAACTTGACTTGGGAGGTAAGTCCTCAAGCGACCAGTGACAGTGTCAATCATCACTATGGTGAAACCTACAAGCATGGCTAAAGGAAGCCAACAAGCTGTACCCAAAGGCTAGAAGACATAAAGTAACATGTGACTTTGATACATCCCAATGAATATCTCTTTTTGCACACTACGCCTGTGTCATAACTACAGCCACAACAACTTGATTGAACGTATCATGCAAAACAAGGACTTGAGAGTAGAAAACCCTGGTGGTGCTTAAACTAGTTCAATAGTTCAGCCTCATTTCAGCATAAGGCAGCACTTGGAATGGATCATTACTAAATCACAAAATATGATTAGATGATCCTGATACTGCTAAGAGGGGTAACCCCGGAGCACCTTAAACCACTTGGCTGGGACATACATATCCCCTTCTGACAATAATGGAATACATTTTGCGACAGCAGCATCTAAGAACAACATAATAAGATAACCATCTTATCAACTTAAAGTTGATACTTGGATAATACCAAAATGCAATGATTTCAGTCACTGTTTCAATAATTATGATTGGTGATTGGCAAAACAGCATCTTTCCTATAACAAATTTTTTAGTTGGCATATGAATACAGATGGATGTACACAGAAAATCATTTGATGTTTGATTTATTTCACAACCCAGAAGTGCCACAGCATTTCATTCCAAACTATCAGAAACTAGTTGCACCTTTGCTCATTTCTTCATTTATTTTAACATCATTTTACCAAAGTGACGACCTTTCCTTTGTTGGCAGAGTGACCTTCAGTAAAGGGTCATCACCAAGATCACGATGCAGAACAGAAGGTCAAACCAAAACCTCCCTGTCAGCCAATTCTTGAGTGAGACATATTAGTTTTTCCTTACAACACCTCTTTACATCATTATCGAGACCTGAGATGAATTAAACTTCATTGTGGTTAGACAAGGGCGAAAACCTCAGACATACAACTACATAATGGACTTAACTACTTGACAGTCAGTAGGCCTTTATTTGATCCTCTATACAGTGATCAATACATAATATCACCACAGAGGCTAACATGGGATCTGATATGACAACTATTCTTTCATCTTTCACCTAATTTATGATACTTAAAAATAAACATGCAAGCTTGAAAATGAAAGCATATATTTTATTGTGAACATCAGATCAGTCAATAACGTTGTTCCCGATGAAAGGATTAGAGAGATTTAGAATCTGATGTCTTGTTCAATTTCCAATGCGCCTGATGGATCACCAGAGTTAGAGATCAAGACGAGATGAATAATATCCTATTTTATATAACATCCACCTACAGATTTGGCAAAGGTTCATACAATGTCTGTGTGTCTAGACTGAACATGGGACGATATCTGGATCAGTTGAGAATAAATTGTGTTCAGACTTTGCGATGTCACATAGCTAATATGATCAAGGCTAAGGAATAATAAGGAATAATTGGACACTAAAGTTACAGTGTTTGAAATAAGAGGCATATGTTGTGTCATATCTATCACCTTTCTGCAGTGATTATGGGATTAGAAGCTTAAAATATTGTGTATGTCGAGTTTAGTAGAAATATATCAAACAGAAAAATTAATATTGTTTTGTATGGGCTTTGAGGTTCCAGAAAAGTTTCAACTTTGACTTTTGCAGTTATATTTAAGAGAGGTTTATGGGATTAACTGAGGGCAGTGGCAAGGTGACCTACATTAAAGTCTGTTTTTTTGTTTTATATTCGGACTTGGAGAAGCAGGGTCGTAGACACACCATGGAAGAAACAGATTGAAAGTGGTGTTCAAATATTTATGGCAGAATTTACTTCATGAGATATGGTCATCATCAATGGCAATTCATGCAGATGAATACAAGGGTTTCAAAAATAGTTCCATGGCCGATTAACTCTTCTGGTCCATATTTACAGTGAAATGTTTTTAGAGTCTGGACCCTGTTGTCGGAAACCTCACCTTCCAGATAACCATGTTGGGAATATCTACACATTTTTGTCAGTATTATATCTCTGCACCCATGATTCGTTAACCAAGAATTTGCTAATCTGGAGAGCTTGCATCTTCCCGAGGCAAGGGAGTAAACTGACTATAAAAGTCCAGTTTCCACTCTTGCCGAACTAGGTTGGAATCATGGAGTTATATTTTAGCTGGACTAATGAGTCTATGCATAGGCCAATCAAAGTCGCGTGACAAAATGGAACCGCAGGTTGTAGGGTGAGTGAGTGGTTTGGGTTCTACACCAATTTTGTAGTATTCAGTTATCATGACATGTCAGATTAATGAGGGTGGAAAGCAAAGGTCTTATACATATACAATTTTGATGAAGCCCAGTAACACAGGTATGGTGCTGATTGACCATGGAACTAATCAGGGCAAATCTAGGATTCAAACCCATTAACACTGGATCCTGGCACATCAAATAAGCGCAACTGTGCTTAAATAGCAGAGCTTTTGATGAAAAGGTGGCTTTATCAAATATGAGAATGAATGACTTTCTTTTTTAGCAATATTCCAGCAATGTCACAGTTGGGGCACAAGAAATGAGTTTCACACATGTAGGGAATATGACCCAGGCCATGACCGCGACAAACGAATGCTTCAACCACAAGGCTACCCTACCATCCCTACCTAATTCAATGGTGAGGAATGTCACTTGCAATAATACAGGTGCAATATTGTTCAATCTTCACTCACTAACTCTAGACCAGGGTTATTAGGTTTGTTTGAACTAACTAATTCAAATAAAAGATAAAATTAGCTAGCAAAGACATTATTTAACCAGGTTCTTGACAGACTATCAACTTTGACATTGACAACTGAAGCTTCAAAATATTGATTGGCATGAAAACATGGTCTGTGTTAAGGCGTCATTATGCAGTTGCTATCTAATTTGTTACATCTGAGATGTATCGGGCATCCACGCACTGACATTAATTTTCATGATCTTATGACATAACAAACTCTGGAGTCTGTTCCAAAATTCCCAATTCTCAATTCCCAATTCCCAGCCAGAGCTGGTTTTATTACACATGGGATGTTAAAGGATTTTTAGACATCACACAATTACACCATTTGACACGAAAATAAAAGATGTGTCGGTAAAATTCTCGTTTTTCCTTCATCATCTGTAAATGAACAAATTAACTTGAAGGGGCCACGATCCAATTCATTCTAAAACACAGTTCCTTTACAGCACACCTAGCACTTACACACTTGCTTGCTGAGAGTGGACCTTGTTAGGCAAATGTAAGAAATAAAAACAAATCGCCCTTGTCCTGGTGACAATGTGGATGAGGATTTAAAGCAGTGGTTGTGACTGTTTATCAAAACTAAAATGATTTTGTCTGTCAAACGAATTTGATTTGCCAAGTTTTATTGAATAAACTATTGATAAACTTCCAAAGTTCTGTCATTATTTTCCTTATCACAAATATGTGAATCATCTTCAAAAAGCCATCATAATGCTGGAATATTGCTGAGTGTGGCATTAAACAGAAACAAATCACTGAGCAATGCTAAGCATCATGTGACCCATCAGCATCACTGAACAGGATTGAGCAATGCATGGGGTGCTCAGAAGGATATATCAAGCAGCACTGGACAGGATTGAGCAATGCATGGGGTTCTCAGAAGGATATATCAAACAGCACTGAACAGGATTGAGCAATGTATGGGGTGCTCAGAAGGATATATCAAGCAGCACTGAACAGGATTGAGCAATGTATGGGGTGCTCAGAAGGATATATCAAGCAGCACTGGACAGGATTGAGCAATGCATGGGGTTCTCAGAAGGATATATCAAACAGCACTGAACAGGATTGAGCAATGTATGGGGTGCTCAGAAGGATATATCAAGCAGCACTGAACAGGATTGAGCAATGTATGGGGTGCTCAGAAGGATATATCAAGCAGCACTGGACAGGATTGAGCAATGCATGGGGTTCTCAGAAGGATATATCAAGCAGCACTGAACAGGATTGAGCAATGTATGGGGTGCTCAGAAGGATATATCAAGCAGCACTGAACAGGATTGAGCAATGTATGGGGTGCTCAGAAGGATATATCAAGCAGCACTGAACAGGATTGAGCAATGTATGGGGTGCTCAGAAGGATATATCAAGCAGCAGTGGACAGGATTGAGCAGTTCATGGGGTGCTCAGAAGGATATATCAAGCAGCAGTGGACAAGATTGAGCAGTTCATGGGGTGCTCAGAAGGATATATCAAGCAGTAGTGGACAGGATTGTCTTAAAACATAATTTGTTTTATTGCAAATCAATTTAAGTTTAAAACATGTGATACCAGATTTCAAAGTAAATCAAGAAATAAATATAATATTGGCTTGACTTAACTATGTAGAAGAAATAAGAGTACAGGTTTAACTCCAAAGACAACTTTTTAGACGACTAAACAAAATATTCAAACAATGATTATATTTTGATAATCTGAAAGTTAGAACTTTTTGAACAACTGAGTCGAATCATTTTACCATTTTTAAGCCTAAACGAAATAGATTGGTCCTGTAATTAAAAAACATGTTCTGTAATGTCAAGACCTGCTACTTAAAATGAAAGGCATGCATGCATGTAAATAATGCACTTTTTTCATCAATTTTTCATTCCTTAAGCAAATTATGATATTGCTGTATTCAATTTTTTAAACAGGAAGCAGACCATCACGATGTTGCACTCATGGTATTTGAATGGTGGCAATAAAGTGCTACATGGCTATTTCAGTTCTCCCATTTTGATAGAGCTCGCTAAAGAATCAACTGTTTGCTTATCCATAGCCATGACTACTTTCAAGTGTCAATGATAACAGTGCAAGGAAAATCATTTTTTTTATTCATTTTAGTTTTTACTTGACAAAAGCAATCAATACTAATGCACTGGTCAAGACAAAAGTGTAACCATGTGTTGACATAACAAAAAGCTTTCTCAGAAATTGTTTCCATTAAGCCATGTTTTAAATCCTGTTTTCATGCACGAGTCCAACTTTTGAGAAAATCCAGGCAGTCAAAATTCAATCAGATTTTATTCTGCCTTCTCTCGATCTCCTTATGCTGGCAACTGACACATTTAACAGTTATATATGTAGGTTATTAGTGAATTCATGTGTATAAGGTTCATTGTATCTCTAGATGGAGCAGATTTATTCAAATGGGTACACGTATACACTCTGTATATACACGTATGTATATCATATACATACTTAAATATACCATTTCCAGTGAAAATGTCCAGATAATCATATATACCGATTGAAGAATCATTGTTTAAAGAAAGGTCCTTCAATTCCATATTGCATTGAAAAAAGAATATCCATGCTAATGGGATCAAGATTAACAAGGATTAAAAATATCAATCGTGTATTTAAATAATGATGACTCACAGAATTCAGTCTGACCTTGGCAATGTTAAAGAACTCCATTTTAGGAATGGGGGGGGTCTAGGGGAAGTTTGGTATTTCCAGAATATCCTAACAATTCTCTGTTGATTATATCTGTACCTTTTCTCCCAATTCCGATTCCCATGTCTCGCCAACTTTTGGATGCAACCGTTCGGCCATTGCGTTATCTGTGTTGCCCAGCTAAATAAGCTACATCTAAGTGAAACAACTCACTACCCTTTCCATGAAATAGTCATCGAGTTTACGACATCATAAAGTTGCAAGCGTAAGTTTGAATCTCCAGAAATAACGTCATGATAAAACAATGTTTTATCATGAGATAAAGCATGCATGCCTCATTTTTGTTCTTTAATGCCACACTCAGCAATAGTCCAGCTATTTGAAGGTGGTCTGTATACAATCGGGACCAGACAATGCAGTGATTGACATCATGAGTTTCGACCTATGCAATTGGGATAATAGAACATGCATCAACCAAGTCAGCGAGCCTGACCACCCAATCCCGTTAGTCGCCTCTTACGACAAACATAGTTGCCTTTTACGGCAAGCACGGGTTACTGAAGACCTATTTTAACCCATATCTTCATGGGTTCGATGGATACATTGAGGTATTAAGTTGAACGCTAATCTGTCATACAGACCTTGAAGTAAATATATCCAATACAGCCCATGCAAGTCTATAATATTTGGAAAGTCTATATTACTGCAGTTTCTGAAAATGAAGAAAATCTCTTGCCTCTTGGGTATCATATTTTTGAAGATAACTTAAGAACTGCTTTTTGATGTAAAATATGTTCCTTTCAGAGACTAGATGTTAGTCTAGTTGAATGCCACTGGCTGTACATAGATGTTTACCATACAACAGAAGGAACCCCATCCTCATCAACTGATGAGACTTCAGAGAAAAGTATCACATTATCATACATCTGTAACAAAGGCTCATGTCATATCATTAACTTCCAAATAATTTGTGACCCATTCAAAGATTAAAATCTGGCCGAAACATCCCCGGATTCAAGCCACTTCTTCTGTTCGTTTCAGTAGACATGATGATGGGGGAAGGTTTTAGGGCCGCTGTCGCCAACAAACTTCAATCAAATGAACTAACTTCATTTCCTTTCCAACGTAACGCTTCATTATACAAATGAACGTTTTCAAGATTCCCCAAGGCACAATTAAAAAAGATGTCTTCGTGACCGAAGCTAGACATTTGGGTTGGTTGAAACAGACACAAGTGTATGTGACATGCGCGTAATGATATGAGATTTAGAGTGTAATTGATTGTTTATTTAAGCAAAAATCAGCCTGATTGTCCCCGGAATCCACCACTACCCAAGGACATGCCTCAACCATGCATTGCCCACACGAAACTGATGGCCCCATCACAGATGTAATCTACCTGCCAGCCTCAATGGCAGCTACTAGTGTTTCGGGTATGGAAACGTCACAAATTGAATCATGCATTGAATATATTGTAATACTATAGTTATTTACTGCTTATCAAATCTGTTTTTATTTCAATTTCGTGGTGATAAAAGTATTAATAATCGTTCAAGATAAGCTATATACTGACTTAGATGACTGAATTTTGTGATCAACAGTTGTGTCCGTTTTGAATGAGACCATGTGCAAATCAACAGAAATAACCCAAGGTGACTTGTTTGAGATAAAGTGTCAGAGATTTGCTGAGACCAGCATTTAGTCTCTGAAATGAACATATTTAAAGATTTTTGTGGAACTAAATTGTCTTTTAATATAAGACAGAAAGTGGCCCAGAGAATCCCTTTTTTTTAGAAACTGAAGTAATTTGACTTGCTTGGGCATTTCAGATATTTTTGGTTTAGGGTCTGTATAAGAGTTTGTGAGTCTTATGTGTGTTTTAATGCCGCTTTTACCAGTATTCCAGTTATATCGCAGCGTCTCAGCTTAATGTGGGAAGAAAGCCCGAAGTGATGCAGGTCTCAGACGTTTACCACTTCGGTGAAACCCAAAAGGACGGGTATGGTGCTGACAAACCTTGAAACATTAGGTTTCTGGCATGCCCAAGGGATGCAACTCTGCACAGCGAATCCTACTCCTTAGACAACTGGGCCACTTGTGCTCCCCATTGTATTATGAGTGAGTTAGTTGGGTTTAACACCGCTTATAACAGTATTCCAGTTATATCGCAGCATGTCAGCTTAATGTGGGAGGAAAGCCCGAAGTGACGCAGGTCTCAGATGTTTACCACTTCGGTGAAACCCACGAGCACAGGTATGGTGCTGACAAACCTAGAAACATAATCGGGGCGAACCGGGATTCAAACACACAATCATACATGTCTGGCATGCCCAAGGGATGGAACTGTGCAACAAATCGCAGGTCCTTAGACAACTGGGCCACCCGTGCCCCCCCCTCTGGTCTGTAAAAGAGACTGTGGTAGATGTGGAAGTGAGTTATGAGGCATTTACATTGTTAGACATCCCACATCAGTAGATTAAAGACATTATGGATGAATTTCAATATCTTGGCAAAAAGACATCATGTCACGCATACTGAACATTGACATGTCTATTTAGTGATTTACAGATGTTTTGGTGAAAAATGTTGGTTTGTAGATGGGAAGAAAACAAGAAGGTGTTTATAGTTTTTTGTGACTGTAACATGTCTGAGAGAAAAACATGTACAGTACTATGGTTATAATGAACTCAAAGGGACCACTAATTTTAGTCTGTTGTAACCGTAATTCATTATAAGCATATATACAGCAAATGTAAGCCTATTTAACAAACATGACCAACTATGAGGTAAGGGACCTTATGCATGAAAAATGACATTTCGACTTCTTATTATATTTTAAAAGTGCAGTATCTTAGGACCACAAAAATAAAATTCGTAACCTTCAATTCATATTTCTTACAGAGATACATAACATCAAACATTTGGACTCATTTTCTGCAAAATTCGATTTTCAGACTTACAAATGTTTTAAGTAATGATTGCAGCTATTAGATATAATGTCTGATTAATTCAAAGTAAACATGTACGCTGAAATGTTTTGAAATACTATTTTTATTACATTAAAATAAGGTATTTTTGTACACTCCACACACTTAGCTAATTATAGGGAAATAAATGGATGTCAAACATTTTTCTTTATGACGTCACAGCACAATTCTATCAAAGCACCCATTAGGTCCCTTTTCTCCTGGTGGGTGAAATATACACTGGTAATACAAAATAGTGTATTTATGTATTCTTGAAACATTAACAGTTGAATCAAACTCAACTTGATAAACAGTGCATACATTTTTTACATGTTTTTCCCCCCAAAAAAGAGCAGGCAAACTTAATTTTTCAGCAGCTCCACATGTAAACACACAGCTCATCCCTGTATAACACTCAGAATCACCAACAAAAACAATCAGTTAATGGTCATCTCAAATAAAAAAAGACTGACGATGAAAATTGGATTTAATGCCTTTGCAAACAAAACTCTGGTTAGTATCAAACACAATGTCGATAAAAGCAATGTATTAGTGGGGTCCCCCTTGGGCCAAAAAACTTCCAAAGGAGTTCCCCAAATTCTCAGAGGGCCCAAACTCCTTCAGGCATGTCCGTCTGGCTGTCTTCAACCCAGTCCCAAGGTCCCTAGAACCACCCATGAAACAGCAGCCATGTTTAATAGGTAATGAACATTGTCCCGAAAGAAATAGAAGCCTTTTATCTTTTATGATTATCAAAATTACGAACAGTTTTGTTTCACAAATAAAACTGAGATTAATCATTGTGTAGGTCATATAATTGTTGTTAGAATAATGCATTGTGGGGCAGTTTAGTCAACTCAGATGAGATTTGTTGTCAGAACTGAAAACTCATCTGACTCTGACCTTCATCAGTTATTCATTTTTCGGTGTTTTGGACAAGAATACCCTAAAATAGGAGTGAGTGAGTGAGTGAATTGGGTTTAATTCAGTGAGTGAGTGAGTGAGTGAGTGGGTGGGTGAGTGAGTATGGTTTTATGCCGCTTTTAGCAATATTCCTGCAATAACGGTGGGGGATACCAGAAATGGGCTTCACACATTGTACCCATATTGGGAATCGAACCCGGGTCTTTGGCGTAACGAGCGAACGCTTTAACCTCTAGGCTACCCGACTGTCCCGGGTTTAATTCAGCTTTGAACTGTATTCCAGCATATCAGCTTTATGAGGGAGGAAAGCCTGTGATGCAAGTCTCAGACGTTTTACCAGAGAACGGAAGGTCCAGGGTTCGATCATACCAAAAGACGTTAAGAGATGCTACTTGTTGTTACCCTGTCTGGCGCTCGGCATTAAGGGGCTAAAACAAGGACTGGTCTGCTCGGAGTAAGTATACTGTGTCATGAGTGTCGCTGACTTGGTTGATGCATGTCATTGTACCCCAATTGCATAGATTGATGCTCATGATGTCAATTCTTGAATTGTCTGGTCCAGACTCGATTATTTACAGGCAGCTGTCATATAGCTGGAATATTGCTTAGTGTGGCATTAAATAACAAACAAACAAACAAACATTACAAAAGGCATAACTATTCTAGGATTAAGGGTACTGAGATAAATAAGTCTGCAATATTTGTCAATGGAAATGTTTCTTAGTAAATATTACTCTTGGGTGTCATATATCTATATGTTTCAGATGGAAATTCATGTGATGTGATATTATAAGTCTGAAGACCTTGCAGTAGTGTTTGATGATGATCTTTTTATTTTAGTGATATTGCTATATACTGTGACTAAGCATCCGCCTTATTCCTCCACTTGCCACATAAACACAATGTATCAGAAAGCGAGACAATCTCATCTCACATAAACACAATGTATCAGAAAGCGAGACAATCTCATCCCACATAAACACAATGATTTAACAAAGATTGATTCTCCATGACTTAAGAAATCAACTTGCAACCACGTCTAGAAGACTACAGAGGATATTATTTCTACAGCGATGGACTTCCAGGAGAGTAGTAGTTCTGCTTTTATAATGACTGGTACTTTTAGTAATCATCTCAGCTATGTCATTTCAGATATGGTAATTCCTTTCTGAAGGTCACAATCATTATAATCATGTGTGGAAGAATGTCTCTATGCGTGAATCATTGTCATTACTTGTCCATGTTAAGAAATAAATAATTTGCAAGTCATTTCCTGGCATTTGATTGGCTAGCCAAACAATTATTTTGTTGAGGTTTCCATGAACCAAAAAATATTACACCACGCCCACAAGCAGAATACTGTTTTCTGATTGGTTAATAATAGAATGGGCGGGCTTGTGTGGCATAATAGTGTTGAATAATGTCACTGGTTTTGTATTGTCTACAGTTTTTTTTGTGTGTAAATGACTCAATAAGCATTTCTCAAAAGAAAAATAGAAAACATGGCTGTCTAGCTCTCAACAACAGCTTGATCGTTAAATGTACATTATAGTAAATCTAAACAAGTAAAATCATGAATTTCATACCTCATAAATAGATCAAAGATAAATCTTGTATAATTTTCCCTTCCAATTGAATACCCAAATGCCAGGTGCTCGCTAACATTAAAAAAAGGACTTCACAAACAATATGTTTCCTCATTAAGGAAAAGGTTAAAAGCATGATACAGTACTCTGGAACATAAACGAGGCAATATCTCCTGAAATATTACCCACAAGTCAACATTATCACAGCAATCACTTTTTGAGTGGCATTAAGGCCCTTTGTGCAACAATTTCAAAATGGCTGCCAATTTCTCCTAAACATTTCCCCCCTGTCTTTTCAACCTAATTCATTACATTTGTCACTCCAGCATTTGTAATAACCGAGGGAGTTGTAATTAATCCCCCGTGTGTGGTTAACTGACAGTGTGGTATCTGTCATTAGCTAAAAGACACCTTGGCATTCCAAGTTTTTATTCTTCGGAGTACCATGTCTCTCTGGTTCCTCATTAGCGCTTGGATCAAATTGCCCTGTCCAGCATGGTCATTTGTTTCAAAGCTAACACCATAAAAAGATGGCATTTCACTTTAGATTTGTTTTTTCATTTTTTTTACAAAATGTATAAAATGCTCCAGACACGTTAAACAATTTAGCTGGTTTATTTTGAGTCAGCAGTTCAGCAGCAGTCATTAATCTTAATCTGCGATAACTTTACTGACCATATTCAACTCAAGCATACAAATTTTTAATCTTACTTTCTATCATAAAAAAATACCTAGCTAAAATGGATTTGTCAGCAGGCATGCATTACCACAAACAACAATAATTTGTATTTTTTATTTGTGAAAGTACATGGTGAGGTGAGGTGAAATGGGGTTTAACGTTGCGTCAAAGATTATTGCACTTATATAGCGACGTGTATACACATGCATGTGTGTGTGTGTGTGTGTGTGTGTGTGTGTGTGTGTGTGTGTGTGTGTGTCTGCTTGTACTAGTCCGGACTGATGCCGATTCATAGTTCTAGCACACTGAGACACCATGCCACAGTTTAACATGAATATCCCACTCAGACGCAGTATACTGACTCTGAGCCGACCACTCCTTGTTTTAGCCCCTTAATGCCGACCGCCAGACAGGGTAACAACAAGAATCATCTTTTAACGTTTTTTGGTATGATGCAGTCTGGGATCAAACCCCAGACCTTCAGCTCTCCAGGCGGACACTCTACCACTAGACCACAGAGGCAGTCATGAAAGTACATAAGTGAGTTTGGCTTCATTCTCCTATATTATTTATCCCTTGGCTACACTTATTTAGCATCCAAGACAGGCCTCCACCGAAGATATTGCTTAGGTGAGATCAAGCGATCTCTTCTGGGAGATATTGGTGCTATGAATTTGCGTCTCAATGCTTTGCAGACCATTGTGACATCATCGGTTACCATGACATCACTAATTTCACCTCTATTGAAGCTGGTAAGCAGTACTTTCTACACTTAAGAGACTGCTTATTACAAAATGAAAAAGTTGAAAGAATGATGTAGGATGATAAATAGAATCACACCCTCGTTTCTTTTTATATCAAACATATCACTCGTCGATAAAGGTTTAAAATTCCTCAGCAGGCCCTAGGGTTTTAAACTTTTATCAACTCATGTAGATATATTTGATATCAAAAGCTACTCAGGTGAGATTCTCTGTAGACAGTGTGTCAGTTTCATGTGGTAGGAAAGCTTTAAGTAACACTTAAGTATTTACAATATCTTTCTTTGAAACCTCCAAACCAAGACTTGGTGCTGACAAAATAAGAAAGATAATTGGGTGACTGTGGGATAGAAACCCTCTATAAGCAGATCCTGGCAAGGCTAAGGGGTGCAACTCTACATGAACAATGCACCCATACATGAATTAAGATTAGATAACTTTTTCTAAATGTGACCAACTTTGTCAGTTTACTCTTGACTATAATTATTATCTATTTACAAGCTACAAGGCCCACAAAGATCCGGGGTAGAATAGGTCTTCAGCACCGTGCCCAACTTAAAATGATGACTATGCTTGTCGTAAGAGGTGACTAATGGGATCGGGTGGTCAGGCTCGATGACTTGGTTGATGCATGTCATCATATCCCAATTGCGTGGTTCGATGCTCATGATATCAATCACTGGCTTGGTTGATGCATGTCATTGTATCCCAATTGTGTGGTTCAATGCTCATGATGTCTATCACTGGCTTGTCTGGTCCAGACTCGATTATTTACAGACTGCCATCATATAGCTGGAATATTGCTGAGTGTGGCATTAAACAACAAACAAACAAACTACAAAGAAGCTTTAATATTGCAACACCAACAAAGATTGAGACAACTATTGAATCAGTTTAAGTTTATATATAGTAATGAGTAACTGTCAAACTAAGACATTGCCTTCATGTAATTATAGTAATGTTTTACTGCCAGATTAATTTATTTTGTAAAAATATATTGGTATGTGGAAGACCTGCTCCAAGTTTTTGTGACTCCCAAATGACCCAAATCAAGCCTCTCATGAAACTAAAATTTCACGAACTGCAGAACTATAGCTGTTTGTTGGGAAAACCTGTTTGCTTGAATACTGTCCACCTTTAAAGGCACAGAGCTTCATTTAAAAAAAAAATATTTGCACCATAAAAACTACATGAGAACTGTGATATGACAAAATTCCAAAATCAGATCCAGCCATTGCCGCTTTCTCATGGTTCATTTATTTCAATCTATAACTTGTTGCTTTCAATTCTGATCATGTAACTTGATGATGCTTCACTGTCATTGTCAGGAGCCTTGAACAAAGGCAGCCTCCAGGTCCCATGTTAATTACTGCCTTGAGATATCCAACCAGCATCTCGCTCCATGTGTGTCACGGCCAGATGCTCTGTTCATAACAAAATTAAAATATCAAACCAGAAGCCTATTTCAACTGCCTTCTCCAAGTATGCCATCACTGTTGGATTTTATACCGATCTCGTTGACTTTTCCCCATAGATGGACGATATAAATTAAAACGATCTTCAAACATTTTTGTCATCTGTGATGTACGTAATAGTTTGGTTGATTATTTTTTTTGTTCTAATGTCATGGTTTGATTAACAATTTAACCATCCCGTGTTCTGTATCCATATAACATAAAGTGGTTCCAGTGTTCATTCATCGGGAAGAGCAATCAGCTGCAGTGTATGTTGTGGCCGGATTGCCTGGAGTCAGGGCCCCGGAAAGAGATTTTGTGTACAGCTCGAAAATATGTGAAATTTCCACACTAGCAAACTAGTTTTGGTACTATTATCTGTTGACATAGTAAACTTTACATGTATAACGCTCTACACAAAATGCAGTGTTTTTTAGGAAATTACATCAACTCAATCCTGACATTATATATTCATCCAACACTAATCAGCCATAATGACATTTTGTAAAAGAAGACAAAGGGAAAGGATCTGGACTGAACATCTTTCTATTATTTTAGGCATTTAGACCAAAAAAACTCAAATATCATGTATGTATGTCAATAAAACTGAAAAAGCCACAACTGAAATGTGTTTATTAGACAAATCACATCTACGTGGATCAATTTCACACAAGCAAATTCAAAAAATGTTATGAAAATAAATCAAATTTTAATGATGAAAACAATTAATCTCAAATAAAAACATTTCCAACTTAGATTCCCTCATATTTCAACAGCTTAGGTGTCAGTCTCAAAGGTTAGAAAAACTGTTTGGAATGTATCATGATCATAAAACATCTTCAAAGTGATGAAAAACTTAACCCACATAAAAACATTTCCAACTTTATTTTCCTCAAATATTAACAGCAAAGGTTTCAGTCTCAACGGTTAGAAAAACTGTTTGCAATGCATCATGATCAGTTTGGCTACGTACACACAATATTCTGTTCCCCAACCATCATGGCCTTGCAACATCCTTCACAATTCCCCTGCTCCTACTTTTCCCCGAGTCTTAAAGTTGTAGTGACTGGCTCGTGTTTATACTATCATTGTATCCAACAATTATAATTCCCACAGGACCGAAACTGACCACGTCTACAGCAAAACTCCCACCCATATACAAGGTAGCGTTGTCACTATACCGTCACACTCATTTAATGTATTTACATCCTTGACGTTGATCCCTGAGGGGGCTATCAATTTGCCGCAATTCAATAAGATATTACACCTAATTGCTTTTATACGTTACTTTTGAGCATTGAGATTCTTCTTATTAAGCAAAAGGTTAAAAGATGATTGAAATGGATTTAGAGTGTCAATCGGCTTACATCGCTGGTGCAGATATTGGAAAATAATATGTTTAAATTGAATATATATTGCTTGACACTAATAGATTTTCAGCACACAGAAATATATGTTCATGTCACAAACCGACAGAAAAATATTGTTGTCGATTAAATATTCCAGAATGAGGAGATAAACCAACTGTGCTTTCATTGCAGAGCAAGGGTTAGCTGTAGATTTTACTGCACTAAATTGAATATGAAACCGAAAATGCAGCTTGAGGTTTCAAATGCTACTTTTAGCTCCAATGTTTGGGCAAAAGTGGGATCTTCAAGATAAATTCAAATACTTCAGATAATCTTCAACAACTTTTTATATGATATCTAGAACAGTAGCTGCTAAATGACCAAAACTGACTTTTACATATGACAGCCATGGCGGCCATATTGGAAAATGCAGGGGTAATTAATGCTGGGAACATGGAAGTTTTCAATTCAACCCTTTAGTGCCCCTTCAGAAAGATGATGTTACAGATTAACACTTACAATAAAGTAAAACAACAAGGCCAATATTCATTTAAGGATTTACTGTGTATTTTTTTCGGTTCATTGAGGTATGAATCGAAAAACCAATGTGCAAACTTTTGTATGAATCCATTGGTTTTTCGATTCATACCTCAATGAACCGAAAAAAATACACAGTCAATGCTTATAATTAAATTTGAGAGCATAAAACATGTTTTATCTACAATAGTTTAACCAAAAACAGTTGTATATATATCAAAACAGACAAAAATGACGAGATTGATAAACATTCCAGGTGTAGGAATACATACTGTGGCGTGACATGAATCAGGTGATTGTTTAATTTATGCACATAAATTGACACGCCTACACTATCAGTAGCCAATCAACGGAGAGCAGGATCAAAACAATGTTCATTGGACCTGTTTTTTACATTCATTGGGAAATGAATGCAAAAACATGTGACCAATTCAGCTAATCAGAATACAGGAATTTCAATGAACACAACGAAAATTTAATTATATATACATATATTCTTACATTACCTCACAAGCATACTTAAGATTTCGCCAACACTGAAGTAAGTTTCACAAATCAATTAATAAATTTGTTAATCACATGGTTTACATATATAGGCAAGGTGAGGTGAAATGGGGTTTAACATTGGATACATGGATACCCCACTCAGACACGGTACACAGACTCTGACAGACCAGTCCTTGTTTTATCCCCTCAATGCTGAGTGTCAGGCAGAGTGACAAGAAATACCATCTTTTAACATTTAATGGTATGATGTGTCTGGGGTTCAAACAAAGACCTTCTGCTCTCCGGGCAGACGCTCTATCCATCAGACCATGGATGTGGTCTTACATTCAAGCACTCTACTAGCTCGATATAGCATGCAGTACAAAACAAGTTGATAGCACAGTACAATAAACACATTAATGTTGTAATGGTCATGAGAATTTATACAAAATGAACCATGCAACCAGGCAACAAGGCTAGGTCAGGTGCTCTCAATGACCTCCATCATGCAAGGTCATTTGTCCTCAGAGCTTGCTGTTCATATTTCACCAAAGCAGCGACACCCATCATTTACATGTTACATAATCCTACAACAAATGCCATCTGTCTGCTTGTTTCCCCCATGACTGTACGAGATGCCACCACTTTATTAACGTCTATCAATTACAGGAGCCTCCCAGGATTCCCCCTTCAATATGTCCGCCACAGCACTGGTCGACATCCATTACTGTGCCAAGGCTGGCTGGACCTGATCTTTCTTCAATCCCGTTTCCTTTGATTTCCGTTACTACAAACCATCGTGTAATATATGATATTACCAGATTGTGCAGCGCCCCCTAGAGGGTGGGATGTCATGTCATTGAGTGAAAATTGTTTTCACGTAATAGTGTCGATGCAGTCATTAATAGCAGACTGTGAATTGTTGAGTGCTGTGGTCTGTTCGTCTTTACTTCATCATAGTAGAGGCAGTCTGGCAATTATGAACCGATTGATATATTTCGTGTACTTTGCTGCCTAGGTAAATAATGATACTGGAATGTGTACATAGCAAGGTATTTGGCCTGTATCCAGAATGTAAACATGTGTCAAATGGTGCAGTAATGTAACTAATTATTACTTTGTACTCACATGTTTATTGTTCACGGATGTTCTTTGCAGAAGAAAATCAGCTACATGAAAATTCTATTGTCATATGGTTTAATTTTGGAAAAAATATTTTTTTTGTGGCTTACAATATATTTTACATCTGGTTCTATAAGTTCACAAGGGTGGTTGGACCACAAGGTTGGTGGCAAGTTCACAAGGTCTATAAGTTCGGATAGTGATGACCTTTATTGAATTTTTCATAAATATTGTAGACACAGTCAAACGATATCTGTGATTTGTTTGTTTGTTTGTTGTTTAAAGCCGCACTCAGCAATATTCCTGCTATATGACACCGGTCTGTACATAATTGAGTCTGAACCAGGCAATTCAGTGATTGATATCATGAGCATCAATCTAGGCAATTGGTATACGATGACATGCATCAACCAAGTCAGCGAGCAGATATCTAGGAGTACTCACAGTTAGTGGGTGGCTGGTATGCTTGTTCCAAGGCTGTACTGAAAGATAAGGGTGTATTGAATGGGCAGACAGGCAAATTTCAGCACAATTTCAGCTGGGTACACATTGTAACCATACAGGGAACAGCACTCAGGACTTCGGCACAATCTGCCAATCCTGGGTGTGAATCCAAGATTCCTTCTGATCATGGTCTTCAATCTGGCAGCAATGTATCCATTGTGACAGAAGACACATAAAAGGTACAGTTGAGAGAACAATGGCGCTCAGATTCACATCAATCCTTTGTTCTGAAAACTGAACCTTTATTTAAGAAATAAACAGGGTGTGGGAGTTGTTTATCATCCAATGAAACACTGCAGGGAGAATAAACCATGAGGGCTGCATAGATGAGAAACAACTTCCACGAATCGTTAATTTCTTATATGAGATATCAACATGATGTACAGCCTCTTACAGATCATAAAATGTACAAGCTTCAAAAATATTTACCATATTTTGATAATGATGACTCCCTCAATAGAATCCAACCTTGACAATCTCAGACAAGTCCATTTCATGCAAAAGTGGGAATTTCCACTATATTCTCACAATTATCATGACGTTTACCGGTACCTTTTCTCCCAATACCGAATGTCATATCACTCCCGCTTTTGGATGCGATCTTTCGACCATCATGTTTATCTGCATTGCCCAGCTACATCTATCGGAAACAACTCACTAGACACTCCCTCTCAAAAACAACCGTGTCCAACATATGGCATAAGCAAGTTACGAGCTCATTTTTGAAACTCCAGGAATGACATCATGATGTTTCATCGTGAAATAAACCATGTTTCGTTCTCCATTGTTCTGTGCGATATATCGTGTAACTATCGTAGATATCCCAATGAAGTCCTACCCTTGGTCATATGTTAATTAGTCTTTCAAACCTAGATAAAACTATTTCCAGTACTAGCTCATATATGATTACATCTAAATAATTAAATTCAACCTGTTAACAAATCACATCTATTTCAGATGCAGAATGAGCAATAAAGTGACTTTTACCCTGAACTTATTCTGTCAATGAGGCATAAAAATTCCAACTAAACCCATATAGAATTTAAATCACTGATAGAAAACTCAACACCATCATTTAGTTCTTTAAGGTTAAACTGAACCATTATTTTACATTCAAGCTTTAACCACCTTTCATTTGAAAATAATAATCGGTTAATTCTAA
Source organism: Haliotis cracherodii (assembly GCF_022045235.1). Lineage (NCBI taxonomy): Eukaryota > Metazoa > Mollusca > Gastropoda > Lepetellida > Haliotidae > Haliotis > Haliotis cracherodii. Next base: position 22,079,486 of record NW_027266341.1, on the reverse strand, counting down.
AAATATCAATATCTTAAAAGTATGATATAAATCAGTGTATCTCAGTTTATCACCAGATAAAAGCGTCAGTGCTTTTGTATACTCTGAGCAGTAATATCTATGCATCTAACTAAGTCTACACAATGTTGTGCTCGAAAAAGATATTTTCCATACAACTACTCTTGGTTTGATCCTGATTCCATGACAACTAATAATATTACAACATCAAAGACCTCTGTTGGTTCCCCAGTGATTGTAATTAAGTAAAATGATACATGGGAAATAAGAAGCTGTTAAGGTCACGTATCATGTAACAATTTCTTATTTTTCATCTTGTGAAAAAGAAAATATTAATTTCCTATGGTCTCTATGAAAAAAACAACCCACTTTGATTATGATCAAGCCAAGAAAACAAGACCCGGTTTCATTATGTATTTTCTCTTTCCGGCCAGCTTTGAAATACACATTCCAAGTATTCTTAGGTTCAGTATCATGAACCTAACATCTAGTATATGGAAGTTTTCCTTTGTTTGAACAAATCTTGCTTCTTTAAAAAAAATTCTTCATATTTTAACATTTATTCCAAAGTTCTCAAAAAGCCTGAAGACTACACAACTTCATAAATGTGAAATAATACATTGGGATAAAAATCAATAATTGTTTGCCTGGTTTAAAAGCACAGTTGTTTTCTTTATAATTTGAGATTTAAGGACATTATAAACAACAAAGGATCTTGTCCCATCCATATTTCCCATAGATAATTTTAAAACACAGATATTTTCTTTTATCACCATGAGGTTCTTCAGAGACACTGCATCCAACCACCCTGTGGTGATGTAATAGAGATGTGACCTAGTTACGATGACATTGATGGAACAATGACAGCTAATGACGTCCCACTGGGGCCGCACTACCTGTCTCTCTCAGACTTAACCCATTAAGGGCTACAACTTCGGTAATGGCACCGAGGCCACTAGATGCATCACTCTGTCTTGCCTGTCAAGGTAGCTCTTACAGGTTATATTCCTTAGCTTTGACTCACCACCCAAGTCGTGTTAACCTTTTGGGGTTTACAAACAAATTGCCCCACACACTCCCACCCATCCCAGCGCCCCCCCCACACCTGAAACCCCATGGGGACTCCCGTTATCCCATGCCTGTTTTATTTGTTTGTTTCTTGTTTAATACCAAACTCAGCATTATTCCAGCTATATGACAACGATCTATAAACAATCGAGTCTGGACCAGACAATCCAGTGACTGACATCATGAGCATCGATCCATGCAAATTGGGATACAATGACATGCATCAACCAAGTCAGCGAGCCTGACCACCCAATCCCGTAAGTCGCCTCTCACAACAAGCATAGTCGCATGCTATGGCAAGCATGGATTGCTGAAGACCTATTCTACCCCGGATCTTCACGGGTTCCATGCTTGTTTTAGAAGCTCCAGAAAAAGAATTGGGTGATGACTTATTCAGTTGGCTGATTGACATTCATCATGCCCCAAAGCAGATATTCAGATACATGTATAAAACAGATCTGATCATACACACACTGTAGTTTATACTGCAGGTTTATCTGTACTGAAACATATGTACAAGTCAGTTGTTGGTGGTCTGTTGTTTTACGCCACATTCAGCAATATTCCAGCTATATGATGGCGGTCTGTAAATAATCAAGTCTGGACCAGACAATCCAGTGACTGATATCTTGAACATTGATCCATGTAATTGGAATCGATGACATGCTTCAACCAAGCCAGTGAGCCTGACCACCCTATCCCGTTAGTCGCCTTTTACGACAAGCATAGTCGCCAGTCAGTGGGAATGCGTATAGGGTTAGAAAAAAATACAAACATTACCGACTTATAGTGCAACCATGTGGTGTAGTTATTCTGTTATTGTCAGGTCCAGGTAGTTCTGTGGGTACCCTGGTCCTTCTCAACCAACCCGACCCAAGCACCCTATAACAGGCTATTGTGATATAGCTGGAACATTGGCATTGAATTTTATTATTCACAACTGATTCTTGAAAACAACTTCCATGTTACGTTATTGGTGTAAAATGTTTAAGTGTCTATATTAATGTTTGGTCTTACATTCATCTTGTTTAACACATGCTTACATTTTTTTGTGAGAAAAACAATTCTGAAAGTATGTTTAACCCATCTTATCTCAAAACCAAACACGTCATGTATGTTGTTGTACATTTAATGCAATAAACTTTTTATAGGCTTTTTTTTAACTTCATTACCTATAATTTCTTCAAACTGAAGTGTGTTTTTTGACAGATTGAAAGCATTATGGGTGGTAGAATGTTTTGTGTTTTATTTAGTTATTGCTCTAGTGTCAGTCATCTCACGACAGCAATGCACCAAAAATGGACTTTGTGCCCAAGTGGGGAATCAAACCCACCTCTCGGCATGACAAGCATGAGCTCTAACCACTTGGCTACCACACCACACCAACACAATAAATGCTAATTTAACATACACAATACATCAAGACAATTACTGGCAAGCCAGGATAAGTTGAGTTGCGACCTGACAATTAACCCTGTATGAGGTCCGGCCACTGGCATGTACCATTGTGAAGGAAGGGGTAGTGGGTGGTTCGCGACCTGTAGTATGATGGCTATGTGCGTGTCTGGCTAAGAATGCTGTTATCGACTTATAGCAACACGTGTCCACAGCAGCATAGTCAATTTCAACGTCATGACCTGCACATAAACAACATGCATACACCCTTTCTACCTGTGACAGACCAAATATGGTTGCCCAACTTCTGTGCACCACGTATGTGTATTAATAGTGTTCTATGAGTTGGTTCAAACTTATCCAGGATTACCAGTAGCATATTTGAAAACATAACCCCCATACAATTCTAAATAAATCTGAATAAACTAGGTGAGGTGAGGTGAAATGGGGTTTAACGTTGCGTCAAAGATTATTGCACTTATATAGCGATGTACATGCACGTGTATGTGTGTGTGTGTGTGTGTGGCTGCTTGTACTAGTCCGTACTGATGCCGATTTATAGTTACTAGCCCACTGAGATACCATGCCGCAGTTTAACATGAATACCCCACTCAGACACAGTATACTGACTCCGAGCCGACCAGTCCTTGTTTTAGCCCCTTAATGCCGAGCGCCAGGCAGGGTAACAACAAGTACCGTCTTATAACGTCTTTTGGTATGACACGGTCGGGGATCGAACCCCGGACCTTCCGCTCTCCGGGCGGACGCTCTACCATTAGACCACGGAGGCGGTCTCTGAATAAACTAAAAACAAGCCTCCAATGTGACCCACTACTTAACACCTAATGGGTTTATGTTGTCTATTTGGATCAATGGAGGCAGCAGGATTGGCCGTGTCCAACAAACCTGTCATCCCTGGATACCATGCTTTCTTTCATCACCCCAACCAGGATGAATTCTCTGGAAAACCATTTAATATCATCAACAGAAGCTTACTGCCACCTCTGTATATGACTACTGACAATGGTGTGTCAATCACAAGGACAGTGTAGCTTATTTCACTCTCTCCAGACACTTATGTAAGTCATGGGATTTTTTCCTGTCTCAAACAGTCTCCGTCATCAGTCTTTAGGGATTTCGGTAGATTCATCTAAAATAGATTGTTATATACAACTTGACTTTCTGCTGTCTTTCAGTAAATTGCATTGTTGTTTTTAAGATACAGTGAAATACTTTATGGCTTTGCTGGCAAATAATTTGACTATGTGTCTCCTTTACACTATAAGTAAACAGCTGGCTTTCACTTAAAGTTCATGACTACATATATATTTTATCCTGTATCTCAAAATCAATATAGCAGATTATTTTTGACATTGTAGTTAATCTCTATTTATTATGTTGGGTGGTCGGGTAGCCTAGTGGTTAAAGCGTTCGTTCTTCACGCCAAAGACCTGGGTTCGATTTCCGACATGGGTACAATGTGTGAAGCCCATTTCTGGTGTCCCCCGCCGTGATATTGCTGGAATATTGCTAAAAGCGGCGTAAAACCACACTCACTATTTATTATGTACCCACTAAGTAAGTGTGAATTGGATATATTCTAGGCACCTAAGCACAGTTTCTATTTGTGCCTAGTACGTGTATTCGTTGGTGCTTGTCACTTTTCATTTGTCACAATACAATATAATTTGAAAATTAGGTCATAGATAAACCAATAGCTATTTGGTAGTAATTTATCCTCTACTCCAATGATTGATACCTCTTTCACAGTTCTACCCAGAAGAAAAGAGCTCTAGCTCCGTAACAGATCTACCCACCAGCAATGACTATTAGCTCTTTAATATACATATCCTCAAGCAAACATCAGTAGCTATCAATATCAATATGATATCAAATGTCCTTAATACTCAATCAGTTTTCTCCTTACACAGGATAGGTGACTTGAATCGTAACTTTTCTTTTACTGGTCTTAAGATAGAGGAACTTAGGAAGGAAGGCAATCTGTTCTCACACTGGAGACAGGAGATCCTACTGTTTAAGAGGGGCGGTCGGGTAGCCTAGTGGTTAAAGCGTTCGCTTGTCACGCTGAAGACACGGGTTCGATTCCCGACATGGGTACAATGTGTGAAGCCCATTTCTGGTGTCCCCCGCCGTGATATTGCTGGAATATTGCTAAAAGCGGCGTAAACCTATACTCACTCACTCACTCACTACTGTTTAAGACTGTTGATATTGTGTGACTGATGTAACGGACATCGTCTTATGAAGTGAGAGGTATCACTTTGATCAGGGGATAAGAAGCAATTTGTCCCGCTCTGATTATATGGCCAAAACATTGGAACCAAGATAACCCTTTTTATATGGCTTATATCAAATGTGAGGTCACTCTTTCTTTTGGACACGTAGCACCATGATAACCAGTTTTGTGATGTGACTACCATTAAGCACCATGGCTACCCCTTTTTGATAGGACTAATTAGAACCACAGTTACCCCTTCTTGATAGAACTTAGGATTATGGTAACTAGTTTTGTGATAAGACTTAGTACCATGGTTACCTTTATGATTTAGCACCATGGTAACGGATTGTGATGTGACTTTACACCATGGTTACCCCTTTTTTATAGAACTTAGCACCATGGTAACTGATTATGATGTGACTTAGCACAATGGTTACCCCTTTTTTTATAGAATTTAGCATCATGGTAACTGATTATGATGTGACTTTGCACTGTGGTTACCCCTTTTTTTATAGAACTTAGCACCATGGTAACTGATTGTGATGTGACTTTGCACCATGGTTTCCCCCTTTTTTTTATAGAACTAAGCACCATGGTAACTGATTGTGATGTGACTTTGCACTGTGGTTACCCCTTTTTTATAGAACTTAGCACCCTGGTAACTGATTGTGATGTGACTTAGCACCATGGTTACCCCTTTTTTATAGAACTTAGCACCATGGTAACTGATTGTGATATGACTTAGCACAATGGTAACTGATTATGATGTGACTTAGCACTGTGGTAACCCCTTTTTCATAGAACTTAGCACCATGGTAACTGATTGTACATTTCTTAGCACCATGCTAACTGATTATGATGTGACTTTGCACTGTGGTAACCCCTTTTTCATAGAACTTAGCACCATGGTAACTGATTGTGATATGACTTAGCACAATGGTAATTGATTATGATGTGACTTAGCACTGTGGTAACCCCTTTTTATAGAACTTAGCACCATGGTAACTGATTGTGACATTTCTTAGCACCATGGTAACTGATTGTGATATGACATTGCACCACAGATGTAGCATGTTAGCTTGCCTAAAAAATACCTACACAATAAAAGGTATGAAATCATTACCCTTTTTGACATTATGGCTCAAAATGACCACTTGTTTTGTTAGACTTAAAAATTTCTCTAATTCCTACTTCTGCTTCACTCACTACAGACCGCCACCATGGACTAGTGGATAGAGCGTTTATCTCAGAAGCAGAAAAACGGGTAGTTTGATCCCTGGCCGCATCATTCCAAAAGATGTTACAAAATGGTACTTGTTGTTTCCCTGTCTATTATTTGGCATTACGGGGATGAAATAAGGACTGGTTGGCAATATACTGAGTCCATGTTAAACTGTGGCATGGTATGAAACAAACATTATTCCGGAATAGTCCAAGCAGCTACCATGTGCAGGCAAGTTGCTATATAAGTGCAATAAACTTGAACGTGATGTTAAACCCCTTTTCACCTCACCTCACAATCCACAGAAAAGGCACACATTAAGACAGGAGGAACTGGAAGCTTGCGGCAATTATATTAAACTCCTTAAAAACCTGTTCCATGTCATTGTCAAAATCAATTCTGCCACATTTTAATTTGATTAGTTCATGATTTAAAAAAATCAAGAAAAAGTATTCACCAAAACAACTAATACCACAACCTTAAACCATTCAAATCAATATCTCAGTTAAACCATTTTCTAATTGCTTTCAAGAAACCAATAACTCCATTCAAACTGACATGGAAATACACACATTATACAAACATTTATTTACGTCCAAATTCCAAAATGCCATAAACCAAACACTCCTCATCAATGTAAGCCATCAAACCCCGTTCTCCATATGTGCCCAATAAAATGTGTCAGCATAAGATTTAATAAATGTCGACATTAAGGAGCTATAAACCTAATTTTACTGCAGCATAGCACACTCTAACAGCCCTGCATTCCACAAGGTGAGGGGTGTGCTGTGATTGGCGTGTAATGAACGTGACATGAGTTGCATGTGCAATGAAGGATGTTGTCACTGACAATCAGAGCCTTTCACTCTTGGCAGGTGAAGAAGTGAAGGGGGAATCACACTGCGCAATATGACCTGTATTACTTCAGCAGTAAAAAGTATGACCTGTATTGGTCCAGAAGAGCAATATGACCTGTATTTATTGGTTCACACAGTATGCAATATAACCTGTATCACTTCAGCAGTGAGAAGTATGACCTGTATTGGTCCAGAAGAGCAATATGACCTGTATTTATTGGTTCAAACAGAATGCAATATGACCTGTATTTATTGGTTCAAACAGTATGCAATATAACCTGTATTTATTGGTTCACACAGTATGCAATATGACCTGTATTTATTGGTTCAAACAGTATGCAATATGACCTGTATTACTTCAGCTTTGAGAAATATGACCTGCATTGGTTCAGAAGAGCAATATGACCTGTATTTATTGGTTCAAACAGTATGCAATATGACCTGTATTTATTGGTTCAAACAGTATGCAATATGACCTGTATTACTTCAGCAGTGAGAAGTATGACCTGCATTGGCTCAGAAGAGCAATATGACCTGTATTTATTGGTTCAAACAGTATGCAATATGACCTGTATTTACTGGTTCAAACAGTATGCAATATGACCTGTATTACTTCAGCAGTGAGAAATATGACCTGCACTGGTTCGGAAGAGCAATATGACCTGTATTTATTGGTTCAAACAGTATGCAATATGACCTGTATTTACTGGTTCAAACAGTATGCAATATGACCTGTATTACTTCAGCAGTGAGAAATATGACCTGCACTGGTTCGGAAGAGCAATATGACCTGTGTTTATTGGTTCAAACAATATGCAATATGACCTGTATTACTTCAGCACTGAGAAATATTACCTGTATTCATTATTTCAAACAGTAAGAAATATGACCTGTATTACATAAGCAGTGAGCAATATGACATGTATTGGTCCAGAAGAGCAACATGACCTGTATTCAATAGTTCAAACAGTAAGCATTATGACCTGTACCGGTATTCATTTGTTCAAACAGTAGACAATATGATTATTGGTTTAAACAAAATGCAATATGACCTGTATTTATTGGTTCAAACAGTATGCAATATGACCTGCATTACTTCAGCAGTAACTTCATTACTTCAGCACTGAGAAATATTACCTGTATTCATTTTTTCAAACAGTAAGCAATATGACCTGTATTACATAAGCAGTGAGCAATATGACATGTATTGGTCCAGAAGAGCAACATGACCTGTATTTAATAGTTCAAACAGTAAGCATTATGACCTGTACCGGTATTCATTTGTTCAAACAGTAGACAATATGATTATTGGTTCAAACAAAATGCAATATGACTTGTATTTATTATTTCAAACAGTAAGCAATATGACCTGTATTACATTAGTAGTGAGCAATATGACATGTATTGGTCCAGAGGAACAAAATGACCTGTATTCATTAGTTCAAACAGCAAACAATGTGACCTGTATTCAATAGTTCAAACAGTAAGCAATATGATCTGTATTTCGTCTGTATTTATTAGTTCAAACAGTAAGCAAAATGACCTGTATTCATTAGTTCAAACAGCAAACAATATGACCTGTATTCAATAGTTCAAACAGTAAGCAATATGATCTGTACCAGTATTAATTCGTTTAAACAGTAGACAATATGACCTGTATTCATTAGTTCAAACAGCGAACAATGTGACCTGTATTTCATCTCTATTTATTAGTTCAAACAGTAAGCAAAATGACCTGTATTCATTAGTTCAAACAGTAAGCAAAATGACCTGTATTCATTAGTTCAAACAGTAAGCAACATGACCTGTATTCAATAGTTCAAGCAGTAAGCAAAATGGCCTGTATTCATTAGTTCAAACAGTAAGCAATATGACCTGTATTCAATAGTTCAAGCAGTAAGTAAAATGGCCTGTATTCATTAGTTCAAACAGTAAGCATTACTACCTGTATTCATTAGTCCAAACAGGAAGTAATATGACCTGTATTCATTACTTCAAACAGTGAGTAATATGACCTGTATTCATTAGTTCAAACAGTAAGCAATATGACATGTATATTTAGTTTAAACAGGGATCAATATGACCTGTATTCATTAGTTCAAACAGTAAGCAATATGACCTGTATTCATTAGTAGTGAGTGAGTGAGTGAGTATGATTTTACGCCGCTTTTAGCAATATTCCAGCAATATCACGGCGGGGGACACCAGAAATGGGCTTCACACATTGTACCCATGTCGGGAATCGAACCCGGGTCTTCGGCGTGACGAGCAAACACTTTAACCACTAGGCTACCCGACCACCCCAGTTCATACAGTAAGCAAAATTACCTGTATTCATTAGTTCAAACAGTAAAGCAATATGACCTGTATTCATTAGTTCAAACAGTAAAGCAATATGACCTGTTTTTAATGGTTTAATAGACCTTAGCTTCAGCAGTTCAGGGCTCAGATGCAGTATCCAATACATAATCTCAATAACATAAAATGTAATCACTCAAAGGGAAATAACTCATATCATTCCTATTATATACAGTGACTATCAACTTGGGAGTATCAGTTTCGCCTGGAAGTTAAATGCACAAGAGGGTCTAAAGTTGGGATACAGGGTAGGACACCCATACCTTGCTCAACCTGTCATGTGTTTTGTTCACTTGGTCACTTTTCCATAGTGTGCATATCCACATTTCAAGACCCGTGAAGATATGGGGTAGAAAAGATCTTTAGCAACCAATGCTTGCCATAAAATGTGACTATGCTTGTCATAAAAGGCTACAAACAGGATCAGGTGGTCAGGCTCACTCCCTTAGTTGATGCATGTCATCAATCCCACATTGCGAGGATCGATGCTCAGTATATCAATCACTGGATTGTCTGGTCCAGACTTGATTATTTACAGACTGCCGTCATATAGCTGGAATATTGCCGAGTGCAGCGTTTAACAACAAACCAACCAACCACATTTCAAAATCCTGTATGCCTCTGTAAAGATGTCCCTCCTTATACCAAATACCTAGGTTTGATTACCAAGGACTATACTACTGTGACATTGCTGGATATTGCTACATGGCTAGACTAACATATAGTTTCTGAAATGAACATATTTTACAGAATAAAACAGCTATTATTGTTATCAAATATGATAAAAAGGAGCTAAGAGATGTTCTTCATTATCAGAAACTTCAGAAATCTAGACTTGCATTGGCTGTATTGTATATATTTGTTTTAAGGTCAGTATGACAAACTATTGGGTGGCTTAAACAGCCATAGTTGCTCCATGTGATATTGGCTTAACGACACCAAGGCTTATAAAGAGCTCCCTTCCCTTAAGGGATATTTTTAGATATACATAAATCAGTCAACAAGATCAACAGCATCAATAGACATTTACAAGAAAACAACTTCTACAAAAGTACATGGCTGATTAATTAAAAACTCTTTAAAGCAGAAAGTTTATCCAAGCTTTACATGAAAAATTAATATATCTGATGTTGAATTTTAAACTCCTTATTTTATCATCAAATAAGAGTTCACTTTCTAAAACACACGAAGGAAAAAACCAAAATAAATTAATTTTGAATTTTCAGCGAAAATACCCATTATCTTTGGTTCGGTCATTCAGAAACATCAAGCCAAGAGTTAATAAAACCTTCCCAACTGTATTGAAATTCTTAACATCACTCCATTCTCCTTAATCTAAATTTGCTATAGGAATGACACCACAGTATTTTCGTCATGTGCTTCATTTAACTGGCTGACTTGCCTTCAATTCTCTGTTTGGCATGCTCGGCACATGCGAGACGTGTGCCCACTTTGTACAGCACTGTCAGGGAAATCAAAGCAATCGGCCTTAATTGATTGGATTAGAGGTAAAAATGAGAGAAGGGAGAGAGTGGGGGTTCAGCACATGTTCTAGCTGTGGGCCAGCAAGGCCTGCTGGACTGATAATGACCGTCACCAGGGCTGACCGTTGGCATCCTACCGGCTGTGTTTGGGTGCGATGTTTTGACTTATGGTTTTGAATACACGATGCCCAAGAACAATAAAATTGTACGCTTATTAAACTAGTGTTTGCGATTGAAAGTGTTTGGCGTTTTGTTTAGAATTTATGAACAAAGTGTGTTCTTGTGTTGAAAACAAGAGGATGTATTTTGGTGTGATGTTTAGATTTTTTAATGAGGCTGCCAACCCCCTTTTTGTTATGTGGGATTTTGGTGTCTTATTTAGAGTGAGTGAGTGAGTACGGTTTTAGTCCGCTTTTAGCAATATTCCAGCTATATCACGGCGGGGGACACCAGAAATGGGCTTCACACATTGTACCCATGTCGGGAATCGAACGCGGGTTTTCGGCGTGACGAGCGAACGCTCATAACCACTAGGCTACCCGACCGCCCCTCTTATTTAGAGGGTATTCGGGACTGAGCAATGTGGAAAGGGGGACGCAAAAGAAATCGCATTTTTTGTGCAGATTCAACATTTTAAAAAAATAATGGAGTATGCAAAACATTTATTTTTTCGATATCTTTTCAATAATTGAACTTCAAATTGCACTCTTTTCTCAATGCTTTGGAAATTGTTTTTCGTAGTAATCGTGATTCAGGGCTAAGCAATGAGATAAACTGAGTGACAAATAAGATGGTATTGGGGATTCAGCGGAGGGAGTCTGCACCCTCTTGAATACATGGTGTTCAGTCAAAGAATATTCCAAAGATGTTTGAAGCAAATGACTGCACGTATTGGATGTATTTGGGTATGATATTTGAAATAAAGGAAATTAAGGCAAATGGATCTGATTTGAAGGTAATCTGTTAAGCAAGCAAAAATGTATATATATGATCAATTAATCCGGAATTTTGTTAATCCTCTCCACATCACAGTGCAAGTCTGGGTTGTCTGGTCCAGACGCGATTATTTACAGACCGGCTTATAATAGCTAGACTATGGCTGAGAGCGGCGTTAAATAATAAAATAAGCACAAATTTACCACCAAAAGTAGCATATTTTCACTGTACTATATATACTTTTTCTTGTTTACCTTTTTGTGGGTGTAATATGCATCTAACCCAATCCACCAAATCTGATGTAATGGAATTTATTTATGAAATATTTGTGTTACCAATCACATTAGTAAACAAGCTGAATTTAAGGCAAAATACAACAGATATAGCAGTATAGTACAAATACATGAGATCTTTATGTATGAATATTTAGTAATCCCTACTGTTATTGAAAATAAATTAATATCAGTTTTCATCATCGCTGACTTGGTTGATGAATATCATCGTATCTCAATTGCATAGATCGATGCTCATGATATCAATCACTGGATTGTCTGTTCCGGACTCGATTTTTTTACAGACAGCCGTCATATAGCTGGACTATTGCAGAGTGCGGCGTTAAACACCAAACAAACAAAACAGTTTCCACCAATTTTTAGTTTGTTTGAAATTTATTGTTTGTTGTTGAACGCCGTACCTGGCAATATTCTAGCTACATGCCGGCAGAGTTTGTATAAGAAAAATAACAAGAATATCAAGTTCATATAACGGTAATACATTAAGTTTTTAAAAAAAACAACATCTATAAAGTCATCAAATAAACGTAAATCAGGAAAGAAACCTGGGAATACATCGGATGAATGTATATAGCATGGGAATTCAATTTCAATATTTTCACAGCCCTATTCAAATAAATACTACGAACTTGCATGTCACAGCAGGAACTATGTTTCCGTTTTGTCGAACATATCCCCCAAACACACCATAATGACCAGAGCAGAGGTCAGCAACTGGTTTCCAATTAGGCGTCCCCAGTGGTCGGTGATTACCATGTGTTGGCCAGACTTGACCACTCCAGGACAATTGTAGAGGAAATAACAGTAAATCAGCCAGAGGACTGTGGGGACTAATCTTTATGCATGTAGATCAGCTCCTTCACTTGTCCAACTGCTGCGATGACTAACTAAATCTTCTATTTGGTCAGCGGCAATGGCCATGAATGCATTGTTGCCATATTTGCCAGCTGCTCAATCGAGAAGCTAAATCATTCATTTTGTGGAGAAAGCAGAATCACGGACTTTTATAACTTGTTATACAAGTCCGTGGCAGAATGTAATATGAGCTAGGTTGAATCTGTAACCACCCCTATGTCAACATATAAGCTTGGCTAGCTACCAAAAGGACTTAATATTTAATAAGTCAGATAGTTGTCATCATAATTACAAGGGCCACCACCATCGGTACCCTCATCATTACCTCCACAACCAACATCATTATCTCGTCTCTGCCATCACCACCACCATCATCATCAGACCCGTCAAGATCCGGGCAAGAATAGATCTTCAGCTACCCATGCTTGCAGTAAAAGCCGACTATGCTTGTTGTAACAGGCGACTAACGGGGTCGGTTGGTCAGGCTCGCTGACTTGGTTGATGCATGTCATCGATCTCAATTGGGTGGATCGATGCTCATGATGTCAATCACTGGATTGTCTGGTCCAGACTCAATTATTTACAGACCGCCGTCATGTAGCTGGAATGTTGCTAAGTGCGGCGTTAAATAACAAACAATCACCATCATCATCATCATCATCATCATCCCACTACCATCATCCATGATATATTTATTACACCACACCACCACCACCTTTATCATCCTTATCGTCGTTGTCCCCATCCCCACCACCAATATCATCATCTCCGCTAACATCATTACAGCGACTAACATCACACCCACCATCATTCCCGCCTCCATCATCATCATCACCATTCTCACTGCCATCATGATGATAGCAACAAACATCACCATTCCCGCAACCACAATCATCATCATCATCATCATTCTCACTGCCATCGTCATGATAGCTACCAACATCACCATTCCCGCAACCATCACCACCATCATCATCATCATCATCACCATCACTCTCACTGCCATCGTCATGATAGCTACCAACATCACCATTCCCGCAACCACCACCACCACCACCATCATCATCATCATCATCATCATCATCATCATCATCATAATCACTGCCATCATCATTACAACGACCAACATCACCATCCTCACAACCAACATAATAATTGTCGTTTTTGCCATCACCAAAACCGCCATCATCCTCGTCGTCGTCGTCGTCTCTGCCAACATCATCATCATCATTATTATCACTATCATCAATGTCCCATTCATAATCATTATGATCCAGCTGATCGCTATACATCACACATTAAATCCATCTACGTCACTTCAACTTATGCTATTCTGACATTTTGCGGGAATAAAAGTGTCAGTTTGCAGTGTTGTGTGTAATCATTGCCATATTTCAAAAGCAGTGTGAGTGCCAGAGCGTTTGTCCTTACATCGTCATGCTGTGGAAGCTTTGGAAGAGCTCAGGACTACAAAAAGACTCGGGTCATGCAGTACATCTGTCCAAAACCCATTAGATCTGTACGACTATAAAAAGCACCCATGTCATGATGTAAATCTCCCCAACACCCCTGTAGATTTGTGTGGCTAGAGCGCCCATCTCATGATGTAAATCTCCCCAACACTCCTGTAGATTTGTGTGACTAGAGCGCCCATGTCATGATGTAAATCTCCCCAACACTCCTGTAGATTTGTGTGGCTAGAGCACCCATGTCATGATGTAAATCTCCCCAACACTCCTGTAGACTTGTGTGACTTTTAAAGCACCCATGTCACACTCGTGTAGATTATCATTTGTATAACTATGAAAGTACTCTCTGATTGTACAACTATCCAACTTTTGTGGAGATCTGTACATCTATCAATGAACTCATTTCGTGGTGAGTAAAGTTGGATGGTTGGTTTGTTGTGTAACACCGCACTCAGCAATATTCCAGCGATATGACAGCGGTCTGTAAATAATCGAATCTGGACCAGGCAATCTAGTGATTGATATCATGAGCATCGATCTCCACACAATAGGGATCGATGACATGCTGCTAAGTAAAGAGGCGAGTAGACTAACATCTAGTCTTTGCAATGAACACACTCTGTGTGTGTGTGTGTGTGTGTGTGTGTGTGTGTGTGTGTGTGTGTGTGTGTGTGTGTGTGTGTGTGTGTGTGTGTGCGTGTGTGACTGCTTGTTCTAGGAGCCGGACTGATGCCGATTTACATTGCTAGCCAACTAAGATACCATGCAGCATGTGTTCATGAATCGGTATCAAATAGTGATGATACCAGGTATTTGCACCCCCCTTCAACATCCGGGTTAGGATTGGTCTTCAGCAACCCATGCTTGTTGTAAGAGGCGACTAACAGGATCGGTTGGTGAGGCTCGCTGACTTGGTTAATGCATTTCAGCGTATCCCAATTGCGTTGATCGATCCTTGTCAGGTCTATACTCGATCGTGTACAGTACATAATGTGGATGGAATATTGCCGAGTGCGGCATTGAACAACAAATAAAAGGTGTTCGTGAAAAGGAGCTATGTAACTAAAAGTAACAAAATCCTTTTCCATAACCACAAGAAAGTTTCATTGTACAATTCCAACTATATCATAAGCATGTGTTGAATCACCTTCAAATAGTGATGATACACATGTTTGCGAAAATGTGAGAATACCCTGACCTACCGCTGGCACCCGTCACAAACACATGCAAAGGCAAGTCAATTGTCAACCTGAACAAACACGGGAACATATGGTACAAGTGAAAATAATGAATTGCATCGGACAACATGCTCAACACTGCGCCAAATGTGGAAATATCCTCCACACGTCTACTTTTTGAATGATTTACGAAGAACTTCAAAGTTGTAACCCTGGTCAAACTTCTTTCGAGAAGCGTCCAATGATGCTGTTTGAAATCTTCGTAGAAAGAAGATGCGCGATTGTGCCTCACAAGTTGTGTAATGTAGACAACAAAGGTTGGAGTTCCTGGAATATGTCTCTATTTCTAAAGGAAAAGTTGACCATTGGAAAGTTGAAATCATCCCTCTTGTGGGTATTTTTTGTCACTCTGAATTGATGCAGAGGTCTTTATATGTAACAGATGAGGCGGTTTTATGGGTCTCTTTTATTTCTAGTTCAGGTGGGTAAAGTTGGTGGACGAAAGTTGGCTATTTGACCATTATTGAACGATATCAGTCTTGTTGTTCAAGCACTGAAACACCCAAGTCTTGTTGTACAAGCACTGAAACACCCAAGTCATGTTGTAGAGCACTGGAACACCCACGTGTTGGTGTACAAGCACTGAAACACCCAAGTCATGTTGTAAAGCACTGGAACACCCACGTGTTGTCGTACAAGCACTGAAACACCCAAGTCATGTTGTAAAGCACTGGAACACCCACGTGTTGTCGTACAAGCACTGAAACACCCAAGTCATGTTGTAAAGCACTGGAACACCCACGTGTTGGTGTACAAGCACTGAAACACCCAAGTCATGTTGTAAAGCACTGGAACACCCACGTGTTGTCGTACAAGCACTGAAACACCCAAGTCATGTTGTAAAGCACTGGAACACCCACGTGTTGGTGTACAAGCACTGAAACACCCAAGTCATGCTTAAGCAGAGATTCTTATGATCATGTAAAGGGTTTGTTGCTTTCATTTACAAGTTCTGAAGCACTCCAACCATGTTGTATATAAGTGGGACATGATCAGGTGAGCTTCAGCAGCAGCTGATTCATCAGCAGTCAACGGACTCGGGATGTGGACACGTCTGATAACCACCAATTACTAATTTGAATCAACTGTATGAAAATAATCAGCTTTCCCGTCATCAATCTTAGAAGATAATAAAATAACTATCAATATCCGAGGCGTCTTAAAAAAACATTCCTGGTATCTCTTGAAGAAGTCATCGGCATCCCCTCGTCATAGTCTACGACTGTGTGCCTGGTCCCCTGTAATTGGTCAAGCACTTCCTTAAGTCAGATGTGTAACCTGATGATAATCAGCATTCTATAGCTGTCACTCAGACTCAAAGGAAGGGTCAATTGCAGGGCCCATTGAAATGAAGTGAAAGTCAGAAAAATCAGAGTATTTAATTGAATCGGAGAAATCTCATGTTGAGGAAAAAGCGTATTAATCGAAAATCTTTTTTCGTTTTTTTTTTATTTCTGGCAAGGATGGAATTGAAAGCAATACAAACATACTAGTGGCACTAGCAGGAGTGTGATGCGTAACAAAAAAAATAGCCCATTTCTGTTAATGGAGTGAAAGTGTAAAGATTGCCCTCCGTGAGTTAACAAATATAGACATTAGCCAACTCCCTTACAGAAAATGTATCTTAATCAAGGTTAATTGTCGTGTACCAAGCCAAATTAAACCTTCCTCCTCTCTCCTAATAATTACAATTTAAAATCTTTTCATAAGGTCCATTATCAAAATGTTAATTTAAATTTATTGAATTTTTATTAATGTTGGATGGAATTAAAATCGTCGTGAAGGCTCCAAATTAATAACTTTGATTTTTGAAAAATGATAAACAGTTTTATTGTAACTTAAGGGTGAGGTCAGTGTACGTCTTGTGAAGCAGTCATACAGGACCTAATTCTATTCCCAAGACGAATAAAGCGTTTGCTCTGACAGTCACAGTCTAACACAAAGCACTGTAACATAATTATCAATATGAAATGTTATGAACTGCCGTGCATAGTTGACAATATGCTACATGATTTTCAATTATTGATCAGATAAAAACCTCCAGTAATTTATTGTCAAAACACTTGCCACATAACCACCATCAGGGACAAAGTGTCAACAAGCTTTTTTCGTTATATTGGATTCTTGATACACCCATTAAGAACGCCTGTCCAAGCCTATAAGAGAGTAACAGTGCTTAATTTCATAACCTCTAGTTTTCCACAAATGCTGTAGCCTAGCATAGCGTAGCTGTCGGAATTTCTTCAAACACGCGCGGCTAACGTGCGCTTTCTCTGGTCTAAAAAACACAAGGGATTGTTTCAGGGGCTGACTTTTTCCCTTGACAATTTTTGACATCAAAGTTGATCAAAGCGTTAAGTGTCATCAGCCATCTGAATTACATCATCGCGATGTGGGAGCTCCTCATGGCGACAATTACAGAACGGATGAGTCAGTAGCACCAAGGAATCAGAATCAGATTGCAGAATTCACAGCTGGAGAGAGTATTGCCTCCAATCAAGTGGCTATACCATGCTATTAGATAGCATCTGTTAATATGAAATAAGGCTATTTTTTAAAAAAGGATAATTTTGTTATTTTGCTCCGCATGTGTGCTGATTTAATTCTCGGTTACAAAGATCAAAGGTATGTTCGATGGAATTAAAGATAGACAACCATACCAGTTATGAAATATGTCGAAAAAAATATATGAATGTGTCAGAAAAATAAACATTGGTTTCTTTTTATTTGTGAGATCATTTTTTAATCATTTCCTGATAGCCCTAGATTATCACATTACGAAAGCACAAGATCCCTGCTTACCAAATCAGCATGCAACTCTGTTAGTTGAAGAGGTAGGAGCAAGGATTCCTGCTAATAACTGATAGAGATTTGATAGTACACAGCCAATGAGAGAGACAGCATATTTCACTGGCCCATTATACACGTACAACTACTGATATTATGTACAGCGCGCCGATGTTTAACTAAACGCGATTACACGCGCACATTAACAATGAATGGGGTATGACGTTATTCAATACAATACAATATGTTTATTCACATGAACGCTTGAACAGTTGGTTAGTTGTTGTGGGTATATACACAGATGGACATTATATTTATATATTGAGCACAAAACTAATCAATATATCAAGGTATTGTTTGCACAACAGACTCTTACTATATAGTAAATAAATTATTTGTCTATCTGTTCCTAATTTATCAACATTTGGTATTGCGGACGTTTTGAAGTGTATGATTTGTGTTTTATTTAATTTATAATGTGGACATTATAACATTATATTCATCGTCTATCCTTCTAATTAAGCATGATAGTAAAAAAATCTGATCTTTTGGTGTTATGTTATTTATCTTAATCAAATCTTAATACTAAAGTGAGTGAGTGGGTATGGTTTTATGGCGCTTTTAGCAATATTCAAGCAATATCACGGCGGGGGACACCAGAAATGGGCTTCACACATTGTACCCATGTCGAGAACCGAACCCTGGTCTTCGGCGTGACGAGCGAACGCTTTAGCCACTTGGCTACCCGACCGCCCCCTTAATACTAAAAGTCATCCCTAAAATTCGCAATATCTGTTCACATATGTACATTTTTAAACAAAATCAACATTACCATATACATTCTCACATGTTCCGATATCATAATATTATTTAGGTTTTGAAATGAAATTGTTTTAATATACTTCTTTAAATATGTAGAATGTACATGTTTTGTACTTACTGTTCATATATTAATAGTTTGTAGAATATTACCACTGTTTCTCGATGGAATGTTACGCAATAATATCTTATCTTATCGTTACTAAGTTTAAAATTTATGAGCGCTTAAATCAGGATGCTTTTGCGCCAAGTAGCAGGCAGAGGACCAGTGAAAACTCCGAGTAGAATAGTGTGACTATGCTTGTCGTAGGAGGCGACTAACGGGATCGGGAGATAAGGCTCGCTGACTTGGTTGATGCATGTCATCGTATCCCAATTGCGTGGATCGATGCTCATGGTATCAATCACTGGATTGTCTCGTTCAGATTCGATTATTTACAGACCACCGTCATATCGCTGGACTATTGCTGAATTAAACAACAAACCAGGCAGGGTAGCAACAAGTACCATCATGTGACGTCTTTCGGCATTTTGGGATGACACGACCAGGGGTTCGAACCATCGTCCTTTCGCTCTCCGGGCGTACGCCAGTAATTAACCAATAAACAACAAATAATCATTTGGTAGGTTGGTTTGTTGTAAATTAACATCTTCGTAACTTTATTAAAAATTGAAGCTACCTCCAAACTGATTTTACATTATCTCAACTTTGTAAATGATTTTTCATTAAAACTTCTAACTCTAACGTCACATTCGATACTTGTTTGCAACTGACATTACATCTAATCTTTGGAACCTAAAAGTCGACGAAAGTTACATTACAGTATACAGTGATATTTCTTAAAACTCAATTCTTGGCCTGGCTGGATGATTAAATTCAATTTCATTCATGCTATCTGTCTGTCACATCTAATTACTGGCTAACAAATGCAATATAATTAAAATTTTAAGATCGCCTCTGCAAGGAAAATCAAGCATGAATATAACCCCGTTACAGCAGTCTGCAAATTACAGTTGACGATGTCAGGTATGCATAGTCTAAAAACTATTTTGCCCAAAAATCCATCTCACAGCGTCTTGAGTCAGTTCAAATTCCGTTTGACACTAAGCAACATTCCAAACGGAAAACTATTTCCACCAATTCTGAGAGAATCAAGTTGTGACATATGCATACCCACCATGAAGAATTACGACAAAGAGCAAAAGCCTGCGCGAAACTATCTCAAAGATGCCGCCGATCCTCTCAAAGCCCACTGCCAAGGCATCTTCCCAGCTTTCTTGGTGTGCCAGGCCTGGAATCCCCGCTGAAATGAGGCGCAATGTGGCGGCAATTTCTTGGAATCTGGTTCCCCGGGTTCCGAGGACTGGTTGAGTAGACGTGACAGGGTGATGTGTAAGAGATAGCCTGTATCCCTGCTTAGCACTGACGGACAAGAATTTCCTCTTTCACTCTCCATCACTGTGCTCTCTCAATCTGGTTCTCAGTTCACTAAACAATGGCTCAACATGCACAAAGGTGCTGGGACTACCACAAAAGTGTGCCCACAATGTTTTTCTTTCTTCTGTCCAAATGTCAATGTTGGGAATTTTATTTCTGAAACAGAACGCCCATCTGTTCGCACCTTTGTTGGGAGATTTCAGAAGCACATTTTGCTCTTTTGTTCCTGTTTTCGGGTTTCTTAGGAACGTTGATTATTTTTCAACAAAAGGATTGTTTTGTCTGTTTGGTTACCTCATCTTCATCAGTTTGGAAAATATGTCTAGCTATTAAATAATATTTAGAAGGAACCGGCATGTTGAAAAGTGAAATGGAAAACACTGAAACTGAACCAGGATGATTTTTTCCCCTCTTTTTGTTGATGCAGATCTTTTTGTCCACCGGGTGTCATTCTTGGCAAGTTCCACCATCCATCCATCAGTCTATGAAATAAAGTGCAGTGATAATGAGCTCATGTTGGTCCCAATTTATTGAATAGCTGAGATAGAGTTGTAAGTGTGTAACACTTTTACCCAATAAACACTTAAATCATTGCAGGAACAAGTTTTACTCCCCTTCAAATACAGCTAAAGTATTCTAAACATAATGCCCCATTTGACAAGAAAAGTTTATCTGTTCTATCATGCAGCTACTGCAATCAGATACATCTTAGGTGTACCAAATCCCACACTGGAAACAAATTATTTTAGAATCATTGGTTTAGGAAAACAGAACACCGAGCTCTGACTACCAGATCATTTTCTGCCTTTTTTAGTTTCCATTTTGTGTAAACCTCCCAAAGGAATTGTCCAATATTTCAAGTTTTTTTCCTTTCCCCTTAGGAGGGAATCTGGGACTTGTTGTCTAGTATTTAGAACAGTTGAAAAAATAAACAGACAAACAATGAATAGGATGCTTGATAAATGATGGTTTTATTTCAGTAAGACAACCAATATTTTCTATACTTCTTGTTGAATTCTTCAGTTAGTTAATACGAAACAGTTTCCCATGAGAATGTAACAAAAACCTATGGAATGGAATTAATAAATGGGAAGATATTGCTGCAAGCATCGGGACTATTTGTTAAGGGGGGTTAAATTGTTTGTAACGTTCATTGAAATGTTTTCAACTTTTATAATCCCTAACACACTTAAACACTGAAGATAAAGAACAATCCCAATCCATAATGACTTTTTAAAAACTATAAGATTACAAAACCTGATTTGACCTGTCATTCTTTATCCTGAAAACTGTTCCATGTATCTGATGTTGCCGTCAGGCTGGCATGTTGTTTACAGCACAGTTGCAGCTGTAGCAATATTTCAGCTCTTTCAGCCTGATTGTTTTTAAGTGGGGGGTGCAATGACAAAGTATTCTGCTTAAGGAATGGTGGTTAAACTATTCTGCTTTAGTTGCAACATTAATTCATCTTGTCCTTGTGGCATGGTTATTAGTGGTGACTGGAAGGTTGTTAAACACTTCTTCAGCTGCAACGTTAATTCAGCTTGGCCTTGTGTCCTGGTTGTTTGGTTGGTTTGTTGTTTAACGTTGCACTCAGCAATATTCCAGCTATATGACGGCGGTCTGTAAATAATCGAGTCTGAACCAGACAATCCAGTGATTAATATCATGAGCATCGATCGACACAATTGGGATCGATGACATGCATCAACCAAGTCAGCGAGCCTGACCATCCAATCCTGTTAGTCGCCTGTTACAACAAGCATAGTCGGCTTTTACTGCAAGCATGGGTGGCTGAAGATCTATTCTTGCCCGGATCTTCACGTGGCCAGGTTATAAAATAGGGTTGTGTGTAAGGTGGTTAAACAATGCTGCTTCAGCTGCAAAAATGTCTTAGCAAATCCTTGCGGCCTGGTTATTAGTGGTTAGTGGGTGGTGGTTAAACAATTCTGCTTCAGCCGAACAGTGTTTCAGCATGCCTTAGTGACGAGGTTGTTTGGGTAAATGAATGAATGGAAGTAAAATGAATCGGCCTAAGCTGAAGCAGTAATTCAGCATGACCTCGTTGCATGATAATTGTTTGGCATTTATATTTGGAGGGAAAGTCAGAGTAAAATTTTTCTGCTTAAGGAATGATGGTTAACTTAAACTGCAACATTAATTCAGCATGTCCCTGTGGCCTGGTGATTTAAAAAAGGGTTGTGTGGAAGGTGGTTAAACCATTCTGCTTCAGTGCAACAGTGTTTCAGCAAGTCCTTGTGGCCTGATTATTAATGATGTGTGGAAGGTGACTAAACAATTCTGCTTCAGTGCAACAGTGTTTCAACAGTGCTTCAGCATGCCTAAGTGACGATGTTGTTTGGGTAATGAATGAATGGTGGTGAAATGGTGGCAGTAATTCAGCATGTCCTTTTGGATGACAATTGTTCTGCATGCATGGGGGGCACGGGTGGCCCAGTCGTCTAAGACGCCACGATTCACTGTGCAGAGTTGCGTCCCTTGGGCATGCCAGAAACCTATGATTGTGGGTTCGAATCACGGTTCGCCCGATTATGTTTCTAGGTTTGTCAGCAGCATACCCCTGCTCGTGGGTTTCACCGAAGTGGTAAACATCTGAGACCTGCATCACTTCGGGCTTTCCTCCCACATTAAGCTGACACACTGCGATATAACTGGAATACTGTTAAACCCAACTCACTCACTGCATGCATGACAATCAATTCATTCTGCTTCAGTTGTATGTTTTTGCTTCAAACCAATTTATCCTTCATTTGCCATGGTTATTGTGAATTTACTTGGATTTTAAGTTTCTCAAATTTCAACATTGATATAAAATAGTAATATACTCATATTATTTCAAGACAAAATATTTCAAATCATGTGTTTTCATTTTTATAGCCTCTCCTCCCAGTACGCAAAAGAACATACGACATAACTTTCAAATACCAGTCAACACATTAGTGCACAATTACACCAATTATTATTCACTCTTCCAGGGCCAAAAACATGTACACAATGTTTACATTTAAAACAAACAGGGGCCACACAAGACGCTGCTCAAGTTTGCCAACACCTCAGTGAGAAATGACAACCTTTCGTCTACATTCTCTGCAGAATCTTCTTCACAGGTCTTAATCTGATCATACAACTGCACCTTGCAAACTCTTGCACTCTAGAAACAGTCCCAGAATATAATGCTTCCACTTTGCCTGGCACAGTTGGGGCCCAGCGCCATGGCATCAGAACCACACATTTACAAGGCAATGATAGCTGCGGTCTCAGTGGGAGACAACTTGCATCTTGCAGTTCCAGTTCACTCCATGTGCACAATGGTCATGGAACTTGACAACAAGCAGGCTAATTCGGCTGTTGGCTTATTGAAGGTTTTTACCTGATTGTAATATTATTTTTCACCATCTTTTGATGAAACATTTCATTTTGGGGTTTTCTGAATTGGACATGTTTCAAAAGGCTGAAATGACAAAGATATAACATGTGAATATATTTCGTATTAGAGTCACATTTAGGAATTCTTAAACATTTTTCTCTTGGGAGTTGCATGAATTGTACATTTCTAGGAGGTTAAAATCACAAATTTAAAACACCCACTGTTGTATGATATTCATGGTTTATAGGATTCAGCAATGACATTATTTCTCCTGAAATTTAGAAATATTTGTACATTTACAATCGCAGTCCATTATTGTAAGAAATGTATATCAATCACCGCAAATTATGTCAGAAAATATCTGTGAAATTGTGAGGTAAAATATTATGTAACCATAAATCATTACAAAAATACTACCCTACTTAGAAAGTAATTTTCAAAATTATCTCTAAACAGATTTAAAATAGACACATAAATATCAGTTTATTTTATATTCGTTTTTATTTCTTTTTTAAAAGGTTACTTTAATCATTTCCTTTCTAAGATTACTTGACAAATTACAGATACTCATTCAATGAACCATGGTTTGAAAGAAAATCAAAGCAAATGTATCCAATTTGGTTCAATCTTTATCTCGTGATTAGTGATTTCAGGTCCTATGTCAAGTTCAAAAGACTTCAATTTAAAACCAATATACTGGAATATTGAAGTTGACAGATGAAATCCTTTGATTTGACAAAATGTGTGAGAGTGATAATAAAACTTGAAACACTCTCCAAACAAACGGGAAAATCTGACAAAACATTCAGAGATTAATCTGCAAAGACAAGGAGCAGAAGATTGAAAGACACCTGGTGAATTCGTTTTTAAATGTGGGGTACTCTGTGTACAGGGAAGGGGTAGTTGTGGAAGGCGTGTGGAGTGTGGGGGTAGTTATGGAAGGGGTTTGGGGAGGCAGAGGACTGTCTGTATTGGGGTGGGCATAGTGAGAGGGGAGTGTGGGGGTAGTTGTGGAAGGGGTGTGTGTGTGGGTGCTGTTGTGGAAGGGGTGTGTGAGGGTAGAGGACTGTTTGAATTGGAGAAGGGGTAGTTGTGGAAGGGGTGTGTGTGTGGGTGCTGTTGTGGAAGGGGTGTGTGAGGGTAGAGGACTGTTTGAATTGGAGAAGGGGTAGTTGTGGAAGGGGTGTGTGTGTGGGTGCTGTTGTGGAAGGGGTGTGTGAGGGTAGAGGACTGTTTGAATTGGAGAAGGGGTAGTTGTGGAAGGGGTGTGTGTGTGTGTGCTGTTGTGGAAGGGGGGTGTGAGGGTAGAGGACTGTGTGTATTGGAGAAGGGGTAGTTGTGGAAGGGGTGTGTGAGGGTAGAGGACTGTGTGTATTGGAGAAGGGGTAGTTGTGGAAGGGGGGTGTGAGGGTAGAGGACTGTGTGTATTGGAGAAGAGGTAGTTGTGGAAGGGGTGTGTGAGGGTAGAGAACTGTGTGTATTGGAGAAGGGGTAGTTGTGGAAGGGGTGTGTGAGGGTAGAGGACTGTGTGTATTGGAGAAGGGGTAGTTGTGGAAGGGGTGTGTGAGGGTAGAGGACTGTGTGTATTGGAGAAGGGGTAGTTGTGGAAGGGGGGTGTGAGGGTAGAGGACTGTGTGTATTGGAGAAGGAGTAGTTGTGGAAGGGGTGTGTGAGGGTAGAGGACTGTGTGTATTGGAGAAGGAGTAGTTGTGGAAGGGGTGTGTGAGGGTAGAGGACTGTGTGTATTGGAGAAGGGGTAGTTGTGGAAGGGGTGTGTGAGGGTAGAGGACTGTGTGTATTGGAGAAGGGGTAGTTGTGGAAGGGGTGTGTGAGGGTAGAGGACTGTGTATTGGAGAAGGAGTAGTTGTGGAAGGGGTGTGTGAGGGTAGAGGACTGTGTATTGGAGAAGGGGTAGTTGTGGAAGGGGTGTGTGAGGGTAGAGGACTGTGTATAGGAGAAGGAGTAGTTGTGGAAGGGGTGTGTGAGGGTAGAGGACTGTGTATTGGAGAAGGGGTAGTTGTGGAAGGGGTGTGTGAGGGTGGAGGACTGTGTGTATTGGAGAAGGGTTTGTTGTGGAAGGGGTGTGTGAGGGTAGAGGACTGTGTATTGGAGAAGGGGTAGTTGTGGAAGGGGTGTGTGAGGGTAGAGGACTGTGTATTGGAGAAGGGGTAGTTGTGGAAGGGGTGTGTGAGGGTAGAGGACTGTGTATTGGAGAAGGGGTAGTTGTGGAAGGGGTGTGTGAGGGTAGAGGACTGTGTGTATTGGAGAAGGGGTAGTTGTGGAAGGGGTGTGTGAGGGTAGATGTCTATGTGTATGACTGACTGACTGACTGACTGACTGACCGAGTATGGTTTATGCTGCTTTTAGCAATATTCCAGCAATATCACAGCGGGGGACACCAGAAATGGGCTTCGCACATTGTACCCATGTCGGGAATCCAGCCTGGGTCTTCAGCGCGATGAGTGAACGCTTTAACCACTAGGCTACCCGACCGCCCCGAAAGGGTGTGTGAGGGGAGGGGGTATAGTTGTGAAAGGGTTTGTGAGGGTAGAAGAGTGAGTGAATGAGTTGTTTTTCTGCAACTTTTAGCAATATTCCAGCTATATTTGGGGTGGGAGGGGGTGGGGGCAGAAATGGGCTTCACACAATGTACCCATGGGGAATCAAACTCAGGCCTATGGCATGACAAGCGAATGCTTTAACCACTAGGCTACCCCACCACCCCAGACCTCAGAAGGAATGTGTCACAAGGTTTGAGGATGCATCATGGACAAATGGCAACATAGTGGTCATCTTCGTTTTTCACATTATTTTCACATCAAAGTACCATTAAAAAAGAATTCATTTTTTATAATAGAAATCCTCCAGTTGCATAGTACATAGTTACCAAAGGATAATTATACACCAACTCAAATTGAGAGATCATTGTTTTTCCGAAACAATCTTACATTGATGTCAAATCACCTGTGAATGTCACTTACCCGAGACACTGATGATCATTATATAGCGTATTCTTGTATTTATATCACAGACAGCTCATGAATTCAGAGAAGTGTTAATATCAAAGGTTGTGATATTTTTAGCTCACTTTAGCTCACTGGAAAGTGAGCGTATGTTGTGGTGCCATCCAACTGTCTGTTGTACACAACATTTACACATCTCCTCTAAAACATACAAGACCTGTGAACTGAACCTTTATATGAATGATCCCAGCCATATAAGGAGTCTCTAACAAGTGGTCATAGAATTCTGATCCAATTTTAAACATGGCAGCAATATTGAAAATGTCATTTTTATTCAGCCATTACTGTATACTAAGTATATCATTAAGAAATTTGAAACTTATGTTAAAGTCCTCTCGTAAGCTGATTAATACCAAGAAGTTATAATGACTTAACTGTGAAAATCCTTACGAAAATAACAGTGTGGAAGATGAACTGATTGTGGGCTAAATATACTGGTTTTTTTCTTGTCTTGTTTACTTAAGCACTCACAGGGAAGAATGGACATTTACCTGCCTTTCACATGCGCAGATGCTGTTGGCTAGAGTATACTATATCAAGACTATTAAATAGTTGGCAGTGAAGAGGATCATCCGTAAAATACAATATTCCAGAAACATCGGATTAGCTGGAGAACCTTGAAGACATGAAACCTTTTATGAATAAAGACTTCTTTATCCTTTATAACGACGTTTGTGCTACTTCTTGCTCCTTCATCAGATGAAGACGTTTCAGGGCTACTTGTTGCCCCTTCATCACATGAAGACGTTTCGGGGCTACTTGTTTCAATTCATCAGATGGTGATGTTTCAGGGCTACTTGTTGCCCCTTCATCAGAAGATGACATTTCAGGGCTACTTGTTGCCCCTTCATCACATGAAGACGTTTCAGGGCTACTTGTTTCAATTCATCAGATGGTGATGTTTCAGGGCTACTTGTTGCCCCTTCATCAGATGATGACATTTCAGGGCTACTTGTTTCAATTCATCAGATGGTGATGTTTCAGGGCTACTTGTTGCCCCTTCATCACATGAAGACGTTTCAGGGCTACTTGTTTCAATTCATCAGATGGTGATGTTTCAGGGCTACTTCTTGCCCCTTGATCAGATCATGATGCTTCAGGGCTACTTTTTCCCCTTTATCACATGATGATGTTTCAGGGCTACTTGTTTCTCCTTCATCAGATGATGACGTTTCAGGTCTACTTGTTGCCCCGTCATCAGATGATGACGTTTCAGGGATCCTTGTTTCCCCTTAATCACATGATGATGTTTCAGGGCTACTTATTTCTCCTTCATCAGATGATGATGTTTTAGGGCTACTTGTTGCCCCTTCATCAGATGATGACATTTCAGGGCTACTTGTTTCCTCTTCATCACATGATGATGTTTCAGGGCTAACTCTTTCCTTTTCATCACATGATGTTTCAGGGCTACTTGTTGCCCCTTCATCAGATGATGACATTTCAGGGCTACTTGTTTCCTCCTCACCACATGATGATGTTTCAGGGCTACTTGTTGCCCCTTCATCAGATGATGACATTTCAGGGCTACTTGTTGCTCCCTCATCTGGTGATGAAGGGCTAGAAGTACTGCTGAAAGTTTGTGTATGTATAGTAAAGAAGTCGCTATCCATGTTTTTCTGTTCTTCCATCTTCTAAAATGCCTATCAAAGACCGGACTAACAGTCTTATTGCTATTTTTTGTCCACAAATATTGCAAAAGATGAAAAAATAAATAATCAAAAACACTTTAATATATATTTTTCAGTCCCTCAATTGTCAGTATTTTTGTTTTAACTTTTCTTAAATCCCCTTTTGGACAAAAATAAAACAAACGTCATTATTTAGATGTATGTTGGGTCTACTGGATGTGTATAAGACTGAAAAGGATGCACGGACATATCCTTATATCCTTAGGTCTTACTCACAGTAATAGAGAACAAACATGAAATACTCACATCCCCCGCCAATATGACATGTCGGGTGTGTGCAATGCATTAGCTCCTGTGAACTATGTTCACTGGGCCTTTTTGTAAATGGCCTAATTGCAGTACTAAAAAAACGAGGAAACAAGGACTACCGCCATTTTCAGTCTAAATCAAAGTCGTTACCATGGAAACTCGAAAAAATTTTTTTTTTAAAATCCCAAACTATCAAAAGGCACGAGTTCACCACTAGACCTATCTATGTGCCAAGTTTGGTGATGAAATATGGTATGGTTTTCAAGATCTGCTCCGGAAACGAGGACTACCGCCATTTTCAGTCTAAATCAAAGTCGTTGCCATGGAAACTCGAAAACTATTTTTTTTTAAAATCCCAAACTATCCAAAGGCACCAGTTCACCAGTAGACCTATCTATGTGCCAAGTTTGGTGAAAAAATATGGTATGGTTTTCAAGATCTGTTCCGGAAACGAAATGTGAATTTTGGCGGGGGATAATAATAAACTGTACAAGAGATGAAATACTCATGTATACTAATAAAGATAATTTCACACTGATATCTGTACATTACAAACACACCGCCATCATATAGCTGGAATATTGCTGAGTGCAGCGTTAAATAACAAACAAACAAACATTACAAACACAATTGTTTCCCTTTACAAGTAAAACATCAAACCAATTCATAATCAATTTTAGTTGTGACTAGCATAATATTTGCAGAAGGTATTGTTAAATAATGAGAATCAACATATTTAGATATTTATTTTTGATGACATTGATACAATCACCTGCCATATATTTATAGCATACTTGAAAAAATGACTTTTTCATCAACTGTCACAACTTTGAATGAGTTAGCTATAACACATTATATGAATCATGTGGATAAAGATATCATGTGGGTATTAGTTATGAGAATTATGACACAATCCAGTGAATCTCTTTCAGGATGGCCGACTCTGATAATGACATTAATGTTTTGTCCATGGTGTTGACATCCTTAATCCGACTGCAGTTTGTTTTTATAGGGACCGGCTTCCATGCACATGATGGATATAAAGTTAGATTGCCCTGCCTATCATAACAGGAAAATGGGAGCACTGTCTTGCATTAATGCATTTTAATAAGGGACTGCACTTTGTGGTAAAAACAATTTTCACAATTTTTTAGATAATTAACATCACAAAATGAGCTATGTTACAGGTCTGTGTTGTATATTTCAATGAACTTGGTGATATTGTTTGATATTTTCCTTTGTGACTGAATTAATTATGTTTCAATATAGCTCATTGCCATAAAAGCAAATTTAATATTCACATTTTCAAAATATCTATAATGACAAAATGAGCAGTGTCATGGAATTGTAGGGAAAAGAATTTGACATGTTTTTTTTGCCGTAGAGACATTTTCAGATGCAAAAACAATGAATTTCTTAAGATTGAAAAATTTATAGTTTAGGATTTTTTAAGCTCTTAAATTCTGTATTCATAAAATCAATGTTTGCTGGCATTTTTGTGATAACCATCTTTACATAGAAATTATTCCATTAATGAATCAAAATATTAACTCCATTTGTGTAACTTTCAGAGTTATCAATCTACCAATTGCTGTCATATGTCAAATAAATATGGTTCTAAATATTTCTTTCAGTGATTCCAGAAATAATCAACAAACACCCAGTAACTGAAATTCTTCTTCAATGAGGTCCAAGTTCAAGATATAAAAATCAATGTATTACCATTTTTACATATATTACCTTACATTTCAAAACAAAAACACATGTACTTTTACTTGAAAAAGTCAATAATTCTAAAAATTCTCAGGGACTGTGAGTTCACATTATGGTTGCAGGATTATGAATAACATTCCGGAGTGGAGTCTTTCTAATAATTGACAGTAAAAATGATTTTTGCCATCAGAGGATATGAAATGTGTTATATCAAGATACTGGCAATAAATGTTTTATTGCCCTATATAATGGGAAACAGAGGGGGTATTTCAGCAAATTCCCATGATTGAAACACATCAGCCTTACATCTGAATGTTACAGCATCCACTGAATTATAAAAGCTGATTAAATTTGGTATTGGGTGGTAAAAATGGCTGCAGGAAATGGAATGTATTAGGAGGCGTGATTATAAATGAAGAGGTCAAACAAATACTGCAACAAATGACCCAAATAATACAAGTGAACCAGTGAATACACCAACAGATGAACCAGTGAATACACCAACATGTGAACCAGTGAATACACCAACAGATGAACCAGAGAATACTTCAACAAGTGAACTAGTGAATACACCAACAGATGAACCAGTGAATACACCAACAGATGAACCAGTGAATACACCAACAGATGAACCAGTGAATACTTCAACAAGTGAACCAGTGAATACACCAAGTGAATACACCAACATGTGAACCAGAGAATACACCAACGAGTGAACTAGTGAATACACCAACAGATGAACCAGTGAATACACCAACAGATGAACCAGTGAATACACCAACAGATGAACCAGTGAATACTTCAACAAGTGAACCAGTGAATACACCAAGTGAATACACCAACATGTGAACCAGTGAATACACAAAGTGAATACACCAACATGTGAACCAGTGAATACACCAACATGTGAACCAGTGAATATACCAACATGTGAACCAGTCAATACACCAAGTGAATACACCAACGAGTGAACCAGTGAATACACCAACAGGTAAACTGGTGAATACAACAAGTGAACCATTAACACACCAACAGTTGAACCAGTGAATACACCAAAATGTAAACAAATAAACCATACATGGTCATATGAACCAACAAACACAACCAATGAAATAACAAACAAATGGACCAATGATTACAACATCCAAAAACCAATGAATCAACCAACAAATAAACCAATGAACCAACAAAGAAACCAACAAAGAAACCAACTGAGGATGCAATGTTAGTCTGTCTTACAAACCCTGATACAAATATATATCAAATACAGCCCATGCAGGTCTAAAATGTTTGGCAAGTCTAGATTACTGCAGTAACTGAAAATGAAGAGAGTCACTGGGCTCCCTTTGATTATATTTTTATAAAGATAACTGAACAACTGTTTTTTCAGTACGATATGTTCATTTCAGAGACTAGAAGTTAGCCTAACACAGTGTATACACCAAGAAATAAATCAATGACTACATCAACCAACGAACCAGGGAACCAATATTCTCCTGCGCAAAGTGTGTCCTTGAGTATAATGTGCACCCCCTATTCTTGGGTACAAGTATTAGGAAAATAGAGAAACTACAACAAATATAACTTTGAACAAGTCAAACTGTGGCATTTATGATAAATGTATCCATTCTCTGACAAGGGGGGTTCATTTCAAGAGGTCAACAGCGGTAATCTGATCACGGTTTCTGTCAATAATGATGAGTTGGTGTGAATTAATGTCAACAATATTGAATGAAATTATAAACTTAATAAAATAGATTGCAAACATGAGTCCAGATAGATCATTAGAACTCTTTATTACCAGTTAGTAAAATAACAGGATTAACTTGCTCATGGTAATATCTTTGCTTTGATAAAATAGATGTCACATAATTGTATGCATGTAATATGCAAGTTTGTTTGTTTGTTTGTTTGTTTGTTTGTTTAATGCCTCACTCAGCAATATTCCAGCTATAGGATGGTGGTCTGTAAATAATATAGTCTGGACCAGACAATCCAGTGATTGACATCATGAGTATCTATCCATGCAATTGGGATATGATGACATGCATCAACCAAGTCAGTGAGTCTCACCACCCGATCCCGTTAGTTGTCTCCTATGACAAGCATAGTCACCCTTTACATCAAGCATGGATTGCTGAAGACCTATTCTACCCCGGATCATAATGGGTCTAGTATGCATGTGGGGGCACGGGTGGCCCAGTCGTCTAAGGCGTCGTGGTTCGCTGTGCAGAGTTGCATACCTTGGGCACGCTAGAAACCTATGATTGTGGGTTCGAATCCCGGTTCGCCCCGATTATGTTTCTAGGTTTGTCAGCACCATAATCGTGCTCGTGGGTTTCACCGAAGTGGTAAACGTCTGAGACCTGCATCACTTCGGGTTTTCCTCCCACATTAAGCTGACAGGCTGCGATATAACTGGAATACTGTTAAAAGCGGCGTTAAACCCAACTCACTCACTCACTCTAGTATGCATGTAGTTTGCACAATAGTAATATTCCTAATCGCAATGAACAACCATTAAAACAGCGTTGCCATTTGTTGGCATAGAACCCATATCTCCAGCAGATATTTCCTCCCCCGATTATTTTAAAGCAAATAGCTTGCAAAGTAAACCTGCAATTCTGTCCTGCATAGCCCTTACACACACCTACTCACAGTTCTGTTAAAACTGGTCTGTATGACACCATCATCTATGTTCTGGCTGAAAGACCATACACATTCAATACCTTAGACAAATGCTAAAGGACTTTTGCTGCCAAGGTGTTTATGCTATTAATGCACAAATTGCCAACTTTTACAATTACCCTATAACATAGCTCAATGTTGTCAGTGAAATGGCCAACCATAATAGATGAAAGGAACCATAAATCTCATATCTCGGGCGTAAAAGTTAACTTTCTTTACCATCTACGATACATAATCCATTCTTACTTTTAGTTTCACACCGAATGTACCCAATAGGAATCCAAAATTATATCTTGCAATGAAATTGAGTCTAAACTTTTCTGTAATATTTTCTCTCAACATAAAATGAACCAGAGATGATATGTCATTTTATTTGACACAAGTTGTTGTTTTATCCAGTGATACACTCAAGACCATCATCTCATCATACAAGACTCAGTTGCCATAATCTGGAGATTGATAGAGGCAGATACACTAACACTCCTGTCGACCAGAGAATATGTAAATTATGTAACCTAAATAAGATAGAATATGAAAAACACTTCCCTTTGTACTGTCCAAATTATCAGAATGAAAGGCATATACTTCTTCGAACACTAGACTTACAAAACTGCCAAAATGATAATAAAATCTTAGCATATATCCTGAACCCCTGTCCTGAAAAAGCAAAATATATGTTTCACAAATTATCTCCGACATGTTAATTGAAAGAACCTCTCTTATAAACAATATCGAGATATGACGTTATGATTATTATGTCTTATCAATACAGTATCTGCATCATTAAAGTATATATGCTGCCAGCCACCTCATGATCATATCATATCATATATATACATATATATATTCATAGAATATATGAATGTTTATACACTGTGAATGAAAATAATATGTAATATACATATATATATATAATGTACATTATGTATATCTACCTTTCATGTTGATAGTTATATTTATTCCAATATGTAGAAAGTTTGTACCCTGCCCTACGAGGGTGTTCTGTACAATAGAATTCTTGATTCTTAATTCTTGATTCTACAACAAATGCCATTTTCAAATCAAATCTTAAATTTAAAAACAATCTGGACATGTGACTTAAATCTTCAACCTTTTGAAATTTAGCCAGCATACAGGCAACAAACAAGCTCCTGTGCTCTGCATGGGTAACATGTTCGGCAGCTTGGCTCCTTGTTTGAGTTTTGGTTCTGCTCAACACTGAAATACATCTTACATTTGGTGTATCTACGGACCTATATAACAAGTCCGTGGTGTATCCTTAGGCAAGTGTCTCTATTCAACATATGCTTCTGTTCACCACAAATGGGTACCAGATAGAATGAAATAGTAATGTGACTGTTGACCTGCTAGCACTCAAAGGCAGATTGGGTTGCATACTCCACTAGCTGAGATTGAAATTCAAGTAACATTGATCCATGGACAGGGGTAATAATAACGTTGCGCCATGAGCATCTATTTGAGAATAAGAACTTGTAATGATTATTTTGGTATGGTTATTTTCATCACCACCATTTCTAAAATATTAATATTAATGTTTTAGAATTGTGTACACAAGTCAGCACTAAATACTTCCCAGATCATTTACCTATTATCTAATAAAATGTTTTCAGTTTCCAAACATAGATAGCTATTTCCTTTGTTGTCTAAGATGTGAGCATCTAACATGCTGGTGAGACTCATAATCTCTACTTGGTTTTCTGCTCAAGCTTTATACCACCCTACAACCAGCATGATATGGCTGAAACATTGCTCATTGTATGGAAGCAGCAGGGGCACATGCAGTAAGCGTATTGAGGCCGATATAAGTTGCAGCACCAGTTCCTGCAGTAGTACACACAGTCCCCATACCGCAGTAGTGACACCCATTAGAATACCTACTGTCTGAAAAAGACAATGTTCTATTAATGATGTATTTTCTTGCTTTACTCTCATGATCTTACTCTCAAAACTATTGTGACATTGGGGGCGGTCGGGTAGCCTAGGGGTTTAAGCGTTCGTTTGTCACGCCGAAGACCCGGGTTCGATTCCCGACGTGGGTACAATGTGTGAAGCCCATTTCTGGTGTCCCCCGCCATGATATTGCTGGAATATTGCTAAAAGCGGCGTAAAACCATACTCACTCACTCACTGTGACATTGAGGTAGACTGAAAGTAGCCCTGGTGTAAAGGGGGATGTGGGATAGCCAAGAGGTTAAAGTGTTCACTCGTCATGCTGAACACCCAGGTTTGATTAAGCACAATGGCACAATGTGTGAAGCCCATTTCAGGTGTCACCTGCTGTGATATTGCTGGTTTAAAGAGTAAATTCACCACTAGATACATACTAAATATCTATACAGAATAATTAGTATGAACACCAGTAGCAGTATCAATACTGGCAGTACCAACCAAGATGGTGCATACTACTTGTAGTCATGGTTCTAGCATAGGTTCGCTAGTGTGAGTGAGTGGGTTGGTTTAACTCCACTTTAACACAGCGGTACCAACCAAGATTGTAGCAATATTCTTTGAGTTGACAGAGCCTTGGCTTTCTTCAGAAGTAGCGGTATCAACATCAGTGACAGTTGCAATAGTAACAACAACTGTGACAGTAACAATAGTAACAACAGCTGTGACAGTAACAATGGAAATAACAGCTGTGACAAGTAACAATTGTAACAACAGCTGTGACAAGTAACAATTGTAACAACAGCTGTGACAATAACAATGGTAACAATAGCTGTGACAGTAACAATGGTAACAACAGCTGTGACAATAACAATGGTAACAATAGCTGTGACAGTAACAATGGTAACAACAGCTGTGACAGTAACAATAGTAACACCAGCTGTGACAGTAACAATAGTAACACCAGCTGTGACAGTAACAATGGTAACAACAGCTGTGACAGTAACGATGGCAACAATAGCTGTGACAGTAACAATGGTAACAACAGCTGTGACAGTAACAATGGCTGTGCTGGTAACAATGGTAACAACAGCTGTGACAGTAACAATAGTAACAACAGCTGTGACAGTAACAATAGTAACAACAGCTGTGACAGTAACAATGTTAATAACAGCAGCTGTGACAGTAACCATGGTAACAGCTGTGACAGTAACAAAGCTCACACCAGCTGAAGTACTGGTAGCAGTGGCTAGCATTATGACAATATGAGGCAAAGCAATAAAACCCGATAACCTCCCAACACCAATCCTTGAGATTGAATAAAAGATTCAAGAAAACCATCAGGTTTGCTTTCATTAACACATATAAGTCCTTATTAAGAACATATGTGTAAAATATCAATTTCTAAACTCTCAGGATAATCAACCTGGGGACAGCCTACTCCAGACCCATTTATGAAACAACAATAAACCATAATACAGCAAGGAGCTGCTTGTGATAGAGCTCATATACATCCTGAAGAAAGATAAATATTTAGTCCCTCTCCTTGCAATATTACCCCACCTCCGCAGATGAAGGAGATAATGCACTCAGACTCCCTGACAATGTCACCATTTAAATGTCCAATCCTCATGACGTGCTATTTATTAGAACCGACTCTGTTTCCAATTATAAATAAATAATCTTCCTAGGGTTCCCAGTCCCTGTTTATCAGAGCGACAGGAAGAGACAGTTTAAGCAAAGAGTTTTCCATTCTGGATGAAAAAATTATACGTTCCTTTTGAAGCTTAATGCATGAAAAATAAATGTTTGAAGTACTGTTAAATTGTAAGCTAATTTAATACTGGTTGGGCAGACTTGCACCAGTTCCTGTGAACATGTATCAAGTACCAGTAACTTTAACATTAATCTTAGAATATTGTCTCCTTTTCCATGGGGGAAAGTGATTTATTGGATAATTACCAACACTGCATTCAGTTTTCAGATGTGGAGACAATCTATCAGTTTTAGCAAGGTCAGCGAGGATATCGTGCTTATATCACATCATCAGCACAACAGACAGATTCAGTTAGGATGTAGAGTTGGGACAACCCCCTATTACCCGACCCTACCTTTGTAACGGCTGTAGGTCCCAAGAGATAGGTACAAACTCTCCGATTGGGAAAGTTTGACCACAGCCCTGGCAAAATGTAATTTAGATACATGCATAAAACGACCAGGGCATGAACACAATGAAGTTTACTGCATGAAGTTTTATCTTATTCAAACATATAAAAGTCAAAAGGAATGGGTGCATAGTCAGAAAGACATGGGAACATTAGTGACTTGTAGTGTAACCATAGAGTTTTAGATAATTTTTGTCATTAATCAATATAATTACGTGACTAACCACGGGTCCGGGTAGTCTTGTGGGTACCCGGGTCCTACTCAGTACCCATCTGACCCAAGTCCCCAAATTACCTGTCCCAGCCCTAGTAAGATGTATCTATTTAGAGAATAACCATACTGCTCCAAAGCATACACGAATAATTTGTCCTCAGTGAAATAATGTTTTAAGTCCAAGCATTTGTAACCTGCAAAATTAGTTCAAGATTAGGATTGCATGATATTACCTGTATTCCAGGATACTGTTTTTCAAACGATACATATTGCAATATTTTTCTGATATATTGGGTAAAACAATATACTGACACAAAATTAAAGGATTTGTTGGTACTAAGTCTGATGACATCTGGCATCTGTTAACCCTGGCATCAAAGCATCTGATAATTCCTGAACACCAAGGCCTCTGATTACATAGGATGACCCCTGGTAACAAGGCATCTGTTGACCCCTGACACCAAGTATCTTATGACCCTGACACCAAATTAAACCATCTGATGACCTTTGACACAAAGTCATCGAATGACTCTTGGAACTAAGCATCTGATGATTCCTGGCGTCAAGGCATCAACACCAAACCTTGATACCAAAGTATCTTATGACCCTGACATCAAATCAAAACATCTAATGACCTTTGACACAAAGTCATCGAATGACTCTTGGCACTAAGGCATCTGATGACTCCATAAACCATCTGATGACCTTTGACACAAAGTCATCGAATGACTCTTGGCACTAAGGCATCTGATGACTCCATAAACCATATGATGACCTTTGACACAAAGTCATCGAATGACTCTTGGCACTAAGGCATCTAATGACTCCTGGTGTCAAGGCATCAACACCAAACTTTGATACCAAAGTATCTTATGACCCTGACACCAAATTAAACCATCTGATGACCTTTGACACAAAGTCATCGAATGACTCTTGGCACTAAGGCATCTGATGACTCCTGGCGTCAAGGCATCGACACCAAGCCTTGAAACCAAAGTATCTTATGATCCTGACACCAAATTAAACCATCTGATGACCTTTGACACAAAGTCATCGAATGACTCTTGGCACTAAGGCATCTGATGACTCCTGGCGTCAAGGCATCGACACCAAACCTTGATACCAAAGTATCTTATGATCCTGACACCAAATTAAACCATCTGATGACCTTTGACACAAAGTCATCGAATGACTCTTGGCACTAAGGCATCTGATGACTCCATAAACCATATGATGACCTTTGACACAAAGTCATCGAATGACTCTTGGCACTAAGGCGTCTGATGACTCCTGGCGTCAAGGCATCGACACCAAACCTTGAAACCAAAGTATCTTATGATCCTGACACCAAATCAAAACATCTGATGACCCCTGATATCTTATGAAAATGTATGGTACAAGTCAAAATAGGGAATTGCATCAGACATAGTTTTTGTCACTGCCATGTCAAATTTGGAAACGTCCTCCTCATGTCTGCCATGAAACTTCTTGAAAGCTCTACTGAGGCCTTGAATGTTGTGACAACTTTGAGCAAGATTCATATGACGTTCTTCGAAACCTTCGTAGAAAGAGCATGCTCAAATGTACCTCAAAAGTTGTGAAATATAGACCCCAAAGGCTGGAGCTACTGGAGTACTGCTCAACATAAAGGGAAAGTTGAAGCAATCCCTCGAGGAGAAACCTTTTGTCACTGTAATAGTTTCCATGGTTTCATGTCTGCATCCTTCCAGCTGCAGATTCCCCTTCTGACTGTGGTGGGCACAGATGGCTGTAGACTACACTCATACACAGACACAGATAAACTAAGAATGACCAGGTTTTATGCGACTCTATGAGCTTTGCAGGCATATCCGAGCTGGGGTCAGCCAAAACGGATTTCCATCATTATACCCAAAAAGACAGATGGATCTTATAAGATGGATATCGATCCCCTAACAGCAGTGGGACACGAGTGGCCCAGTGATCTGTGGCAACAACTCATTGTCCTCAGTTGCATCCCTTGGTCATGTCAGGATCTGCTAGTGGTAGGTTTAAATCAATACTTTACCTGTGATTAACATGGTAAATCTCTACGATTTACATAACTTGGGGTTTTCCTATTGAAGTATTTTTCAAGTAGCTTACAGACCAAACTGCGAGACAGAGATCTAGAAACAAGTCACAAAGCATAAGTAAGTGCTTGGAGTTTTTTTCCATGGCAGGTAACCTCCCTTATCTCCAATTGATTTACATGTTTTAAGTGTAAACTGCCCATGAAAAAGAAAGTATTCTCTTGAAAATTTGATTTGAGCATAAAAATATCTAAAAATGTTTCTATGCATTGATATCATGTATGTAATATCCCCTATGTAATATCAAATACATCCCCATGGTATAACCATTTCTTGTTTAAGCCACCATCGAATATGGATGTATACCTTCTTTTGCTGGACGGTTTATAAGGTTGGAGCTTGAGATGTTTGTATCTAATCAGCCATGGGATTGTCTATGCTGCTGCACAGAAAAGTGGCAAAAAGACAAACATTCTAATGATGCCAACTGCTATACATTTCAATGAATG
The DNA here is from genome assembly GCF_022045235.1 of Haliotis cracherodii. NCBI lineage: Eukaryota > Metazoa > Mollusca > Gastropoda > Lepetellida > Haliotidae > Haliotis > Haliotis cracherodii. The sequence goes on along the minus strand of NW_027266341.1, from coordinate 22,039,432 downwards.
TGTCTACCTATGAAGTCAAAATTGTGTCAAAACTTGTCCATTGGTACTCATTGTTCAAATAATACACAGGACATTGTTGCATATTTAACATATCTTAAAATGTTTATTATGTTATGTTTTGGTGAAAAAGAAGGAGAGTGATTGAAAATTCAATAACATGTTTCATTATTGGTCAAATCCAAAATCTCTGACCTATTTCATTAAGTATTCAACTATCTGATGAACTATTACATCTTTGATTGTTTGTTTGTTTGTTATTTAACACTGACTCAGAAATATTCCAGCTATATGATGGCGGTCCATGAATAATCCAGTCTGGACCAGACAATCCAGTGCTTGACATCATGAGCATTGATCCGCGCAATTGGGATATGATGACATGCATCAAACAAGTCAGTGAGTCTGACCACCCGATCCCATTAGTAACCTCTAACAACAAGCATAGTCACCTTTTACAGCAAGCATGGGTTGCAATATGCCTATTCTAACCCGGAGTCCACGGGTACTATTATACCTACAGTCACAAGTTTGCCGTATCTGTTATTTACTATTCATAAAAGGATAGAACAGGATATAACAACTTTGTCATAATACACAAACATATTAGCACAATCTATGTCACATATAATGCACATATTATATATGCATGCATCAACATATATTAAGAGTTATTTGGATATCAGACCAAAGCTTTAAACATTAAGGCAAACATTTGTCAAATTTCAATATGGTTACAGCTGAGTTTCCTATCAACTGTTTTAAAGGTAACCCAAGAAGAATGTTTTGGAGACGGGAGAGGGAGGCTTCCACTCTAAATGGCTTGGAGAGTACAGGAAGTATAAAAGTGAGACTGTCTCCAGGAGATGAAATCAGATTCTCTTCGAATGCAGGGCAGAGGAAATGAGCCATGTGACTTTTAAACCATTAAAACCATCTTGAATTTCCTTCAAGTAAGAAGCCAGCATGTGGTAGGCTGTGACACTTAAAACTTCATCAAACATTAACAAATGCCTATATTCTAAACTTTTAAACAGAAATTCAATTTACTTGCACTGGACTACCTTAAAAACTATAAATCCACACAATGTTTTATACTTAATATATTAAATGTCTGTTAGATTATGATAGTATCAAAGTCATAAGAGCATAAATGGTTTGTTATGATCAATAAATAAGCAACAGTGAGTGAGTGAGTGAGTATGGCTTACACTGCTTTTAGTAATATTCCAGCAATATCACGGTAGGGGACACCAGAAATGGGCTTCACACATTGTACCAATGTGGGGAATCGAACTTGAGTCTTAAGCGTGACAAGCGGACACTTTAACCACTAGGCTACCCGACTGCCCCATAAGCAACAATGACTGGCAATATATTGCTGTCATCAAACCAAAAATTCATCACTTTATTGTTTTATGAACTTTCATTATTGGATATGACTTTAAACAGCAAATGCTTAGAATTGACTTCAGTATTTATTTTCCATTTATGGAGGTAAAAACGTAAAAATGGTGTGCATACTGTGAATTCCTTTAGTCAATTCTCATGAATCTGTCAACAATAATAACTTCACAGACTGCATATTTAATCATTCACTCTGAAAGACACTCAAAACAACGAAGACAACAGTACAAAATCGGAAACATAATTCAGTGTCATTATGGAACACAATCCCCGCCTATTCTTTTATTGGCCAGTCAGGAAAGAGTACTCCATTAGTTGGCGTGGCCTATTTGATTTCAGTTTATCGAAATATAAACACAAGAAAATGTACTTAGTTAACCCATCAAATGCCATGGAATCGCTTGCATTTTTTTTTTTTTATAACACTCTGTGTCTGTCAAATGTGAATATTTGCTTTAAAATTGATACCGTATCTACATTGTCTTCTATAACCATAAAAGGTAAGGTCACACCATAATCGAAATGTTACACTCATAAAATGTCAGTATTGTACACAAGTCTTAATGATCTTGGAATCTAAAATGAAATTCTTTAAGAGGCAATAATGGACAGTCTTGGTAGCTTTGATATATTATGAGAACATTGATAGTTCATTTATGACAGAGGTATAACATTTCATTTTCATAGAACAACTATACCTGATATAATCAAATGATATTGAAAAGCTAGGATTTGAATAGGTCTTCACACAATAAAAATTGAGATTGATGAGATTGGGTAGTTTTTCAAATTGTCGTGTAACTGCATCTATACTCAAGAGGTGAGGTGAGGTGAAATGCGGTTGAACGTTGCATCCTAGATTATTGCATTTATATCGCGGAGTGCATGCATATGTGTTTGTATGTGTGGCTGCTTGTACTGTCCGGACTGATGCCGAAATTTAGTGCTAGCCTACTGAGACACCATGCTGCAGTTTACCATATGAATACCACACTCAGACACAGTATACTGACTCCGAGCCGACCAGTCCTTGTTTTAGCCCCTTGATGCCGAGCTCAAGACAGGTTAACAACAAGTACCATCTTTTAACGTCTTTTAGTATGACGCGGTCGGAGCTCGAATCCCGGACCTTCAGCTTTCATGGTGGACGTTCTACCACTGGACCACGGAGGTGGTCTCTATACTCAAGAATATATAAATGTAATTTGTCAGCTTCTGAGTATAACCAGTCTTGATTATAGGCCAAAACAAATTCCACTGGGCATTAAAGGAAAAATAGCAGGGAAAATATTATAGGTGGATCACTGAAAATCAATGATGACATTGTAAAAAGGGTAAGCATGTCCTGCCCTACCAGTGAGTGAGTGAGTGAGTGGGGTTTTATGCCGATTTTAGCAATATTCCAGCAATATCACGGCGGGGGACACCAGAAATGGGCTTCACACATTGTACCCATGTCGGGAATCAAACCTGGGTCTTCGGCGTGTCGAGCAAATGCTTTAACCACTGGGCTACCTGACCGCCCCCTGCCCTACCAGTAGCCCTTGCCACTCATACAATATGTATAAAAAAGTAAGTGTGTGTTACCTGACACCACACAGCAGTACTTACACAATCGTATGTTACGTAGCTCACCTTGTCTTAATACTGAAATGCCATGTTGATATTCAGATTTACATGTTTCAACCCTTCTGGGGCAGTTGGGTAGCGTAGTGGATAAAATGTTTCCCATAATGCCATACACTCAGGTTTGATTCCATACATGGGGTAGCCTAATGGTTAAGCGCTTGCTTGTCATGCCAAGATCCCAGGTTCGAATCACCCACATGGGTACCATGTGTGAAGCCCATTTCTGGGGTCCCCCACCATGATATTGCTGAACTGCTTTAAGCAGCATAAAATCATACTCACCCCTCGATTCCCTGTATGGGTAGGATTGAAGCCCATTCACTCCATTCGTGACTGTGGTAGTTCTGGAATAGGGCATAAAACTATACTGATACACTCTATCAGAATCCTACATGCTCAAGCCATGTGGTCTAAAGCACTACGATTTGCTGTCAGAGTTCGATCTGAATTTGGACAGTATAACAAGTTTGATTAAAGACTGTTTTGTTGACCAACCGAAATTTTATGGTGTATATCAACTAGGTTTAAACGATAATTCTAATTACATAGAGACTTGTGTCTCAGTTTGACAGAAGTTGCCAATTACAACATCTAGGCTTTATCTTGGGCACCAGACGATGGATCAATTCCAGGACCATATGATCGAGGGGTCAGTGGTAGCCTAGTGGTTTAAGCATTCACTTGTTTCACTGAAGTCCCTGGTTCAATTCCCGACATGGTACAATGTGTCACTCACTCACTCACTCACATGACTGTATTTTCTTGTCACAGATTCATTCCAGTTATGATCCTTGGTCTATCTGCACCATACCTAACTTACTTATCATCTACAAGTGTCCTTTTGGACCTTCCTTCTGCATAACAAGTAAGCTGACACACTGCAATATAACTGAACTGACACTGCACTGAACTATTGTCCAAATTGGCATAAAGCCCTTGTCACTCAAGAATACCAATTGAACAATTTCAGTTCCGTCTGTCAAACAGTTTCAGGGATGAACACGGAGATAAAAAAAATTACATGGAGATGGATAACATGGATTCTAGCATCAAATACAACCTGAAAATATGTTTATATCAATCTCAGTGACTCCATATTTCCATAGAATGTTTCAATTATATTACTGGACAAGGAATTTGGATTTAAAAACAAAACTATTGACGATCCTTGAAGCTGGACTGTCAAACAGATCAAATGCACTGACAGAATAAAAGGGAAAGTACATGACACCAGGTGTTCACAGACAGATGAGACACCCCTGCTACATATTTGGCTCTGTTATCATACAGGTCAAATGCACTGGCAGATAAAAAGCGGGAGCTCAAGACACAGTTGAGATACTTTCCCTACAAAACACTACCACTTCATATAAGATCAAATGTATTGACAGATCCAAAGAGAGAGCTCATGACACCAGGTTTTTCACAAACCGATGAGAAACCTGCCCTACTACATATTTGCCTCTGTTCTCATAAGATCAAGTACAGTAGCAGTGGTGGTGAAATTGGGTTTAACGTGCTGGCAAGATTATTGCACTTATATAGAGACGTGCATGTATGTGTTTGTGTATATGTGGCTGCTTGTACTAGTCAGGACTGAAATACCATGCCGCAGTTTGACATGGATACCCCACTCAGAGTAAACTAACTCCGAGCCGACCAGTCCTTGTTTTAGCCCCTTAACGCCAAGCGCCAGACAGTGTAACAACAAGTACAATCTTTTAACATCTTTTGGTATGGTGCAGCCAGGGATCGAACCCCAGACCTTCTTCTTTACGGGCAGACGCTCTACCACGAGACCACAGAGGCAGTCCAGATCCAAAGAGAGTGCACGGTGTGTGAACACATATTTTTTCAGACAGCCTACATGTCACACTGTGCCATTCCCTCTATGATGTGTTTTTGTTCCCTTGAGTAGCGCGAATCCCCCACCTTCCCTCCCACACCATCCCCTTTTCAACCCCATCACCTTCTTAACCCCAACCCCATTTTCAAAATCTCGGCTCATCCTTTGGAATGTTTGGTCAACAAAGTGTGTCTACCAATACAGGCTGACTGTGTGCCTGCCCAGTGGGTGGCCAGTGTGGAGATTGTAGAGCCACTTCACTGCAAGACCAACTCATCAAGTGTGATGGAACCAGTAGGAAGATCTAGGAGATTTTACTTACACATCTGGTACACCTGAATCTTGTTGGTAGTACGCTGGGGAACTGTGTGTGTGTGCAAGGATTTAGAAGTGCCATTTATTACCCATGCAAATGTATAACAACAGGTACCAAAAGCATTACACAGTTTAATGCCATGTCTTGTCTTCACTGGTTTGGTTGCTTGGCAATTGTTCTATATTTGTGTTATTATATATGTTATATATGCTGAATACTTGTTATTTTTATTTTGCTGTGATGTATATATTTTCTTAATTACGCCATGCAATTGTTTTATTTTGCTCTGTAGTTGGATTTTTTATTTTGTGAACAATGCAGTTATGTTTAAATTTTGTTGTGCGATTGTTTTTCATTTGCTATGCAATTGCATTGATTCATTTCGCTGTTCAATATTTTTTATATTTTGCGATGCCATTATATTTGTTATTTTTCTGTGCAATTAGTCTTTTATTTTTCTGTTCAGCCTGTTCCTGAAATCTCAAAGCCACGACCAGACTTAATCTGTGTAAAGAGTTGCAACACTCTCAGTACTGGGATGTTTTTGGCTGGGATTGTTTTGAGAGATGTAAATCATCTGGAAGAGGATATCATTTGCACATCATGAGTGAAATAGTAGCAATGGTTTGCACTGGTTTACATTCTGCTGACAGTGCATTGTTACCAAAGTGTCTTCGGAAGTGAGGTGAGGTGAGGTGAGGTGAGGTGAGGTGAGGTGAAATGGGGTTTAACAGCAAGTTCAAAATGATTGCACTTGTGTGTATGCTGTTGGTCGGTTTGTTGTTTGACGCCGCACTCAGCAATATTCCAGCTATATGACGGCAGTCTGGAAGTAATCGAGTCTGGACAAGACAATACAGTAACTGACATCATGAACATTGATCCACGCAGTTGGGATAGATGACAAGTATCAACGAATTCAGCAAGCAAATATGTGTGTGTGTGTGTTTGTATCTGTGTGTGTCTGTGTGTGTTTTTGTGTCTGTCTGTCTGTGTGTGTGTCTGCGTGCTTGCCTGCGTGTGCACACGCACCATCTTACAGTGTCTTTGGTATGACGTGCCTGGTGGTCATTCTGCCCCCAGAATCTACATAGAGTGTCAAGCATGGGCTACTTGCGATCTATTCTGCACCAGAATCCCAAAAGGGTAACAGGCATGGGGTATTGGGTACCTATTCTAGCCAAGAATCCCCACAAGGAGACAAGCATATGTGGTACTGACAACCTATTCTACACGAGAATCCCTACAGTTTAACAAGCATGGGGTACTGGGGTCCTATTCTGCTCCTGAACCTCCACAGGGAGACAAGCATGGGGTAATAGGGAACTATTCTGTTCCAGAACCTACACAGGGGTACAAACATGGGGTACTAGGGAACTATTCTGTTCCAGAACCTACACAGGGAGACAAGCATGGGATATGAAAAAACTATTCTGCTCCAGAACCTCCACAGGGAGACAAGCATGGGGTACTAAGGAACTATTCTGCTCCAGAACCTCCACAGGGTGACAAACATGGGGTACTAGGGAACTATTCTGTTCCAGAACCTACACAGGGAGACAAGCATGGGGTATGAAGAAACTATTCTGCTCCAGAACCTCCACAGGGAGACAAGCATGGGGAACTAGGGAACTATTCTGTTCCAGAACCTCCACAGGGAGACAAGCATGGGGTACTTGGGAACTATTCTGTTACAGAACCTACACAGGGAGACAAGCATGGGGTATGAAGAAACTATTCTGCTCCAGAACCTCCACAGGGAGACAAGCATGGGGTACCAGGGAACTATTCTGTTCCAGAACCTACACAGGGGTACAAACATGGGATATGAAAAAACTATTCTGCTCCAGAACCTACACAGGGAGACAAGCATGGAGTACTAAGGAACTGTTCTGCTCCAGAACCTCCACAGGGTGACAAACATGGGGTAATAGGGAACTATTCTGTTCCAGAACCTACACAGGGGTACAAACATGGGATATGAAAAAACTATTCTGCTCCAGAACCTCCACAGGGAGACAAGCATGGGGTACTAAGGAACTGTTCTGCTCCAGAACCTACACAGGGAGACAAGCATGGGGTACTAGGGAACTATTCTGTTCCAGAACCTACACAGGGGTACAAACATGGGATATGAAAAAACTATTCTGCTCCAGAACCTCCACAGGGAGACAAGCATGGGGTACTAAGGAACTATTCTGCTCCAGAACCTACACAGGGAGACAAGCATGGGGTAATAGGGAACTATTCTGTTCCAGAACCTACACAGGGAGACAAGCATGGGGTATGAAGAAACTATTCTGCTCCAGAACCTCCACAGGGTGACAAACATGGGGTACTAGTGAACTATTCTGCTCCAGAACCTACACAGGGAGACAAACATGGGGTAATAGGGAACTATTCTGTTCCAGAACCTACACAGGGAGACAAGCATGGGTTATGAGGAAACTATTCTGCTCCAGAACCTCCACAGGGAGACAAGCATGGGGTACTAGGGAACTATTCTGTTCCAGAACCTCCACAGGGTGACAAACATGGGGTACTAGGGAACTATTCTGTTCCAGAACCTACACAGGGAGACAAGCATGGGGTACTAGGGAACTATTCTGCTCCAGAACCTACACAGGGAGACAAGCATGTGGTACTAGTGAACTATTCTGTTCCAGAACCTACACAGGGAGACATCCATAATCCATGAGTACTAAGGAACTATTCTGCTCCAGAACCTACACAGGGAGACAAACATGGGGTACTAGTGAACTATTCTGTTCCAGAACCTCCACAGGGAGACATCCATAATCCATGAGTACTAAGGAACTATTCTGTTCCAAAAACCTACACAGGGAGACAGGCATGGGGTACTAGTGAACTATTCTGTTCCAGAACCTACACAGGGAGACAACCATAATCCGGGAGGACTAGGGAACTATTTTGCTCCAGAACCTACACAGGGAGACAAGCATGGGGTACTAGGCAACTATTCTGTTCCAGAACCTACACAGGGAGACAAGCATGGGGTACTGGCGAACTATTCTGTTCCAGAACCTCCACAGGGAGACAACCATAATCCGGGAGTACTAAGGAACTATTCTGTTCCAGAACCTCCACAGGGAGACAAGCATGGGGTACTAGGCAACTATTCTGTTCCAGAACCTACACAGGGAGACAAGCATGGGGTACTAGGCAACTATTCTGCTTCAGTTAAGGTTGATGCTCACAAGAAGAAGCATTAAAACCAAACCTACATTCTGCAATAAGTTGACTTTACCATATTCAACAGAATTCAGGACCTTATGCAACTTTCACAACATAATGTCAAGCAGGTTCTCATTGCAAAATACTTACATTGTCATGGGAATATTTTCACAAGTTTCCATTTACCGGTATAATATCAAGGAGTTCTAATTTTCACTGCACAGTCTGTATTTTCTGTTCGAATGAAATTCTGAAATTCTGAAACGAATTAAGCAAGCTTAACACACAAAAATATTTAGCCGGATATTACAGAAGTGGAATCCATACACACAGATGTTTCCATGAAATTAGCTTGGTCATGATGAAAGACGTAATGTCCGCTCATGTCATTGACGAACTGATGACAATGTCAGAGGCCAAGCACGTTCCACGACATCTTAACAACCAAGTTGAAAGGTCAACTATCAATAGAAGTGATCACATGATTTAATCGCCTTTGGGGTACGGCTGTGTGTGGGTAAGGCCAATGCATGGAGCCATGTTCAAATTTTATTGCGTTTTTCTTTTCAACACTTGGAGGTGTTAATTTGCTTTACTCTGAAGATGTCAGCACCATGGCTGGCTCACTTTAGACACATTTTAATGGTGTTGAACAATGTATTTAATACCTTCAGTTTATGACATGGCATCTGGTATGAAAGGTTTGATAATAACCATGTTATATTTGAAATATATTTGATGGTCAATATCAAATTTAATTTGACTAGTGAGTGTTCATTCTTCCTTGAGAATGGTTTTCCTTCATGTTGGTGCTCAACTGTGAAACAATTCAAAATGAGGAATAATAATGGGGAGAAATGTTGGAAGATGATATTTTCAACTATGTAAGCTGTGTTTTGTCATAGTTATAGGTCTGTACATAAATAACTTGCAATGGTAATGAAGCTGTATAAATAAAAAAATTGGTATCTAAAATAAGATTTTTGACAAATCATAAGAGTGAGTGAGTATGGTTTTAGCAATATTCCAGCAATATCACAGCAGGGAACACCAACAATGGGCTTCACACATTGTACCCATGTGGGGAATCGAACCCAGATGTTTGGCATGACATGGCTACTCCACCACCCCAACAAATCATCATGAACATCATTTAACAGATACTGAGAAGTACCCCTCAACTCTATAATCATCCATACAACTGAACATTTTCATTCACTTACCATTTGAAAAGTGACTTTTATTTTAAATTGTACAAAGCTCTGGTTACAATATTGTTCTGAAATTGGAGTTGATTTTGTTTTCTTGTGCAGGATTTTCTCAGTTTTCAACACTTAAAACGTAATAGATATTCAATGGACTTTTTGAGTGATGAGGGTGTCTTGTGGTCAACACGAGATTGAGCCTCAGAGAATAGAGACTTTTTGTGGATGTAACTGTTTCACAACAATCAACAATAAAAGATGGGGTTTATGCCCTAGTTCACAATACGACTGGCCAGACAACCCCAGGGTGTGCACCATCTACATGTACAGTCAGTCAGGTCATGGTTGTGGGTTTGCTTTTCCTGGTGACCACCTGATCACCATTTTTGTCAGCATGAAACATGAAGTACTAAAGAGCACTAGAAACAAATAGATTCACATAAAGATTCTATATAATTATGTACCCCTCAACCAAAAGTCCTTATGAGTGGTACATGTATTAGTCTTAGGGGGGGGGGGGGGGGGGGGGCGGTTGGGCAGCCTTGTGGTTAAAGTGTTTGCTCGTCACGCTGAAGATCCAGGTTCGATTCTCGACATGGGTACAATTTGTGACGCCCATTTCTGGTGTCCCCCATCGTGATATTGTTGGAATATTGCTAAAAGGGGCATGACACCATACTCACTCACTATTAGTTGTGGTAGTGGCAGTGGCGATGGCGGTAGTGGTAGTGGTTGTAATAGTGATAGTGGCAGTAGTGGTAGTGTTAAGGGTAGTGGAAGTGGTAGCAGTAGTAATAATAGTAGTGATTTGGTAGTGGCAGTGGTAGTGATGATGATATGATGATGATGATGATCATCATCATCAACAGCCTCCGTGGTCTTATGGTAGAGCGTCCGCCTGGAGAGCGGAAGGTCTGGGGTTCGATCCCCGGACGCGTCATACCAAAAGACGTTAAAAGATGGTACTTGTTGTTACCCTGTCTGGCGCTCGGCATTAAGGGGCTAAAGCAAGGACTTGTTGGTTCGGAGTCAGTATACTGTGTCTGAGGGGTATTCATGTTAAACTGCGGCATGGTATCTCAGTGAGCTAGCACTATAAATCATCATCATCATCATCAATACAACTGAACATTTTCATTCAGTTAACATCATCATCATCATCAATATAATTAATATTACATCCTGTTTCCACTGCATAATTATTATTATCATATCAATAATACTGATAATAAAGATGATGACAAAATACAGAAAAACATTACAATAAATAACACTCGACCTCCATCATACCTTATACACAATAAACTGCCTCAGCTACAAGTACTCGATACTCTCAATCAATAACAATATATGACCCAACACTCTGGAGAAGCCTACAATCACTCAAGACAAGATACCAGTCACTAACAAATGCTTTAGGTACATCCAGCAAGAGGTACATTCAAGGAGTCACATGGTGTGACTTACAGCATGTGTTATCATTTCCTGCTTCCACTGGGAAAGAAGATATCCTATGATGAAACTCTTGCCACAAATAACTTTTCTTTGTGGCGGAATCTAGTAGATGGCCATTAGCCATCAAGAGATCCCAGCTTTTTATCCCTCGGCAATATGATGTCAGAACGATGTTTTGGGTTTAGCGTTAATGCACGCAAATGCATCCCTAAGTGCATCGTTGTCGCCACGTGCGCAGCAGCTGAAGTAGCACACGTGCAGTCCTACATGCTTGTTCAAAAGTGGTCCTGTTTGGATACACCTTGGAGCATTTTAACGCAAATGATGATTAACCGACATGCTAGTTTTTCTTGCCATTTCAGACATTTTGACCAATCGAAAAATATCATTTTGTTCCTCAAGCAAATCTCATTGGATAATGATGCACCTGTAGGGAGAAAACTTGTAGAGAAACGTGACAGCTGAATAGAACAATTTGTAACCATTTTAACTAATTATGGAAGAATTTGAGTTTTAGGGCATGTGCAGATACATTTCGGGAATATCAAAGACCCTGACTGACTTCACAGAGGTTAGAAGCTAAAGCATGGGAAAGAGGGAGAGTGAGGTTCATGCCTGTTTAAATAATATTCCAGCAATATCACAGTGGGGGGTACTTTGAATGGGCTACACATGTTGTACCTCTGTTTGGAAATGAAACTCAGGTCTTCAGCTTGATAAGTGAATGCTTTGACTGCTAGCCTACGCCACTGCCCAACAAGGGAGAGTTAGCACCTTTCTTTAAAGGGGAAGTGTACACGCAAAAATCACTTTCTTTCTTTTTCTAAACAAAACGCAATTTTAGAATTAGTTAGTATCTGTGTTTGAAAATATATACTCATTTTTTTTCACAGTGAAAGTAGGAAGCTCACAATAGTGTGAAAGTGGTATGCCGTTATGAGGCCTTCGTTTTACGAGCGAAATAGGCCTGAGTTATCCCCCTTAGATTATGACGTAATTGGTGCCAATTCAACTGGGTCCCTGTCTATTCTCAACGCAAAAGATATCAAGGACCAGTTTGCGGTAAAACAACATGGTCTACGACACACTCCGGCGCAGTGGGGTCTCAGCATAACACAATTCTGGCTGGCATCTGAGATGCTAGAATCACAAAACTGTACCTACCCCACGTGAAGCGGCTCCAACAAAGCATGATGACGTCATAATGTTTATCAATTGGCACCAATGACGTCATATTGCAAGGGGCATAAGCCATGGTGTTTTTGTTATGGAAATAGAACACTTGGTAAATGTGAAAAATATGAATCGTTTTAGTGCCAAAAATATGTTAATTAAATATGATGTTTTTATATTTTTGTCTATGACACTTCTATGTTAACACTTTTAATGTGGAAAAAGTACAAGAAAAAATGGTTCATTTCCGTGTGAACTTGCCCTTTAATTATCTTCTGGAGTGATGTGATTTCTTTGAGTATTCAGGGTCCAAACTGACACAAGCAAAGACAGCCATGTGTGGATAATTACATAATAGGAGTTAAGGAAATAATACATATGAATACTGCTCAAAAGAAGTTAAGGAACACCCTATTCTTTCACATTACTCTAGTAAATCTGTCATGGCATCTCTCATGTCATAACAGTGAGTGAGTGAGTTGTGTTTAACGCTGCTTTTAACAGTATTCCAGTTATATCACGGCTTAATGTGGGAGGAAAGCCTGAAGTGATGCAGGCCTTAGACGTTTACCAATTCGGTGAAACCCACGAGCACGGGTATGGTGCTGACAAACCTAGAAACATAATCAGGGTGAACCGGGATTCGAACCCACAATCATTGGTTTCTGGCGTGCCCAAGGGACGCAACTCTGCACAGCGAATCGCTGCGCCTTAGACGACTGGACTACCCGTGAGCCCCCTATGTCATAACAGATTAACTATAGTACCAGTAATATGAAAGAATTTGGTGTTCTTGAATTTCTTTTGAGTACCTTCTTTTAAAATTCTTTTGGTATGATGTTCCCGGGGATCGAACTACCAATCTTCCACACACTGGGCAGACACTCTATCTACAAGACCATGGAGGCAGTCTGACACATTTAAAAACCAAGTGCAAATTAGTCCTTAGAAAAGCATATTTCTCTAAATGAAAGAAAATAATTTCACAGATACCATTACATACAACTCACATCCCCAAATCCTGGGTTTGATTCTCCACATTAGTATTATGTGAGGTCTGTACTAAGCGCTATTTTCTTGGAATATTGGTCAAAACCTGCATAAAAAACATTCCAATCTTTCTATCACTATTGTTAACACTTAAACTGTTATGCTCTTTCCTGAAACTTGGCACCGATACATCATAAACATATACATACAAAATGACAAGAATAAGCATGAACTGCTTGTCTGTCATACAGACCCTGAAACAAATATATCCAATACAGCCCATGCAAGTCTATAATATTGGGCAACAAATGTTATATTTGGGATAACATTTTCATATTCAAGTACAGATTCGGGTACTTTTGGGGCTTGAGTCCCCAAAAGTACTAGAATCAGTACTTTACTAAGAAAGAGTTATCCCAAATATAACATTTGTTACATCTGACCACTTTCGAAGTGGCATTGTGTGTTCAATATTTGGCAAGTCTAGATTACTGCAGTATCTGAAAATGAAAGTCTCTCGGCTCCTTTTTATAATATTTTATAGCTATAATTTAACAACAGTTTTTTAACTGAAAAATAGTTCATTTCAGAGACTGGATGTTAGTCCAGTGAACGGCCAATATATGAAGTACAGAGTAACTCTGCAGACAATATCCCTGTCCAAAATTAGCTTCAGGATCAATATGAAAAACAGAATTTGACAAAAGCTCAAAAACAAAAATAAATAATACTTTTTTCACATACATCATGAGTAAATTCATACACCAAATGGCATTTCATTGCCTTCATTGTCAAGGCCATCAAACCCTTAGAAGAACAGAATTTTTTAAAACTCACGATGAGAAAAACAGACATTGAAACCTAAATCCGAAAAGAACAAAACATAAGTATCTCGGTTACAAGACTTTCAGGGAGGGACCATCTCACTGTAAACAAAACACCACTTTTTGCCACATTTTTTTGCCCATCCTGGCATCATCTGTGCGCCAATAACTCTGCGCTACCTTTACGGAATGCTTGCTATGACAGAAGCGTGAAGTGAGGCGCTATTACACACACCTGTCCATGCTCGTCAGTCTCTCTGAGCCTGGGTCCATGCTTCTCAGTGCATGTAACACTGGGTACCATTACGTGTCTGTTACAATGTGTTCTTGTACTGTCAGTACTGAGACTGAAACTGCAGTATAAGGATATGATTGTTAGTCAGGAATCTATGTACGTTACTTTTGTTTAAAGAGGTACTATGCTGTATGGGTTTTTCAGTGCATGTAAGGATGACATTACATGTTACAATGTGTTTTCTAGGAGTCAAGGAGCTGCTTGTACTGAGATTGAAACTGTAGTGTAAGGAACAGATTATCAGTCATGAATCTATGCAATTGTACACGTAATTAAAGGGGCACTAGTAGGGCTGGGGCGGGTAACTCGGGTACCCGGGTCGGGTGGGTACTGAGTAGGACCCGGGTACCCACAGGACTACCCAGACCCGTGGTTAGTCATGTGATATATTGTTTAATGACAAAAATTATCAAGGGATATAAACAGGGACCAGACTTACAGGGGCCAAACTTACAGGGACCAGACTTACAGGGACCAAACTTACAGGGGTCAGACTTACAGGGACCAAACTTACAGGGACCAGACTTACAAGGACCAGACTTACAGGGACCAAACTTACAGGGACCAGACTTATAGGGACCAGACTTACAGGGACCAGACTTACAAGGACCAGACTTACAGGGACCAGACTTACAAGGGCCAGACTTACAGGGACCAAACTTACAGGGAGCACACTTACAGGGGTCAGACTTATAGGGACCAGACTTACAGGGCCCAGATTTACAGGGCCCAGACTTACAGGGGTCAGACTTACAGGGACCAAACTTACAGGGACCAAACTTACAGGGGTCAGACTTATAGGGACCAGACTTACAATGACCAGACTTACAGGGACCAGACTTACAAGGGCCAGACTTACAGGGACCAGACTTACAGGGACCAAACTTACAGGGGTCAGACTTACAGGGACCAGACTTACAAGGGCCAGACTTACAGGGACCAGACTTACAGGGACCAGACTTACAAGGGCCAGACATACAGGGACCAGACTTACAATGACCAGACTTACAGGGACCAGACTTACAGGGACCAAACTTACAGGGGTCAGACTTATAGGGACCAGACTTACAGGGCCCAGACTTACAGGACCTAGACTTACAGGGGTCAGACTTACAGGGACCAGACTTACAGGGACCAAACTTACAGGGACCACACTTACAGGGGTCAGACTTATAGGGACCAGACTTACAGGGCCCAGACTTACAGGGCCTAGACTTACAGGGGTCAGACTTATAGGGACCAGACTTACAGGGCCCAGACTTACAGTGCCTAGACTTACAGGGGTCAGACTTATAGGGACCAGACTTACAGAGGTCAAACTTACAGGGACCAAACTTACAGGGGTCAGACTTACAGGGCCCAGACTTACAGGGACCAGACTTACAGGGAAAAGACTTATAGGGACCAGACTTACAGGGGTCAAACTTACAGGGACCAGACTTACAGGGACCAAACTTACAGGGACCAGACTTATAGGGACCAAACTAACAGGGGCCAAACTTACAGAGACCAGACTTACAGGGACCAAACTTACAGGGACCAGACTTACAGGGGCCATACTTACAGGGACTAGACTTACAGGGTCAGACTTACAGAGACCAGACTTGCAGGGACCAGACTTACAGGGACCAGACTTACAAGGACCAGACTTACAGGGACCAGACTTACAAGGGCCAGACTTACAGGGACCAAACTTACAGGGACCACACTTACAGGGGTCAGACTTATAGGGACCAGACTTACAGGGCCCAGACTTACAGGGACCACACTTACAGGGGTCAGACTTACAGGGACCAGACTTACAGGGACCAAACTTACAGGGGTCAGACTTATAGGGACCAGACTTACAATGACCAGACTTACAGGGACCAGACTTACAAGGGCCAGACTTACAGGGACCAGACTTACAGGGACCAAACTTACAGGGGTCAGACTTACAGGGACCAGACTTACAAGGGCCAGACTTACAGGGACCAGACTTACAGGGACCAGACTTACAAGGGCCAGACATACAGGGACCAGACTTACAATGACCAGACTTACAGGGACCAGACTTACAGGGACCAAACTTACAGGGGTCAGACTTATAGGGACCAGACTTACAGGGCCCAGACTTACAGGACCCAGACTTACAGGGGTCAGACTTATAGGGACCAGACTTACAGAGGTCAAACTTACAGGGACCAAACTTACAGGGGTGAGACTTACAGGGCCCAGACTTACAGGGACCAGACTTACAGGGAAAAGACTTATAGGGACCAGACTTACAGGGGTCAAACTTACAGGGACCAGACTTACAGGGACCAAACTTACAGGGACCAGACTTATAGGGACCAAACTAACAGGGGCCAAACTTACAGGGACCAGACTTACAGGGACCAAACTTACAGGGACCAGACTTACAGGGGCCATACTTACAGGGACTAGACTTACAGGGTCAGACTTACAGGGACCAGACTTGCAGGGACCAGACTTACAGGGACCAGACTTACAGGGGTCAAACTTACAGGGACCAGACTTACAGGGACCAGACTTACAAGGGCCACACTTACAGGGACCAGACTTACAGGGACCAGACTTATAGGGACCAGACTTACAGGGCCCAGACTTGCAGGGCCCAGACTTACAGGGCATAGACTTACAGGGGTCAGACTTATAGGGACCAGATTTACAGAGGTCAAACTTACAGGGACCAGACTTACAGGGGTCAGACTTACAGGGCCCAGACTTACAGGGACCAGATTTACAGGGACCAGACTTACAGGGGTCAGACTTACAGGGGTCAAACTTACAGGGACCAAACTTACAGGGGTCAGACTTACAGGGACCAGATTTACAGGGACCAGACTTACAGGGACCAAACTTACAGGAACCAGACTTACAGGGACCAGACTTACAGGGACCAAACTTACAGGGACAAGACTTACAGGGGCCAGGCTTACAGGGACCAGACTTACAGGGACCAAACTTACAGGGGTCAGACTTACAGGAACCAGACTTACAGGGACCAGACTTACAGGGACCAAACTTACAGGGACCAGACTTACAGGGACCAGACTTACAGGGGTCAAACTTACAGGGACCAGACTTACAGGGACCACACTTACAAGGGCCACACTTACAGGGACCAGACTTACAGGGGCAGGAACTAGAGGGACAAGACTTACAGAGACTGGATTTAGAGGGACCAGACTTACAGGAACCAGACATACAGGGACCAGACATACAGAAACCAGACTGACTGGGGACCAGACTGACATGAACTAGTGTAATAGGATCTACTAACAGATTTTCACAACATACTTGCACCCTGAACCTGTCCCAGCAAACACAGCAGCAAAAGTAGATCCAGAGAGGTTCCAGGGTGCTAGACCCCACTTTTGAAAATTGCATACACTGCACCTATTAAGCAACTTTACATCAAAAATAACCCACACAGTGAAACTCATTAACTCCAAGATCTGGAGACCATCAAAGATATATCCAGTTATCCCTAGTATGAGACAAGCAGACCAACAATATTTGTCATAGCATCCTTAAAGATTCTGAGCATAAACATTCATATCTAACATTCTGCTGTATCTAGTTAATGAACTTTTGAGTTTAGAGATTTCTTTGCCATTGAAAGATATATCATTGCATCAGTTTCAGATATTTCTAGATTTGCCTAAAAAATAAAAAGTAAAGCTATCTTAATGTATCCAATTCAAACAACACTATATTTAACCTTATTTGAGAACAAATCAAGACATTTTTACGATATTTATCATTCGATTAATTTCATGACAATGTGTCTAGCTTGATGTTTTACCCTCTTAACTAGTCTCACTTTATCATCATGCTATTCTAACCTGGGTTATCCCATACACTTCATCCGATATATTTTTGCGAAGCTGTTGAGTCAAATTCTCCCTGAAAATGAGCTTTTGGACTCTTGCACACACAACCATGGGCGCCTGAGAAAACAGCATCCCTTATCGTATAATTACGATGTAATTAGCGTTATTCTTGTCTTGTACATTTCAAGCCAGATGTATTACATACAGGCTTTGGATGCCTGGCCCAGCCAAAACATGGTAGGGTGTATCACTGCTAGGTCGTTAATGTCCTTGGATGTTTCTGTCAATCTTTTCTCAGGTTTTTATTGTGGGAGAAAGGAGGGATAAGACGCTTTGGTTAGGCCTTTTCTTTTTTATCAGTTGGTTTACAAACATTTCAGCCTAAAGATAAATGTAGGTGGTCGGAAAGACAACACTAGAAAAAAATCAATTTCCAAATTAGTACTGCTCCTAATGAATGAAAAACAAACAAGTTTTAACATTGAAACATACCAAGAGATAACTGATTGTTTTTTGGGTTTTTTGTTTGAATAAAGAGTTTTTTATGTATTATTCACTATTTCTTACAAATAGTTGTGATAATATCTCATGGTTTTTTTATTTCACCAAACTGTTAAAGGGAGATGACCAACTTTTTTTTTTCAAAAGTCATTGTATTTTTCTCTTGAAATTTCAGTTTGTCAGTGAATATAAGCATGATGAGGCCTGTGTACAACAGCATGATGTTGGATATCACATGTTTTCTTGTGCAGTGTATTACAGTTATTGCAACTGGTGGCATTGTAAATATTTAAGGGACTGGACATTTATTATAGGGGATGGGTGCGATTAAGTTAGGGGGGTGTCACAAAAGGGTATCATCTTCAAATCATTTGCACCGACCATTTCCAAGTCACCTGCCCAATAAGACATGTATGACAACTTAGGCAAAATATGTTGTTTACAATCAACAGTGTTTTACTGATTGAAAATTTCCCACACATTCTAATTACCATCATATTTTTCAATTATTTTCCAAATTTTGTTTTATGTCTGCTTCCAGCTGTCGAACAATCCAGACTTTTTCTGTGCCGACCACACATGCTTATTATAGCTTAGGTTAGCGGAGAAGTGGGCCCCAGAATGGTGATGACTCCACCAACAGCAGTTTTTGTCAACACGTATATCATGTTGTTTGTATGCTGTGTGCTGTGTGATGTCTTGTGTCTCGTATACTGCAACACCAGGACTTGACCTGGGACCTTCAGTGCAAGCTGTATGAGGGTGGGGAAGGGTTAAGGATGTAATACAGTGAGTGAGTGAGTGAGTGAGTGAGTGAGTGAGTGAGGTTTTAAACCGCTTTTACAGAGCTCCAGATAAGCTTTTGGTGTTGTGGGTATTTTACCCATGCATTTTAAAATCATTGGGTATCAGTAATTCTATCTGGGTATTCAAATTTCTGTTACCCACTAGTTTTTACACATGTGGGTATTTAAGTTAAATATTTAAAAACACTATTCATCTAGTCCCTGCAAACTGGTGTCGTGTGGGTATGAGAGTTTGTAGGACTCAAAAATATCACGATACTTCCACAAGAAAGTGTGATGGCAAATGATCATGATGTAACTGTCATTGTGGAGTTTGGCAAGGTTGAAGGAATGCCCGTTTATAATTTCAAAATAAGTTGCTGATATGCGAATCGAATACGCAGGGTTACTTCACAATATTTTGATGATACGCACAAGTTTTTTTTGTAGCGTATCTGTAATGTTCGTTGCGTATTTGATATGCTTGGATTTTATTTTACTGCGTATTTCTGCATTTCTGATGCGTATTTTACGCAGATATGCAGCTTATCTAGAGCTCTGGCTTTTAGCAATATTCCGATGTAATACAGGCATTGTGGGGTTTGCAGTGTTTCTGTAGCAAGAAACGGTGACAGGGTCGGAAGGATTACGTTTCAGCTTGATGTTCCTGAGGAGTGAGTGAGTGAGTGAGTGGGTGAGTGAGTGAGTGGGTGGGTGAGCAAGCAAGTGAGTGAGTGAGTGAGTGAGTGAGTGAGTGAGTGAGTGAGTGAAAATGATGGATCTGCCCTTGTCTCATGATGAAATTGTTAAGGTATGTATACACCTTGTCATTGATGATGAGAACAATGATAATAATTATGATGCCAATAACAATGGTTATTGATGAAAATAATAATGGATGATGAAGATGATGATGATGACAACAAAAGCAATGATGATGATGATGATGATGATGACGACAAAAACAGTCATCATCAATGATCATATTTTTCAAACATTTAGCAATCATACCATGTACACCTACGTAAATCAATAATTTGACATATCAATAATTCTTACAAGTAAGTTCAGGTACATATGGTTCCATGCACTCCCCTCACAAGTAAGTTTACTCAATACATTATTGACTTAAATCTATACACAAAGAAACAGTATTACTTGTTCCTGGGAGTTCATGAGCAGCTTTGGTTTGGTGCATATTGATTGTCTGCAGTACTTGGCAAAAAGAAACACACTGGGAATACTTGACAAAACCTGAACACGTTAGACATCTCATGTGACGTCCGAAATTGTGACAAGAAGTGACCACTTTATTTCAGCTGCCCATTTTTTGTCCATGAGCACTACAAACCCACATAGGGCGGCACTGGTGTGCAGTACGTATGGCTGGCTGGAGACACCCTGGGTCTAATTACAGACAATCACAGCAATTAGACAGATGGATCAGTTTCATGAACCACTTCAGGAAATTATAGTAAGGGTACTTGTTAACGATGAGACCTTAATTGACAAAAGAAAATTCCATCCCGGTTGAGCAGAATAATTATCAGCTTCCGAGACAGACCCACCTGTCATCCTGTAGATCACTTCCTGTCACATGCTCACTGGTGACATGTGACATTTGGATGGTGTCCTGAACGGCACATGTGTATGCAGATGATGGCGGATCCTTGTGAATGCACAGAAGGCATCCAAGACCTTTAGGAAAGCTCAGCAAAAACTACAAGCATGTGCTGGCTTCCAGGACAGAACAGCAGATGAACAAGATCAGACGAATTGATATGGTTATGATATTTGCCACTGACATCCACGGAATGACAATAATCTATGAACCTTTCAGTCTAATCAGGTCTTTGATCCTTCAGTGTAAAGTCAAGAAACAAATAATGATGAAACTTCAATATCGTTATAAGGCGCCCTCTTCCCTGCCATTGAAATGTTACTTCTCTACAAACACAAGTTTGATATTCAGTCCTCTTCAGTCTATGCTTGGTTAGAAAACTGTGATTGTTGAAACAAATCCTGGTTAACCTTCATTATGCTTCTAGGTTTGTCAGCATCATAACCATCCCCGTGGGTTTCCCCAAAGTGTTCTAAGAGCTTGTTGCCCCTCACATCAAGCAGACATGCCATGATGTGGGCCGAAGTGAGGTAGTATTCAATACAGGTGTGCGGTATTACCGGTAGACCTGTATACCACGACATGAAATACTAATAAATATGTATCACAATACGTTTGGAAAATACCGGTATAATGTGTTTTTCAAAATCATGCATATATTTATCAAATGGAAATGTTTTTACAAGCATACGGTAAGTGACAAATAAAATTCAATTTTAAAAATAAAGGAAATTAGCAACTGCTTATAGTGATCGAAGGGCAAAATTATTTGGTGACTGGATTCCTGTATATAATGTATCTATTATGCATATTTTGTGACCATAGCAACATCCCACACAATACAAACTTTCAATACAAATGCAGGGGAAGTCTTTTATATTTATGTTCAAAACAAATTACAGATGAAATTAAATATATTGTGGTACATATCGCAATACATGAATCATTATTGCAATATGATATTCAGACCAATACCATCACTAGTATTCAAAGTGGGGGCTAAACCCAACTCACTCACTCACTTATCAGGACTGCAAATTGACAATGTGTGACCTTATTTTAAGTTGATATTTTCAAATTGTCTCATGTACTCTTTAATGTTGAACTTTACAACTTATTACTTTTTTATTTGTTTCTTGATTTGTTTAACCAATGCTAAACTATACTTCTCCAAAACATAATTTTCATATTTTTTTATATGTAATTATTTCGTAAGATGAGATTAGCCATTGCAGCAACAAAAACATGATTCAGACGTTAACAAGTTTGGCAGGCAATTATAGCTGAAGATTAAATCAAGATCGGCAAGTTATGGCCTACAGATGTTTCCTTATAAACACTCTGCATGATTCCAATACAAACAGGGTCATATCATGAATAGCTATACTATAAACCTTATATGCTTACACACCAAACACTGATACACCAGTTCTCACAATCAACAGAAATATGTAACATGTGTAACAATATTACATATTATGTAACATTGATGTACTAAATGGTGTATACACCATGTGTGTATTACCTTTATACACATGTGCTGTATTCTGTGATGTAAATGTACTGTGAAATGTATCCGGAGCAATAAACAAGCACATGTCACGTTAATTTCACTTGAAATGTGCATCCCATGTGTCGATGAATACCGGTATTGCACCAACCCCATCTCTACAACAGGGAAGGGGTGATAATACGCTAGATAAGCCAACTCGTTCAAAGAATACGATAATTTTATGGCAAGGTAAAAGAAACTTACATGTTTTTTACATTAATAAATAGATACTGAAAATTGGTAAGAAGTAGTGATACAATAATTGTATAATAAAATACACACCCAGGAAATAATGTCAGCAAGATCTATGAGACAATGTCTAACTTTTTTAGGATTTTAATATTGTTTTATGCCACCCACAATAGATTCAGTGTGGTCCTGGGTAGCTTTTTGCCTGCACATATCTTGAATTCATACGTCTACGCCGTCAGTGAACTTGGTTTTGGCAGCCATTGAAGCAAACAGGTTCAACGATTCTGATGTGCTATTTCCTTCATATGTCTTGCTTTAGGCTACAAAGTACCCTAAGTTAGGGCTGGGACGAGTCCAAATTTATACTACCCGGGTACTCTCCACCCTATTACCCGACCCTACCCGGGTACCCATTGTAGATATTTAGAGATAGGCACAAACTGTCCGATTTGGAAACGTTTGACCGTAGCCCTGGCAAAATGTATTTAGATACATGTGTAAAACGATCTGGTCTTGCATACACTGAAGTTTACTGCATGGAGTTTTATCTTTATTCAAACATATAAAAGTCAGAAGGAATGGGTGCATTGTCAGAAAGAAATGTGAACATTAGTGACTTGTATTGTAACTATAGAGTTTTAGATAAGTTTTGTCATTAAACAACATATCACGTGATTAACCACGGGTCCGGGTAGTCCTGTGGGTACCAGGGTCCTACTCAGGACCCACCCGACCCGAGTACCCGAGTTACGCGTCCCAGCCTTACCCTAAGTGTCACAGGGATTCACATGACTATGCTGTCAATGTACTTGGTTTTCTTAGCCATTGCAGTGAACAGATTTAACGATTCCGATGTGCCATTATCTTCATATACCTGTATGTCTTGCATTAGGCTACAATGCCCCCTAATTGTTACAGGGATTAACTAGATGCAAATTCCTGCATCCTGAATGTGTTAAGAATGAAAACGGACACACACAAAATGCGAAGTGCAACAGTGCAGAACATGTGTATGAATGTTTGAGAACAAATGCTACTATCTAATTATTTGGTAACTCTTAAAATTGATTACCTTGAGTAATCATTTAAAAATACATTGACCTTCAAGTGCAAGCACATGGGGAACTCCATATGCATTTGTAACTAATAGCCGCTGTGCATGGGGAGTCTTGCATCACTTGTGGTAGAGTACTGTATTCAATTTTTAACATTTCTCTGGGGACCCCCTTTTTTAACCTGGGAGCTCTGCAAGCTGTGAGTCCCCTAGAACCCCTTAAAACAAAGAACTCAGGTAGGTCTTGTGTTACTGTAAATAAATAAATAAATAAATAAATAAATAAATAACAAAAAATTAAAAAACATTAAATTAAATTAATTTTAAATAGTTTAGATTAAATTAAATCAAATTAAGTTAAATTAAACCGACAAAACCCTTTCCATAATCATAAGAAACCTCTGCCAAAAGCAGCCATTTGTACAATACATTTTGGGTCATACATGTATTATTATTGAGTCATAATTAATATTAGGGACTATACATCAACTGTTCAATCAAATACATATCACGATACCTTGTTCACAATCCAATACGTAACACGATACTTGCATGTGCTCTAGTCTGTGGTCCATCAGCCATCTTCACAAACAGGCCAGGTTGGCCAAATACCTGAAGATTTACAGTTGGCAGTATCAAGTATGGCGCAATGGATTAAAATAGTTATGTTTTCATGACCAGTTTTCACTACTACTTACCGGTAATGTTTGGTGAAACAGTTATTACAAGAGACATTTACGGTTTGAATCCAAATTTTTAACTTAATGTACCACTGTGATCAATACTTGTATCAAGAGGTAAAAAAATCGTCCCAACACTAAATATATGTAACATAGTAATAAATAAATACTGAAAGGGCTATCTCCATATTTGCATCTACTGTGCCACCATGACACTTTCATGCTGATAAATAAAAATGGTCAAAACTCAATATTTACAGTGTGAATATTGTTTTCAGTAGCTAACCTGCCGATTTAGAGAATCTTGCCAAACACGACTTGCAAGTGTTGTAGTATTGCTCCTTTTAGCAACCAAAAATATGATGTGCTGATATTTTTTACATAAAAAGACACAAGAAGGAGTTTTTTTTTATTATCCAAAATAATTCTGCATCAATAATTATAAAAAATTCATTTCTTTATAACTCGACCCCGGTTGAAATGACACTTTTACAACCTAACAATTCTATGTGTATTGGAATTCCTACCAACAATATTTTCTTTGTGTGGTCATGAATTTGAAACACAAAACTGACCAAACTGTCTTTTTTTTGTACAATTTGAACCTTAAATCTGTTGAGAACTATTTCCAGCAGATGTGAATACATTTCTTCATGTTTGTTTGTGGTTTAACGCTGCACTCAGCAATATTCCAACCCTATGACGGTGGTCTGTAAATAATCGAGTCTGGACCAAACAATCCAGTGATTGATGTCATGAGCATTGACCCACACAAATTGGATACGATGACATGCATAAACCAAGTCAGCAAGCCTGACCCTCCGATCCTGTTAGTCACCTTTTACGACAACCATAGTCACCTTTTACAGCAAGCATGGGTTGCTGAAGTTCTATTCTAACCCAGATCTTCACAGGGCCATTCCTTTCTGGTGATACAGTTGTCGTGAGTTTGGTTTAATGGCGTGTTAACAACAGTTCAAATATATCACAGTATGTAAACTTGATGTGTAAGGAAAGCCTGAACAGTGAAGTGATATGTGTCTTTTTTGATTACCACTTTGACGAAACCCACAACTCTGTACAGAGTATTGAGAATTGTGCCCCCCATCCCCCAAAACCCAAAATTATCTCCCCTTTATGCCATTGCGATGTCACTGTGTTACATGTATGAGGTCAATGAGATGGGCACTGTCCATGTGGTCTAGTGGATAGAGTGTTTGTCTGGAGAGTGGAAGGTCAGGGATTCGGTCCCGAGCTGCAATGTCAAGGATTTTAAAAGATGGTATTTGTTGTTACCCTGCCTTGTGCTCAGCATTAAAGGGATACAAAAAGGACTGTTCGGCTCAGAGTCAGTGTACTCAACTTTGTCTGAGAAGGTTGTCTCAGTGGGCAATCACTATAAAACTGGCATTAGCAGCAAAACACATACATGCATACACATCACTATATACATGTAAGTGAAATAAACTTGATCGCAATGTTAAAGTACCCCATTTCAACTCAAGCTGTTTGGGCCACTCATCAAATTCACTAGATCTGAAACATGGACTATTTTGACTGTTATATCGTCACAGTGTTGGAATAAAAATTACTGAAAATGTGTTTTTAAGTAAAAGTTAATCTAAAATTGAATCACATGGGTAAGATTGGAACATTTAAACCACATGATAATTCTTATGTCAATCAACTGATGGGTGAACAGGAAAGTAATGTCTCTTTTGGAGTCATCATTTGATCTCACACAATCAACATCCCCCATGGGAACCAGCGGGGATAATACATTGTAATTCAGGGTTACTTCAAGTGGATCCACTCCTTCCAAGTTTGTAGCTTCAAGTATCACACTGAACGTTGCAGGTACGTGTAGAGAAACAAAACTATGAGTGAGTGGATGGTCAAGTGAGTGAGTGAGTGTGTGAGTGAGTGAGTGAGCAAGCGAGTTTTTTGTTTAACGCTGCACTCAGCAATATTCCATCTATATGATGGCGGTCTGTAAATAATCGAGTCTGGACCAGACAATCTAGTGATTGACATCATGTGCATCGTTCTAAACAATTTGGATAACCTGACCACCTGATCCCTTTAGATGCCTCTTAACACAAGCATGGGTTGCTGAAGACCTATCTTAACCCAGAATGTTCAGGGAGTGAGTGAGTGAGTTGTGGGTGGGTTTTGGATTGGTGCATGCATGTGTGTTTGCGTACATGGTTCAGTGGCTGGGTGAGTGAGTAAGTGAGTTTGATGATGGGAGGAAGGCCTGAAGTGATGCAGGTCTCAGATATTTATCTCTTCGATGAAACCTATGAGCAGGGGAATGGTGCTTACAAACCTGGAAACATAATCAGAATGAACCCACAGTCACAGGTTCCTGGCATGCCTCAGGGACACGACTCTGCACAGTGAATTGCAGTACCATAGATGACTGGGCCACTTGCACCCCCAATACTATGAGCACGTTTCAATAAATGAGTGAACTGGATTTTACAGCTGAATGAGAATGTATACCACAACACCAAACGTCCAGATACTTACACAAAGTTCACCCATCCAATCCTGCATACTCTGATTGTAACAAATGTAACTAGACTAACATTAAAACTTACAAGACATAATTGCTTCGAATACCTTACCTCTGTTACATCTACTACAGCACACATACAAATGTAATAACGTGTCTCCTTCTTTGCACGTGCACGAAGGCATTTGGAATGATATGCGGTATCCCTAACAACTGAATACGATCGATGACAATGAAGAGGACATCTGTTGAAAATCCAAAGATTTTTCAGTGTCATGTTGGGTATGATGTAATAGAGGAAGTATTCTTAAAACTTGATAACTATTGTTTGATTTTTTATTTGTGTTTGAGTGTGACAATGAGATTTGTCTTGTGACCACGATCAGACTGTCAGTATGCTATCTCGAAGTGCAAACAGTCAACCGTGACATGACAAGTGATTTCATGTCAAACATTATGACATCAAGATATCTGTATTGGCAACCCTGGATTTATGCCAGACAGCGACTGATCAGTCAGATAGCAAGATTCTTTAGGAATAATGACTAGGAACAATAGGGGCGGTCGGGTAGCCTGGTGGTTAAAGCGTTCGCTCGTCACGCCGAATACCCGGGTTCAATTCACGACATGGGTACAATGTGTGGAGCCCATTTCTGGTGTCCCCCGCCGTGATATTGCAGGAATATTGCTAAAAGCGGCGTAAAACCATACTCACTCACTAGGAACAATATACATGCATATGTTCTCACCAAGCTCCTCCAAGACATGAGCGCCCCTTGTTTGTTTCTGAAATTGTAGTGAGTTGAGTTGAAATAGGTTTTAAGGTCGCGTATAAGATTATTGCACTTATATTGTGATGTGAATGCGCGCGTGTGCGTGTGCGTGTGCGTGTGCGTAAGCGTGTGCGTTCACTGAGATACCATGCTGCATTTACACACAGTATGCACTGACTTCGAGTCAACCAAATTGCTTTATTCCTTAATGCCGAGCGCCGGTCAGGGTAACAACATGTACAATCAATTAATGTCTTTGGTAAGACATGGCCGGGGATCGAACCACAGACCTTCAGCTCGCTAGGCAGACACTCTGTCGACTGGACCACGGAGGTGGTCTTCTGTATGTTAGGATGAAGGGGGTTGTTTCCATGATGTAAAATATCTGTTTAGGCCCTAGATGTGCTTAATTTAAGAAATGAGCAAAACACAAAAATCGTTATGATAGTGTTTTGATGTGTTTATACGAATACGTTATTTGTTTTGTTTATAATATCCACTTAAGTATAATGCGCAACCCTATTCTTGGGTACACGTTTCGGGAACAAATGCTGTTTCATAAATTGTGTACCCCTATGCAGCTTTATTTTTGAGCGAAACAGCGTGCACAAGAAAATATGGTAAGCACTAGACTTTGTTCTTTTCAATACTTGCATACTATGCCCTCATAACAACACCAACAGCTGAATGAACGGAAGTGCTGAGTTGACATAATTTCAACCCTATCTTCCAACAGAAGCAAGTCTATGACTTGAGTGAGTGAGTGAGTGAGTGAGTGAGTATGGTTTTACGCCGCTTTTAGCAATATTCCAGCCATATCAAGGCGGGGGACCCCAGAAACGGGCTTCACACATTGTACCCATGTCGGGAATCGAACCCGGGTCTTCGGCGTGACGAGCGAACGCTTTAACCACTAGGCTACCCGACCGCTCCCTTTGACTTAAGGAAATGTACAGCAGGTAAGACATATGCGTATACAACTGCACATGGTAACCCATCCTGCGTCACTGTTCTCTTGAAGTTCATTTCAGCCAAACTTATGTCCTTGATCTTGTCCTTATTGCATGTAGATCACATGCTTGTCAGTTAAAAGAAGAAGTGGGTTATTTTGATCACAATAATTTATTTTAGTAATTTGACCATTCTTGCGTGTCAAAATGGTCCTTGTCACACCTTGTCATAGTTGTTATACCTTGTTATACTTGTTATACCTCGTTATACTTGTCATACCTTGTAATACTTGTAATACCTTCTCATATCTGTCTTACTTGTTACACCTTGTCATACCTTGCTATACTTGTTATACCTTGTTATACCTCGTTATACTTGTTATACCTTGTTATACTTGCTACACCTTGTAATACCTTGTCATACTTGTAATACATTGTCATACTTGTTATACTTGTCATACTTGTAATACCCTGTCATACCTTGTCATACTTGTTATACCTCGTTATACTTGTTATACCTTGTTAGAGTTGCCATATCCTGTCATACCTTGTCATACTTGTAATACCTTGTCATACTTGTAATACCTTGTCATACTTGTAATACCTTGTCATACTTGTTATACTTGTCATAATTGTTATACCTTGTTATACTTGCTATACCTTGTCATACTTGTTATACCTCGTTATACTTGTCATACCTTGTTATACCTTGTCATACCTTATCATACTTGTAATACCTTGTCATACTTGTTATACCTTGTCATACCTTGTCATACTTGTAATACCTTGTCATACCTTGCTATACCTTTCATACCTCATGTTAGTCATGTCTTACACAAAGATGTCTGCAATTCAGAAAAAAATATTTGAAAGGCAGTATCTTTTTAAAATAGGTCCTTTTTGCAACACATAGTTATGCCTGACAATTGTTTATTTTGGGTAAATTCACCAATTTGATTCTTATTAATAAGGAAAATATGATTACCATTAATTGAATTCAATTTGAATAATAATATCAGTTAGTGATCAATATTTTCATTAAGCATACAACAATTAGACTGATGGTATTTCAGGATTAACTGAGCAACACTTAATGTTTTTAATCCTGTCTCAAAATGCAAATTACATGTTATTAAAATTTCTTGCTTCAGAGGTCAATTTTCTTTAAAATGACCAAGGGCAAAATATGGAATCCATATCTAATTAACACCCACCGGATAGGATAAACCATCCAACTTAAATCTTTACCAAACCGCGAGGAAATTCACTGATAATGAGGTGTTTCCATACACAATGCTGGCTGTCATTTGCACAGTCAGAATTGTCAATAATAGACAATGACAATTCCGCCAGAAAGCTTTGATGCGATTTCCAAGTCGGCTGTGAAATGACTGGTCAATGCAGCTGTCAATCAACCCTGTATCGCAACATACAACATTCATCACTTCTGGATTATTTTCAACAGCATCGTTATCATGAAATCAAATTATTTGTCATCGTTGTTGATCAGGTGCTACTTTCAGTGAAGTGACGTGTGGGTATTGAAATCTTTGACAATGTGACAATCAAGGATGTATTTTAAGGAAGACTGTCCGCCGTCATTACCTTGATATTGTGTGAAATTAGCAGCATTTCATGGAGGTTCTACTTTTAAGTCTTGAAGCTACATGACCAGACATGATCATGACAGAGATCTGGCAGAAATAGCCAAGGAAACATGCACTCTGTCCACACGGGTTGACATTTGTCAAATGCTTGCACACAAACGACAGCTATATCATTGAAATCAACACGATATCGACAAATATTGACAGAGTATATCTTCTTTGGATGTCTGAACCTTCTCCCAGACCTGCATATTGAAGACTAATTTCCAGAGTTTTATCAATCGAGGACATTACGTAAGGAATTTCCATTGCCAAAGTTCCAGCATTGAGCTAGCAGATTTAAAACTGTCAATTTCTTATAAGATTCTTTAAATTGAACTTGGTTGAGCAGGCCGTTACAAATAGGAAGAGTATGAATACGTCCTACATGAAATTCAAAGCTATTTCTGAATTCAACTGAAAGTATAAATAACATAAGAAGTGATTGAAATAATGTTGTTTTATGCCGAAGTAATATTGCATGTAGATCACGGTGGTTCTAATCATCAGCTCAGGACCAGGCAAACTAGTGGTTGATGGTATGATGACTTATGAACATCAGTGTTGGATATGATGTGTGACCTGGCTGAATGTGTGTGAAATAGATTGATGCTGGTACTATCAACAATTGGTTTTTCTGGTCTAGACTCGACTATTTATAAGCTGGGTGGTTAGAGGAATCAGTGGTCAGAATCAGAATATGGTTGATTGCGTGTCCTTATACACCTATTGCATGGATCGTTGCTTACATTATCTGTCACTGGATTATGACTGGTTTCTGGAAAATTCATTTTGAAAAAATGACTGTTCAAGAGAATAAAATAATTCAAAATCTAGATATGTATTCTGATCCATACATTTCTTGAACAAAATCAAGCCAATATGAAACCACAAATTAAAAAAACCCCATCTAAACCCCCATTCAAAACCATAATCTCCAATGGACCAGATCAAATCTCCGCATCGCAAACTAACATCGATAAATCTCTCTTCAAAGTAAAAATTTGTCAAAGACGACTGAAATTAAGCAATATGACCAAGTATTCATGGAGCATCTAGACCTGAAATTATAATTTTCTTATCAATTTGGCAGTTTCCGTAATCCTTTCCGTACAAGTAAAGGAAGACAAAAATACAAACTGCCCATGACAGCCATATTGGAATGACATCAGACAGGAGAAGCTACAGGCTATTTGCATGTCGGAATAAACTTTCTTGGGCATGACTCGCTAAGTCACATAGCAGAATAATTGAATGTGTTTGCCTCGATTCACA
This sequence comes from Haliotis cracherodii, assembly GCF_022045235.1. Classification (NCBI taxonomy): domain Eukaryota; kingdom Metazoa; phylum Mollusca; class Gastropoda; order Lepetellida; family Haliotidae; genus Haliotis; species Haliotis cracherodii. The sequence goes on along the minus strand of NW_027266341.1, from coordinate 22,007,714 downwards.
GCTCACATAACGGGAAATGAATTAGCATAGCTTCCTGGCTAAACAATGCTTGTTCGAGATTTGTGTCTTGATGAAACGAGAATTAGGTTGGATTGGCAAGACTTGGTTAATCAGTGACTGAAGACTTCAAACACACCAATCACCCTGTAACTTATGTTGCATCTAAAAATCGATGAATAATACGAAATCAAAAGAGGAGTTATTCTTAAATGACAGAAACAATAATTCAAAAAGAAGACTTCTAGAAATCCCGGGGATGAAGGAAAGATAGAGAGTCGTTTTTTTAAAAACATAAATTAAAGCAAAATATTGCTTTAGGAAGCTGACTTAGGCAAGAAATGTGTCAATATGAGATCAAAGAAACAACATTCAGGTGGTAATGGAAAATGAGTCCATGAAAAGAATATTCTACAAGGATGGTTTATTACAGTCAATAATGTACAAGTGATTAAGTACAACATAATATATGACTGTAAGACAAGGAGAATATGATTATATTAATAAAACATGATAAAACATGTAACTAGTTTGAACCTGAAAATAATTACATTTCTGTAAATTCTACATTTCACATTTGTTCCAATATACCAATTTTATGTTAAAGAAGTTGAAATCCTTAAGTCCACCTTTTCAGTTATACTACAGCTTCTAAAATGACACTTAAAAGATATTCTGTTAAATATTACGTTTGTTACTTAAGTTTCAGTGTTATTTAATGCAGCACTAAGTAATATTCCAGCTATGTCATGGTAGTCTATAAATCTGGACTAGGTCCACGAAATCTGGGTATGGGGTAAATGCTATCAACCAAGTCACTAAGTCTGACCATCTGACCCATTAAGTCATCTCATAGGACAACTATAAATTCCTGATGACGAACACAGAAAATCCCAATGAGTTTTTAATGACAACAACAACAATCATAATGATTATAAAGGCAACAATAATAATATATTGTAATAATAACAGGCCTCTTATAAATGCATCCTAAAGGGAACGCTCAAAGTGCAATGGATCAGTGTGCACAAATACTTAATTCTCAGCTCCCCGGGGAGTGTACACCATGAGCTGTCTGATAAGTGCCAGATGGTTCGCATTCACACAACCATCTGATCCTTCTAGGTATCCATTACCTGCATGGTGAACGGGGCAAATTGGGCAAATTTACCACATTTATCACAGCCTGTGGTTCAGGACCACAAAGATATCCCCAACCATGGTCGCCCATCCACCTACTCTCTGCCGCCAGCATTGTTTAACTTCGCCTGTATCTGTATGCTATGCTCAGAATCTTCTACCACCAAAATATACATAACTTACCTTAAAAGACATACACACACCTATTTCACAGTCCACAATCTCCCTTGCATTCAGATCCATGTATCATGTATTCATTATTCTGACAAGCTGGCAAGTAATTTCCAGATCTATACACAATTTACATAAACTTGATATCAATCACTTCTACATCAATTATCCCTGGTTGTGGGTCAATGGAAGAGAAGATAGTTCGTTAGTGAATCTCAGGACACAAGCTTTTACACTGATTGAAAAAAACTAAGATCAAAGACTAGAATACAAGTGTTCAATAACTTACCTGTCCACTCTATCATTAGATCAGATGTTCGATTGCTCAGAAGTTCAGAAGCTAATCAATACCGTCTATAATACAATGCACACACTGGTCGATCACAGCCTTCAAAAGAAAGTCTCTTACATAGTTCTTGCAGAAAACTCCACAATGAAAAAAATATTCTTCTGTCAAAGAAGCACTGGAGCCGATCAAAGAGATTAGAGACATCTAGGGGCAAATCTATAAACACTGCCTTTTATTTATTGAAGGTGTCACCCCTAGAGTGAATGATATGTTTGGGATTGCGTTCAGAGAAAATAGCTATTCAATAATTATGAAGATATGTGTCATGCAAAAACTGAGTTTTGTCCACTAGCTTTTAAAGGCAATGAAAATCATGTACATTGGTGTGAGGGTGTGTGCTTTAATTATGTTATTCTTTTATCAATCACATCGGTATCTTGTTCTTTCTACGTCCGTTACTACTTCAAGAGATTGAAGTGATGGAGTCCAGGATAAAAAGACATCTCAGATCACACATGAAGAGTTGCATAAAGTTTCTGGTGCTTAGACCAAACAAACTTTATGACAAGAATTATTGAAGCAGTAAGCTTTAATCTTCACAGCATAAAAAGTAGCTTCAGGGTGTATTTACAATCTTTACTTTAAGATCTAATTCAATTTTAAAATCAAAACAAAATATTGCAAATCAAAGTCAACAATAGATTATATATTTCAGCTCTTGTGTTCATGTTGAAGAAAATACCGTATATAACATAGTAATCAAACTATGTCAGACTGCCGGCCCAATACCGGGACAGTATGTGAACCCCATTTATGGCCCTCCCTGGTATTGCAAAAAGAGGCATAAAATTATACTCACTCACTCAGACTGCCAACCCAACATGGGCACATTGTGTGAAGCCCATTTCTGGTGTCCCCCGCCATGATATTGTTGGAATATTGCTAAAAGCGGTCTGACTCCTCAGGAACGTCAAGCTGAAACGTAATCCTTCCAACCATGTCACGTCCCTTGCTACAGAAACACTGCAACCCCCACAATGTCTGTATTACATCGGAATATTGCTAAAAGCGGCGTCAAACCATACTCACTCACTCACTGTATTCCATCCTTACCCCTTCCCCCACCCTCATACAGCTTGGAGTTCGGGAAGTCATCCAATGGTGTGCTCATAATATCATTCAATGTTTCTCTGACCCAGATCGTAAAGGGAGCAACCATTTGATTTTACGGAATGTGGTGGTGAGCTTTTGTTCAGGTTTTCCTGCTATGTGAGCCATATGTATATTGCTTCAGTAAAACAAGCAGTCTTCATATAGTTAGAATATTGCTCAGCTTAGGGTTAAATAACAAACACAGATTACTGGTATCAGCCACCTTCCCGAGGCAAGGAAGTTAACTGACTATAAAAGTCCGTGGAAACTCCCTTGCCTTGGGAAGATGGGTATCAACCACCATGACATGGAAGGAATAATGAAAAAAAGTAACACAAACCCAACTCACTCACTAACTGTTAAGGAAACGTTGTCTGTTGTACAAAAATATTTTTCACCACAACACATGAGCACCCAATTTAAAATTATTTCTTGTACCTGGGACGTTCACGAGGAGAAATACGATACCACCATTCACTATCCTTTATGATCATAACACATTCTGTGGTCACATTACCCTCACAAAACAGTTACAGCATATTTGTATGGCTCCATCAAGGCTGTCATAATTGGTACACAATCAAGCTCTCACATAAATCAGTTTTTCATCACCACTATCATGTGTTCGCTGCTGTGAGGTGACAGGCTTGTGAACATTGAAGAATACGGCTCGCATTTCAGAAGTTTGTAATGTGTTTCATATGTTGGGATTAACACAGTGAAAGACCTTAAAGAAAGGATTAAATAGGATTATAAGAAGTGTTCGTCGAAACATATTCACAAAACAGTTGGTGGTACTACTAAATAAGTTTTTTTCGGTACAATACTGTACTCCTGCTCTGATCCTTGTAAAATAACGTTGATTATTTTTGGTCATTGTCATTGAAGATGGGGTTATGGGTTATATAACCAAAGATTAAAGTAAAGGGGATCATATAAATTTATTCATAACTAAAAACATATATTACTCAACATTTGATTGGGATAATAAGATAGATCAGATGTTTTTTTTATCTACACTTGGAAAAGTTTGTTTGTATGTTGTTTAACGCTGCACTCAGCAATATTCAAGCTATATGACGGCGGTCTGTAAATAATCGAGTCTGGACCAGACAATCCAGTTATTGATGTAATGAGCATCGATCTACTCAATTGGGAAACGATGACATGCATGAACCAAGTCAGCGAGCCTGACCACCCGATCCCGTCAGTCGTCTCTTACGGCAAGCGTGGATTGCTGAAGACCTATGCTCACCCGGATCTTCACGGGTCTATTATGAGAATGAGTTTCTTATGGAAAGATAACAAATATCCCCATCGAAAGTGGAGTACTGGGCCCCGTTCCACAAAGCGATCTTAGCGCTAAGATGATCGTAACTCCCATACTTTAACATAGGCTTACGACAATCGTAGCACTAAGATCGCTTTGTGGAACAGGCCCCTGTATTGTAATAATGTGTACTATATGGCTGAAGACGGATAAATTTGTAAGATATACTCAACAAACTACTTGTCAAGACAGACATAGATTGAACTATAATTGATAAAAAAAGTTGAATATTAATATAGCATCCATATACAATTTACCTTTTAAATAGAGATATTATATGTGTTCACGTAGGGACTGAATGTAACAAATTGCTTAAAAATGTTGTCATGCTAATAGTACTTTAATTGCAATGGAACTGACACATTCGTCACCACTCGCCCCTTTCCGTAACCTGAAATCGCTTTTCGGCTTGTCACGGTCACGAATGGGAACTGACACTGACATTTTCAGCTTCATTTCAAGTTAAAAGTAAACATTTCCATAAGCTGACAGAGCGGTGTTTCGTAACAGAGAGAACTATTTTGTATCCCTATCACGCCTTGAGTAGTATCTGTAAACTTAAAAGAGGTAGGTATAAACTATAAAAACCAGAAAACCGTAAAATAAAAATCTAAAGAGAAACATCACACATAAAGTTGGATGATAGTTTGGAAATACAATGAAAACTGTATGAGCTGTCGATTTATTTGCTTCAGACAAATTCCGTTGTAATAGATTCAATGCCGAGAAAATGAATATGTAACAGTTTCTAATCCTAGTGTATTCCGACAGCCATTAAGGTCTTGAATGAGCTCTCTCGTTTAAACCAACCAGCTTTATGACTTGGGCGCTGACATCAGCCACACGAGCAGGCATATAATGGCCCATACATCACTATACAAATTATATCTTATTTTACAAAATCCCATCCTTGAATTATAAAAATGGCTCATCCAATTAAATACTGAAAATTAGGAAGAATTATTAGAATAACTTGACCTCTTGGTGCGACATGGTCTTAAATCCACAGTGACTCAATCGTAAAAATGATAATGAATGTTACACTCTCAGCTGCAGCAATGGCGGGGTGTTTTTTCACATAAGAAGATATGTATCTTAGTTAGATTACATACAGACGTTAATAATTGGATGCTGTTTTTAAAACACCTCAGGGTATTTTTCTATTAATATGACGTGCAATATTACAAATAGATTAAGATTTCTATTAGATGTTTGACAATGCATTTTCTGGAATAAAAAATTAAAGTACAAGACTTAATTTTCTTGATTGAGGGATATTATTTTTCTTTTAAAATCTCTCTGCAGATATTAAACTAATACAAAGTGAGTGTGTTGGGTTTAACGCTGAGAGAGAAAGAGAGAGCTGACACACATAGCCACCACACTCAGACACACATAGCCTCCCACACAACATACACAAACAGACAAACACATAGCCACACGCAGACACACATAGCCTCCAAACCCAACATACACACACAGCCACACACACATACAGAGAGAGAGAGAGAGAGAGAGAGACACGCACACCAACACACACACACACACACACACACACACACACACACACACACACACACACACACACACACACACACACACACACACACACACACACACATGCACACGCACACACACACAAAGTCACACACGCATGCGCGTCACTAAATAAGTGCAATATTAGCGCCATTTCAGATCACAGTGGCGTGCATGCGTGTGTGTGTGTGTGCGTGTGCGTGTGCGTGTGTGTGAGAGAGACTGCTTGTACTAGTCCGGACTAATGCCGATTTATAGTGCTAGCCCACTGAGATACAATACCACAGTTGTAACATGAATACCCCACTCAGACACAGTATACTGACTCCGTGTATTAGCCCCTTAATGCCGAGCGCCAGACAGGGTAACGACAAGTACCATCCTTTAACGTCTTTTGGTATGACGCGGCCAGGGATGAACTCCGGACCTTCCGCTTTCAGGGCGGACGCTCTACCACTAGGCCACGGAGGCGGTCGGAGACACCATGAACAAGCTTCCCATATATTCCCAAATATGTTCCCATATTTGAAATCTAACGAGTTGGCTACCCCTTCAGTAGGTATGGAATGAGTGGGTGAGGAGGCACGGTTTTATTCCACATCTGGAAATCTATATTCCCAGATATATCCCAGGGGAAACACCATGAACAAGCAGCCTGTCTCCCAGACACCAGAGAATACATTGAAAAAGGAGTCCAACTCCAACAAGAATGATTTTCAAGTCTAGATTGCCTCAGCTCTCGGAAGGATTGTTCTTGATTTTTTGATTTTTTGATTTTGCAGAGATTTATTTATAAATAAGATAACTTTATTTCTGGGGCTAAATGTCGGTCTACATGAACAGGCTTCACACGATGTTCCTATATCTGAAACCCAACGAGATGTTTGGTGAGATATGCAAATGCTTCACCACGTGGCTACCCCTTCAACTCAGGTATGGAAAGAGAGGGTGATTAGATATGGGTTTATGCCATTTCCCAAGTAATCAATATTCCAGCTATATCATGGTGGGAGTGGGGCTATTTTAGAATCAAACTGTTTCTTGGGAATGGTCCATGAACAAACACTTTAACCACTTGGCTACCACTTCAATGCAGGGAGGTTACTGCATCATGGGTTTGATAAAAAGAGAATAAAACCCATCTTACTCACTCATGAAATCAACTGTGCTGTGAGTATATTCTGCAAAGGATGTACTCCAAATCCAAGATCGTTGCCTCTTTCCATCAGCAATGGATAACTGGGGACCAATTCTAACCAGGGTCACCACGGGGTTTAATACTCCAGATCCATATTATGGGCAATACCTGCAACTGATGTAGGTCTCCCTCCCACCTTGTCACCTTTGCTATACTATGTCTGACTACGTATGAACCTTAGTTGTGGAAAAGGTTTATGGTGCAGTTGAATCCACTGATTGGTCTTTTTACTCATAACCTAGTGGATAAACTAGTGGTTGACAGACCTGAAAGGTACACACGTTTTAAAATGAATATAAACAAGGTCTTAATCTGTTCTGAATGAATAAATATTGTAAGTCCTACAGAACTTTGTGACAGACTGTCTACTTCTATTCCCAAGAAGCAGGTTGAGAGTCGATTGTTACAAGATTCAAAAGTGAGTGAGTTAGGTTTGACGCTGATCTTAGCAATATTCCAGTGATATCATGGCACGGGAGACCAGAAATAGGTTTCATACACTATTACCATGTGGAGATTTGAACCTGGGTCTTCAGCATGTCAAGAGAATAATTTAACCAGTGGGCTAACCCATTGTCCTTTAAGCCAAAAGCTACCAGTGAGGTCCTTTGCAAGGAAAGATGTTTGGCTAAAAACAAAAGACAGCTCAGTCAATGTATTGTGGACCTCACATAAACTCACTGACTTTCCTAGGCAATGGATGACATCATCGTCAATTATTTATGACAGCGTAAAACAAATATTTAATTTATAAAATGATCTATCCAAAATATTTCCAACACCTCTATGTCCCTATGGGTAAATATAATTGTTTAAAATCCACATCAGTTATGGTTTCTTAAACAATACTGTATCACCCATGGACCTAAATACCTGACCCGTGAAGATCCGGGGTAGAATAGGTCTTCCGCAACCCATGTTTGTCGTAAGAGGCGACTAACGGGATCTGGTGGTCAGGCTCGTTGACGTGCGTGGATCAATGTTCATGATGTCAATCACTGGATTCACTGGTCCAGACTCGATCATTTACAGACCGCCGTCATATAGCTGGAATATTGCTGAGTGTAGCGTTAAACAACAAACCAAACCAAACCTGAACACCTTTAACTAACTTTATTAGCTAAAAAACAAAAACATACAGCTATGTACACTCTTCAAAAAAAGAAACGCACAGTTAAAAAATATATTAAGCGGATGTAAAGGTATCTACACAGAATATGCGTGAACACAATCAAATGAAATTAGACACAGTGATCGACAAAAGCATTGTCGTCATTGTCAGCATTAATTCAGTCATTGCACATGTGTAGCTACAAGGGGGCGTTATGGTCAGTACCTGGTCACACCACCTCTTGCAGCCATCAATGCTCGACACCTCCTTGGCACAGATTGCACAAGTCGTCGGAGGTTTTCGTGAGGAATTCTTCGCCATTCCTCCTGCAAGGCGTTGGCGAGTTATGCCAGTGTGTGGGGACGCTGGTGACGTTGACGGACGTGTCGATCAAGTTCGTCCCACAAATGTTCAATCGGGTTGAGATCAGGCGATTTGCACGGCCACGGAAGGACATTGATGTTCTCAATAACAAGGAAATTAACTGTTGCACGTGCTGTGTCATGTTAGAACAGCTCCCTCTGGCGGTCCAAAGTTGGGAGGAAGGAGGTGAGGACGCAGAATTTGGTCTATGTATCGGTTTGCTGTAAGATTGCCCTGGACAACCACTAACCCGTGTAGGATATGGCTCCCCACACCATGACACTCCCTCCACCAAATCGGTCCACCTGTCGAACGCAGTTCGGCGCAAAACGTTCATGTCGACGTCGGTATACGCGTTGTCTTCCATCCCGTCGTTGAAGAAGAAAACGTGACTCATCGCTGAACCAAACGCGTCGCCAGTTCCTGAGATCCCATGCCTGTACTGTTGCACCACCGGACACGTCGTTGACGGTGTAGCCGTCGCAAGACAGGTCCAACTTTTGGTCGTCTCGCTCGAATTCCCACTTCCCTCAGACGATTTCTGATGGTTTGGTCGGACATTTTTCGCATACTAGGCACTTGTCCTGCAGTGTCCTTGGCTGTAGCAAATTGATTCCGAAGGTGATGCAACCGGATGTACCGATCCTGAGCAGGGGTGGTCACTCTTTGTCTTCCACTTCTGGGATGATCTTGAGTCGAATTAGTGCAGGTATATCGATCCCATAGTCGAGATATGGTGCTTTGGTGAACGTTGAAGTGTCTTGCAACGGCAGACTGGGACTCCCCTGCTTCCAAACGTCCAATGGCGATATTTCGGTCAGATGCAGTTAATCTTGGCATTTTTCGATCTCCGTTCACGTCAGAACATTCGTGAGGAAATGATGAATTTTGTACGGTCTTTTATAGTCAGTGTCTCTACTCTTGTTTCCAACATTTTGCACGTGCATTGTGGGGAACCTGTTTCTGAAAGCAATTTCCGTGCATTCTTTGCATTTTTGCTGATAAACGTTTACAAAAAAACATTTTGAGATGTGTTTGCGCGCAATGCACAACAAACATGACATGATTAACGGGAATCAAACATAAGAATTGTCTTTATGATGATTGCTGGGAAATAAAATCTAATTGGAATCCTCAAAACACCTATGCGTTTCTTTTTTTGAAGAGTGTATTTTCAAAATTGTTTTCTCTTAGTAATCAATGACAAGTCCCAAAACACCCAGAAACATATAATTAGTAATAAGAGTTGGTGCTTTTTCATGTAATTATTTCGTCCAGTTATCCCCTTATACAGAGATATGGTCAAACGTCTAATTATCTCGAGATTTTCAGCAAGGAGCAACCGTAATATCGCAAGGGGCCATATTTACGTTGTAAGGGGCATCAACCTTGCTGCCAGGGGCACCTTCCTTGTTGGAAGGGATCATAAATATATCTAGTAGACGCATGACCTACTGCTTCTGATATTCGCTGTACAAATGGCAGAAGGTCCCATGAGAGCGCCATAATTTGATAAACGTGAAGAAACAGTTCTTGGTCTTAAAATGTTAATCAAAGGTTAACAGCAGCATAAAAGAGTATAGGAACAAGTATTGGTGTGACAGAATTGAAATGTAATAAAGGTCTGTCAGTGAAAATTGGCAGCACTGATCAGGGAATGCGGAGGTCTGTTTCAAGGAATGGTTTCTGCCAAAGAAAGGTAAATTACCGAGTATTATGACACTGTTATGAGAGGCGGTGTCTTTCAGAGGAATTTATATTCTTCTTTGATTCGCATTTGGCAGCAACGGGCGGCAACTGGCCACTATCTTACAACCATATGGTATCATGAAAACCGAGTATTTAGACATTTTCAAACATTCTCAGACGTAAATGACAGACATTGTTTCAATGAAGGAAGTCAGAAGCAAGAGACATCCGTGTGAACTGTGTAGCCAGAGCGACCGCCTCCGTGGTTTAGTGGTAGAGCGTCCGCCTGGAGAGCGAAAGGTCCGCGGTTTGATCCCCGGACGCGTCATACCAAAAGACGTTAAAAGATTGTACTTGTTATCATGTCTGGAGCTCGGCATTAAGGGGCTAATACTGGGACTGGTCGGCTCGGAGTCAGTATACTGTGTCTGAGTGGGGTATCCATGTTAAAACTGAGATTGTTTCTCAGTGGGCCAGCACTATAAAATTGGCAGACACACACACACACACACACGCACGCACGCACGCAAGCACGCACACACACAAAGTCCATGCACGTCGCTATATAAGTGCAACAGGGTAAACCTGTACGGCAACCATACAAGGACAGGCTTAAGGCATAAATAATACTTTCAAACAAAAATTCTCGATTATATAAATAATAAGAACAAGTTGTCCTCATAAGTTGTCCGCTTATCCAGACTTGCCTATTATAAAGATAGACTTACTCATGGCTTTCAATTCAGTACATTCATTACCGCCTTGGGGCAAGGCTGATACAAGGAGCATCAATCAACTCCATCGGGGTACATTGACATACAACAAAGCCACGGAGTCTGACCACCCGATCCATAAAGACACAAGCAAAGCTTCCTGGCAACCGATTCTATCCCAGAAATGCCATGGAGCTAATTAAAGAATGAAGAATATATATCTAGTGTTATCATCGCCCAAAGTAACCTCTAGTCCTACTGAAAAGGTATTCTTTCTCAAAATTTAATTACATGCAATATGAAATTGAAAAATTTCTTTTTTCGGGGAAACTTCATCATATTTTAATTTCAATGAAAACGATAATCCCAGTAAGTGTATTCTGAACGTATTTCTGATATCATATTTGTCAGATGATAAAATATTGCAAAGAAAATAATTCTCATTTAATTATTGTTATTATTTCCTTGCATTCGCAAACTGTGTATATTTGAAATAATTTTTCAAAACTTTTGCAAGCAAGGAATTATTCAAACTTGAAAGAGAAGAAAATCGAACATTAAAACTTCTTTGGCAATCAAAATATTTTTAAGGCAGATACTTTTGATAAAATAATGAAATAAATAAGAGATTTCACAGCTATAAAAATCACCAAGTTTTTCAATTTTAAATTAAATCTGTCAAATAGTTGTTCTTAATAACCATATTTCATGATAAACTCCTGTGAGAATTCCTTCCAAAACAGGAAATTATAAAAAAATGCTCACCGGAACAAAGACACTACGAATTATTTCCCTACTAAATTCAAACCACATTTTCATGTGCGGCTAGCATTTAGCACTGCACGCATTTCAGTACACCTCGTGATAATTCAGGAAAGACTCGTTCTCCGTCTCTTCTACAAATGTCATTTATCACAAGAAGACACCGTGATAGTGTATCTAAGGGGCATAACTCCTGCTCCCAACGGGGATGCAGTATCTTCCATATCGCCCAGGGCATCATTTTCATCCTGTTATCTCCTACTTGGGAGGTTTGTAATGTCATCGTCATTTCCCAAGAGGGACACTCATTTTAATTGTGCCTTTTTTTGTCCGTCTTCAATCCTTCCTGGCAAGAAAACTGTTTCGCCACGTGTGTACGGCAAAGTTTGTAAATATCGCTGCCATTGCTCCTTCTCACTCGCCCCATTTCCTGCAGTATGGTGCCACCTGCTCGAGATAAAAGCCGTAATGTACATCCGTTTCAAAACTCCATAAATATTTATTTTTTGAGCCAAGTCGAAAGAAAAGGAAAGGTTAAGATCTGAGTGTGTGTTTTTATCACATTATCTTACACTGGGATCTCTAGTGGTCAAATTACGTCAATATTTTCTTTGATTCACTATCTTTCATGAATGACATCCTTTTCCTGAGTGTATATGACATTTTAGGAGTTGACAGTGCAGGTCAATTTCAAAATGCTATCAATAGGTATGAATGTTGCAAACTGATTCACTTAGGAATGAAATACAAAGGATTTGTTCATGATTTTATCCAATACTATTCACTGACTTCTGATTTACTGGCTTCCAATCAGCGCAATCAGCTTCAGTGGTTGTTTACCAGCTACCACATTAGTCAATCCTTGGCTTCCAATTTACTGTACAAACATTGATGTTAATAAGTATATATACCTATTTTGTCCAGCACTATCCATCACTTGCTTGATAAAGGTGTTAGGTTCTACACCGAAACGTCACACTAATTGTAATAAAAAAGTTGTTCATCCATAGAACTTGTCTTTCTTCATCACACCAACTTCTAAATGCCACTGAAAGAAGTAATGCAATTTAGAATTGTATACAAAACAAAATCATCAAAATGGCCATCTGATCTATTCCAACTGGGCACATGTATTTCATTATTAGTTAATATTTTTAAGCTTTTGAAACAAACTGATGATACTTTTGTAACGATATTTCAATTAGAACTGCATGTTTGTTGAGTTTTAAAGTTCATCTTAGCCTAAATACTTTACAGAACGGCTAAGGCAGCTAATCCAGTCAATAGAAACCGGGCGCTTCAATTTCAAGCACTTCACTGATCACAAAACTATTGATTTCTTGTCATGAAGAGTTGCAGTAGTTATCTCCCTTTATTAATCAAACGTGATACCACACTGATCAAAGAGCCATTAAAATGGTCAGTGAAACAGATGGTGGTCTGAGAGAGCTTTTATGTTATAAGTACTATATCCACTACCCCAGCTTACAGATCTTAAAGACATCTGTTCATATGTCTCCCCGGTCACTATACCACATGAAACTACTGAAAATATCAACCAGGAACGTTAAAGCATCCAATTTAGCTTTTTCCCTTAAACCCTGAACCCAATTTTAATAACTCATATCTCTGACAAGTAACTAAAGGGTAATACTTGTTTTGAACTTCAGTAAAAAATTCTTGTTAATGTGGTAGAAATTGCTGGAATATTTGGGGCACTGGCAGAGCGCCATTCTATCATGTACACAAAGTGATGTCAAGAAGTTTCTAATTTAGGTCTGACCTTTACAATCTGGCCAGCTTTACTATATTCCATTAAAAGATTTGACAGATTATGAATAGTGCCAAGAATATGTATTTAAGAGGTTCTGGAAAGACTGAAATCTGAAGCTTCCCCCCCCACCCCTTGTCAGACTCTGCCAGTGATTGTTGGCCACGATTCACTGGAACATTTACAAATAATATTAAAAATAAAAATATTTCAAGTTTTGAGGTTTTCTTCCTCCCTTTGAATTCACAGTGATGAAGACACTTCTTTCCAGTCGACACATACTTGCCAACCACACCAATCCTAACCTAAAACCAAGACTGAATATTTGTAACATGGTAACAGTGGGACAATTTGATGATGTCACTTAACTATACCCGGAGGAGAGAGAGAGAGAGAGAGAGAGAGAGAGAGAGAGAGAGAGAGAGAGAGAGAGAGAGAGAGAGAGAGAGAGAGAGAGAGAGAGAGAGAGAGAGAGAGAGAGAGAGACCAGTTTGAGCTTAGCTGCTAACTAAGAAACTTCATAAATGTGCAGGGGCAGATCTAGGATGTTAAGAAAAAGTGGGGCTTCCACTTGGGCTTCAGTAGGTGGGGTGGGCTGGTGGTGGTTCCCACCCAAAAAATCACAAACACAATATGTAAACCATTATTGATAATTTTCCTTTAACAACCAAATCATCATGTTGTCATGGAAGCAAATGTACATACAAAATGTCATCTGATATAAAAAGGTGGGGTGGTGGCCACCCCCAGGACCGCCCTCTGGGTTCGCCACTGAATGCTTGTTTATTTTACTATGTCTTCTAATCTTGATACACTCCTTTCAACACTTTCTGTCTAAACTTGGAGTATTTTCTAGATGTGTCGTCACCAACTGTCTCATGTTTTTGGGGGGTTAATCGTTGATGCTCATCTATCAGACCTGATGGTAAGGAATAGCCCATTGAATAGTGGTTGAGTTTTAAAAAATAATGTAAAAGTTCCTTTGAGATTACAATATGACTAAATGACTATGAAAACAAATGAATTATTTTTACTAACTGAAGGAGCCCAAGTCAATATGCCATAATCCTCATGTTAGTATGAGTGTCCCTATTCTCCAACCTCAAAGCTGCTTCATATCATTGCAGTTTCCTATGTTAAGAAATAGGGACAATTATTTCGATAATTCATTGAAACTTTAACCTATCAACTCTTTAATCGAATCTCTACAACTCATTTCACTTTTGTTAACAAAATGATCAAATGCAAATCATATCAGCTTCATTTTCTTGCTGTAATATACCCAAAGATGAACAATAATTCTGTTACAACCTCAGAAATAAATAAAGAACTGTCAGATTAGTTTCACAAAAAGTTTCATGTTTCCCAGTGTAACCTTATAATCAGCTACAAGTAAGCTTGGAACGGATCACATTGATTACCTTCCTGGAAACCTACAGCCACACAATCAAAGGAGTAACTACAAGCACCAAACTGGGTTATAGTCACCATAACATTTATTGGATAGGGCGGAAACATTGATTTGGAATCAAATCAAATCATTTACTGCTTTGTACATATCAGTTACAAATAGTAAATATTATTCTAATGGCTAATTATTGTTTCATTGCCATGAGAAATATGAGCAGTCACAGGCTCATTCAAGTAGATAATTGAACAAAATCAGGGACATTGCTTGTGACACTGAGTGTATTTACGACCTTTAGACACACAATATGAAATCATTAGTCACGTATAACCTTTCCTTCGCTCAAGGTGCGAATGCATGTTTTTTACCTGCAGTATGCCAGTTGCATATCGATGTCAGTTCTCCTTAGTACCTGGGGAGAGTTTGCGTATTACTCCTCAAATAACCCAATTATCCCTACTTAAAATATCTTTGATAATCTCCAGGAATGTTACGGTCATTTGCCTGGCACCATCTTCAAACACACGGTTCCTAATTCTCCTGCAATTGCTGTGGTGCTGTTGCATGTTTGAAAAAAGTTTTCATTTTGTGTTTTTGAAGCTTGAAACTGAAACCAACTTTGCACTTACACGAAAGAAAAGTTGTTTTTCTTTGCGATAAGATTTCGGAAGTTTATTTACTAATTACGACACCCTGTAAGTGATAGAGGTGTGATAGCCTAGTTTAGGAGTGTTGATCTTGGAATCACAGTGCACGGAACGATATAGTCACAGCTCAGGAATAGCTAGATCATCAATGTGCAATTCACTAAGATTTCTCTTCCTTAACAACATGCTTGAAAGATATATGTACAATCATTCACACTCCTTCCCTTGGATGCTTCAAGTATTATGCCTGTTATTAGAAATACAGTATTGAACACACATCATTACAAATAATATAGTATTGAACGTGAATGTTATTGTAAGAAATACAGTATTGAACATACCATAATTGTCATTATGAGAAATTCAGTATTTAACATAATTGTCATTATGAGAAATTCAGTATTGAACATAATTGTCATTGTGAGAAATATTGTATTGAACATCAATGTCATGAGAAATACAGAATAGAACATAAATATCATTATTTGAAATAGCCTAACAAAATTTTACTAGATTCTGGCTTTGGACTAGCAAGAAAAGTCACAGACAGCATATAAGAAATACAGTATTTAACCTAAGTGTCATTTTAAGAAATACAATATTGAATCTAAATGTTATTATGAGAAATATGCAGTTGGGATTCGATGACATGCATCAACCAAGTCACCGAGCCTGACTACCCGATCCCATTAGTCGCCTCTTAGGACAAGCATAGTCGCCTTTACAGCAAGCATTGGTTGCTGAAGACCTATTCTACCCCGGATCTTTACGGGTCGGTGTAAGACTAAACCTTGCGAGACTTGCTTCATTTTCTTTAGTGGTGCCAACCTTATGTTAGCTTACTAAGTAGCAATGATACACACTTTCAATGCCCATAACATAATCAGTTAAAGCATGCTGATGTGAACATTGCTAGAGCAAAGACAGCACCATACTTTGTATATATGGGCTAGTGTTTGTGTGTCCTTAATTCACATCGACAACCTACTAAAACACTGGACTCCTTCAATGCTACTGTACTCAATATCTTCGGCAATACCAAAGAGTTTGCGTTTAATTTTGTCATGGTAGAATGGCGATAACCATGCTGTGTTTTCAATGTAGAACTATGTTACCTGTACCTACAGCCACACTAAACGTAACATCTGAAACCCCACGCTGTGCTTTGGGTTCCAAATTAAATTGAGTGTAATCAAATCTACAGTTAACCTAGCTCTACATTGAAAACACTGTATTTTATCTTCTGAGTTTATGCCCAATATATTCCAATATTCAGATTGATATACATGTATTAACTTATTTATTACTGTTTTCCTTTTTCTTTTTCACATGATTAAAAGAGATATGAAAGAAAAGCCATATGAATAGACATGTCTTCTGCAGCCGATCCAGCCTTTGCTGTTTACATTGTTTGATTGGTTTACTTAGAAGTTGGTGAGTAACAAGATATCGTATGAATGACAACTTCTTTATTCTATTATAATGCTATGTTTTGGTAGAGATCAGTAAAGATCCTTATGCCGCTGTCAAGCACGGATCTATGCTGAAACGTTGCATCATAATAGAATAAATTAGTTGTCATCAATGAAATATTTTGTCTTTACACTTTATAACTTTTAAGGTACAATCCAGCATGATCCTTTTACCATGATTTCAAAGAGCGTCATACGACTCTTGCTCAATAGTTGTTTGATAAATCTTACAAGGCCTTAGTGAAGCTTTCAAGATGTTTTATGGTAGACATGTGATAGACATATCCAAATTTGACGCATCAGTGACAAATATGTCTGATACAATTCCCAATTTTGACTTTTACCGTGTGTTCCCATGTTTTCTTCAGGTAAACAATTGACTTGCCTTTGCATGTGTTTGTGATGTCAACACCTGGTGTCATCACCAGGGATTCTTAAATACATGCTCATGATGTATCCAGAATTGTCCAATGGATTTTTCTATTAGTGGACATTTCTTATGATTATGAAAAGGGTTTTATCACTTTAATAGGAGTGCATGTATCAGCTTCCTTGTTACTTGAAGGGGTGAGGAAATCCTCCAAGAGCTGTGCATGTGTGTATAAATATTCAGCTGCAAAAAATTCTGTAATAATAATAATTCTGATTTTTGTTGTTGGAACAATCATGTATCTATTGCAGGTTCTTTTGTTTGTTTGTTGTTTAACGCTGCACTCATCAATATTCCAGCTATATGACAGCAGTGTGTAAATATTTGAGTCTGGACCACACAATCCAGTGATTGACATCATGAGCATTGATGCACACAATTGTGTCCCTTATGATGTGCATATAACAGGTTCTATATGCAATAGGTAAAGTAGCAGTGAAACTTGTATGAATGGATCTTTGAAAATTAGTGTGTCCATGTTGCAAACACACGTCTCTAGAACTTCCTGTTTGATGAACACCTGGTGTCATCACTGATTTTCAGTGATCCATTCATATAATTTTCACCTCCATTTGCCTTTTACACCTAGTGGAATCTCTTTCGTTGGATAATTGGTTATTCTCTAGCAATTAAAGTTCTTTCATAATTGAAACAAGAAGCTTCACCTTGTTGGTTACTGTCTCAAACATAACTAGGAACGTAATGCAGTATTAGTGAGTGAGTTTGATTTTACGCCGCTTTTAGCAATATTCCAGCAATATCACAGCGGGGGACACCAGAAATTGGCTTCACACATTGCATTGTACCCATGTTGGGAATCGAACCTGGGTCTTTGGCGTGACGAGCAAATGCTTTAACCACTCGGTTACCCGACTGCCCCTATTGCAGTAATAGGATTTCCTTCCATTGTTAATACTCTTGTAAATATCTTTTCCAGCTAACAGTTAATATTGAACCATCTGCTGATTCAATAAATCTTCTTTCTTGGGCTCATTCGAGTAAGGCAGTGTCTTAAATGTAGATATGTGCCCAACTGACATTCAGAAGAGGTGTTTTGATTGGATGTTGATTTGTGTATGAGCAGACGCAAAACATTCCTTGATGAAAATATTGATCAATATTTCAATGATGTAATTGTGGGTCAATTGTTTTATAGGCATTACTTTGAAGTTGACGGGGGGCGGTCGGGTAGCTTAGTGGTTAAAGCGTTTGCTCGTCACGCTGAAGACCCTGGTTCGATTCCCGACATTGGTACAATGTGTGAAGCCCATTTCTGGTGTCCCCCGCCGTTATATTGCTGGAATATTGCTAAAAGCGGCGTAAAACCATACTCACTCACTCACTCAATTGAAGTTGACGGATGACAAAGTAGACACAATTTATGGATAACAACTTCTTTAATACTGACAAGCATCAACGGTATAAGGATCTATACCGAAACGTAGCTCTCTTACAGCATTAAAGAAATTGTTATCCATAAATTGTGTCTACTTTGTCAATTGTGGGTCAGTTTAATGTAGAAAGCAGTGTTGATGAATGTATTGTATGGTATTTCAGTCATATTATTGTGTGTCAGTTTAATGTAAAAAGAAAGATACAGATCGAAGACATTTACCATGTGGTGAACCCCAGAGCACTGGAATAGTGTTGACAGACCAAGGTTCACAATGAAGGCAAACTTTGGGATTACAACCCATGAACAGCAGATCCTGGCACAGCAAAAGGGCATAACTCTGCACAGCGAGTTCAGGAAGCTCAGCCCACTGGACTCGAGACAACTCGGGTCAACTCTGGTCAATTCTGGTCATCTCTGGTAGAAGACCCCCTTTAACTGTTATGTATATTCAGTCTGGTAGAAGACCCCTTTAACTGTTATGTATATTCATTCTGGTAGAAGACCCCCTTTAACTGTTATGTATATTCACTCTGGTAGAAGACCCCCTTTAACTGTCAAGTATTTTCACTTTGGTAGAAGGCCCCTTTAATTGTTATGTATATTCACTCTGTTAGAAGACCCCTTTAACTGTTATGTATATTCACTCTGGTAGAAGACAATTTTAACTGTTATGTATATTCACTCTGGTGATGAACCCTTTAACTGTTATGTATATTCACTCTGGTAGAAGACAATTTTAACTGTTATGTATATTCACCCTGGTAGAAGGCCCCTTTAACTGTTATGTATATTCACTCTGGTAGAAGACAATTTTAACTGTTATGTATATTCACTCTGGTAGAAGAACCCTTTAACTGTTACGTATATTCACTCTGGTAGAAGACACCTTAAACTGTTATGTATATTCATTCTGGTAGAAGGCCCCTTTAACTGTTATGTATATTCTCTCCGGTATAAGACCCACTGTAAGTATGATGTATATTCAAATGAACATCTAAACAAGTGAAGAAAACAGAGCCAGTGTTGTACTGATATTTGTGGTTTATTCATATGAGAAAATAAATACATTTACAGCTCTGATAACCACACAGTGCCAGGACCTGTGATACGCATACAACAGCATTCTGCATTCAGACGGCAGCGACAGACAGCAAACAGCTGAGGTAGTCACAGGCTGCCTCCATTGTTCTCATCACCTTCCAGTCTCCCAACTTCGTCCACTCTGTTATGTCAGGTATTAAAGGGGGCACAGGCTCTGGGATTGGGGCAGTCATGGCGAATTTGTCTGTTAACTCCTATTTCATGTAAATCACTAGCAGTTACTTAATACCAAAGCACACAGAAACAGAATCAAAACTGCAGTGATCCACAGAGGCAACTTAAAAACCTTGTTGGTCACTAAAGGAAAAATTTTAAAAAATTTACGCAAAAAGTTGTCATTTGATTCAGGTTGGGATAGTTTCCACCTCTAATAATAAATCAGAAATAATTTAAGTATTTGCTAAATATAATTTTGAATATTGTGTTTGTAATTTGTTATTCTCAGGGAAGCAATAACCTCATAGCAACTCTGTATCTTGGCACTGTGACCAAAATCCTATAACGATAAGAACAAAATGGTCTGGCCTAATAACTAATTTTTCATCAGTTTTGTCTCTGTCATAGTTTTTTAAGTTTGATGAGATCAAGAAATACTTTCTTTCATTGATTTAAAAAAAGGGTTTCTGGTCTAAATAGAACCTGGAATTCAGTTAGCTGCGGAAAGACATGCCTGCACTTGCTCATTTATAATGAATCTGCCATGGCATCATTCTGGGGCATCGGGGAGGTAAAAAATATCTGATAAATAACATTGGGAAGGTGAAGGAAACTGGAGGCAGTACCTGCCACAAGACGTACCCAGATATATATTGAAGACTGAGGTAAAACCCTAATGATGTCGTGGTCACCAACAGCATGTCAGTTCTTCAAGTTTAAAATGCATACCGTATTTGACGTAATAAGCGCCCAGGGTGCCATCAAAGTTAGAAATAGGGGGCTCTTGAATATTAGAATATTATTTTGGTGAAAAAAAACAGAGCTGAAAGATAAATTTCGTAGTTCATGCTGACAGCTGAAATGTTTATGTACGACAGATATATTTTTTCAGAATTTAATTGCCCATAATTAGGGTGCATATAACACACAAGTGCATATTATACGCGAATAAATAAGTCTTGTGTACATCAATCAATTCTAAGGGGTACTAATAGGGATTGTTCACTAGCCAATATATTAGCAAATATCGCGGTGGGCGCTTATAAGAGCGGGGCGCTTATTACGTTGAATATGGTATATACTACTCCACTTTTGACAGGGATATTCTGACCTATCCATAATACACAAACTGATTTTCATCATATATCAAGTGTATACATAATAAAATGACTATCCTTATCCTTATCAAAAGTGAAGTATTTTAATGATTCTGATTCCTTTCCTGTCATGAGAGAAGAGTTAAAGAAAATGTGGGACTATACATGTCTGTGCCTTTAATCCAGCACTGAAATAATATTTCATTCTTTTTCCTGTTCATAAAGTTTACATATTCAAATATCTGGCTGTTGGTGACCAACGTCATGTATCTTATGTCAATATCATATCTATGATCAAGAATGTTTTAACATTGCACTATCGATATTACATTAACCAATATCTTGGTTAAGTCATACAAATTGGAAAACCTTGCTTAAATATGCTTGCTTAGACGTTAGGCTTTCAATTTTCAGTAATATACTATTACATGATTGTCAGAACACTTAAGCAAGGTTTTAAGACTGATAAAAAGACTAGAATATGTATAAATCTGTACAGTTTGCGTATATTTCTGTCTAACTTACATAGCAAATGTAAAAAGACAATTTGAATGACAACATATATTCTCAGACAACATGGTCAGCAAATGCTTTTGTTCATCAACAGTTCTCTTGTCGTTCATTCATCGATATGGTCATGTACAATTTCACATATGTCCAAATATATTACAAAATGTACAAAATGAGACAGATGTAAGAACAACATATATTCCTTGTAATCAAGTGCAGCGTTGCTGGTACAAACATGTAACTGATGGTTGCATTTCATACACGAGGATGTTGATTCAGTATCAGGATACATGTATATGATTACCGTTACATCTTTGTAATCAGCAAGTATGAGTTCTGTCAAAACATTTATAAGAGGAGCAGTCTGATGGGGAATATTTTATTCCTGGATTGAGTGAGTTGGGTTTAATGCCTCTGAACAATATTCAAGTTATATTGCGGTGTGTCAGCTTAATGTGGGTGGAAAGCCCGAAGTGATGCAGGTCTCGGACATATACCACTTCGGTGAAACCCACAAGCACGGGTATGATGTTGACAAACCTAAAAACATAATCGAGGTGAATTATTCCTGGTAGATACTGACAATGTTTCCTCAACACAAATAATATGTACTTTATTGATATGTACTCCAATAACCATTGATCAAACTTCTAAAATGTCATTTTTCACTTCACCAAATGATGATTCAATACACCAGGGGTAGACTTGTAAAAATGTGACCAACAGAATAGTTTCTTAATTTATATACCAAGCTGAATAACATTTTAATCTGTTAATAATATAAGAACCCATTTCAAACTCATACCCAAAGATATAGTGTCATTCTATCTACCCAATGATGTTAGAATAACTCAGTTGTACTGCAGTTTCGATGTTTCAAAACAGAAGTTTCTTCAGAAGTCCTGTAACATGTCACGATGTACAGTCAAGTTTTCCCAACTACAAAAGGTCATTGTTTCCTAATTAGACACAAACTCATGACAAATGACTTAAAAACACATCCCCAAACTTGAATTCCTAATGACATTGAAAGATAAGCCTTTCTCATTTCACTCTGAAATGCCAATCACTTCTTTTGAAGATTTCCGTAGACAAAGTGCAGCTAATTTGGACATGTTAGGAATAACCATATTAGGCACGGTACCAACAGCTGGGTCCCACAAATAAGAAGTTGACACTGTTGAATTCACTGACCCTTAGAAGACGAGCTGACCACAAAAGCAGTAAACATGAAGATGGTATCGTGGATACTTTCAGCCAGTAAGTCACATGTTCACCCCACGCTTTTAACCCTCGATATTTGGCCAATGCTCAAACTTCATGCTCCTTGCCACCAACTCTCCTTAAATTTGTCAAGATTTAATCTAATGTTTGTGCTGGATGGATTTATTCCTGCAAATGTGGATTCCACTCTGACACTGCTATTAGAGCCTTGTATATGCCTACTAAATCTTGTCCAAGCGTTATCACCCAATACATAATGGCTGGTAAAATCCATAAAAGGTCTTTGCTGTTTCTATTGGCAAATTTGAACAAAGGGATTGGAACAGTTTAGGAATATTACATTTCTGTATTGTCTAATAACTCCAACCAGTGCACAATTTAATCAGAAGTGAATCCCCAAAGAAATCAAACTCCAGAGGCGGTTTAAGATTCTCTGATGTGAGACGCTTTAATCGGCCACAAAATCATTAAATTTCATCACATTTATCGCCACTTTTCCATGAACAAATTCAATAATGGTCACTACAGCGGTTGACCAAGCAAACAAAAGATTGTCTTCGTGGACTTTGCTTCCATTGTGGTCAAGTACAACCATAACAGATGACGATCAGAGTGTCCATCCCATTGTCCAAACTTAATGTCCGGTCCGACAGTGGCCATTAAACAATAAACATTTATTGAGATTTGATCAAAGGACCTCCAATCTTTCCCACTCATGAGACCCAGCCGACCTTGAAATGTGATAAAATTTATTCAATTTACAATGTTTAAAATTACTGACAAATGGATCAGTGTGGTACTCCTCATGAAGATCTTAATCTTACACTGTCATAATTATTCAACTTTAACCATTGTTGTCCCAATAAGTTGTTTAAATGCCAGATGTTTATCTGACAATACTGTCTCATTTTTAATCAAATAAGACAGAAATGTTGATAATTCTGAAGACATTTCAAATTTTATTATGTCCATCAATAATTTAAGATATATATACACAAACAGAACATAATTGGTTTGATTTGGGTTTCAAAACAAACACATTCACCAAATGAGGAAATAAAATATAGTTGTGTTGAGGAAACCTGTCAACAGTTACTCTAGATGAACACAAACACTCTCCTAAAGTCTGAGAGTTTGTTCAATGGAAATTGTATCCAATTTCTAACCAGTAATTATCACCACATAAGCAGTAATACAGACATCAAAATAAATCTTGAGAGACCTTTCGTGAGGCTTTTAGTGGTAGCCTGTCAACAATTAATCACCAGTTTCTGAAGTATCGGGAGATATAGCACTATTACTTCAGCTTGCACAGTTATCAAAACAACTCCTTTTTTAGTGCCTGAGATATGATCTCAGAAAAAAAACCTTTTGCATGATATTGAATCAATGTCCGAAAAGAACTGTAGTCCCCTGTATCATGGGAGACTGAGCACACTTCCACTTGGAGATTATTCCATGGGGAATATAAAAAAGTCTGACCCTAAAGGTCGCAATATAGCACCACTTTGTCATCTGCTGTTGGCTGTTTAGTCCACTTATTTTGGAAGCTAAAAACCCACCTGCTTAACAAGATAATTCCATTTGTTGATTGTGATAATAAAGCTACAGTGAAACCCTATTAATCAGGACAGTAGCATCTGAAATAAATCATTGGATTAACCAATTCCAGATGAATGAATCCTGGACATATTGTATAATTATATGGACTTTCCCATCAGCAGTCGCCCAGATAAGCAGGGTTTCCAGATTATCAAGGTTTCCAGATTAGCAGGGTTTCACTGTATTTGTCATAGATACGACCGCTCAGAACTAAACTGATCCAACAAAAACAACAGAAAGGTAGCTCTGTACAACATATAATGTGTCAACCGAACAAGGGTCTAGCTTTTGCTGATGAACACTATTCAACTACCTTTGCATAGAGCATTTGCGAAAGTGTCAATGTGGTCGTAGACATTTAAGGAATCATGATCGGTTCATTGTCTGTGGGAAATATCAGGGATGCATGTTTTTGTTCATCAAGAACAAATGTCTTGCAATAGTTTGTCATATATTGGCACAATTAATACTTCATGTTTCCAATAAGGCTGTTGATCTTCGTATGAAGGTCTGTTAACACAAAGGATTGGAGTGGCTCCTGACGCCAGTCTTGTTCCATAATAGTAGGCATCTTTGGCTTTCACAGGCTTTCACAGGGCATCCATGGACAGTTGGATATACTCTTCGGTATCCGTTGCAACCAGACACACAGACAGACGGAATGTCATAACATCCATTAGAATCAATGTAATTCTGAAGTTACACAACAATATCCTGTTCTGTGTAGAATACTTCATCCATATCATGACGCAGCTCGTCTGGATTAATTGTATAGCTTCCGGATGTTGTCGTTCTGTCATCATCGTCACGGTAACTCATGGAATCAGCCCGCCAGCTCTCACTTGAATAAAAGTCTGTTTGTCTGGGAGGATAAGATGAAAGATCCATTCGATGGTAACCGTCGTCTTGCAAATTACGGGATGTGGAATCTTTGGCTATATTATGGGATGGAAAATGTTCAAAATGACACGGGCTTGCCGTGTAGCTTTGGGGGAGGTCATGTGACCTTCCATAATCCAAAGATTCCTCCCGAATGCGTTTACCTGTTCCACTGGGCATTGGGGACACAACATGACCACGTGATCCGTTTCTGCGAGATGACCGGGACAACTCGGACATGCGGCCATCGTTAAATCGTGAGATACGATCGGCTCCAATGAAGTGAGCTGGATGAAGAATACGAGGATCATCTGCAGAAATCAAAATTCAAAATTAGAATGGATTAACTTAACCCTTAAAAAAATCTGTGACATCTAACAAGGCAAGATTGTGATCAAGATTCTAATAACCATGTTACTTTACAGGATCTTGTTGATTTTTTACCTCCCCTTCAAGAAAATATTGAACTTATATCATAATATTTTCACATATATAAGAGTTGTTATAAACAATTTATTAACTAATACTGTGGGTCAAATTTTGAAATTTACCAAAATATTATTAAGACATATGATTATTCAAATTCTCAAACATAATTATTTATTTTGTTTTCATTGATGTATCAATAACCACAAACAATAACACTAGCAGGCAACAACAACCACAAGTAAACACCATGCAAACTCATGATGTTGTTATCAATGACATTGATTATGATTGATAGGTACTGACAGGTGCTTGATGAATGAGTGAGTGAGGGGATTGCATGAACAATAGATGCTAATATCAACCAAATCAAAATTTGTCAATTCTAGATATTGACAACATATATATGATCAAGCAAGGCATGTTTTAATCAACAGTGTTGATTAATTTGGATTAATTGTATGGAACAATTTAAATAAAACTTGATTACCAATCAAAGATAATCAGGAACTGGAAAAAAAAAAAAATATATCTATTTTTTTTCTTCACCTCAACAACAAAAAGCTACTTCAATACAAACAGAGGCAATTCATCACAACAAACACCTTGGACAACTTCTAATCAAAGTAGCAAGCTAATTCACTTCAAAATCAAACCCTTTAATCATGACTATCAACCACTGTTGGCACAGATTTATATTCACAGGCCGCCACGAAATAGATGGGATACTGCTGACTGTGGCGTAAAGAGACATTCACTCATTCACTCACTCAAAATGCTACATACACTGCGGAGGATCAAACTATTGGCGGAAATAAACGTAAATCTGCAGAACTACGCACAATGTGAGTATCGACATGCAATAAGCCTAACTTACCATGCTTATGGCAGCAGCCCCTGTTGGAGGGCTATACATACCACTGTTTGACTACCATTGGTTTTGATGGGGCAGATTCCACCGTATTTTTTGCTAGATGTACAAAATATTCTGTAATTACTTTTACAAACTACATGTTATTCTGAATCTAACATTCATCTTCTTAGAATTAACATTTATTTTTTTACTATAATAATACTCATTTATGGGTACATTATAAGTTTTCAAGTAAACAGTCTATTTTCATCCTTTTGCAGAAAACACCAAAAGTGAAACTTTTTCGTTCATTTGATTATGTTGAATGTGAGTCTTCTAATGTAAAAACATTCCTCATCCAGTAAGTAATCAAGTCATACACTTTCTGATACATAATTCTACATTTTGAGAATATGGTCAAACAAAAAACGTCTCTACTTTCTGGTCAGCTTCAGTGGTCTATTAAGGAACTCAGTGAATTGTGAGAGTAACTTGTGATTAATGCAAAGCTTGACATTGCAAATCCACCTCCATAAATCGTACAACTCAAATATGATCAGACATAAATCCCAAATCAATTGTGGTTTCATCTATGGCTGACAGGTTCCTAGACCCAAGCAATCAGTTTTAAACGTTATCCAAACAATATTTAGAAAATTTGTCATGAAAAATCCCTCACAGTCTTTACTTAATGGATCCGATTTATAAATATAACACAATCTTCATCTGGACGAGAGGGACAGCAGTCAACATAAACACATACATCAATAAAGTTACAACTTAATTGAATTTAGAAACTTGACAGATTCTTATAACATATTACTCAAATTTTAATCATAATAATGGAAAAAACATTCACAAATCCTCACATTATATACTATATATCAAGAATCTGTTGAGTTTTTCCACATACCAAGCAGTAAAGGACTCAAGCTGAGATATACCAACACTACTTTTCCAGACAGTCCATGAAAAACATTTAATCATCAATTTCTCAGTCTTATTAGAGAATAATGAAGTACGTCTGGGGTTTTCCATGCAAGAAAACAAGCGAAATTGGTCTCCATTACTTCCGAATATTAACAAAATCCACAAGCTAAGGTAAACCGTCCAATTTCCTTAACCACTAGGGTCAAATGCAAATTCTGTATATCTACAAGTGCAAGCAGCGTAAATTTCAATAGAAGCGACGGCCTTCATTACCCTCTGTCACTCTGACTGAAGGGGGCTCCAGCGTGAGTCTACATCACCTAGTGTTTCACAGCAAACCCTTATTTTATTAGAGCACAAACGGATCCAGACCAATAAATCTTTGCCAAAGTCCCTTCTCCTCAACAATCTTTACTTACTCCCCTACCTGTTTGTCTAAACCACATTTCATAATTTTCCTTCACTCATTGATTACGTCTTTGTAAACAGATTGGCCTTTGAGTCTTATGCAAATGCATGTCTGATGTAAAGATCCGGTCAAAAAAACGTGCCACTCTGTCTGAGGTAAATTGCATCTACAGAGTTTAAGAGAAAAATCAACTTTTCTCAAAAAGAAAAAGCTGATTTAAACAAAGATATTCCGACATGTTTTCGTCTAGTTAAAACAATTTATGTCCATTTGACCTTTTCAATCATTTCAATTCTTACTTCAATATTATTAGGTTATAAGTAGTAAATGTAGTTAATTAAAATTCAACAAACACTAAGATGATGTTCACCCTGGGAATGTTGATAAAGTGCTAAAGAAAACAGGCCCTTAGAGAATCCTTATCAACACAAAGGTCCATTATCCGCCTTCCAGTTGTCTCAAACTATGAATTAACTCTTATATTTTCATACTCGCCAGGATTTTGAAAAGACAAATTTCACTGATTTAATAACATTATTCCAGACAAAATGTAAAATTTTCTCAAAGTCTCTTTTCCACCCAAACATTTGAAACCGCCAGTTTTTTGTTTCAGCCTGTTCACAATTATCCCAGGAAACAAATCCTACATCAATGCCAAAATGACACAGAGATAACATATGATTAACTGGAAGCGTCTCAGAAACTATTTTTCTTCATAATGTCACTTTTCTGTCTGACTGTTGAGGCACATCCTCGTCACCACTTCATCGGGATCTGGACTGTGGAGTATTATAGCTGCAACTGTGGGCCGTATCAATGTCAGACGTTTCCAAGAGCTCACTCTAGACTGTTTACACACTTCTTTCACTCAAGTGCCCTAACCTACCTCCACTGAGGCCTTCGAGACCTTGAGGGCTTTTCTCTTCAGATGAGAACATCTTTCCATCTTAACTGATCCCTACGAGTACTGTAGACTTGAAATTTTGAAAGCCTGTCATTACATTCAAGTATATACACAGTCTGACTTGAATTATGCTGTGTAATCTATGGTCTAGGCCATTTCTAAATTTACATGCCAATAAAATATAACCTCTGTATTCGATTTGTATGCCCTAAAAGCTTTTCTGGTGAATATATTTTAGTTAGAAATGTTTTAAACATGCCCATACTAAGGATGATAAATTTTATGAAAAATATCGTGTCATATTTGTAAATTTTCAAATTTATTACAAACTTAAAAGATATATGCTAATTTCTGAAAAACACTTTGGTGATGTCTTTAATACCTCCGAGCTTCCTTGAGAAAACTTAAATAATCATTACAGCATTGGGAGCCACACACATCAAACTTCCACTCCCGTGAGGAAACATTACCAGGCTTTCTGACATATCTGCAGATAACCTATCTCTGACTTTATCACAAACTCACAAAATACCCATGAAATTTGCCTCCCTAATGGCATTAATCTAAAACCAATATGCCAGGAACTCGCAAGCTTTCCCCAAGGTGATTCTAGACTCAGGCTTGAAACTGCCATTGCCTAATCACCATGTTTGAGATAATAAATATTTGTCACTGAAAAGCCTTGAGATATTTTGATATCTCCATTCATGCTGAGATAACTGTGCTACACTTGAAGTTCAATCAGTGGATAGCCTTGTGTTTACAATTTGTATCGAAGTTTTCTTGTTTTTGTACCATAATCGCCCATTTCAGCACGCTTGGTACTTGTTAGTCTTTGTAACTGTGATAAAATAAATTTTGATTGCACGAAATTGACATGGATCCAAACTTGAGGGTTGTTCGACAAAACTTTAAGATAGGGAGTAGACTAAGGTCCTTGAGTTTTGTAAACAAGTTCTAACTTTGTCACTTGAGAGTCCTCTGATTGTGTATATCAACTTGACATCCATTCATTGCTAAAGGTCTATGTTTCATCTCAAAGGAATGTTCTAATCCAAAACGTAAATATACCCCTTCACATGTTGTGCAAATGTTAGTGTTATAGGTCAAACACAATCTCGCGTGTTATTCATACAAGTTGTACTATCTTTGTATAGAATAAAACTGCTGCTTATTGCAACAATATCTAAAAATCAATTTAAGCTTAACATAATTTCAAGATTTAATAATTCTGTTTTGAGCAACAGAATAATGTTCCCTGGCATTTGATTGGTTAACCAAGCAATTACTTTTTTTAAGTTTCCATCCTCTCAAAACAATACAGACTACTGGTGGTTGATAATAAAAACGGCGGGGGATTACGTTGCAGAATAATGTCACCAATTTCATATTGTCTACAGTTGTTTGTGTGTTTATGAATAAATATGCAGTATGTTATTATTGTTGAAATATTCATCTACTTCGGTATAAGAAATGACTAAAAAATATTTATTCATGGAGGTATTATTAGCACAAAATATATCGAAGTCAATTCTTAAACATCTCCGCTGCCTTTCAAAGCTTCCTAACATTACAACAAGAATGACACTGCACTAAACACTAAAATCTTAGAAATCAGAAGCCTGTTTATGTTTTATGATAATTCAAGGAAATATGTCAGATTAAGTGGCCATGTGGGTTGTGAGTGACACGGACTGTGACAGGCACTAGAGGGCGCCTCTAACAACGATTCACTACTACCTGCGGTCATGATGTTATCAATATTACTGTACTGGTGATTCAAAGAGATGTCACCGCTCTTAAAATCATCCACTGCCCTCTCAACCAAAGAGAAAGAACCTACTTTTTCAAAGCCCATAAATGGACAATTTTCTTTTCTTTGAGTGAAATAAGCGTATAATTGGACCATGAAATGTTGAAAAGGTTCTTTTATCGTTGATATCTTTTCAGATCATTGTTTATGACAATACTGAAGCTTTGCTTCCAAATGGTCAGCTATCCTATTCAAAATCTTGAATGCAAAATTCCCTTCAAACTTATCCATAAGCTAACACTGCTTGAACAGAACATTTTTATTCATCCTTCTAAAAGATAGTTTCTTATCAAAGTAAATATTTATCCTATTCCTGTGGGTGACAACATGCAAGCCACTTTTCATGTCAGTCTTGTCAATTGCCAACAACTTCAAGCTATAATCATACTGGACAATCCTTTGAAAATTATATGGTTGACAATCAGGCCACTTGCCATCAAGATATTTTATTAGGTATAAATACATACTTGAACTAGATGATTTTTAAGTCATGAATAAAAAAAATGCATCAAACAAGTTGTAATGCTGTGTTACTTCCTATTTGTTTTGTCAGTTTCCATTTTTTGTTCAATTTGGTCCTCGAGTAGACGTTTTTTCCAGGTTTCAAAGAACATGATCATAGACCAAAGGGAGACAATGACTTTATTGATTTTGTATTTCTGGTGTATCTGTGATTTTACAGCTTTCTGAACTTCACCAAACAACAACCAGCAAAACATAAAATCTAAACTTTGAGATCTTATCCTTTTACAATTCCTTCATGACTTAGTGAATTCACCCACACATTCTCATCAATATGCCGTTTGAGGTCTCTCAAACTGGTTAACAGTCATTAGGAAAATAGTCTTACCTATATCGTGTGTAGCACTTCTATTGCTGTTTATATCTTCATCGCTTCCACCACGACCACTGTCACTGGTGCCGGTCTCCCCTGAAGTTTCACTCATAATATCGTCTGGTTTCTTTAATATCTCCATTAAATGCCGAGCCTGAAATTGAAAATGAATACTTTAGAACCTGATATCGATGTATTTAGGTCTTTAAAGGCTCACATTATAATGAAACAGTCATGGCACAATATATCAACTTCATTTTCCCTTTTTGAAATCAACATTCTGAAATATGACACTTTATTTCAATATTTGATTTATCGTATTAGGAGTAAAGCTACATTGTTTTGAAAATTCTGGTAGTCTAACTAGATTATCCCACAATTCAACCATGATATCAAATTTCTTTTAAAAACATTACTCTTTTGTACACACAAGTTTGTGTGTGAAAGCTTGTTAATTTTGAGGTATTAAATACAATTAGATACCCAATTTTAATGTTATTTTGACCAATCAGAATCAAACATTCTTCAGTGTCAAGGTACAACTATATATATTTGATTTGTAAAATCAACTACTGGTATTATCAACACTAATTCACACAAAAAGTATCAATACTAAACCATTCAACAAATAAAAATAATTTTTTCATCTTTTTACACACAAAAGTACTGAAATGAGTTTCACAATTTTACCTCCAAGTTACATCTAACCAGTATCAATGTTAGGCTAAAAAACATTTAGTTTTCAGGCATTTCATTATCAGCAAAAACAACCAAGCACATCTGCTTTACGACACATAAATTAATAAATAGGTCATTTTTCCACATCTAAATACAAAAATGCCCCTCAACAATTTTGATAATGTGCCTGAGAACCAGTTATATTTTAGCCTAACAAAGTAACTGTTAATGGAAGATGATTATTTTTGTTCTTTATCACTGAGTTAATCCTACCTCAGTTTCATTCATATTTTGTATCCACGTTTTATCAGTAGGGTGAGGCGTCACCGGGATATTGTTTTGTACTGGAATGTTAGAAGGTTCGTGAGCACCCGGGCTGTTCATGTTGTTTTGTTTCTCAACCAGCGAAGGGATAGGGGTCATCATGAGATTCACCTCCTGAGAATTCTGGTAAAACGCAACCAAGAATGTATGTAAATATACAGGGCTGCCATCTAGCATACTGTGAAGGTAGGAAAGAGTGAGTGAGTTGGGTTTAACGCCGCTTTTAACATTATTCCAGTTATATCATGGCGTGTCAGCTTAATGTGGGAGGAAAGCCCAAAGTGATGCATGTCTCAGACGTTTACCACTTCGGTGAAACCCACGAGCACGGGTATGGTGCTGACAAACCTAGAAACATAATTGGGGCGAACCTGGATTCGAACCCACAATCATAGGTTTCTGGCATGCCCAAGGGACGCGACTCTGCACAGCGAATCGCGGCGCCTTAGACGACTGGGCCACCCGTGCCCCCAGGTAGGAAAGAACAAACTACTGGTATATCTTCTACTGGAAGAGGGGGCACGGGTGGCCCAGTCGTCTAAGGCACCGCGATTCGCTGTGCAGAGTTGCGTCCCTTGGGCACGCCAGAAACCTATGATTGTGGGTTCGAATCCCGGTTCGCCCCGATTATGTTTCTAGGTTTGTCAGCACCATACCCGTGCTCGTGGGTTTCACCGAAGTGGTAAACGTCTAAGACCTGCATCACTTCGAGCTTTCCTCCCACATTAAGCTGACACGCCGCGATATAACTGGAATACTGTTAAAAGCGGCGTTAAACCCAACTCACTCACTCACTCACTCACTCTACTGGAAGAGTAAAATCTACCTCCGTTTGCTCACAAGTCTCTCAACATAATTGTTAATCATCTTATCAGCAAAGACATTTTTATCAAAATATATTGTTTGCAATCATCTGATTTTGAGTAAAAGCACTGATACCTTTAAAAAGAACTGAGTCGAATGAACTTTCCTAAACTTTGATGTTTGTCGCTTAGAAACTAATCAATGCCATGCAAGACGTCTTCTCTTTTGAAGACAAAATATTCTTTTCAGAGAAAGTAGAAATTGTTTCTTCAGTGTTTCAAAAGTTTAAGTCAATACTTTGAAATTAAGTTCTTCTTGTTGAAATAAACCGCTACAGTTTCAATCTGCAGTTAATCAATTGTACAGTGCTGTTTTTTGAGTAAGTTGAATACACATGAAGGTTTCCGATTTGATTTGTTCAATTGAATTAATCAGAACAGGTTCCACAGAATTAGCTTTTAAAGTAAATATACAATTTAAATTTAACCTATGTATGACAAGTCTGACTCCCAGCTGTTTACAGCTTTTCTTCCATTATTAAAAAAGGAGAAATGTCACATGGCAAGTAAATGAAGTCAACAATAATTTCTCAGTTGAAATATGTCTGTTTCGACATACTGTCTATGAATTCATAATGGTCACTACTCTTAAAAAAATATTACTAGGTTGTTTCAAACTTTAGAATTTTCAACTAGCAGCTTGATAATTGAATAAATTATTTGAAACAGACACCATCTGTAAAATTTGATATTGACAGCTTAAGAAATAAGCAACAGGTTTGAAAAAACACAAATCCCATAGGATTTAACCGTGTTGAAGAGCAGAGCTATGAGCTCCAGACACAGGTGTTAGCAGTGACTAATTGTAAAATTACAGACAAATCGATGTCCCGACTAATTATACATACCGATTGGGAATTTTCTGTCGGTGCCGGAACTCCAAATGTTGACATCGACGCATGGCCAGAGGAATTGCTCATGTTGTGTATATCTCGATCATCCTCAAATGTAAAACTAACTTCTTTTTTATTCCGTTTTAACTTTGCGTCATCATTCTCATTTGAGTCTTTGGCTATGACTAAAAAACTGTCTCTGTTTGATATTGCTGTTAATGTTTTGTCCTCATCTGTTTTGATCATTGCTGATCGTCTTTGCTGGCGCTCTCTGTCAATTCTGCGAATCATGCATATTGTTGCAAAAATTGCAATTGCTAATATAACTGTCACTGCTATCAATATAATCACAATCATCATATTTTTTTCAAGTACTTCAGAATGACCAACATTCCTAGCCGTGCCGTTGACATCGACGACAAAGATGTCCAAGGTTGCAGTGGCCGACTTGGAATTTGTGCCACGGTCATGAACGGCAACCTTTAGTCCGTGAAATCCTAAATCTGACAATTTCATCACACGAGAAACTGCCAATTCACCATTCATCTGGTTTATATTAAACAAACTTCCTTTGTTGCCAGATATGATTGAAAAGGTCAATCTTATGAATTGGATGTCGATGTCATCTGTATCTTTGGCAGTTACTTTAGTGACAATCGTTCCCACCTTTGTTCCATAGGGAATCCGCACAGTCTTGTTCGACTTGGTAGGGTATGTGATGATCGGGATGTTGTCATTATCATCTCGAACATGAATCGTTACATGAGCTGTATCATGAAAACTGGTTATCATGGGATCTTGAACAATCACAGTGAAGTTATACTTTTTCTGAGTTTCCCGATCGAATGAACGCTTGCTTGTGATTCTTCCACTGTTTTCGTCAATAGCAAACCATTTATTCACATCCGAGTTTGGCGCAAATGCGAACTTCATATTAGGTTTCTCATCCTCATCCGTGGCAGTCAGATTCAGAACTGGTGTTCTGATCGGCTGATTCTCCAGAATATATCCTCGGAACACTGGTACAGTAAACCTGGGAGGCTTGTCATTCTGATCCAGAATCCGAATCAGGACTTTGGCTGTTGATGATTTGGGAGGGGAGCCATGATCAGTGGCTATGACACCAAATTCATATTTTGACACAGTTTCCCTATCGTATGGTGCAGTGGCTAGCAAAGAACCAGTCCCAGGGTTAATAGTGAACATGGACCCGGCGTCACTGTCTAAAGAATATGTCACTCTCCCGTTCTCCTTGCTGTCCCAGTCTTTAGCAGTTATTTGCAGAATCTCCATACCAAGCTTGTTATTTTCCACAATTTGCCCAATAATTGGCACATTATTAAACATGGGTGCATTGTCATTTTCATCAAGAACTCTTACCAGGAAGCTAGTTGAGTTTGTCTGAGGGTTATCTCCCTTGTCTTTACAGGTGATGGTGACATTATGCGTTGGGGAACTTTCATGGTCCAGTTTTTCTTTCAGGCTTATCTTGTACACATTATTCACATTTGCGTTAAATTTATCAAGAGAAAAGTGGGCATCATTCATATCACACATAAAATCTCCATTTTTGCCATCATCTCTATCGGTAACAGACACATGAGCTATAAACCTGCCTGTTTCTGCTCCTTCTGAAATATCAGATCCTTCTGGGGACAAGTTAATGTTTATTTCTGGTTTGTTATCATTTTTATCAATAACATTAATAACAACAGGAACTAACGAGGACCGAGATGGTGATCCTTTATCCCTGGCCTCAACCATGAACTGGAATTGCTTGTTCTCTTCATAATCAATATCGCCTATTGTGTACACCTTACCGGAAGCGGGGTCAATAGCGAGGGCTTTACGAACTTTGTCTGAGGCCCGCGAACTCAAATGATATGAAATTTCACCATTTGCTCCTTTGTCCTGGTCGACTGCAGACAATTGGAGAATTGTGGCATTGACAGTGCCGTTTTCGATGACAGTCACGTTATAAGTTGACTCGATAAACGCTGGGCTGTTGTCGTTGACGTCGGTGACAGTAATATTAATCAACACTGATCCAGTCCGCTGAGGGTACCCTCCATCTTTAGCTACAATGGTCACTTGAAAGAAGTCTTTGGTCTCACGGTCTAGACTATGTTTAACGACAATTCCAAGATCAGACGTTCCGAAATTATGTTGTACCTTGAGATCAAACATCCCATTTACAGGAATAATTTCATAACTCTTAATTGAATTATTGGCTCCAGTATCCTTATCAATTGCACCACTTGCCAATAACATATGATTAACCGGAACCGATTCGGGTAAGCTGAGGCTGACGGAACCCTGAGGAAATTCAGGTTTGTTGTCGTTAATATCCACTAAATCAACCTTTGCCTGCATCAGTTTAAAGAGGTCATACCTATCTTTTGACACGTCTTTGATGTACACACCAATGTCTAGGTTCAGAATACACTCTGCCTTGCCCTCGCAGACATCAGGTGCTTCCCGGTCAATCACTTGTGCCGTCCGAATTGTACTGCTCTTTTCGTCAATTTCAAAAAGTCTGGAAGATGGGTTTCCCTGAGAGAAGAAGCTAAATTTTAGCCTCTGAAATACACTCTCAGTAACATTGCCATACAAATAACTGTCTCGGGCCACATTACCGACAAAGGTGTTTGCTGATTGCTCCTCTTTGAGTCTGTACGACAGAACCACCTCTTGAGCTGGGCACAAGACAGGAAGTAGAAAAGCAAGTGGAATAAGTGTTGCCATGGAAACCATCTTGCTGCTTGGTGATTTAACTTGAGGTGAATATCTTCAAATGTAATGTAGAAAAGCTGTCAAGAATGTTGCAAGTCGTTGATCATTATGGCTGTCGCTTTCATTCAAATGCTGTCAATCACACTGTGGTTATCTACAAATCTTGAATCTGAAAGCAAATGAAAATTGAATTAAAATCATGAACAGCATATAATTTTTTTTCTCAAATTACATTTTTAAAAAACAGGTTAGAAATTTAATCTAAGATGTCCAAAATTTCCAAAAGATTTCTAGAACAGAGACACAGACACACACACAGAAAGACAGGCACACACGCATGGATTAAATAATATAACACAATTGAAAACATTTGTAGTGTAAACCAATTTCCCTCTCCCATCAGAACCTAAGCCTGTATACAGCATCCTAACATGATCAAATAATTTGGCCAGACAAAATCTGAAACTTGATCAAGCTGGCAAAAAGGATGAATAAATACAATTACACACACATAAATGAATAAAAACAGTATAAATCAATCCAAACTGACAAAAAACTCCTCATGCAGTATAGCAATTTAAGTCTTACATGCCAAATGAATTGCAGCATTGAAATATATTGCAATAACTCCACCAAATTCTGCCAAATTGTCCCTGGGATGTTGAGAGAAGCCTCCACAAATGCCCCCACACTATTGAATGATGTAGCCTACGGTCCTACCCCAATATTTACAGCTGAGATTTAAAGCACTCAAGCCTGTCGTTACGCCTCTAACAGTAGCGGCCGCCGATAGGGAACTGGTGTTAGATTGGCCTAATGCAATAAACAGGCTGGGCCATTATTGCTCTCTTATTGTAGTCCAAACTTGGGTTTCAGAGACAATAGATTTTATAGTGACCACTCCAAGTATGTTTTCTTAACAAACAGCTCGTGTAAGAAGGGCATTTAGCACTGTCATAACAATTAAAAGCAGCTCTTTCAGTGAAAGTGAGAAGTGTTCAAGACCTAATCTACCCTGACTGGCAAGCCATGACGTTGTTGTTTTAACAGTTTAGCTACCTGTAACGACATCAAAGTGACGTAGAAACAGCTTCTGTCACCTGACTTGCTATCCAGGTAAATGATACTACATGATGGCTTTGACAATTAATTAGCAAGTAGACTACCTGTTAAGTGGTGTGAATAACACTGCTAATTGATGCAGTAATATTATCAGAGAAGAATGGACATGAGTGATCATAATAAGCTACAATGTTACACATTCTTAACCTGTGAACCGGAGTGCTATTGAAATGAACCAATCTAGATTTCTTTCTTTTACTGTGTTCCGCATGCAATGATATAATCACTCATAACAGCTAAAGAGTTCATGGACATGAAGAAGAGAATATAATCTTAAACATATTATTTTAATTACATCTTTAACAATTTCAATATATTTGCAATACTTTAGTTTTACTGTCTGGGCTATTCATGGATCAGTTCGGTTATTTGAATGAAAGAACTGATCTCACCTGTCAAATTGCAATTAAGTTTCAAATTGTGTAATTAAGGTTGAGTAGTATTTACTTACACTACAAGCTAACTATTTTTGAGACAAGGGTCTGAAATTTCGTTCTCACACCTCAAGTCATCAGTCTGTCCTAATTAGTGTAATTAGTACGTCATTAACACCTACCTATAACACCGTGACCCAATTACAGTCAGCAAACTGTTGTACCTGCGCTCAGTTAGAATGTGATTTTAAGTGTCTGCTTAAATGTTTTTTGGCTCTCATGTCAAAATACATCTGACGACACAAGACAATGGTTGCAAAGGTCACTGTATTGATTTCCCATCACTTAGAATTTCACTTACAGTAATGAAATTGAAATTCCCAGGCTAACTTCCTTGATCCCAAACAAAGTACAATTGAAAGCATACAATATCTGGTTCAATTCCTTATTAAAAGGAGCTTCCTAGCTTCTTAGGGAAAAGATTCCTGATTATACACAATTAACAAGGACATTTGAAATGCATGTTTTCTTTCAACTAAACAGTATAAACATAATGATAGTGTTTTGAGGTAATATAGTAATGAAATAGTGTTTCGATATTGTTTTCTCAATGTCAAACTACTCATTTGCTAAGTATTTTAGCCAAAATAGTTTCATCAAGGCCATTCTTTTAAAGAACGGATTTGCCCAGAAGAAATGACCAAAACAAAATCTACCAACCATGTGATGTCAATGTTAACAGTAGTCCTTGTACACAACATGTGTCCACACTCATGACCATCAGTTCTTTAAATCTCCTAAATTGTGCCCACAAAATAAAGGACAATTTGTTGTATAGTTTTCCATGTCTGCCCAAGTTCAAAAGCCCACAGGGGGTGGATAAGCTTTACTACGAAGATAATCTGTCACCCTCTATAGTTCAGAGGTTGCCAAAATATCTGGCCATCGACAAATGCTCAAGATGTCCTTACGGTGAAAGGTTCAACTGTGAGTGGGTGTCGCAGACGGTGACCACAAAGACAGCCTGGTGGTCAAAACCACAGGAGGCCAAGGGAGGCGACTCCCTACACAATACCTGCCCCTTGAGTAGACATTATACCTACGTCTTTACAAGGCTGGTCTAATAAGGCCGATGTATCTTATCGAAGCTTGGTGTCGTAAGACGTGTTAAAGATATGAATAGGTGGACAGACGAGAAGGATTAGGTGGCAGCCATTATCGAGACTTAATGATCGCTGAACCAGTTACTAGAATGATATGGAAACAATTTGGAGGGCTAATACCTCAGTTGAGCTGGTAGTATCTGTAGAATCAGGTAGAATTATCTGAACAGATTAGACAAAGCCGTCAGTCAGGTTGGGGGGAAAAGAGACAGAAGTCGACCAATGATATTCCAGTTCTACAAACTCTCAATCATGTCTGGTTGAGTGGGAAATGAGGAATTTCTTTGACAAGATTCAATAACTTTTGTTCACCTTGTGTTCGGAAGGTGGTATCAGGCCTATAACAAACCAGGACTATCATAAAATGGAGTCATGCAGTAAGTGTCTGGTTTGAAATTTTCCACATGTCTCAAGACAGACAGATGAACTTGAGTGATAATACACTTGATCTGGTTTTGAAGACGCCAGGCAGACAACCAAACTGGTAACAACAGTCCCGTTGAACATGAATTATTCAAAACAGAAATTCTCCCTGCATGTACACGTGTCTGTACTCTGTCTCTGATATACTGGGATAGACTCACACACTGCCACATCTCTGATGCAATTTAAAGCAATTTTCATCCATTACTCTACACTGGGACACACTGTGTTAGGACTAATCTGACGGGTAGCTTGTCGACTTTTGTGAAAGCGATTACAATCTTCCACCTAATTCCGCTCATAAACTGTCTTAAGTCAGCACAGTCATACCAACATAAACATTTTCCGGTTAATGAACACAAAAATTACCATTCCCGCCTCACGCACTTGTAAAAAGAGACCTTCACTCCTTGAAAACCAACACGAAGAAAGAGTCCCGACAATCCTTCTCGATTCTATCAGGGATATAATTTTCAATAACAATCTTCTCAGGCCCTTTTACCTACACACCCTGCCTTGACTTGTCTCTTTAATGACAAAAGAGGAATTTGGGAAGCCCTAAATCACCATAAATTGTCCAGTGTGAAACTCAGGTTCTCGGCACTGGTCACCTTTGTCTGAAATTCTATACAGAGCATGAAATGACACCCTTTCCCTAGAGATATCATTATCCTTGCATACCACAAGATTCACAAACCAATATTCATCAAATATTTTACAATAGTATATAGTACCAGAATGTCAATCATTCAATTTCAATTCTTCCCTAAGTCTTTAAGAGAAAGCCAACATACCAAGTACCATAATTATTTAACAAAGTGTTTTCAAGCACTGACAAGGAAAGTTATTACATATTTATCTATTCTGAAAAGATTTACAGAAATATGACAACACTGCTACTCTCAAGACTCAAACCTTGAACCATCCTATGATTTTTTAAACAGCAAGAGTCAAAGTATAGGAGATAGAGTTATCACTGACTGATCGTTTCAAATAGCTTGTAAAAGATCCCAATTAAATATACATGTAAAACAAGAATAAGTTACAATGAAGAAACATTATACCTGACAATTTCATAGATTTTCTCTGAAATTTGACACAAACTTGCGGATCCCCAATCTCCAGATTTATCAATAATAAACTGAGGATTGTGGGCATCAATACTTAATGCAAAACACTCAAAGCCGTGATTTCTACTCTTGGCTAAAGATCAGTAAGCCTTGCACAAAAATGTTCTTGCAATTCCATGGTGAAGGCAGTGTTTATCACATTACCCAGAACCTCATATCAAATTCTTGTTATGATTATTACTTAAAAATCAGTAGCTCTGTGTGAAGTTACTGGAATCAGATAAAACTAAGTAAGTCAATTTTCCATAATTGCTTGATAATGCTACTTACTGGCAATCATATCTTTTTCAGAAGTTGTTTGGGTAAATTTGGGACTTAATTCATTTTTTTTCAGTGATAAGGATATATAGCTTATTAAAAATAATACACATATGACTTTAAAAAAATGATCTTTGGTAAGTGAAAGACAGTGACGTTACAAAACATTTTGTTTAGAATATGAGAATGTTTTCAATTTCATATGAAAGGTAAACAAAAGTATAAATAAAACATTTTGTCTCAAGCATTTAAACAAGCGTTTAAATGATTTGATATACAGCTAGCCACCATTGTTAATCATAATAAACGGAAGTCTTATATATGTGATGTAAACGTGTTATTTTTATCATGCTTTATGAGTTGGGAGTAATGAAGTCATGATCAAGCATACAAACAAATCAAACATAGTACCCATATGATTCATAAACAAATATCTTTCGTGACCTATACAATTCACCCAGTGAATTGATCTGCATTATTTTGGAGTGAGTTAAAAAAAATAACCAAACGTGACACTTTAAACAGTTTAGCATGGATTTTTCTAAATTTCATTTTTTATAGTAAAAGGGTAATAAAAAACAATTTTAACGTTGTTAAAACCACGAAAATATTTAATTCAAGTACATTTTTTTTCAGTTTGGTTTTCCAACTATGAAAATAATTCATTGATAAATGAGTATAAAAACTTAAATATCGTCTTTGAAATGGCATTGACAACATGAGAGTGATTTGAAAAATTCAGACAGGATTTTATCCTTAATGCTTTTAACAACATGAGGAATATATTGATGTTTGTATCCCATCAAACTTGATTATGACACATATTGACGCATGTTTTCATAATTATCAACATATTGTCCCTCGATGTCATAGTGGCCATCTGGGTATCACCCCACAATTGATTTAGATGCCCCTTGATGGCAGCTGACCAATGTCCATACAATTATTTTCAGCTGACAAGTTGACTCACAACTTTCTTGCATAATTTTTGCATTGATCGTCCCCTTTCTCAGTGCGGCAAGTACATTTGGTGCCACATAATCAATTGTTACATAACAAATAATATCGCCTT
Source organism: Haliotis cracherodii (assembly GCF_022045235.1). NCBI lineage: Eukaryota > Metazoa > Mollusca > Gastropoda > Lepetellida > Haliotidae > Haliotis > Haliotis cracherodii. The sequence continues at coordinate 21,965,427 of NW_027266341.1, read as the reverse complement.
AGGATCTGGCATTGGATTGTCTTGTCAGAAAATCGATAGAGATTTAAATCGCGTTGCCAAATAGTGTCAATCCAAAATTAAGCGTTTCAGTTTTTGCTTTCATTTCACGTCAAAGAATGTTACCATTTTGAATAGACTTTCTCAACTTTTTATCATCACATATAAAAGGATGTTATCAAGTAATAACTGATAGACAGTTTGACATATAATTCAAAATCATTAAGACAAACGAGGCATGTCAATTTTAATATCTAATTAAAAAACATAAATTGCTCAAACATTGTACAATAGCTCAAATTATTTTTGTAATAACAAACATTGAGGATCTTGAAATAAATAATTAAAAACATACCTCTATGGCATGTTGACAATATCAGTAAATGTATCTTGATATATTCACATACCTGTAAATATCCAAACACAACAAATATATCACACCCCTTGACACATCACTGGTCTGTCCTGTGCTCCCTACTGATACTGACTGAAATGTCGCTGCTGTGTAAAATCATCTTATACCACCATCCCTAGTGACACTCATCCTTATATCAAATACTGCATCAATTAGGAGAAGGTGAGAAAATCAGGTAGCCTGTCACCCCTCATCATCAACTCAGGTAAATCCCCAAAACAATAGCCACAGGTAACGGGTACATGTCCCCAACACAAACAAAAGATTGACAGACAACTTACCAATACCACGCAGTGATTAAGAAAAGAGCTACCTGTCGAAAGGTGTGAAAACGAAAGTCTTGTTAACTTAACCCACCTGTACAGGTAAACCTCAACTCGTTGTCTATTGTCTTCTGAGGTAAATTACCTGTTTGATTTGCTTCTTAATACAATTTTCATGGCTACTTGATTTTCACGAATGCAATCTTCCAGTTACTTAAGTTTTTGAAAGGGGAGACATTGTCTCTTGATAAAGAGTATCATGTGTTTGTACATAATTAGACAAATGAGTTTTCTTAAGGGCACTCTGATCATTGTCAGAAAGTTCAGGTAATATAACAATGGTTTTGAATCCCTATTCATATGGTGTTAAAGAACAGGATGTGTTATGCCTACAATTGTATTTACCTGTATATTTCCAACTGAGGATCAAGTCCCAGGTACCTAACCCTCAAGGTACATTACATACCTACCAGTGGGTTAAGCTCGGAGTGAATTATGTTAATGAACTTTAAGTTTCCTATAAACCCTGGAGTATACGTTTCAGAAGATTAACGCTGCTGATGCTGAGGGGGAATAAACTAAGAAAATTAGCTTCAATTGATAGTGTTTCCTTACAACCGTTTCAATGGGTAGATTAGGTGTACCTTGGGATGAAGAGGCCGAAAATACATTGGTAGAAGTACAATTGTATATGATTTCCGCAGCTTTTGTAAAACAAACATGTCTTAAGACTCATTTCTTTTGTGTGCTTCTTAAGGTGTTAGAAGTGAATAAGAAACATCAATGCCACAGAGTAACCAGTCCCGATTCTTGAATGAAACAGACTCCATTGGGCGTTAAAGGTTTGTTATACATGTTCTGATGCTGGTGCTTGTACCATTACTCCGTCTCAGATTGTCTGAGCCTGATTCCATTGTTTACAGGCCACAATCGTATGGCAGGAGTATTGATGGGTGTGGCATTAGGCAACAAACACTTACTCTTTTACAAACATTGTGTGAGTAGCGGGTGCTACTAGTAGAGCCTGACATGCTTACCCTTTTCAGGAACACCAGGGCCCACTTGCACAAAGCGATCTTAGTGCTAAGATGATCGTAACTCCCATACTTTAGCATAGGCTTACAATAGTCTTAGCGCTAAGATCATTTTGTACAAATGGGCCCTGGTGTCATCACTGATTTTCAGTGATCCCTTAATATAATTTTTGTCACTATTTTGCCTTTTGGAATCTGTTTTGGCAGAGAATTTGATACTGATTTTTCTCTGGCATTGACATTTCATATTTCAGTGATCCACTTTATTAAAATGACAACCTACTTTTAATGCACATCTTTATATGAAAAAATATGAGCTAGCCACAATAAATAACCCAAACAAAAGTGCATATGAAATTGCATATGGATAAGTCAAATAAATGTGATCTTGAAACCTTGATCATAACCTCCTCCATCATGACCATGTTCATGTCACATCACTATCATTGGACCTCTCCTGTAATGTCAGTCTCTAAGGGAAATCTGAAGTTACTCTCTTCATATTATAAATTCACTTGTATCCAGGTTCGACACAGAAAGTGTCTTGGTTACCATGTACACATCACCACTGTCATGTTAGAGGACACTTTAGTGTCTATAACATATCTACATTATCGCCATAGACAAGCTTGTTTGGCAGGTGATTATATCAGCTGATTAGGGATCCATGTCAATGCCCCTGAAACAAGCACCTGTCAATTACAGGGGAATGTGGATCTCCATCAGCTGATAGCAGGTCACATGGAATTCAAGTTGATGCAATGCTAGGGATTGGTATGCTTAAGTAATAAGTATATATATATATATATATGTGACTATTACCCAGGCCGCTATCATAAGCATTGGCTGTTGTAACATTTGCATTGACACAATATGAATGTCAAACTTCAATTTCCTGCACAAATGTTTCTTGAATTACCAGAAAATTTGTGAAAGGACAGTACCTTCTTAAAAATGCTATCAATATACTGAGAAAAGAATTAAGGGAACACTAGTAACATTCAACAATGATTCACATCAATGGCATCACTCTCTAAAAGAATCTGGCATTCTTATTACAATGCCTAAAGTCTTTGATGAACAATAACATTTTATTGGGATTGTGGATGCATATTTCTTTCCATGAGAACGGTAAGTTTCTTCATAATGTAATCAAAAACAAACAATCAAACACACTCAATTTCAATGCAATATTTCACTTTCCAAATCATCAGAGCCAGCCATGATCCATGGTCAATTCTGACAGTCTTTTCTTGAAAGAGACTGTGACAAATTATTTAAGAAAACAATTATTGTTTACACAACAAATTTAAAGTGATTAACACTGTGTATAAGGAATTAGGCAGACAAACAAACAATCAGCCATTAACACAACATTAGGTCAGTTCCGGACTATAACTTTGTTGATACACACAACCAACCTGTCAATCATTGGCCCACAATTCCTTGAGACAACACATTTATTCCGTCAATTATCAAGTCATTGATGTCTTTAGTAAAGACAATAGATGTCAATTTAAGACACAAGAGAAACCTACATTTTCAGTAACAACATGCCATTTTCATCAGTAATCACACCATTGATAGACGTAAACAATATAGAATGTGCGTACAGGTTTCCCACCATGCTCTGTACATGTAGAAATCTTTTCATTATTAAACACTCAGCAAACTGTTACCACGGTTCATCTATTACGATAAGTTTCAGTTCATAATTTCCAGAAATACAATTTGACACACAGCTTTGCATATTTCTGTTCTGGTTGAAATTTGCAACTGGTTCTTAATTAACTTTTATTCTTATCATAAACTACTAACAGTCACGAAGTTTTACACAAATGCTCTAAATGGTTCGGTGAAATTGGAATATTGTTTCAAAATAGTAGTCAATGTCATCTCAACAGCTGAAACAACATCCATGAAATTCACGCTTTCAGACCAGCCGGCTAATAGAAGGCATTGAGGGTCTATTTCACAAAACAACAAATCAATTTCATAACGGCAGCTCGACAGAAGGCGAGGAATTTGGGGAATTGGTATGAAAATGTGAAAACTGCGACTGCAAATGGATTATGCAATAAGTCACATCCCAAAGATTACCTCTGCTTATGATCCATTTAGAAACTGATTGACAGAATGCCTGTTTCGTAATTGTTCATGAGAAAGAATAGCATTCTTAAATTGTCATGTGTGCGCATTATTTACAATTTAGCTTTGTGTTACGCCACTCACTCTTGTTTGAAACTGAAATCTATCTCATATGTGAGGTTTAGTTCACACACAGAGTAAAAAATCCAAAAACGTTTTTGTTCAACATAGCAACTGTTATCTGTGGTTAATATGATCATTTCAAACCTCAAATTCAGGCTTGAAAATTAGATGCAATTTAACGAAATGTTTGCATACATCTAAATGATTTTAAGACATGATAATCAGAGGCTTTATATAGAGCATTATTCACAATAAACCATTACACAACAAACCTGGTATGTCTAGCTGAATGGTATGGTGTTAAAAGTGATTGACATCAAAGCCAAGAAATCACAACAGTTAACACTACAGTCTGAAGCCTCACTAATCAATCTGAACCATAAATCTAAAATATATTCCACAAGATTAAACCCATTTCATTCTAATTCCCACATCACTGTTTTATACAACATACCTTCACCGCATCAAGTAAAAATCCTTCAGAAACACAGAAAATCTTCAAAATCCACTAATGTGACAGTAGATTAAAGAATCAAACAGTCGCTCTCAGTTAGAATCCAAATGATCTTCTCCCGAGCCAAGCCTTACACCTGATACTAAAATCAGGAAGCCTTTTCCACCTGAGCGACTATGCCTCAGGTCATAGTCAACTGGAGCGATCTAAGATTGGACGAGGATGCCTCTTGGCCCTCCATGCCCAGATTGGCGTAAAATGCTTTTGATAGGATTTAGGGGATGTTCATTTAGTGTGGTGTGTCATAATTTATCAGGTCTCTGTCAAAAGCCGTTTGGGGAACTTCCTATTATCAAGGGAGGCTACTGCGACACCTTGCATCATATTTTGACACCCTAAATTGATTGGCCCCTGAGGAGGGTTGAAAGTCATGTAGTCCCTGTGTTTCCTTTGGTAGAAATGTGGCCATTTCTCATTTTTGTCACTTTCAATTAGTGTTATGGCTTCCTTTAACACTTACAACTGTAGCTCAAATAATTTATATCTCCCCATTCCAATATCCCGAACGTCTTCTTTTGGAGCCAAATTTGACTCTAAAACCAACGCAGAATTAACCAAATCAAAATATATCAAAACTCCAGACCTCAACATCACTTTTGAGTATAGTCATAAAGAATTTCTATCTTCTCATAACACTTCAATTGGTCTCCAAATTTCTAGAATGGTATAAAATGATTTTTTTCAAGATATGTCCATCGCTCGATTAAATTCTCAAATCATAATCACATCTAACTGAGACATGTATCCATTACACAACAATGCTGATTTCAAATGAGTCAAGTTTTACATATGAAGTGGTAAAAATAGTCTGCAATACGACACTGGACATAATGCAGAATTCATTTTGTCTGACAATTGTAAGCGACTATCATTAAAATTTTAGCTTTTTATTGGAACATAATTGTGTTTCCTTTAGGAATGTGAAACGGAGAACCAAAACAGTTAAGGTCCAGACCATGCAGACAGTTGTTATTTCTCGAAACAATACCTACGTAGTTATTGTTTTTAAACTTTTGAAACACTTCAATTTCACTGTAATAGATACTTTGTGAAACAGGACCCTGGTCCTCGTTCCACAAGGTGATCATACCGCCATGACAGTCTGAAGTCAATGTTGAAGTGTGGAAATTTCGATCACCTTAGCGCTGCAATTTCTTTGTGGGATTCGGCCTTGCTCCACATGCTTTACATAAGGGATCAGTAAAGAAGACAGGTTGTGTGAGTGAGTGAGTGAGTTGGGTTTAACGCCGCTTTTAACAGTTTTCCAGTTATATCACGGCCTGTCAGCTTAATGTGGGAGGAAAGCCCGAGGTGATGCTGGTCTCTGATGTTTATCACTTCGGTGAAACCCACAAGCACGGGTATGGTGCTGACAAACCTAGAAACATAATCGGGGCGAACCGGGATTCGAACCCACAATCATAGGTTTCTGGCGTGCCAAAGGGACGCAACTCTGCACAGCGAATTGCGGCGCCTTAGACGACTGGGCCACCCGTGCCCCCTCAATAATTGTGTGGCAAATGTCATTGTATGTCATCATAATCTGATACATAAAATAATTTCTCGCACTACCACCCGTTCATTTTCTTAGCTGTTGGCTGAGACTCAATGATTTTGAAATACACATGTATTAACGAAATGCTGTAAGCTGTCATAACACAACCTTCATTCAAGGATATCAAGGGACATCAAACATTACAAACCCATCACAAGTCTTGGTTTTCATGGTATCTTTATCTTTCTTGGTATGGTTCGAAATAATATGAACATTTGTGTTACAGAATAAACATGAAAACCTAACTACATAGTTAACAATATGTACATTTAATAATGCTTTCGTTTCATTAAATTTCCTAAAACGTTCAAGTCACGGATCGACTCTTTATCCTAGCTTTGATCCAAAACAATGACCTTACCATTTTCGAAACCTTCAGAATCCATCATGGGTAAAAGCCTTTGCTTTAAACATGTCTTGTTTACGAATATTAGGTTGCTTTTACGTCTAATTTAGCGAGAGTATAATGCCTCTCGTCTCTGCATCATCGTTCATCCAGAATAAAGTTAATGAAAGAATAAAGACAAAGTGTAAAAATCAATTTTTCCTTTGAAAAGAGCCATCTTGTAAAAAGCAAGACAACTTCAGAGATCTTGGTTTGATTTGCGAAAAAACAAATGAAACAGATGTCTTGGAGCCATTTTTCGTGTTGGAAGCATTCATGCAGCTAAAGTGATAATTGAGCAATGAAACCAAAGTACTCGAAGATCTGTCAGAGTTCTTAATTCTCAACATTTCAAATTTAAACTTATTTTTCGTTTAAGATTGCAAGGTATTGAAGCATCTCGAATGATTATGATGCCTGGAAGAAAATCTCTCACTAAGGGACAAAATGAAGCAAAATTTGATGAAAATTGAAAAAGAAGTTTAGATTGATTTGAGAAAAAGGAGCAAGGGGTTCTGTAGAGGTCAAACTGACTCACACTTTGAACCAAGACAAAACATGATGTTATCAGCGGTATGTAATATCCTAGGTGTGCTTACTGGACAAAATAATATCATACTGAATACAATAGCCTAAGGTTTGTACTTAATAAAAGAAAAAAATATAATGTTGACTCAAGATGGAATTTACATAAACTCTACTGTCTTTTAATCTTTAATCTGTTAATCCTGCTGATTGTTTAAGAAACGAAAAGCTACAAAACCCTTTCCATATTCAAAGGAAATCTCTGCTAAAAGAAGAGTCGATTGTCCGATCATCCTACCGGGTACCCATTCACTGCTAGGTCAACAGAGGCATACTTTGAACAAAGTCACTTGCCAAAGGAGGCATCACATGAGACAAACCATGCTTGATAGTGGACAGAGGTTTGCTTAAACAAAATTCAGATTCACATTTATTGCACATAGACAAAAGGAAAAAGATAGATATGGATTGATGCAAACACAAGAGCCAAAGGGCACAGGTTGAACTGATGATCTGGTAATAGCTTTATTGCTCTCATTGTTCCACCGAAGGTTTTACGACCTATAATTTGGGCTGAACTTATTGAGCAGGCATCAGGGCAGTGATCAAGCTGTCAAAGGTTATCTGCATCATCGTCAGCATCCCTACACTGTCAGTGTCACATCCATACACCAGATTCATGTTTCAACTGAAGTCCTTAGTCATATCGGCAGGACTGACCCATGCATCATATTATTACAGATTGGTAATCTGACAGTACCAAATGAACTGTTGACTCCACAGGTGCCCATAAATCACTCACATGCATTCCTGGTTCAAATTTACAAAAAGAATAATTCCAAATCAAAAAGTTTAAAAACTGACAAAAAAAATAACAGACTGCAAGTATGGGAAATATTTATTTTTATAAAACCCCACGCTAAGGTTTTTTTTATGATTTAATTTGATAAAAGTTTGATGGCCATATATTGATTCGCGAAAGTTCAGTTCCGTATGACTTCCAATATTAGATCCTGGAAGTCAAAAATTCATACCAAAAACGGAATGGCTAATCCAATTTTTCATGTTTGATTATTTCCCGAAATCAACTCTTCAGCGTCGGAAGATATGTCTGATATTAACAATAGTTCTGGAAAAAAATGATGAAAATAGACATCTTGAGGGAGGAAAAAAATGGCTGAATTCTCAATCTCTGACGCACTAGCGGGCTAACATGATTGAGTTTGTCTGCAGAGATTGCAAACTTTCATGCATCATAAACCACAATGTTTCTCTGACTAGGAGGTCTCTGATTTCATTGAAGCAAATAAATATTATGAGCAAAACTGACAAAGTGGACATGATACAATTATTACCTAACACTCATGGAAGGTTGGACAATCTATTTGCCAACAACCAATCGGCTAACTTGTTACAGTTTTTCATGATACAGCGCTCTCACTGTAGACATAAAGTACCTACATCTAACCTAATCTCGCAGCTCTAATCAAGCTAGTTATTGCCCTAGGGCCAGGAGAGAACCCGAGTTCAATCAAGCGTTAATTTATGGTGATACAAACTCTATATCTTCATAAACCACACGAAAGGATTAACTATAATAACAGACAACTAATTAGATGTAAATATAGACTTTGAAAGTCTACGCCATGCATGGATTATCATTATTATCAGTATTATTGTCTCGTGAGTTGATCTTTGCTTTTGCGGTTAGAAAGTTAGACCCATTGAAAACTGACAAAGATTTACATACTATTTGTAGACATTTTTATTGGATTGTGATAATATATTACTTTTGGGTACTAAAGAAACTCAGGTTGTAGATCTCTTGTGAGTGTGTCAACTAGATTTCAAGTGTGGGAATGTTTTATGACACAGTCAGAAATATTATATTGTTTGATAGGCATTACTTAGTTGACGGATGACAAAGTAGACACAATTTAGGGATAACAACTTCTTAAATTACTGTAAAGGCGGCATTTCGGTATAGATCCTTATACCGTTGTCAAAGAAGGCTGATAGTCTTGCTAGACAGCGGTATAAGTATCTATACCGAAACGTCTCCTTTACAGAAATATTCCAGCTACACAACCATCACAAATTATGAAATCTGGCCAAACATGGATATATTTGGCATTTTAGTACAATGTCAAGCAATCAGGAAAGTCAGCAAATCTTACCAACCAATCCCCTTCAGGATGCAATGACTCACAATCAGTTGTAACCAGATTCACCTAGATTACAATCCTTGGTTGTCAACACCATGCTCAAACCATCCTCAAAGTGGTCCATGTCACTGACCTGCATCACTTTGGGCTTTAGGCCCACCTTACTCTGATACACTGTGATATAACTGAAGGAGCTTATGGCTCAAAGCAGTGTCATACCAAACTGGTGAGGTGAAATGGGATTTAACATTGTACTCCCAAATTATTCCATTAAAATAGTGGCTTGCATGCACTTGTGCATCCATGTGTGTGTGAGTGGCTGCTTGTATTAATCTAGACTAATGATGTTAATTTAGTGCATATATATAATCCACTGATATACTAACTGTGCTGCCGTTTAACACGAATACCCGACTCAGACACATAAAACTGACTTCAAGCCAAGCACCCCTTGTTTTATTTCCATAATGCTGATTGCCAGGCATGGTAACAACAAGTACCATCTTTTAACCTCTGACCACCAATCTCCAGACAGAGGCTCCATCCACGAGACCACAGAAGTGCTGTTATACCAAACTTACCAACTTCCTTAAAACAACATAATGCAGAGTTTTGTTGCTTCTTAACCCAAGCAGAGATGCTCAGCAAGGTACAGTGGGACCTGTTCTGCCCTGGAATCCCCATAGGATTGCAAGAGGGTAATCTCATTAGGGATGTGTCAATGCCAGAAAGGTCTTCAGAGAGTAAAATTTACTATGTACAAGTTTCATTACATGGTAAAAAACATCTTGAACAATTTGATTATATATTTTTTATGATATATTTGCCAGTCTTGTTAAATCAGTCCCTTCCTATGGGAATCAAACGAACACTTTCGGTTTTAAAACTATGACCTTTGGCCCTATACCTCCAAGGAAACAAGTCTCTCATGAAACAGAAAGAATACAGTGCCTGTTTCCTTGGTTAGACAATGGAATACACTTGGTGAAAAAATGATCACAGACCAAATCTCTAAACGCTTCAAATTCCTGCAAATAATGTGTTCCTTTCAACCTTAACATCACACAAGTTTTATCATACACATGGGAAAACATGATATCAAATTGTTAAGAATGCTTTTCGAAAAAATATATAATTTGTCAATTTGTCATTAACATTGATCCTGTGTCATATTGCCCCTGCTGGACCATATATTATTCAGGAAAATGTAATTACTTGCCAAAGGTTCCGAGAGTCAGCCCTCCCCAAAGTTTGACTAGCGGAGTGTCAAACATTGATGACTCAGCCTTTTCAGCCTCAAACCAACCAATACCAAAAGCTACATCACCTTAATTACTGTTTACCCTGTATCCCGTAATCCCTTTAAGGATAGATAAACTTTCACAGTCATTGCGAAAACACTGCGAACAATTATCACCAATCCTGAATAGTATACGAAGGATTCGAGTTCTTGTGAGTTATGAGTCTATTTACGAGAAAAGTATTGTGTCTTCTCGAAGGTAGTAATTATCACCCAAGGTTATCAGCATGATACCAAATTACCTCCCCTTGATAATTTTGCCAACTGTCTGTGACACTTCTCAGTACATCCCTCTCATTATCTAAGCTACAGAATCGCACCTTCTCAATGAGGCCCTAAAGGAGGGAGATAGTATGTCATGATTTCAAAATTCAAATTTTCAATTACAATTAATACATATTTCATACAATTTCATTCCTATTATGCTGTAAATGAAAACATCACTAATTTAAGATCAAAGGTTTAAACTTGTTACATTTTGTTTGAAATGTGTTTTTATCTCTAAACAAATCTATAAATCATTCTATAAAACTGAAATGTGGTAGCCAGGGTGACCCATTGTTAGCCTCGCTTCCTTTTGTAGGGCAATTTAAAGGTGCAAGGGTCAGCTATAATGGACACTCGGACCAACATAATGATCAGTCTGCCCACACGCTTGCTTTCCAAAACAGCTTAGTCAGCTTAGTTAATTCTCAATTCAAGTCAAACTTTGAAAATTTATGTCCCTGGGATAAAGTCTCATGCAAAGTTTAAGTGAATTATTGTCATTTCGAATCTGAGCACACCTCTGAATTGAAAAGCTTGTGACCTGGGAATGTAAATACAAAACCTAGACCTGTCTGGTTGGATTAAGATGCCATTAGACTTTGAAAACATATTAAGTAACAACCAAGAAACTGTTCAAGCCCTCTTGTGAATACATCACTTGTCGACTGTGCCATCATCCCTTGTGGCTCATGTGACCTTGACTCTTAGGAGTTTAACCTTTAAAATGCAAGATTATTCCAACATCTTGTCTCTGAAATGAACATTTTAAAGAAAAAGAAAGTTCTGAAATCATCTTAATAAAATATAATAAAAAAGGAGCCCAGAGACTTTCTTCATTTTCACTTCTGAAACTGCAGTAATCTAGACTTGCCAACAATTATAGACTTGCATGGGCTGTATTGGATATATTTGTTTCAGGGTCTGTATGACAGACTAGTGCAAGATGGGAGTCACAATTTCTTGTTACTGATGTTCTTGAACAATGAGTGAATATTGTTTTGCTCCATTTGAAAATTACCCTCAAATGTTACAGTCTTAACTTTTTGAATTACCAAACATGGAGTTCCAGCATCTAAATGGATCCTTTTAATATCAGGATCATGGTGCATCATAAACCAGTCTCCACAAATCAAAGATAAACCATTTCTTTATTAGAACATGTCAAGACCATAACCATTGAAACTATACCATTTCCTGACAAATCTGATCTGCTACTTTGATATTTTCCCAAGCAAATGACTTATCATCATATTTGTACTAAAACAGGGGGCATTTGCATCAATCTCCTTAGCATTAATATCAAGCATGTTAGCATTGACTTTAAATGGATTCATCTTTGTGAACACAACAATAAAACTGACCAGCAAGATCCTTTGAAGTTGCTAACTCCCTTCAACAGCAAGATTTAAAGGAGTGCTTCTAGAGGTTGCTGTAGACATTTCCATCCATCAGGGGCACACTTATTCCCAAGAATTGCCAACCGCTTTGCACTGACCAGACAAAAGTCACACTGGTAGCAAGTGGTGCATCTTTAATCAACAAGGCAAAGTAATCAGGCTAAATAACAACAGACAAGGGACTGATGTGGCTTTGTCAATAAAACAGCACTAATTACCATCAAGTCTGTGCAAGACACACCGGGGCTTTAATACTGGCCTCCCCTGTCACAAACAGCCGAGGAGAAAAAACATCAGAATGCTAAATGTGTGTTTTCAGTCACCTTCACACAGAATTCAGCCAGACGTTCGGGGCAAGAAATATCCTCACACCTTCTGGTCTGTGGTTAGTCATCAAATGTGACAAAATGTTACATAAAATTAATGCTGATATTTGAGGCTTTCAAAACTGAATGAAATATTAAAACTGGATTCTTGTAGGTTCCGTGTTTATTTGGTTCCTGTGGCCTGATATTTCTCACTTTTTATGTATATGTATATCATAGTATATGTGACACATTAGTAAAATATTTATCATTTTTCTTCTTCTGACAGACCAAGGATCCAAGTGGTAATTGGTCCTGATGTTTGATTCAAACCAACAATCAGGAGATCCTACTCAAACTACAGACACAACGTGGTCTTCAAATGACAACATTATTTCAAGATTATTCATTGTAACATTATTCAGTTCAACAATGGAACCATGATGGCTCAATACAGACAATAGCATTTTCTCTTTTATCAATCATCATAAAACAAGCTAAATGACTTTTCTTCATGTGGTAACATCTTGATATTCACTATAGTAAAAACAATGCTTTCATCTAAGGAGACCATAATGCCAAACTTCCTATGTTAGTATCGTCATCTTCCTGGTCGTTATTCCGGTCAAATGGCTCATATAACACAAGTCTTTACAGTTATCACGACTTTCCTCTTCAGAACGGATCTGTTTTACAATATGTGTACTAAAAAGAACAAAAAGATCATTGGACTAAGTATAAAGTACAAGTATCAATTTTCAGGATGTAAGGCCTCCTCAAGGAGTTGTGTTTCAGGAAATGTTACTTTTCCAAGGTGTCAGTAGTTATATTCCCATTTACATTTTGTTTCTATAAATATGCAGGTATAAGCTGATTAATAGTATCTGTACCACATATTTCTTAACAGACCATTACAGTTGTGACAAGACCTTCCAGACAGACAAATTTAATTACTTGTTTCACAGATCTGACCGTCAATTTTTAGCCATTTTCCCCCCAAAATAAGACTCTGTAACAGAATATAATCATGGTCTGGTAACCTCTTACCTAAAGATCTACAGTTAGATTGACATTTGGACTGTTGTGTTTGTCCATTTCCTTCTGGTAAAGACTTTATCTGAAGGATAATAATATCACTGTCTCCCAGAAAATAAATCTTCAAAATTGGTGTGTTGTGCTCACAAGAAGATAAAACTTCAAGGCCATAGCATAACCAGTCTCCTTTATCAGAATCTATTGGGCATAACAGGCTTAAAGGCACAATACAAGAATTCATTTAGTTTAGATTTTAGGCAATCTTTATTTTTATATTTTCCCTTTATGCTTCAGATACATTTTATGTAAAAACTGTAAAACAAGTGAGAAAATATGTTTTGATTTATGGTTAGAGATAACTGATGGGTTGTTACCTGAAATGCAGGTTATTGTACAAATTACAGAATGCATAATATTTTTACTTTAAATCGGGGTATATGTCAATATTTGCTTGGTACTCCCACCTGGATATTGCTGAAATTTTGTCAAAAAGCCACACAAATGTCTCTCTTTCAGATGTGAGTAACCTGATATCAATATTATTTATAGTGTCTTACAGAGTCAGATTATCCTGACCAGTTTAATGTTGAAGTCAAGACCCTCTCACTGCAGTAGGTGACCCTTCACCTGACCAACATTTTGACAGGTAAGTGCAAAGTGTGCTGTTGTCGTACCTGCTCAGCAAACTCGTTAGAGCACCTGAAGGTAAACAGTGAAACTCAAAGGAGTGCTTACACAAAAATTAGCCAGGTCAAGATAAAATCATGGATCTCACCTTTCACTCCGAGCCTTAGGGAAAATAGCACAGGGTTGACTGTGATTGTATCCTAGATTTCCTTTCAGAATCCAAAGTTGGTGCACATTGCCACACTTGTCAGGTATTTTGTGTTTCACCTGTAGATTGCTGATAATTAACATGCACAGGTGAACAGTAACAGCTGTCGACAATAGCGGTTAGTTCCGTTATTTTTGCTGTTGAGATTTTGAATATCTTTGTTAGTATTATTTCCTGATGTATGTCGACTTCTACCTGTTTCTGACACTGATATCAGTAGAATGTGAAAACCAGAACAAAGACATGCAACTTTTTACAAAAATGTTCCGTTTTGAGCTTAAAAAGCAACAGGCCCGAACAATTCTTTACAAGTTCAATCCTTACTACGGTGGTTCAACACAGGTTTTTCTCTCAGATACATGCTACCTTAATGGGCACTGAGCTTCAAATTACTTCAACTAAAATATTAATGCGGTCTAAAACTTCAAACAAAAAAATAACCATGAACAGTCAATACAGAATATTTTCTTCTAATCTTGTGCAAAATTATCATCTTCAACTGGAAGATCAAACAGCTTCACTGATATTATTGAAACCATGACTTACATTTCAAACAATCACATATTCTTGTATTCCTACAATTTTCTAATGTAGAATAGAATAGAATAGAATAGAATAGAATAGAATAGAATAGAATAGAATAGAATAGAATAGAATAGAATAGAATAGAATAGAATAGAATAGAATAGAATAGTCAAAGAAAAGTTACCTTAAAATCACATGAATCTTTAGGTATCCATGAAATATTAAGAAATCCATAAACAAACTGTCCAGTAAGTTCATGACCACCATTACTCCAGGAACAACCTCATAGAGATCCCGGCCAGACAAAAGTCTTAGAATTCCAGTGTTTGAAGTTTCTACTATCAAGATAACCCCCTTGGTGTATAAACCTGTATTGTTCCCCAGGAGCCAGTGAGAGATAACGTCCAAGTTCACTCAGTTGCTGGCCATATGTTCAAAGCA
This sequence comes from Haliotis cracherodii, assembly GCF_022045235.1. NCBI lineage: Eukaryota > Metazoa > Mollusca > Gastropoda > Lepetellida > Haliotidae > Haliotis > Haliotis cracherodii. The sequence continues at coordinate 21,950,258 of NW_027266341.1, read as the reverse complement.
CACCTCCATGTGTTAAAACACGATACCCTGCCCTTAGACACTGTCCACAAATAAACATACAGCTAGTCTTTGTTTGTATCTTGCTGATTTCAAGTAACAAGTTGAAGAGTCCTGCATTGATATCTGGCCTTGAATCCCCCCTGCCAGCATCCTATGCAGGGGATTCAATAGGGATTCTGTGCTCCTGGATCCCTATTCTCCTACACCGTTTCCCTCCTACCTGGCTCAGGGCTTTGATGATGAGGGTACATCCTGCCCCATGGGACACCTCCCTCTCTGACCCCACCCCTATCTCCACTACCCTCATCCCACCCCCTGCAGCTTTCAAATCAACCTCCCATCTACTTTATATTTTAATCCATCTACCCTGATGGTTGCTTCAAAGGGTTGACACAAAATCAATTATTAGTTCTGTATGTTCTTAATTTTGACACTGTCCAGACAGAAATCAAATTGTCTCCACTGATTCATCCAAGCTTCCCTCAATGGCCTTCTACATGCATATATGAAGTGTGTTATTTTTTTCTGAAACATCCCTAATCCCTTTCTTCTTTGACCAAGGACCCTTGGCTAGTTTGAAAGTCCATCAAGTCATGTCAACCCTCGTCCTCCTCCTCCATATATTCATATCTCTTACTTTATTTTGGTTGAATATATATTAGAATTAAGAATACCAACGGTATTGATATTCTCATCTCTGAAGAACCATGTAAACGAAATAAACTGACATTTCAATTGTAGCATCACTGTAAAGTTACAGCAATGCCACCTGGTGGTCATGAGTGAGTGAGTGAGTATTATTTAACGCCGCTTTTAGCAATATTCCAGCAATATCACGGCGGGGGACACCAGAAATGGGCTTCACACATTGTACCCATGTCGGGATTTGAACCCGGGTCTTCGGCATGACGAGCGAACGCTTTAACCACAAGGCTACCTTGTAGCCATAAACACAATATCTAAACAGGATAGATATTTTTCTTCATTCAGTTCTGCGTTTCATATATCAGAACATCCAATTATACATTTTCAGACAAAAACACAGCGGATGCTTCACAACATCCCGACCACCTTCACCACACCCTGACCACCTTCACAACATCCCGACCATCTTCACAACATCCCGACAACCTTCACAACATCCCGACCACCTTCACAACATCCCCATCCCGACCACCTTCACAACATCCCGACCACCTTCACAACAACCCGACCACCTTCGCAACATCCTGACCATCTTCACAACATCCCAACCACGTTCACAACATCCCGACCACCTTCACAACATCCCGACCACCTTCACAACATCCCGACCACCTTCACAACAACCCGACCACCTTCACAACATCCCGACCCCCTTCACAACATCCCGACCACCTTCACAACATCCCGACCCCCCCTGCTGCTGATCTCCGCTACCTCAACTAATCACCCTGCACCTCCTTCTGTTTTCTTTAATCAACATCCCGGAATCTAATCAATAATTCAACCATCAATACTATCCTCCACACAGCCAGAGTGTCCCTTCTCATACTATTCCCATACATGTTTACTTATTTCTGCTTGTGTCTGTTCAGTGTATCCATATACTGTCTTCCGCGCCTTTGGGTATTGTATTCTGTATCTTGTGATGTCGTGTTGCAGTTTACATTCAGTTGGATGAACTGCCGTGGTCTACGTCTAGTCTATGTCTGAGTGTAAAAGTTCAGCTCAGCTGTGTTTGAACAGTTGTTCCGTTCTGTCATCACAAATACATGTACTATTATTACGCTGGGGAACTGTTCTGAGATGCATAGTAGCTTCTGGGGATTGTTTTGGATGTGTGTGTCTCATGTGTACTTGTAACAGGCATTGATAATGGCCAGTTATGTCTCAAGACGGTCACAGTCCAATATATTCACAATCTTGATGTTGCACATACGTTCTGAAGGTCACATACATTGCAATATAAGCTGGCATAACAATATGGAAAGGAATATTTGCTGGCTTCTATAGAAACACAGCTACACAAGTACATCTGTACACACAGACACTTAGACACACATTAGTCTGTAGATACAGACACCTAGAAACACATACATCTGTAGACACAGACACTTAGACACACATACATCTGTAGACACAGACACCTAGAAACACATACATCTGTAGACACAGACACCTAGAAACACATACATCTGTAGACAAAGACACCGGGGAAACACATACTTCTGTAGACACAGACACCTAGAAACACATACATCTGTAGACACAGACACCGGGGAATCACATACTTCTGTAGATACAGACACCTAGAAACACATACATCTGTAGACACAGACATTGGGGAAACACATTCATCTGTAGATACAGACACCTAGAAACACATACATCTGTAGACACAGCCACCAAAATATATTCACCCTCTGACCTACAGACACCTAGGGACCTCCTATAGGCACACATACACCTTCAGTCATCTGCAGACACTTCAGACACCCATATCCCAGACACACACAAAGACACAGACACACATCCCCCTCCCCCCTCCCCAGTTGTGCCCCTCCTATAGCTGTGTATCCAGGATCTCATCACAATGTTCTCTTTAACCACTGATATTGTTATTGCCTCCACAGAAGGAAGATTTGCATAGACTCTCATTTATCTAGCCACCCATCCCAACAGGCTCTACGGCTAATCCCATTTCTCATTCCATGTGTTGTTCCAACCAGCTCCATTCAACATTTAATCTGGCCATTTATCTATCTTGAATTTACTAATATTAACACTGCCCTCCAACTCTGCTGCATTCATGGGGTTCCTGCTCTTGATTACTCCGGGGAGACTATTGCAAGATTTTACCTCATAAACCTGGAATCCTTGTAGAAACCAAGAATCATTTATCCAATTTAAAGTCAGAACTGTCTATGTAATAAACAAGTCATTCTCCAAGACTCTATATGAGAATGATATTTTGGTGCAGTTAAACAATTCCTTGGAGTGTGTATCATGTGGAGTACATGCTTGTCTCTGTACTCATAAACGTCTTCCACAACTATGATTACAGTAAATGGGTTTCAAATCTCTTCATAATAGACTGGCTCTGGGATCATATACCATATTAAAACCATTGCAAAGATGGAACATGACAATAAAGCATAGGGTATGAACGAACTGAAAAATACATGCAATTTGTTCCAAGTTCTGTATTCTACTGTGTGTCTTTACAGGATGAGAAGGAACCATAATTCTTTTCAAACCAATCGATTCCCAAATCAGGCCAAACCAGAAAAGACAGAAGAATGAATAACAGGTGAGAGCAGACAGATCAAATACAAAAGAAGTCAGAAGTATGGTAAATAACAAAAAAGTGGACGAATAAAAAAGAAAATGATGGAGAGACTTACAGTTAAATTCTTTTATCTTCAACATCCCTTTTTTATTCCATTACCTCTAAATATAAAGCATGAGAAACTCTCAATGTAAATAGCTGCAAAAGTTATCATGTGGCATAAAATATCCACTCACTCACTCAAAAAGAAAAAGATAAAAAGTTCGTATGAATAAGAAAGGTTGCTGTGATATAGCCACGAAAAGCGAAATGTCAGAGTTACTGGATTCCTGACCTGGTCCCTTTGTCAATATCAGCACTTCATCACACATCTGACAGCCTCGCTTGTTCATATCAAAATAAACAATTTCCCCGGTGAATGCGATCGCCCATGTTTCCCATGTAATAACAATTTAACACACTGCTACGGTTGTCAGATCAAAGGTAGTGTAAATAATCAAAGCGTAAGACAACATGATATGTATATAAAAGCCTGATACATTTATCAAAAGTTGCGGTAAGTGAAAGATAATTAGCATCTAATCCTTAAAAGAACCTGCCAATCATCACATTGTCGGTTTCTATGTTGATATAACAGGATCAGCTGGACCCATGCATATATCAGTCATAGATTGCATTATATCGGAAAGAAAACGTCACTAACCTGCCGAGATAAACTTGATAAAGCAATCAAGTCATGCAAATAGACTTAACAAGCAAATCTAGTATATCATGAAATGTTACCGCGATGATATTCAAATTCCTTCAGCTATCTAAATGGATTGTTAGTATATCGAGATTACCATGAACATAATTGTAAGTCAAATGGGTGGGAAGAGGAGTAGCTACTTGGTTAGTGAGATACATTTAAGAATATCACAAAGCTTACATAATTCTGATTTTCATATACTACTCAAAAGAAGTTAAGGACCACCCACAGATTAACTAGCTCTTGAGTAGTACATATGAGTGTAGAAATATTTGTAAGGTAATTCTAAATCTAATAGATATATAATAAGATTTCAGCTCAAAAAGCTGTGAAGGTTCTTAATACTGCTTTTTTAAACCAGCATGATAAAAAACCCAGGATTTACTCAAAACCTAAATGCTTGAAAGTTAAGTAATCAAAAATGGTTATCAAGCCCATTTAGGAAACATGATGATTAGGAATATTGAATAAAAAAAATTGAAATTACTACCTTCAGGTGGTATGTTATTAAATTGGAACTATCCAAGTGAATTATCGGAATCCCAAGAAAAACCACCATAGATATAATTATCACATACTCCACCATCATTAAAGCATTCCAATGTGAAATATGAGCATTTAACACCATTCATCCATGAAATAAATTATCACGATATCTAAATTTGAAATATTGAAAAATGATGACTAACTTTGAAATTGGTAAGTATTACATGCAACCACGGAACCATGAAATGTACATATCAAGCGTTGTAATCTACGTCTGCAACAAATTACATGCTTCCAGATCTGTGACTTCGTGAAAATTACTCCCACTTTTAGCAGTGTGAAGCCGCATCTCCACGGAAACTGCGGAAACTGCGACAGGGCGAGGGTATAAATTGGGCAGATAAGCCACTGGGTGCTCCATGCTTCCCTAGAACGCCTCAAAACAGTCTTTAGCTCAATGGAGCAGAAAATCGCTAGAGCACATGGTCTTCCTTCAATCATTTCTTTCTTTGCCGAGTCAAGATATGAGAGATAGGTTTTACAGCTTTGAGATATTGATGTAGCAGACTGCCTGTCAATTAAATTGCATCATAATTTGCCGTTTTCTATACAAACAGCTTTCCACTGCTGATTCACAAGTCAAAAATGTTGAGAGATGACGGAGGTGTTGAGCGCTAGGGACGTCGTCTCTTTCAGACGGTTGAGAGGAGTATAAGGGTGGCCATGGAGTGTGAAGATGTCTATTTCAAATGTACGGAGACGTGACAGAGTCGGCGGCAAGTGAGAGGGGGGAGTTGTGGGATGTCAATACATCCCCTTCTGTCATACTCTGCAATATCGGGACTCTCACGTCTATACACACGATACGGTCAAGCTCATTTCTCATGTGATTAAATAGACAAGTCTATATGCTGGTATGTAATCTGTAATGTCACAATGATAATTGACAATAGACGAATAATAATGATAATGACAATAATAATAATATATTTGGTGAGTGTGATCCCAGTTTGAGCAACATTCGAACCATATCATTTGAGGGGTACTAAGAGAGAGACTCATGTGTAAAATTCTGAACCCAGATCTTTGATGTGACGAGCAAACACTTTTACCACAAGGCTACCTGAATGTGCCTCATTTATTTGGTGATGATGATGATGATGATGATGATGATTTAATGATGATGATAACATGATGAAAATCATTCAAATAGTAATGGTTATGATCTTTAGATCAGGCCAATCGTTCATTTGATGATGATGATGATGATGATGATGATGCACTTAGCAATATTCGAGCTACATGATGGCCTATGTTTATAATGGTGATGATCTATAAATCATGCTGATAATTCATATGGCAAAATAATCGCGATGATCACGATATAAGCATGATAATCCCCCGAGCTTTATCCTTCTATTTCCTATAATAACAAATACAGCAATAAACAGCGGTAATAAGGTAATCAGGCAGTCTTTGTGCAGATAATGATGTGTCTCCCAAGCCTGCCCTCCCATTACAAACACAACTTTATTACTGAATAATTGATAATCTGCACTACGCAACTTATAATCTGAGTTGACACAAACTGGCTCAGTGAACTGAACAATTCAAATTCAACATGAAGCAATACTGCTCGCAATTTGTTCATTTTTTTACAACACCGAAAAATGACTATGCTGTTTTTGTATCAACTGTGATATTCACATGATCAATTTCACTTCATCAAATGGCAAAACACAACAAAAAACAAATCTCATATATTATTCATCCAGGAAGGTCATTACAGGGATTCTTGGATCGTCATTTTGGTCTTGGAATCTTCTGGAAGATTACCATCTTGGCTGTCCACACTACTGGTAGTAATACTACTTTGACACATTTATTACAACTATGAATGTTTCTATGCTTTCGGTATATATGATAATAATAATAATAATAATAATAATAATAATAATAATAATAATAATAATAATAAAAAATAAATAAATAAATAAATAATAATAAATAAATAAAGCGACAAAACCTTTCCATATCCAATAGAAATCTCTGCAAAAAGCAGAGTCGATTGTGCAATTTCGACTATATCATGTGCATGTTTATGAATCACCATCAAAAAGGAATGATACCAGGTGTTCATGAAAATGTGAGCATATCCTGCCCCACCAGTGGAACCCAGTCACAGTCCGAAGTTAAAAAAATTATTTGATTTTCATCTAAAAGAATTTCGGCAGTAAGGTGGGCCTTTTTTTCAAATTACAACAAATAAGGTCCAAAGGACATGTCATCATAACCTTACACTGGATATATGCAGAAAATCACATTTACCAAGACTAAAAACACTATGAAAATTCAATGCCACTTACAAACAACATAAAAACAACAACAATTATATTCTCTTAGTCTTTGTGGCAAATGAGTATTGATGTCAGACCAAAAGCAGAAAAATGTCTCATTGGTTGGATGGAAACTCCAGAGACAGCAGCAAAATGATTCCTAATCTTATAAAATGTTAAATTTAGATACTCTTTATTGACAAATGTTATATTTGGGATAACACTTTCTTAGTAAAGTACAAATTCTAATATTTGTTTGGGTCAAGTCCCATCAGGAATAGAACCCACGCTCTCTGCATCAGTAAGACTTTATGAATAAACATAAATACTCATGACTACAAAACAAATGGAGAAAAGAAACTGGAAAATTGCATTTTCAAAGTGTGTCAGTATGTCTAAAAATCATTAACATTCATACATTCATGCAACACCTATTAACATGTTCTAACCAAACACTTTAAAACGCATCGATAGTGCATTTCATTAGCCATGTAACTCAATATTGTTTAGACGATCTTGTATCCATGACATGAAGTCAAGTCCATTGTTTATACCAACTTTCTCAGGTTAAATGTGCTGAAATATTAAGTACATCATTGAGTTCAGAGATTCAGGATGACAAATTCATGAAAGTCAATTAGTCTAAAAGCCTTCTCAAACTCCATCTTTGCTCGTCTAACGCTTATTGAAATATTTATTGGCGTCAATGTAAGTTTGAACAACCTGTTACAGCACGATACTATATATGACCCCACAAGTATACTGAGCCATCTGGTACCATATAATTGTCTGTAAATAGTTTTTTGTGGATTAATGCTGTACTTGATGACATTATTTTAATTGTTGGTTGTTATTGTAAATCCCCTTGAGGGACAGAAACAGCACTTTTATTATCCATATAACTGCTAGAACAGTATACAGCTATTGCTTACATATTATATATAACGGTTAAATATTTTAAATTTGATTTTCCAAGACACAATTTTTCTCCCATTTGCTGCCAGTGGAGGCCTATTATTAACCAGGTCTATACTTGTAGAATGAAATATGGGGACGACTTGGGAACGCATTTCTATCTCCAGTACAATCAATAGAAGGCCGGCTAAAGATGAGCAAATCCCGACTGTTACAAGTGAGCATCTAACAGACAACTCAACTCAGGGCTAATAACAAGGATAAATGTACATAGATCAATTTCTGAACAGCAAAACAGAGATCTAGTCAACTTCAGTTAAACATAAGATGGATAAAGCAAAATATATGCCACAACAAGTTGATAAGCTCTGGCCTTTGTAACACGGCAATGTTATTGTTTCTGAATTTCCGATACAAGAACCAGTTTCAACATTCCTTGAGCTCAAGGTTCTCATTGACTTCAAAAACTGAAGTCTAACATCAAGTTCTGCAATGTACCTAAAACTCGCCATCAAAATCTACATGTACTTTTAAACATCACAATTAATTAACTTACACTAAAACCAAGCATCTACATCCACTAATTAATTTAACAAAAACATCCTTGCTTTAGTACTAACGATCAACCAAACTGACTTAAGCTGAAAGATTCTCGAACAATTTGGAAAATATTTAGGAGATAATTAAACCCGACATAAGCAGGTCCAAATGTAAGAACGGAGATGGCATTCAAACTGACAAACTAATGATGGAGGTATACAGTACCTGGCTGATGAAGACCACATGTCCAACACATACATCCTCAGAGAAGCGAGAGCTGATTCTTACTGTTATTAATCCATCGTCCAATCAAGCTTGGACGCCAAGACACTGTAGTTTTGGCAGTGATCATTTTTCCATGCTCGAACAGTCTCATTAGGGACTCCGGAACAGTTCTCCTGGGTCTAATTTGACACAATAACAGGAAGCAGGAGAAATAATGGTTAATCCTGGTCTGATATAATACTGATCTGGTTGCTATTCCAACACAGTCCCCTATAAAGCTACCACTTCAAACTGCACCCATTGAGTTTTACAACACTCTGTGAGCACGCACAGTTCCCAGCGTACAAGTATACAAGACTAGGCTCTCCCGCTCTCGCTACTGTTCACTGTGATAGTGAGACTGCAGTTGGTTCAAGCGTACACTCAAGCTTGTACCGATAGGAAGAGGACAATTTGCCCTTCTACCACTTGAATAAGTCTGTATGTGATTTTCTATAGTGATGTACACAGGCCCTTTTGACAGACCAACCTTGGCCGGAAATTGTAATCTTGGGCAACATAACTCATTGTGTCCATTGTTCATGCTATACTTTGTGAGAGGATCCCTTAAACCCAAACACCTGTCTTTGATTTAGAGCTCTTTATTTGGAGAGATTTAAAAACTTCTCCATCACTGATGAACCTGTGTTATGAGTAATGGAGTGATGTGAAGAATGTTTTTTCCTTGTCCAAAATTACTTTGCAATCTTGACTTCTTAGAAGAAATGAAAGTTGCTGAGTAAAATAGCAAAGGTTGATGATTTAGAAATGTTTGAATACAATAAGTTTTTATATCACTCAGAAATTAATATCAATCCAATAAAAAAAAGAAGAGTTTTAAGTGCTATTCTACAATACAATATAGTTTATAGACCTTTGATTGCTAGAAAGATGAAACACTCATGCAATTGAAAGTTTATTACTTGAGGCAACATGAAAATACTTCTAATATCTTGAAACTGTGATATTTATTTGCATTTTAAAAGTAATTTTCTCTAATTGTTATTGAAAATGTCAAAAATAATGAGATATCCAGTATCTGTGCATGGTAATAATGAAGCTTCAACCCTCGGGACAGGCAAAACAGATTGCATCTTTGGTTGTGATAAGACACAGGTAATGAATGTGGGTCTCTTTCTAGTCATATCAGACTGGAAGGAGGGGTGAGAGGTGGGGGTAGGGGATGACGCAGGGATCACAGAAAGGGGAGGCAAAAGAGGTGAGTGCACTGAGGAAACATGATTTGGACTGATTGGGTTGGGATTGGGTGTGGAAAAAAGTGGCACAGATGACAATAGAGTGGATGAGAGTGGTATACGGATGAGGTATCCCATGGATGAGGATGGTTTACGGATGAGGATGGTATACAGATGAGGTGGTATACAGATGAGGGTGGAGCACATGAGGATGGTACACGGATGAGGGTGGAGCACATGAGGATGGTATACAGATGAGGTGGTATACAGATGAGGGTGGAGCACATGAGGATGGTACACGGATGAGGGTGGAGCACATGAGGATGGTATACAGATGAGGTGGTATACAGATGAGGGTGGAGCACATGAGGATGGTATATGGATGAGGGTGGAGCACATAAGGATGGTATACAGATGAGGTGGTATACAGATGAGGGTGGAGCACATGAGGATGGTATACAGATGAGGGTGGAGCACATGAGGATGGTATACAGATGAGGGTGGAGCACATGAGGATGGTATATGGATGAGGGTGGAGCACATAAGGATGGTATACAGATGAGGGTGGAGCATATGAGGATGGTATACAGATGAGGGTGGAACACATGAGGATGGTATATGGATGAGGGTGGAGCACATGAGGATGGTATACAGATGAGGGTGGAGCACATGAGGATGGTATACAGATGTGGGTGGAGCACATAAGGATGGTATACAGATGAGGGTGGAGCACATAAGGATGGTATATAGATGAGGGTGGAGCACATGAGGATGGTATACAGATGTGGGTGGAGCACATGAGGATGGTATTCGGATGAGGGTGGAGCACATAAGGATGTATACAGATGAGGGTGGAGCACATAAGGATGTATACAGATGAGGGTGAAGCAAATAAGGATGGTATACAGATGAGGGTGGAGCACATGAGGATGGTATATAGATGAGGGTGGAGCACATTAGGATGGTATACAGATGAGGGTGGAGCACATAAGGATGGTATACAGATGAGGGTGGAGCACATGAGGATGGTATACAGATGAGGGTAGACACATGAGGATGGTATACAGATGATGGTGGAGCACATGAGGATGGTATACGGATGAGGGTGGAGCACATAAGGATGGTATACAGATGATGGTGGAGCACATGAGGATGGTATACGGATGAGGGTGGAGCACATAAGGATGGTATACAGATGAGGGTGGAGCACATAAGGATGGTATACAGATGTGGGTGGAGCACATGAGGATGGTATACAGATGAGGTGGTATACAGATGAGGGTGGAGCACATGAGGATGGTATACAGATGAGGGTGGAGCACATGAGGATGGTATACAGATGAGGGTGGAGCACATGAGGATGGTATACAGATGAGGTGGTATACCGATGAGGTGATATACAGATGAGGGTGGAGCACATGAGTATGTGGATTGTGTGTGTATTCGTGTGGGGGGTGGGGGGAGGAGGATCTTGGCACGATAGCTGGATTAATGGGCAGATGAAGAGTCAGTAGGGAGATGATGTTGAAGTAAAAGAATTAATTGAAAGGACAAGAATAGAAAGTTGGGTCTGTAGACATGAGCTGTTCTGTCAAGACAAATTCACACCTATAACTCATCCTTGATTACATCTGACACTTCTCTTATGTTAATCCAGCGTGTAAAGAGGGCTTTATGGGAGAAAAATAGTGTGAGTAGCTATGGCAAGTCCACAAAAGATGACAAGGACACTTGGAGCAGAGGTGGCCATCACTCACACCGAGTAGCAGCTAGCAGGATGAATGCTTGGACTGAAGGTGTTTCAATGAAGAGGAAAGGAGTCACCATTGAACACCATGGCTGAACAACTGAAACATGACCAGTACAGATGGACAAGGGGTTAGAGGTCACACTGGGGATTGATACAGATGATAGAGTGCTGGGGGTCAGGGGTGATACAAACTTGCTGCATGGTCATCGGTGACCAGAGGACAACTGACCACCTGGGTGGACAGAGTGATTGGTGTTTGAACATGATTAATTTCTCTATTTCATGGCTTTGACTTCATAGAATTTGTACAGTTGCTGATACAGAGACGACATGGGATGGGACATGACAGGGAGGTGGCGACATGGGTAACTCTAGGTTGTCATGACTCCTGACATTCAAGGCCAGGTTTGGGATAACAGTAGTGTTGACAACTGGTTAACATTTCAAGATTGATCATCTCTTTCCAAATGTAATGATTAATGATCTTCATGCATATGAAAAGGAAATCTTAAATCAAAAACATTTTTCATCTGTAGCCTTCAAATAAATAACAAAAAGAAACTTAATTCTTAAATGACAATAGGTTAACATTTCATGATTGATCACAGGTTTGAAACTGCAATGATTAACGATCTTCATGAACATGTAAAGGAAATCTTAATTTAATAACATCCTTCATTTGAATCCTTCAAGTATAAATAACAAACGGAATATAACAGAGGATATAAATAATGCTTTACAATACTCTGCAACAAAGCCAAGGAGTGATTATAACAAAACAAAATTAATTATAACTCTGGCATATATCAACATTAGTCCCCCCAAGGTGCTTGTTCCTGCTATAAATGGTTTTAGTGTAGATACCATGATTGATTTAATTTGTATTCTGCAAGCACCTGTCAATATGTTAGGAATCTTTACTCAGAACATCGAGAGCCTGAGATCACCAACGCAGCAATCAAATCACCCATTTGGTTTTCATACAAATAGGCTTACCAACCAGAAAATTGTACGATTTCATGTTGTATTAGAGTCTTATTTGATCTGCTAATCAATACCATCTAATCAAAGAATCATTGTAAATTTCATCAATCGTGCCAACAGTTTATGCAAGATGACAACATCTGGCGTCGTTGTAAATCATGACCTCTGTTTGTGTCGTGCAGAGCAATAAGTTTATCTATCCAAGAATATCTGAGAAAAAGAATTATTCATTGAACTGACTGTAGAATTTATTGTTGTCTACTAAAGATATTAATTTCATGTTCGTGAACTCATAAATGGTATGAGTAAAGATTTACTTGGCATATGTTTGTCTGAGAAAATTAAGTCTTCCTTTAACAAATAATGTCAGTTAATAACAAGTACTGTCATCTATATTAATATAATGTATATTTTGTTATCATTAAAATTAGAATCCAGAGTTGGTCCTAATCAATTCATGTTGAGTGCCTTGATAAACTTTACCCAGATGATCACCTTCTTTAGATGTACAGTGAATTAATTCAAATTAAAAACCAGTAACAATTAATTTCGACAATTTGGACTAAAACCAGTCCAATATTATCAATGTGATCTAAGATACAACATTCATCTTAAATATCAAACTAATATAATCTAAAATGTTATAACTTGACTCACCTGTATATTTCCAAATGTCTAAATTGAACGATACAAACACATAAATATTTGACCATCTCGATCCACATCGTACACCTTCCAAACTACAGAAACTTTGTTATGAACCCCATTCAATCCCCTGTCAGTCAACCTGTCAACATGTCAATATCACAGTCAAACCCACATATCAATTCAATTGTCGACAAAACGCCAAACTCCAAGTCAAAACGTATGCAAATCCACTGTTATCTGTACAAATTCATCGACAAAACCACAATTCCAGAATCAATGACATCCAAAAACCCTTAGAAAGAGAAATTTGTTATGGTATGAACTGGCAGTAGAACTGTAAGCCTTTCTGTTGAGAGTCAATACCTCCAGTTTCCACAGCGCTGTACAACATTGTAGCCACCATGAGAGACTTCCTACAAAAGCCTTTACAGTTTACACAACCCGAACACATGTTGCAATGTTAGGGGTGGTTTAACTATCTTGGTACATGTACCACACCTGAGTGAGTCCATAGTTAAGGACAGCGAGGAAACTGATAGCGCTACGAGAACTAAGCATCTTGATATGGAGGAAAATTCAAAGTGATTTTATTATGAATTTTATGACTTCTTTTTGTCTGATTATTCCCTTTGTGAGTATCTTAGTCAGAATTGTGAGAACCGAGGCGATATCTTGTCAGCTAGCCACCAAAAGGTCGCCACAGCACGAAACTACTTGAAGGCCACAGCAATTAAATTTACATTTTTTTCACATGCAAACCAATATATAGACAAAATTTGTATTCTGAATATTAAAATCTCAAACTGAACAAATATAGAAAAAATTCCTTAAGGTCAGTAAGCTGAAATAGTTTCTTATCTACCAAAAACTTAAATAAGACCTTAAATGCACTATGCAAAATATGATATGTAGAAATACAATGAATGGCAGTAGTTGAATATCCATCCTAATGAATCATAGTTTTTTTTAAGGAATCATGATTTTTATGAGAATGTTCTGTGACAGTACCTGCCTCTACTTAAATACAAAAGGATACTAAAATACTGCAGCTATAAAATGAAATCAGATATATAAAGACCTCATTTCACAAAACAATCTTGTTTTATGACCGTATTAAACAGAAGTTAGACATTTGACACTCGTAGCGCCAGCTGAGATCATTTTCTGAAGTGAGTGAGTGAGTGAGTATGGTTTTACGCTGCTTTTAGCAATATTCCAGCAATATCACGGCGGGGGACACCACAAATGGGCTTCACACAATGTACCCATGTCGGGAATCGAACCCGGGTCTTCGGCGTGACGAGCGAACGCTTTAACCACTAGGCTACCCGACCGCCCCTTTTCTGAAGTGGGGCAGGCAAATTTACAGTCTAGTTTACATGTCGAAAAGTCTACTGGATGGTACCAGTTCGAGATCCTTCCTCAACACCATCTGATTACATGTGCACAACTAATCTCAAATATGCTCGTTTAATATACTGTATTCAACATAATAAGCGCCCAGGGCGCTCTCAAATTAGAAATAGGGGCTCTTATCAGAATATTATTTTGGTGAAAAACAACAGAGTTGAAAGATTGTTAATTTCGTGGTTTATGCTGACAGCCTGAAATGTTTATATACGACAGATATATTTTCCCAGAATTTAATTACCCATAATTAAGGGTGCATATAACACATGTATTATACACGAATAAATAAGTCCTGTGTACATTGAACAATCGGAAGGGGTGCAAATTGGGATTGTTCACTCACCAATATATTAGTAAATATTGACGTGGGCGCTTATAAGAGTGGGGCGCTTATTACGTTGAATACGGTATTTAGATTTTTCTTGGGTATGAGTATGCACAAGTAAGCATATTTCTTGTTAACAAAACAGATATAATAAGTCTATATGTATGGTGCGTTTTCCATGATGACAATCATGCTCAAAGTGCCTTATTATTCTGGTCAATGGATCTGACCAGTCCTTTCATCCCCCTTAATGCCAAATGGAACAACCAGGTTACAACAAGTGCCATCTTTCAACATCTTTTGGTATGATAGCTTGGTATTGAATACCGACCTTCCACACTCCAAGTGGACGCTTTATCCACTACACCACCAAGGCAGTGGTTCAACCATCCAACTATCAACATTTAACATGATCCCTTGTCCTCATAAATATCAGCACAACATCTAGCACAGTCTTCAGTGTCATGCTCACTCTCGAGGGTATAATCTGAAATTGCATTTGTCCCATGTTACTTCAAACTCAAAATTATAGTTTGCTTCTCAATTTCCCTACTTAATCCAAAGTTTGAAATAAAACTGTATAATTTATTTTTTTTACAGATTCACAGGATATCATATCACTCTGCCACTGATTCAATCACTATAACATATCGTCTGAACATACATCAACTGGCTGTTAAAACATCGAAGCCATTTACCATTTCCCTACAGATCGTTTGCACGTTTTTATAATTCACAATGCCAACATATTCCATTCGGTGTTTTTCTGTTATAGCAGCTCCAGATAGGATGAAAGAACATGAAATGAAATCAACTTATGATATGCTCCAATTTATCTTCTAATTGACTTTGCTTCTCCCAAACTAACCAAACCTAATGACTGTACCCAGTATTATGGAATTCCCCTGCCATCCTATCCTGATATCCATCACATTGTCAGTCATTATTAAGACCCCTTGTAATTCAGTTACTGAGTCGATTTGTTTAATTATTCAAACATGGGAACTATTCCTGAGTCGAAATCATTTTCCTAACTCAAACATATTGTGAAATATTGTCATATAATCATATACATTAAAACTACAACATACAAGAAATTATCAGAAGAATTATTATTGCTCAATCCAAATTAAGACAAATAGGAAAAGAATTCCTTAAGGAATAAATGCATTTGAACTCCAAAATGATAAGAAAGCACTTCACAACTGGTTGATCTTTCCGTCAAAGGATGAAGCGCCTATACTGCTACAACAAAGATGGACAGGAACAATTAATCGTACACAACACGTTCTTGTCCAAATCGAAATATAATGAGATACAAATAGAACCAGCTGAAATAGTCACTCGTGTATGTTCCTAAACACTTAGGAGTACCAAAACTACAACCTTGTCTGCACTACAAACAGTGTCCATAGAAGACAATGTATGTTGTCGTGTTTATAACCATTTACTCTTAATTTGGTACACCTACATCAGTTTTAATGGCAAGACCTGAAGCCAGGTTTCAAAGACCCCTTTGAGCATATATGCTTACATGGTAGAAGTTTAAATGTGACAAAAGAATTTTTTACCATATTTGCTTCCTTTCTAGTACTGTGGGTGTCGTGTGAAAGAAACTGTCCACAAAAGATGGCGGGTGCTACCTTTTAAGTGCAATAGTTACTAAAAGTGGACAAATACTCGAACATGAGGGACAAATGGCAATGGCCTCCCTTGTCCCGACTATTTGAGATCTATTGAGAGCCACCCGTATTCTTTTTCAGATATTTGTTAGTTCAGCAAATAACACATTGGAGAGAGGTGTTGCCGTCTGTTAGCCGCACAAAGACAGACATTTTATTTCAGGAATGCTCTCTCAGTCCACATCCATTAATAGAAATCAATGAATGAAATATGATCAGGGTCGAACATGTATGGTGAATGAATTCATCCCAAATCGCACACCCATATCAGAGGCTATGTCATTTATACTACGATAACTCAAGGTCTTTTTTTCCATAAGGCAATTATGACTGATAACAATCCCATCAAAACGTGACCTCTCAAAGGTTCCAAAATTTGGGACTCTGGATGCGCTTGTGAAGGCAAGAAGTGGCCTGGGTTTGAACCAAAATTGGTATGATGGTTTTGAAATATATACGAGTCTCCCAAATTATGCCATGAAGCAGTCAGGTTTATCCCGATGGCGATATGTTCAGACTCTTCATCACTGTATCAAGGCTTCGGAGGCAGAATACATTCTTGGATTTCGTGAGAAATTACCTGATAATTACGTTTATAATTAGCGATCAGGTTAGGATCTCATTAGACTGGACAATTAACCTCATACATCAACAGGGTACTGAAAGTGCTGTCATTAACACCAGCCCTGAACATGAATATCCATTACAGGATTCCTACGTTGTTATGACAGACATTTCAGTATTACTCGAAGCTATCTTACAATTATTTTGCCATACTTCAATAATGTCAATTCAAATTCTTAGTAAAATTTAATAATCACACATTTGCCAGTAGGGTTGCCTCCAAACGCAATGTCAATTTCACATTACAAAAGGCCAGTTGATTCACATTTGGCACTTGAAAATGATAAAAGAAATATTCAAGTTCTGCTGATAACTGACGCCACAAAGTTTAACTCCATATGAATTGAAACAATTCTGAAAAGCAATTACTGCTATCTGTTGTGAAATAATAAGGATTAACATTTAATGAAACCAGTGAAATTTTATACTTATGTAATGGTAAGAAATCCACCTTGGGCATCAACAAAACAGGCTAAGTATAAAGTATAGACATAAGATAAGCCGATTCCTTAATCTTAACGCCATTTCAAATCTCAGAACACTGTAGAACTATTTCCAGATCACACCTTATCTTGTATTTGGTGGCAAAAACATCTATATCTCCGATAACCTTCAGCAATCGGAAACATCACTGTTATTAAACTTTGATAAGTGAGCATAATTGCGACAAAATGAAAAACGCCAATAAAAAAGAACTAACGATTTCAGAATCAGTGGCGATTCAGCATCATGATATCAAGACTCCAAAGACACAAGAACAAGTGAAAACATTCAAGTGAAAACATTCCCAATATGTTTTACATTGATAGGATTGCCTTCTACAAAATACGAGATCATTGTGAACACTTTCATCTAATTTGATTACTGAAAGATTTGTCACCAAATACAACAATGGCCCTGTGTCTTGAGTTGATTCTTTAGAAGCCATTTCTAACCAAATGCAACCATTTAAACTTGAACTTGCTGAATTTATATAATTTAATGTTGTTTTTTAATGGTCCCCTTGCATTGAAAGTTTTGGTCATAAAAAGCCCTTTTCTGCAAACTTTCTTTGAAAACCATTCTTCAATTGCAATTATTTGAATGAGAAGACAGAAAGAACAAAGAATAAATAAATATTGATATATACTGGTCAGATATTGTCAAATGGCAGGCGACTTAACAATGCTGAGAAATGCTATATGCAAAACCTTTCACCTATTTTGCATAATGGATGAATTTCTTTGTGACTGATCGGAAACCTGGAACACTGATACCCAGATAGTGTTACATCTTTCAAAGCTTGCTCCATGACTGAAATGAAATATCTGACCAAATCGGAAGAACATGAAAGGTGGTATATAAAAAAAAACAACGGATGTAAGATAATCTTAACAGAGTAACAGCTATCTGCAACCAGCTGCTTCAATGGGATACCCATCTCTGGAAGCTGTCAATCAACATAGTGTTTATTAATATTTAGTCATCTGAATTTTGAGTAAACTTAAAACTTTAGAAGTATTCAATCGGCTGTTGGTTAATAAATATTTCATAGGCGTATTAGGCATGTTTATAAAATTAATTTCACGTAAGTATTCACACATATGGTTTTTTTAATTTCATGTAAGTATTTGCAGATGTGTTCTTAATTCTTTATCCAGAAGTATTTACAAATATTTTATTGAAAGAAATGTATCAAATATAATTTACTTTTTGGGTTGGGCAGGGTGTTGTATAGGTGGTGACACCCTTGGTGACAGTATAGACAGGGGGGTAGGGTGTGTGTCAGGTACTGGGGGGTGGGGGTGGGGGGGGGGGGAGAAGAAGGTGGGGAGGAGGCACATGTGTGGAGGTTGGTGTGGGTATGAAAATTAACTGCTCAATGTCATAGGAATGATTTGACTTCATGCAAGGTAAACCATTAATTTTATTGTTGATGGGTCATTATCATTGGTATGGGTGTGTTGTGGTGGGAAGGTGGGGTGGGGGCACATATGTGGGTATCAGTGGGGCATGGCCATGTTGGCCTCAAATGAGGGGGGTATGAAGGGTGGGGTGAAGTCGTCCTATCCATGGGGTAGAAGATCTCACGATATTCTACCTGTTTCAGGTTCTACTGGTGATGTCAACCTGCATTGAAAGCTTCGCATATTGTCCGAAGTAACTATTACTGGAACAATTTTTGTACATAAAAACCAATCATCACAATGGACATTGTACTCATCTGACATGAATGATTTGACTGCATCAAAGATTAACCATTAATTTCATAATCAAGAGTATTTGATGAACCGTCACCAAAAGTAGTCATACTTGCGATAAAAGACATATTATCTTTGAATCTCTGACAACTGCCAATCACATACAAAACATTTTCACATTTTGTTAAAAACAAAAATACACCCTTGCCAAAAGATGCTGTTTTGGTCTATTTACTTGAAAAATAAGCACACATACCTCAATTCTCATTGGAAGAGAGCTTCAAATGCTGTATGTATCTGACCAATCATATCCGTGGTAATGGTTGATCGGCCATGTTGAGAAAATGCAAGTCTGTTACACTGTCGAGTCAGAGCGCATGCTGCATATGCTGCGCAGATAGTAGGCCCATATATCTTCAGTGATTGGCTGAAAACACAAAGAGCGTTAAAATTATTGATGATTGGTTAATAATATATTAGAAGGAAAAGTTTCTCTGTAACACTTCCTCCTTCAAAGAAAATAGCAAACATTTTTGGATGGACTAAATTGCATTCCGTCCTCACAAGCTGTTTATCTGATCAACGATTTTTCAAAAGACTTCCACTCAGATTTGAGTTGAAGATCTCCTGATAAATTAGTCTCTATTATTCCCTTTGAGACCATTTATCAAAACCCCAATCTCCAAAGTTCAGCTTATCTATGCATGGACTGGGCCATGTTGCCATCTTTGAATTTTTTAAGATTCTACAAACACAAAAATAATTCTACAACAGAAAGAGCATCTGTTTTAGTCTTGATATCAGCAAATGAAATCACGACTAAAACATATATAACCTTTCTTTAAATGTCTCTCAAATTCGTTTTGAAAAAATAATCAGATTTTCAAATGGTTCCTCCTGACCAAGGCAAGCAAGCACATTTCAAATAAACTCAACAGGAGCATAGCTTACATTTCTGTAATGTTAAGTTAATAAGGTAAAATATATACTAAAACCCTGAAATAAACATTTGTATGGCAAACGAGTTGACAAAGGGAAATGGGGGTCAAGGGGGTTTTGGGGCTATGTTTCTGGTCTGGACTAATGCAGGATTTATTGTGCTATCCCCTGAAATACCATGCCGCATTTTAACATGGATACCCCACTCAGACACATCATATTGACTCCAAGCCGTCTTGTCCTTGTTTTATCCTCTTAATGCCGAGCGCCAAGCAGGGTAACAAGGCATAGCATCTTCCAACAACTTTTGGTATGCTGGGAATGAACCAAGGACTTTCCACTCTCCAGACAGACGCTCTATCCACTAGACCACTCTGCGGTAGTGTGCCAAATGACTACAACTATATGATGAAGTACTGATGATTGAAGTTCTGTTTGTCACACACAGAATGCCACCATGATGAACACCAGAACCACATGGCCATCATCAAGCAGCCTTATTCTCATATGGATTCAGTCAGGCAAACCAGTGGTTGATAATGTGAACAATTCCCATTCTGACCACCCAATCCTCATTTTAGTCAATTCTTACAATAAATATCGAGTGTTAAGGAACAATCCTCCCTTACAGTCTCCAAAGAAAGCAAACAAAAAGGTAAAAAATATTTCAGAAGTAACTGAAAGTGACAAAAAACTTTTCCGTAATTATAAGAAAAAACATGCTAAAAGCAGAGACTGTTGTATGAACAAGACCATATCATAAGCATGTGTTAAATGAATCATTATCAAATAGTGATGATAACAGGTGTTTGCGAAAAGGTGAGCAAAACCTGCCCCTGGTGGCACATCTGTGTGGAAGGGAACGGATGATGGTTGTCAGTGTTTAATGATGCTCCAATTTGCTGTGCAGGTTTCAAATCCTATATTTGACCCATCATGATTCTTAGTTATCAGCACAATACCCATGCTATTGAGTTTCAACAAAATGGTCAACTTCTATGACAGCGGCAGTGCTGTCTGCCAACAATCCATTGGCATGTAGTGAAGTATATAACATCAAGAGACAATAACCAAGCTCAAGGCAAAATAGAGGTTCAAAGTATGTGCCAGGATCACTGAAAATAAGTGATGACACCAGGTGTTCATGAAAAGCGTAAGCAAGTCCTGCCCCACTGACGTACTGTTCAAAGCTTTGTTTGTTTGTTTGTTAACAACTGCACTCAGTAATATTCCAGCTATATGACTGCAGTCTGTAAATAATTGAGTCTGGACCAGACAATCCATTGATTGACATCATGAGCATCGATCAACGCAATTCGAATAGAATGACATGCATCTACCAAGTCAGCGAGTCTGACCACGCGATCCTGTTAGTCACCACTTACAACAAGCATAGTCGCCTTTTACGGCAAGCATGGGTTGCTGGAGACCTATTCTACCCTGAGTCTTCACAGGACACTGCTTAAAGTAGAGCTTACCCAACTCACTAACTCACACTCGAGACAATAAAACTGAATTTGGTTGAGCGATTACTGTATATCTTTATCTGTACAAATGACTTATTTCAACAGTGCAAGTGATTCAGCGTCATGACAGTAAATTATAGATGATCATCATTTAGCAGAAGGAGCAGCTTATGTCACACTGGGACGCCATCCCTTTATTGCCTTAATGTTTCACAGATGATCGGACACAATATCAAAAATTGAAATCATTAAGATATATCTGTATCTGTCACATGGCTAATGTTTGGTATCATGCCAAGCAGTGTGACCTCATCTCAACCTCTGTGACCTCATGACAACCTCGGAGATATGACCCCTGCTTTGTTTCCATGAATCTTGAATGAATCTTTAGTTGAGAAATCCTGTTTGAATTTAGTGTATCATCGTCAATATCACAGCCATATCGACTAGTGACAGTAAAAGTAGCTAGAAGAGCTCTAAAGAATATCAAATGATGGTAGGATGGTGGGTCAAATTCCCAATACGACTTGGTCATAATCCTTGGTTTGTCAGCATCATACCCATTCTTGTAAGTTGCACCAAGTTTTGGTGGGATTTTTTGTTTAAAGCCACACTCAGCAATATTCCAGCTTTATGACAGTGGTTTGTAAATAATCAATCTGGACAAAGACACTGAAGTGATTGACATCATGAGCATCAATCTATGTAATTTGGAAAAAATGACATGCATCAACCAAGTCAACCATCCGATCTCTCAACTCTTATGGCAATAATGGGTTGCTGAAGACCTATTCTCTACTCTGATCTTTATGGATCTAGAGTTTCACTCAACAACAATGACATGCACCACTTTGAGTGAGTGAGTGAGTTGGGTTTAAAGCCGCTTTTAACGGTATTGCAGTTATATCACGGTGTGTCAGCTTAATGTGGGAGGAAAGCCCGAAGTGATGCAGGTCTCAGACGTTTACCACTTCGGTGAAACCCACAAGCACGGGTATGGTGCTGACAAACCTAGAAACATAATCAGGGCGAACCAGGATT
Organism: Haliotis cracherodii; assembly: GCF_022045235.1. Taxonomy (NCBI): domain Eukaryota; kingdom Metazoa; phylum Mollusca; class Gastropoda; order Lepetellida; family Haliotidae; genus Haliotis; species Haliotis cracherodii. The sequence goes on along the minus strand of NW_027266341.1, from coordinate 21,927,453 downwards.
CGAACCCACAATCATAGGTTTCTGGCGTGTCCAAGGGACGCAACTCTGCACAGCAAATCACGGCGCCTTAGACGACTGGGCCACCCGTGCCCCCTGCACCACTTTGAGCTTTCGCAGTTGTAAAGGCCCTGTGGAATTGACTTTAGGAGTTCAATATAATTCAATTAAACTGTTTTAGTATTATCCTTGCAAGATAACTTCATTCCTATTTTACAAATTTTCTTAGCAAATATTTGAAAGGTATTAGGTAAAACAAAAAATAACGGCAGATTTGTTCGTGATAAATTTAAATATATTCATTCAAACAACATTTTCTTATACCTCAAGTACCCATATCATTACAAATTAAGAGCTAGTTCAGAAAAGCATGAAAAATAAATCTGATTAAGTAAACAGAGACAACAAACTACTCAAATGATGTGACACACTGGGCTTCAAACTCAGATAAATAGGTGCAGAAAAACACCTTTATCCGCTGAGCTATATCCATTCCCTTTAGCTTCATGTTAAATCAAACTTGTCAACGATCAACACTTCTTTCTCAACTTCCAAGTTTTATCCCCACAAACACAAATAACAGACATTAAACTGGAGCTCGCTACCACACACAGGCACCAAATTACAACACTCGAGTCATCACAGGAGCAAACAAGTGCAGTTTGTTTTCAGCTGCATCAAAGTTACGATCAATAACAGCATCTAGAATCATCTCCCCACCCTCTGATCCATCCTGTATGCAATTCCTACATCCGATTAAAACACAACATTTCATAATTAGGGCCTCCAAAGTGTACACCAGAAAATTTGATTGATCACGATTTAATACTACATGAAATACAGGTCCGGCATAATCCTAAATTTATGTCTCCTTTGGTGGCATATGAATGGATATCAAATATATCACCACAGACTCCAGTATCTCTTTTGATAACATATCTTTCTCTTCAGCTGGGCAATTACGTTTATCAACAACTGAGATGTGTCTAGATGGGTCAACCATGTGCTGACTTGTCTGTCCGGATCTTATATAAACTTGAGCCATAATCTGTTCTCAGCTTGTGAATGCTATGATATGTAATACCAGAGATGGTCCATTACCAGATCCCATCTGGTATCCTTCTATATCAGCCATAAGTATACAGAAGATTAAGATATTTCTGTGAGTATGTCATCCCATCAAGGGAATTTGGTCATCAATTCTTCATTATATGTTTCAAAGTAAGGCTTTGGTTTCAAAAGGACAATTTGTTTCACTTGATGAGCTGGTATAATGCTTTTATGTTAAATAAAAGCTAAAAAGAACTTACCATAGTCACAAGAAATCTCTGCTAAAGGCAGGATTGTTTGATTCCAACTAGGAGTGTGTGTTTATGATTCATTATCATATAGTGATGATACTCAGTGTTCATGAAAAGTTGTGAGTTTTCTGCCTCACTGTGGCACCGTCACAAACACATGCAAAGGCAAGTCAATTGTTCACCTGAAGTTTGCACATAGATTTTGAGGCCATACTATGAAAACAACTTCTGTTTTACTCCATTTTTCAAATGTTTTTTCATGAACTAAAATATGAAAATAAACTCATATTGAATGCTTTCTTTAATAATCTTCTTCTTTAGTATTTGTTTACTGGTACTACTCATGAAGATTGGTGAGTGAGTTGGGTTTTAAAATCCCTTTGAACTACATATCAGTATATAAGTTGCATGTTAATATAGACATCAAGAATATTACAGTTTATAATTCATGGGTTAGAGTTAATAATGTTCATATAAAGGGTATGTGCACAAGGGCAAATATCAGTTCATGCGCACCAGTATATTGTTTACGTCATCTGGATGTCATCGTTGACATCATTCAAATCTCCTTGTGACGTAAGAAAAGAATGACATCACAAATGTTTCCAAAGGGGAGCTCAAAAAAATTAAGAAATAATGAGGTAATAAAGAAATTATTACACTCCCATGTGATATGATGATCTTACGAAGCTCATGTAAAAATTAACGTTTTACCCTGGCTCTGTATACAAGAATTCTGACATTCCTTTCGTAAATTAAGCATAACACACATGCTCATATAATAATATCTATGTGTCATTCGTATTCACAGTCAACGGTCCATACCAAACTCATTGTGTCACACAAACAATCTACCCACGTCATGCGAAAAACGACATTCCAATTCCTAATCTTTCAACATGAATGATCAAATTTATCATATACAATAACTTCATCCCTGAAACAGCAGCCGAAACCCTGAACTTTGAGCCCTGTTCCCGCCCCGAGGCATGCATTTCACTGATTAAACACTTCTCACCTGGCTAACGTACATCGTTAGTACCAGGTGTGCTTTCACCGGGAGCCACATCTCTGGTAGTATTGTCATGGAGTCAGCAGACCGAGGAACGTGGTTCACTGGGTTCTGTTAATGGCCCATTGATGTTCCCTTTACCTATGTTTATTACATACCATCCACAAAACTAGCAATTTACAACAGACATGCCTACAATCATCACCAACCTTAATATCTATCCAACAAGTTTGAACGTCAAGTCTGCGACGTGTAACCATGATGGTGCAGTATCTACACGACAGTGAACATTTGTGTGAACAGATTAACCCAGAACCAGTGAACTGTTTGAACCGATCATTTGATATACCCCATGTTATAATCAGTAATAATGTCATGACATGTCATTAAACATTCAAAACAGTTTCACGAGATGTTCCATTAGAGTACCCAGGTACAAATGACATTGTTCTCTAAATGTTCAATCTGGTTATTTTTTACCGGAAATATTTTTTGGGTGTGTCAAATTGTATTTTAAAAGGTAATAGAATTGAGGCAAGAAAACTCCTAAAACTAATATGGATTGCATGGGGTATGGGGTATTTTCAATATTGTTGTTTTAGAATCTGTTTGACGGATTATGGTTCCTCCAATGTCCATCAATAACTTGTGTGTGAAAGTGTAAGGTGAGGTGAAATGTGTGTGTGTGTGTGTGTGTGTGTGTGTGTGTGTGTGTGTGTGTGTGTGTGTGTGTGTGTGTGTGTGTGTGTGTGTGAGAGGTGAAATGTGTGTGAGGTGAATGTGTGTGAGGTGAAATGTGTGTGAGGTGAGTGATTGAGTTGAGTTGAGGTGCGGTGCGGTGAGGTGAGGTGAGTGGAGGTGAGTGAGTGAGGCGAGTGAGGCGAGTGAGTGAGTGAGTGAGTGCCCCTTACAAAAAGTTCCCCCATCATTGAGTTTGTTTGTTCAATGCCTACATTCAATAATATTCCATTGTCATAACTCAAATCTTAAACAGCGAGAGTTGCACAGCACCATGATCAATCCATTGGTCCCTCAGAAAGTTACCACTACTGTTTTAAAAACAGCAAGTCATTTTGCTTGTTCTTTATTTAACATAACACTCAGCAATATCCATCTTTATGAAACATTATTCCATAACTCATTTCTTTAACAGAGAGAGTTGCACAATGTTCAATCCTTTGGATACTTGGAAAAGTCTTCGAAACTGCTTTAAAAACAGTTAGTCACTCAAATCCTTCAATTCAGTTATTTGTTATCTCAAGAAAATAATTACATGATCAGACTAATGACATTGTCAAGGTAGCATAACACAATGACAGTTATTTCCTTACTGTAATTTCAAATCCTTGCTTGGAGCATATCATCTTCATTACACAGTGCTCGTCAATTTCATTCAAATCTAATAAGACAATTGTCAATTAGTTGTTCATTATCCTTTCCCCTTCCTGACTGAAACAACAGCCAGTGATTAATCACACAATAAATCTCATTATCATAAATGCATATTTCAATCATGTCTTGTCATGCATGAAATAGACAATGCATGAAATTTAAGACCTCATTTTCTTGGGTTCAAGACAACAGGAGAGAAACAACCTCAAGAAAATGGTTCAAAACGTATGTTGCAAAACAAGACTAACTCAAGAATATTGCAGTTCGGATTCTTTAAACTAATTATTTAATCAACAAAACTGAGATTATATAATTTTTTTTGAGCTTTCATGTTCAAAGTAAGTGAAGGATTAAATCCAAATCCCTAATGAAATCATTGCAACAATAACGGGTTTTCTTAAATGAGAGAAATTGACGATTTTATTTTTTAATCGCCATTCACAAATAGGAATTCCACGGCTTGAACTAAAACTTGTAAAAATTCCACGGCTTGAACTAAAACTTGTAAAAATCTCCACATAACAATCTCATTGCTTTTCAACCAATCTGAACATGGGGGACATTATCCATTTAAGTCATGATAAAAACCCAATAAACCATAAAGTTAAATATTTGTAGGTTTCTGCTACAGCTAACTTAATTGGATTCAAACTGAAGGAGAAACTTCAAGATTCCAGATTTGACACTTACATGGCTTGGTTTCTATATTTGTCAATATCTTTTCATCATCATCCTCACCACCAACATAGTCATCACCATTTTGTCATCATCATCATCATCATCATCATCATCATTTATTTTCACATATGGCGTGATGAGACTATAATCAAGGTAACAATGAGATCATCAAGATGACCCTCATCAGTCTCTGTTTACCTGTAACAATAGTACAGGTAAGAAAGGCATTATTGATTTTTACCTTTGTTGATTAATCAGTGGCACTATGCTGAGGAATAAGAGAAGAATACAAATTGAAATGTGATATTCATTCAAATACTGCATAATTCCTATTGTAGCAGCAAACCAATACAATAGCCAAACCTCTTTATACTCATGGTGAATTGACAAGTATATTTGAAAATGGATATTCCTTTAGTCGTATCTAGAAAACACCTACCATCAGATTTAAAACTTTGGTGAATTAAATGAAATGATTCAATTCTTATTGGGAATGTTCCAAAGATTTAAATCATCCATCCTATCTGAGAATTTTCCAATAAGGATACATCATCAGAAAGCTATGATATTTTCACTTGATGAATATTTAATGACTCACTCACTCGCATGAGGGAACATCACGTAAAATTCATAAATCCAACAACGTTCCAATGATAGCATTTAAAGATAAATCTTTTTCATGGACTATCTTTGTGTCGAACACAAGGCTGAAATTTCACTTGACAGGGAAGCAACATGAGTTGTGTCTTGAATGAGTGATTTTGACATTGACTTTCTGCACAGCGATGTTATCACGATGCACACAAAGAATTTTTAAAAATCAAGATCCGAAAAATAGTGGGTGGTGACATAACATTCCTTGTGATTATCTGAACAAAACATGCTGATCTCATTGTTGAGTCAGTGTGTGTTTGTGAAATGCATCCTCGTCTTATAGACTGTTTTTGAACAAAGAAATCATCAGAAGGATGAAAGCATTTATCGTTCAATTGAACATTTACAATGAGCTACAGTTGCATGGGAAATACAAGAACGTAGAGACAATCCAGGCTAAGCAAACTCGTGGGTTTTCATAAACATTTTGTCATTTACAAACTTGTAATTAATAAGGAAAATACTCCTTCCATCGAGGGCTGAGGGTTACCACTGACTTTATAATAGCTGGTTGCTGTATCCAAATAGGTGTACCTGGACAAATTGTATTACCATATTCGACATAATAAGCACACAGGGTGCTCTCAAAATTAGAAAGAGGGGTCTCTTATTAGAATATTATGTTGGTAAAAAACAACAGAGTTGAAAGATCGTAAATTTCGTGGTTTATGCCTGAAATGTTTATATACAACAGATATATTTTTTCAGAATTTAATTTCCGAAAATAAAGGATGCATATAACACACGTGTTATACACGAATAAATAAGTCTTGTGTTCATTGATCAATTGGAAGGGGTGCTAATTGGGAATGTTCAACAGCCAATATATTAGCAAATATCACCGTGGGTGCTTATTATAGCGGGGCGCTTATTACGTCGAATATGGTATTTGGGAAAACACTTTCTAAGTGAAATACAAATTTTTGTACTTTGTTTGGTAACCGCCAGCATAAAAAGTCAGTGATCTAACCCACTCAACCACCAAGGCTTCCACGAAAATGGAAAGTGTACAACTGGTCATCTAGATCACATACTTTGTGTACCCCTCTGTACCTTTGTTAGTCCTAACAGTCGTGCCCTATGTTTGACCTGTGTCATTTAGGTTTATCTTCTGAAGTCACCTTATTTTGGAATAAGCCCAGGGGCCTAGCTGACTAGAATGTGAGATGGTGGTGATAGAATGTGTTAGTGAGTGACTTGGGTTTAATGCTTCATATCAGTGCATGCCAGCTTCATGTGGGAGAAGTCCCAAGGTTACCCCAGTCACAGTTTTATGTTTGTTTGTTGTTTAACGCCACACTCAGCAATAATCCAGCTATATAATGGCGGTCTGTAAATAATCAAGTCTGGACCAGACAATGATTGATATCATGAGCATCGATCCACTCAATTGGGATTGATGACATGTATTAACCAAGTCAGCAAGCCTGACCACCCGATCCAATAAGTCACCACTTACGACCAGCAGAGGTTGCTAGGGACCAATTCTAACCAACAGTGGCCAAGCAACTGAAAATTTTGGATTCGTTACCACTATAGTGTTGCCATGTTTGCAACTCCAATCAAGAACATCAGAGATTCAAACCTGGCCAGGTCAGGCAACTGAAAATCTTGGATCACCACTATAGTATTGCCATGTTTGCAACTTCAATCAAGGACATCAGAGATTCAAACCTGGCTTCTTCTTTGCTTCCTGGGTCAAGTCAGTAACAGCTGTGTCTATCAGCTGGGGTTGTGATTTAAATAAAAACGACAAACCTATAGAGGGTATACGATTTCAGCCACAAGAAAATCATACAAAGTAACAGGTACAAGCTTGCATGACCAATTAGCCCCACCAAAATCCAAGAGGATTTTGTTTTTCAAACACAATATGTTCAGTTATCACATCAAAGCAAATGTCCATTGAACAAACCTAACTGTCACAGCTGAGTGGTTCACCCAGAGGTACAGTTCTTTTAATGAGGTCGTACCAGGGCACCAAGAGATTAAGATTAGCTAAACCTGACTGTGGCACGCCTTCTAGCTTATCTGTATTTGTCAAAGTTGATAAACAGTTTTAAGCCCTGAGGATGCAACTTGTTTTTTGCCTGATTTGATTCATCAGGCCCAAGGGAGCTGTTGAAGGTCGTTAGGATGCTCTCTTGATCGCACAGAAAATGCAGGTATGGCCATTTTCAAAGAAACTCCACATCAAGAAGAGCTCTCGTTTATGACTAGGAATGGTCATCCTCAGCGTGTCCATGAAATATCGCCATATTTGTATGCATAATTTATCACCCAAATCCAATTAGATTGATGGATTTTCTTGGATTAATTTGCAATAAATCGTGCATTTTCATATTTCTGTTCCTACAGAAATGACAGTCATTGTCAAAATGTATTCGAATCTATTCGTTTAAAATTCTTGTGAAAATTCTTAAATCGATTTCAACTTTGAAACTGAAAAAAAATTAAACCAACTATATCAAAAATAGCAATAACACGATGGAGGTATCATTGAAAAACACGCTACAATAATGATTTTTAGATTCAAAACAACAGAATCCAGGCACAGAAGATATGGACTTCCATAACTTTCACACTTCTGACAAAAACAGAAATTTCATCAATAATATTTCCCCTGCAGCATCATTTGAGAATGGCCATTACTAGCATCTGAGAAGTGCAGCATTTAACATTTTGGCTCTCGACATAATTGGAAGGTCAGGATAGGCAGCAACACGAACAAACCTAATCAACAATGACCGTTGGCCAAATATTCTCATAGCAGGATGCTATGTGATGCTGTTGACACGTATGAATCTACTACAGTGTCTACAAAAGTCAAGTGCTGTCTACACGAATGTCTACTGCAGCTAATGCACAAAGGAGACAAATTTCACAAGGAATTGTCTCCTCTGTTTGAAATATTAGCAGAAATGGCTACTAAAACTAATGCATAAAAGTGGCAGATTTCTTAAAGAGTTATCACCCCTGTTTGAAATGTTAGCAGAAATGGCCGAACTGGGAGAAGAATGATATTCAGTTGATGGTCATGTCATTCAAGATGAGACAAATGTTCACGAATGTGATGACATGTGGTAAAGAAGTGTGTCATGGATCATAGATCTCCATATTCTTATGCTTTGTTTTATGGCGATTGTCGTGGCGTGTCTTAAATTAATAGTTTTCTTCTGTAACAGATCTGAGTCCCAGATGAGGTGAGGTGAAATTGGGTTTAACATCGCGTCCAAGATTATTGCACTTACATAGCTACTTGCATGTATGTGTGTGGCTGCTTGTACTTGTACGGACTGATGCCGATTTATAGTGCTAGCTCACTGAGATACCATGCCGCAGTTTAACTTGAATACCCCATGTATACTGACTCCGAGCCGACCAGTCCTTGATTTAGCCCCTTAATGCCGAGCGCCAGACAGGGTAACAACAAGTACCATCTTTTAACGTCTTTTGGTATGACGTGGCCGGGGATCGAAACCCGGACATTCTGCTCCCCGGGCGGACGCTCTACCACCAGACCACGGAGGCGGTTGAGTCCCAGTTGAAGGAAGTTATGATGCATTGTGGGAATGAGTCAGTGCACCAGATGCTGGCGATGTTCCATGACAGCGATGGCAAGGACAATAAGGAACTCATGGAAATTCCAAACGTCAATGCCAGAGAATATCAGTCTTATCTGGCGAAACAGATTCTGTTGGGCGCAAAAGGCAAAACAGTGATGAAAATGATATGAATGGATCATTGAAAGCCTGTGATAACTACAGTAAAGTGAAAAGGGTAAGCATGTCCTGCTTATCAGTCTGCCTGTAACACAATTTTTATTAAAAAACAGTAAGTGTTTGTTATCTAACACTGCACCCAGGAATACTGCCATACAACATCGGCAAACAATTGAGTCTGGACCAGACAATCCAGTGATCAGTATCCCGAGCAAAGATCCACATGCATCAACCAAGTCAGCGAGCCTGATCACCCGATCCTGTTAGTCGCCTCTTACAACAAGCACAGTCGGCTTTTACGGCAAGCATGGGTTGCTGAAGACCTATTCTACCCCGGATCCACGTGATTGTGGTACAGGGCCAAGCTGTCAACCAATGAACAGGACAAGATGACAGCATATTGTCCCTCAGAGTGGCATGATGAATAATACAAAAGCTTGCCCATAACCCCTGTCTGGTACAATTGCCTATGTTTTCATTCTATCATGACATTGGACAGGGTTATAAATGGAAGCTTAATTAAAGCATCTTAAAGACAAGGCGTGATAATTTTTCTGGCATCAATGAGTTCAGATCTGGTGCAGACAGACACAGGTTGGTTGGTTTGTTGTTTAACGCCACCCTCAGCGATATTCCAGCGATATTCCAGCGATATGACGGCAGTCTGTAAATAATCAAGTTTGGACCAGACAATCCAGTGATTGATATCATGATCATCAATCCACACAAATGGGATTGATGACATGCATCAACAAAGTCTGCAAGCCTGACCACCCGATCCCGTTAGTCGCCTCATACAACAAGCATAGTCACCTTTTACGGCAAGATTCACGGGTAACAGACACACGTGATACAGTTATAACGAACTCATAGGGACTACAAGTTTTAGTTCCTTATAACCTAAGTTAGTTTTAACCATATATACGGCAAATGGCCAGGACCAAATTTAAGTTCGTCTTTTCCGTCAGGTTGTTATAAGCGTGTTCGTTATGAACATTTTACTGTTTTTGTTTCTTTAATGCTGCATGTATATGTGACCATAGATGACAATATCAAACACATGTGACCAAAAATGCCGAAAGTATTGACACTAATGTTATTGAAAACTCAAGGACATACACTATTGTAAAATGACAGTGTTCTGTTCATATTGAATACAATATATATTTCAATGCCAGGTTGCAGAAAATATAAATTATCATCTGAAACAGATTCCACTGGGCTTAAAAGGGGATTTGATACACCTCCAGTAGAATTCCAATAAACATATTTAAAAAAACATACACATATTTTCAAATTGCCGCACTTCCATCATCAGCATGCCAGAGTATAACAAGATCTATTTTCACGTCACTCCCAATCCCTAGACATCCTCCATCACAGTTTTGGTCTCAGGATTTTATTGGCTCAAGACTTAGTTGAGGATGTCGTAAGTATTTGCAACATGCAAGCTGAACAGTTATCTTTCTACTCTTCCTATTCCTGGCTTGAACTGAACTCCTTTGGACATGGGATGGCGAGGCGGAAATCAAACTGATTCACTGGCTTGGTGGCAATCACTAATGTGGCTGATGAGTTGGCAGGTAGGTTTACATGGATGCCAACATTTTCATTGATATACAACACATTAGGCTGCATAAGCATTAAATAGTTGAATGAGTGAGTGATTGGGGTTTAAATCCACCTTGCCAACAGTATAACATTTATATCAGCATGTCAGTTTAGGCCACACAATTTGTATTTTATGGGCCTGCTGCCCCAATGAAAGTCAGCTGGTCTAGGAAATAAATTAAACATAAAACATTAATTTTAATTTGTGTCTTGCTTGTAATTCAGATCCTCTTATACAATGCAAAAAGTTATATATAAAATCCATGTGTACCATCAGAGATTCAAAAGGCCACCTGTAGTTTTAATCCATGGCAGAATGACTTTCAAACAAACAAACAAACAAACAAACAAATAAATGAATTTATTTTTATTTCAAACGACCTTGTGTGGGAAAGCTAGAAACATAAAATTTGGCCTTATGAAGTTGTCGGAAAGTCTGAAGGGACACAGGATGAAGATGCTTATCAGTACTGAAAATGTTTTTGTTTTTTATAATTGCTCCACAATTGTGTTTTACTTGCCTTTTGTAGCTTCCCTGCTTCTATGATGAGACCTTGTACTTGCCATGGGGCTTTTGTGACAAAACGTGGTGAACACAGATACAGTTACATGTCTATATTGAGAGGTTCAGGACAATTTGTGAAAAATAAAAGCAAATGCCATCTTAAGTTTATTGAGAAAACGAGAAGACTGGACGTCCTCACTGATAACATCTACATCAAATTTTGGGGTAAGACATTTAGGCAAGAAGTAGGCATCCCCATGGGCAACAAAAGCTTTATGGTGGACATCAGTGACAAAACTTATGTCCGATGCATTTCCCTATATTGACTTGACCCACAATCCCCAGAGGAAATAACAACTAGAACATGTGATAACTTTTGCCTGTGTCTATCCTGCTGTACCTCCAACACTGAATCAAAGAACCTGTTTCTGCAACCTATGCCTCTCTCAGACATCCAGTAATCTAACCTTGACCACTATGCCTCAGATCTGGCACCAAACATCACAGACCTACCCTGAATATGAAGAATTAAGATGGATGTAGAGCAATAAATCTTGTAAAAGCACACATTCTCTTGTTTATTGGTTAATAATTCTAAGAAAAGTAAAGCTGTCAAAAATCAACTCTGGTTGTTTCAATGATGCCAGACAGAAAGTGTTTCTCCCATTGCCCATTTGCTAAAAGTCTCTAAAATGTATGACTTCATGGCTTAACTTGACTGATGTTCCATCAATACCATTTTTCTGACATAGGTACAACAAGAAACAGTTCATTGTCCACAGCTTCCTGAAACTGTTCAGAAATATTCCGAGTCTTTGGATCTTGTCTACAAAGGTTCCTGAGGTGATAATTTCATCTCAGAAACTGAAATTCGGCAAACAGGTCTGGGCTTTGATGGTGGCATAGAATTCCTAAACAATGTTGACAGATCATCCTATCATTAGTCAACAGCTTACCAGATCAGGAAGAGAACTGTGGAGAGATCTAAAAACTCCCAAAGTCTTGCTGACAAAGATGAATGAACTATTAGCTCAGTCACAAAAGCTTCTGGAGAAAATTAATTGTTAGCACAATGGTGCTGTGTTGGGCTTCTTTCACCTCATTAATTAGCTTTGTCCTATCATTTTTCAGGGGAAAGTCTTTTGACAGATTGGGTGGGGTACTCACACAACCCAAGTTCAATTGTGTTGTTTAAACAGTGTCTCCTTACAACCAGATGGTCAGAAGCAATCCTATTCTCATAATCTACAGGTGCACAGGTTACAGTGAAGGAATTTCAATCTGTTCTGTTTGAAAACTGTTTGAAAAGCAAATAGTGAAAGATCCTGTTTGATTAATGTTTAATCCATTTTTTAATAATATACACTTACACATTTAGGCAAATTCAAATAATAATATTCTCCATTCACAATGCATGAATATATCGAGTACATTTTCATTACCAAAATGTTTTGAAAATAACATGAAGATTTTTAAACAAAATTTGAAGCTTTTCTGGTAAATAGGGCACTTTAACTCAAATGAACCAGAAAATGATTCAGGCCATGTTTCCGTTCAATTAAAAAAAACAAAAAACATTTAATATATCTGACGGATTGTTGCCATCTTTCAGTCAAGGGAAACAACCTCTCATTTGTGCAGAACTATCAAGATCAATATATTTAAAAGTGACACTTTAAACAGAGACAAGCAAAACTGTCCCTTGCGCCATGTGGCTCAGATCACATTGAAGATATACCATTATCCACAAAGTACATGCATAATTCTTTGACTTCAGATAAAGTCTGTTTCGAAGATGTCCCCGTCCCTGAGGGACTATTAAACCCTCCTTTAGGAATGAATCTACCCCAACACAGGCAGTTCAAAACAAAGAAACGGAATGCGTTGAAAGACATATTGCTGTCACAAAATTGATAAAGATAAACAAAATTGAACATAACTTGTAATGTACGGGAACTGAACCCTGAGAGAACAATACTTTCCTTGTTATGCATGGAGATGACAAGGAAAAAGACAGGTATGAAATATACCAGGTTATGATTTCATAGATAACCCTTTATAATTGTATATATTGGTTTACAAGCCTAACCAACACATAAAACCAGAAATTGAAATACAATAAAAAGACTTTTGACAAAAAGAATTTGGGTCAATTCTGTTTTACTATAAGGTGAAATGAAAAAAATTAAATGGTAAATAAGGTATATAAGATAAGGATAGGGTTTGGACGATGATCCAAGAGTAATGTTAAGTGACTAGTTTAGAGTTTAGGGACTCTCATCAGACTGTATGTGGCAGTGTCATTTTTATAATTTATCTGAATATATATGGTATTGGTTTTAGACAGTGTAATTATAATGTACATACAAATCTTTATTCTAACAAAAACTTATCAATTATCTTTCGGTGTCTTGCAATGTTAAAACTTGTTTGTATTTCATTCATTAGTAACAGTACTACAAATGACGAAGTTGATATTACAAAAAAACATTTAACCACCTATATTGAATTTTAGGCCCAAATCTTGTAAACCAACGAATAAAAACTATAAGGCCAAACGTTGAGTCAGACATATGTATGAAAATCACCCATTGCCTTCCCTGTTCTCTACTCTGTCATGTTAAGTTCTCCTTCTTGCTCTAAGAAAATATTCTTCCCCATGTCTTGTCGATTCTTGACACAAACGATTACTGGTAGTATCTGCTAATACGCTGTTACAGGTTAGTGCTGGGATCCAAATAATCCCACCTTGAATATGGGTACAGCTAGAACTAGAGAAGCATACCTCTCCACTTTTGATAGGGATGTTTTTTCCATGATAGGTAAGACTGACTCTCATAATATATCAAGTGTATATTTAAATAGAATCATATATCTGATTATCCCTATCAAACGAGGGGTGGTCGGGTAGCCTAGTGGTTAAAGGGTTTGCTTGTCACGCCAAGAACCCGGGTTCGATTCCCGACATGGGTACAATGTGTGAGGCCCATTTCTGGTGTCCCCTGCCATGATATTGCTGGAATATTGCTTAAAGCAGCATAAAGCCGAACTCACTCATCTATAAAACGTTGAGAGATATATCCACAATACATGATGAATCAGTCAAACACGTCTCCCTCAATGCTACATAAACATTGTGACTTCTAGAAACCCTTTAAAACAATTACAGCTTGTTATTTTGATTAAAATAACATTAATTGAAATAAATAAAAATAATCAGTCAACATTTTTCCACGCAGCAACCCTAATGCCGTATGGGTGATCATATATTCACACAGTTTTCTGTTAAATTTACATTTCTTATAATGAATCAGTAATAATTTGGATTTCCGTTTATCTCATTGTAATTAAAAAAAACGGAAAACACCAGTTTTAACATTACAGCAATATTAGGTCACAGGACCTTTGGATGAGAATTTAGGCTAACATTTAGTCCCTGAAGTAAATATATATGTCCACAAAATAAAAGAAAAACTCCCAATGGAGTCCAGAACAATGCTTTAATTAACATTTGGGGAGCTGGGAAAACTAGACTTGCCAAATCTTTCTAGACTTGGATTCATTTTTTAATTTTATTCGCTAATGTCTAGGAGAAGGACTACATGGGAAAGGAACACAGCACTTGGTCTGAAAAGCAAACACTTTAACTAGCAGGCTACCTCACCGCCATCAATCCAAGGCATCTACTGATGTTTGATGGCAACAGCATCAGGTCATGGCCACCTATTCCATCCCTGAAGGCCTATAATCTATCTTTCTTTAAAGAATAGGTCAATCCTACGAAATACATTTCACTGCCCTTGACACTGATCACCAACATCAAGCTGTAAAAGTGAACAAGGTTTTTTCCCAAACAAATCACAAGTGCACAGAAAAAGTCTATCAATACTATCTTAGACGCAATGGCATACGATTCAATTCCACAAATTACTGGATAGAAGTACTAGAGTAAGCTAGCGGTTTCCCAGCCACATATGAGATTATCTCTCCGACAAGACCATCACAGTTCTAATGTCACTCTACGCATTTCGAGATCAGTCGAATTCGTTCATTTGATCACCAACTTCAAAAGACAGTAATTGTTAAGTAAACCTATGAATTCTCTCTTTTCACACATTCAGTCTTAGAAGAAACTTGTTAAGATGAATAGAATTTAACATATTAAACTTATTTTTTTCTGGCTCCAAAAATCTTTTTTTTTCAGATAAATATGTACTTTCTTAAATTGTCTATTTTGAAATCAAGACATTGAATGTTCACTAGCAGAGCCCCAAGTTAACCTTCTCTGAGATATTCATTCAATGCAGGCTTAAGCATGATTGTGTAATGATTGCCAAAGAAAGCCACAGTAAAGCTTCTTTGGAACTGTTTGAAGTCTCTCAATATAGAAAACCTAATAAAATTAGTTAAATCTTATAAAAATAGAGAATCTCACCCGAGTGTCTTTTGATATCAAATATATCAACACGAGTTGCTAAAAGTGGAAAAATTCCGAGGCTTGCCAAAGATTTTTGCCACTGTTATCAACGAGTGTTGATATATTTGATATTAAAAGACACAAGGGTGAGATTTTATTTATCATCCAACATCATTCCTCCAGCTTTTTCAGTTTGTAGACAGTAATTAGCAGTGTCTTCAGTGTAAAAAGTACTGCTAACAGCTTCTGTAGCAGAGCCATAAGTGACGTCATTTGATTGTGACATCATGGTAACCAGTGACGTCACAATGGTCTTCAAAGCATTTCATTGCAGCGATATCTACAGTGTAGATGATGGGATGATAAAGTATAATGTATGAAAATTTCTATCAATACTATTTCATCAAAGTCCATTACGAGTAACTTGATATGATATAACACGCATGCACGCACGCACGCTTATATATTCCAAATTCTTTCACATTCTGTCAAATCAATAAAATGTCTATAGATTACTGATTATCTGCCGAAACAGAACCCATTGGGCTTAAAAGGCAAATAAAGTGATCAAAATAATATGAATGTAGCTCGGAAAATCAGTGACATCAGGCGTTGGTGACAAAGGCAAGCACGTCCTGATCTACCAGTAACACCTACGACACAATCTGGATAAAAACATAACTATTTGTTAGTTGCTTAACGTGCACCCAGGAATACTCATGCCATTTCAATTCTGAACAAATATACATTTATATATATTACCAATCCAACACAGAATGAGTGGCATTTTATTCTAGAATCTGAGAATAAATGTCAGAAAAACATTGTCAATACTCTCCCAAAATTGTTTACTCTCACAAAAACTAAAACAAGGAATACATAAATATTTGATGTCAGTTCTCATTCAAAGTTTATTGACCACAACAATGGAAACGACATCCGTAAATACCAACGCAGTGTCAGTCTCAGTTATATAGAAACCTTTATGACACTATGAACAAGAATAGCTTCACGTGATTTCCTCCTTCATTCTAATGATTGCCAAACCTCCAATAAGGCCTCCACGATTGAAATCAAATCATGCCTGGCATGATCATTACTTGCAAAATATTTCACAAAGAATCATCGCAGAGGAGCATCCGGGGAGATTTTTCCACTTTTAACTGATCAGAACAGGTCCTTGTCAATGACTGCGCCAATATCTCACACTCAGGGACATCATGACAAGTGGAGGGAACACTGACATGGACAATTTGTTTGACATCATAACGTAATACAGAGCGTTAAACAGGATCACAGTAATAAAAGTCAATTGCTTGAAACATGTGTTACGCAAGTCTAAAGGCACTGCATCTTTACATAGTAAATCAATAATATGAGTGAATGTTGTTTCAAGCCCATAAAACACATTCTGGAAACATCACTGTTTGTTTGTTTGTTTGTTTGTTGTTTAACGCTGTACTCAGTAATATTCCAGCAATATGTAAATAATCCAGTCTGGACCAGACAATCCTGTGATTGATATCATGAGCATAAATCCACCCAATTGGGATAAGATGACATGCATCAACCACGTCAGCGAGTCTGATCACCCGATCCCGTTAGTCGACGCTTACGACAAATATAGTCACCTTTTATGGCAAGCATGGCTTGCTGAAGACCTGTTCTACCCAAGATCTTCACAGGTGCAAGCATCACTGAGGTGAGGTGAGGTGAAATGGGGTTTAACGTTGCGTCCATGATTATTGCACTTATATAGCAACGTACATGGACGTGTGTGTGTTTGTATGGCTGCTTGTACCAGTCCGGACTGATGCCGATTTATAGTGCTAGCTCACTGAGATACCATGCCGCAGTTTAACATGAATACCCCACTCAGACACAGTATACTGACTCCGAGCCAACCAGTCCTTGTTTTAGCCCCTTAATGACGAGCATCAGACAGGGTAACAACAAGTACCATCTTTTAACATCTTTTGGTATGACGCGGTCCGGGATCGAACCCCGGACCTTCCGCTCTCCGGGAGGACGCTCTACCACTAGACCACGATGGCAGTCTGCATCAGTGAGGAAATATAGGTTGGGTCAGGTAAAGCAATTGTGGATGGCAAGATCGAAGTTCCAAACCATTGAGGTATGATGACATAGTATGACTAAGCCACGCTAGATCCTCATATAAATCAGTTGTTAATCAAGCTTTGCGTGTTGGGGACATAGCCTGGTTCTGAATCCAACATATTGTGAATTTGAGTGAGTTGTATTTTACACTGCTTGTAGCAATGTTCCAGCAATATCACAGCAGGGGACACCAGAAATTGGCTTCAGACATTGTGCCCATGTGGGGAATCGAACCCGGGTCTTCCGCGGGTCTTCCGCATGACAAGCAAACACTTGAAGAACTCGGCTACATAATTGCCGCTATTGTGATTATGAGTTGCCCTAGTCTGTCTTACAGTCCCCGAACCTTATTATTTTCCATTTCTTACTTTTATGCTATAGCTCTATGTGTAGAAAGTCTGGGTTTTCAACAGGTTCAGATTCTCTGGGGCTCCTTTTCAATTTAAATGGAGCTGTCTGATTCTATCAAAATCATAGAATTTTAAAGAAAATTATTTTCAGAGAATATGTGTTAGTCTAGAAATGTTTATTCAACACTATTTAAACATGAGCAAACCTAAATCATTTTTGCATGATCAAAGTAACTTGCATTGCCCCAAAATTCATTATGAACTTACAATACAGAGGCAATCAACCAAAATTATTCCTGTTATGTATGAAAAGTTATACCATACCAAATTCAAAATTCCTGAAACTGTAAAACAGTTCTTTGCATCACCATGTTTCACAAGCCAAAACTAAAGATCCAAACCTAAAACCTAATCCCACAACACAAACAAGTCCAAACAATTATTTTCCCATTTAAAAAGGATACAAAATGTTGTCCCTATTGCAATTCAACACCTAATTAATCAACTATTTAAAGCATTCGAGATTAAGATCGGCCAGGCATCAAAGTGTCCAGTTGGTCAGTGTTAAGACCTGCACTGACCAGTCATGGACAACAAAGCCATCACCCTGACCGCTCCGCTATGAAATGACAAATGAAAGAGAACAAAGTATCTGTCATCGTATTCACACTGGACGTGTTATTGATGAAGCTATGGTCTTATACACTGATAGATTTGGTAATTCGTTATCAATTATCAGCAAATCAAACTGGTATTAATCATAACCTTTCTACCCTCTCGTTCATCATCCTTAAGTAAGTCTTTTTGAAAGCGGACATCGGTCGGAGCTCATTTCTGGAACGTCTTCTCATGGTATTAGTGCTGCCCTGCGTATAAATGAACTGACAAATGACCAATCTGATTCTGAAAAATAGGGCTCATATATTATCCATTCTTGCTGCTTTCACGCTGTCAAGATATATCCAAGTGGAAAATGTTTAAATACAGCTATCTGAAGAGTCTAATGATCTATTTGTCAAAACTGCTACACTGTGGCTTCAACAATAAGTAATTTGCATATTTCCAACATTAGTTGATCTGTCGGGACAGTAGTAGAAATGAAACTTTGTATTTCTGAATGGCTTGGCCTGATTTCCATTTTGTTTGCACTTTCCTTTCTCAGTGATGTGGAACATTAAATGGGACCATCACCAATTTCAAACAATTTCTTTTCTCGGTACACTTAAACCTTATTATACTGGACAGATGTTCAAGTGGTGATTTGTTTTACATTGTGACTGTGTGGCTACACAAAAAATTATTTAGACTTGCTCAGACAATAAGTGTGCAGCAACTGTCAGTACAACTTTCTTAATTGGAATTAACACTTAAATTCCTGTTTTTATAATTAGAAGTAATGTTATGGCTTTGTAGAGGTGATTTGTGGTTCACTGTTAACAGGATAAGAAAGACGAAGAATCTGTGATGTAAAGTCTTACATTCTTGCATTGAATGCAGTGTTTAATACAATGTCAAAATGCCTCTGAACTAAGGAACCACTGCAATAACAGTTCATATTTTTGGGTTTGGTTTGCTTTGTAGTTTAACGCTGCACTCAGCAATATTCCAGCTATATGACGGCGGTCTGTAAATAATCGTGTCTGGACCAGACAATCCAGTTGTTGACAACATGAGCATCGATCCACGCAATTGTGACTGATGACATGCATCAACCAAGCCACCGAGTCTGAAGACAAGCATAGTCGCCTTTTACAGCAAGCATGGGTTGCTGAAGACCTATTCTACCCTGGATTTCACAGTCAATATATTTGGTGTACTCTAGGGACAGTTTATGTCAGAAAACAAAATACTTTTCAGTTGAATACTCAAATTCACACCAATACAAAATGCTGGAGTATCATACTTATTAACACTGAAAGGTAATAATTCTACATAATAAACTGTTACATCATAAACTCTCAAGGTATAATGCTGCAATGTACATATCAGTGCTTCAGACTACAAAGAAGGACATCAAACCTTGATAATGAAATATATGACCCTTCTTTGCAAAACAAAATGTATCTCCTCTCCTACATTTCTCTTGAATCAGGAGTATTCAACACAATTTGCATACTGATAACAAATACTTCAAAATATTCCAAACAAGAGTTGTGCAGTGTTGGCTGGTTGGCCAATGTGCGGTTAGCACAACTGCAGTACCTCTAGTCACTTTAAGCCACAGGAGATATATTCATTTTATAAATATCCCAAGCCTCTTCTAAACATGACATCTTTGACAACTGCTGACTTCACTCTGCAACACAGTCTTTCTTAATTCTCCGAACAACCAACTTGATTGTCAACATTAATTTTTGCTCACCAACGTTTCAACACTCACATGTTCTACTTGGTTGGGATTAAGCTCTTAAACACTTAAGTAAATGATGCACTTGAAATGAACAATTCCAACAAATAAATTATTCATGGTCTCACATTGCTAAAGTAAGCTATACACAAACTGCTGAAACTGCAACGTCAGCACTTTAGGTCCATGCAATTCAAAACCTGGACACCATGAAGCAAACATCAGCAATATGTATAACCGTAATGGTCAGCTGATGTTGTGGTGCCACCATGTGGTGTAATTAACGCACGTCAATTTCAAAAAGACAGCTTGAAGAAGTATGGCAGTTTAACAGTTGTAGGGCAGTAACACAGTTTGGTAGCTCTGCTAATGGATGCGTTAAGCTGTGGACGACCAGGTGTGCAGGCTGCTACATACAGAGCTCACGACAAGATGGTTCAGCCTAATGGCACTTAAGGTCAAACACACATGAAACATTCATCAGTGACTGTGATGAAACATTTCATTCTCACATTTATAAGATAATCTATGAATTATGCAATTTATCAAATACCCTATGTATGGTAGTGCGTGTACAAATGTAATGATTTCATTGGTCTATGACTATTTACAAGCTGCCGAGACATAACTGGGGTATTGCTGACTGGTGAACTAAACAACATTTTTTAATCATATCTGCATGTGACATGTCTATGGGTAGGGCATGACAGGCTTACCTTTTTCACACACATCTAGTGTCCTCAATGATATTCAGTGATCCATTCATATAATTTTCACCTCTACTTTGCGTTTTTGTGAAGTTGAATCTGTTTTGGTGGATAATCCATGCTGGTTTTTCTCTGGCATTGACAATTTGTATTAACATGGTACCTGGCATAATATCGGTAACCATGGACATGTCAGTCTATATATTTCCATATAAGGCTGCTTTGAAATTGTTCATGACACTTCATACATGAGGATTTTTTCTTAAGCACACCACACAATTGAAATTTGATTTAAACAGTCTTTTCAGAAAAGAAGAAACTCCATGACTGAAATGTTTCTTTTATTTAAAAATTACATTCCAGTCTTAATGAGAAAATCATGATAGCAATCTAAACAATAAGTTTCAAGTGGCATCCAATGCAGAAACAATATGATGCCCAAGTTATGGGTTTGAATCTCACATTCAATCCAACGATGACGCTTGGTCTACCAGCACAACAGCTTGGAGGTTTCACCACAGTTGTAAACACTGACAGCCTCTGTTGTGTTCGTCTTTTCTTCCACATCAAACTGACATGCGGTGTTACAACAGAACTATCAGTAAAACCACCAATAAAAAACTCACTCACACAGTTAACTCCCTCGACGTTTCATAATGTCGAACAAAATTCAAAGTTATGAAGTAGAATCGTATTAGAAAATCTCTAGGGAACAACTATTCAATCTCACTAATGAAACCTTCAGACACAAAACTTCCTGCCGTCCATTTTACATGTATGTGGAGGCAACATTGTGACCAGACGTCAACTGTCAATTTCTTATTTAACACTATTACTCTTGAACATCTTCACGCTCTTACTTACACTATAGTTAAGTACTTTTCTCAAACTTGTTTAGACACCACTGTCACATCCTTCCCCTACTAAACCCACAGACTTATATTGGTTTTAAGTTTCAAATAAAACAGATAATAACCTCATCCATTATGAACTTGAAAACAGATTTCATGATCAATCATGACATATTAATCAATATTAAATGTCTACGCTTATGATATACCATATACCCAAGGATAAGAAAATGTATATGATCAATGATAATTTCAATAGACATTTTCTATTATTAACAAATAAACTTAAATGTCAAACAAATGATTAATGAATCAATCAATGTCTGAAATTTCAGCTTCTTCATTTATCAAAGCATGATCTATTTCTGGCAAATGGTGTGCCATTGATGTCAATTTCTGTGTGAAATGCCATCTTCAGAGTGTGAAATACACACCATCTAAGTAATTTCAGATTCTGACAGCCACCTGGGACATTGTGAAGAAACTACAGCTGAAGAAATTTCAATAAATTCTCCATGAATACTAAAGGGGAGGTAATTATTCAATGGAATTATCTGACAAGACTGATCGGACCAAGGCCAGGTCTGTCCTTCTTCCATCCGGCTCACTTATCATGGTCAAATGTCTGACCAAATAATGTGTCCGTTAGATGACCGATGACTCTGTTTAGTCACTGTCCAGCTTGAACAGAAATAGATGGTCTGAGTGGATCATGGACACATTGTTGTCATCTGATCGTGGGTCAGATGTGCATAGCATGCACACATTGTTGATGTGAAGTATTCAGCACATACACAGATTACAAAACTTCAGGTTAAATCTTTTGGCAAGGTTGGACGGGTCAGTAGTCATCTATTTCTTTATATCATACATCAAATATACCCTTTTCATCATATACTTTAGACTTTGTGTTAACATGTCTGGCGTCATCGCGATTTGTAAATGATTAAAAAACACATGCTCATGATGTAGTCAGAATCATACATTAAATATACCCTTTTCATCATATACTTTAGACTTTGTGTTAACATGTCTGGCGTCATCGCGATTTGTAAATGATTAAAAAACACATGCTCATGATGTTGTTGGAATCATACATCAAATATACCCTTTTCATCATATGCTTTAGACTTTGTGTTAACATGTCTGGCATCATCGCGATTTGTAAATGATTCAAAAACACATGCTCATGATGTAGTTGGAATCATACATTAAATATACCCTTTTCATCATATACTTTAGACTTTGTGTTAACATGTCTGGCGTCATCGCGATTTGTAAATGATTCAAAAACACATGCTAATGATGTAGTCGGAATCATACATTAAATATACCCTTTTCATCATATACTTTAGACTTTGTGTTAACATGTTAACATGTCTGGCGTCATCGCGATTTGTAAATGATTAAAAAACACATGCTCATGATGTAGTCGGAATCATACAATTGACTCTGCTTTTAGTAGAGATATCTTAAGGCTATGGAAGGGTTTTGTTGCTCTTAATTTCAATTTCCAAAAGATGTTTTTGAATGAAATAAATAAAAGCCAGGGGTTAATAAGTTTTAAGTAAAATAATATGTAACAGTAGTGTTTTGGAATCAACAAACTGATACAATTTGCAAATGAAAAGTATAGCTTGCTGGGCCTAACTGATATGGAGGGGCTGACAGGACTACGGTATCCTGATTAATGAAAAGACATTGACAACGTGAATAAAGTCAAGGAGCCCTGGTCATATTGTTGGGTGACACAGACATTTCAGGGTGTAGTTGACAATGTGTCCTACAATACAGATGTTCTACAGACATAATTTTGAGGCAATTTTGTATTTCTTCGTTTACAGATTCTTTCGGCAAAAATCCTGTTTGGTAGATTGGGAGAAATGTAAGATGAGAACAAACATTTAAGATTTATTCTTTTCTTAACCGGGTGAGTGAGTAAGTGAGTTGGTTTTACGCCACTTTTAGCAAATATTCACGGCCTGGGACACCAGAAATGGGCTTCACACATTGTACCCAAGTACGAACGCTTTAACCACTAGGCTACCTGACAGCCCTTCTTCACAGGGACCCTAGGGACCCTAAAGCTAGTTCTGATGATCATCCAGCTGGATGTTGTTGTTGTTGTTGTTGCAGTAAGTGTTTAACAGATCGCCTTCTGCCTACGCAATTTCGGCAGACCTGTCCCTCTTTGGGACTCATGTGTGTGAGTAGGGTACACATATATCTATTGTGAGTTTGGTATTCACATAATTTCTGTTTTTGTATTGGTATGATTTCTATTTTCGTATATTGATTTAATTTCATTTTTATCCTTGGCTGCTCTGTTTATATACGTTTGAGTAGCTGACCATCTCTCAGAAATAGAGTTAGTTTGGCCTTCGCTATTGCATCTCTTGGCTTTAGGAGATCTATGACAGATAGCGGATCTAACTGCAATTCTTATTTTAACCTAGCCCGGGCTGGGGCATGGTTTTGACATTCCAGTAACACGTGAGCAATGGATTCAGTTGGATGGATGAACAATGTATTTATATACTAGTTAAAAATAATATCAACTACCTGTAACACTAACAATTTCAGGAATAATCTGACAGTCTTATTATGTGTTCATTTTAGATGGTGCAACTTTTAATTTGGTATGACAATGATATTAAATGTCTGACTGTCATTTCTCTGTCTAACCCAACTAACAAGTCCAGGCACCTACACCCACCAGTCACCCATCGAGCCCAGCCCAAATACCACGACCCCACCTACCATCTCTGTGCAATCACCCCCACACCCCCATCTGCCCAGTCACCCACCCTTCCCAACCACCCACCCCACTTTCCCAGTCCTGCCAAATCACCCACCCATCTATAGCCATTAGAAGTCCCATCAGACATCTCCTAGACAATTCCACTGTCTATGATACACTATTAAGCATCAATTTAAGCGTCCCATCCTCAACCTGTATTGACTCTTAAAGTCACACTGTAACCAAGCCTGAGAACTGAAGCCTGTTTGAATCAATTAATCTTTCACCTGTGGAGGGTTAATCTCCTTCCCGTGTAACACTGCAACCTACCTACCACCTACATGACTGGAAGCCAAGAAGGACAGACTTAACAAGGACAAGGGTCATTTCATCTTCAGCAGTGTGTCCAGACAAGACTAAGATTAACGACAGTAACCTAGGACTAACAATTACAGCAGGGCTCTGAAAGCTTGTCACAACCCACCCTGTCAACAATAAGGTGAAACATCGACTGTTATTTAGCGTTGACTGATGGCATTTTGTAACGAAGAGTCTGCTTTGAAAGTTTTACAAAAACAATGTTGTACATTGCCAACCTTACATTGACAGTTTAAACAGGTAGAGCTGGATAGTTAACGATGTTCAGCACTACAGGTGACACAGGTGTGAAAGTGAGAGATGACCCCAGTCTCCCTCTGTGTTCTGCTAGATCAGCTGCGTCCCTTTAAGAGCTCCGATTACAGCAACAGGCAGCTAGCGAAAAACAACATTGTGTGACTGTTGTTCTCAAGTATCGGAGTACAAGCAATTATTGCTGATTAACTGATTTCGGATTCAGAGTTCATGACGGGTATAAGGGGTTTGTAATGAATCCGAAAATACCTGTCGCTTTCCATACCTGAAGTTGAACAAAATGACCAACTCGTGTTTTCAGTTCGAGAATTCTCTTTGATCTGGTTGTCAAAAGAAACAATTAAAATGCATTCCATTTAACCTCGATGCAAATCTTGAAACATCTACAAAGAACAAATTCTATGAACATATAGCTTTATGCAAAAGATGAAAGACCAGTGCAACAATATCCACTCCAAGTCTCAATGCGATATGGAGTATCTTTATCACTGATAGTCTCAACTGTCACACTGAAGAACTCCTTCATCATTTGAAAAACAAATAAATATTTTAGTACACAAATATGTCCAACATGTAACATTGAAAGGATAATCGTGAGATTTAGACCTTAACTTTGTATAGATGTTCAATTAAATTGAACTTTACTTTATGAATGGACATCATATATATTTAAAATTGAACTTTACTTGATGAACTGATATCACATATCGTTAAATTGAACTTTACTTGATGAACAGATATCATATATGGTTAAATTGAACTTTACTTGATGAACGGACATCATATATAGTTGAATTGAACTTTACTTGATGAACGGATATCATATATAGTTAAATTGAACTTTACTTGATGAACGGACATCATATATAGTTAAATTGAACATTACTTGATGAATGGACATCATGTATAGTTAAATTGAACTTTACTTGATGAACAGACATCATGTATAGTTGAACTGAACTTTACTTGATGAACGGACATCATATATAGTTGAATTGAACTTTACTTGATGAACGGATATCATATATGGTTAAATTGAACTTTACTTGATGAACGGACATCATATATAGTTGAATTGAACTTTACTTGATGAACGGATATCATATATAGTTAAATTGAACATTACTTGATGAATGGACATCATGTATAGTTAAATTGAACTTTACTTGATGAACGGACATCATGTATAGTTGAACTGAACTTTACTTGATGAACGGACATCATATATAGTTGAATTGAACTTTACTTGATGAACGGATATCATATATGGTTAAATTGAACTTTACTTGATGAACGGACATCATATATAGTTGAATTGAACTTTACTTGATGAACGGATATCATATATAGTTAAATTGAACTTTACTTGATGAATGGAGATCATATATAGTTGAACTGAACTTTACTTGATGAACGGACATCATATATAGTTAAATTGAACTTTACTTGATGAATGGACATCATGTATAGTTGAATTGAACTTTACTTGATGACAGATGTCATATATAGTTGAATTGAACTTTACTTGATGACAGATACCATATATAGTTGAAATGAACTTTACTTGATGACAGATACCATATATAGTTAAATTGAACTTTACTTGATGACAGATATCATATATAGTTGAATTGAACTTTACTTGATGAACGGACATCATATATAGTTAAATTGAACTTTACTTGATGAACGGACATCATATATAGTTAAATTGAACTTTACTTGATGAATGGACATCATATATAGTTGAATTGAACTTTACTTGATGTATGGATACCATATATAGTTGAATTGAACTTTACTTGATGAACGGACATCATATATAGTTAAATTGAACTTTACTTGATGAACGGACATCATATATAGTTGAATTGAACTTTACTTGATGTATGGATACCATATATAGTTGAATTGAACTTTTCTTGATGTATGGATACCATATATAGTTGAATTGAACTTTTCTTGATGTATGGATACCATATATAGTTGAATTGAACTTTACTTGATGTATGGATACCATATATAGTTGAATTGAACTTTACTTGATGTATGGATACCATATATAGTTGAATTGAACTTTACTTGATGTATGGATACCATATAAAGTTGAATTGAACTTTACTTGATGTATGGATACCATATATAGTTGAATTGAACTTTACTTGATGAACGGATACCATATATAGTTGAATTGAACTTTACTTGATGTATGGATACCATATATCAGTCCGTCTCACAGTCCCTGAACCATATTATTTTACTTTCCGCCAGCCCTTACTCTACTGCTCGAGCACTAAATAAAGCAAGTCTAGATTTCCCACAGGTCTCCCATCTCACTGGGGCTCCTATTCAATTTAAATGTAGTTGCTTGTTTCTATCAAAATTAAATATTCATGTCTATCCTTTTTCACAGTTGAAAATAAAGTAAATGTCAGACAAGTATTGGATGTTTAAGACCAAAGGTGGTTGTATTTCCCAACAACATAGCAACCACAACAGATCATCAGGGACAGAGACAGTCTGACAATGACCCTTGAGAACTTTTCTTGTCTATAGAAAGTTTCAATCTGACATGACAGATGACTTGTCCATGCATTCTCCATGACAAAACTGAAAAGAATTAACCGGAACACCACACTATAATACATTCTTCCTCTGGCAGGCAATTCAATTAAACTGACAGCTCTATCAAATAATACTTACCTAATCTGCCTCCCCACTAACTGCTAACTTACTAAAATTGACAACTCAGAATGAAGAGGACAGTGAGCATTTTCAACATGTTCTATAGCTGCCCTTACAAGTGCACAGATGTACTCTCTCCGATTCCCCCACTAGATAAAAAGCAGTATAGCTATAATGGTTAGCATGTGTTTGGCATGAAATATTACATATCCTCTGAAGATAACCAGGAATTGGTTATGCAAGGTAGGGATATGTGAGATATTGATGGTTCTGATTTGAAGCCTTTTTATTCAAACCTTTATTTGTTTTGTTGATGTGAAGAATTTTACTCAACCTTTATCTATTTTGTTGATATGAAGCCTTTTTATTCAACCTTTATTTATTTTGTTGATATAAAGAATTTTTATTCAACCATTATTTTCTTTTGTTGATGTGAAGAATTTTTATTCAACCTTCATATATTTTGTTGATATGAAGCCTTTTTGAATAACCTTTGTTTATTTGGTTGACAAAAATATTTTTTATTTCACCCTTATATTTTGTTGATATGAAGCCTTTTTATTTAACCTTTACCTTTTTATTCAACCTTGATTTTATTCTGAATATAACACTGTTTTATTCAACCTCTAACTTAAGGTCCCTTCATAAGAGACCCGACTATGTCTCCAAAGTCAGTGTCTCTCTATATATAATTGTATATTCAATATGTGTCTCTTCTCCACCTGTATTGATTGGGATTGATCTCCAGCAACCTACACTCATCATAAGAGGCAAATAAATGGATCACATGGTCAGCCTTGGTGGCTTAGTTTATTTCTATGTCATTCCATGACAGAGTGGGGCATTGTTCATAATATATCAATCACTGGTTTGTCTGGTCCAAACAAATGGTGAGTGAGTGATTGAGTTTGATTTCATGCCGCTTTTAGCAATATTTCAGCAATATTGGGGGGACACCAGAAATGGGCTTCACCCATTGTACCCATGTCAGGATTCGAACCCGTGTCTTCGGTGTGACGAGCGAACATTTTAACCACTAGGCTACCCGACTGCCCCTCAAACAA
The DNA here is from genome assembly GCF_022045235.1 of Haliotis cracherodii. NCBI lineage: Eukaryota > Metazoa > Mollusca > Gastropoda > Lepetellida > Haliotidae > Haliotis > Haliotis cracherodii. Next base: position 21,898,669 of record NW_027266341.1, on the reverse strand, counting down.
ATGGTGATTACCGAAATCAAGGACTGGCAAGCTGGGAGTCAGTATGATGTGTGAATTGGGTACTATCAGTGGGCTAGCACTATGAACCAGACTAGCACTATCGGTCTGGTGTAGTGCAAGCAGATGCACACACACATACACACATGTGCATTCATGTCACTATATAAGTCAAATAATCTGTAAATATACAACATGAAAGCCTGAGAATAATAAGTCTCGATTATCTGGTGAAACAGATTCCATCGAGTGTAAAAGCCAAAAATAATGGTGAAAATTATATAACCCCACTTCACCTAAACATCCTGTTTCCCTTAGCTCAAATTAATTAAAAAGAAAATGAATTTAAGTAACTTTTTCTAATTAAACCAACTTCACAGATTTTGATTTAATATGAATGATTTTGTAAAGAAAACACTCTTATTACCATGACAACTGTTCTGATTGTTAAAAAAAATTCAGGGACCGAGATCTGACTCAAGGCGCCCTAAGATGGATCATTGTAAATGAATACAAACAACAGAATTATTAATATACTTTTCCTAAATAATACATTGTACCACAACAGATCCATATTTAGTATGTCTGGGCAGCAACTACAATCTACAAGGTTGTTAGCTCCAAAGGCAGCCACACTTGTGCTCCAACGGTTACAATACTGTTACTATTTATAACCTTATATAATAGGTGATGCCAAGACTTACATATTACTTCTTAATAATAGCATTTCTTCCCAACTGGTGCCTTAGGTTTATGCTAGGTGAAGTTTCAACAGGAATGAGGATCTCAGTAAGTGTTAATGTGCTACCTATGTGTTACTCAAAAATTTCTGAACGCTAGATAATTATCTTCTTTTTGCCATTTTTGAATGCAAAGAAGGTAAATATTGTTGACATTTCACACATTTTGCATCCAAGTTTCGTTGGTACTTTCTGTAGATACTTAACCATTAGTGAGTGAGTGAGTGGTTTTAAGCTGCTTTTAGCAATATTCAGGCAATATCATGGCAGGGGACACCAGAAATGGGCTTCGCACATTATACCCATGTCGGGAATCGAACCCGTGTCTTCGGCGAGATGAGCTAACGCTTTAACCACTAGGCTACCCGACTGCCCCACTTAACCATCAGACTAACATAAAGTTTATGAAATCTTTTATTACACAATACATTTCTCTCCTCTAAAATTAAAACAAATAGTTTTCTTGATGTTGATTTCATGGAGCAGTGGTGGCTAGAGCTGGTTAGACCTGCTTCATGTATAAATATAGATTGGTTTTGTTTTCATAATACTGTATACGACGTAATAAGCACCTAGAGCGCTCTCAAAATTAGAAATAGGGGGCTCTTATTAGAATATTATCTCAGTGGAAAAAACAGAGTTGAAAGATTAATTTTGTGGTTTATGCTGACAGCCTGAAATGTTATATACGACAGATATAGTTTTCCAGAATTTCATTGCCCATAATTAAGGCAGCATATAACACATGACAGCTTATTATACATGAATAAATAAGTCTTGTATACATTGATCAATCGGAAGGGGTGCTAATTGAGATTGTTCAATAGCCAATATATTAACAATTATCGCCGTGGGCGCTTATTAGAGCGGGGCACTTATTACGTCGAATACGGTATACATGTATACCACAGTCATTGTGCAGGACTACTTTACCATTAAAGAGAGATGATCTATATTCTCCATCTTGGAGGGAGCCACGTCCAGCATCCCCGTAACCTAGCACTGCTCAGATTGTGGAAAAGTGCCAATTCCAATCACTATCATTGTGCATGATATCTATGTCCTGACTGATACGATATCCGTTCAGTGTAAACGAATGTGTTGTCATTGATCAAGAAGTATTTAAGATATTTACTTACAACCTTACATAATGGCTTAATACATAGATTTGTCCAGCAATCCACGTTCTGGTAGTTACAGGTCCAAGAAATGCTATAGCTTTCTGAATCTTGAATTGTGAATCCCACATAATGAATCTTATTTTTTTGTCAGTGAATCACAGCATTGGTTGATAAACCTTAAGTACACATTTTCTGTAATTTGCCTCAGAAATAGCAGCTTACTGCTCAGCAATTTAGAAAGAAGTGTAAACAGGAATTTTCAAATCAATTCCTTATCTTACAAAAGTGTTTCCATGGGAATTTCAGTGTGAACAAATCAGCAAAAAACGATGGCAATTACTGAGACTAGAGAACAGATTGAATAAAACAATACCAAATCATCTCAATTCAATCTCCTTACTGTCTTCAAAAACCTTGCCAAACATTTCTCAACAGCTTTTCAATCTCTGATATAATGAACTGTATATATAATCCATCAGTGCAAAATAAAAAAAATAATTCTTTTTTCATTACTTCTTTTAAACTCCCGATGATTGCACTCATGCAAAGTCACACATTCCAGAATGCATAGATTCCAAAATAGATCTCCAATTTGGATTAAAAAAGATGCTTTTTAACAACTTTATTCACTTTGTTGAACCATCATAGTCCCTCTCCACAGCATACAAAATTGTCCGGGAATATTTCAAAACCAACCAATCACAACCATCTGAAAACCAAGTACAGTAAACTACGTTTATAACTAACAGCTTATAATGAACTGATGGCTATAACAAACAAATTTTTTGGTCCTGGTCATTTGCTATATATATATATGCTGTATATATGCTTATAAGAAACAATAACAAACTACGGTTATAGTGAACTAAAGTTTGTGGTCCCTTTGAGTTCATTAGAACCATACTTTACTGAATTCCAACTTTCAAGAATTCTATTTTTGTATTTTTAACGAAAAGGAGAGTCAATAAAGATGTAACTTTTTCACTGTCAGACTGATTGTCAATCCAAACAAATATCAATCAAATATGATGTTATATTTACACATATTTGGCACAAATTCTTCTCTTCTATTGCATGGGACACACTATTGATTCTATAACACAGAATATAACAATTGAGCTGTCGATCAAATATCCAAAATTGTAAAAAGAATATCATCAGGAAACATTTCTGACATTTTTGTCTGCAATGATGCACAGAAGTATAAATAATCTGTCACGTACGTCCGAGATGAAATTGACATCGGATCGATTTCAAAAGCGTATATTTCTTTCAACATAACCATGAAATTCATCAGTATACCTTTGCCACTGGATTGCTACTTTTAACTGAAAACATTAATGGTGTGCAACTTGGCACTTCCAAAATAAACATATTCATTTCACTCAAATCCAAATAATCAACATCTCTTAATCTGTCATAACATAAAGGAAAGACACCATTTTAGAAAATATATCAAATTTCATCTTTTGAAAGTTTCTGCAATGTTATTCTGTTTTCGTAATGATTATCCTGGTAAAAAGATCTTGATATAGTCCTGCCTGTTTTTCTCGTCTATGATCATAGTAGATGGCGGCAATTTGGAACGGCATGATGGGAAAATTGTTGTAATTCCGGCACATTATTGATTCGCTGTGGCGCATTACTCTTCCCAAGCAACACACTTTTCGTTGATACCAAATGGCGCCCTTTCACCAAATGGTGCCTTCAGCTTTCATGTCAACACACCAATATATTTGCAGCACTCCTTATAAAATAAAAATGCATGGCTGAAATATTCATCAACTTTTTAAAATTATGAGTATCATCATAACTATCATTACTATCATTATTATCATTACTATCATCATCATCATCATCATCATCATCATCGTCATAATCTTAATCTTAAAATGTCCAATATTAATATATTTACCATTATATAGATTCCACATCGCTAAATACCATAACAATATCCATATTCTTCTGACAATGGGGCAATGAAAGCATCTATCCAAGGCCTGGATATGTACGTAAGTAGAAACCATACCATCATTCCAAGAAACTGAGTTCCCAACTAGGATCAACTAAGCCTTGTAATGGAATTGACATTTCACAGGGACTGTTTAAATGAGGCAGTGGGGGGCCATGTACGACAATGACAAATGTTAAATTGAGTTATCCTGAGACACAATCTATCTAGCTATAGCACATCTTCTGGCCACTACACATGGTTTTTTTCCTACCTAAGATCATTCACATTTTTGTGCTATCTGTTTCATTTTACTGCGAATTAACCCTTGAAGATAGATCATTGATTGTAGCAAGACGCCTGTAGTCTTTTGCATTCAAATATAGGAATTGTTCTTTCACCTGTCCTTTGTCCCAACACATAACTTTTGTGGTATCAGCATTAAACTTTGAAAAATAATGTTCAGGCACATGAATTTTGAAATGTGCATGATGCATATGAATAATGTTTCATTACAATTCATGATTAAAAAAATAAAACAAGCACCATGAATTTTCAAATTGGGGAAATCTCAAAGTTTCAAATGTTCAGATACACAGCATGCATGACATGCAATTTCTTTACAACCATCCAAAGAAATACTCGATAAAACCGAACCTATATTCTATCCTTTTTCTAAAGCCATAGAACACAAGTTGGGTCAAATGAGATGATATTTAATTTTTTTATCAAAACCAGACTTGCTGCCAAAGCAGTGCCAAGGATGGTGGCGCCATAGTCTGCACCAATAATCCCATCTAACCCGTAAACAGGAATTGTGTTTCATCATAAAGGCCTTTATTACCTATGAATAGTCTTGTACCTTCATACAAGCAGGATGAAAACGGCCCTATGAATAAAATTGTAATTAACGTTTTCTGCATATTTTTTATATGAGAATACAACACAGGACTTTGAAATAATTATCTCCCAAGCAATGGTAGGCTGATAAGAGTTGCTTATCATTCTTCAGTCCAGACTAATATGCAACAGAGATCCTGGATAAGAGTATTATTTAGCCATAAAATGTGAATTTGTTGAATATCTGTACCATAATCTTATAGATAACACTCTCTATGTGCGATGAGGTTTTTATAACAGACCAGTGTCATTCTCCATAAATCGATTGCATGACAGGTGAAATAGACAAGTGTACATTTCAAACTTCGTATGAGTATTCACATGCTATCAATAAAGATGTCAACAAGATATGATTGAAGCATCTACCATTTCAGAAAATGATGAAATTCAAGATAGTTTTAATCATCCATCTAAATAACATGATTCCTCAGACTAGAGGAGAGTCCCCTTAAACCCCTGTTCTAACCCAACCCAAAACAATATTGAAATTCTTTTTTTAATATGCACGAAGAGTAATAATATGATATTGACAATAAAATGTTAATGGGACTAAATGCAACTCAGCTATACCCAGGTTCATCATTTGACATATTCGGCTGCACTGACCTTCATGAAAAGGTCATGCTCAGACAGCCACAGAAAACCTTGTACTGATTCCCAAAGAACATGACACACCATGCCACAGTTCTAATTAAACTTAATCTACCTCTGAAAAAATAAGAAATGCCACTAAACCTATCCTATTTGTAGTTTAAAAGCTACACAGTATCTTCTATACAGTCTAACAGCTATAGTGTATATTCCATATATATTTACTTATTTATGGTCTCAATAAGTTCAATAAAGTCATGATCAAGAAGGCTTCCTTATGTCTGTTTTTTGAACATTAAAAAGTTTCTTCAATGGTACATGAAGCTCTTATTTCATATGGTATTTTTTTAGTAAATCGGTATCATCAAGAAACATCTTCCTATCATTAAGACATTGTGGAGAAAATGTACTGATATTTGAGATTTTGTACAGTCGATCTTATTCAGAAATCTTAAATGTATCAATTATTTATTCAATTACATTGATTTTTTATCTTCCTGGCAAAACGGTTTAATTTTATTTTGAAAATCACGCCTCGATTGAAAAAAATATAATTAAATATTGATAATCTTGTTAATCTCCATCTTACAATCTCCAAACCAAATGTCAGTTGTTTCCAATTGCAAGACTTGTTTTCAATAATAATTAACTTCATAGGTAAAAGTAATTTCAATAAAATTTGACATGATAAGTGAAGTTTTTGCACTCATGATAAAACTAGGACTACACCTCTAAGATGACATCACAAAATAAATACAATATCAATTAACAGAATAACAATTATGAGTTTTTAGTTGGGATGTTATTTTGGCAGACCCTATGTATAATAAAGCACAATCCACGCATACATGTATCCAAATATAGTGAAACAATTCGCCACCAACTTCCACAAACTACTCCACCTTTGTCCAAATCCATTCCTCGAAAACAACAAATGGAATCAGCACTCCAACGACATACCTGAAACACTGTCAATCGCAAGAATAATCCACACTGCAAATTTCTGACACAACCCGTTAAACAGATATATAGTCCAACGAATTCAGTCTCCCTCACGCCTTTCTGTGCGAGCTACTCTAGCCATACATAGTAGGTTCACCCAACTGTTACAAACCTAGCTTCCATTCATGCCTTTCTCCGCCTCTAAATGCTCACCAGCCAATCCCAGCAGGGGGCTGAGTCATGTGACTTTGATTGACAGCTGGCTCAACATGTGCTTGCTATCTTCAAGTGGTGATGTTGATAGGAGGAAGAGAAGGTGGTCACAGACAAGAGTGTTAACAAATATCAAAGTGGGATTGTTACTCGATTGCTTCCAATGATAAGTTTACACCCGCCTATCTCCCAGCTTGTGTAAAGTTGGGGGAGAGATCAAAGCTGAACAATGTAATTGACGCCTGTAATTGACGACACTGGACTGGATTAACAGCAGGTCTATATGCTTCTGACTAATTAGCGTGGCGAACAGTCCCTCTGATATCCATCGCACCTCATTTCCTCTTTCCCATGCCAGATAACCATATGTATTGAGTTGTAACTGAATCACACATACAATGTCAATTAACAACATTAAAAAACACTTTGTCAAGGTATAAGTGAAGGTGTCCTTCTAAATAAAATTTTACAAAATTAATTGCAATTTAATTATGATTTAAAAAAATGTGACAAGACAAAAGTGTGGGTATTCATTCAAAAGGAAATTAAAAGTTCTACAAAATGAATTGCCAGTCAATTAGGGTGTCAGCTCTACAAAGTATATTACCATTCAAACCCCTCATCCTATACTTCAATTAATAATTCTCATTAATTCATCTAAGCTTGAACATACTTAGCCTACATCTCAGTAAACATGTTTCAGTTGAGAATTGTGTGAACATGAATTTCTCATAAATATATTCTCCCTGACATTACCTTCTGACCCGAATCACAATTTCCACATACCATCAGATCAATTTTCATTTTTAGCGCTAAATAACTCAACAACTCAATCCAGAAATCTACACTTGTGCAGTTTGATTGAGCGATCAAAGACCAGTGTTGTAATTGACGCCTGTAATTGACTACTGTATAGATAGTGTGGCATGGATTAGACCACGGGCTATTTGCTACTGACCAATTAGTGAAGTAAACAGGACCCTGTGATAGTGTGGCCCCCTCATTTCCCGTTTGTCTTAGATGTTCATTAAGCATCTGAGGTGAATCAGCTGATCTACATAGCGTCAGCACTAACTTTCTATATAAAGAGGATCTGTGCTTTGAATCTGGGTTCAAAGAAGGGAACTCAAAGTAAGCAATCATTAAAGATTGTAATATAGTGAGGCCATTTGGCAAACGAATGAACACAAAAGTGATTAATTTTTACAGGATTCTGAGTTCTGTCACATCCAATTATTGATAAAAGCAAATGTATTTTATCACAAAGGTGCATAACAGTTTAGAGGAACGTTGTACTGAATAATACCCAATGATCTGCCTCAGCTGACGCTTCTGATAAACTATTTCAGTAAAGAATTGGTTGGTTAGAGAAATACTTTATTGACAGGAAAACATCAGTGGGATGTTGGCTTCAATGTACAGCCAGACTTGACCATCTCCTTAGGTCATTCAAACTCTGAATCTAAAATAGCTGTACATCCCCAGCAAGTCTATAATACTTTAGACACTAAATTTCTTCAGTTGATGAAAATGAAGAGATCAGCCTCTTTCTATGACATATTAAAGGACAATTTAGCAAAAAGAATCTTAAAATAGCCCAGGATTCCAGGTAGAATTGGTCCCCAGTGACCTATGCATGTCGTTAGCAGCTAGTTAATGATTCTAGTGGTCAGGCTTGGGGACTTGGGTGATTGCATGTCACTGTTCCCTGATGCCGTGGATCATTGCTAACAATATCAATAATAGGAATGTATAGTACAGTTCAGTTGTCTACAGCCCACCATAATACAGCCGGAAGTACAGCAACGACAAATAAACTTAGAATATTTGAACTTCAGACACTAATTGTAAGTCTACCTGGCCTAAACATAATGCAATGTACACTACTCAACATTTGATGGAGTGATGAAGCAGTTCAAGCTATTGCCACAAACATACACCATCATTACTGTTGTGCATCACACACTATCCCTTTCAAACACTGAGCAGTATACTTTCAATGAAGCTACATATTTGCAAGTACCACACACAGTCACAAAAACTAATACTATTGTAGAGGTCGCTAACGTTATATATGTTTTCATTGCAAAGAAGCATATCAAATACTGTTGGTTAGATTTCCCCGGGGAAGTTTCAATAATCCATCCTGTTCATAAAGAAAAGACATGAACCAAACGTCTTGCCTCCTTGGAACCTTTCAATTTACTTTTTCAGATAGGTTTCCTTAACAGACAACTTGAGGATTGAAATTGAGATCACAAGCATACATTCCATTTCACCAGATCAATATGATCCAAAAAGGAGTAGAAATTTTTGCAATAAAACAAATACATAAATAAAAGCATCAAATCTATATGATGTAATATGGCATTATAACAGAACAAACACACCCATATGGAAAAATAAATAGTGTAGATTTTCACCCCCCAAAACAACAACTGACAACTTTGAAAAATGAAAATCTATGCCTACCTGACATTCAAAGCCCAAATTTACAACAAATACTAGCCGTTGTCTCTGTTTTTACATCAGTTCAAGATGACACGTACACGTTAAATTGACACAGTTTGTCCACACAGATAAAGGTAAACATTTTTTTTTTCATTCAGCAGACAACAAGCAAAAAACATTGATTATATAGGCAGTCTTGGGGCAGATAGTTTGTCCAGTGAAGGTGGCGAAGTGTATTGACAGACTGCTCTGCTAATATCCCTGGTGTATGTAGGAAGTGATCATTCAGGGTGGTGTAGCTACTGTTTGCCTTTGATGAACTTCATGTTCTTGTCACATTCCTTTGTTGGCTTCCACTGTCATTCCATAGGGAAGAATCTTAATGCCATGAATGAGTGAGTGAGGGAGGTTGGCTTAAGACTTTGATAACTATATCAGTTGTATCACAGCATGTCAGCTTAATGTAGAAGGAAATATAAAAGTGAAACCCAAAAGTATGGTGTAATGAAGGTTACTAAAGACAACAATAACATTTCCATCATAAGAAATATCTTCTGAAAACAGCATCCATTGTACGATTTTGACTATATCATGTGTATGTCTATATATTTCACTATCATCCCTCTTGTCTCGTCTTGTGGAGAGTTTTTCTGTCACACTGACTCTGAATGCACAGATCTAAATATTATTTGTTTGTTTGTTGTTTAATGCAGCACTCAGCAATGTTGCAGCTATATGACAACGGTCTGGACCTGACAATCAAGTGATTGTCATCATGAGCATTGATCCTAGCTTGCAATTGGAATACGCTGACATGCATAAACCAAGTCAGTGAGCCTGACCACCTGATCCAGTTAGTCGACTTTTACAGCAAGCAAGACCTATTCTACCCCGGATCTTAATGGGTCTTTAAATATGAAACAGATGAGCCAGTTACACTGGTGGTTTCTAGTTCGGGTGTGTAAATCGGTGGAAGAAAATTGGCTTTTTGACCATTATTGAATGATATCAGATCGATATACCTGAAGCTGAAGCTTAAGTTACTTCTTGGTCAAACTGCCTTGTTATGAGTGAGTGAGTGAGTTTGGTTTAACGCCGCTTTTAACAGTATTCCAGTTATATCGCGGCGTGTCAGCTTAATGTGGGAGGAAAGCCCGAAGTGATGCAGGTCTCTGACGTTTACCACTTCGGTGAAACCCACAAGCACAGATATGGTGCTGACAAACCTAGAAACATAATCGGGGCGAACCGGGATTCGAACCCACAATCATAGGTTTCTGGCGTGCCCAAGGGACGCAACTCTGTACAGTGAATCGCGGCGCCTCAGACGACTGGGCCCCCCGTGCCCCCCGCCCTGTTATGAATCACGAATCAGAATGAGAGGGAGGTTCTGATTCCATGACCAGCATTCTAGGCAGCTAAGGTACTCAACTTGCACACTGAATTGGGTGCCTTAGACTGGAAAATGGGCCATCTGTGACCCTGATGGTGTGTTTGAAGTTGTGGCTGTCATAAACCTGTACATGTGGGAATAGAACCACACAAGACAGGCATGTCAGGCAACCACCATCTTCCCGTGGCAAGAGAGTTAACTGACTATAAAAGTCCAGTTTTCACCCTTGCCGAACGAGGCTGGTATTATGGAGTTACATTTTGGCTGGACTAACGAGTCTATGAATAGTCAAATCAAAATCGCGCACCGAAATTGAAATCCGGTTCGTGAACTGTCGTACAGATTTCGGTTGATTGCAGGATTTGCAAACCATGTGAACTGCCAACTCGTTGTCAGCAGATATTTTCCAAATCTGTTCATGTTTTTAATCAAGGTGCTCATGTGACTTGATGCAAGACCCGTTTTATCACAAAATAGATCAGATCGTCCTGACCAGGCGCCACCATTTTGTGTGAAGCAAACCCAAGTGATACGAGAGGTGGAATCTGATTGGTCCATAGGAGAGGCTTAGAAGGGACGTAACTGGTAATAGCCACTGGTGGCGCTACGATCGAGCCCAGGAATTCCAACCTTGCTCGGCAAGGGTGGAAACTGGACTTTTAAAGTCAGTTTACTCTCTTGCCTCGGGGAGATGGGCAACCACACAAACAACTACACCACCCCTTTGGCTGTGTAAAGTCGTGAAGGTGACAACAGAACATCCTCAGAAGGGAGCACCTAGGGGAAGAACTGAAGGCAGTGTGCAGTCTCCCTTTTTAGGGGATGTTGATGTGGTTTAGTTAATTAAAATGTCATGACTTTGGGGGTGTTTTAAGTTGAGCAGGATCGTGAGGGGTACATGGGGTTTTATGCATCCCCCGGGCCGAAGGCAAGTGGTATAAAACCTAACGAGGGATGCCTAAAATCTAATGTACACCGAGTGATCCTGCTACAACAAATTTATCTTACCGACATGTTCTAATGTGACATTGTGAAAGAATGAACACAAATTCAAAATTGATTGAAAACAGCTGTCTGATTAAGCTTAGGTTAACTTGCGCTGTGTCACTTGACTTCCATTGACTCGGAAAAAGCATGCTGCTTTTTGCTTTGAAGAGTAGAAGGGATTCCGAGATCTACGTGCAGCCTGTGTTGCTCATGGCCAGGTATGACATTTGTTCCCCTGCTGAGAAATTTATTCCCCTCCAAGGCGGGTTACACAGTATTTTATTAAGATCACGTGGACCAATTATATCTCATCATACTTACATGGAGGTATGATAATCATATTAGTATCTCTGTCAACTATGAAAGAGGAACAAACCAAACAAAATTGAAGTGATACATGGATAAAATAAAAGTTGCAGCACCGACACCAGGTGTTCATGGAATGAGTGACAACTTGCTTCCTGCTCAACCACCAGCACCCACCATAAGTGAAGGTGAAGGTCACAATACAGTTGGCCTCAGAAAACATTCTAGGTTTTTCAGTCAAGGAAAGAAGGAGTGTTTATGTTTGTTAGTTAATGTCACACTCAGCAATATTCCAGCTATATGTTGGCAGCCTGTAATAATTAAGTGTGGGCCAGACAACCTAATGATTGAAACTGTGAGCAACAATCCATGCCATTGGGGTACAAGGACACACAATTAACCATGTTACCAAGACTGAGCACTGATACATTTAGTTGCCTCATGGTCAGTGGAGTGAGTGAGTGAGTGAGTGAGTGAGTGAGTGAGTGAGTGAGTGAGTGAGTTGTGTTTAACATTGGTTTTAACAGTATTCCAGTTATATCCCGGCGTGACCCATGAGCATGGGTGTGGTGCTGAAAAACCTAGAAACTTTATTGGGGCGAACCAGGATTCGAACCCACAATCATAGGTTTCTGGCATGCCCAAGGGACATAACTCTGCACAGCAAATTGCAGCGCCTTAGTCGACTGGGCCATGGTCAGTGGAAATGAAGGGAGACAATAGATTTAAAGGGTTGGTTCATCACTCCAAGACTTGGTTTGAATCACCAAGTGGTTGTGACAGGGGAAAACTCGGAAAAGGTATACTTTCAAATCCCCAGCCCTTTGTTCAAATCACGTAGACTTAACACACATATGTGGGTGCCCTGATCAAGAAGCAGATAGCATATAAATATAACCATAAATCTGATGAAAGTCAATGCCAAATATATATTTCCTAATCAACTTTTCTGACAAGCATCATAACATCCTGTGTTGCAGTGGGAAGTATTACCATCATAACAACACCCTGCGGTCAACTAATTGCTCCTATTCTTGAGCGCAGGTCTTCATTCCTATGCTAGATTACATAGCAAGAAATAAAATCTGAAGATGTTGAGAGGCAGAATTAATTCTCAGAAGAAATCAACTTTCCAAACAGAAATAAATTGTGGAATTGTGACAGCAAGGCGTGTAACTTACACCTAATACAAGCACAAGGCAGTATAATGCAATATTGATTTTTTATCACTTTAAGCTGACTGATACTTTTTATTTACTTTTTCGCACTCTCCATTTCAAATACTCCTTACACTGCCTGAAGCAACTCTCCATAGCATCTTTTTCATGATAGACCTTGCTCTGACAAAAACTCTCCATAAGACATTTTATCAAAATAAGAAACCTGACATAATCTATTCAAGTTTTATACCTCTCATCTTTCTGATATTGAGAAGTGGGTTTGAAATTTTTGTAGGGAAAGGAACTTGAGAATAGGCTAACTTTGAAGTTTTCCTAAAAGAGTTAATGTGGGGTGAAATGGGGTTTAATGTTGCATTAAAGACTGTTCCACTCATATAGCGACGTGCATGCATGTGCTTGCATATATGGCTGCTTGTACTAGTCCAGACTAATGCTGATTTGATAGTGCTACCACACTGATACCATGATGCAGTTTTACCATGAATATCACCCTCAGACACGATTTAGCCCCTTCATACCCAGCAGCAGACAGGGAAACAACAAGTGCCATCTTTTAACGTCTTTTGGTAGGACGCTGCCAGGGATCCAACCACTGACCTTCCGTTCTCTGGGCAGACGGTCCGATTCAAATCTGAGACAATTTCATCCAAAGTCGGACACCTTGTCTACATAGCCAAGAGACAGTGTCTCCAGCACCCTACTCTTGTTTGTTTGTCTGGAACAGACAATCCAGTGATTCACATCATGAGCATTGATCGATTGAGCATTGGGATACGATGACAGGCATGAACCAAGTCAGCAAGTCTGACCACCTATCTTGTTAGTTGCCCCATACTACAAGCATGTGTTGCTGAAGACCTATTCTAACCCAGATCTTCACATGTTTTTCATCCTATTGTTCCCAAGTATCTACAGATGAAGAAAATCACTGTGTATGTGTGTTCTTTCTTTACCTGATGAAAAGATACATCTTAGATTTAGACCTACCAAACATTCTCGCTGAATCAAATCTGTCAACAGTTAATGTATAGAGGGGGGGCAGGGGTGGCCCAGTCGTCTAAGGCGCCGCGATTCGCTGTGCAGAGTTGTGTCCCTTGGGCACGCCAGAAACCTATGATTGTGGGTTCGAATCCCGGTTCGCCCCGATTATGTTTCTAGGTTTGTCAGCACCATACCCGTGCTCGTGGGTTTCACCAAGTGGTAAACATCTGAGACCTGCATCACTTCGGGCTTTCCTCCCACATTAAGCTGACACACCGTGATATAACTGGAATACTGTTAAAAGGGGCGTAAAACCCAACTCACTCACTCACTAATGTATAGAGATATGTTTAAAAAAAATTAAAAATACAGTAAACTGCTTCCCACCTACCTTTATGGACCAATGCATGAAAATCTAATAATTTATTCATTTTGGTCTTTTAATATCTTCATAAGTGAAGATACTTGAACCGATATGGCATAACACTTGCTAAGACAAACATGCTCCCAAAAGAATAAGAGGGAATAGAATTGGACTCACGATCAGTAGGCAATATTTATACATCTATAGTAAATCAATTGCAATAGGACACTGCATATAATTGCACTAAAAACCCTTTCTTATATGATTTCACTCCTAAGAGAGTTTATGCTGAGAACAAAAACTGGCTAAATAGTCAGTGCCATACTTTGTGCATGTTCCCAAATGTCTGTCTCACAGTCCTGAAAAATAATTTGTTCAATCCCGCCCCGGCTTCACTGTAATGCTATAGCCCTAAATGAAGCAAGTCTAGTAGTCCTGCATCATGACTGTGATAGATAGATAGATATTTTTTTACTACAAGCCAAGGCAAGTCTAGATCAAACCAAACCAAGTCTAGGTTCCACATGAAAACAACAAAAGAGGAAAAGTTCTTTTTGGAGGAAAAGAATAACAATTATTTTAAAGAAATGTTTTCATTAACTAAGTGTTAATCTACGAGTCTATGTTTAGCACAGGTTCAAATTAAGTCTGGTTCTCCATCTTATTGGGGCTCCTTTTCAATTTTAATGGAGTTGTTTGTTCCTATCAATAGTATATATATTCAAGGACTAAGCATTAGTCTACTTCCCCTAGTCAAGCAATGGGAATAAATCCGGGCAGACATTGCACCCAAACCCCTTTGTGCAAGACCTTCTCCAAAAGGTACAGAGATCTGTTTGGCTGGGAATAAATCTAGGAGAAATTAATGGCAGATGTGTCTGTGGGATGCCATCATCTGTGGTTGATTCATGCTGGGATGAAGTCAGTGAAGGGTGGGAGGGAGAATATCACTTCTCCTGGGTACACACACTGGTAGTCAGAGGCACGGACCTTTTCAATCTGGCCAGACTGACCATTACAACGTAATCGTAGAGACAATGAGTGGACAGGGTGATGATCCTCACGTAGCGGTACCGTAGATAGTGTAAAACTGGACAATTGTTTTAAGACAGTTATGGTTATATGGTTAGGTTATTTGTTGTTTAACACTGACTCAGCAATATTCCAGCTATATGATGGCGGTCTATAAATAATCGAGTCTGGACCAGATAATCCAGTGATTGACATCATGAGCATCGATCAACGCAATTGGGATAAGATGACATGCATCAACCAAGTCAGCGAGCCTGACAACCTGATCCTGTTAGTCGCCACTTACAACACTTTTGTCCACTGCTTGCCACTATTTGTCACTTTTTTCCACTGCTTGCTACTATTTGTCACTTTTTTCCACTGCTTGCCACTTTTTTCCACTGCTTCACTGTTTGCCACTATTTTTCACTTTTTTCCACTGCTTGCTAATATTTGTGACTTTTTTCCACTACTTGTCACTGTTTGCCACTTTTTCCCCACTGCTTCACTGTTTGCCACTATTTGTCACTTTTTTCCACTGCTTGCTAATATTTGTCACTTTTTTCCACTGCTTGTCACTGTTTGCCACTTTTTTCCCACTGCTTCACTGTTTGCCACTATTTGTCACTTTTTTCCACTGCTTGCTACTATTTGTCACTTTTTTTCACTACTTGTCACTGTTTGCCACTATTTGTCACTTTTTTCCACTGCTTGCTAATATTTGTCACTTTTTTCCACTGCTTGCTACTATTTGTCACTTTTGTCCACTGCTTGCCACTATTTGTCACTTTTTTCCACTGCTTGCTACTATTTGTCACTTTTTTCCACTGCTTGCCACTTTTTTCCACTGCTTCACTGTTTGCCACTATTTTTCACTTTTTTCCACTGCTTGCTAATATTTGTCACTTTTTTCCACTACTTGTCACTGTTTGCCACTTTTTCCCCACTGCTTCACTGTTTGCCACTATTTGTCACTTTTTTCCACTGCTTGCTAATATTTGTCACTTTTTTCCACTGCTTGTCACTGTTTGCCACTTTTTCCCCACTGCTTCACTGTTTGCCACTATTTGTCACTTTTTTTCCACTGCTTGCTACTATTTGTCACTTTTTTTCACTACTTGTCACTGTTTGCCACTATTTGTCACTTTTTTCCACTGCTTGCCACTATTTTTCACTTTTTTCCACTGCTTGCTACTATTTGTCACTTTTTTCCACTGCTTGCTACTATTTGTCACTTTTTTCCACTGCTTGCTACTATTTGTCACTTTTTTCCACTGCTTGCTACTATTTGTCACTTTTTTCCACTACTTGTCACTGTTTGCCACTATTTGTCACTTTTTTCCACTGCTTGCCACTATTTGTCACTTTTGTCCACTGCTTGCCACTATTTGTCACTTCTTTTCACTGCTTGTCACTGTCTGCCATAGTTTTCCACTGAGTGTAATCAAGTTCACCACAGTTCAGTGCCTCCATTTCCACAGTTCAACTCCCACAGATAGTCTCCTCCGAACTATTTACTGGTTTCTAGCGTGTAGCTAGATTGTAGTGTCCTCGGTGGAGTGTCTGGAGCAGCAGCTATCATTCTGATAGCATAGGTTTGAGGCCTAAGTTGAATACTATTGTGCCATTCTGCCATTGTGACCACTGGATCAACATGTTACAAGCAGCTGGTATTCAACTTCAAACACTCCAAAAGGTTGCAGCTGGCCTCTTGCTTACAATGTCTTGTTTTAAGAGTTGACCAAAATGGATAAGTGTTCTGGCTTGGTGACTTGTCTGCTTCCCATCATACAGAATGGAGGTGCTCATGCTATCAACTACAGGTTTGCCTGCTCCAGACTTGATTATATACAGACAGCTGTGATACAGCTGAATACAGAAGACTGAGGCATTAACCAACATGACCGCTAATGAGCCATTTTCTTTGCCCATTAATGATGTGTAGTGTAAAGACATGGGTATCATCCTATCAGGTGTTGTGTAAACTCAATCATAACGGGTCTGCTTCAGTGGTATACGTGACCCATGTTTACAGTATATATACACACTACTTTTCACACTTTTGCCTAAGCCTGTTTACACAGAATGAATTTGCATATGAAATTACCCTCAGGACTGGCATAGAGTGCTAGGAATTGGATTCGCAGATGTAGGAGCACTTTGAATTTTTAAAATGATAACATAAGAATCTCCCCCTGCCTCAAGCTTGATGTCAGTTTTGACAGAACATCCAATATTTAGATGCCACTTGGACCCATGCACTGTATAACTGTCAACATTGACTGCTTTTTACCAACATTTCTTCATAATTGCATGTGAGTGATTGAACATCACACAAGCTTAATTGAGCCACTGTGATAAAATTGATACATCCTCATCTTTGGTTTAAAGCCTCTTTGAATCGTATATTAGTGGCACAACAGCATTACTGGCATCATTGTTAGGGCGTTTTTAGGACTTGGATGAATGACGCAACATTGTCTGTCTCCCAGTCCCTTGAGGATTAATAAAAATGAATCCTACATGAGTCTAGAATGATTTGGCAAGTCTCAATTGTTTCAGTTCTGAAATTAAACATTATTCTGTGCTCCATTTGGATTTATTTTTTTGTGGAAATATATTTTTATTTAATATAATAGACTAACATCTAGTCTCTGAAATGAACATATCGTACAGAAAAAACAGTTGCTCAGTTATCTTAATAAAAATATAATAACCAAGCCTGATACTGCAGTAATCTAGACTTGCCAAATATTAGACTTGCATGGGCTGTATTTGATTTATATTTGTATCAGGGTCTGTAAGACAGACCAATAATATAATAGCAAATTGTGTTTCTTTGGTCAACTGAGCTACCAGTGCCCTAGAATCAGGTTCCACAATGTCGTCAGAATTAGCTGTAATGTTTTTGGGGTATATACGGTATAATTAAACAAATGTGTCCAGTCCTGATCACTTGATGTCCGGAGGTTCATGCTGGTCTGTGTTGGGTTTCCTGACCAGTACGTGTCCCACAGAATAGACAGTGGAGGAACACCTCAGATCAAACTCAGCCTTTGTCTCCAGCATTAGGGCCAGCTCCCCCAGGATTACTCAGACTGCATGTTTACTTGGGTGTGGTCAAGGGAATGTGTGCATGTGTGTGTAAGGGTGTGTGTGAGGTGGGGTTGGGGTTGGGGTTGGGGATGGTGGTGGTGGTGGGGGGTGGGGGGGATACAGAGAAGCCGCTGGGTGTTGGGGTGAATGGGATGGGCATAAGATGTTTCATCACATGGGTTGAAATAAAGCATGAAAGTAAAAAGGCTCTTTTCAGACCCAATGTGAAATAAATGTCAGAGATTGAGAGGATACCTAGATTAAAAAACCATTGGAGCAAACCGGGGATCCCAGGAGCCCAGATTTTTAACACTGGTTATGGTACATAGGGAATCTTTTTTATTTGACCACACTGACCAATGTGTGGCATGAAGAAGGAGAAGAGTGAGTGAGTGAGTGAGTGAGTGAGTGAGTGAGTGAGTGAGTGAGTGAGTATGGTTTTACGCCACTTTTACCAATATTCCAGCAATATCATGGCAGGGGACACCAGAAATGGGCTTCACACATTGTGCCCATGTCAGGAATCGAACCCGGGTCTTCAGCGTGGCGAGCAAAAGCTTTAACCACTAGGCTACCCGACTGCCCCAAGAAGCAGTAGAAGAAGAAGAAGAAGAAGAAGTATTGTATATGTACACCTAGAGGGAGCAGGGTACAAAGCATGAACAGGCCTTGTTGTGAAGAAAAGTCATAAACATTGATTTACACAATGGAGTACAAATATTGCTATTAATAAGGTCGAGGGAGAAGATGCAGATGATTTTGTAAATGACATATGAGACATTTTTTGCAGAATGAGCAGGAAGATTTAGTAATATTTTAAGTGTTATTGGCTGCAAAGCTAGGGCAGGTGATGAGTTTAGTTCCAGTCTCAGATCTTTGTAGAGAGGGCATTGCAACAGGAAGTGTCCCTCATCTTCTATTTTGTTATTAAGAAAGTACATATTCTTTCTGCTGATGGAGTGTTTGAGTATATTCCTCTCTCAAGTTGAAGGTCTTGATCACTGAGTCTTAGCCTTGGAACTGCTTTGCAGTGTTCTAATGTGGTGGTTACTTTCAATGTATGAGTGAGCATAAACCTGAGACAGTTGAGCACTGTTGTGAACTGAGATAGCGGTGGTGTGAGGTAGACTTGGGATGGTGTGATCTGATGTTGGTGAAGTATGGATGCATGGTCTTGTGATTACATTTGGTCTTGGCATGACAAGCATGGCATTGTCAGGAACCAAGGGCTGCCATAAGGGTGGTGGTCTTGACAAGAAGCATACTGAAAGTTATGGATAATGAGAAAGGTGTATGAGTGAGTAAATGCCGTTTTAGGCCAAAGTAACCATCACAACATGTATATCATGATAGACTGAAAATCAGGCCACACACTTTAACCACTCAGTCCTCCATGTCATCTATAATGTGCCCTGTGGAGATTCTGGATCAGAATATAGGTTCACAGCAACCTGTGGTTGTTGTAAGAGAAGGCTTAATGAAATGATCCGGCTCTGTGATTTATTTTACATCATAGCATCAATCACTGGTTTGTCTTGTCCAGGCTTGATTGCTAACAGGATGCAATCATATAGCTGGACTGTGAACAACAAACAACAAACAAATTTTCAATAGAAGGGGTAACTGGGGACCTAGCCTTGCTCCAAGGCTGTTGTGAATGATAAGTCCATGGGTGTATAGTATTTCTATCCTTGTAATGGGCAAGTCGAGATAAGCAGACAGTACAAGGATGCCAGTCTCTTTAAGGGACAACTTGTTCTTATTTTTTTCTAATCTAAAAATTATGATTTTTACTAATATTTTTTGCCTCAGAGACTTGTGCAAGTCTACTGGCGACCTTGTCCGTCTTGGAATACCCATGGAGTCTCTAAGGCCATTTAATAATTATTAGTTTAAATCATAAGTTCTAGATAATGTAAATAATAAGAACAAGTTGTTCCTATGACAGATTGGAGTCCTTACTTTCCACATATCTAGACTTGTCTTTAGGAGGATAGAATTATTACACATCCATGGATTATTCTTTCAGTACAGCCTTGGAACAATGTGAAGAGGCACGGTGTGAGGATGGTTTTGGGTCAAGGTGAGAGTCATAGAATGGCAAGATTCTAGTTTGGACATCACAGTGATATCCCTAGGCTCGGTTCTATTTACAGATGCTTCATCAAAAACTATAATCACAGCTAAGAGGGTTCTTCCAAGTTCAGAAGCAGCTGTCATGGTCATTGTGACATGGAGCAGAAGAGAGCACTCTGCATTGAGAAAATGAAAGCTTAATTCCTCAAATTTACACAGGTCACAGGACGATATATTGCATGAAACCTAAGCCAGATTCATGCAGGTTACAGGAAGATATGCAACATAGAACCTGAGGCAGTTATTCTCATACAAAGTGGCACCATTTACAAAATAACTCAGTAATTGGCCATCATTGGTTGAAGAACCTGCATTAAGGATTGAGATAAAGACGTGAAGAGAACAATGAAGAGCTGGACGTTATTGTCCAGACCTGAACTCTCCACTTCCTATAATGACACTCTGGCACCAGAACACAGAATCATGCATGGGTCTTGAATAAAGGCATCCTTCCTACATAGCAACAATCAACTGCATGTAGATTTACCATTTTTGGAAAAACTGGCAATCTGTATTTTCCGTTATTGTACTATTTTGGTTACAAAACACGCAAGGTATAGATTTTCTGTATCTAAATTTAAGTCTCGAGGGGTAAGGCTTGATTTATAAACAGCTCGGTTACATCAAAAGGATGTATGAGGTAGCTCAGTTCGTATTCAGTTATTCAATATATATGGTGAAGTGATCCGATATGATGGCATCCATCTTTTTTCTCTCATTCATGGAAGTGAAACATGAAATGTTCAGGAAATGTGATGCCTGGATTTGATTATGTTGGGATCAGTTAGACAACTTCAGTACTGTCGTGATGTTATTGAGACAAGATTTGGACAGGCAATTTGAAATGGCTTGGGGACAGGCTGTTTAATATGGTGTAGTTGTGATGGTGTGATCACAGGTTTGGGACAGGCTGTTTGATATGGTGTGGTTACGATAGTTTGATCACAAGTTTGGGACAGGCTGTTTGATATAGTGTGGTTACGATGGTTTGATCACAAGTTTGGGACAGGCTGTTTGATATGGTGTAGTTGTGATGGTTTGATCACAGGTTTGGGACAGGCTGTTTGATATAGTGTGGTTACGATGGTTTGATCACAAGTTTGGGACAGGCTGTTTGATATGGTGTGGTTGTGGGCTCTGATCACAAGATGGATACAGGCTGTTTGATATGGTGTAGTTACGATGGTTTGATCACAAGTTTGGGACAGGCTGTTTGATATGGTGTGGTTACGATGGTTTGATCACAAGTTTGGGACAGGCTGTTTGATATGGTGTGGTTACGATGGTTTGATCACAAGTTTGGGACAGGCTGTTTGATATGGTGTAGATGTGATGGTGTGATCACAAGTTTGGGGCAGGCTGTTTGATATGGTGTAGTTGTGATGGTGTGATCACAAGTTTGGGGCAGGCTGTTTGATATGGTGTATGACTGTCATATTCATTGACTAAAGCTTGGACCAGCTTGTTAGATACCATACTGTGGCCTTATATCCCTGAGTCCAGGTTGGGACAAGTACATAACACATGATACAGCTGTCATATACCTTGATTTAGGTAGAGTTTAGAGACGTGCAATATTATAGTTATACCACGATATAAAATATCAATGAATACGTACCACAATGCGTTAGGAAAATAACGGTATATGGGGTTTTCAAAATCATGGATATCCTCTTGCTGGAAAGATCTCACACTAGTGTCAACTCAAATGGAAATTAAGAAATTAGCAACTTTTTCCTGTGGTCAAAACAGTGAATCTATTTGTTACAGTTTACTGTATATGATGTGTCTATTATGCATGCTTTGTGACCATAGCAACATCCAACAAAATATGAAGTTGTTAAAACCATGCAGGGGGAGTTTTTTGGTTCAAGTTCCTAACGATTTACAGATGCAAGAACGCATGCAATATAATGTGGTACATCAGGCCAATACCCATCACAAGCGGAGACAATTTTATACCACTACAATGTGGACATTTTCCTGGCCTGAGGTTGGAACCAGAGAAACAGAAACACAACCCACTGACCTATCAAACCCCACTTCATCATTAACACAAACAATTCCACAATATTACTTAAATTAGCTTCCAAAATCAGACTTCAGGACTATCAATTATCAATAAAACATTTTGTATTCTATTATGAGCTCATTCTACTGATAAATGTTTTGATTTCTTATGAAACATGTCAATCAAAGTTACACTACAAAGGCTCCATTCTGAAACAAAATATCATATTTTTCACAACTCCAAGAAAATAAACATAGGGGAAAAAGTAGCCCGATAGGTCTCATTTTAAAAAAAATAAAATATAATTAATGTTTATTGTTACTTTGAATAATCAAACATACCTGCATCAAAATAATATCATTTGAGACACTATTTTTGAGGTTTTTAACGTGTGTGGAAGACACTATTAATGAGAAAAAACAACAATTTTAAAAATAAAATTAGATAAAAAATTTAAATAAATTTTGCAGTATGGTACATCAGCAACCTCTTCTAGAAAGGTCAAATGCATTCGGAACACACTAGTTACAAGAAACAAAATATACTTCCATTCTTAACGCAAGATCGTATGTTTTTCGGTGAAACGGGGCCTGCATCCAGTTAAAGCACGCAGTACACAGCGCCACCCTCCCTAATGTGATCACTTTTGAATGTATGCTCAACACTCACAGAAACTGTTACAGCACTAAATGGACAAGTTCAGGTCGCCTGTCCACAACAGTCAATCAAATGGACAAATATATCCCCTGTACAAAAGCCTGATTACCCAAGACCATTTGGACTCCCTCTATTAGTCCCCTAACTCAAGCATGAGACCATGAAAGAGAAGGAACGCAAGTGCTCCAATTGAAACCTGACCATTATTTGCTAGGCCATAAAGGCTCCCTAGGGGTAGGCCTACAACATATGGTGCTGGTGGAAGGCTTGGGGTGAGGGAAAGAGGGAGGCAGGGGGCTAATTGGGCCACCAGGGGGCAGAATAACCCCCTTGGGGATAGTGGATAAACTGGAAGATGGAACCGATTTGCTAGATAAACCTGGTGCTTTATCATTTCATATTGTGTCAGCATCACTTATGCAGACGTTAAAAACTCACTCACTTGTGGGATTAGGTCTTGTAATAAATGCATGGAGGGACTATTAAAATGAGACATATCATCGAACATGTTTATTTACATGGCAATATCCACAAACAAGTAAGGGCTCTTTTTTATATGTGCATGTTTGTACTTAATTCAAAATTAAGATATCCTTTTTAGTTTCATCCAAATCAGTAAATGTGCGATCATGTGACTTGATTTCAGGTCCGACACCAGAATGTCTTGCATGCAAATAACACATACCGTATTCGACATAATAAGCACCCAGGGCACTCTCAAAATTAGAAAAAGGGGGCTGTTATTAGAATATTATTTTGGTGGAAAAAAAACAGGGTTGAAAGATAAATTTCGTGGTTTATGCTGACAGCCTGAAATGTTTATGTATGACAGATATATTTTTCCAGAATTATATTGCCCATAAGGGTGCATATAACACACGAGTGTGTCTTATACGCGAATAAATAAGTCTTGTATACATTGATCAGTTGGAAGGGGTTCTAATTGGGATTGTTCACTTGCCAATATATTAGCAAATTTCGCCGTGGGCGCTTATTGGAGCGGGGCGCTTATTACGTCGAATACGGTACTTTTTCATGCAAATTAAGTGAGGGTAGGACACGATTACACTTTTTTTCGGACACCAGGTGTCATGGCTGATTTTCAGTGATCCATACACATAGTTTTCACCCCTATTATATCAAATTTATAGTGTGGTTCTCAGCATAAACAGGAATTTATGGCACTGATGTGATAGAGGTGAGGTATTCACAAGAATTATAGTTTTCACCCCTATTTTGACCAATGAAATCTGTTTCGTTGGATAAGATTCGCTGGCATTGATGTTTTATATTTTCACCAAAGTGTTAAATATCTAAGAACTGTATCACGTTGGGCTTTCCTCCCACATGAAGTTGACATGCTGTGCTGTAACCGGAACACTGTTCAAACTCACTCACTTTCGCTGCTTTGTTTTCCCAACCACAGGATCTGTGGCTGAAAAACATTTTTATATTTTTCATTGATCCCTTAAAAACATTGCCAGTAGGGGAAAATAATGGGAAAAGACATTGAAAGAAAAAATATTTTGGTTCATGACAATTTTTAGCTGAAGGGTCTCCTTGCATTATTAACCTCCCCTGAATTTGGTTTCACATTGAGAAAGTGTTTTTGCGATATAACATAAGTTCTTGTGTGTGCCAGAAAGCTATAGCAGCATTAGCTACTAATTGCTTGAAGGAGTGAGACAGGTCTCATCTGGCTTATTCAAATTATTGAAATATGACACTTCTTCAATATTCAATTTGTGAAACATCTCATTTGTAACAAGTATAACAGACACATAAGGCAATGATCACCTGATGATTTGTATTCTAATTGCAGGTATTACCCGACCTTAACAACATTTTACATAAATAGCAGACAGTTCACAGACATTGTCACTTTCATGGTATGACAATATGTCAGCAATCCAGTCAATAAAAGAGACAAAACCCTTTCAACATTCACAAGAAATCTTTGCTAAAAGCAGAGTCGACTGTACGATTCTGACTATATCATAAGTATGTGTTAAGGAATCATTATCAAATATTGAGTGTGTGAGTTGGGTTTAACACCGCTCTTAACAGTATTCCAGTTATATCGTTGCGTGTCAGCTTAATATGGGAGGAAAGCTCGAAGTAATGCAGGTCTTAGACGTTTACCACTTCGGTGAAACCCACAAGAATGGGTATGGTGCTGACAAACCTAGAAACATAATCGTGGTGAACCGGGATTTGAACCCACAATCATAGGTTTCTGGCATGCCCAAGGGACACAACTGTGCACAGGGAATCGCGGTGCCTTAGATGACAGGGCCACCCGTGCCCCCTCCTATCAAATAGTGATGATACCAAGTTTTGCAAAAAGAACCAGCCAAAGAACAAATCAGTACACAAACAAAGCCAAGTCCATAAACTGGTAAATCAGTAACACCTTTGTTTGACCCCAAATCATGTGACTTGAATATTGACTCCTCACACGATCAGTATTAACCTGTCATGTGATGAATATTGACTCATCTGCTGGAAAACAAGATGGTGTCTTGTATACTAACATTTTTAAGGTTCGCGGCAAAGTTACTGTAATGAAACACAGGACAGTTTAAAGGCTTCATAAACATTAAAGTGAATTTCACTCTAACAAAATGAATGATTAAACAAGGACCCTCAGACCCGACCCCTTTGGCAGTCAGACCACATCAGGGGTCGGCTCCTTCAGTCCATTTTTTCTCATATTGACCTCATCAAGAGAAATTATTTGTATATTAGTGGTCTGTTAATAATACAACTTTGAGAAACAAGTGACTGAAACCATGGACATGCCTTCATGTATAGTGAAACCCACACACCTGCCTAGCCTGACCACTTAATCATCAAGTTGTCTCTTTCAACAAGCTATCGGATACTGGGGGTCCATTGGGGATGTGTGTGAGTGAGTATTGATTTACACTGCTTTTAGCAATATTCCAGCAATATCACGATTGGGGACATCGGAAAATGGGCTTCACACATTGTACCCATGTTTGGAATCATACCCGGGTCTTCAGCATGACAAGCAAACACATTAACCACAAGGCTACCCAACCACCCTTATTGGAGTGAGTATGGTTTTACGCCGCTTTTAGCAATATTCCAGCAATATCATGGCTGGGGACACCAGAAATGGGCTTCACACATTGTACCCATGTCGGGAATCGAACCCGGGTCTTCGGCTTGCCGAGCGAACACTTTAACCACTTTAACGACCGCCCGTGTTATTAGAGATGTACTATTCAAACAGTCCGTTGTAGTTTTAATGGTGTATGTCTAGCGCAATAGCTATCGTGTATCAATTACCAAGTACAGTAACTTAATGCAACCTTACAGGAACTTAACTCCTTGGCCGCCAGGCACGTTGGGACCCGTGAAGATCCGGGGTAGAATAGGTCTTCAGCAACCCATGCTTGCCGTAAAAGGCGATTATACTTGTAAGAGGCGACTAAAGGGATCATGTGTTCAGGCTCGCTGACTTGTATCCCAATTGCGTGGATCGATCATCATGATGTCAATCACTGGATTGTCTTGTCCAGACTTGATTATTTACAGACCGCCGTCATATAGCTGGAATATTGCGGCGTTAAACAACAAACAAACAAACAAACACAACCTTGGGACCTGTACCACATGGTAATTAGTTTGGACAAATTCAATGACTATAAAAAATCAAGTATATTGAGATGTTCACAAGTCTTTCATGGTTAGGGGCGGTCAGGTAGCCTAGTGGTTGAAGCATTAGCTCGTCACGCCGAAGCCACGGGTTTGATTCCCGACATGGGTACAATGTGTGAAGCCCATTTCTGGTGTCCCCCGCTGTGATATTGCTGGAATATTGCTAAAAGCGGGGTAAAACCTCACTCACTCACTCACTTTCATGGTTAAAACACAAGATGGACGACGTCATTTCATACAGCATTGTCTATCTAAGATCTCAAATTCCATCACCAAAACAAGAATATTAGCCTGGGTCGTTTGCTTTTGTTCATCTGTATTAATACACCTATATATTTATATATGTACGCCATAAAGGCAATAAATATCCAATAAAATGGATACACAGCCAATATTGAATCCTATAATTGTTCACAAGATTAACTGATTAATATTCACAGTATCATGAAAACAACATCAAAGACTCCGGGAGTGTGCTAGGAAGCGAGGACAGCATCTACTAGTATGAATATCTACAAAGAAACCATCAAACAAGATCTTGGACAGCGCCACTTACTCTAGCTATGTTATATTTGGTAAATGTAATGATTCATTATCACCAATAATTTCAACATCTCAAGCAGAATAAGACTTTGTGTTTTTGATACAGACATAAGACAACACTCTGTTATTTAAAGTAGAACTAACTTCACAAGTTGTAATTGCAATATTTTTATTCATTTGAGTCTTTCAGAGACAAACAGTGTTATTTTTACCCAAAGCTTATAAAGGAAAAGCTTTGTTCTTAAGAAAGTCCACAATATCTGTCTTTGGAGATTCACTAATTTGTCTTGGATGTGTTTGATCAGAGACCATATACCGGTATAAGGTCTCTGGTTTGATTATTTCTCTCTTCTATCCCTTGCTAATTTTAACTTCTAAAACCCTCCACATTATTTGACTTATTCTTCACCAGTACTATCTATGCTACCCAGCTTTTCAAGGTGAACCTGTGATATTTCATGCTATTTACATAAACAAGTAAAGAGAAACCTCATATATTCGATCTCCATAAACTCAACATATTGAATAAGATATTTAAAAACTTCTCGTCTAGGCGGAACTTTCATTCACATTTTTTGGCTGATACTGGTACTCCACTTGATTCAAACTTGGAATAACTCGAACTATTTGTGATGGCCAGAAAGACCTTTAGTCAACATAGTGTTAATATAGTGTCAATGTAGTGTCAAAATGTCTTGTGCATCTAGGCATACTACCCCGGTATACCCCTATCAGTGAGTGAGTTGGGATAAAAGTATGACTCTATATCACCATGGGCTCTGAATGTTCTCGTAATCCACACCCCTTGTCGACTGTTTACTTATGCAAATCTAAGCATGACATTTCATCACTTGATCAAATACAGGACTAGTTGTAAGCATATATGTTAACTTTTTTTATGACAGGTTCTGGAATGTTTTTGAAGTGGAATTACCCCTGCCTCCATTTGAAATTGATTAGAAAAGAACCCATTTGTTCCGATGAAGTCCCTTTACCCAACCTAGGTCGTATGCATACTGATTATGCAAAATCCAAAATAGGAAGTGATGTAAAGCACATATTCCACATGTACCACAAAATAGCCATACCGCGGTAATATAGAGTTGCCTGCCCTTGAGTGGCTATATAATGACAGGTACTTTGTTTACCAAACTCGGTAAAGGAAATCAGCATCGATCAATCCAAACTAATGTGTCATAAAAGTTGAACAAAGAACAAGAAACATTTTGTAGGTCCGTGTATCAGGTCATTGACATCCTAAAGCAAGGACAATGTAGGTCTGTGTATCAGGTCATTGACATCCTAAAGCAAGGACAATGTAGGTCTGTGTATCAGGTCAATGTAGGTCTGTGTATAAGGTCAATGTAGGTCTGTGTATCAGGTCAATGTAGGTCTGTGTATCAGGTCATTGACATCCTAAAGCAAGGACAATGTAGGTCTGTATATATCAGGTCAAAGAAGGTCTGTGTATCAGGTCAATGTAGGTCTGTGTATCAGGTCATTGACATCCTAAAGCAAGGACAATGTAGGTCTGTGTATCAGGTCAATGTAGGTCTGTGTATTAGGTCAATGTAGGTCTGTGTATCAGATCAATGTAGGTCTGTGTATCAGGTCAATGTAGGTCTGTGTATCAGGTCAATGTAGGTCTGTGTATCAGGTCAATGTAGGTCTGTGTATCAGGTCATTGACATCCTAAAGCAAGGACAATGTAGGTCTGTGTGTCAGGTCATTGACATCCTAAAGCAAGGACAATGTAGGTCGGTGTATCAGGTCATTGACATCCTAAAGCAAGGACAATGTAGGTCTGTGTATCAGGTCAATGTAGGTCTGTGTATTAGGTCAATGTAGGTCTGTGTATCAGATCAATGTAGGTCTGTGTATCAGGTCAACGTAGGTCTGTGTATCAGGTCAATGTAGGTCTGTGTATCAGGTAAATGTAGGTCTTTGTATCAGGTCATTGACATCCTAAAGCAAGGACAATGTAGGTCTGTGTGTCAGGTCATTGATGTCCTAAAGCAAGTACAATGTAGGTCTGTGTGTCAGGTCATTGATGTCCTAAAGCAAGGACAATGTAGGTCTGTGTGTCAGGTCACTGATGTCCTAAAGCAAGGACAATGTAGGTCTGTGTATCAGGTCACTGATGTCCTAAAGCAAGGACAATGTAGGTCTGTGTATCAGGTCACTGATGTCCTAAAGCAAGGACAATGTAGGTCTGTGTGTCAGGTCATTGATGTCCTAAAGCAAGGACAATGTAGGTCTGTGTGTCAGGTCACTGATGTCCTAAAGCAAGGACAATGTAGGTCTGTGTGTCAGGTCATTGATGTCCTAAAGCAAGGACAATGAAGGTCTGTGTGTCAGGTCATTGATGTCCTAAAGCAAGGACAATGTAGGTCTGTGTATCAGGTCATTGACATCCTAAAGCAAGGACAATGTAGGTCTGTGTGTCAGGTCATTGATGTCCTAAAGCAAGTACAATGTAGGTCTGTGTGTCAGGTCATTGATGTCCTAAAGCAAGGACAATGTAGGTCTGTGTGTCAGGTCACTGATGTCCTAAAGCAAGGACAATGCAGGTCTGTGTATAAGGTCAATGTAGGTCTGTGTATCAGGTCACTGATGTCCTAAAGCAAGGACAATGTAGGTCTGTGTGTCAGGTCATTGATGTCCTAAAGCAAGGACAATGTAGGTCTGTGTGTCAGGTCACTGATGTCCTAAAGCAAGGACAATGTAGGTCTGTGTGTCAGGTCATTGATGTCCTAAAGCAAGGACAATGAAGGTCTGTGTGTCAGGTCATTGATGTCCTAAAGCAAGGACAATGTAGGTCTGTGTGTCAGGTTACTGATGTCCTAAAGCAAGGACAATGTAGGTCTGTGTGTCAGGTCATTGATGTCCTAAAGCAAGGACAATGTAGGTCTTTGTGTCAGGTCATTGATGTCCTAAAGCAAGGACAATGTAGGTCTGTGTGTCAGGTCAATGTAGGTCTGTGTGTCAGGTCACCGATGTCCTAAAGCAAGGACTATGTAGGTCTGTGTGTCAGGTCATTGATGTCCTAAAGCAAGGACTATGTAGGTCTGTGTATCAGGTCATTGATGTCCTAAAGCAAGGACAATGTAGGTCTGTGTGTCAGGTCATTGATGTCCTAAAGCAAGGACAATGTAGGTCTGTATGTCAGGTCATTGATGTCCTAAAGCAAGGACAATGTAGGTCTGTGTGTCAGGTCAATGTAGGTCTGTGTGTCAGGTCAATGTAGGTCTGTGTGTCAGGTCACTGATGTCCTAAAGCAAGGACAATGTAGGTCTGTGTGTCAGGTCATTGATGTCCTAAAGCAAGGACAATGTAGGTCTGTGTGTCAGGTCATTGATGTCCTAAAGCAAGGACAATGTAGGTCTGTGTGTCAGGTAATTGATGTCCTAAAGCAAGGACAATGTAGGTCTGTGTGTCAGGTCATTGATGTCCTAAAGCAAGGACAATGTAGGTCTGTGTGTCAGGTCACTGATGTCCTAAAGCAAGGACAATGTAGGTCTGTGTGTCAGGTCATTGATGTCCTAAAGCAAGGACAATGAAGGTCTGTGTGTCAGGTCATTGATGTCCTAAAGCAAGGACAATGTAGGTCTGTGTGTCAGGTCATTGACATGCTAAAGCAAGAACGAAGTAGGTCCATGCCATGAAAGGACATTCACTTGCACAAGGTTAACATTTATTACAGAGCAGTATCTGTTTGTTAGCAAAAGTGTTATTTTCCATTGATTCTTCAAGGTGTTTTCTCATAAGCAGATATTCCTCACATACGGTATAGCTAAAAAGAAACCCAAATTTCCATAGTCAGTTCTCATGGTGCTTTAAAAAGCAGACATCTGTCACAAGAATTTATTTGTTTTGAATTTTTTGAAGGAATATGCATTTGAAAGAAAACAAAAATATCTGCCAGTTTCTCCCTTTTTAAAAAATATCCCCCTGAAAGACTGACTAACACAATTTTTTACAGCTTAGCTCTATTATGGACGGCACTTCATTCAATCAGCTGATCTTGTCAGGTTGTTAACCTCATCAAGACAATGAAAAGAAAAACTACTGCTGTCGATCTTGCATATTCTATATCAGTTTTAACAATTTGTTTGTTTGTTAATTGGTTAATGCCATACTCAGCAATATTCCAGCTACATGATGGCAGCCTGTAAATGACCACGTCTGGGCCAGACAATCCAGTGATTTATATAATGAGCAACCATTCACTCTGTCAGGGTACAAGGATACACTATAACCAAGTCACCGAGCCTGTCACCACCCGATCCATTTGGTTGCCTCCTCCGACCAGCAGAGGTTCCTGGGGGCCTATCACAACCAGGAACCCCTGTCGCCTGTTTTGAACAAACTGTAAAGAAGGCCAAGTTACAAAAACATTCACTAGTGTGTGCTTGACCCTGGTTTGAACATGGGGAAAATGTGTGAAGCTCTTTCTTGGCAGCCCCCACCTTTGCCAGATTATTGTTACAAGTGACACAATACCCATCTTCTTAACACAGACCTCACAAACAAATACAAACACAGTACTTCCAGTTATATCACAGGGTGTAAGCTTAATATGGGAGGAAAGCCTGAAGTGATAAGCTACTTATATAGATTTGTAATTGTGCTACCTGTACCTTAAAACAACATTCATTCACCATGGCAGTACACTCCCGTGAGTACACTTAAACAGATCATAATCATCTATTTCAACACTGTAGGGAAAGCTATCACTTGTACAATTTCATAAAAATCAGATCTTAGTTTTGGCCTCAATTGTATGGACATAATCATAAAACCCATAACTGTCGTTCAGAATACCCCGTGTTAAATATATCGTGGTTGCATGATAAGAAAACACATTACGACTGTCACTTTCATGATCTGGTAAGCGACGCTCTGATTGGTTGGATGAAAGGTCTTTCTGACGTTACCCATAATGGGATGTCCTCAGATCTTTGTTTAGCGGTAGCGAGAACTAACATCTTATTTTAATGAGATTGTGACTTGTACTGCTGTGCAGTGTCAGGCAACAAACTGTACCTTTTCATGTAAACTGTGGCGGTTATACTGGTCAGGCAGGGTATGCTTACCCTTTTTTTGGCAACACCTTGTGTCATCACTGATTTTCAGTGATTCATTCATATGATTTTCACTGCTCGTTTCCTTTCAGCCAATGGAATCTGTTTTTGTTGGATAATCAAGACTGGTTATTCCTGGCCAGTTTGTCAAGCTGAGGTTACAGTTGACTAATCATTACTGAGTCTTGTCTAACCTCACATTTCTTAAATCTCTAAACCAAGGCTCACAAAGAAGATCAATTGTTTTTTTTATTTGACATGCTTGGATAGATTATCTAATATTGTGATATACACCATTGTGAGATTAGCATTTCAACATTAAATCCGTGAAGATCCGGAGTAGAATAGGTCTTCAGCAACCCATGCTTGTCGTAAGAGGCCACTAATGGGATCGGGTGGTCAGGCTTGCTGTCTTGGTTGATGCATGTCATCGATCTCAATTGTGTTGATCGATGCTCATGATGTCAATCACTTGATTGTCTGGTCCGTGCTCGATTATTGTACAGACCACCATCATATAGCTGGAATATTGCTGAGTGCGGTGTTAAACAACAAACACACATTTCAACATTATATAACTTATAAAAGAAATATAAAGAAAGTTAGTTTAGTCAATGAACAATTGTGATTGGTTGTTTAGCAGGTTACTTTAAGACCACTCTGAGTACAGACTAAAAGGTGAAAAATATGCCTTTGCACACTGAGGATGTACCATGTCCTGGATTAGTGCTTATTGATTTGAATTAACAGTGGCATTTCATATAATCTTATTAATCTTATCCATAAACATGACAACAACCGAGTGGATGGGCAAATTAAAATAAATATAAATTAATTCTATTCTATTTTCAGTTGGTGGCCTTTGGTTTTTAACATGTCAAAAACAACAACCAAACAATAGATGTTACCTGATTGTTATAAAGACTGGTCATTCTCAAGAAAGGATTTAGTTTTATAAAACATTCACAAACATCAGAGATAATGGCTTTTGTATACTTTTAATAATAAAACTATCACTTCGTAAGAATGTTGACAGACAAAACTGCCTTATATATTCAAAATGACAGGTTTAATCCTGATGGAACAAAAACAGAATTTACACATTCCTGCTGGAAACTGAGTTACTTTTGGGCATAGCACTGGATGCACTCTAGTAGCTTGAAGATTAATTTAAATGCCAATGAAAAAAAACTGTCATTATTCAAATAATGTGAAAAGTAGTATGAAGCGGTCATTTTGAAAAGCGTTCACATAGTGGCTGTCAAGGCTATCATTCTTGATTCCATATAAGGTCATTAACAGGAACACCAGTACTGCTAAGATACCATTGACTGGAACACCAGTACTGCTAACATACCATTGACTAGAACACCAGTATTGCTAACATACCATTGACTGGAACATGAGTACTACTAAGATACAATAGACTGGAACACCAGTACTGCTAAGATACCGTTGACTGAACACCAGTACTGCTAAGATACCATTGACTGAACACCAGTACTGCTAAGATACCATTGACTGGAAAACCAGTACTGCTAAGATACCATTGACTGGAACACCAGTACTGCTAAGATACCATTGACTGGAACACCAGTACTGCTAAGATACCATTGACTGGAACACCAGTACTGTTAATCTATCATTGACGTATTTTACAGTTTGAATATGAATAAAAATATTTTACAAAAAACTGAGATAAAACACATCCCTTGTTTCCTTCAAGACAGCATGTGAAGATTCCACATATTTTGCATTCTAAGCTATAAGTAGCAACAGGGCTTATTACATCACATTGGGCTGTTTCCACAACAGACTGTGACCCATGACAGCCAGCTAAACCTTCTCAACATACCAAGCTGACAGCTACCCACATTTTACTCAAAGTTAGATTAAAAACACATTGAATATATTTTTTTCTGCTATTAGCAAACAAAAGATACTCTAATATTGTATGACTTATTCAACGCCTGTATAAACTAGGTTCTTTATTCATATCCTTGACAGCAAGCCATACTTGAAGAACAAGCATTTCATAAGACACTTAAATGAAGACCACGTCTATTTTATCAACTGCAGATCGATGGTTCTTGAAAAACTACTACGACCATTGGTGCTTATCTCCTCCTGGATCTGTTCACCCAACCTGTCATCCATCCATCAGTGAGGGAATAATCTTCCACATCACTGTCAGCATTAGGCAAGCTGTATCATGACCAGAGTGAGTGAGTGAGTGAGTGAGTGAGTGAGTGAGTGAGTGAGTGAGTGAGGTTTAATAGTGCTATTCCAGGTACATCAAGACGTGTCAGTTTGATGTCAGATGAAAGCCTGAAGTGATGCAGGTCTCAGACGTTTACCACTTTAGTAAACACCACCAGCACGGGTATGTGCTGTCAAACCTTGAAACATAATCGGGGTGAACCGGGATTGGATCCCATGATATAGTTTTCTGGCACAACTCTGCACAGCAAATTGCAGTGCCTTAGAAAGAGCGAGTGAGTGAGTGAGTTTGGTTTTACGCCCCTTTTAGCAATATTCCAGCAATATCAGGGCAGGGGACACCAGAAATGGGCTTCACACTTTGTACCCATGTTGGGATTCAAACCCAGGTCTTTGGCGTGACGAGCGAACGCTTTAACTACTAGGCTACCCGACCACCCCCAGTGCCTTAGACAAAGGAAGTGTCCTTAGATCTTCATACAGTGGTGTCATAGCATGAGTATACGATATCTATGACATTGTTAGGATATGATACTAAGAACAGTAAATGCATACAATAAATATTATAATTTATATTAAAAAAATATAAAATATAGATAATTATTTTAGTATACAATAGTGTTTAAGAATGTCAAACATAGGCAAGACAAACAAATTTCTGTATTACAAACTTTAATCCACAATATACCCCAAGGCTGGTGGAAAAATGAAAATAAAATTCCCTTTAAAACCAATAACTAAACTTATTATTACATTGTGCCTATTACCATATATTCTTGTGTACCTACGTCATTACTTCCCTTTATTAACAGGTAATGTCGTTCCTGGATTGAGTGGGAGAAAACAAAGAGTCAAAATGTCAAAACTGTTAATTTCAAGATAAAAGGTTACGAGACATGATTATGTTCCATTATGATTTTCAATACTTAATTGGTCTGGCCTAATGGTGATTTGGAATGGTGATTTGGAATTGAGCTAGCACAAACTTACCTATTTTTATCACCCAGACAGATTTTGAGGCCAATAAATGAATTAAGACAGATATTCCATAGAGATGGTGCTAGACAAAGACAGACACAGTGCAAAATTATCCCTCTGTGCTCACATATTGATAAAAATTGATATTGACGAGCACACTCGTTCCGGCTATGATTCCTGACAGCTAATGTCAGAAGGGTCTGAGTTGATGAAGAAACATGTACGCCACATGCTGACCACAATACCCCCTGCATGTCAATAACAGCATTCTGCCTCACTGGCCATATGTTTAATGGTCAATATCATTGCTCCAGTGTTATTAGCATACATACAAACAATGCTGTTTCCCTAATGACATGGTACTTGTTCATAGCATGTCCATTGCACTACTCTTAGGTCCAGTAGACAATACAATTTGCTTAATTAGCTAATTACACCAGCCAATTGTCGTCATATGTCAGATTGTATTTCTGTCTAGGAAACAACCATTTGCAGAACAATTGTGTCCATCCATGATTGGGTGGGATGCCTGTTTTCATTTACATTTCAGTTCGTCATTTACGGATTTGGGCTCATTTGTTACTTGAAAATTAGTTTCCATGGAAACTGCTTTTCAGGCCCTACAAGAGTTTAGGAACATCTTCACTTAGCTTATTCTGTGACAAAATAAAAAAAAACTTAGTGCTACAACTAATATAAACTTGCGAGCAGTTTGGAGCAAATATAAGAAAATCAATGGAAAAAGCAAGCAGGATGTAAGAAACTGCAAAGTTAGGAAATCTTGAGGAGACCCATCAACTTCAATTTTTGAAGAGGCAAGAAAAATCTAAAGACATCACTCCTGATTAAGGTGCCTTGACAAACTTTAGAACTGGATCTGACAATCATCATAAGCAGTTTTATGTTTCAAGAGTTACACATTTGTCCATTTTGAAAATGATATTTGTAGAATTTCAAAGATACCCGTTCATAGACCCTGCTGTTGACCAATCAGTTATCTTTCTTTTTGGAAATAAATATTGTTAAGACCAATTTCTAAGAAATCTTCCTGAAAGCATTTCTTTGATTGAAACGAATCCTTCTTCACGAGGGACGTAAAAAACTTTAGCTCGTCTGTCAAGGTGTGAGGAGAGATGGTTTGAAGGTGCTTTTACCACTATTCCATGAAATACATGAAACACAAGCATGGCACCTTTCACAGACAGGGTTAGGTTTTTAAAATGTACATTTCTTGTGTTCATTCCCTATAATTCCTTAATTTGATTGACAAATGTCAACTATTGTCCCATAAGTATCAGAATGGTAAAAATGACTGAGTAATCTGGTGCCATGACTGTGGAATTTATATACATTTTTACAAGTTTTTAAATTAAAAGCATAGGCAAGTCAAGATCAAACTAAACCAAGTCTAGTTTCCTTGATTCTTCTTGTAAAAACAGCAGAGGAGGAATGGTAATTACAATTATTTCAAAGGAATGTTTTTATAAACTAAGAGTTAGTCTTATCGATGAGTTATCGATAGGGTAGCCTAGTGGTTAAAGCATTTGCTTGTCATGCCGAAGACCCGGGTTAGATTCCTGACATGGGAACAATGTGTGAAGCCCATTTCTGGTGTCCCCCGCTGTGATATTGCTAGAATATTGCTAAAAGCGGCGTAAAAAAATACTCACTCCCTCTCTGGAGTCACCCACGTCATCTACTCTTTGTGACCAAAGCAAGCTGCTAACTGCATCTGATTTATGATGTGCGGTTATACCTGACACTGAAAACACAGTATGTTCATATCCTTACCAATTAAGAACCCTACCTGTTCTCTGCTATCAATTATTTATTATGCAAGCAGACCTAAGTGACATCCATTAATGGTGAAGACTCTTCAGAGCAGAAACTCTTGTGGCATCGGTAAATCACTTGATTAAATTACACAGGTTGCAAACAGTCTACAAGGACAAACTTGCATCTGGTAAGGTCACCACATCTCCAAACAAGACCAATTTCATGAATAAAAGTATTGTTGTAAGTTTATCGTTTTGAGAAAACCCTGCCCTGCTTAAGAAGGGGACAACAAGTAGCTTCTCTTGAATATGAGACGGATCTTGGATTGTTAATCTCACCCAACAAACTTCTATTGTGCTGACACAATGGCGAATTGAGATCCACTGGCTGTCGCCTGACTTTGAGGAGGTCAGTGTTATATTGCAATCTTGTCATCTTAATTCTACACCAGATAATTTAAACTTGAAGACAGGCAGTGTACTTCGCGTCTCAAGGATTAACAAATCGTGGGTGGTTTCTGGATATCTGAAATTCATACCACCTCTGACTATGTCCAATATCTTGAATTTCCTCCACCTTTGAAATGGTCATATTCACCATCCATTATGTTCTTTGCCAAAAGGCACAGCAATATGAAAACAAAGAAATATTTCATATTTCTATTATCCTTAACTTCAAACTTCTTGCACTGAAGATTCCATACATGATCTAACTAGGATTTTATAAAAAGAGATATAGATATCTTGTATGCAAAATAATAAAAATGTAAAAACAAAGAGGAAATGAATTTGTTAATTTATAGGAGAAATGTATTTATTTTTAAAACTGGACAATAGTCACACATGGGCCTTGAGGCCTTCAATAAATAAATATGTCAAAATCTTTTGAATAAGTCTGTTTTTACAACTGTAAAGTGCATAAAACTTACAATTTGAAAACAAAAGAAGCCAAGGACTGAAAAAAAAGAGGAAATGGTATTCTGAGGGGAGTCCGGAAATGAAGCCGATCATTGAAGCTTCAGGCAATATTCCTTTTTTTCCTATCTCAGACACTCTTTCCAAAACACTACAGAAATCAAATTTCAGATTTCAACCCCAAAGACAAAGAAATGAGAACCTGGATATGAAAGTTACGTGAAAAACATAAAACTGCATTTAGTTGATACAGAACACCTTCTAAAATGATCAGTTATAATCATGATAATGAGAAAAAATGTTTGGAGCTAAATTTGCAATAAAAAATATTTTCCTTTTTCAATTATAAGTTAACGTTACAAAAAAATAAGCACATAAAAAAAAGAAATTTGTTCTGTAAGTAAAAACTTTAAACAATTTCTAATTCAATTTAAGATGATAGGATTATCTAGCATGACCGATCTGTTTAACAGCTGTTCAGAATTAATTCATTATATAGACCTCTGAAATGCCATTTGAAGATATATGTGAAAAACATGCAGCCTTTTGACAAAGTGAAATTCAAGATTTCTTAAATGTTTTTTTGCACATAGTTTGAGACGAAGAGGCAGGTTTGCTTGTCTCAAGCAGCAGCAGCCACTGTGTGGAACAGGAAGGAGCTAATATATGATATCTGTCATCTGACAAAGTATTCTATCAGCTGTGTGGACTTTCCAAAGTGTCCTCCTAACGACCTCGAGGTCTCTGGCAAAGAATTAGTCCAAAGCAACTTGAAAATCCCAGAAATGCAGTTGTCCCATTAAAAAATATATATGTACAAAATAAAATACAAATAGAGCCTAGAACAATGCTTAATTTTAAACTGAGTCAATCTAGACTTGCCATCTCATTTTGTGAGACAGACTACGACCCATACTCAGAAATGGAAATTCGTTCTCTTACAGTCTCAGTCAAAATGATAGTAATTGGATTTGAACACCAGACACGTTACAGACTGGCTGATCATTTACAACTTCAAACTACAATAATTATCAAAGATAACATTATCGTTCAGTCCAGCAGTGCTAAACTGCTCCAGCCACCTCCTACCAATACATGGCTGCACCTAGAATGATCCATCTTCCTGAGGCAAGGGAGTTAACTGACTATAATAGTTTAGTTTCCACCCTCGCTAAATTAGGCTGGAATTCTGGAGTTACATTTTGGCTGGACTAACATAGTCCAATCAAAATCATGTAACGAACTAGACATCCAGTTCGTGAACAACAATGCTTTCAATGTGCAGATTTAAAATTTCTGTCGACTGAAGGATTTGCAAAGCATGCATGTGTACCGCCAACTGGTCATCGACAGATATTTTGAAAATCTTTTCATGTTTTTAACCAAGTTGCTCAAGTGATCTGATGAACTTCGCAAGGTTATGGGCCCATTTTATTACAATATACAGATCTTGACTATAAAGCAGATGGTCTTGACTGAGTGCCGCCATTTTGTTTAAAGCAATTGCAAGTGATAGAAGAGGTGGAATCTGATTAGTCAATAGGAGGGACATAGAAGGGACATAACTCGTTATAGCCACTGGTGGTGCTTTGATCTAGCCCAGAAATTCCAAAAGGTTTGGCAAGGGTAGAAACTGGACTTTTATAGTGAGTTAACTCCCTTGCCTTGGGAAGATGAGAATGACCTTCACCTCATGTACCCTTCTGGAGACTGAATCAAGAAAGGTTTGGGGCAAAACGAACAACCTCATAACTCAATACATGCTGTCATTTAGCTGATATATACTACTCACTTTTGATGGGGGCCGGTATTTGTCATCTCTCCATGATACACAAAGCTGATTCATATGATATGTGAAGTGTATGTATAAACAGAAGGACAGATCTGAGTATCCCTATTAAAAGTTGGGTAGTATATTACTGATTCTAGATTCCAGGCTCGTCTCTATCATACAGACCCTGACACAAAAATAGCCCAAAACTTCCAAGCAAGTCTACAATACATTGGCAAGTCTAGATTTTTGGTTTGAGGGTGAAAAAAGAAGAGATTATCTGGACTCCTTTCTATTATTATACATTAAACCACAATTTGACTAGAAAATCTAAAAATATTTGCATTTCATAAACGAAATGTTAGTCTAACTCCAGGCACATATACTATGTTATCCCAGCATCAGTCATCATCACGCTCTGCACACAAATGTCCAACATCCCAACAAGAGATCACATGTTTATGCACATTCATTCAAACCTTGGAAAATTGATTGGAAAACCCCAGAAATGCATAAGAGCCCGGCCGATTAAAACTTGAATATATCCTCTAACAATGTGATGGTCTCCATGGTAGTGTGGTGCCATGCTACAAAGATTTCAAAGAGTGTCATACGACTTGTGCTCAAACGTTGTTTGATCAAGGTCATATCATTCTCAAACATTTTATTGCAGACACGTGGAAGGCATTTCCGACTTTGATTCATCAGTGGGCAAAATGATTTCCGATGCAATTCCATATTTTGACTTGTTCCCATTTTTTCCGAAGGAGCAATTGACTTACCTTTGCATGTGTTTGTGATGGGTGCACTGGTGGGGCAAGATTTGCTCACTTTTTCATGAACACTTGGTATCATCACTATTTAATATTGATTCATAGACACATGCTCAATCGTACAATTGACTGCTTTTGGCAGAGATTTCTAATGAATATGGAAAGGGTTTTGTAGTGTTTATACTGCTTGGTTTGTGTTTGACTCAGGGGATGCTACGTCTTTGTAAATAACCTCCATCATCACCTGAGATGTGTCACTTTTACAACGCATCAAACTCCCATTCTACAAAAGATTTTTCACAGATCTCCAGATGATGAGAGAAAAATACTGCACATAGCAGTTTAGAATTTTCTAATATAAATTGTCGCTTAAAAAGATTTGGAGTCAGTGGAATTTTATTATTTTACACATGTGTTATAACATAAAGAAGAACAGTTCTACATCTATCAGCCGGACCACATTGTTCCTGGGGTAAAAACAATATCTATCCAAATAAGGCATGGTAACACAATTTGTTCCGCAGACTACTCTCCTCAGGGAGTTGAACTGTGCATGACGGCATTTATCAAAGAATCAATTCTATACAAAAGTAGATTATTATTTCTAGCTGGAAGGTTATGGCTACATTGCCAAATTACAAGGTGAAGACAGACCCTTGTTTTAATGTCTTCAAACTAAGGTAGACGTTCCTGTCTGAAGCTACGAACTAAACCGAAGCTAAGAAATCCCATCATACAATATATACAATATTTTAATTGTTAGACCTCAGTGTGTACAAAAATAGATGAGTTTGTTCTTTCACATTCAGGTCACAGAGATATTGGATTTCACTTGGTTGAATCAATAAGCACACCTATCCTTCTTGCATGGGGTATGATGACAATTATACCATGAAAAATTAGAGGTTTCAAATTACAATAACCACCTCTGATTGAAACAGCTGATTTGCCGATCCATCAGCTAATATTTATAAAAAAGAACTTTCCCAAACACGGTGGGTAGGCATTTAGAAATAATGGAAGGTACCCTTATACCCTTCAAAATGTTGAGTTTCATTTAATCCAATTTTCAAAGTATGTGTGGCAATAGATGATGGGAAGAAAACAGAATAGAAATCAAGTGAGAGAGTGTATATTAATTTATGGGGACAACAGTGAACTTGAAAGTGTGACGCCTTCTATATCTGACAGTGATGTCATATTCTCTGCAATACTTTGTTAATAGGCAAGTATCAGTGGCTCCTCAATTCAGAGAGAAGAACCCACTGAAAATACTGAACTTTAATTAATATCTTTCGCCAACACCAAACAGTTTGCATTTAATTTGGTCATGGT
Organism: Haliotis cracherodii; assembly: GCF_022045235.1. Lineage (NCBI taxonomy): Eukaryota > Metazoa > Mollusca > Gastropoda > Lepetellida > Haliotidae > Haliotis > Haliotis cracherodii. The sequence continues at coordinate 21,856,559 of NW_027266341.1, read as the reverse complement.
AGAATAGGGGGGCACGGGTGGCCCAGTCGTCTAAGGCGCCGCGATTCGCTATGCAGAGTTGCGTCCCTTGGGCACGCCAGAAACCAATGATTGTGGGTTCGAATCCCGGTTCACCCCGATTATGTTTCTAGGTTTGTCAGCACCATACCCGTGCTCGTGGGTTTCACCGAAGTGGTAAACGTCTGAGACCTGCATCACTTTGGGCTTTCCTCCCACATTAAGCTGACACACCGCGATATAACTGGAATACCGTATTTTCTTGAGTATAGTGCGCACTTTTTTTCGAAAAAACACAGCTGTGTAGAAGGGGGTGCGCATTATACACGAATTATGAGTTTGGATATTTTTTTCCCCCATGGAAAGAAATTACCGTGAGCACGAAACACCGGAAATACCATGTCAACAAACCCATACTGAAGTACGCAAAATAATTATGTAATTACACTGTCTGTCTATAAAAAGTGTTCTTTGTATTTCTGGACTTACGTTTGTAACTTACTTTGTTAATTTTATTCAAAATTCCTTATAATATTGTTTTTATTCATTTCGGCGAAATCGTGTGTGAAGCGATCGGAAGATTGCACAACTCACCGTTATTAACAGCAACCACTGTCAGAATACCGCTATTGACGCCTTGAAACGAACTTTAGTTGACAGAGAATGGATACATATATCATAAATGACATACTTTGACTCGTTAAAAGTCATATTTGTTTTTGTTTAACGATTCTATGTCAACATGAAATTCTCGCGCTCACGTGATCACGTGCGCGTGAGCCTTGACGGTGACTGGTCAGACATGTTTCATGTAAAAAATAACACCCGGGAATAGCGATCAGCTGCTTCGCTTAGGGTTATTATTATTTTAAATATGTTTAGTAAAGGCTGCATATAATTAAGAAAATAATGGAATATATTATTCCTGATAAATAAAATAGTTTCAGATACAATTGTTGCCGATCCTTGCATTAAAAATCCTATAAAGTTATATCATTGGGTGTGTCTTGACCGAATCACCGGTCGATTCCAAGAAAACGTGTGTACAGCTGATTGCTGTTTCCAGCTTAGTTTACGAGAAAATACACAAGGTAATCTTAATCCCTAGATATAAAACAATGCCTAGCAGAACAATAAATACTATTTAAACGGTAAATAAACATGTCTGGTGATTTTTTATCTCAAATTTCGAATTTGTACTGACAAAGTTTCTCAGCACCCGTTCGTTTGCCGGACTTCGCTGAGAGGATACGGTCAAAGACGTATATATACGTCTTTGGTACGGTGTAAATTTTTTCTGCGCATAATATTCAAATTTCTTTTTTTCCAAAATATTGAACCCGCTAGAGGGGGGTGCGCATTATACATGGGTGCGCACTATACTCAAGAAAATACGGTACTGTTAAAAGCGGCGTTAAACCCAACTCACTCACTCACTCCAGGTTAGAATAGGTCCACAGGCTGTGTGACTTTGGCATTGGGTTTAATGTTGCATCCAAGATTTTTGTTGTTCTTGAACCATACCTCTGTTTAACATGAATACCCCACTCAGACACAGTTTACTAACTTAGAGTTGACCGGCCTATTTTTAGCCCCTTAATGCTGAGCTCACTCACTCACTAACTCACGGTAGAATAGAAATAAACATGTTGCAATTTCGGTTCCAAATTGAGAAAAGTTTAAATCAGCAGTTAACCTTACTCTACACTGAAAACACAGTACGCTTATCTCCTAATTGTCAAGTAACAATGTGTCACATCTAATCCTCACTAGTCACTACTGGAATACTGGGGACCTGTACTGATATGAATCTCCAGGGGAACAAAACTAGGAGACAAACAATTTATTGTCATATAACAGGACTTACACCTGGCAAAATATAATCCCTTAACACACAGGGCCCTTTGTAAGATCCTCATGCTTGAAGGACATACATGTTTAGGTCCCCATGGTGATTCCTGGTATGAATGTGTCGCCAGCAACCTATGCAGGTCGCAAGAGGTGACCAAATGGATCGGGTGGTCAGACTCAGTGACTTGGATGATTGAGGGTTTCTGATGGTGTTGTTGCTCACAATATCAATCACTGGATTGTGTGGTCCAGATTTGATTACTTACAGGACGCCATCATACAGCTGGATTTTGTTTTGGTTTGTTTGTTGTTTACGCCACACTCAGCAATATTCCAGCTATATGACGGCAGTCTGTAAATAATCGAGTCTGGACCAGACAATCCAGTGATTAATATCATGAGCATCGATCCATGTAATTGGGATCGATGACATGCATCAACCAAGTCAGCGAGCCTGACCACCCGATCCCGTTAGTCGCCTTTTACGACAAGGATAGTCACCTTTTACAGCAAGCATGGGTTGCGGAAGACCTATTCTACCCCGGCGTCTTCTCGGGCTTCATACAGCTGGAGCATTGCTGAGTGCATCATTTACAAACAAACAAACAAACAAACAAACAAACAAACAAAAATTAAGATATAGATGAAAAAGTGAAAACATTATATTTATATCATATATTCACTGCCAATTGCTAAGAATTTGCCCCATGACCAGAACCCCACCAAAATAATCAACTTGGGTCAAACTGGGATTCTGTGCATTAATGTTACATGTTTGTGAAATCCATCCCAGTTCTCCCTCCAGTCCGTCTTCATCATGGAGACAGATACTGAACACAAGCCTCATGGTTTGAATATTGAAGTATGAACTTACAGCCGCACAAGTTTCTTTAAAGATCAAGTTGCAGATAAAATTGTTCTAAACATCTGATCTTTGCCCAGGCTATGATCAAATCCAAAAAGCAAACCGCCCAAGAGATACTCCAAAATTCTTGTCATCAATTTTCAATAAAGCAGCATTTCCTAGCACAAAAGCCACGTCTAGTGTTCCCCAACGAGATGCTACAAATCTACTCAGGTGAGCTATCAAGTGTCTACCTGTGGAAGGTTAACGAACATAAATAATCCAGAGTACAGGTAAGGTGATCACCCATTGTTACCGAACACCTTTACCTGCTACAGGGAGATGGGTCTTACCTGAGGCCGGGTGGCCCGATCGTCTTAATCACTCCCTCGTTTAAGTCAGGTATCAGGTAACAGAACAGTTAAAGGATGTAAAGAGTTATGTGAAAAAATGTGAATGTCGGAGCTTAACATGTAAGTCTTGGTCACCTTAATAGAACAAGTTTGAGACATCATAAGTGCCACCTTTGTCATGAAACATTCTGTGGATATCATGTTTGTTTACAATAAATTGTTCATTTTGGACACTGTTTGGGATATAAAATTTTATGGATTATTGGATAACAAATCTGGTGAGATATTCCCAGAGGTTATAGGTGAGGCTTTGTCATGAAACCTATGTTGTGTATCATGTTTGTTTTTTTATAAATCTTCTAATTTTGACAAGGTTATTTAACACAAATTTTCCAGAAATTATGACAAATCTGTAAAGAAATCACACACAAAAAGGCATGTTTTTCTCGATCCTATGCCTATTATGGTTTAATCCATACAAAATCTGAGGGAATTTATAGCCATTTTATGGTCTTGCTGTCTCCCATGTATACGTGTTTGCATTTGGGAACAGCATGATTTTCACTTGTAATCTTTAAATGAAGATACCTATCATTGCAAAATTTTCTTGGTTTTCCTGAAACATTTTATAGATCGGTTTCCTTGACTTGCATGGTAGTTAAACCCAGGAACTCGACAAGAAACACTAGCGTCTTGGAACTGGGTATTCCTAGTACCGGTACATGGCTGTCCAGATATATCCTGCCACATCCTTGTACCTAAATCTTCAGGAAAGCTAAGGATATATGTATGGAATTTCCCAGATTTTCTATCATTACAGTACATGGCTCTCCCGTTGAACATAACCATGAGGGACTCCCTGGGTTCACACTTCTCACTAACTACCTATTGGTTGGTTGTTGGTTGGTTGGTTGGTTGGTTGGTTGGTTGTTTAACGCTGCACTCAGCAATATTCCAGCTATATGGCAGCAGTCCGTAAATAATTGAGTCTGGACCAGACAATCCAGTGATTGATATCATGAGCATCGATCCACGCAATTGGGATCGATGACATGCATCAACCAAATTAGCGAGCCTGACCACCCGATCCCGTTAGTCGGCTTTTACGACAAGCATAGTCTCCTTTTACGGCAAGCATGGGTTGCTGAAGATCTATTCTACCCCGGATCTTCATGGGTCTGGTTGTTGGTGCATATGTGGTGAGGTAAAATGGGGTTTAACGTCGCGTCCAAGATTATTGCACTCATATAGCGACGTGCATGTACGTGTGTGTGTTTGTGTGCCTGTTTGTAATAGTCTGGACTGATGCCAATATTTAGTGCTAGCTCACTGAGATACCATGCTGCAGTTTAACATGAATACCTCACTCAGACACAGTATACTGGCTCCGAGCCGACCAGTCCTTGTTTTAGCTCCTTCTCGAGTGCCAGACAGGGTAACAACAAGTACCATCTTTTAACGTCTTTTGGTATGATGCGCCCGGGAATCAAACCCCAGACCTTCCTCTGGGCGGACGCTCTACCACTAGACCATGGAGGCAGTTGCATATGAGGTGAGGTGAACGGGGCTAAACATCACATTCAAGATTAGTTGTTTGTTTGTTGTTTAACGCCGCACTCAGCAATATTCCAGCTATATGATGGCAGTCTGTAAATAATCGATTTATGAGCATCGATCCATGCAATTGGGATACGAGGACATGTATGAACCAAGTCAGCAAGCCTAACCACCGGTAAGTCGCCTAGCTCTTACAACAAGCATGGTCGCCTTTGATTCCCTACTAGGGCCACTCTGGGAATCCAACCCTTGTTTGTCTGTTTGTTTGTTGTTTACCACAACTCACAGCATAATTCCAGCTAGATGATGGCGGATTGTAAATAAGTCTAGCCCAGACAATCCAGTGATTGATCCTTTGAACAAGGAACCATGTCATCGTAGCAAAGATGACATGCAATCAACAAGTCACAGAGCCTGATCACCTGTTTTGTTCAATAAAAAATCATGTCTGGACCAGAAAATCCAGTGATTGATATTATGAGTAAGGAACCATGTTATCGGACCAACAATCACACTCAATCAACTAATTCACATGACCGCCTCTGTGGTCTTGTGGTAGACATTCCGCCCAGTGAGCGGAATGTTTGGGGTTCGATACCTGGCCGCATCATATCCAAAAACATTAAAAAATGGCACTTGATGTTACCCTGCCTGGAGCTCAGCATTAAGGGGCTAAAAATAGGCCGGTCAACTCTGAGTTAGTAAACTGTGTCTGAGTGGGGTATTCATGGTAAACAGTGGTATGGTACAAGAACAACAAAAATCTTGGATGCAACATTAAACCCAATGCCAAAGTCACACAGCCTGTGGACCTATTCTAACCTGGAGTGAGTGAGTGAGTTGGGTTTAACGCCGCTTTTAACAGTATTCCAGTTATATCACGGCGTGTCAGGTTAATGTGGGAGGAAAGCCCTAAGTGATGCAGGTCTCAGACGTTTACCACTCAGGTGAAACCCACGAGCATTGGTATGGTGCTGACAAACCTAGAAACATAATCGGGGCGAATCAAGATTCGAACCCACAATCATAGGTTTCTGGTGTGCCCAAGGGACACAACTCTGCACAGCAAATTGCGGCGCCTTAGACGACTGGGCCACCCGTGCCCCCTGTAACCTGGAATCCACACAGGGGTTAATGTAGGCATGGGGAGGGACGTGACCGTTTATCAAACACAAAATTATTTTTATTCTAACCCAAATCCCCATGGTCAGCAGAACAGGTATGTGACAATTAACTAACACTAAAGACTGGCTACAAAACCATCCACAATATATTCATTTTGTTCCTGCTGAATTCACATACAAGACCTCAAACCCACACAAAACTAAAAGTAAATCCCTTTCAATGATGCATCATCAGGAGCAATTTTCATCCCAAACTGTTGTTGAGAGTCTGCCAACAACATCAGCATTGTATGACAACAGTTACAAAAGCATTACCCAGTTTATGTCTCGCTTAATCAGATTCAAAAACAATCTCAAAGGATCCGTGTTCCTGTTTTAGAACTGTTGTGATTCTGCTTTCCAAAATGAAGTCTCGAGAGACAACTTGAATAAACAACATAAAGCTGTCGACAAGTCCCAACAAACTCACATTATACACAATAATGATGATATCAGCTCTCTTCACGTCATGCGATAGTCAATAAAGTCAAATCTGAGTCAAGATGAGAAAACCAAACAAAATTCAAATCTAATCACTGTTAAGTTTGACGGACAAATCAATCATAAAAGTGTCCATGGAAAAATAACCATGACTACCAAATGTAGACAGCTACAATGTAGACAGACCTACGACAAACACAGCAACACTTTGTGTCGATAACTTTTAATGTCAGACTGGATTTCCTGACAACTTTCACGCAAATGGTTTAACGTAAACCTCTGAAATATTTGCAAACCATATTAGACAGTCAAAATGACTTGATTTAGAAGACAAATTAAGTCATTTTTCCTTTAATTCTATGAATTACTACTCCGAAATATTTAATATAGTAACAGAATATTTCCTATGTGTCCCGTCTATCTAATAATTATTGGCGATCGTATCTCCGTTCCCGTCAGGAGTTTCAGTGATTGCTTTCAGCATGAGCCTGACTGTGTGAGTGAAGCTCAGACAATATTTAATAACCCAAATTACACTGATTTGCTCAGCATATAACAAAGATAACACACAGTTGCTTGTGCGGCGGACTGATGTTTTCGTGTCCGAGCCCCTCTCAATATAGCAACAGGCATGGTGGTGTACTGGTCTTCTAGATTAATGAACTGTGGAGAAAGGAGTGAAGATATGTGGAGATAATTGTCGGTCGTCGCTTGATCGATTGCGGGTTGCATCCCTTCTTTCGGTGGTCAAGGGTGGATTAGCCGCAGTTCCCATCATGCCTTTGTTCGATTTTAGGGGTCACGTTACTGACAGACATGACTGCCCCGTGGAGCGCTCGGACAAAACATCATGTATTCCCAAATACCAATTGAGATTATATTTAAGATAATGCTATTACATCAGGGACTGTATTAACTGACTGGTCTTCATAAACCCACAGACCTCCAAATACAGACTGAGATTTTGCTGCCGATAATGATATTAAGTGGAAGTGCGAGTCTCTTAATGGAATGTTTCAAAAGACGTTTTTATCTATTAGGACAAAATCCTATCCATGTGCCCCATGATGAAACGTTTTATACAAAATGTTCTAAATAGTCTTGGTATAGCTGTTTAAATTGACTGCATTTTGAAAGCATTAAAAATAATGAAAAGCCCCATTTCGATCACTGTTTTGAGGAATTTAAGCACATAGTAGTATGAAACTCTTTTATCGGCATTCACATATTTTAGAAAAATAACCCTTTTTGGCAGTAAGTCTTGAACAGTAAGATTCCTCTTACACAGAAGCTTATTCACAGCACCAAGAGGCCAAGAACATATCCTAATCTTCTTAAAGAGCTCAGACCAAACACAACTTATTTGTACAATAAAGTTGGCAAGCCGCAATCCACCTTACCAATAATCAATAGAAAACGACAAGTTTAATCAAAGAACTTATTAACAAGATTCCACATTTGCGGTGGTCTAAAACTGACTTAAAAATCATCAAAGATGACAATCAATTTCACTTAGCACATCTAGGAAAACTACAAGCGACAAATGGTCAAGAATTATGGCCCGCTAATGCTTTGCTGGGGATGACAGGGACCGACGCTTTTGACATGATTAGTCAACTAGCATTACTATCATTGGCTATTTTGAAGCGGTCATTGTGTCCCAAGTCAGTGTCCAACCTGGACGAGAACATTAGTTAGGATGTCCAGGAAATTGTCACGCGGGTTTTTATGAGGTAAAAATGAACTGTGGAAAGTACGGAAACCATTACTGGAACTTCTAGACAATATCAATCAATCATGATGAATTAATGCTGCAAACGTTGATTGTATTCGGGCTATGAAAATATTATTTTGGAATGGTAAAAATATTAATGTATCGAGACAAAATTGGGTGGTGTAATTACTCCAATGACCATCTGGACATCTGAATTCATGAGGCGAAATACTATTTTTTGAATGGTAAAAATATTAATGAACAGCGACAAATTTGGTGCAATTACTTTAATATCTGAAGACCATCTGGACATGTGACTTCACGATGAGAAAATAATATTTTTCTTCAATGAAAAATCACGTAAGAGCGACAAATGAATGCTGTAAAATGAAGCAATCATCAATCTCATTAAAATCAGATTGTTGTGCTTGCTACCACTGCACGAAGATCTGAGGACATCCTATAATAGGTCATGTCTGCACGAGGGAGTGAGTTGGGTATAAAGCCACTTTGAACAGTATTTCCACTTATATCATGGTGTGTCAGCTTGATAGTGGAGGAAAATCCGAAGTGATGCAGGTTTCAGACGTTTACCTTCAATGCGAAACTAATAACTACATAAGCAAAATGTGTGAATGATTGTGAGTATGGACTTGTGTTGTGTGGTTGTAAATCTATATAACGTTGTTGTCGTTGTTTGTTGTTTAACGGCGCACTCAGCAATATTCCAGCTTTATGATGGCGATGTGTAAATAGTAGAGTCTGGACAAGACAATCCAGTTATTGACATCATGAGCATCGATCAACCCAATTGGGATTTTTCCCAGTCATCATGGAAGCGGATCACATCATCCATTGTATCATGACATCATGCCATTCATGAGTGACGCCATGTCTGTTTCACAACTGTTACAATGTCGGTAAATGTCGATTTGTTGGAGTTATCGAGTATGTAAGGCCCCGAAATTTAACATTTGAAACCTCTGTCTTTTCCACTGTTCCAAACAAAATATTCCGGCTTTAAAATTCAATTACACCCACAAATCTGAAAACACATAATGTTTTCTCCCAATTTACTTACAAATGTGATATTTCATGTCTGCTTCTCATAGCACTTTCCTAACCACAAATTTAAACTAACATACTTTAACTGGACTCAGCTGATTGCTTACAAAATTCCTTCAAAGAAACCCAATCAATTTTATTTAGTGCTCTTCCAATCTAAAACCAATATTATTTCGCATGCTCATAGACTTCTCCAAGACGTGGCATCAATGTTGTTCGTTGTGTGAGGAGTTTCAGCATAGTCACTGTTTAACATGGTCAATGTTGCATGTGTACTTCTTGAAACAGCTCCGATTACCTTTGATGAATTATGAGACCACAGTCACCCTTCTTTGCCCCACAATTGATTAAGAGGTTAGAATTGTTTCAACTTTAGAACCTGTCTTAGACTGAAATTATTGATTTTGTAGACAATTACTTTTTTCTTCCAAGACTTGATACATTGCGTTTGAGCACATGACAGATAGTGTTCGAGAAAGAGCCCCCATGTCAAGTAAGTCTTGCTTTTCTTCACCTAAAGCAAACATGGATACTTTACCTATGCATGTCTGCAAACACTAAGTCTTCTTTATTTATCACGTTAGACAAAATTGAACATTGTTTTATAAACCAAAAAATATTTTTTAAAATATTTTTTTAAATATTTGTAGATAACCAGAATTTTAAGTGTCTTCCTTGTTCTAACCATATCGCTATTTTTTCAGCTCACACAGATACCATGTCAGTTTAACATTGATACCCCACTCAGATACAGTATACTGACTCCGAGCCGACCAGTCCTTGTTTTATGCCCTCAATGCGAAGTGCCAGGCAGGGTAACATCAAGTACTAGCTATTAACTTATTGTGGTATGACAAGCCTGGGGATCAGACCTCTGGCCTTCTGCTCTCTGGACAGATGCTCTATCTACTAGACCACAGAGGCGGACAGTATTTGGTTTTTCACTTCCATTACCAGATGCTTGGAGGCAAAGGGATAGAACTCTACAGTAAATGCAGTATCTGACCACTGGGTCATCTACACTCTGATAGTGTGTATGAGCATGTGACTGTGTAGTATAAATGTTGGATTCGAACCACGCAAGACAGACACTTGAGGCAACAACACTTAGTACTACACAACTCCAATGTCTTGATTTGATTGTTTGTTGTTTAATGCCACACTCAGCAATATTCCAGCTATACGATGGCGGTCTGTAAATGATTGAGTCTGGACCAGACAATCCAGTGATTGACATCATGAGCATTGATCCACGCAATTTGGATACGATGACATGCAGCAACCAAGTCAGCAAGCCTGACCACCAGATCCCGTTAGTCGCCTTTAACGACAAGCATAGTCACTTTTACAGCAAGCCTGGGTTGCTGAAGACCTATTCTACCCCGGATCTTCACGGGTCTCCAATGTCTTGAGGATGGTGTGTATGAACTTGTGGTTGTTTGCAGTACAAAACTGACACAGAACATGCAAGATAACACTTGTAGGCTACCACACTCACCAGTACACACCATGGATGTGTTTGGTTGAGTACAAAGGTGAGATGAGGTGAAATGGGGTTAAATGCCGAGCGCCAGACAGGGTAACAACAAGTACCATCTTTTAAGGTCCTTTGGTACGATGCGTCCGGAGATCGAACCCCGGACCTTCTGCTCTCTGGGCGGATGCTCTTCCACTAGATCACAGAGGAAGTGCGGTTGAATACAAAAGATGGATTTGTGATCATGAAGTAATGAGAAGATGAATGTTCCTGAACGTCACAGTCACAAATATACCCTTGTATGACAGCATCCTGCTAACAAACAAGCCTGGACCTAGCAAACCATTGACTGAAACAAGAGCAACAATCCCCCCAAACAGAACATAATGAAATACCCCAACCAAATCACAGAAACCGTCCACCTGTCAGATAGCAGTGAGGTCTTACTTCAAGCAAAGGTTACTGGGAACCAAATCTTACAAACGTCAATGCCAGAGAATAATCAGTCTCCATTATCTACCGAAACAGAGTCCACTGGGCGTAAAAGGCAAATTGGTGGTGAAAAGTATATTAATGGGTCACTGAGAATCAGTGAGGACACCAGATGTTTGTGAAGAGGGTAAGCCAAAGGGTAAGCAAAGGATCCCATCAGGAGGACAGAGGGAAAAATGGAAATTTTTGTTTTTTGTTTGTTTGTTGTATAAAACTGCACTCAGCAATATTCCAGCTTGTGATAGCGGTCTGTAAATAATCAAGTCTGCACCAGACAATCTAATGATTGACATCATGAGCATCGATCAACGCAATTGGGATAAAATGACATGCATCAACCAAGTCAGCGAGCCTGACCACCCGACCCGTGAGTCACCTCTTACGACAAGCATGGGTTTCAGAAGACCTATTCTAACCAGGATCTACACGGGTCCCAAAACAAGAGGTAAAGTGGTGGATGAGACAAAAATTAAACAGAAAGATATACTTAACATCCTCATCCTTCATCACTGAACTCATGAAAAATTAAAAAAACAACACTTCTCATCAGTACCACAGTGTTGTTCTCAAGCAGGAATGTGTCCACTTGACTATGCACAAAAAGTTCAGTCATACGGCCCTACCTAAACTGTATTTATCTAGACTAACATCTAGTCTCTGAAATGAACACATCTTACATAAAAAAACAGTTGTTCAGTTATCTTAATAAAAATATAATAAAAAGGAGCCCAGTGACTCTCTTCATTTTCAGATACTGATACTGCAGTGATATAGACTTGCCAAACATTATAGACTTGCATGGGCTTTATTTGATATATATTTGTATCAGGGTCTGTAAGACAGACTATGTATTTATCCTGATACCAATTTTCCTCATGAGCTAATTTCTTGAAATAAGTTATAACATAATAAGCATGGCAGAGGAAATAGTTTCTTGGTGCAATAAAATGACAGGATTTCAACATGTTAAGAGAGGTTGTAAATATCGACATGTTTCCATCAATGTCATTTCACATGGGATTACGTCAATCAATTTTATCTCATTACGACAAACAGTTTTTATAAAACAGGAGACAGTGCTGGTTAAAGCCTTAGAGTGCTCGTTACAAGCACACTCCAACATGTCTATAAATATCACCAAGCTTATGGAGGGTGTAATTTATCAATTTACTCTCTCATTAATCCTATGATTTCAGTTGGGGAAAGAAAAATGGACAGGAGGCCTTCTGTCTCTTAGGGTGCCATTTTAATTTTATTTGATGGTGACGCATTAGTGTACTTCATTACAGCTAGGTGTTCTGGTGTAGCTTAAGTCAATGATTCAGGTTTTATGCACAGTCATGTTGTTTGTTTGTTGCTTAAGGCTGCACTCAGCAATATTCCAGCCATGTGACAGTAGTCTGTAAATAATCAAGTCTTGACCAGACAATCCAGTGATTGACATCATGAGCATCTATCCAAGCTATTGGGATACAATGACATGCATCAACCAAGAAAGTGAGCCTGACCACCCGATCCCGTTTGTCTCCCTTTACGACAGTCTTGGCCAGACAATCCAGTAATTGATATCATGAGCATTGATCCACTCAATCAGGACACGATGACATACATCAACCAAGTCAACGAGCCTGACCACCCGATCCCGTTAGTCGCCTCTTATGGCAAGCATGGGTTGCTGAAGATGGTTGGTGTAGAACTAAACCTTGCAAGACTTGCTTCATTTTCCTTAGTGCCTCTTACTTATGCACAGACAACAATATTCCAATGGTTTTGTCCTTAAGCTGAATTATAAGTAACAAGGATGTAGAAAGGATCATAATTTGGGATATGAAGCCAGTGGATCCTGGGGGATGCCAAGGTATGCAACTCTGTGCAGGGTCCAAAAACAAGTAAATGGCTACAAAATATGGATGAGGAATGATGATTGTTGAACTTACCCCATAAACAAATTAGTGAGTGAGTGAGTTGTGTTTAACGCCGCTTTTAACAGTATTCCAGTTACATCACGGCCTGTCAGCTTAATGTGGGAGGAAAACCCGAAGTGATGCAGGTCTCAGACGTTTATCACTTCGGTGAAACCCACGAGCATGGGTATGGTGCTGACAAACCTAGAAACATAATCGGGGCGAACCGGGATTCGAACCCACAATCAAAGGTTTCTGGCATGCCCAAGGGATGCAACTCTGCACAGCGAAAGCGGCGCCTTAGACGACTGGGCCACCTGTGCCCCCCATAAACAGATGAGGTGCTTACGTATAAGTGAGCTCATAGTGTCAAATTGGAAATTATTTCTTGCATGAATGTTTTTGACTGCTCTTTCTGCCAAGTCAATATATATTCATTTGTTGTAAATGAAAGAAGAATAATCTTATTACAGCATATGACTTACAAAATAAATATGGTGACACACTGTCTCCATAGTTTTGAATTCCAAATTTGTATTTTGAGAAAAACAGGATCCATTACCTAAGGTTTCATGGTTTTCATTGAACTTCTGGAGTCTGGAGTCTGGAGTCTGAAGGTTTTAGTTCCATAATGAATTTATCATGTTGCTTGAAAGTGACTGACTATTTGATATTCTGAGGTGGGGGGATTGGGTGTGGGTTAGGTTTTGTGATTTTGTGCGGAGACTAGATATATTTTCAGTTACAACTGCAAAACCAGGTTTGTTTTCAATTAAAACTATGAGGCTAAATTATTTCTTTAAAAACACATTGCAACAATATGATTTTTGTGGCATAGGTGTTTGTTTTCAACAGTCTGTGGGGTAATTATTATTTTTAAAGCATTTTCTCTGACAATATATTTTTTTTAAATGTATAATGGTTGGTCACTAACCCAACAAGAAATATACTGCAGGAAAATATTTTCGCATTTTATAAATCTTGCAACATGAGTCTCAAAGTTAGGTGTGTGTGTGTGTGTGTGTGTGTGTGTGTGTGTGTGTGTGTGTGTGTGTGTGTGTGTGTGTGTGTTTAATGGTCTTAGCCTGTAACCCTCACACATTATACTGACAGGCCATAACAAATTTGAAATACTGTTCAAAGTGGCTTTAGACCCAACAAAACCTAAACAAAGGGTAGTATAAAGGAAACCCTCAAGCAAGGGACTGTACGAACAAACCAAGTATCATAATCAAGTTATCAGGGATTTGAACTGACGATCAGCAGATCCCAGCAGGGCAAAGTACAACATCTCTTCTCCGTGATCGATGGTGGTATGGTGACTAAACCACCTATGTCTCTTGTGAACTTGGTGAAAACACTGACAAAATGTTTGGGCCCCTCGTAACCACCCCAAATAAACACCACATCCCTGAATTCATCATGTCCCAATTGAGTGGATCGAAGATCATGATGTCAATCACTGGATTGTCTGGTCCAGACTCGATTATTTACAGACCACCGTCATATAGCTGGAATATTCCTGAGTACGCCGTTAAACAACAAACAAACAAACAAACAAACAAACAAACAAACACAAATTCAATCCCTAAGTTGAATTGTCACAGTATAACTAAACTGTAGCACCATGTCCATTTTTACTAGAGAGCATCTGCTTGAAGCATCTTAATCCAAAATTCCAGTGTTCTTAATAAGATATAAAACAAGTTCTGATAAAAAACAACATGAAAACATCTCAAGATGTTTGGAAGTGCACCCTGAAAAAAGTTATCAAGAGTTTCTGATGTAATTTTTAGGTATTTAAAAAAAGAAAGAATTTAAATCACTTAAAGGTAAAAACAACGTTCCCTTAAAGTCCAGGTAAAAATCAAAGTATCTGAAGTGCTGATATAGTCAAGTTTTTTATTTGAAGGGCCACTTCTTCAGTCTTATTTTGAAGTCACATCACCAACATTATATCCCAGTGTAGCTGTTCAGATAGATAAGTTATTGGTCAGAAAAATTAACAAAATAAAGAAAAGGTTCTTTGTATGATATGAATAATACTTCAGTTATTTCACAGTGTGTCAGCTTGATGTGAAAAGCTTGAAGTAATGCAGGTCCTAGCTAGATATTTACCACTTTGGGGAAACCCACAAGGATGAGTATGGTGCTGACATACCAGGAATCATCAGACAAATCTGGGATTCAAACCACAATCCTAGGATCCTGCTCAGTGAATGTGTGCCTTTCTGGTTAGACAATAGGTTGGCAAGGTTAACTGGCAATAATACTTTTTTTGTCTCAACTTCCAGAAAGGATTGTGATTTGTGGAATACAAAAAGACCCTGTCTGAACACACAACAATCTTATATTAAACTGTAACCACAGAAAAATAAGTAACTTTTGAATCATGACCAATTTGAGGCTTTTATTTCTTGTATAAATATTTAGTCAAGCTATCAATTTTATCACCTTAAAGATTAAAATTAGCTTCATTCAAACTATTTGGCCATATACATTAAGGTTAAAACTGTTAAATGAAACTTTTGATTGCACTCAGAAAAATGTGAAATGCACCAGAGCAAAATAATACAACCGTGTTCACCAAATTCCCCAACAGGAAGAGACATCGACTAACATCTAAGCTTTGAAACGAAAACGATCTAAAAACTTGTGAAATTGCCATTTAACTTAATTAAAATATAGACTTGCCAAAGCAGTGTAGCCTTGCTTGGGATATTTCGAAAAATAATATTTCGGGGTCTTGTTGAGACAGAGCTTTGTTAGCTACCAGGGATGTTAAATTCTGTAAATAATATCCCATCAGATCACGTGACATATATCTGTAAAGGAGTGAGTGAGTGAGTGAGTGAGTGAGTTGGGTTTAACATCGCTTTTAACAGTATTCCAGTTATATCACGGCATGTCAGCTTGATGTGGGAGGATAGCTCGAAGTGATGCAGGTCTCAAACGTTTATCACTTCGGTGAAACCCACGAGCACGGGTATGGTGCTGACAAACCTAGAAACATAATTGGGGCGAACCGGGATTCGAACCCACAATCATACGTTTCTGGCATGCCCAAGACACGCAACTCTGCACAGCAAATCGCTGCGCCTTAGACAACTGGGCCACCCGTGCCCCCTATCTATAAAGGAAAATGAGGTATCCAATAGAAAAATTTAAGCATACATAGATATATACAAAAGACATATGTGTCCGTTAAAACTGTATTGTATCAATTAATAAAGCCAGTACCCTACAGTATAATCAAGAACTTTCACTTTGATGGAGTTTCATGGAGTATGAACCTACCTAGAATATTGAGTCCATAGTTTGGATGTGCATTTCTTCATTTTCTTCACTATAAAGGGTCGTCGTGAGGAGGTTCTTGAACGGGCATGCAGTTTAACTCTCTGACTTATCCAAATGTACGCTAAATCGCTCAGTTCAAGATAAAAGGGTCTAAATGATCAGAAATAACACTTATGTATTTATTCATGTGAGGGGGCTCCCAGGGGTTCCACAGGAAGGTGGTAGTACTCCCTCAATGTTTACGTCATTTGAAGAAAATAATCTCGTGAAAAATGTATAAAAGTCAAAATATGTCGTTCATACAGTTATGAAGGTCAGTTACGCGGTCATGTGACCAGCCATCATCCAATTTAAAAACTGTATATCGAGTAAACTTCACATAAAAACTTATTGACGCTTAAGGCAAGGAACTCGACTGTACACCTGTGACAGTCATAAGGAAGCAGAACGATACAAGAGATGCTAGATGGCAGGTAGTCATATTAATGTGATCATGAGGTACCCTCATCACCTCACACCTCATCTAATCCCCATAAAATGCCCCCAAGCAGTGATAGCATGGGAATGGTGTTTAATAAATACCATCAACCCCACCTATCCTTAATGCCCAAGAAATCGTGTACTTCTTGTATATTTACACATGATTCACTTAACAAATCGAACAAGCCAGAATGCAATAAAGGATAAACTTGCTATTGTCCAAATGAAATAGAAGTAGGGCTCATGACCATTGTTGATATCAGGAACGTAGTCATCAGGATCACAGGCCCTTTACAAGGTTAGGACAGTGAGTTAAGTGCGAGATTAATGGTTTTATAATGCCCCCTCTTGCTACACCAGAGGACTAAATACACCCCTGACAACTTAATAATGGCCTGATTTACTCTGCATGTTTGAAACTATTGTTTAAGCTCTTCTCTAAAGGAGGCTACAAAATTGTGGAGAAAAAGTTTTGACCTCAAAGGAACTATATGAGATAGTAGTGGCAGGCGTACAAGCTTGTTTTCTATGATAAATGAGGTGCAAGGATCTGTCACGGAAAGTTCAACTTTTGAACTGAATGAATACAGAGGTAGAAGTCCACCTGGACGCACTCCTATAGAAGAAGGCAACATCAACAGAAGTGCAGAACAAATAAACAGATGTAGACAAGGTATTCATTTGAATGACCACAGCAAATGACAACCACTTGGAAGCTATATTTTTCTGATTAAATGATTTTAAGATGAAAGAGTTCAAGAACGCTGTGGTATGTGTTTAAGTGTTTAGAAGGATGAGCTTTTGATTTGGGAGGTAAACATCAGATTTCAACTCTTGATCTTTGGGTCTGAACAGTTTAAGATGATTGTAGATTAATTCCTAATGGATTAGATGGTTGTCTACTGTTAGTGCTGAGAGTTAATGGGGCCATAAATATGTTGATAAATATCTATGATAAATAATAATTTAAATGAGCTCAAAAATGCCTTTCAATGACATTAATAGAATTAATTTTGCTTATGTCCCAGTTGAAAATTGTGAAATCTAAACCTATGTTAAATTACCAGCTTTTGAAATTAGTACCAAGTTAGTTGCCTGCAATCATACTGATCTACCTTTTTACCTTTCAAATATGTACACTATCAACCAAAACTTGTACAAATAATTGGTTTGTGTTGTAATAAAACTCTTATTGTTTTGTATTTTGGTACATCAACATGAAAATATATCACAATTTAAAGCATTCTAAAAATCATCAAAGACAATTGCAATTTCTCTTTTTGGACTGCTTGTGAATTTAGATAACAGTAACAAAACCCATTCCATATTCACAATCTGGACTGTATGATTCCAATCATATCATGAGCAAACTTCCGTGAATCACTCAAATGATACCAAATGTCCACGAAAAGGTGAGCATATCCATCCCCCCTAGGCGGCAGCCAACACAAACACATGCAATGGCAAGTCAATTGTTCACCTTAAAAAACACAGGACAAGTTGAAAAAGGGACATGGGATATCATTTTTGTCACTGATGTGTCAAATTTGGAAATAAGCTGTACATGTTTACCATAAAATATTTAGAAAGTGGCCTTGAACGTTGTAACCCTGTAAATTATACTAAAATCAAATCTGGCAGTATCAAAATTCTTGATCTCAGAACAACACGAAACCATATTCTCAAAATACAAATGCGGATGACAAAATTTACCATCATTTTGACAACACATTGCAACATGAACACAACAGTGTAACCAAACGAATCAGAAACAGGAACCAAACTTGCACACACAAGTGTATCGGGCGTTGATCCTCGACACAAATAACTAAATCATACAACTGTAAACACAGTGCTATTTATTTTCCTGTTCCCCTGCCCACACATCTGGCCCTCCAAACCAACAACGAGTGTCTTCTCCATGACATGTTTGCTGGACAGCCCTGCAGCTTGGATGTAGGCCACAGAGTTAGTAAATACATATTACCACACAAATATGACAGTTTGGACAGTTGTTGTGTGGAAGATAGTTTCGATTATTGCATGCTCTTCTTTTCCAGAATCAGAGATGGGTTTTTATGAGGTTCCCGTTTGTAAATTTTATATAACTGGCACATCCCATCACTCCTTCGACATGGAATGTTAATATTCATCATTTCTTATTTTTGGAACATATCATTTATTTTCTCATCAATCAGAAGGGATATTAACCTCGGAGTCTGAGGTCAAGATCTTGATTCATCATGCCACATAACTTGAAAAACCATTGTGATCAATTATATTCGAAATGATTTCGTAACATATTTTTCTTAAGAACATATTCAAAGTTTATGAAAAACAACCAGCCACTTACATGTTATCGAAAATATTACAATAACGATTAAAAAAAAGCGAAAACAAATCTCTCCAGAACCATAAGAAATCTGTGCTTAAAGCCGAGTCCATTGTACAATTTGGACTATGTGATAAGCATGTGGTGATAAATCATTATCAAATAGTGATGATACCAGGAGTTTGAAAAAAGGTAAGCCCATCGGTGGCACCCATCACAAACACATGCAAAGGCACTGGAACATATGGTACATGCCAAGACATTTGTATCTGTATTGTATTTCATATAATATCAGTATTCAGGTGAACTTAGCAAATATTGGTCTGTAACAGACAACATGATGGTCTTTTCTATATATTATGCAGATCCTTTTCCCGATCATTACCTTCATAATGAGGAGATCTATTCATTTTCTGCTGAAACATTTCTATACTTTTAACTATTCAGTGAAAAAGTGTATAATTTGAATTTGCCTCACTGTACTATGGATATACGGTAAACTATGGTTACAATGAACACAACGGGACCACTAATTTTAGTTTGTTACAATTGTAGTTCGTTATAGGTGAGGTGAGGTGAAATGGGGTTTAACGTCGCGTCCAAGATTATTGCACTTATATAGGGATGTGCATGTACCTGTGTGTGTTTGTGTGGCTGCTTGTACTAGTCCGGACTGATGCCGAATTATAGTGCTATCTCACTGAGATACCATGCCGCAGTTTAACATGAATACCCCACTCAGACACAGTATACAGACTCCGAGCCGACCAGTACTTGTTTTAGCCCATTAATGCCGAGCGACAGACAGGGTAACAACAAGTACCATCTTTTGGTATGGCGCAGCCGGAGATCGAACCCCGGACCTTCCGCTCTCCAGGCGGACGCTCTACCACGAGACCATGGAGGCGGTCTAGTTCGTTATAGGCATGTACACAGCATATATATAGCAAATGGCCTGGACCAAAAAACAGTGTGTTATATCTGTCAGTTTGTTATAAGCATGTTCGTTATAAACATATTTTAGTGTTAATATTTCTTATCATGATTCAAGTCTTTAATTCCAGTTAAGAAGACGTGAATGGCACAGGGTGGCTCTGGACTGGTGTGCAGAGTTACCTACCTTGATTAATTGGGCATGTCAGAAACCTTGTGGGTTAAAAAACCTGATTATGTTTCTAGGTTTGTCTGCACCATACTCATGCTTGGTGTTCCCTAGAGAGGTAAATGTTCAAGACCCCTGTATCATGTGAGGCTTTCCTCAAGCTGACAAACATTGACATCACTTTAATAATGTTCAAAGTTGAGTTAAACCAAACTCACTCACTCACAAATGAATGACAGGGTTTGAGCAATATCGAGTTATGTTAATGAAAGATATCCATTTGTCAAAAGATATGTACTTTCTTTTTCATTAATCCAATGTGTACCATCACTCCATATGAGTGAGTGAGTGAGTGAGTGAGTGAGTGAGCAACAGACAGCTTTATCATGTCTGTGTATAACTTGTCTGGATGAGGCAAATCAGTCACTGAGTGAGTGAGTTGGGTTTAACGCCACTTTTAACAATATTCCAGTTATATCGCGGTGTGTCAGCTTAATGTGGGAGGAAAGCCTGAAGTGATGCAGGTCTCAAACATTTACCACTTCGGTGAAACCCACGAGCACAGATATGGTGCTGACAAACCTAGAAACATGATCAGGGTGAACCGAGATTCGACCCCACAATCATAGGTTTCTGGCGTGCCCAAGGGACGCAATCCTGCACAGCGAATCGTGGCGCCTTAGACGATTGGGCCACCCGTGCCCCCGGCAAATTAGTCATTGAGTGAGTGAGTGAGTTGGGTTTAATGCTGTTTCGTTTTGAAGTTACATCACAGTGGGGTTGCATGACTTGGGGTGACATCCCAAAGTCATACAGGTGTTAGCTGCTTCAACTTCGGAAGATGACATCCATGAACAAACACTGTATGTTTGTATTCCATCAATTATGAAACAATAAATATTGTTTTACAAAACAGGAATCTTTCTTGACAGTTTCTGTCATCATTAATTGACTACAACTTGACACAACATATTAGATTAAGAAGCTGAAAACATAACAAAAACAAAAAAGTAATATTTCTAAAGCGTAAAAAAATATTAATTCTTAAACATAACAAATACAAAAAAAGCAATAATTCCACATTTCAGACACATACATGTTGAAAAAGGACAACGAAACATACCATCCAACAGAAGTATTGGACACATCCAAGTGAACAATCAAATAAATCCTCATCAAATATGTCAAATGATAGCAACGGAAATGCTACGAGTAGAATGTCACCGGCCAATGTGCCACTGGATTCTGTGTTTTTGCATCTGTATGTGTATACAAACTGTTGACACTTCTTGATAAAATATTATAATTATTGCAATGTCAGACAGGGTCACAAGTGAATGTTTTTGTATGGTAAACAATCCAAACAACATAATGTACACACCAGCTGGGATGACTGACAAACAAGCCACATGGAATTTAGCTTAAATAACATGTACGCCAAGATGAAAATGATTTATTTTATAAATAATTTTTTGCAATCCGGGAAAATTACTGGTATATAATAATGGTTAAAAAAATCCTTTTTTTCTTTTTTTTTCAAATTGAATTTCATTTAAGTCTTTCCTGTTTAAGCAAATTTTATTTTTACCAGTATATTAAAAATATTCACGTTTTCTTTATGACGTTTGATGACAATCCGGGAAAATTACTGGTATATAATAATGGTTAAAAAAATCCTTTTTTTTTTTTTTTTTCAAATTGAATTTCATTTAAGTCTTTCCTGTTTAAGCAAATTTTATTTTTACCAGTATATTAAAAATATTCATGTTTTCTTTATGACGTTTGATGACAAACATTGGATTTTTGACACAGCAGAAGAAGAAACTGACTCAAAAGATATAATTTCAATTAAAATCATAGAGCCATGATGAAAACAAAATCACATAAAACTCATGCAAGTCAGAACAGTTCTCATAATGGACCACCACTGTATAAAAAATTACGAATATAGAGAAATGCATCCTGACACTATTCTGCCCCAAGATTCATTTCCTCAAAAGGTGTGATACAAAAGGTTATCATGGTCCCCTGAAAGGAAGACTTACCCTAATTCTTATCCACATATAGGATCATATATCAATGCGACACCACATACAAGATCGGCCATTGTTCAACAAAATAAGCCAAGCAGCTATATAATTGGATCTGAAGATGTAGACCGCAGACCCTTCGTGACAATATTATTCCGATCGGACATTGTGTTGGAATTAGGGACTAGATTTAATTTGATCGGATGAAAATTCATCTTGACCCTTTGAGACGAAAATTGGATTTACACGCGGGGTGTAGGTCTCGTGAGCCGAGGTGAGATGAGTGACTGGCTATGCTTATCAGTCATACATGATGGCGGAATGATGTTTGATCAAGACTTTGGTGCTAATTATCGGATGCTCGCCATCAGCAAGGAGCATTCATAATTCATATCCCAGCATGCACATGGTAAAGCCTATCAGACAATTAAGATGATGGAAGTTCAAACACTGACAAAGCGGCGATCTATTGCCAGTCTTGTCATCAACATTCCAGTTGTGATTGAACCCTTTGAGATAATTGTTAAGATGATTCCCAACTAATATCCTGTCCAGGTTTGTAGGCAATGGTTGGGTTGAGTGTCACCTGTTGTTTGTGTCAGCAAGTTGATAATGTTTCTAAACTCCACAAAAAACAGTTGGGGTTTCAAGAATAATTTTGGGGATATTTTTTGTGTGTAAAGACTGAGAACAAAATTTCATAAACATGTTGCCCAAAATAGACATGTTCCCTAACTTTTTTTGTTCAGTATATTTACTGTTCAGGCAGATTTTCATAATATAACCTTTGAGTGACGTTCCATGGCATTATGACATACCTCAGTGTCCACCAAAGATATGATCATGCTTAATATACTGAACTTATTTCCACGTGGATAAAGGAGAGTACCCCGGTACAACATTTTAGTAACAAATGAATGAAGACATATGTATCAGACACTTACATAAAAAGTACATGAAATCATTATCAAAGCATAGATAGTTAGTTAGAAGGTAATGCACTTCTTATATTGAGATATGAGAAGATGAAGGGATATCTAGAATTTTTTCATCTTAACAAAAACTACCCTTACCTTATTTACAAATAACTGCAAAAAATATTTGAAAGTACTGCTTTGTACCAGGTTTACTTAAGACAAACATGTCATAATTGCATTCCCATCATGGAGAAATAAACAGAAATATCTTTAACAGCCAAATTCAAGAGTCCCAGCATCAATTAAGTTCAGATCAGATCACTACACATCACACAAGACACAACTTGAGTGAATATACAAATCCTAGCAGCTGCGATAAACCTCCAGCACCACTCTCTTGAATAATAATAATAATAATAATAATAATGATGATGATGATAATAATAATAATATGATGATGACGATGATAATAATAATAATAATAATAATAATAATAATAATAATAATAATAATAATAATCATCATCATCATAAGATGATGATGATGATGATGATGATGATGATGATGATGATGATGATAAAAGTGACAAAAACATTTCCATAATCATAATTAATCTCAACTAAAAGCATATTCCATTGTACAATTCCGGCTACATCATAAGCACCTGTTTATGTATCACTATCAAATACTGATGATTTATAAATAAAATAGCATGAACAACATGCATGAAAGTAAATACCTTCAATTACCTTTGAATGACCATCTTACTGCCAAGAAGGAGTGAACTTATCAGCAAATGGTATCCTCAAAAATCCCCTTTGTCTTTGTCACCTAAGTGCCCTTGGTGTTTACAGGGTTGAATACCGCATGCAATATTCATGACGTTTTTGAGTCATACTTACACACAGATTTCTAAGTAATATTCATACACAGATTTCTAAGTAATACTTATACACAGATTTATAAGTAATACTTACATAAACAGATTCACAAGTAATTCTTATATACCCAAATTTATAAGTGATACTTATACACAGATTTATAAGTAATACTTATATAAACAGATTTATAAGTAATACTTATATGAACTGATTTATATGTAATACTTATATAAATGAATTCACAAGTAATACTTATATGAACAGATTTCTAATTAATACTTATACACAGATTTAAAAGTAATACTTATAAACAGATTCACAAATACTACTTATAAGAAGATTTATAAGTAATACTTATATTAACAGATTTATAAGTAATATTTATTTATATGTGGCAGTTAAACAACTCTAATCACTGACATGTGCTTGTCTCTCCGGTCAAGTAGGTCACTGACCAAGGTAATTTTGACCAATTTAGTTATCAGATTTGACCAGTCTTTCAAGAGTTATCAATGTCCCGAGACTCAGGAAATGAAACGCCATAGTAGATGGTAAGAAGGACCATAGGTGGCACAGTACAAGAAGTGATACTAATTACCACGTGTCATGTCACAATCCTTAAGTACACTGATAAATCTACCTATGTCCTTTCAATGGAATACGTTTCATCACACAAACTCACGTCAGATTCGTTTCCCAGTTCCTAAACACAAAATCAGCCCGTTGACATCCTTCAGGTTGATGAAAGAGCAAGCATGTTATACCACCAGGACATGACAGTGTCAGTGACATCAGCCATGATGCCGTCCTCTACATGTGTGTCCAGTTGAGCACTACATCAAAGGGAGACAGGACAGGTGCTTGCTGTCCATGGGAATTCTGGTCCAGTTATTCTTGGACTGTATTACATCTCATAACTAACAACCAATCTGTTACACAGTAAAGTGAGGGTCTACTTTGAAATGTTTTATGGTGCATTGAGCTGCTTATAGCTGATGCTGGCCAATAAAGTGCAGACACTAAGTAGCCATGACAAGGTCCAGACAGTCACTTATCGTAAAGACCATCTTATATTAGCATTATTATGTAAAGGCAGACAAATATTAATTCATGTTTTTGTTTATGATTTTCTTGTCAATATGTCAAGAAGAGACACAATAAACAAAATATTGTCAAGGTTGATTTGAGTTCAGTTTCCTAACTGGATTGGTAGAGTACAAGTCATGAGAAAGAATAGCAAGCCATAAAAACTAGCATATTCTTTCGGAAACACAACATTTTTTACTAATGTAAACATTTAGCTCTGGCTCATCAGTAAATCGACCGCCTCCGTGGTCTAATGGTAGAGCGTCAGCCCGGAGAGCAGAACGTCCAGTGTTCGATCCCCGGCCGCGTCATTCCAAAAGACAATAAAAGATGGTACTTGTTGTTACCCTGTCTGGCGCTCAGCATTAATGGGCTAAAACAAGGACTGGTCGGCTCGGAGTCAGTATACTGTGTCTGAGTGGGGTAGTCATGTTAAACTGCGGCATGGTATCTCAGTGAGGTAGCACTATAAATCGGCATCAGTCCGGACTAGTACAAGCAGCCACACACACATACACGTGCATGCACGTCGCTATATAAGTGCAATAATCTTGGACGCGACGTTAAACCCCATTTTACCTCACCTCATCAGTAAATCAGAAAATATATGGATCTGACCAAATGACATGTGAAAACCCTAAGCACAACCAGAGCACCCATCCTTTTGAAATAACAACAATTAAATTTTACATGCTGAATCACATTTCCCAACAAGTTCAAATATTAATATGTGAAATAAAGCATTCGAAAACACATCAGTACACAGTAATGAATGAAATTAAAAACTCATGTTCCAGAAGGAAATCCAGTTTATGAGGGTTCAGGGAAATATGAATCCATACCATGGGTAGATATTAAGCCAAAATGTTGAAAATATGATATTGTATCTCTGATCAGAGGCTCACCATTAAAATCCCTTGTACTGGGCATGTGATTCATCTTCTTCTGCAAATTTAACTACATATTACTTCTTAATTTTCAAAACATTCTGTAAAAACACAAAATTGCAGAATTTAACTCCTCAAAGCTATTAGAAATATTTTTTTCTACTTTCCCCCTTCCTCTCTACTTTCCACCTCAAACCATTAACACTTTTATTTTCAAACACTTCCACAGATGAGTAGATCATATCCTGTTTTCCTACCAACATTTACCAAAATTTTAGTTTTTTACACAGTGTAGTCCCTCGCTTACATAATTCTAACTAAAATATCCTATAAAATGTATGTTCACTCTTTACCACAACTAATGTCGGTCATATTTTGGGAAACATCACTCAGGAAATATCGCTAATGACACTTGTAGTATACTGGAGCCAGGACTGTTATCCATCTCTTTAAATGCCGCCATCTCAGATACTGCACTGCTGGGTGTCTGCAGGGCTGTGATGGTACTTGGGTAGAGAACATCTACCGAGGCACACACACTACCTACCAGACACCACTCTTTATTTGGAGGAGTTATTACCATAAATGATGTTCTCCTTAAGTACTTTGTGTACATGGAAGGGCCACTTTCCCATTGATCTCCACAAGCGACAGATCTAGTAGCAACTGTTACGTCAGCTGAGTGAGTGAGTGAGTTTATATGCACTGAAAGGCTGTGTCCCGACTGATCTTAGCTAGCAGATATAGTGGGTGGGTGAGAGGGTTTGAACAGAACAAAACTCAAAATACTGAGAAGTTGTAAACAGGAGAGCATAAGAATATGTTCCAAAAGTTTCATTTTCAAACTAATAAAAATAATTATACAGACAAGTTATTTTTTTGTTTTGTTTCTTAATGGAAATGATGTTGAATGGCTAATCAAGTGAGTGAGTGGGTGAGTTAGTGAGTGAGTGAGAGTGAGTGAGTGAGAGTGAGTGAGTGAGTGTGTGAGTGAGTGAGTGAGTGAGTGAGTGAGTGAGTGAGTGAGTGAGTAGGTATGTGAGTAGGTATGTAAGTGGGTGAGTGAGTGAGTGAGTGAGTGAGTGAGTAGGTATGTGAGTAGGTATGTGAGTGAGTGAGTGAGTGAGTGGGTGGGTGGGTGAGTAGGTATGTGAGTGAGTGAGTGAGTGAGTGAGTGGGTGGGTGGGTGAGTAGGTATGTGTGTGAGTGAGTGCATTTTGCAGTAGTCACAAATAACTTTTATCCAACTACCTACGGTATAAGAGCATAGTTTTATGTATTTTAACAATATTCCAGGTACAGTTGGAGATATACACTTAGTAAATGAGTTCCCATGTTGGGAACAGGAACTGAACCAGGTCTTCATTAAGATGAGCGAACTCCTTAACCACTTGGCTACCCAACCACCCCAAAACTATCTATCATATTATAGCTTGACTGATAGTATGGTATTATCTGATGTTAGCAACTATTTTTATGAAAAATTAATTGTCTACATTTGGTTTGTCATGCAATATGTTACACTCACTCTGCCATAATTAAAAACTTGCTGGAAACCCACGACTTCTGTAATACATACAAAAATGTGGACAAACTTATATAAATGATGATATTGATGTAGAGAATCACAGTGTGAAGAAGTTTCTCAAAGGGATGACTTTGACAAACAACACTTGTGATAGACTGGTTAGCAATCTGAATCTGGTAGGTGTAGATATCCATGATTAATTTCAGACATTAGGCCATCTTTTTCATCTGACAAGCAAATTCCACAAACACGTCTCTAGATCCTTACAACACTCCACCAGAATGACAGTTACATATCCAAATCTAAATATTCTTAAAACCAACAGCCATCACCTGGTCAAATATACCCTCAAACCAGGATTTTTACTTTGACGTCCACTTTACAATGTCATGACGATAACCGATAACCGGGCAGCAGCCATTAAATTTTTAGGAGGGGGAGTGTTAACAGGCCTGTGTTTAAATAATTTTGTTTTTTTACGAACGAACATCTAAGCCATCAATTATTGGAAATAAAACAGCATGCCCTTTTCTTGCAGACTATATTAAAGTCATTTTTATTCATATCCCAAAAATATCCCCCCCCCCTTTAAAATCCAGTGGTTGCAACCTAAGTGGTCTGACCCCTCCCATTGACTGTCCCATACATTTGTTTACATTGAGAGATCTATCGAGAATGTCTATTGTTCCGTCACGGCTATCATTTCAAAGTTGCTAACTTTGTCAATTGGATTTACCAAGTTGCTACCCTGCTATGACAAACATGTTAGAATTTGCAAGGAGCAAACACAGGGCTGTTTTTAAAATCAACATTACCAGGGCGGCAGATGAGGTTTCAATAACAAACGATTATAAAACAAGTTATGGCAAGAAATTCAGACATGAATGAAAAATATCTGCAAGAACGGAGATTGGATCGTGCAAATCAAACCTTGTTTAAAAGGTCCTGGGGTTAAATTTGCAGGTCAAAAGGCCAGTGAAGTATCCTATGGCTATTTCACAGCCCTGCTTTGATACTCTGAAACATAATGTCTACAGCACAAGTGTATATTTTTAAAGCTTACAGTCCAATTTTGTCTTCGCAGGGGTGAAGTGGCGTTTGTATAAATGCAACACCTGCTATATGATTAACGTCTTGGATTACGCTAAAGAACATCGCAAAACACCGATTAATGCTTCAATTTGTGGAGTAGGAGTTCCCTACCAAACTCTTTATACAAAGGTGACATTGTGTATTTTTCATGATAAATTTTTGTTAAAGTTTTCATTACTTGAAAACATGATCAGGTGGAAACAGTTTGATGATCAGACGAGCATGGGTCGGTGTAGATCAGTTTAGCCTATGGGTAACTTCCTGATTTGTTATTTGATGCGTGCTAAAGGGTTATGACTGATGATTACTAAAGGGGAACTGTAGTCTCAGTCAAAGAGGCAGCCTCAGCAAGTTTGCTTCAAGAACCCCCCAAACCCTTTGAAAACCAAATGCTGTATGTTAATTGTAGGCAGTAAAATTGACTGAGAGAGGATTTTGATATTTTAGACCCCTCCCTTTTAAAAATACTGGATCCGCCCTTGTTTATCTTCCAAAACTGACTCCCACAGGAGATATCGCTTCAATGAATTGCATGCCAATGCCTTGCAGACCATTGTGATGAAACTGGTTATCATGACATCACAATGAAATGACATCACTAATCTCTTTGACATTTAAGCTTTATTTTATACTCAACGAAGACACTGGTTATTGTTTACAAACTGAAAAGTTGGAAGAATGATTTTGGATGATAACAAGAATCGCTATTGATCACATTTCTGTGTTTACTTGTGAACTGAAACAAACACCAACAGAACCTGTGACATCATCACCTTCACATTTCGCACGTTATTTTCTGACATTTTAATTAACAATGCAAAAATATCCACATCAAAGTTGTCTGATTCTACATTCATCATCTTTATTATCATGGCTTTGTTTCAAAGCCTCAAGACACTCCAATTACTCTCCCAGAAAACTGCACAAGATTAGATCGGGAAACTACCAACATCATCCATTTTAAAAGCGCCTTAATTCAACCTAGCAGGATTTGAACAAAAACATAAAAACACAAACAGCAGTGAGAAGATTGTGTGACTTGATAGTCATGTTACCAATTACAGGACAATCCCTGACCTCTCCTTAATTAAAATGACCTCTAATATCCTTTGTTTTTCCTTCCCAACCATTAACACTGTGTTGATTTCCCAGATTCTGCAAGCGGAATTTCAAGGGATGTAATGGCAAAAATGTGACTCACCACGTCTTGAAGGATGTTTATGTCCACATAAAGTATTCTCATGATTCTGTTTAGATTATAACACCATGCTGACATCAAAGCCAATGTCCAACACTGATTTCATTCTATGAAATTTATCTGTGAATATCAATGCTAGCATGATCACACTGGTTACAAGGGATAAAAACACTATCGTCAATACATGCTATGATGTGTGAATATTATTGCTGGCATTGTTGGATCTAGCCTTCAAATCTATGTGACCTACCCAAGAGAATTCTGACAAAAGCAGTTAAACAAATTATTTCAATTTGGACACAATTCAGACCAAAGCCTCGAGTTGTGATTAAGTTTTGAAGAAAAGAATACAAATACATTTGATAAAAGAGCAGAATGAAGATTCCAGAATGAAACATCAAAATGCTGACTGATAATATTTTATAACCCAAATTATATTTCAGTTACTCGAGGTTACTTGATCGCTAAAATACAATTATAAATAAGATAAGCTGAACGTTTGATTATGTGAAAGTCAATAAAAACAAATACATCAAATTTGAAAGCTGGGTACCAAGCAGGATGTTATCTCAAATCATTCATAACAAAACAGGTCGCTAGAGTGTCTCACAGTCCCTGATCAATATTATTTCCCTTTAGCCCAGCCTTACTGCCTGATGAAGCAAGTCTAGATTTTCTACACGTTCTGGATGTCTAATATCACTGGATGTCCAATCTCACTGGGGCTCCTTTTCAATGTAAATGAAGTTGCTTGTTTTGTATTAAAATTATATATTTTCAGAGACAAAGCATCAGTCTAAACAGGTTACTGGACTAAATATTGATTACAAAACAATTTCAGTATATCACAGAACATCAGCTTAATGGTTGGAGAAATCATAAAGTGATATATGTCGTAGATAGTTATCTCTATGGTAAAAAAAATTCTGCAGACAAATCTAACCTCTTTGAAAACGGTTGTGATATATATACTGCAAAATATTCATTGAGATCACTGACACTGGGACCGATAGACGAGTTTCCCATGCCGATGACATCCAAATAATAAGTGATCACTTCAGAGTACCAAGGAATAGCAGGAACATTAGTGTAAGTCTTATAAGGAATCGATTTAGCGATCCTCATCAATATTTTCTTATATCCAAACTTATCAAATTCACAGCTGACTGTACATGTCCTAATTGACAATTTTTGCTTTATTTTTTTTATGATTCTTTCCTCAATTTTAAACACAAAAAAGCCAAAATCTTGCATTCCATTGCAGAAATACTTACCTTAAGTTTTTACTTAACAACTAAATCAACACTTCTTCAGGAATAAAAAACATCAGTCTTTTTATCCACAACCATTTTCAAACTGATAACGAGAATACATGAATACCTATGTTTTGTAGTTTCATTGACAATAACCTCTGTTTAAACCAGACCTCATTCAGTAATTGTCATCTACACAGGCCTTAAACAGGGAGGTTAACATGACCAAAAGTGCAAACAAATCAAGTTATAGGGAAATTAACACTCTCAAGACACCCTGTTCTGTAAATACAAAATAATAAAATGTCTTTTGACAGACCAATTTGCATGTGATGCCCAAAAACTTGAAATCATCAAAGAGCTTTGTGAAAGAGAAGTTGCCAATTAGATATCATGTTTCAAGTATGCCTAACACATGTAAATTACAGTAATAAAACAACATGTCAGAAATCAATAACAGCATTATGACCATATAACCGGAGGACGCTTCTCAACAAATCGGTTTCTATTCAACAGGAAACATTAAAGTATGCACATGCTTGTAAACGATATCAGAATTAGGCGACAAAATACAAACAGGATAAAATCAAGGTTAAATTTTCCTCAACATGACTGTCATGTTCATTATTTGAATGACAAGGACAAGCACTGAAAACCTTCGTAATGATCATGGTTTATTTGCCGCATCCATAACCTTGTCAGGATGAGAATAAAAACATGTTAATGTGCTTAGAACTTGGATGTGACAGGGAGAGAGGGGAAATAACCACAGGCAAATAGGCACTGATTTGATGAAGACATGTTAATATAAACTACAGGGGATAGTGACATTCTCCAAACAAATTCTGTAAACCAATCTACCGTTTATCAGCCCTTTTGTACATATAGAGCTGTTGAGCCAACAGACACACTACAGTGATACTGCAAAGCCAAATTCTCAAGAACGGTAAACAAGTGGCGTTGAATTCCTTGACTGATATCGAACACGTACAGCCATAAACTATATAGAGCTGGTCACTGTGTGGTTCGAGTTTACACAATCGTTTCATTTTCAGTATTTGTGTCTTCCCCATCTTCCTGTCGACACCCTGGTCAAACATTATTTCAGGGTCAATATGGCCACCTCTAGGTCAGGTTCAATGAGTTTTAATTAATGAGGAGGATTGTGTCCTTGTAGAAATGTTGATTATGTCTGTAACGCTGTGACTAATATTATGATCTAAGAATGGGTAAATATCATTATTGAACATTGATGCAGTGAGGCTGATGGGAGATGCTTGATGGACTGGATGATTCTGGAAACACAGTAAATGGAAGAAAATATATTGTTTTAAACAACAATTATGCAGTAGTTGAAAGTAAACATTAAACTCTAAATGATCTTATTCAGCTGAGGCGGTCGGGTAGCCTAACGGTTACAGTGTTCACTCACCACGCCGAAGACCCGGGTTTCATACTAAAGAAGTTGTTATCCATAAAATTGTGTCTATCTTGTCATCCGTCAACTTCTAAGTAATGCCTATCAAACAAAAAAAAAAAAAAAAAAAAAACCCTCTATTTTTTAATTATTTAATTTAAATATTGAACCATATAGATTCATGTTTTAAGTGAGTTAGGTTTTATGTTGCTTTTAGCAAAATATCAAGGCGGGGGACACCAGACATGGGCTTCACACATTGTACCCATGTGGGGAAATCGAACCCAGGCCTTCCACATGATGAGTGGACACTTTAACCACTAGGCTACCCCACCGCCCCTCATGATCCATTGTAAGACTAAGTGGGAGGTGGCGGACGCCTCAATCTGTGTCATATTTCCTATTAATGCCACATCTTTCAATTTGCGCTTGCTTGAAATCATTTCAAGATTTGTCAATACCATACCCGTGATGATTTTTAAGATGATGAATGGCAAAATGCAATGACAAAAAATATATTAGAAATTTTCACCAACACTTGCTTGTCAAAGTTTGCCATAGCTATTTGTCTATTGCTAACTATGTTTAACAAAATCAGCAATAAAAGATAAGCTGTACCCTTCAATTCAATGTACGTCAGTTTTAACATGGGTGGTAATTTATAACCCCCTATCATCCCTTACAAATTACCCATAGGCCAACAAAATCTATTTACTGCAGATAAAAAGTAACAAGTTTTGATAGCAATGTCTTCAGATGAAAAGACTCAGACCTCTTTATCAGAATCTTAATACCTGTTTTTGCCAAGAAGTTAAAATATTTGGCAATTTGTGATAAAACTGTCATTCACGGCAGTAAAGCTATCAGCAACATCTCAACACTGAAAAAGGGCCCTTGCTGAATAAAAGTTACACTGAAGAAGGAGATGATTCATGGCTTGTGTGGCTAGAGGGGTTGAGTGGGGTGAGGGTCAAATGGCGGAGCCCTACAAGTGTCGATTTGCCATATATATTTGCCATCCAGTAAACAGAAAGTAGTCCTACGCCATGACTGGAATATGAATATATATATATATATATACCCATATATATATATATATATATATATATATATATATATATTACTAAAAGCCTAGGCAAGTGTAGATCAAACTAAACCAAGTCTAGTATAAAACATAAGAGGAGAGGTTCTTTTGAAAAACAAATTACAAATATTTTAAAGAAATGTTTTTATAAACTAAGTGTTAGTCTACACAGAATGGTACATATGTCTTTGAGTGAACACATCAATAGGATATTTAAAGTAACTAATGTTGCAAACAGATTTGTTATATGAAAGACGTTAATCGTAAAAAATAATTGAGTACGTTGACTGAATAGCATAAATCATGAAAGAAAGAAATGAGCTTAATGATAAGGAAGAAAATATATGGATGTCAGTTTCTTTATTATGAGGAACACAACATTTCGGAGTATGTGCTTTCTCCTTCCTTGGTGATGAAGGAGTAAGCATATACTCCGCAACGTTGTGTTCCTCACAATAAAGAAATTGACATCCATAAATTCTCTTCCGTATGTGTATCACTTCTAAATGCCTTTCGAAGACCTGAGCTTAATGATGTTTGCCTGCAAAGTCTTCAAAAAACAATTCTGACTCAGTTCAGTTTTGTATTGATTTCTCTTTAAAATATTGCAGATAATTATGATCAAGGTTCACTTGTTTCAGAAGTACTGGTGTAATTTCATGAAGTAAACTCTGTGTTTACAGAACCATAAATGCTCTTTCTTTTTCTAAAGGAGGAGAAAACAGAACATGTTTTTCATCTTGTGCTCCTTCTTAGTTGTATATTTGTACAATTTTGTAAGTTTAAAATCACGATGAAAGTGTATGATTCAACTGTCAAATTGTGGAAACAAGTTTGTTCATTTTTTTATTTTTCATGTTAGTTTTATACAGGGTTCCCTATCTATTGTAAAAATAATATGAAACATTTCAGCCAATAACAAAAGAGAAATACAAATTGTTAAAACTTAACCTAACTTCCTCGCCTTGTAACGCTTTGTCAGAACTTTTCGAGAAAAATATCAAATCAATGTAAAACATCTGTGAAATATATCAATGCAGATTCTATATCACCTGATTCAGTTCTTTCTGTTAAATGAATATAAATCTTGGATGCTGTCACTTTGACTGAGGTGTGTGTCCTTTTCAGTGGTAATTCTGCAGTTTATCAGAAACCCTTCAACATAAGAAACATTAAACTTGAATACTTATCACATATTTCTTTCCTTTTTTAAATCTGTGTAATATCTTATATGTCTAAAAATGCAATAAAAATTGAAAAGGAATGTTTCAATTACTATGGTTTTTATGGCGAATTTTTCACTTATTGTGAAACTGTGAGGCATTTATTACATTTGTATTATTATGAAACTTGTTCCAGGGCATAGCTGTTGAATATTATACAAATAATTACCTTTGGTGAGGTAATTATATGAAAACAAGGGTCCAATTCCTGAGTGGTTCTGACCAAGGCTGCAGTTGATTAACCTTCTCCCCTGCCCAGTCAGTTTTCACGATTAGGTCACCATTGAAATTTATTGTTTCCACTACCAAAGCTTTGGTTTGGTTTGTTTGTTTGTTATTTAATGCAGCACTCAGAAAAATTCCAGCTTTACAATGGTGGTCTGTAAATAATCAAGTTTGGACCAGGCATTCCAGTGATTGACATCATGAGCATCGATCACACAATTGGGATACGATGACATGCATCAACCAAGTCCACAAGCCTGACCACCCGATCCCATTAGTTGCCTCTTACAACATGCATAGTCGCATTTTATGGCAAGCATGGGCTACTAAAGACCCATTCTAACCCGGATCTTCACGGGTTGCTTCATTATGAGGCAGATATGAATGACACAACAATAAAAATAACCATCCAGTTGAATTACACTCATTAGCGTGAGAAAGTATCTTCTAAGTTAGTGATAAGTTAGCGAGATGGTGATGTCATTGTGATACAAGATTTGTTGGTGAATGCATCTAGGCAATTTATCAAAATGGAATGGAGAAATAATACATTGGTTTTTCGAGGACGTGATTTAATTGGATCAGACACTAAGATCTAAAACTAAATAGGATAGTGTTGTCTACAAATATATCGGCTTAATTATCAGTGTCACATTCTACCGGCTAGCCTTTTCTTTGTTGTCTATTCTGGTGAAAACATCCAATATTGGAAATAGTTCCTTGCAAACTTCCTTACAGTGGAACCTTCTTGTTCAGATGAAAATCCTTGACAATTTTACAATTAGGGACATGGATGCTTCATTGTTTTTAAGACGCCACAATAAGAAGGATTGAACCCTGACCACTGGATCCTGGCAGCAGTAAGGGACACAACTCTGCCAAGTTCAATCACTGTTTAGGCTACCTGGCCACCAATGACCCATTATAGCTGACAAGGTGATGGCTATGAATTCTAATCACAGAAACAAACTAACTAATACCTTACAGGTGTAAGGAAGAAAGACTGAGATCAGGCTTTATGTCCTTGGTGATCTTTAAATAGACTGCCTCCATGGTCTAGTGGTAGAGCGTCCGCCCATAGAGCGGAAGGTCAAGGGTTTGATCCTCGGCTGTGTCATACCAAAAGAGGTTAAAAAAGATGGTACTTGTTGTTACCCTGTAACTAATGTTATATTTGGGATAACACTTTGCCATACACAATGCCATTTAGAAAGTGGTCAAATGTAACTAATGTTATATTTGGGATAACACTTTCTTAGTAAAGTACTGATTCTAGTACTTTTTTGGGTTGAGTCCCGTCCGGGATTCGAACCCACACCTGCCAGGGTGAGGCACCTAATCGCCAGCACACAAAGTCAGCGATCTAATGATATGTGTTCGCAATGTCAAGTTCCAAATGACTCCAGCAGAAAACTGATCAATTTATAACATGCCACCCTTTCATTAAATACCATATGCTGTGGCACATATCACCTTCCACAAATAATTTAACTCTCTAAAGTGCCACTCTTCTTCAAACACCATCCTCTAAAATTCCTCCTCTCTATAAACCAACTGACAGTAATTCACCTCTCTGTAACGCCACCCTTCTATATCACCATCCTCAATAATACTATCCTCTATATGCCATTCTTCATAACACCATACTTTAGAGTGAGTGAGTATAGTTTTAACCCAGTTTTAGCAATATTCCTGCAATATCATGGCAGGGGACATCAGAAATGGGCTTCACAAAAGGTACCCATGTGGGAAATTTAAACCAGGTCTTTGGTGTGATGAGGGAACGATTTAACCATAAGGCAAGCCCACCGCCTCCCAATTAATACTTCAGAATACCTGTCCATAAAACCATTCTCTATAACACTACCAATACTTAAGGCCACCCCATGACATCACTCTAAAGAGTTAGTGTCTCCTCCCACAATACAAGTGAGTGAGTGAGTGAGTGAGTGAGTGAGTGAGTGAGTGAGTGAGTGAGTGAGTGAGTGAGTGAGTGACATCCTCCCGAGGCAAGGGAGTTTTCACCCTTGCCGAACCAGGCTGAAATTTCTGGGCTTGATCGTAGCACCACCAGTGGTTATTACAAGTTGTGTCCCTTTTATGCCTCTCCTATTGACCAATCAGATTCCACCACTTGTATCACTTGCATTTGTTTCAAACAAAATGGTGGCCCCCAGTCAAGGCAATCTGATCAATAATCAAGATCTATATTTTGATAAAACGGGTCTTACATCGCAAAGTTCATCAAATCACGTGAGCACCTTGATAAAAAACATGAAAAGATTTGGAAAATATCTGTTGATGCCGAGTTGGAAGTGCATATGCTGTGCAAATCCTGTAATCAAACGAAATCTGCATGACAGTTTATCAACCGATTTCCTTATGTGATTTTGATTGGACTGTGCATAGACTCGTTAGTTTAGCCAAAATATAACTCCATAATACCAGCCTAGTTCAGCAACTGGTCTTTTAAAGTCACTTAACTCACTTGCCTCGGGAAGATGTTGAGTGAGTGAGTGAGTGACTGAGAGTTTTTGTTTTTATTGTTTTATAGTTTTTATTATTTCCAGAGGGTTCAGACTCTACATACTCTCTCATTGCTGAAAATATGATGACAAGTGTCCATTTTGTATGACACAAGAAGTAGAGTTTGAGATTAGGATATTTACCCATGTTTGCATATAAGTTTCAAAACCAAATTTATCTGGAACCTTCAAAATGAATCATTTAGAAAGGCTTTTTCAAAATCAATTACTACCAATAGGCCTTTCTTCTTTAATCTTTTTTTTTTGAACATGATGTCTTATACAAGTCAAATGTTTTCGCTGAAATACCTACCTTAGATAAATCCTGTCTGGTTATTGTGGATAAGAAGATCCAGTGTCTTTTTTATGCTATTTATTAAACAAGTGCTAATAATCTTACATAATCATAGCATTCAAAAGAGAAATAGGTCTCCAATTTTTAACAAACGTCTATCTTTATTTGGTTTTTGAATGCATGTTATAACTCCTCTATTCATTGTTAAACTCACAGAGTTGTTTTTGAAAGAGTCCTTGACATAGCGATAAAACCAAATGTTAATGTCTTTCCAAAAATATTTGAAAACTTTGAAAAGATTGTTATTTAAAGTTGGAGTGGTTATGTCTTTTAAACAATCTAAACCCGCAATGTCAATATCGTCTATCAACTTGTATAATTTTTCGTAAAGGTTTTTCTGTTCGGATATTATTTAAGAACCATCAGTAATATCCTCACCTTTATCAGTAATAATAGTATTGATAAGTTTATTTGTTTAGTGCTTGTGTTCTTAGAGGCCAAAGTTATAAGTTGGTTTCTCTTCTTCGTTTTTCCACTGTATCCTATTACAGATTTGAATTCCTCTCATTTCTTCTTTCATAATTTCAAGCTCTGATTTTCGTTCTGACAGATTCAATAACAATGTTTTGCTAACGTTTTGAAAGTCGTTTCTTATTTGTGTTTCTAAAACCAATATATCATTTTTCTATTTCTATATATTGTTTCTCTTTTATTTTTTTCAAGTGTGTAGAATATGATATAGTTTTCCTCTTACTTTCATAACAAATGTCTCTCAGAACAGCGAATCAGTAATCGTAAGATCTAAAGTTTCGTTGGGGATATTTTTAATACCTTCATTATCATATTTAGGATCTGCCTATTCACGTTTAGTTTCATCTAAAATATCTATTACCATTGCTGCATATTCATCTTTTCATAGTAATGATGTATTGAACTTCAAATATCCTCTCCCCTTTTCTTTATTTTGTTGATTGGATAGCGACAATGTAATGGCGGAGTGATCGGTTTTGTAGCCGGGTAAGATAGAAGAACGAACCGTGACATTAAAAGGATCTGCAGACACCAGAAAAAAATCTTGTCTAGCTTGTGGACGAGGGTTGTTTTTCCACCAAGGAAATGTATTGTTGTTCAGATGTAGTTCTCTCAATGGATCTATTAGGTTAATGATTCAGTTTTATATAAGACTAATTTTCTTGCATTAAGATTATTGATATTTCTATAGTTTTGAAAGGATCATGGACAAAGTCCCAATCGCCACATATTACCAAGGAGTCATTACCCATGTCATCACTTTATTTCAAATAATATTTTGTAAGACAAAGGGTGATAGGAGTGTGTATCATACACTGTGGTGAATGTAAGTGAGTGAGTATGGTTTTACGCCGCTTTTAGCAATATTCCAGCAATATCACGGCGGGGGACACCAGAAATGGGCTTCACACATTGTACCCATGTCGGGAATCAAACCCGGGTCTTCGGCGTGACAAGCGAACGCTTTAACCACTAGGCTACCCGACCGCCCCTGTTTTGTGAATGTAAACGTTATACCATCAACCATAATGTCTAAAATAATATGATTACCATTGTCGTCTACACAAGTGTATTTTATATTCAAAATTGTTATTGAAGAGGATTGTGTCAGTCAGTCAGTCAGTGGGCATGTATTGAAGATGACATATAGTGTCCTCATCAGGTAACAACAGCTTTCACTGTGACATTTACTTCAAAGCAAATGAACAGATACATGTCACATTAATTCCTCAAGACTGTAACTGATATCCCCCTTTTGTTACAAGGATTGAAATAAGAGAATAAACACAAGAAAGAATCTCTCCAAGCTTGAAGTGACACCTGGAATATGCCAAGCGAAAAGAAATTGAAAGAGTAAAGTATCTGCAAGAAAAGATCAACCTGATAAATATTTTGTTAACTGCAGGGTTACGTCCAATTTTCCAGCAATTGTGTCATTGGTCTAAAATGTCTCAATAAGGTCGACCCATTTTCTGCTTGGATTACAGATCTGCCTATTCGAATATCGAGCAAAATGAGGACAAAACATTATCTGTTTTTTTTAAATTTCACAAAAGTTTTTTGGGCTGGTAACTGCAGTGTCAGTAGATAAAACACATTGCAATATTCAGCTGAAGCCCCCAGAGAGTATCGAATAGTTACAAAAATGTCCCCAAGAGCTAAGTGACTCACCTGGTACAAATATGTAAATGTTTTGGTATACACACATGCACCGGAATCACAAATCAAACAGCAAGGTTGAATTGCTTCCACAG
This sequence comes from Haliotis cracherodii, assembly GCF_022045235.1. Taxonomy (NCBI): domain Eukaryota; kingdom Metazoa; phylum Mollusca; class Gastropoda; order Lepetellida; family Haliotidae; genus Haliotis; species Haliotis cracherodii. The sequence goes on along the minus strand of NW_027266341.1, from coordinate 21,816,564 downwards.
ATATTTGTTAAATATGCCATTTTAATCATCTACAACAGCTGAAGATGATGCCTATCTAGAGTGAGTGTGTTCGGTTTAACACCACTTTGAACAGCTATAGCTAGTATTCCACTTCTATCACAATGTGATAACTTTACGTCACAGGAAAGCTCAAATGATGCAGGTTGTTCCAGTTTACTATTGTGGTAACAAAAACAGGCACGGGTACGGTGTTGACGAACCACAAATCATAATCAGGGCACCCTGGGATGAGAATTAACCCATAAACATCAGATTCTGACACACCTAAGGGCTGCAACTCTGCACCGCAAACTTGGACAACTTGGCTACCTGGGCATCTTATTTGTATGAACGATCATTATCATTCATCATTCGTTCTGCTCAGCCTCTGGGTCTGATGAGAAATATCTCTGTGTTTTTATTTCAGTAGGATATTCAAACAAGTTTATGCCAACATATTGTTCAATATCTATCTTGAGGCCTGAATAATTTTGTGCCATTTTTGGTTTGAAAAAATAAATAGTTCCTGGTAACTTTATCACACATTTTTGAAAACGGAAATATGTTTTTTGGCAAACATCATCAACAATGGCTGTAGTTGACTGGCAACCATGAAGCCTGAAAAATACTGAATCCACTCAAGATATTCAAAGTTTTTAGCACTCTAGGCCAATTGGGTTTGGGGAAAGATTCTTTTTAACATTTTTGGGTAGAAAATGAAGTGTTGATGTATTGAATGAACATACTGAAGTCCTTATGGTCTGGCTCACCAGTTTCATCAACAACAAACTGTTCTAAAAAAATGCCTGGGGTCCAACCCTCATCCGAATATCAAATAGTTGGTACCGTATTCGACGTAATAAGCGCCCCGCTCAAATAAGCGCCCACGACGGTATTTGCTAATATATTGCCAAGTGAACAATCCCAATTAACACCCCGATCGATCCGATTGATCAATGTTCACAAGACTTATTTATTCGCGTACAATACCCACTCTTGTGTTATATATGCACCCTTAATTATGGGCAATTAAATTCTAGAAAGATATATCTGTCATACATAAACATTTCAGGCGGTCAGCATAAACCATGAAATTTATCTTTCAACTCTGTTTTTTTCCACCAAAATAATATTCTAATAAGAGCCCCTTATTTCTAATTTTGAGAGTACCCTGGACGCTTATTACATCGATTACGGTAATTATTTATATGTAACAGTCATTACGATTTTAACATAGTCGCAATTTTCTGAGTATTGTTATTCATGATAAGATGTTTCAAACCTTTTTTTAACATTATGAAAATAAATTATTCAGTAAATAATTAATAAATACAGTGAAACACTGTTTTTCCCAAAAGTACTGTATCCAGTCTAATTTGTCCTGAGTACAGAGTTATTTCCCTTGATGTATAGACAACCATATAAAGGCAATACACACCATATTCTGTGATCACACTGACAGCAGCATAGGACAATCCAAGACGAATTCTGCGGAATCACGGAAAGATTTGCAGAAAAATCACGGAATTTGCTGCTTTTTTATCAATCAATACAATAATTATCATTATTTGCAAGCCTTTCTTAGGGAAGATTGAACTTGGATGATGCCCAAACATTTACCATGAATTTGAATTTGATAAGTTTACTGCCGAATTCATCTGGGAATGATTGGATTAGGTTATATGACATTAGTTTCCAGGGTGCAGTGGTGCAAAGTGATTTTAGATTTCCGGCGATTGTAACTCCCATACCTTTACACAGACTTACGCCATTGGCAGAGTTGAAGGTTGTTTTGTACAACGGCACCCAGACATTTGTTTACCTTGTGATTGAGAAACAAAATCAATACTTAAGAACAAAATTACACATATGAATTTAGACCTTTTTCATATCAACACTTTTGCAAGTAATGACAGAAGAGATCGCCAAATGAGTGTGAGATAATCTCTGGAGCAGACGTCAAAATGAAATACAAGATTTCTCTCCAACATTCTGCTATGTTCTCTGATCAGTCGAGTCATGTTCATGTAAAAAGGTTTTGATGCCATGTTTTGTTGAAAGGTTTAATCACATTGTAGTTGAATTTCGACAAGTGTATGACTCATTATTATAGTGAATTACTGTACAAAACTGGCTGAGTCAAAATAAAAAGGACAATGTTGAATATAAGATAATACCTCTAATGTGTCAATATGACATGGTTTTCACCTTCCACAAACTAATGAGGGACATGCACAGTAGGCCTTGTTGTCTGTGGTTTGTGGATCATCCCACCACTAGGGAGCATTATGAGTATGGGCTATAGTGAGTGAGCGAGTTGGGTTTAACGCCGCTTTTAACTATAAGCTACATCTGAAGTTACAAGAAACTCATTACATGACGGCCTTGGATCCAAACTTTGAAGAGTTATGCATTTGGTTTGTTTTCAAAAGTGTGACCCGTTGTTATGATCAGTGTTTGAAATAACATAAATATCTACTGGACACAAGGAGTGAGTAGATGAAACAAGTTATCAGTTTGCTGGGCCTCAAACAAAGAATCTGTTGGCCCGGAGACACAAGCCATGTTGACAGTGTCCAACAGGCCAAGGTTCACAGCCTGGTGAGTGAGTGAGTGAGTGAGTGAGTGAGTGAGTGAGTGAGTGAGTGAGTGAGTGAGTGAGTGAGTGAGTGAGTTCTGAATTCAGGGGTATTTTAACATTGAATTAAATATTAAATGCAATGTAACAGTCCTGTTATCACACCTTTACAAAGGTATAACATGAGTTATAGCTACGGCACGAACTGGGAAATGTTTATATGCAATTTGGGACTTTCTACTGACATCTGCTCCAGACTCGGGATGAATATCAGGCTCGATGTCTCTTTTATGCTTTCTAATTTCTCTCCCTCACACTCACTGCCCATTGACTGCTATCTGTCCCATCCTCTGACATATCTCTTCTCTCATTTCCAGCAGTCTCTCATAAGTAGTCTCTCATCTTCTTCTTCACTCTCTCATCTCCTGCACTCTCTCATTACTCCCCTGTCGTCTCTGTGCCCTACATCCAGCAAACATTGTTCAAAGATTCAGTTAACACCTCAAACAGGCTGCTACTCAATCTCACAGACTTACTGTCAGGATCTTCCCAAGACTGAAGAAATCCCAGTTCCCTATATTAATTAAAAAAATAATACAAAAACTCAGAGATATATATTTCCCCCTTCCCTTGTGTGTTCCAAATGCACACAAATCTCTGGTAATGTAGAAATAAGCTTATCTTTTTCCAAATTATTTTGTAACAGCTGGACAAAGAAATATATTTGCAAATGTAATTGTACTCTAAATGTTGTGTTGATTTGTGAGAAGATTGTGTGAATATTTTTTTTAAATTGACTAAATACCTCTTACAAGGTAAAGGAGGGTTGACTGCCAATCAAGTGTATCATACCATATGCTACTGTCACCATAATAACTCATAAACATAAATAAAACCGTACAAAAGAAGTAGTATCTGTCCTTATTGCCATTTTTTCAGTCTTTTAAGGACTAAATCTTGTTTAAGGTGCATTTGTAGCATGAAATACAGGGTCCGAGACACATAAACTACCAGCAGTGTGCAAAGGAAGATAAACAAAATGAAAAAGTGGAAAAGGGTTTCAGAGACAAAATTAAAAAAGAATATGTAATGAAACAAAAACAGTGACAAGAATGTTTATCATGAAAAACTGACTTTCCTTTGTGTAGCCTATTATCTCTTTATCGTGTTTTCAGACCATTTCGGCTAAATGCTCCACATCAACTGTTGGACCAGCAAGAATACTTTTTAGCCTTATGTTTGCAACATCAAGAATGACAATAGAGTATTCTGTAGCTCCCTACCAGAACAATGATGCATACAGCTGTTGCACAAAATTCTCGACTATATATTTGTTTCAGCTACGGCTGCAAAACCATATACTTTTCTAAATTTGAACTATGAGTCTAAAGATCTTTTTGTCAAAAACACCTTGCAACTACTGTATGTAATTTTTGTGGCAGAAAATTTCTTGTTTTTCAACAGTATGAAACATTGCTATTTTTTTCACACATTATCAGGGACTTTTTATTAATCAAATGGTCAGTTCCTCATTGAAAAGGGCTTTAGAAAAATGTAACTAATATACATAAAAAAACAATAATCCTATGCATATATGGGTCATTTGCACATTTTGACTGTTTCCTATGTGATCACAACATACAAGGGGTGCTATGGACACGGGATTTTTTAGTGCAATCAAACAATTCATCAGTTTGCTGAGTGAGTGAGTGAGTGAGTGAGTTGGGTATAATACCAACTTGAAAAGTATGTCAGAGATATCATTGCATGTCAGTTTCATGTTGAATGTCGCGTTCAAGATTATTGCACCTATGTGCATGTGTGTTTGTGGCTGCTTGTACTTGTCCAGACTGATGCCGATTTTGTAGTGCTAGCCCCCTGAGAAACCATGCCACAGTTTAAGATGAATACCCCACTCAGTCACAGTATACAGACTCCGAGCCGACCAGTCCTTGTTTTAGCCCATTCATGCCGAGCAAGAGTCAGGGTAAACCCCTGACCTTCCACTCTCGGGGCAGACACTCTACCACTAGACCACGGAAGTGGTCTGTTACTAAATTTAGTCAGATCCTGTAACACACAGTTATAGAGAGCTTTTTTACCCCGATTCCCCATAAGGTTACCCCACACGAACCATATAATATCAGAGTTACACCAATCTGTAGTGAGTGAGTGAGTGAGTGTGGTTTTACGCCGCTTTTAGCAATATTCCAGCAATATCACGGCGGGGGACACCAGAAATGGGCTTCACACATTGTACCCATGCCGGGAATCGAACCCGGGTCTTCGGCGTGACGAGCGAACGCTTTAACCACTAGGCTACCCGACCGCCCTACACCAATCTGTATGATCCAACACTTGATACATTGATCCTTCATGCTACTGACACAAGCAGGAGGAATGTAGCATGTGGTTTTGATTCAGCTCCGAATATGGTGACACTAATCATCACCAGGGAAGACGTCTTCACACCCAATGACTGTGATTATCTACAAGATATTCTTGTCCTTACGACATGAACATGGTACACAGTACATCAAAGTCATACAATCTTCTTTGCTCACATTCAACGGAATAAATATCCAAGAATGTGTAACGTCACGTGTATAATTAAAAGCATGTACATTACAACCAAAGCCAAGTTGAGAACAGTGAGCAATATAATTGTATTTGCACAAGGAAAATATTTGACACCTGGTTTCATATTCTCAGATTCTTTGTTCCAATTCATTTGCAGTAATGTGGAACTGGTAAATTGTTTCTGAAGAACTAGATAACATAATTCCAGATTAATGTCAGAAAAGCCCTGGGAAGATCCGGGGTAGAAATGTCTTCAGCATCCCATGATTGTCGTAAGAGGCTACTAATTGGAACAGGTGGTCAGGATCGCTGATTTGGATGATGCAAGCAATCTTATCCCCTTTGGGTAGATTGATGCTCATGATGTTAATCACTGGATTGTCTGGTTCAGGTTTCATACTTTACAGATTGCTCTCATATAGCTGGAATATTGCTGAGTGTGGCATGAAACTACAAACAAACAAACAAACAAATAATAACGAAGAAAGGACCAAAGCTGTGAAGGTCAAAGATGCATGTAGCGACGTGCATGCACGCGTATGTGCGTGCATGCGTAGGATAGGTAGGATAAGGGCCCTGTTTTGCCCACATGCAATGTCAAATTTAAAAGTTCAGACATGTCTAGTTTTTTTTTGTTATTTTTGTTTTATTCCTTGTTAAACTGAGCAATATTCAAGCAATACGATGGCGGTCAGTAAAAGATCGAGTCTGGACCAGACAATCCAGTGATTGACATCATGAGCATCGATCCACAAAATTGGGATATGATGACAGGCATCAACAAAGTCAGTGAGCCTGACCACCCGATCCCATTAGTCGCCTCTTATGACAAGCATAGTCGCTTTTAATGGCAAGCATGGGTTGCTGAAAACCTATTCTACCCTGGATCTTCAGACATGTACACATTTGGAAGACAATTAGGAGTTGAACCTACTGTGTTCAGAATTTTGAGGTCGTCTCACTGGAGATTTGATACCTATCATTAATAAATTGGAACCGAGCTCCTTAGCTTTTACCGTGCACTTAACTTTTACTGGACATGTCCCTTAAATTGTTACATTAAATTCTACATTATTATTTGTTTGCAAATGATTCATCATCTCTTCGCCATCGAACCAGTCAGGGTTAAGGTCTTGTAAACCAAAATTATCGCAAAAAACATCTGTTATGCTCTGATATCATACATATGTTAACAGCTCTGATGAGTTACTTACAGCCATTTTTTATGGAGCGATATGAGGCTATTGATGTATTCTTATGCAGGGATTTAGCTTGAAAACGCTAATTTAGAGGTATCAAATGGAAATATAATACCTGATTTTAACCAATCAGAAACAAACATTCGTCAGTGTCATTTCAGAATTTCTCTTTAACACTTTGACATGAGAGCTGTGTTCATGGGTTTACAGCATCACAAATCATTATCTGTATCAGTGAGTTATCCTCCGTAACTTGAGATCCCCAGTAAAAAGATGCCATGAATTTAACATTGTCAACAAAGTAATAAAATAGGTGTTTTGAATACAATTGTCACGTTAGATCCATATTTCAACCCAAACTGCTCTCCATAAAACCATACTTCACTCAGTCCCATTATAAAGCAGTGGCATCAGAAACTGCCCACAGCAATGAATATTTGTCCATGAATATCTGACAACTTTTGTTCTATGTATTCGGATACATTCAGCAGGTTCATACAACAGACATTATACAAGATTAGAAGAGATCCTGCTGACGATCCTGTTTGTCCCTGCTGGTATATTGATACATACACGATATAAGAATCCTCAAGGAAAACCACCAATTATCTATAGAATGATTTCCTGGAATAGCAATCCGTTTAATGGTCAGTAGATAATGTGGTCTTTGTCTTGCTTTGGTATTTCTTCACAGGATACTGGAATAAGATTAGAGTATATATCGTGAACTCACAGCCCACTGAGGAATATCATTATGCTTCATGGATGGATCCAGTTTCATATGCATATTTGTATGTTTGTTTGTTGTTAAACGCCACACACAGCAATAAAGTGGAGTGGAGTGGAGTGGAGTGGAGTGGAGTGGAGTGGAGTGGGGTGGGGTGGGGTGGAGTGGGGTGGGGTGGGGTGGGGTGGGGTGGGGTGGGGTGGTGTGGTGTGGACCTGACCTGTGTGGAGCTGTGTGGAGTGGAGTGGAGTGGAGTGGAGAGGAGAGGAGTGGAGTGTAGAAGAGAGGAGTGGAGTGGAGTGGAGTGGAGTGGAGTGGAGTGGAGTGGAGTGGAGTGGAGTGGAGTGGAGTGGAGTGGAGTGGACCAGACCTGTGTGGAGCTGTGTGGAGAGGAGAAGAGAAGAGAAAAGAGGAGAAGAGAAGAGTGGAGTGGAGTGGAGTGGAGTGGAGTGGAGTGGAGTGGAGTGGAGTGGAGTGGACCAGAGCTGTGTGGAGCTGTGTGGAGAGGAGAGAAGAGAAGAGAAGAGAAGAGAAGAGAAGAGAAGAGAAGAGAAGAGAGGAGAGGAGAGGAGAGGAGAGGAGAGGAGTGGAGTGGAGTGGACCAGAGCTGTGTGGAGCTGTGTGGAGAGGAGAAGAGAAGAGAAGAGAAGAGAAGAGAAGAGAAGAGGAGAGGAGAGGAGAGGAGAGGAGAGGAGAGGAGTGGAGTGGAGTGGAGTGGAGTGGACCAGACCTGTGTGGAGCTGTGTGGAGAGGAGAAGAAAAGAGAAGAGAAGAGAGGAGAGGAGAGGAGAGGAGAGGAGAGGAGAGGAGAGGAGAGGAGAGGAGAGGAGAGGAGAGGAGAGGAGAGGAGAGGAGAGGAGAGGAGTGGAGTGGAGTGGAGTGGAGTGGAGTGGAGTGGACCAGACCTGTGTGGAGAAGAGAGGAGAGGAGAGGAGAGGAGTGGGGAGTTGACCAGACCTGTGTGGAGCTGTGTGGAGTGGAGCAGAGAGGAGATGAAAGGAGAGGACTGTACCTGCGTGGAGTGGAGTGGAGAGGAGCAGAGCGGAGTGGAGTGAACCAGACCTGCGTGGAATGGTGTTGAGCAGAGAGGAGAGGATAGAAGAGAAGAGAAGTGGAGTGGAGTGGAGTGGGAAAAAGAGCGGAATTACAACATAAGGCAACAATGTTCAGACTGCTTGCCACACAGTGTGTCCTTTCCCACCAATTAATGATGCAATCAGGCTGCCAGCAGCTTTTTCCGAGCCCACTTTAACATAATCCTCTGCACAAAGTCAAAACTCCATAAATAGAGGGCAAAACATATACATGTTATCCTGATTCCTGCAAAACATACTGTGTTTGAACAAATTCCATGTAGAATTGCCATACTTTTACTGCTTCACAGAACACAAACTGGAAAAAACCTGACTACAACCCTAAAAGTAGTTCTTTGAGAGTCATAATGAGCATTTCTATTGCCAGATTTTATTTCTGATGATTTCAAAGAATGGGCTACTGATAAGAAACGGTCATCTTTTCTTTGAGCAATTTTATATAACAAATGCATTCATGTTGAACACTAATGACAGTCATTCAGTTTAATGAGATAACTTTGACATCACCATAAACCATGGGATTAGAAACACATATATACATCTTAAGAAATTGAAAGACATGTCTAAGCTTAGATGATAAAAAACATATAACAGCCTTGAATATGGCAAAAACAGACTTCCAGACTTTATCCATTTAAGCTTTGATGTTCAGAATCTATTCAGAGAGTGCTTGAACTTCAAATTCTGTCAGGGCAAGAAATAACTTAAATACAGAATTATTATTAAGTCAAAGTCAAACAGGACTAGAAAGAAAGAAGTTAACTGCAGGATAAGCTATGTCGGCCATTTATAAACATGAAATGTTTGACGAAAAGACTTTGGACATTCACGTGATCGGACTAAACCCCTGCTAATAGCCGAGTCCATTGTACGATTCCAACTATATAATCATTGTTGACAAATCACTCTCAAATGGTGATGAATCAAGGTGTCCGACAAAAGGTGAGCATATGCTGCCCCATCAGTAGCACCTGTCACAAACACATGCAAAGGAAAGTCATTTGTTCACTTGAAAACATGTGAATATATGGCACAAGTCAAAATAAGGAATTGCATCAGAAATGATTTTGTGCAGGTGGTGCCTTCTTCTAAGACATCTTATACATTAACTGCATGAGATGATTGCCTCCATATATAACAGACCTTAATTTGGGAATCAAGCCACAAATAGAAACTGTAAAGGCCATTCTCGATTATCCAGTGTATCATAGTCTACGTTCTGTTAAACATACAAGTAGATCATGGGCCCATTCGCCACAACAGCTTTATTTGTGACCTCATCACCTCCATCTTTATTATCACAACCAACCCGTGAAGATCCGGGGTAGAATAGGTCTTCAGCAACCCATGCTTGACTCCCCGTGAAGATCTGGGGTAGAATAGGTCTTCAGCAACCCATGCTTGTCTCCCTGTGAAGACCCGGGGTAGGATAGGTCTACAGCAACCCATGCTTGTCTCCCCATGAAGACCCGGGGTAGGATGGGTCTTCAGCAACCCATGCTTGTCTCCCCGTGAAGATCCGGGGTAGAATAGGTCTTCAGCAACCCATGCTTGTCTCCGGGGAAGATCCGGGGTAGAATAGGTCTTCAGCAACCCATGCTTGTCTCCCCGTGAAGACCCGGGGTAGAATAGGTCTTCAGCAACCCATGCTTGTCTCTCCGTGAAGCCCCGGGGTAGGATAGGTCTTCCGCAACCCATGCTTGTCTCCCCGTGAAGCCCCGCGGTAGGATAGTTCTTCAGCAACTCATGCTTGTCTCCCTGTGAAGACCCGGGGTAGGATAGGTCTTCAACAACCCATGCTTGTCTCCCCGTGAAGACCCGGGTTAGGATAGGTCTTCAGCAACCCATGCTTGTCTCCCTGTGAAGACCCGGGGTAGGATAGGTCTTCCGCAACCCATGCTTGTCTCCCTGTGAAGACCCGGGGTAGGATAGGTCTTCAGCAACCCATGCTTGTCTCCCTGTGAAGACCCGGGGTAGGATAGGTCTTCAGCAACCCATGCTTGTCTCCCCGTGAAGATCTGGAGTAGGATAGGTCTTTAGCAACCCATGCTTGTCTCCCTGTGAAGACCCGGGGTAGGATAGGTCTTCAGCAACCCATACTTGTCTCCTCTTGAAGACCTGGGGTAGGATAGGTCTTCAGCAACCCATGCTTGTCTCCCCGTGAAGATCTGGGGTAGATTTGGTCTTCAGCAACCCATGCTTGTCTCCCTGTGAAGATCAGGGGTAGAATAGGTCTTCAGCAACCCATGCTTGCCGTAAAAGGCGACCATACTTGTCATAAGAGGCGACTAACGGGATCGGGTAGTCAGGCTCGCTGACTTGGTTGATGCATGACTTGATGCATGTCATCGATCCCCATTGAGTGAATCAATGCTCATAATGTTAATCAATGGATTCTCTGATCCAGACTCAAATTTTTTACAGATCGCCATCATATAACTGGAATATAGCTGAGTGCGGCGTTAAACAACAAACCAACCAAACAAATCTCATCACAACCAATCAATATGACCCTTCTGAGGTCAGTATAAATGCACAAGGGAAAACTCTAAATATAAACTGGAAAAGATATTTTATTGTGTACTGTATTGAGATGTTCCACTGTATTCAGATGGCACGTGACTGTTGATTTGAGGGCTGGTGATATAGCTGCTTCTTCCAACTGTGAAAGAAGAGGGCAAATTAAAATTGATGGGATTTTGGTGGAGCAATGGCAGCAATAGTCCAATAGTCCTTATAATGATGATATATAGCAAGACCCTTAAAACTGGCACATTTCTACTTGTCCTTCAGATACCTTAACTACTGGGTCGTTTGGCAAGGACAATAGGACTTGTGTCAATTTCCATCACTGATAGGTCCTGGGTACATATCATATATGGAGTCATAATACACCAGAGAATCTAGGATGCATGAAAGCATGCATGCACACTTTCTAAAACAAGCTCTCCATCAATGAAAGACCAACTGCAAATACACCTATGTCTTAATTCCAAGTGCACACAAGACAAATATGAAGAGCATGACCATTATATCCAACATGACAAAAGCCACTGTTACGTGGGCTGTGCAAGCACTTGTCTGTCCTGCATCAGAGAGACATCAAAGACAAGGCTATAGGTATATCCTTTTTGGCAACAGACACATGTTCTGCAGTATATCAAAGTGGCAACGAAATATGAAATGCCAGGTCGGAGAGGTGATTGATAAGTTCTGAGCCTCACATTGAAAGACAAAAATTGATCTAAAGACATTAAAAAGATATATTTTGCAACATGATCTACTTCCACATGGATCACTCTTGCCAACAATGTTGGAGGGTAATCCCAGTTTCATTGAAGTCCTTCTCTTGGCAGTCCAGAAAGTTCTCCACAGCTGCTATGACGTCATCTTTTGAGTCAAAATGGGTTCTGGCTCGAGCTTTCTTCATGTCTGGAAGGGGGCACGGGTGGCCCAGTCGTCTAAGGTGCCGCGATTCTCTGTGCAGAGTTGCGTCCCATGGACACGCCAGAAACCTATGATTGTGGGTTTGAATCCCGGTTCGCCCCGATTATGTTTCTAGGTTTGTCAGCACCATACCCGTGCTCGTGGGTTTCACCGAAGTGATAAATGTCTATCAAAAAGTATGACATTTGAATTATTTTTAATTGAGTATAATCAACTCATCAACCAAGTAGAAAAAACAGGAAAATGTGTCGTGACACTATTTATTGTCATGGGAATATATTTCAATCCAGTGCAACCAGGCTATCAGTCAGGGTAGACTCTCTTATTTACTTCTGTTTCCAATACTTTGAACAGAATAAAACTCAAAATACTGAGAGGCTGTAAACAGTGAGAGCATAAGAATATGTTCCTAAAGGTTAATTTTCAAATTTTTAAATTGCCATTTCTTTTATCCAGACAAGTTATTTTTTTGTTTTGTTTCTTAATGGAAATGATTTTAAATGGCTTATTGAGTGAGTGAGTGAGTGAGCGAGTGAGTGTTGAGTGAGTGAGTGAGTGTTGAGTGAGTGAGTGAGTGAGTGAGTGAGTGAGTGAGTGTTGAGTGAGTGAGTGAGTGAGTGAGTGAGCGAGTGAGTGTTGAGTGAGTGAGTGAGTGAGTGAGTGAGTGTGGTTTTACTCAGCTTTTAGCAAAATTCCAGCAGGGGACAGGGGACACCAATATTTCACACATTGTAGGGGAATCGAACCCGGACTTCGGCATGATGAGCGGACACTTTAAACACTAGGCTACCTCATTGCTACATTAAAAAAATTTCACCACAGTTTTGCCTTTGCCCTGATTTAGCAGAAATTTGTTCTCTGGCATTGACATTTTATGCTTAACCTAAAACAACTTTAATTCAAATAGGAGTCTTTTAGGAAATCAAACTCAGAATTACCCAGTCAAGATTTTATTACTTGTTCCTGCTACCTTTTTGTTTATTAGCCACAGAAAACCCCACAAAACATGGAAAAACGTTGGTCTGATCGTCAATTTCAAGAAATTTGTATCTTCCACAAAATATCCTTGGAGGCTAAGCAAGGTAGTTGAGAAACCCAAGGAAGACATCAGGAGCCTGAAGCCAGACAGCACCATCTCCCAATTAGCCTTAAATGACCACCATTGCCCAGTAATACCAGAGAGGTTAATTTTGCTTATTACTGGCTAGTGAACTGGTGAAATCAGGGGAATACACTTGTTACTGGTGATAGATATGCTGAAATTCCCATGTTGTTGAGAGAAAGCATTGATAAAATTACAAAGTTTGCAACCTCTTTTTCTGCCTGCATTGCTGTATCACCTTCCCAATGGGTTAACTGCAAGATTATATTTTTCATTTTCAAAGGGTGATGTTTAGATTTGATGGAGTCAGGTTGGGCATAATGGAGATAATTAAATTCAACTTTGATTTACATTTTAACCAAGCAGGGAAAATCTGGAAATTGCCATGGCCAATCTGCCCAAAATATGTGACAGGCAAAATGAATCTGTGAGTGAGTAAGTGAGAGAGTGGGAGGTTGGGTGGGATCAGAATCCCATTTGGGAGACAAGCACTAGGGAACAGAGATCCAAACTGCCCCAGAATCCCATTTGGGAGACAAGCACTGGTGAACAGAGATCCAAACTGACCCAGAATCCTACTGGGGAGACAAGAACTGAGTACATGGATCCAAACTGTCCCAGAATCCCATTGGGGAGACAAGCACAGGGGAATAGTGATCCAAACTGCTCGACAATCCTACTGGGAAGAATCCCATTTGATTCCAGAATCCCATTTGAGTAACAAGCATTGGGGAACAAGGATCCAAACTGCTCCAGAATCCCATTTGGGAGACAAGCACTGAGGAAGAGGGATCCAAACTGCCCCAGAATCCTACTGGGAAGACACGCACTAGGGAACAGAGATCCAAACTGACCCAGAATCCCATGGGGAGACAAGCACTAGGGAACAGAGATCCAAACTGCCCCAGAATCCTACAGGAGTGACAAGAACTGAGTACATAGATCCAACCTGCCCCAGAATCCCATTTGGGAAACAAGCACAGAGATCCAAAATGCTCCAGAATCCAACGGGGAGACAAGCACTGGGTACTGGGATCAAAACTGCTCCAGAATCCCATTTGGAAGACAAGCACTGAGGAAGAGGGATCCAAACTGCCCCAGAATCCTACTGGGAAGACAAGCACTAGGGAACAGAGATCCAAACTGACCCAGAATCCAACGGGGAGACAAGCACTGGGTACTAGGATCCAAACTGCTCCAGAATCCCATTTGGGAGACAAGCACTTAGGAAGAGGGATCCAAACTGACCCAGAATCCTACTGGGAAGACAAGCAATAGGGAACAGAGATCCAAACTGACCCAGAATCCTACTTGGGAGACAAGCACTAGGGAACAGAGATCCAAACTGACCCAGAATCCTATTTGGGAGACAAGAACAGGGATCCAACTGGGGAGACAAGAACAGGGATCCAACCCTAGGTACAGGGATCCAAACTGCCCCAGAATCCCATTGGGGAGATAATCACTAGGTACAGGAATCCAAACTGCCCCAGAATCCCATTGGGAAGATAAGCATTTGGTACAGGGAACTGTTCGGCCCAAGAATCCCACTGCCCCAATCAAATCGCAATATCAAACCAAATGTTCCCAAGTGTCTACATGGGGGGTAAACTGTGTGGGATTGACGGGCAAACACGATATTCTGACAAACAACACAGGCCGCCACCCTACAGAGGCCATGGATGTATCCTTCAACTTTAGACAACCTGGCACAGATGATTATTTTTTCAGCTTTAATTCCCTTCAAATGGTTATTGATTAAACCTTAGGGACTTAAAACATAACCCACAGAGCAACAACAGAAGCTGACGAGCCTACACTCGTACTGGGTAAACTGCAGCAGGCTGCCTTATGCTGTACACCACACAGTCCTTCACATACAGTATGTGTTTCCATTGAAAAGAATTTGATAATCAAAGAAGAAAAAGAAGAAGAAGAAGATGAAGGAGAAGAAGTAGAAGAAGAAGGAGCAGAAGGAGAAGAAGCAGCAGTAAAAGAGAAGGAGAAGATGATGAAGGAGAAGTAGAAGAAGAAGAAGAAGGAGCAGAAGGAGAAGAAGCAGCAGTAAAAGAGAAGAAGGAGAAGAAGAAGAAGAAGAAGTAGAAGTAGAAGAAGGAGCAGAAGGAGAAGAAGCAGCAGTAAAAGAGAAGAAGGAGAAGATGATGAAGGAGAAGTAGAAGAAGAAGGAGCAGCAGTAAAAGAGAAGAAGGAGAAGAAGAAGAAGTAGAAGTAGAAGAAGGAGCAGAAGGAGAAGAAGCAGCAGTAAAAGAAGAAGAAGGAGAAGAAGAAGATGAAGGAGACGAAGAAGGAGGAGAAGATGAAGGAGAAGAAGTAGAATAAGAAGAAGAAGAAGTAGAAGCAGAAGAAGCAGAAGGAGAAGAAGCAGCAGTAAAAGAAGAAGAAGAAGAAGAAGAAGTCCATCCATTCTCCTAAACGTTTTCAGTGGGTTTGACTTGGCAGAAGTCCCATTCTTTTATTTTTATCTGAAAATAATAATAGGGTGAAAACAACCAGTAAACTTATGAATCCTTGAGTGGCACCATGCATACATCCTTGAATTGCAATTTCTGCACACCATCATACATGTGCATAAATTTACACTATTCTGTTTCACATTCCCCTGATCACATTATTTTCCCTTCCACTCAGCCCTCACTGTAATGTTGTAGCCCGAGCAAGTCTAGATTTTCCTCAGGTTCACTGGGGCTCCTTTTCAATTCATACGTAGTTGTTTTGTTTTTTTCAAAATTATATATTTTCAGACACAAAGCTTTAGTCTAAAATTTACACATTCAATTAACATAAGGACTTCCATCTTATCATTTAGTTTCTAAATTCTTTTTCTCCAGAACCTTGGTGGCTAATTTTTTCAACTGATCTCCTCAAAGAATTGTCTGTCTTGTGTTGTAAAAACTAAATTAAATGAATGACAAAGTGTTCTGTTTTTTAATGGAAAGTAAAAAGGCAACTTGTCTTCCTCGATTGGCCTACTTCGAATGTTATTAATTGGTGAAAATAGCGAGCAGACTTGATGGGAGGAAAGAAATATTTCACCAGTTAATCTCATGGTTGATGGATAGTGTGACAAAAACGACAAAACCCTTTCCATTATCATAAAATATCTCTGGTAGATTCTAACTATATCATTAGCCATTATTTATAAATCACTTTCAGATTGAGACGATACCTGGTGTTCATGAGTTCATGAGAGTATCCTGACCCCTCTGTGCCACTCACCACAAATACATGCAAAGGCAAGGCAAGTGTTCACTAAAGCAAACACGGGACCATATGGTAAGTCAAATTAAGGAATTGCATCAGGCATCTTTTTTGAAATGTCTGATGATATATATAAAACTATATATATACATTTGCATACAAGCTCTATCTTGTTTGTATGTTTGTTTGTTGTTTAATGTCACAATCATCAATATTCAAGTTATTATCATAATCAAGTCTAAACTAGACAATCAAGTGATTGATATTGTAAGCACTGATCCATGTCATCAGGTTACCAGAAAAGGTTGCTTGGGAACAATTCTAACCCTACATCCCCATGGGGTACAAACTCTATCTTCTGCATATGACTGCAGAAAAGCCGACCCTGTAGATATGCGGAGGTATCAACTTGACCATTGAAATATGAAATAACATGACGTGACCCATAGAAAAGCCAAACCAAGATGTGAAAGGCAAAGACAGACTGCGAAGTCAGACTGCAAGGCTGTACGGTACTTGCAGATATTCAATAATATAACATGAAAAAAGTTGTAATCATATTGAAAAAGTCAGTAATTTCAGGCGATCTGAAAAATACTATCATGAAAGTGTATCCCGTGGATAAGCTGACCCATTTCTACAGAATCTTTTTTCTGGTCCTCAAAATTAGGCTTATCTGCAGACATATACGGTACTTAGGTAATGACATATTTTAGTGCTAGGAATCAGTAAAGAATTTCCTCATCCATCTTTTTAAGATCATAATGGATTTGTTCAGACTGCTCTATGATTGATTATACTTTGTTATAAATATTTTTTTCATTTGCCAAATATTACGCATCAAAGTACCTGCGTCAATCATATAAATGGAAATGTTCAAACCATATTCATTAATGAATATCCCTTTTGAGAGTTTTTATGTATGGACTCAATGGATGATTGAACATTAACATTTTAATATTTCAAACACTTTTCCCACATTTGATTGTAAACACTTTCAACTGGTATGGGCCGTGAAGACGATCTATCAGACATTATAATCTATCAACAAAACATCAATATTTTAAGCTTGGTTACATTATATTTATATATTATTTATTATTTACAGACCTTGAATCTTTTAATCAAGACGGGGCGGGTAGCCTAGTGGTTAAAGCTTTGGATCGTCACGCCGAAGACCTGGGTTCGATTCCCGACATGGGTACAGTGTGTGAAGCCGATTTCTGGTGTCCCCCGCCGTGATATTACTGGAATATTGCTAAAAGCGGCGTAAAACCATACTCACTCACTCACTTTAATCAAGACAATGACACATGTCTCAAGTAAATTCAACCTTAAGTGGCAATGAATGATCCAACAATGTTTCATAATAATCTCAAAGATGACCTTGACCTTTGACAGATATGAGCCGAACATTTCATTTGTGAAGATACATGCAACTTTAACCATTCATGTCTGTTCAGGTAACAATGCCTTCACAAACTGACAATGATTCAACCATTTTGTTCAAATCACAAATTCTGACCTTGACCTTGACTTACCATGAACAAAACCTTTTCAAACAAGGGCAGCATCCTGATGAAGGTTAAATATCAAATGCATTAATACCTTGTGAAAACACAAACTATGATCTATCTTTCTGTGATATTGACCTTTGACCTTCTTAGATGAGGTGAGATGAAATTGGGTTTAACGTAGCATCCAAGATTATTGCACTTATATAGCGCAGGCGTGCGTGCGTGCTTGCATGCTTGCGTGCGTGCAGCTACTTGTACTAGTCCGGACTGATGCCGATTTATAGTGCTAGCCCACTGAGATACCATGCTGCAGTTTAACATGAATACCCCACTCAGACACAATATACTGACTCCTAGCCGACAAGTCCTTGTTTTAGCCCCTTAATGCCGAGCGCAAGGCAGGGTAACAACAAGTACCATCTTTTCACGTCTTTTGGTATGATGTGGCAAGGGATTGAACCCCGGACCTTCCGCTCTCTGGGTGGATGCTCTACCACTAGACCACAGAGGCAGTCGATCTGCTCAGAGTCATTTGGGGCAATAATACCTTTTTGTTACGTTGATATTAGAAAAATCACTGGAAGCAGTGGTCAGACAAACCTTATAGCAGCCCCACTGCACAGCGATGCTAATTCAGAAAATGTATTTACTTTTCAAGTCTTTATATCCTTGCTTTCCAAATCTCTTCTTATTTCTTCTACAACCCAATTCCATTAGCTCAGCCTCTTATCATCAAAAAGAATTGAACCTTAATTGCACAGAGCATCGAAAAGTCCAGGATCTAAATCTCAATTTCTGAATCGACTTATGTATCAATAGTACCACAACTGGCACAAGTAACCATTTCTAGTGCATATATATAATTTGTCACTAAAGACATAACCAAGAGCAATAAGATTCCAATATCCTCCATCTTGACCATTCCTGCACTTCAAGAGCCCCTGAGAACCCAGTTCCTGGAGGTAATATGGCACCAATGTGCCACCAAAGTATTTCCATTCCCTAGGGGAAAAGCAGCAAATGATTGAGGAATTCTCATCAAAAGTATGTTACTCTTTCTGCGTTATGTCAACCATGCCTCCATCGGCATCCAAACCAGCAAGCGTCAATGGTTGCAATTTCAGAAACATATCCCAGTCTTTTACTTAATCATGTTTTTAGTTTTTTTGTCACATGAGGACATTTATCAACCTTGTTAAACCTTTGATATGTCAGTGTCAAGAAAAGTTTGAGACATTTGTTAAAATTGAAAATCATCAGAAAATGCCATGTTAGAAGTAGAGATAACATATTTGAACGTTTGCTATTTTACCAAAATCCCAGAACATAACATATTTGCCATACTTTCTAAAATTAATTTCCCCTGTGGCGATATGAGTTAAATTAGCTCCCCAGTACCCTATTGCTGGTTTTAAAAAATACTAAATTGGATTAAGTGATCAGAACCTGACATTGCATGTGTGTCATTGTATAAGATATGTGTGGAAGATGTTTTCAGTCACTGGTTGGAGTGAGTGAGTGGGTGATGAGTGAGTAGGGTTTATCGCCGCTTTTAACAGTATTCCAGTCGTCAGTTTAAGGATGGGGGTACATGATAAAGAAGAAGAAGAAGAAGAAGAAGAAGAAGAAGAAAAAGGGAAAGGGAACATCACATGGTGTATATCTGGTAGTCTACATTTATGATACTGTCTCAAGTGAGTTTAAGTTTGAGTTGGGTTTAAGGCCTATTTGAACACTATTCCAGTTATATCACGGTGTGTCAGCTTAATGTGGGAGGAAAGCCCCAAGTGATGCAGGTCTCAGACGTTTACCACTTCGGTGAAACCCACAAGGACTGGTGTGGTGCTGACAAACCTAGAAACATAATTGGTGCGAACTGGGATTCGAACTCACAATCATAGGTTTCTGGCGTGCCCAAGGTACGCAACTCTGCACAGCGAATCGTGGCGCCTTAGATGACTGGGCCAACCGGGCCTCCCGATCTTTCTGGGAAGACTTCAAAGAGCGTTATAAGAGTCTTGCTGAGTCTCTTGTTGTTTTTTATCAGGGTTACAACATTCAAGGCCTCTACTGTATTAATCTACAACTCTGGGAACAATAAAAACGTTTATAAAAAAAAACAAAAAAACATCAAAGGCCTCAGTGCACCTTTCAAAATGTTTTGTGTGGTTGACATGTCGACATTTCCAAATTTGACACACCAGTGACATAAATGATGCCCCATGCAATTCCCTATTTTGACTTGTCCCATATGTTTCTGTGTTTTTTAGGTGAACAATTGCCTTTGAATGTGTGTCTGATGGGTGGCACCAGTGGGGCAGGATATGCTCACCTTTTCGCAAACACCTGGTATCATCACGATGTGATAGTGCTTATGATATAGTCAAAATTATACAACAGACCTTTAGCAGACAATCTTTAGCTGTGACGTCATTCATGAAGATCAGGGGTAGAAAAGGTCTTCAGCAACCCATGCTTGCGGTAAAAGGCGAATATGCTTGTCGTGAGAGGCGACTAACGGAATCGGATGGTCAGGCTTGTTGACTTGGTTGATGCATGTCATCAATCCCAATTGTGTGGATCAATGCTCATGATGTCAATCACTGGATTGTGTGGTCCATTTACAGCTGAGTGAGGTGGTAAACAACAAACAAACAAACAAACAAACATTTAACTCCAAACCTGTTTGTGGGACCCATCATGGAAATTAAAATTAAGACAAATCATAAGACAAATCATAACAGACTTGTTAAAAAAGTAGTTCCCCAAAAGTTTATGGTTTTGCTTGCTTGTTGATAAATGCCGCTCTCCTCAATATTACAGCTATATAGCGTCGACCTGTAAACAATCCACTGATTGATATCATGGGCAACAATCCTTGCCATCAGGATATGATGACATGCAACCAACCAAGTCACCAAGTCACAACCTGATCCATTAAATTGCCTCTTACGACAAGCATAATTGCTGGGGTCCAATTCTTTCCCAGAATCCCCATGGGGGTGAGATTTGAGGTAATACGAAGTGTCAGAGTACATTACAGTATCAATGTATAACAATATAAGGTGTCACAATATGTATGGCAATATTTCTGAACCAGTAGATCTGAAGGTTGGATTTGAAGCAATACTGTTGCAAAATGTTTTTATGAAAACAAATACCTTCCACATTATTGTGCTCCAATTGTTTTTGGCTTTTTTTCACAAGAAATTGACAGAGACAAATCTAAATGACAGCTGTCACTTGAATGAGCTTCAAAAAATGTGTTAATACATTTTTCCGTTTTTATTTATGAAGATATGTCAGAAATGACTGAGACTTTCATCCCTGTCATTGAGACCATATTTTATGGTCATATCACTGTAGATGTATCCACACTTTTGCAATGTAAAATGTTTGATGATACCTTCTTAATTTTTACATCATATATTTCCAAGTGTTTATGCTGCTATACTTGTATAAATATGCAAACATTTACAAGAGGAGGGCGTATTACTGTTAGTATTCATAAGACACCTAACAAGGAGTGATTGCTATTTTGAGCAATGTCCCATGCTGTTGGGGTACAGTGACATGCTTTTGTTTGTTTGCTGTTATACGCTGCACGGAGCAATATTCAAGCTATTTGACAATGGTCTGCAAATAATCGAGTCTGGACTAGAAAATCTAGTGATTGTCATCATGGGCATCGATCTACGGATTGGGATACGATGACGTGCATCAACCAAGTCAGCGAACCTGACCACTTGATCTTATTAGTCTCCTCTTACGACAAGCATGGTCGTCTGTTATGGCAAACATGGTTGCTAAAGATCTATTCTACCCTGGATCTTCACAACAGACAGTCAACCCAAACCACCTGATCTACCTATTTGCTTCTCACAACCATTTTGATGGGATCTGTTGTAGGCTGGCTTCCCCCTGGTGCCTTGGCATATTGATAACCAGTATTTTTTCCTTAGATTTGAAGGGGTGGTCGGGTAGCCTAGTGGTTAAAGCGTTCGCTCGTCACGCTGAGGACCCGGGTTCGATTCCCAACATGGGTACAATGTGTGAAGCCCATTTCTGGTGTCCCCCGCCGTGATATTACTGGAATATTGCTAAAAGCGGCGTAAAACCATACTCATTCACTCACTCCTTAGATTTGATGTCATCATGATACAAAAGTACCAGGATACTAGCAATTAAATTTACTTTTTTTCTTATGTAAAATGATGACAGTGAATATATTCACATTGAATGAGAACAGTTAAAAAAAATATTAACGTTTGACATGTTATCATATTAAAAAAAATAGAATAAAATCAGCATCATGCCATTATGATTGCTATTAATGTATACCAAATGTGTTTAAAAGTTTAAAGAGTTTAATTATGCACTAACCAGATCATAAGGTGTTGTAGCTCACCTGTGTGTCTAGAACAGCAGATATCAAAGTGTCGCAAGCACCTTGTGTCATCACTGATATTTAGTGATCCATTCACCTAATCTTTATCACTATTTGGCTCTAATGCCCAATGGAATCAATATCGGCGAATAATCTAGACTGGCTATTCTCTGGTGTTGATGTTTTAGATTTAAATGGAATATTGAATGGTTCACACACAGATATAAAAGCTGTATGTCAAATTTCATGTTGAGTGAGTGAGTGAGTGAGTTGGGTTTAACGCCGCTTTTAACAGTATTCCAGTTATATCACGGCGTGTCAGCTTAATGTGGGAGGAAAGCCCGAAGTAATGCAGGTCTCAGACGTTTACCACTTCTGTGAAACCCACGAGCACGGGTATGGTGCTGACAAATCTAGAAACATAATCGGGGCGAACCGGGATTCGAACCCACAATCATAGGTTTCTGGCGTGCCCAAGGGATGCAACTCTGCACAGCGAATTGCGGCGCCTTGGGCGACTGGGCGACCTGTGCCCCCAATTTCATGTTGAACCTTTATCAACTGTTTGTGTATTGGTAAAATAACATGACATTTTGCAATTTTGGATGAAAAGCAAATACTACTAAGCTCTTTTTATAGTGAGACATAATTGTTTTTTACATAACTAGATTATTCGGAGTAATAAAAGATCAAACTGCAAACAGTTAACATGAAACTTCAAATTCAACTCAATTCAGGTGAGCTAAAAATCTAAAAAAGCTGTATTTCTGTTTTGCAGTACCTTGGGCAATTTGATTCAAATTCCAATGCAAATGTTAGTCTTGCTACAAGAATGTTTTAATACTCAAGACACTCAAGGGAACCCATTTGAAATATCAAGTCTGGCACACACAGCCATGTCTCCTCCATCCCTTGTTTAAACTTCAGTAAGCATGTTGGCCCTGATTCATGTCAAGTAAGTACAGCACCATGTATATTGTAGCATTTGTGAAATGTTATTCCTTCCAGCAGGAGAGATAGTGGGAATAAGATTAAGCATGCCCAAACCAGCCAGAGTCATGATTCAAGTCGAATATCCTGGATATGAAAGTCCCGAAGCGCCACTTGCTAAACATTTGGCTCCCCCCTCCGGTCTATGATCTGTGATTGTAAAGATGCTTGGGACACATTGTCCTGGCTTCTCAGGATGTGTTGGGATCAAGTTAGAAGCTGTTTTGTCTTTTATCCTCATGGAAAAATGAAAATAGGACTTTGATATTTGGTATGCATGCCTGCCAGACTGTTGTTGTCCGCGTGGTTCCAGCTGTTGGTATAGCAATAGCTGTCTGGAGAGCCTTTCAGATCAAGTATAGCACCATTGAAACAGTTGGATGCTGAAGTTGCGAGACTTCTAGCCTATGTGACTAATGTTTGATCTCTTTGGGACTTTCAGGATGTACAATCCTGCCAACACATGGTCTATCATGACGTACAATCTGTACAATCCTCTCAACACATGGTCTATCATGACGTACAATCTGTACAATCCTCTCAACACATGGTCTATCATGACGTACAATCTGTACAATCCTGCCAACACATGGTCTATCATGATGTACAATCTGTACAATCCTGCCAACACATGGTCTATCAGGATGTACAATCTGTACAATGCTCTCAACACATGGTCTATCATGACGTACAATCTGTATAATCCTCTCAACACATGGTCTATCATGATGTACAATCTGTACAATCCTGCCAACACATGGTCTATCAGGATGTACAATCTGTACAATCCTGCCAACACATGGTCTATCAGGATGTACAATCTGTACAATCCTGCCAACACATGGTCTATCATGACGTACAATTTGTACAATCCTGCCAACACATGGTCTATCATGATGTACAATCTGTACAATCCTGCCAACACATGGTCTATCATGATGTACAATCTGTACAATCCTGCCAACACATGGTCTATCATGATGTACAATCTGTACAATCCTGCTGACACATGGTCTATCATGATGTACAATCCTGCTGACACATGGTCTATCATGACGTACAATCTGTACAATCCTCTCAACACATGGTCCATCATGATGTACAATCCTGGTGACACATGGTCTATCATTATGTACAATCTGTACAATCCTGGTGACACATGGTCTATCAGGATGTACAATCTGTACAATCCTGCCAACATATGGTCTATCATGACGTACAATCTGTACAATCCTGCCAACACATGGTCTATCATGATGTACAATCTGTACAATCCTGCCAACACATGGTCTATCAGGATGTACAATCTGTACAATCCTCTCAACACATGGTCTATCATGATGTACAATCTGTACAATCCTGCCAACACATGGTCTATCATGACGAACAATCTGTACAATCCTCTCAACACATGGTCTATCATGATGTACAATCTGTACAATCCTGCCAACACATGGTCTATCAGGATGTACAATCTGTACAATCCTGCCAACACATGGTCTATCATGATGTACAATCTGTACAATACTCTCAACACATGGTCTATCATGATGTACAATCTGTACAATCTGGTTGATTGGTTTTCAAAGTGTTTCCTCTTCATAGTATCGTTTTCACTCTTGGGATCCTAGTGATGGGTCTAGGTCTCATCATCTTTCACTGGCCCAAAATGAAAATCTTCTGGGTAATGATTCTGACTGTTAACAGGGCATTAGAGGTGATGACCCGTATAGCCTTCATTCCATTCAATAGCCTTCTCGGAACCCATCGGGCACAAACCTTGGACATATGTAGATGTTCATGAAGGATTGTTTCTATTGACTTATACAAGAAGACTGAGGTCATGGTGTGTGATGCACATATTGTTCAGAACCAGTCTGTGGATGGCATCCATGTTTTCTTTCATGGTGCTTGTGGTAGGTCAACCAGAGCGGGGTGATCTTCCATACACTCTCTCCCATGCTGAAATGCTATCATCCAACATTTAATTAAGTCATATGATAGGGCAGTCTCTCCACTGACAGCATGCAACCATTCATCAATGTTCTTTGGGGACGGACCCACTTGGGCAAAAACATTGATGGCTGCTAAGTTTTTTTCATTTCAATGCAAAGGAGGGGCACGGGTGGCCCAGTCATCTAAGGCGCCACAATTCGCTGTGCAGAGTTGCATCCCTTGGGCAAGTCAGAAACCTATGATTGTGGGTTCGAATCCTGGTTCGACCCAATTATGTTTCTAGGTTCTAGGTTTTGACTGAAGCATGCCAAATTTTGGAATATGACTCAACAAATACAGAATACTGATATACGTCATAAAAGCATAACAAAAAGTTCAATATACAAGGCTCAAAACTTTCTGATATTCCCTCTTATAATTTATACAATCCTCCTGTCACATGGTTTATCATGATGTACAACTGTACAATCCTACCTGTGCATGACCTTTCATGACAAACAATCTGTACATACCTTCTCGCAGGTTCTGATTCCATACAATGGCCTTGTAGTGCTGACACTAGTGTAATGTGAAAAAACTCTTTTCAATGATATCATGAAGACCCGAAGTGAATCAGGTCTGTTACAATGTTGGTGAAAGCAACAAGCATTTGCATTCTCCAGAGCAGCCAGTGGTCAAAATCAGTGCAAATCCATAGGATTCAAACTGACAATAAGCAGATTCTGGGACAAGCAAGGGATGTAACTTGGCAAAATAAGGTGTCTAAGAACACAAATAAGAGTGAAAGTTTGCTTTGTTTTGAATATGAGGACATGCATCTGGGATCGATGACATGCATCAACCAAGTCAGCAAGACTGACCACCTGATCCCGTAAGTCACCTCTTACGACAAGTATAGTCACCATTTACAGCAAACATGGGCTGCTGAAGAGCTATTCTACAACGGCTATTAATGGCTGAAAAGTGGGTTGCTGAAGACCTATTTTCCTCTGGATCTTCACGGATCAAGAGTGAAAGTAGTTCCATGCTAAACTTAGTGATATTCCAGTTGCATCTTTGCTGTTTACCACCATACTCAGCAATATTCCAGCTATATGAGGGGCGGTCAGGTAGCCTAGTGGTTAAAGCGTTCGCTCATCACGCCGAAGACCCGGGTTCGATTCCCGACATGGGTACCATGTGTGAAGCCCATTTCTTGTGTCCCCCGCCATGATATTGCTGGAATATTGCTAAAAGCGGCGTAAAACCATACTCACTCACTCACTCACTCCAGCTATATGACAGCTATTTGAAAATAATTGAGTGTGGACCAGACAAACCAGTGGTTGATAGCAACAAACCGAGTCATCATGGTACAATAACAAAATAGAAGAGAACAAAGTTAAGCCATCCAGTTTCCATTTTTGTTGGCATATTGGGTACTGTTTTTTTGTTTGTTTGTTGTTTAAAGCCGCACTCAGCAATATTCCAGCTATATGACATCGGTCTGGAAATAATCAAGTCATGGGTTGCTGAAGACCTATTCTACCCCAGATCTTCATGGGTTCATACAGGGGGACCCGTGAAGATTCCGGGGTAGAATAGGTCTTCAGTAACCCATGCTTGCCATAAAAGGCGACTATGCTTGTCGTGAAAGGCGACTAACGGGATCGGGTGGTCAGGCTCGCTGACTTGGTTGATACATGTCATCAATCCCAATTGCATGGATCGATGCTCATGATATCAATCACTGGATTGTCTGGTCCAGACTCGATTATTTACAGACCGCCATCATATTGCTGGAATATTGCTGAGTGCTGCATTAAACAACAAACCAACCAACCAAACCAATCATACAGGGGACCTATTCAATTACACTACTGAATTGTGTAGAAAATCCGAGCCTTCATAAGAGGCGCCCTGGTAACTGATTTGGCTGATGCATGTCAATTGAGCAGAACAATGCTCACTGTGGCAATCCCTTGATTGTCTCGTCCAGACTGGATTAATTACAAATTGCTGTCATGTAGCTGGAATATTGCTGAGAGTGGTGGTAAACAGCAAACAAACAAACAAACAAACAACAACAAAAAATCCACACATTTTAATCTGCAGTTGCATGGTGTAGCCAGTTGCATGTATAGATCATGACTGTATTTGCAAGCAACATTGTTCTATGCTCCAAAACTACATCAAAGGCTGACAAAAGTGCCTGGTTAAAGGCATATGTATAAGATACAAATGAAGTCAAATGCAGATCAAAATAATAGATCACCATAAACTGAAGAATAAGACTTATGTTTGAAAATAAAATAAAGTTAAACTTTCACACCTTTACAGGAAACCAAAGTAGAACGAGTGAGCCCATAGCAACGCCTCCATTACACTAAATGATATATTCATTGAGATGAGAGCCCTGTTCTCTGATAGATATTGGTGCTTTAAGATGACATAGAGATGAGGGACTTGAAATATATGAAGCTGCTTCAGATCAGCTTGGATGAAGCACTTGTTTTTCTGTTGAGCTCTATGGAATAATTCCACTTCCATTTCAGCTTTTATAATTTTTTTATTTACCGTTTCATCTTTCAGTAACAACCTGTGCAAAGCTCCTCACAGCTTACCTATGATGTTGACATTAAGCTGATGTAATCATTGCATTTAACAAAAAAACATCTCTTTTGACAATGCAAATCTGAGTTCAAGTTTAAGGATTTGATGGTCTTTGATTGTCTCATCAAGGTGTATGTCACAAGAACTTAATTGCAGCAAGCTAATACTTTACTGAGAGGGAAAAGAGTATGATAATGTGAAGATAAATAGAGCCATTGCAAATGGCATTGACCAAAGATGAGCACAATTATTAACAAAAGGTTATTTGGATTGGACAAGCATTTTTTATAATTTTACACAAGCAACAATACAGGCAGATGGTATGGTTGTGATAATAAAGAAGAGATTAACCCCTATGTCTCAGCTGAGAGTGTGTGAGTGAGTGAGTGAGTATGGTTTTACGCCGCTTTTAGCAATATTCTGGCAATATCACAGCGGGGGACACCAGAAATGGGCTTCACACATTGTACCCATATCGGGAATCGAACCCGGGTCTTCAGCATGGTGAGCGAGCGCTTTAACCACAAGGCTACCCGACCGCCCCATCTCAGCTGAGAAATGATCTTTGGACTATTATAAGGCTCTGTTATGAACCCCTATAGAGCAACACTGAATTGATCTTAGTACTAAACTCGAGCTATTAACGCCTATACCACAACACTGAAATTAATTTTTGTGCTAAGGCTCTCCTGACTAACTCCTATATCTCAACACTGAAATGATCTTTGTACTAGATATTTAAGTTATGGTGAATAAACTTCATATCTGTACACTGAATTAATCCTGGCACTAAGGCTATGGTGAATAAAATATACATCCGAACAATGAAGTAATCCTAGTACTTAAAGGTTATGGTGAAATAACTCTATATTTCAACATGAACACCAAATTAATAATAGCACTGACTAATGTTATGGTGAATAAGCCCTATATATCTGGACCCCCTTCCACAAAGAAATCTTAGTGCACAGACAATCATAACTCCCATACTTTGACATAGTCGTAACGCTGAGTACGCTTTGTGGAACGGGCACCTGAACACTGAATTAATCCTAGTACTTATACTATGGTGAATAAACCCTATATCTGAACACTGAATTGATCCTATAAGTACTAAGGCTATGTGAATAAACCCAATATCTCAAAACTGAATTGATCCTAAGCACTAAGGCTATAGTGAATAAACCCTATATCTGAACACTGGATTGACCCTGGTACTGAGGCTATAATGAATAACCCCTATATCTCAACACTGAATTGACCCTGGTTCTAAGTCTATAGTGAATAACCCCTATATCTCAACACTGAATTGATCCTAAGCACTAAGGCTATGGTGAATAACCCCTATATCTCAACACTGAATTGATCCTAAGCACTAAGGCTATGGTGAATAAACCCTATATCTCAACACAGAATTGATCCTAAGCACGAAGGCTATGGTGAATAAACCATGTATCTCAACACAGAATTGATCTTGGTATGAGGGCTTTTGTGAATAAACCCTATATCTCAACACTGAATTGATGCTAAGCACGAAGGAAAAAGTGAATAAACCATATATCTCAACACAGAATTGACCCTGGTATTAAGGCAAAAGTGAATAAACCCTATATCTCAACACTGAATTGACCCTGGTACCAAGGCTATGGTGAATAAACCCTATATCTCAACACTGAATTGACCCTGCTACTGAGGCTATGGTGAATAAACCCTATATCTCAACACAGAATTGACCCTGGAACTGAGGCTATAGTGAATAAACCCTATATCTCAACACTGAATTGATCCTGGTACTAAGGCTATATCTCAACACTGAACTGACCTTGGTACTAAGGCTATATGGCAACACTGACAGTTTAACCTCATGCTTCCACACAGTGTCACAATGTTCTGCTGCCGCACCAGGAAGTCCAGTGAGTCTGACATGATGGATGATCAAGAAGATTACTATGGTCTGCCTCCATTCAGCAGCTGGGGAGTGATGCACCGCGTGTCTACTGTAGACATACACTGATGAAGACATTCTAATGACAATTGTACATACAGTAGCATCAAACTGTGCCATGATAACTTCATCCAAATAACATGGCGAACCAGGGCATCGAACAGCATGCTACTGTTCTGAGAGGGTTAAAATTTGGAATAAAAGCAACAAAACCATTTCCATATTCAAAAGAAATCTCTGCCAAAAGCAGAGTCAATTGTACGATTTCGACTATATCATGAGCATGTGTTTATGAACGAGACTGGTATGATATTGTTTGTTTGTTGTTTAAAGCTGCACTCAGCAATATTCCAGCTATATAACGGCAGTCTGTAAATAATCCAGACAATCCAGTGATTGATATCATGAGCATCAATCCACATGATTTGGATACGATGACATGCATCAACTGAGTCAGCGACTCTGACCACCCATTCTGTTATTCGCCTCTTATCAAACTTGTATGACATGAATCAGACTGGTAAGACATGAACCAGACTGGAATGTTATGGTTTAGCTGTCATGATCTACTCTGGCTCAGCTGTAATGATCTACTGGATTCAGCTGTCATGATCTACTGGGTTCAGCTGTCATGATCTACTGGGTTCAGCTGTCATGATCTACTGGGTTCAGCTGTCATGATCTACTCTGGCTCAGCTGTCATGATCTACTGGGTTCAGCTGTCTTGATCTACTGGGTTCAGCTGTCATGATCTACTGGGTTCAGCTGTCATGATCTACTCTGGCTCAGCTGTAATGATCTACTGGGTTCAGCTGTCATGAGCTACTGGGTTCAGCTGTCATGATCAACTGGGTTCAGCTGTAATGATCTACTGGGTTCAGCTGTCATGATCTACTGGTTTCAGCTGTCATGATCTACTGTGCTTCAGCTGTGATGATCTACTCTGGCTCAGCTGTCATGATCTACTGTGGTTCAGCTGTAATGATCTACTGTGGTTCAGCTGTCATGATCTACTCTGGCTCAGCTGCAATGATCTACTGGGTTCAGCTGTCATGATCTACTGGGTTCAGCTGTCATGATCTACTGTGGTTAAGCTGCAATCAGGTCTATTGATTCTGCTTTAAGAAATGAAAAATGTTCTATGTATTTAAACGTTTGGGATGTGAAAACATCCCTAATCCATTCAGCTCTGGCTTTCTTTATATACTCTCAGCTGTCTATGACAATGATGAAGCTCAATGCCAGTAAGATTACAGTAAGCTCAGGATAAACACTGATAACCTTCACAAAGAAGTTGTGATAAAAGGGGTAATGTCAAACCTGTAGTGAAAAAAGTGCAAATTTCCAGTATGACGAAGAAAGGACAGTGATGGCAGTGCTCAGACCACATTTAAGTGTGGTTTATCATCATAATCTGTCTCATATTTCTTAGAGTGCCCTCACTATTATTCTTTTATTGTGTCAGTGAGTGAGTGATTGAAGGTGTAACACACGTTTTTGCAGCATTTGAATCATTTCCTGTACTTAAGGTTTGGATGGGAGTAAGGCTTCAAGTGACAGGTCATATACGTCTATTTTTTTCCGTCTGGGTCACTCGTCTGATGTGATCAGTTGATGTCAGGCATGGGGGCACAGCTTGAGTAAAGATACAAAAAAAGCACCAGAAGGTTCTGTAGCTCACCTGATTTAAGAAGCCAAATAATTTGATGACAATTTAACTCAATCTCATTAAATTCAGATCTTAGTTTTCGCTACCGCTAAACAAAGGTCTGAGGACATCTCATTACGGGTCACGTCAGAACGACCTTTCACGAATTTTGACCGACCAATGATGGTACAACTTACAATGAGTTAAAGAGTGAGTGAGTGAGTGAGTATGGGTTTTACGCCGCTTTTAGCAATATTCCAGCAATATCACGGCGGGGGACAACAGAAATAGGCTTCACACATTGTACCCATGTCGGGAATCTAACCCGGGTCTTCGGCATGATGAGCGAATGCTTTAACCACTAGGCTACCCGAACGCCTCAAACATGATGCAAAAGAATCTGGGAATAAGAATAAAAAAGTACTTTTTACATCGATTAGGATAACGATGTCGTTAGATGGATCTTCTCATGGTCATTATGGTACCTGTTACATACATAAAAGATTCACACAAAGTTTAAACCATGTGTCCAGTAGTTCCTAAGATAAGATGTCTTTCTTATTTTAAAAATTATATTGCACAAGTGTAGTTACAGTTTCGAAATACATTGTCAATCAAACATAAATCACATGACATATTTGATAGAAAGAGACAATGATTGTTTTAGCTCTGTCCAGTCAAGAGGTAACTCACACCCTAGTCAACTTGGCAAAAACTCTGGCCTGCCACTTGTGGACAGTTGGGCCTCCTTGAACTTGTTTTACTATATTATCCTGTATCAAACGTATGGAACTTTGCCTGGACCATCCTACTGACAACTTCTTGCAAGCACAATATGGTTTTCAAAGTCAGCTATGACAATATATAAAACTGAATGTATGCAGATACGTTGGTGAAGGCTAAGGTGCAGTGTGGTCTAAAATAAGGTCTTCAAATTTTGCTCCTATTTTCAAATAATTATACCCATGACAGCATTTTCATTTTGAAGACACCAACTATTATGCTGAAAAGGATGGATCAAGGTCAACATTTATAATTTGATGAAAAATGAACATCCATGTAAGGCCGAACTACTAAATACACCTAATCCAAATTCAATACATTTTGAAAACAGATTGCAGATTATATAAACAATTATGGGTTTCTAAATATGGCCCCGCCAGTGGCCATGTTTAAAATCTGATCGGAGTTATGAGGACACATTTTAAACACATCATGGGGGCAATGATTCATACAAAGTCCCAGGGTGCCGTTGTACAAAGCGATCTTAGCGCTAAGGTGATCGTAACTCCCATACCTAAACATAGACTTACGATGGTTGTAGTGCTAAGGTTGTTTTGTGCAACGACACCCTGGTCCACAGATCTTATAGTTTCTGTTGAAATAATACACTAACGATTGACAACTCGCCATGACATAAGCACTTTTGATTTTCAGCCAGTTGAGCTAAAAACAGAAGACTAAAGATTTCAGAAAAACAGCATCTAATTTGAAGTAAAGATTGGAAAATAATGGAACAAGAGCAAAAGACAGAATGATGAACTGTAATTAAAGGTCCTTGATGGATAGACTGTTGTGCTACCTTTTGCTGTTGGAGTGAGTGAGTGAGTGAGTGAAGGAAGGAAGGAAGGAAGGAAGGAAGGAAGGAAGGAAGGAAGGAAGGAAGGAAGGAAGGACAGAACAGTGGAGGAGGTTAGGTGAGGTGAAATGAGGTTTAATGTCGCCTCCATGATTATTGCACTTATATAGCGACGTGCGCGCACGTGTGTCTGTGTTGCTGCTTGTACTAGTCTGGACTGATGCCAATTTATAGTGCTAGCCCACTGAGATACCATGCCGCAGTTTGACATGAATACCCCACTCAGACAATCTAGTGATTAATAATATGTTTGCTTTTTTGAATTATGATGCCACACTCAGCTTCATTCCTGCTATATGACGGCAGACTGTAAATAATCTTGTCTGGACCAGACAATCCAGTGACTTATATCATGAGCATCGATCCACACAATTGGGATTCGGTGACATGCATCAACTGAGTCAGCCAGTCTGACCACCTGATCACGTTAGTCGCCTCTTATGACAAGCATGGGTAGCTGAAGACCATGGCTAAACAGGATCTTCCTGGGTTGATTGATAATATGAGCAACATTTCATGGTTTGAGGTGCAGTTACACACAATCAACACTGAACCTGACCTCTGATCCATTAACTAGGTCACCAATTATGGCCAAAATAGGTTGCTGGGAACCAAGTCTAAACCCAAATCCACATTTTGAACAGTACCCTATCTAACTTAGTTACGTAACTGTGTGTCTTATTAACCTGTGAGGAAAGCAACAGAGACATTTACCACATTTACAAAACAATGAGCATGGGTACGGTGCTGGCAAACTGAGGACCCTATTTGGGTGAGTGAGT
Source organism: Haliotis cracherodii (assembly GCF_022045235.1). Taxonomy (NCBI): domain Eukaryota; kingdom Metazoa; phylum Mollusca; class Gastropoda; order Lepetellida; family Haliotidae; genus Haliotis; species Haliotis cracherodii. The sequence continues at coordinate 21,783,162 of NW_027266341.1, read as the reverse complement.
GAGTGAGTTGGGTTTAACAGTATTCCAGTTATATCACGGTGCCTATTTGGGTGAACCTTGGCTTCAAACCCATAACCAACAGCTGATCCAGGCACAGCCAAGTGGAAACTCTTTTGTACAAAATGTGTTCTTTGCATATTGTCTGGCAAAGATTCTCAATGGCCAGAACACTCATAAAACCAAGCTACATTTCTTGAAAGTCATTGAAATATACTGTATAGGTCAAGTGTGTCTTCACCACCATCTGAAATAGACAGTCAAAGGCCAAAGACAGTGTTAAGAGTATCCAGACACTATACATGTACATGTATGCTCCTTCGTACCTTTCATAATGTGATGCTGCACATCTCAGGTCAGTGATCTCTGGTCTATAAGTGTTTACCATTACAGAAATGATGCCAGAAATATCACCTGATTAACCCCAGGGGAAGCTTTTATAATGTTCATGAATTTAGCATCTGGGTGTTTTCAGAACTGAAGTGCATGAATACTTTGTAATATTAATAAAACAATGTATAAATTCATTTTAATCAATTCTTTCGACAAACATGAGGACCTACTCTGCCACAGGATCCCAATGGGGGACAAGCATGAGCGGGAACCTATTCTGCACCGGAATCCTTTGTAGACAAGCAACAGGCTCTAGGGAGCTGTACTACTTCGGAATCCTTTGGAGACAGGCATTAGGCACTGAGGGAGCTATACTTCATTGGAATCATTTAGGAGATAGGCATTAGGCACTGGGGAGCTATACTTCCTTGAAATCCTTTAGGAGACAAGCATTAGGCACTGGGGAGCGAAACTTCCTTGGAATCATTTAGGTGACAAGAAATAGGCACTGGGGACCTATACTGCCTCGGAATCCTTTAGGAGACAAGCATTGAGGTACTGGGGACCTATACTGCCTTGGAAACCTGTAGGAGACAAGCATTGAGGCACTGGGGACCTATACTGCCTTGGAAACCTACAGGAGACAAGCATTGAGGTACTGGAGACCTATACTGACTTGGAAACCTACAGGAGACAAGCATTGGGGTACTGGGGACCTATACTGCCTTGGAAACCTATAGGAAACAAGCATTGAGGTACTGGGGACCTATACTGCCTTGGAAACCTGTAGGAGACAAGCATTGAGGTACTGGAGACCTATACTGACTTGGAAACCTATAGGAGACAAGCATTGAGGTACTGGGGACCTATACTGCCTTGGAAACCTGTAGGAGACAAGCATTGAGGTACTGGGGACCTATACTGACTTGGAAACCTATAGGAGACAAGCATTGAGGTACTGGGGACCTATACTGCCTTGGAAACCTGTAGGAGACAAGCATTGAGGTACTGGGGACCTATACTGACTTGGAAACCTATAGGAGACAAGCATTGAGGTACTGGGGACCTATACTGCCTTGGAAACCTGTAGGAGACAAGCATTGAGGTACTGGGGACCTATACTGACTTGGAAACCTATAGGAAACAAGCATTGAGGTACTGGGGACCTATACTGCCTTGGAAACCTGTAGGAGACAAGCATTGAGGTACTGGGGACCTATACTGCCTCGGAATCCTTTAGGAGACAAGCATTGAGGTACTGGGGACCTATACTGCCTTGGAAACCTACAGGAGACAAGCATTGGGGTACTGGGGACCTATACTGCCTTGGAAACCTATAGGAAACAAGCATTGAGGTACTGGGGACCTATACTGCCTTGGAAACCTGTAGGAGACAAGCATTGAGGTACTGGAGACCTATACTGACTTGGAAACCTATAGGAGACAAGCATTGAGGTACTGGGGACCTATACTGCCTTGGAAACCTGTAGGAGACAAGCATTGAGGTACTGGGGACCTATACTGACTTGGAAACCTATAGGAGACAAGCATTGAGGTACTGGTGACCTATACTGCCTTGGAAACCTATAGGAGACAAGCATTGAGGTACTGGGGACCTTTCCACTCCTGGAATCCTACGGGAGACAAGCATTGAGGTATTAGGAGCTATACTACCTCAGAATCCTTTAGGAGACAAGTATGATGCACTGGTGAGCTATACCACCTCGGAATCGTGAAGGAGACACGCATTGAGGTACTGGGGACCTATACTGACATGGAATGCCATAGGGATACAAGCATGTGTGGGATACCCATACTGCTCCACAGAGCTCCCATGGGTTGCTTACACTCCCGGCTGCCACCTTCAGATGACTCCCTGCTCCGCTACATGTGCTACAGAACTGTTCTGGGAGCAAGCCACTAAACATGTCTGATACGATACATATCCTTCAGTGCATTAGTGGTATATCCAGTGCAGTTTTAACACACACCAAGCACACATCATCATCTGATAACGATCAACTGCACACTGCTTCCACTGAAAGAACATGTTGGCTTGATAAACACAGATGGTTTATACCTACCTACCCATGGTACATGTGTTCTGCTTATACCTTGTAACAAGAAGCTAACATAGGTACTATCTACCTGGAGTAGACTCTCCTCCTCTTGTGAGGATGTGTAAGATACTGGGTTTAATATTTATGCAAGAATCCTGCATATTGATACAATTTTCATCAGAAATACTCCTAATCATATTCTTGATAAGTCATATTTAATGCACCATATTCCTATCGGTCATTTTAAGTTCCTTCAAACGTATACAAGAGTGTGTAACAAATTGTTCATTTTCTCATTATAATGTTTGTCAATAATTGTGACATGAATAAATGCCACTTTTTTCGGGATAACTTTTTTATTCTTTGTAACAATGTTTCAGGGTTACTTTTTGCCCTTCATCAGGTGAATACTGAGTAAATATATTGTTTGTTTGTTGTTTAATGCAGCACTCAGCAGTATTCCAGCTATATGACAGTGGTCTGTATAATAATTGAGTCTGTACAATACAACCAAGTGATTGACATCATGAGCATCGACCAATGACGTTGAGATACGATGACATGCATCAACCAAGTCAACGAGCCTGACCACTCGATCCTGTTAGTCCCATAGTCGCCTTTTACAGCAAGCATGGGTTGCTGAAGACCTATTCTACCCCAGATCTTCACGGGTCAAGTAAACATATTGAGTTATTTTTTATTTCTCATTATAGTATTATCTTTGTACATAAATCCTACCTTGTGTAAACATATCAGCCTATTAATAATCAGTATTCACCTGATGAAGGGGCAAGGAGTCTGTAAACGTTGTTACAAACAATAAAGAAGTTATCCTTAAAAAAGCATCATGTACTCATGTTCCTCAAACTTCTAAAAGCCTATCAAAGAATTAATCAATGGGATGGTCATGATTATATCTTGTGTAATCACTACATAAAAGTTGAATCAGGAATATACAGGTGTACTGAGTTGAAATTGGTGATGCACAGAGTAATGAGGTTGATGATCTTGTATATAGACATAAAGACATTGGCTGATAATGGAGTGGACAGACTTTGTGTTGCATTATTGTGCTAATCCATGTCACTGATTTCCTATATTTTTGTTGTGTATTAAGATGATTAATTAAGCAATCTGTAAAGTTATTATTGCTGACTAATTTATGGATAAGAATTGACATGAATATTAATTTGCATTTACGGACGAATATACATAGAAACCAGTATGCACACCTTGAGTAAATCTGCTATGAAGTTAGAATGTTGGAATTTCTGCATAGGGTGTGGTCTTGACATGAGATTTTGTTGAACCTTTGTATATACATTTACAGTGTATATACAGATATATGTCCGCAGCCCAGCTATACTGACTCAAGTCCTCATAATGATGGTATCGTATATCTTCTTATCTATTCAAAGATCATCCACCCACACAGCTTTTTCAAACATAACATAATGTAGTTGTTGGATGTCATTGGTCAATGTAAATAGCGGCGTAGATAGTGACTCACCTGGGCGTCACAGGTAGCAATACTCTGTCAATTATGTGAAATGACACCTGAGTTAGTTATTTACAAGTGTCTGAACACAAGCATAGAGGTTGGAGATTACGTGTTTATTTGTTTGTTTGTTTGTTTGTTGTTTAATGCCACACTCAGCAATATTCCAGCTATATGACAGCGGTCTGTAAATAAGTGCTAGCCCACCATGCTGCAGTTTGACATGAATACCCCACTCAGACACACACTGATTGATAATATCCTTACTTCTTTGAATTTTAATGCCACACTCAGCAATATTCCTGCTATATGACGGCTGTCTGTAAATAATCGAGTCTGGACCAGACAATCCACTGATTGACATCATGAGCATCGGTCCACGCAATTGAAATACGATGACATGCTTCAACAAAGTCAGCAAGCCAGACCAACCAATCCTGTTAGTCGCCTATTACAACAATCAAGGTCACCTTCTAGGGCAAGAATGGGTTGCTGAAGACCTATTCTACCCCGTATCTTCACGGGTCGGGTGGACATAAGATGAGTTTGCAGACTGGGATTGTTGGTTTTGTTTGGGGATCATCCATTTCATATTTAGGGGAGGAATCCATGGATTTTGTTCGAAACAAGATATTTCTTCCTTCACTGCTTCAAAACACAATCATGTTTTGGTGAATGGTGATGACAATCAATTTAATTTTTTCACAAAACATTTTCATTTCAAGATTTTGGGGTGACCCCTGAGGACAAATTCATTTCCCCCTGTATTTCAGGAACAGTTTTTTCCACAACCCCTTCCACCCCCATGAACATAAAATGACAACAACCAGAATACATAATAGTTTGTTTCTTACAGAAGAGACTAGCCTTCATTTAAGTCTATAATTCAGAAAAATACATTTCAGTTATTGTATCTTTGTAACAAGTCATTCTTGATAGCAAGACACCATTGTTTAAAAAGAACCGCCCCAAAAACCCTGATTATTTAAAAATAAACTTAACTACGATTACATAATAATGTCCTTGAAGACTTAAGCAAGTCTAAGCAGACACATAATCTGACATTCCTGCAGGGCCTTAGTTTAACTGTTTCGAACTATAGCAACTTGTGTTTAAAACTAATTCATGTGTTCAGTTTCTTGTATTGTTGGTTCCATTTTCCTCAAACTGCTCGGTCTCTAATAATAGAGAAAACATGATTACCTTTAAGGCAGGGACTCTTTTAACTGGATATGAAATAGAATAGAATCTTCTATGAAACTGTCCGAAAGTCCAGTTTCATCAATGAAAATGCCCCCAAACAAAACAAAAAAACATGTCTGGGGAATTACTGGACAATTGTTTCCAAGCCAGTGTTTTTCAATTACACTAGGACCACAGGCCTGACAGCTTCATTTTTCACAAAGTGGGGGAAATAAAAAATACAATTGACTGTTTCTTATTTGATAAACACCTCTACTTGAACCTGAGGGCTGTGCATGCAGGGATGCACATGGCCCTTGATATCAAGGTTCATTAATTACAACTCTTGCCAATTGTTGTTGTATAAAAGATAGGAGGAAGAATACTACTGCTGTGTTGGTTGGTGAATATGACACCATCCTCAGTCAGTCAGCATCTCACCGGGGGTCACACAGCAAATATCAAAGTTGCTCACATCAGGTGCTCAGACATGGTAGGGAGTGAATGCTATTCAGCTGTATCAAAATGGCTCTTAAACTTAATCCAGTCCAACTGCTTCTGTGGTCTAGTGGTAGAGCGTCCGCCCGGAGAGCAGAAGGTCCAGGGTTCGATCCCCGGCCGCATCATACCAAAAGATGTTAAAAGACGGTACTTCTTGTAACCCTGTCTGGCGCTCGGCATTAAGGGGCAGAAACAAGGACTGGCTGGCTCGGAGTCAGTATTCTGTGTCTGAGTGGGGTATTCATGTTCAACTGCGGCATGGTATCTCAGTGGGCACTATAAAATCGGCACTGTCTCTTGGAGAGACAAGCATGAGGTACAGGAGACCTATTTTGCCCTGGAATGCTCTTGGGGAGACAAGCATGGGGTACTGGAGACCTAATTTGCTCTGGAATGCCCTTGGAGAGACAAGCATGAGGTACAGGAGACCTATTTTGCCCTGGAATGCCCTTGAGGAGACAAGCACGGGGTACAGGAGACCTATTTTGCCCTGGAATGCCCTTGGGGAGACCAAGCATGAGGTACTGGAGACCTATTTTGCCCTGGAATGCCCTTGGGGAGACAAGCATGGGGTACAGGAGACCTATTTTGCCCTGGAACGCCCTTGGAATGACAAGCATGGGGTACTGGAGACCTATTTTGCCCTGGAATGCCCTTTGGGAGACAAGCATGAGGTACAGGAGACCTATTGTGCCCGATGAATTCCCACAGGAAGACAAAGCATGGACACAACAGAGCTATATATATACTGCAGGATGACTCACTCACTAACACACAGAAAAATCACTATTCACTCACTCACTCCTCATTCACTGTGCCATCAAAGTCGACAGAACAAGTTGTAAGCTGCAGCAGAGTACATTGATTGAACTGGATGTCATTTAGGCCAAGTGTGGTCTTGGAATGGCCATCATCACTGGATAACGATGAGCTGTAGCCTAACCCCATGTGGACATGTTTGATCAATACACAGTTGTATCTATATAGCAGTACATAACATGTGCTCTGATTGTCATACCCACTACTGGAGAACTGAATCAGGCTTGGTAACTGCTTGTACAGGAACTCAGACCTTCAAGGTGAGGTGAGGTGAAATGGGTTTAACATTAAGTCCAAGATTATTGCACTTCCAAAGCAATATACTTGTGTGTGTGTGTAGCTGCTTGAACTAGTCCAGACTAAAGCCGATTTTATAGTGCTAGCCCACTTGGATACCATGTCGCAGACACAGTATACAGGCTCCAAGCTGACCAGTCCTTGTTTCAGCCCCTTCATGGCAAGCGCAAGACAGGGTAACAACAAGTACCATCTTTTGGTATGACTCAGGCTGGGATCGAACCCTTGACCTTCCGCTCTCCGTGCAGACGCTCTACCACTGGACCATGGAGGCGGTCCTCAGAGCTTCAAATTCATGTACACTACATTTACCTCGCAAACATACATCGATCTGCTTAAAAACGCATACATACATACATACATCATGATCATGTTCTGTTTATTTCGCATGAACACATCACTGCACTTTCCAGACAAAATTAATTTAAAAAGCTTTAAAAAGTCACAGAAACATTATTTCTTTGGATTCACGTGCTGTTTTATTTTTTTCAACATGAAACTTCCTGTTTAAATGAACATACAAAATAATTAATTTTTTTACAGTTTCACATATAAAGCATTTAATTGTTTTCACTTTCTTTCAAGCGAACATCTGAAAATAACACTCTTTGCCAAAAAGTGACATTTACATTTACACGCAAAAACTAATACAATTCATATTATGGCACAACATTCTTCATGGTATCATCTTCTTTCAAGATAAATACCACTTTCATAGGTTTATCGAAGGGGTTATAAATATATGCCTGACCTTTCCTTTAAAATAATGGTATTTAAAATCCCTACTCATATAAAGATCTGATAAACTACACTTGAGTATGATCGTTAAAAAAATATTCCACTCCTACTTCCCTACCTTGACAAAGAATTTTTAGCTATGTGAATCACATGACATTTATATGAAACACATAAAAATATCGCTTAAGCTTTGAATTTTTTCTAACTCTATTTTCAAAGAACTTCAAAAATGTGTTAAAGTGGCTAATTTTTTTGTACCCTTAAACAAGTGGGTCATAGCGTGATGATCTAGTGGTCTATTTGTTATACAGAGTTTGGCCCTTTTTCCTTTTCCCTGATCATAATCACTCATTGTCAGCATCACACAATTTTCAGCCAATGAGTTTCAGCAAATTCGTAAATACCGTATTCCACGTAATAAGCGCGCTGCTCTAATAAGCCCTATATATTTTGGCAAGCGAACAATCCCAATTAGCACCCATCCGATCGATCAATGTACACACGACTTATTTATTGGTGTATAATATGCACTCGTGTGTTATATGCACCCTAAATTACGGAAATTAAATTCTAAAAAAATACATCTGTCATGTGTGGTATGCACAGACTTTTCTTTTGTATCATTTCATGCTGTAAGCATAAACCACGAAATTTATGATCTTTCAACTCTTTCACCAAAATTATATTCTAATAAGAGCCCCTTATTCTAATTTTAAGAGCGCCCTTGGTGCATATTACATCGAATACGGTACTTACAAACTGCATCACTTTGGATTTTCTTCCAATGTCAAGTTTACCAAAGTTACAACAATAGTATAAATTATTTAGAGACCCTCAACCCATCTTCCTGAGGTAAGAGAATTAACTGACTATAAAAGTCCAGTTTCCACCCTTGCAACATTAGGATATTATGGAGATCGATTTTGGCTGGACAAACAAATCTATGCATAGTCCAAACAAAATCATGCAATAAAATCGAAATCCTGTTCGTAAACTGTCATGCAGATTTCGGTGGAATGCAGGATTTGCAAAGCATGTGCAAAGCCAACTTGTTGTCAACAGATATTTTCCAAATCTTTTCATGTTTTTAATCAAGGTGCTCACGTGATTTGATGCACTTCGCGATGTAAGACTCGTTTATCACAATATAGATCTTGATTATTGATCAGATTATCTTGACTAGGCGCCGCCATTTTGTTTTTAAGCAAATTAATGCAAGTGATACAAGAGGTAGAATCTGATTGGTCCATAGGAGAGGTTTAGAAGGGACATAACTTGTAATAGCCACTGGTGGCGCTACGATCGAGTCGAAGGAATTCCAGCCTAGTTCAGCAAGGGTAAAAACTGGACTTTTAAAATCAGTTAACTCTCTTGGCTCGGGAAGATGTATTCAACCCAACTCACTCTCCCACACATACAACCCAAACCCAAGCACCAAGCAGCAACACACTCACTCACTCTGCCACCTACCAAAAATAACCTCACTTACTCACTCACCCACCATCCCCACTCACTCACTCACACACTCATCCACTAACTCACTCAATACACTTACTCACCCACTGTTACTATATATTTATTGTTAAGTAGACTAGCATTCCACAATGGGTTCAAGATATTCTTTTGTTTTCACAATAGGCACTTAACGCCTGCCTTTCAGCCACTGGATCCAAACTCCAAGCAAGTGCAATGGGAGATAGTTCTGTAGATGTCACAACATATGAAGAACAACTTGCCATGTTTATGTACTTACGCAACAGGAAGTATTATCATTGAATTCTCGTTCTTTCCAAAGTCTACATGCCTTTTCTCACTTTACATATGTTGCAAACCAAAGAAAAGCTTTGAAACTCAATGCTGAAGTAACAACCATGCCCATGCCCGCAGCAATTTTGGATAATGCTAAAGGATTATGTATGTTATCACTACATAGCCAACCCTGAAGGTCAACTTATATTTTTGTGAACCAAATCTTTTCTGATATTGTCTCTCCCTTGTTGCCATCATACTATCCAAACAGCCACAGCAATAATGTGGGTGTATTAAGCCAACACAATGTGATCATATCTATTCATATCAGTTTCCAAGTCACATTTCCAAAAGTAGTTCGCAGGGCGCTAGTATCATGGCCTTAACAGACATATTGGACCCCCAACCAGGTAACTCATCCTTAATAGCGCGTCTTGTGAACAGGAAGTCTGAAATGTGAAATAATGACCATTTTGCACAGGTTCCGCCATGGCATCATTAGATGACAGACAGACAGACAGACAGACAGGCTTCACGATTTGACAGAATCGATTTCACCACCACCACCACCACACTCACACCACCAGAATTCTGCCATGCCATGTAACCACAGTACATTAGCAAGATTGGTTTTTCACATTCCATTGAATATTGAAAGGATTATGACAACACATATTATTATATGAACACAGAGCTCAAGATGGAAATATGTCTGATCCTGAAGTTTGCCCCAATGCTCCTAGGATCCAGCATCTCTCCAAGGAGTTAAGGGCTTGTTTACTGCATCACGGGAGTTACGGGTCTCCCCCTGGTCTCGTTGAGAGTACATGTTTCCTGTATTGCCTCATGATTTGGAAGAGTGGCATTCAATTTTCAAACTCCGAAATGGTCCCTAATGGGACGTAACAGTTATGCATAAAATCCATCATACTATCTCCAGTGTTGAACATTCCCTACCTCACCAGCTGTTCCATTTCCACTGACAATGAACACCTTTTTCTCAAAGGAAATATTTCTGAGTTTTGTTATTTCAACACTCATACGAAATGTGCGTACAGTCAGTGACATTCAGATTTTTTTCGGACATGTATACATCCTTTTTGTGTCTATTGTACAAAAGCGAAAGAGGTACAGTGTCAGATTATTTCTGAGATCTTTGATTTCCAAATGTCATGACTGGAATATCATCCTGAAGATGGTGGCACCTTTTTTAATAGATGGCACTTTCGCTTTTAAGCTGATGATGTCATTCTGGATTACTTCTGACCATTGTTATTTCTTGTTGTTGGAGTGAGAAAAAAAGTGAAAATGTCATAAGGCAATGAGAAGTAATAGCACCATATTTGTAGCTTTTTTTTATGGTTAGTGGGCGAGCATGTTAGGTGTGTGGGTCGGTGAATGGGTGACAGAGTGGTGTTGGATGGACGAGTGAGTGAGTGAGTGAGTGAGTGAGTGAGTGAGTGGGTGGGTGGGTGCTTGAGCGAGTGAGTGATTGAGTGAGTGAGTGAGTGAGTGGTGGACAAGGTGGGTGGATCGTTCAGTATTGGATGAGTGGATGGATGAATAAAAATAAAATCATATGTCTTAGCATTAAACTTCAGTATTAGTTTCAAGAAGTATTTCTTCACGATCACATTATTTGAGGTGTGATGGGATCCAGGCCTGGTGGTTAAAATGTTCAACTGTCATTCTTAAAGGATGATTCACTCTGTTGTACAATGTACCTATCTGTGTGGACCCTGGGTTAGACACGGTCCCCAGCAACCTAGGCTTGTCACATGAGGCGACTAAATGGATTGGGTGGTCAGAGTCGGCAACTTGGTGGATGCATGTCATCCTATCTCACTTGCATGGATTGATGCTCACGATATCAATCACTGGATTGTCTGGTCCAGACTTGAATATTTTTTACAAACCGTTGTCACATAGCTGGAATATTTCTGAGTGCAATTCTTGAAGCCCAAAGTGTGAAGTCATTCACCTAGTTGCAGGAATAGTGATAAAACCTATGTAAAACTATTCTCTCGCCCTTACAAAATAAGATCTTCTTTTTTTTAAATTTTCTTAATTATCTTCTTAATCGCAGCCAAACACGGCTCTTTCTTTGCAGTAAAGAACGTCAACATGACGTTAGCTGCATGTCAATGACACTGGTTTGAAGATAAAACATGCTCTGGCTCCTCCGGCAAGCCTTCCTGTCACCCAACTGCAACCATGGTCTCCACGTTTTTTTCAACTGGTTGATACCTTTATCTTACCCTTGCCACGGCAAATTAAAACTTGGCTATGTGAACTGCATTTTTTGTTGGCTTTCTTTAGATGAAAACCAGACCAGATTCTAAATTAATCTCCCATCTGCTGTAGACATCTTTTGTTTGCAACTTGAAGCAGAACCTTGTGACGGGCTGCATGATTTCGCAGGTCGGAAGGGTATGAGCAGGCAAATCCAGACGTCTGTGTTCAATGGCCATTGATTAATGACAGAAGATGGCAGGTTCATTTGCTCCAGAATACACAGGCCACTGTTTACCCTAAGACATATATCTACAAACAGGCTTTGTCAGGCTTCGTTGCTGATGTATGAGCAAAAAATGTATTTAGCATTTATCAGGGAATTTTGTTGTCTAAGGCTGTAATTGGTGGTGTATGGGAATTGTCAAAGGGTAGTTTATGAGTGACTGGGTCTTGATGCAGTTGTACATTAGCCATATCAAATCAACTATTCAAGTGAGTGAGTGAGTATGGTTTTACGCCACTTTTAGCAATATTCCAGCAATATCACGGCAGGGGACACCACAAATGAGCTTCACACATTGTACCCATGTCAGGAATCGAACCTGGGTCTTAGGCGTGACGAGCGAACGCTTAAACCACTAGGCTACCCGACCGCCCCTCAACTATTGGAACGCCTGGGTTGACAAGCTAATGGTTGATAATGTGAGGATAAGTTCATGCAAAGAGATGGTCTTTAAATGTGGTCATCCATCACATGGAGAATCTCACCCGAGTGTCTTTTGATATCTTGCCGAGGAGTTTTTCCACTTTTATCGACTCGTTATGATATATTTGATAACAAAAGACATGAGGGTGAGATTTTATTTATCATCTAACATCATTCTTCCAACTTTTTCAATTTGTACACAGTAATCAGCAGTATCTAGGTGTAAAATGTACTGCTAACAGCTTCAGAAGCAGAGCCATTAGTGATGTCATTTGATTGTGACATCATGGTAACCAATGATGTCACAATGGTCTGCAAAGCATTGTGATGCAATTTCATTGCAGCAATATCTACAAAGTAGAAACTGCTTGATCTCACCCAAGCATATCTCCTGTGGGAGCCAGTTTTGGATGATAAAGTACTTTGGCCACTTGTCTCATACAATCAACATTAATATTTTAGAATTACAATACCAGAAAAAAAGGTCTTAGGATCTATTCTACATGGATACATATTACCATAAAGGTCATCCATATGAGAAACAAATTCAAATAATTATAATTTTAAAAGGTTGAACATGTATTGATGAAACTTTGGACTTTGGAACATATTTACCCTTATGTATTTATATTTTTACACATTATCAGAGGGGCGGTCGGTTAGCCTTGTGGTTAAAGCATTAGCTCATCATGCCGAAGACCCGGGTTTGATTCCCGACATGGGTACAATGTGTGAAGCCCATTTCTAGTGTCCTCCGCCGTGATATTGCTGGAATATTGCTAAAAGCGGCGTAAAACCATACTCACTCACTCACATTATCAGACAAGTCAACTCTATGAGAGAGCTGATCCTACAGTGAAGTTTAACTCAGGGTGCTTTCAGTACTCAACAGCCATTTTGGACATACAATCAACATTTGTCTATCTGGGAACAACTCTACTCTTGTTTGTTTATTGCCTAACACCACACTCAGCGATATTGGCCTGTATAAAATGTCTGGATCAGACAAGGCAGAGATTGCTATTACGAGCAATGATTTACGCAGTATGATGACTCACCTGACTCACCAAGGTTGACCACCCAATCCATTCAGTTGTCTCTTTTTCGACCAGTATAGGTTGCTATTCTTACACAGAATCCCCCCCTTCACTTTATCTATCTTGGGAGATCAGTCATTGATATAAATGTCAGGCAGATGGAATCACAAATTATATGTCATGATACTGAAAATTCTACAAGCAGATGTTGAAAGTTAGCTATGAAGAAAGCAATCACTATTTTCAACCATGCAAAAGTGAACCAGTGAGTTAATAATACATTTAACATTTCAATAATCACATCATGACACAAATGTTTCTTTAACACGATGTCATCTACAATTTTAATATGTCAAAGCAATTCAATGCACCAATATATGTATCTGCCTCCTATCGACACTCCATACTCAAATGTCAATGCCGAGTCCATTCCAGCCATCGAGTACACACACTATATCGCCAGAGGCAAAAACAAGTCACACCTCGGATACACTGTGATATTCAATCATTCATTGAATGTCCGCAGCATCATGTAAGTCAATATATGTGAGATCTCACTAAAACATCAATGATGCTTATTTGCTTCAGTTTCTATTGTGTTTGGAGAAAGTATATGAAACTCTTCTTTTATCCCAGAAAATCAAGCAGGTGCTCTCATCTTACAAGTCCAGCTGTTGTAAAGCGTGATAAGGAATACACTCTTGATGATGTTACATCAACTTCCATTCCTAGGGCATTCTGGGAAACAAAAACACTGCAGCCTCCTGAAAAACAATACTGTGCCTCTGGTTGTGATTTCTTGACCCTCATCATCCAATCAAATCTCCTCAGAGGCATCTTCCATTTCCGAATTTGAAATTCCGTCTGTCTAGATGTATTCATGAATTAGTTAGAATCGACTCTAAAAATCACAGCTTTTGGGTTACAATTCATAAAAAATACAGTTAAGAGGAAATTTGATTTAAAGGATACCATTGACTGTCTCAGATGCTGTCACAGCCGAAAGGGAGGTCTGATTGTGGAAGCCTACTGCTGGAAAATGTCGCTATGGGGAACAGATATTGAATGAATCTTGTTCTTATGTTTGATTGTGTTCAGGTATGGATTCCACAAAACCTTTCAGCTGATGCATGTGTTTCATGAACTGCAAAAGCATAGGAGACAGATAGTTTAAAAAAAGATGTGCCTAATTATACGGTGAACAGTTTCACACCGATCCCTTGAATAACTAACCATTTCTTTATTCAAGATATTCTGTTTGTCATCCGTATCCCTACATTTCCAATATATCCTGTGTTACTTTAAACATTTTTGTTATTTTTATTTTCGTTATTTTGGCAACTTGTGCCAACTGAAACATTATAATCAATACATATCACTACATACTGTCTGAATGTCTCACACTGGCCATATGATCAGCAGTATGATCAGCAATCACAGCAAAGACCATTGGCCATTTGGCACTGAATTTCAATCAAGGGAAAAAACAAGCACATATATATTAAATCTTTTTTAGAAGCTGCAGATAAAGACAATATCTACTTACATTATCATATATTTAAGTTTGATAGAGAAAACTGTAAAAGTGGACACATATAATAATATTTGATTCTCAAAAGGGAGACAAGCATGGGATACGGGAGACCTAGTGTTCCTCAAAATCAACAGGGAGACAAATACGAGATACTAGAGACCTAGTCTTCCTCGGAATCCCCACAGGGAGACAAGTATGGGATACTAGAGACCTAGTCTTCCACAGAATCCCCACAGGGAGACCAGTATGAGATACTAGAGACCTAGTCTTCCTCAGAATCCCCACATGGAGACAAGTATGGGATACTAGAGACCAGGTCTTCCTCAGAATCAACAGGGAGACCAGTATGAGATACTAGAGACCAGGTCTTCCTCAGAATCCCCACAGGGAGACAAGCATGGGATACTAGAGACCTAGTCTTCCTCGGAATCAACAGGGAGACCAGTATGAGATACTAGAGACCAGGTCTTCCTCAGAATCCCCACAGGGAGACAAGTATGGGATACTAGAGACCTAGTCTTCCTCAGAATCCCCATAGGGAGACAAGTATGGGATACTAGAGACCTAGTCTTCCTCAGAATCCCCACCGGGAGACAAGCATGGGATACAAGAGACCTAGTCTTCCTCAGAATCAACAGGGAGACCAGTATGAGATACTAGAGACCTAGTCTTCCTCAGAAGCCCCACAGGGAGACAAGTATGGGATACTAGAGACCTAGTCTTCCTCAGAATCCCCACAGGGAGACAAGCATGGGATACTAGAGACCTGAGTCTTCCTCAGAATCAACAGGGAGACAAGTATGAGATACTAGAGACCTAGTCTTCCTCAGAATCCCCACAGGGAGACAAGCATGGGATACTAGAGACCTGAGTCCTCCTCAGAATCAACAGTGAGACAAGAATGAGATACTAGAGATCTAGTCTTCCTCAGAATCCCCACAGGGAGACAAGCATGGGATACTAGAGACCTGAGTCTTCCTCAGAATCCCAACAAGGAGACAAGCATGGGATACGAGATACCTAGTCCTCAGAATCAACAGTGAGACAAGTATGAGATACTAGAGACCTAGTCTTCCTCAGAAGCCCCACAGGGAGACAAGCATGGGATACAAGAGACCTGAGTCTTCCTCAGAATCAACAGGGAGATAAGCATGGGATATTAGAGACCTGAGTCTTCCTCAGAAACCACACAGGGTTTTGGCTAGATTGTCGAGATGTCCAGGTGCTTCAATGTTTCCAATTCAAAAAGTGTAATTAGTATGAACCCTGCTAGAAATATTGTGATTTAGCCAATATGGAACACACTCACACCTGAACTGTTGACCATGTCGATGTCATATATTGTTTTAACCCTTACCTTGATATATGTTTTTCAAAACATGAGTGAGGAAGGTCTTATGCCACTTTTAGCATGATGACCGAGAACAGGATTCACACAACATACCTGGATCTTCAGCATGGTCATTTACCTCCAGGCTATATCCCACCATCCCCAGTGACCTCATGAACCATTCACACATATTAAACTTTCACACATAAATCACTCACTGCTTTCCAATAGCTCAACCCATGCTTAACCACTGGACGAATGCATCTGGTCATAAGAAACAGTGCACATGCCATCCGTTTGAATGAACACAATAAGCAATAATAACCAGAGTGCAGATTTGTGGAGGAAAATATATTTCACATAATAATTTCCTCCCTTGTCTCTCTGAAACGGAAGTGATGAGTGGCAACACTATTTTAAGATGATCAGAGCAATGGCTGATCAGATACTCCTGCCTCAGTTGAGATGAAGTTTCTTAAAAATATTCAATCTTGAAATAAGTTGCCATGATACCAGATTTATTGTTTACCTCAAGAATCTGATCACATTAAAAAGATTATTTTGATATTGTTCCTTTTTTCTGAAAATGCAAATAATGTACTACATGTATAATTTTCCTGGAATTATTTGGATATAAACCCTCTGTGTTTTCAAATAAGAGGACTATGATATAAAAATGATCCCACTAAATTGTTCCTTTGAACTGAATGCAGAGCTTCAATTTAAACATTTTGCAATTTGAAAATATTTCATCAGGGTGTAAACTTGAAATTAAATTGAAATGAGAGAAATATTCTATTTATTACCACACATGTAATTTGAAGAGGATTCAAGAAAAAAAGAAAAAGTATTTAGTACCATATTGGGACTGAGACAAAGACCAAGGTTACACTGTTGAACTATAACTACGGCAGAAGTCAGTCATGTCATGGCACTGCAAAAAATAGCTTATAATTTATTGTTTCTCCATGTAGTGGGGGCTGCATATTAGATTTGAATTACATACAACATTGACGCAATTAATTTTATATAAATGACTAAAATTGACAAAACAATGATGATATATTGAATATAAATTGACGTCATAAGAGATTTTAACCATTTTGGTGGCCATCTTGGATTTTCTACCACCAGGTGGTGCTGTTGAGGTGGATCCATATCCAGAAACGTTCGGAATGTTTCAGTGTATAAGTGTGCCAAGTTTGGTGCTTTTAACCCAAAGTGCACAATTTTGACTAAAATCCAGCCTTAACCGCCCCACTAATGAAGGTAAAGAAAAATATTACATATTGAAAGACTGCATTAGCATTTTAACAATAGTTATTTGTGTCAAAGCTGAGAGACAGCTAATTTACTCATGACTCATAAATTTTACTATAGTAGCCTGACTAAATACAAGTGTGTATTAGATTAGAACACTGTTCATATACTGCAGACCAGTTACGCTGCCAAGACCCATAATCCCCATTGCCGTGGAATATAATAGGAATATCCCAAATGTTTTGTTTTTGTTTGTTAACACCGCACACTATTAACAATATTCCAGCTGTATGACAGCACCGGTGAATACTCAAGTCTGGACAAGACAATCGGGGTTCGAGGGCACAGAATAAACCACGTCTGCCTGACAACCAACCTGCTTCATTTGGTCGCCTCTTATGACTAGCATTGATTGCTGGGTACCAATTCTAACCTGGAATCCTGATAGGGGAAATAACCCTATGAAAAGTTGAGTGGAAATGTCCATTAATAATCACCATAACGATTTGATAATGTCATAATGCATGCCTGGGATGTGTTGGCCATGACAAGAATCCCTCACCGACAGTTCTAGACAAGTATGCATCAATCCACAAGATGTTCCCCCCTCGTCAAGCAGTAATCATGTGATCAGCACACACATCCTTCAGGATTCCCTGCATATCTACCATGACACATCACACTGCTTACATACCCCTTCACAATAAAGACAACTGGGAAGAATTCTCACGCAAAAAATATCATGAGCAGAATAGGATGTAACCTAATCTGTGGAAGAATGTTGAAGACTCCTTGAACATGACACAATACGGCTTGATGACATGCTTAGAGCATTCCCCAGTCACGGAATAACGTGAGCGTGTCAAGACTAACATCAGACCTACAGTGTAGTTTATGGGGACTATACAGAGAATCTCCATCTTGCTACGATGCTAACATGGTTTGCACATTTACCCCCTTTGAAGGAATTCTGTCCAAACATGCGTAGACTGGGGAATGACTCCTTGGGTAGTATACATGATCATTGATCATTGTCAATTGTTTTGGTCCAAGTTATCTATCATTGATTACAGGTTACCATTGAGTGAGTGAGTGAGTGAGTGAGTGAGTGAGTGAGTGAGTGAGTGAGTGAGTGAGTGAGTGAGTGAAAGAGTTAGTAAAAGAGTGAGTAAATGAGTGAGTCAGTGAGTCAGTGAGTCAGTGAGTCAGTGAGTCAGTGAGTGAGTGAGTGAGTGTTTACAGCCTTAGTCAGCAACATTCAAGCTGTATTGAAGTGGTCTTTAAGTGATCAGATCTGGACCAGGCAAACCAGTGATTGAAAGCAACCATATATGCATTTAGTCAAATCAAATAGTCTGACTGCAGTGTTCGAAAAAAGCATGTTGTTGAGTGAGTGAGTATGGTTTTATGCTGCTTTAGCAATATTCCAGCAATATCACAGAGGAGGACACTGGAAAATAGGCTTCACACATTGTACACAGAGATATCAGCCCCTTCTGGGCTAAAAGTTGTCCCCAGCAACCCAGCTTGTCAAACAGAGGTGACCTAGTGACCTAGGTGATCAAGTGGTCTTCATTTAGTCCATTTGATGATTATGTTGATCCTACTCAAAGGGCATGGAGTGTTGCTCATAACATCCATCACTGGGTTGTCTGGTCATATGTGTGAACAAAAAGAGTATATTCTGATAAATTTTCGTGTCTTATTGGTGTCCGTCAAGGAGAAAACTTGTCTCCATATCGTTTTCATTGTTTCTAAATATTCTGGAACCATTTGTAAATTCTCAAAACTGCCCAAGTGTTTTTATTTAAATCTAACTCACTTAATGATCTTTTAGATCCCTCTATTGTTTGTTGGCATTATAAAATGCAGATGTTACTGTTTTGTTAGCCTTTAATACTCAAAATTTATAAATTACGTTTGATATCTTTTCACTTTACTGTAAACCTTAGAGGTTGCATATCAAAACTAGTAAAACAAAATTTTTGATTTTTGGTGGTATAAAAAGAGGCAAAAGTAAATATATATAAATGATTAAATGTCTCCCCAATCGAATATATTAACGAAGATAAATATCTTTGAATTCATTTTACAAAGAATAACTCTTTCAAAACCTCTATGAAAGCAAATTCTGAATCTGCCACTTGGCCTTGTACTTTGAATTACATAAAAGTGGAACAATTAACCTATCAATAAACTGCCAACTATACCTCTTCGATAAAACCAATAGCTGTCATCAATGGATAAAGTGTTTGGAAAGTATTTTTAATAAAAAGGGCTATAGTTCAACAAGCAGTTCTTCCTAATGTCCTTAAATCTATCATTTCTGTAAGATTATCTGATACAGCAACTCAAACATGGAATGCAGATATTACAAATTCTTCAAAAGGCATCATACGTCACATATTTAAAACTGAATTGTAATGTCATTATGGTCCTTTTATGATGGTGTGATGGTAGTTGTGATTATTGTTATCAGATCAGAGTACAATTTTTCAGATCGGCAGGAAAAATTGAGATAGGAAAACCTATATTATTATATTATATTATTTCAGTTCGGAATGGAGACGGGGAACTCAGATAAATATTTGTTCCCCTACTGATTCTGTCATGGGCGTGAACATGGATTTCAACGTTATTTTCAGCAAGATTATTCATGTCGCTGGCTTCACGGATGTTCTTCTCTTGTAACTACTTCATCATGAACACATGTTTTGGTCTCGTAGCTCAAAACAACAGAGTTGCTCTCAGATGCATTTTTTCTCCATCCATGACAAGCATTTGTCATAATGACAATCTCCTTGGTCATTTGATTTCAACAATGTAATACACACAGCCTCATTCACGTCATCACAAGATTCCTTCGACTCACACCCATGTGATGAGGGTTATGACCTTGGGATGGATTAATAAATTAATTTGCTTTTCTTAGTAAGGAATTGTTTTTCGTGAATACTACTAAAAAAAACATGCTGTACATGCTACTTTTGGATTGTACATTTTTTATGCTTTTTTTCATTTGCCCTGCGATCTCCTACAGTGAGCAACCATACCCCGAGCATGCATCCAAATTGGATTACTGCTTACGAAAACCGTCAAGTACTTTGCAAGTACACTTGTCTTCAATATGAGCAACAAAACATTTTCGAGTGATGCTTAATTTGATGGAGAGTTGTTCGAGATGATCAGGGGAGCCTTTAGTCGTTTCGATTATGATATGGATGACTTTATCGCGGAGAAAGTTCCAATTCATTATAATATCATTCCGGCTATCAACTCAAATCAACGAGATGGCACCTCGATCTCTACCCACCCTTGCAAGTGCAACAGAAGCTTTGACAAATTCATTGCCGATTCTTAGGATTAGTGGATCAGTGTCACAGCCAGATTTGAAACAAGATGAAGGCGAAGATGTCTGTTCACACTGCTTTTGTCAACCATGCATGACACAGCACAGGCAATCGTGGTTAGGGAATGGTGCCCAATCAAGTTGCAGAAACTTGTCGATTCGAAAACAATCCTACAAATACCTCTGGACTGAGCTAAAGAGACGAAGTGAATGGAGAAGATCCTAGATCTTGACTTGAAGAAATGAATAAAAAACATAGAAGCAGATGAACAATTGTGTGGAAAAAATAGGAAGTGATGCCAGATTGTGTATTAAATTTTCTTTGACTTATATCTAGATGTGAAGCCATTTATGGAATCCAAGGTTTGACATTGAAGTTGATACAAAGTTACTTGGTTTTTGGTGATCTTGTTTACATATGGAAATCAAAAAGTGTTCTCTAAACACTCGGTTATGTTTTTGTTGCCAGTAATGTTTGAAATTGAAACAGTGCCACCTTGCAGGCTATTAATAGTCAGGGTGGGGCTTTAACATGTCAAGAATTTACAGTGAGTGAGTATGAATAGTATTCAAGGTTTATCATGGCATATCAGTTTGATGTGGGGGGGAAAGTGAGTGAGTGAGTGAGTTGGGTTTAACGCCGCTTTTAACAGTATTCCAGTTATATCATGGTGTGTCAGCTTAATGTGGGAGGAAAGCCCCAAGTGATGCAGGTCTCAGACGTTTACCACTAACCCATGAGCACGGGTATGGTGCTGACAAACCTAGAAACATAATGGGGGCGAACCGAGATTCGAAACCTACAATCAGGTTTCTGGCATGCCCAAGGGAGGCAACTCTGCACAGCGAATCGCGACGACTGGGCCACCCGTGCTCCCGTGGGAGGAAAGTCTGAAGTGATGCAGGTCTTTTAAATTTACATTTACATATACATTTACAACTTTGGTGTAACCCACGAGAAAGTGTATGGTGTTGACAAACCTATATTGAATATGTTAAGCCTACTCCTCCAATAAACACCAATACAATAAAAAAAATATCATCTGGAGTGTCCTTTACATAAAGCATAAACATTGCCTTCATCTGTAATTCTTAGAATGTTCTAATCATCATAAAAATATCGCAAGTAACTCTGTAATATTTGATTGGCCTACCAAGCAATTTTTTGGCATTTATGTTTCCATTAACTGAAATCAAATTAGGCCATGCCTTCTACAGGACTACTGTATTCTTAATGATAGTTAATTTAATAGGCGTGGATTGTTGCATTATTGCCTTGAATGATGTCAATGATTTTGTATCTTTAGTTTTGTGTTTCAAGATTAGAAGTCTGTGAACTAATTATTGTTCATTTTGTTATTCAAAAGAATTGACATCAATATAATTTGAGTTTATGGAGGTATAAACATAAAATGGAGAACATACTTTTGCTGATTTACACAGTGTGCATACTGGCTTTTACATTGATACCTCCATCCCACCCAAGTTACTCATCCCAGTCCAAAGACAAAGTAGATCGGGTGGTTAGGCTTGTGGCTATTGTGTCGTCATATGCTGACAGCCTGAGCAAATATTTTACAATACTTTTTCAGACAAATGTTTTATTTCTTGTGTTGAAGATAGAACACCAGACAAGAGAGTAAGTGAGTGAATATGCTTTTACGCCACTTTTAGCAACATTCCAGCAATGTCACGGCAGGGGACAACAGAAATGGGCTTCACGCATTTAACCCATATAGGAAATCGAACATGGGTCTTCGGCGTGAGGAGCGAATGCTTTAACCTCTATGCTATCCCACCACCCCAAAAAGTCATTGAAGTTTATTCTTAAAAGGAGCATTCAGAAGCTTGACTTATAACACATCGTGTTTAAAATTGCTCCAATACACTTGGAAATTTAATATGCACACTGGGTGCTTAATATTTCTTTCACATTAGTAACATTATATATATATTTCAAGAGTCATTCTAATGATAGTTTACTATTACACAAACAATCATTCACAGATTTAATTCAAGAGTTAGGAAAATAAACTACCGAAGAAAACCTCGATCTGTCTATAAGAGCAATAAAAGCAATAAAACAATCAAAACTTTTGTTGTTTTGCTGCTTTCAGAAATACAGATAAATCCATTTACAGCTGCATTCTGGAAAAAGTGAAGACTGATGAACCCTAAAAAAGTGACTAATTGATCAGACCCCAGGACAAATCTAATCATACCGTTTAGCAGGTTTCTATGAATCAAACACAGGGATATTTTTTGGAACATTTAGCAGTAAACTGCTTACAGCGAAATCAATTTGATCTTGAGTCAAGGTCGTGAAAACCGAAAATCTACTTCATTATCATGCAATGGAAAAGAATAGAAGCTTGTCAATGTCTTCAATTTGCAGCTCTTCTCTATTAGGCCAGCAATAATGTTTCATTTTGCTAAAGACTCATAGGAGAGACTATGTTTACGAGGCTGAAGGATGAGGGCAAATTCTCAGACAATGATGGACGAAGGTGTGAAAAAGGTATGATCAGGTGTTGGAAAGTTATTTTTTAATCTTACTATAAAATGAAATGGTTTAGCAGTTTGTTTGCTGATGCAATTGGCTGAAACAAAAACTCAACTGTTTTTTGTTATATTCGCCATTTAAGGAGCAGCACATGTGGCCCAGTGGTCTATGGCTCCTCAATGTGCAGAGTTGCCTCCATTAGTCACACCAGGATCCGCCGATAGTGAGGTTAAATCTAACCTGATTACGGTCCTAATTGGTTTGTCAGCACTATGTCCTGTGGTAGTGATGGTGAGGTGAAATTGGGTTCATAACCACTTTCGGAACTTTGTATTTCTATGTCAGGAACACACCAATATGAACAGAGTCAGTGTGAGACTTTTAGCCGTGGAAACAGAAAAAATATTAATTCTATAAGGCCCCACATAGCAAAAGGCATCAGTTGACAACCTGGTCAAAAAATTAAAAATGGAAATGGAAAAAATGGAAAAAATAAGAGTTCTAAAAATAGCAAACGATACCACTTCAGACCCTGGTTATGACATGTACCAAATTTAGATGAAATTTGTTTCAATGTTTTCAAGTTATGTTTCGGAAATACGGGTGGAGAGATGGACGGGCGGACAGAAAAAACAGATGATGACTATATCCCACACATTATATGCCAGTGGGGATAAAGGTAAACCTTAATGACCTATGTCCCTTTGAGCTCTCCTCGTTCATTAAACCTGAGACCTGTGAAGATCCGGGGTAGAATAGGTCTTCAGCAACCCATGCTTGCCGTAAAAGGAGACTATGCTTGTCGTAAAAGGCGACTAACGGGATCGGGTGGTCAGGCTCGCTGACTTGGTTGATGCATGTCATCGATCCCAAGTGCGTGGATCGATGCTCATGATATTAATCACTGGATTGTCTGGTCCAGACTCGATTATTTACAGATCGCTGTCATATAGCAGGAATATTGCTGAGTGCGGCTTTAAACAAGAAACCAACCAACCAACCAATCGTTAAACCTGACATGCACAGAACATGAACTGAAATACTGTTCAAAGCAGTGTCCAACTTACTCACTCACTCCAAAAGTGGCCCACAAATTTTGTAATCCTGAAACATTTACTTTTATTGACTTTTCAATATGCCTTGTGCCCTGTGGAATGAAACCTGCAGACCATATGGATCATAATCAGAATCTGGAATTCAAACAATCATCACTGGGTCCTTGCACAACAAGGGATGCAACTCTGCATAGTGAATTGCTATTTTAGAAAGGGCCATAACACTCTTTCTATGGATCTCTTTGTAATGGCCAAAAAGGACCAATTTTCTTATTAAAGAGGTTATAGCTATAACTTTTAAGAAAATCTCTGAAAAAGGAATTCCTCAAAACTAATAATAGCATAATACGAGGAGCTCAGCAATATTTTCAAATGTTTTGAGTACTTCAGGGACCACTGCACCTCTAATGATTCAATTAATTCATCAGATCCTCTTAAATCCTTCCAAAGGTCACCTAGTAACAAATTTAAAGATTTTATAATTTGTGCCCACATAGCAAACCATCTGTTTATTCTCCCATACATACACAGAGACCCTCAGCCCACTAATTGCTGAAACATCAACACATTCAACCTTTCAAACACAAATTCTGACCACTTCCTTTCTCCATTAACCCTGTGACCTCTGGGACCCTCGAAAGTGGTGGCAACGGTCATCTCAGCATGACACTCTTAACGTGGACAGAAGTTCTTAATCAGCTTTCCTCCCACTCCTATTAAATTAACCATTCCAATTTTCACTGCATCTTCTAGGATAGCATGATGATTTTATAATCGGAAGAGGTCTATTAAGTTTTGAGTTTGTGAAAATATAGCCATCTTGAAAAAATATTTACACACAAATTCATAGGTGATATGGGATAAAGACTGGCGTGATATCATTGGGACTGTTGTTTTGATATGAAATATGTTTTCATTTGGGTAAAGTCGTGGCCTCTATGTTGTGATAGTTTGGCTCTGTAATCAGATTTATTTTGTTATGTTTAAGAGACTGTGATACTGGTTAGCAATGATTTGTTTGTTTGGTTGGTTTGTTGTTTAACGCCGCACTCAGCAATATTCCTGCTATATGATGGCGATCTGTAAATAATCGAGTCTGGACCAGACAATCCAGTGATTAATATCATGAACATCAATCCACGCAATTGCGATCGATGACATGCATCAACCAAGTCATCGAGCCTGACCACCTGATCCCATTAGTCGCCTCTTACGGGTTAGCTATGAAGTTTATGAGTAAGTGTCGAGAAATACACACATGTGTGCATTATGAATTACAGTTTCTTGTTGATGATACTGATCACTAAGATGAATGTACCACAGCATCTCTTTGTACAAAGAGAAAAATGCGATACTTTTTTTACAATCCGCCCACATGGCGATTTTTACGGAAGTAAGTTGACATCAAACGTCTTTCTTTATGACTTCAAAGCACAATTGTATCCATGCACCCATAACGTTCTTCTTCTCCTGGCAGGTCACACTTCATATTTTTTAGTTTACCAATTTGGTGTCTGAAATATTCCAGCTGTATGAAGCGGCCTCTGAATGAGTCTGGACCAGACAATCCAGTGATCCATACTGTGAGCAACGATCCATGCCGTGAGATTACAATGACATGCCATCAACCAAGTCGTGGAGCCTGACTACCACCATCCATTAAGTCACCACTTGAGTGAGTGAGTGAGTGAGTGAGTGAGTGAGTGAGTGAGTGAGTGAGTGAGTTTGATTTTACGCTGCTTTTAGCAATATTCCAGCAATATCACGGCGGGGAACACCAGAAATGGGCTTCACACATTGTACCCATGTTGGGATTCGAACCCGGGTCTTTGGCGTGACGACATACACTGACCATGGCAGAACACAACATCCCAACAGCTCAAGCCAATCCCAATTTATTTTTAGATATGTATCAGCTAGTTCCTGGACTTGCAACTCATATGACACATACAAGTCTTGAGGAATGACTGTATATCCACTCACAGTCAAGTACCCAGGCACACCTCTTTTACAATCGCCACCTTCTAATCTCACCTCCAAAAAAGGCTAACAGCACAACTACAACCAACTATTCCTCCAACCACATGATGGGGATAGGTACACGCTGTAACCCTTTCAATTCATTAGTCAATTCACATCCAAGACAGAAAGTAATTTGATAATTGAATCATCAACAACTACAGAACCCAAGGAGACAATAAACGCAACCTGGCATACATTTTCTGGTGAGAGATTTCTTGAAGAAGTTATCAAAGTTGATTTTACAAGACTCCCAGCCAATCGAAAACGAGCTCACGCATCAAGCCATTACAAGGGGAAGTTATAAACATGGCTTAATTACCTTCACAGCCAATACAGATGTTTTCAATAACAAATTCAAACTGAGTTGGGGCCGTAGCTTACCTCGTCTTCAACGAAATAACCCTAACATCTTGATCAAAATTACGATAGCAGAGTCGAGGATGTAAACTTGACAATCTTTTAAACAAAATGTGAATATCATGGTTTCCTGCAGAAAATTGTTTACTCAGTTTGAGATCATGGTGTAGAAAATAACCATGAATAATATTTGATAGGAACATGACGTTATTTGGGTAAGAAACATCTAGTGAAGCTAATAGAGAAGGGAAGGCATTCGGTGTGTAATATACAGTTCTATGAAAGACAGATTCCATGTGTGAGTGAGTGGGTAGAGCTTGTTGCCACTATATGCTTAACTTTGAACAGTATTATAAGGAGACAAGCATGGGGTACTGGGAACCTATTCTGCTCTGGAATCCCCACTGGGAGACAAGCATTGAGTACTGGGAACCTATTCTGCTCTGGAATCCCAACTGGGAGACAAGCATGGGGTACTGGGAACCTATTCTGCTCTGGAATCCC
Source organism: Haliotis cracherodii (assembly GCF_022045235.1). Lineage (NCBI taxonomy): Eukaryota > Metazoa > Mollusca > Gastropoda > Lepetellida > Haliotidae > Haliotis > Haliotis cracherodii. The sequence goes on along the minus strand of NW_027266341.1, from coordinate 21,756,096 downwards.
AACTGGGAGATAAGCATGGGGTACTGGGGACCTATTCTGCTCTGGAATCCCCACTGGGAGACAAGCATTGAGTACTGGGGACCTATTCTGCTCTGGAATCCCAACTGGGAGACATGCATGGGGTACTGGGAATCTATTCTGCTCTGGAATCCCAACTGGGAGACAAGCATTGAGTACTGGGAACCTATTCTGCTCTGGAATCCCAACTGGGAGATAAGCATGGGGTACTGGGAACCTATTCTGCTCTGGAATCCCAACTGGGAGACAAGCATTGAGTACTGGGAACCTATTCTGCTCTGGAATCCCAATTGGGAGATAAGCATGGGGTACTGGGAACCTATTCTGCTCTGGAATCCCCACTGGGAGATAAGCATGGGGTACTGGGAAGCTATTCTGCTCTGGAATCCCCACTGGGAGACATGCATGGGGTACTGGGAACCTATTCTGCTCTGGAATCCCCACTGGGAGACAAGCATTGGGTACTGAGAGCCTATTCTGCTCTGGAAACCCCACTGGGAGACAAGCATTGGGTACTGAGAGCCTATTCTGCTCTGGAATCCCCACTGGGAGACAAGCATGGGGTACTGGGAACCTATTCTGACCTGGAATCCCCACTGGGAGACATGCATGGGGTACTGGGAATCTATTCTGCTCTGGAATCCCCACTGGGAGACAAGCATGGGGTACTGGAAACATATTCTACCCTGGAATCCTTACAGTTGACAATCATTTGGCACTGAGAACCTTTTCTCTCCTAGGATCCTAACATGACAACAAGCACAGGACACAGTGAAGCTATCCTGCCTCAGAGATCTCACAAGAGAATTAAATAGGAGTCATCGGTCCTAATGATGTCCTGGGTGCAGGAGAGGCTGGTGCGGCTTATATGGACGTGCATGATCATTTTGCTTTAATAATTCACATTTTGGCTGTGTTTTTCAAAAAAATGAAACTACAGTAAACTATGTTTATAACAAACATGGTCATAACGAACTGACCGATATAATGAACTTATTTCTTAATCCCAGCCATTTGTTGCATATATGCTGATAACGAACTACGGTTATTACGAACTAAACTGAGTGGTCCCTTTGAGTTCATTATGACCATAGTTTACTGTATTTATTTGAGAACAACATAGATTGTTAAAATGTGAAAATGGAAAAAAACCTATAACCTCTGTACACCAACTCCCAAACAAATGGAATCCTTTAGACTCATGTCAACAAATACTGATACTAATGTACAGGCTTTTCTATCACAGTTCTACTGCAGATGTCAGCATCCTAGATAGAAGAGCAACTTTAACTATTTCAAAACTTCAAACCACAAAATTGTGTTCCCAATAAAGTTTTACAGCCCCTGGCAAAGGTTTAGACACGAAATCAACTTACACTGATCAAACAAACCCTAATTCTTAATTTGTACGTAATTTCCTCTGTTTTAATCAAATCCAAACATTTAAATCTAAAAGACTCCTGCATCTAAGTCCAACATCTGTTCAAATTTCACTCTCTTACAACATATGTGTAAGACCACAGACAATTTCCTAATTTCAAAATAAATTCAATTTCCGGTTTATTATCAGCATCTATTTAATTCAAATGTTTGAATGTTTCAAAATCTCGGCTGGATATTTCCTGAACGTATTAACCACCGATAACCTCTCTGCAAAAGACTTCTTGTCGCATATGGTTTGAGTCGTCTTACATCAGTGCCAGGCAAATAGGTTCAAAATCATTGAAGGGAACATGGAGGTCGAGCAGTGTGAGTCCTTCCTTCAGTTAGTGGGAGCTGGAGTAGCCTAATGGTTAAAGTCTTCGCTTGTCACACCTAAGACCCGGGTTCAATTCCACAGATGGGTACGATGTGTGAAGTCCATTTGTGGTGTCCCCTGCCATGATATTGCTGGAATATTGCTAAAAGTGGCGTAAAACCATACATACTCACTCACTCATTCAGATAGTTGTCATAAAACACAACTACACACTAAAGTTTTTTGGGTTTTTTTAAAATATTTTTTATTCAGTTCAGTATATGATGTAACATATTTTCACATGAAGTAACATGACATGACATAGTTGGCTAGTCATGGGGGATCTCACACACAGGGTACATCACACCATATACCCTGGGGGATCTCACACACAGGGTACATCACACCATATACCCTGGGGGATCTCACACACAGGGTGTATCACACTATATACCCTGGGGGATCTCACACACAGACTACATCACACCATATACCCTGGGGGATCTCACACACAGGGTACATCACACTATATACCCTGGGGGATCTCACACACAGGGTACATCACACTATATACCCTGGGGATCTCACACACAGACTACATCACACCATATACCCTGGGGGATCTCACACACAGGGTACATCACACTATATACCCTGGGGGATCTCACACACAGGGTACATCACACTATATACCCTGGGGGATCTCACACACAGGGTACATCACACTATATACCCTGGGGATCTCAAACACAGGGTACATCACACTATATACCCTGGGGGATCTCACACACAGGGTACATCACACTATATACCCTGGGGGATCTCACACACAGGGTACATCACACTATATACCCTGGGGGATCTCACACACAGGGTACATCACACTATATACCCTGGGGGATCTCACACACGGGGTACATCACACTATATACCCTGGGGATCTCAAACACACGGTACATCACACTATATACCCTGGGGGATCTCACACACAGGGTACATCACACTATATACCCTGGGGGATCTCACACACAGAGTACATCACACTATATACCCTGGGGGATCTCACACACAGGGTACATCACACTATATACCCTGGGGGATCTCAAACACACAGGGTACATCACACTATATACCCTGGGGGATCTCACACACAGGGTACATCACACTATATACCCTGGGGGATCTCACACACGGGGTACATCACACTATATACCCTGGGGGATCTCACACACAGGGTACATCACACTATATACCCTGGGGATCTCAAACACACGGTACATCACACTATATACCCTGGGGATCTCACACACAGGGTACATCACACTATATACCCTGGGGGATCTCACACACGGGGTACATCACACTATATACCCTGGGGGATCTCACACACAGGGTACATCACACTATATACCCTGGGGGATCTCACACACAGGGTACATCACTACATATACCCTGGGGGATCTCACACACAGGGTACATCACACTATATACCCTTGGGGATCTCACACACAGGGTACATCACACTATATACCCTGGGGGATCTCACACACAGGGTACCTCACACTATATACCCTGGGGGATCTCACACACAGGGTACATCACACTATATACCCTGGGGGATCTCACACACAGGGTACATCACACTATATACCCTTGGGGATCTCACACACGGGGTACATCACACTATATACCCTGGGGGATCTCAAACACACGGTACATCACACTATATACCCTGGGGGATCTCACACACAGGGTACATCACACTATATACCCTGGGGGATCTCACACATAGGGTACATCACACTATATACCCTGGGGGATCTCACACACAGGGTACATCACACTATATACCCTGGGGGATCTCACACACAGGGTACATCACACTATATACCCTGGGGGATCTCACACACGGGGTACATCACACTATATACCCTGGGGGATCTCACACACAGGGTACATCACACTATATACCCTGGGGATCTCAAACACACGGTACATCACACTATATACCCTGGGGGATCTCACACACAGGGTACATCACACTATATACCCTGGGGATCTCACACACGGGGTACATCACACTATATACCCTGGGGGATCTCACACACAGGGTACATCACACTATATACCCTGGGGGATCTCACACACAGGGTACATCACACTATATACCCTGGGGATCTCACACACGGGGTACATCACACTATATACCCTGGGGGATCTCACACACAGGGTACATCACACTATATACCCTAGGGGATCAGTTAACAATAAGTTTATCTTACTGACATTTATTCATACAGACCTGGAACATAAATCTTTGATCTAGCCATTTGACAACTAGCAGTTATTAAATAACCGAGTTATTTCCAAATGCCAGCCACTCAGATAAACATTGATTTATTTCAGAAACCCAACAATACTTATGCAACAAGAGCAAGTTACCTAAGATGTGTTCTGAGTGATTTCTCATGAAATGCGTAACCCGCCTGTGAATGGGCTACCTAGAAAACAACTGGCTACTCCTTAGCCAATCCAAAGCAAGTATTTGAATGTAAGTCCAGATAATGATTCCTAATAGCCCTGTTTGATATTTGAAACTGACCACCAAAGTTATATGATGTCTTATATAGATAAGCTGATCTCCATAAGGCCATTTTTTATCAAAGATATGCCAACCTTATTTCATAAAAAGTGAAAAATCAATACATATATATACTTTTATGTATACATATTTTTTGACTGATGACACATCCCACCTGTTAATATAGGCATGTCAGATTGGTTTTGCACACACATACAGTTGCCACATGCAGTGTTTGATATTTGAAACTGACCACCAAAGTCTTACATTTACACATGGAGTGCTCCATATGAGGCCATTTTTCTGTACTTCTTTCATCACAGATCCTTGACATTATTTTCTTCAAATATACACTCATTCGTGTATATGTCAAATATGTAAATACATACAATAGATATTTACACTCATTCCCACGACACACCACAGAAGCAAACATATTTTGAAATAACTCAGTGTTTTGTTTTAAAATAACATCAACAGAACTGTAATACGATACTCGATACATTAATATTTTCAAAATTGATCAGCCAAAATTGACGTCATGCATAATCTAGTTCTGTCCTTGGTATATGGACTTCGCTAAAATTAACACCCTTAGCCAGCAAAAAAACTTAGCCTGCACAGTAATAGACTTTAAAAATCAAAGGTTGGTTTTATTTGCCTATTTTCTCCTCCAACTTCAATTTTCCACAGAGGAAATCTATGATCCAAAAGGACACCGACATGCATGCTAGCATGACATTGTTGATACTCTCTGTGTAATTTGGAAACTCTGTACTTTGGAGGGGCACTAACATAAGCCGGGTGAGTATTATCTGGTCTGGGCACATTGGGGTAGCATAGAGGTTAAAGCATTTACACAAGCCGAACCCCCAGGTTCGATTCCCTACATGGGTACAATGTATAAAGCCCAATTCTGGTGTCCCACCACCATGATATTGCTGGAGAATTGCTAAAAGCGGCATAAAACCATATTCACTCACTCACCTCTTGTCTGGTGTTCTATTTTGAACACACAAAATAAAACATTTTGTATAAAAGTATTGTAAATTATTGGCCCACTCTGTCAGCATATGATGACACAATCAACACAAGCCTATTCACTCTATCCACTTTTGTCTCTGGACTGGGATGGGTAACTCCGGTACCCGGCTCGGGTGGGTCCGGAGTAGGACCTGGGTACCCACAGGACTACCCGTGGTTAGTCACGTGATATATTGTTTAATGCCAAAACCAATAACATTCCATGGTTAAACAACAAGTCGTTAATGTTTGCATTTCTTTCTGACTATGCACACATTCCTTCTGACTTTTATATGTTTGAGTAAAAACAAAACATCGATCAACTTCAGTTTTTGCATGATGAGATCGTTTTTTACTATATCCAAATACTTTTTGCCAATGCTCCAGTAAAAAATTCCCAATTGAACATTTTTTACCCAACTTGAGACCTAGAGCGGCCATTTGGACTCGACCCAGCCCTACTTTGTCTCTATTATTTGTCTGTACCTATGACATGCAAAAGTGTGCAGGGGAAGAATACTAAACTGAAATCCCACAGGGTATTTGTGAGGAATCATGTAGTGTATCAATACATACTATCAAATGAAATTTGAACAAACTTTATGAAATGGATCTAAAAAAAAGCCAGAAATACAGCACTACAGATTTGCTAACATGGAATTTCTGGTGTAATATGCTAGCCCTGTTTCACTTAAAAAGTTGTCATCTGTGGGTAAAGGTCTCACTCTCTCTGCTTGTTTGCAATTTATTATAAACATTTTGATTTACTCACAAGATAGACCTGCACCATGACAGAGGAATTAATATTTTGAAGGTATTTTTTTTCCTAAAAGCCTAGGCAAGTCTAGATCAAACCAACCAAGTCTAGTTTGCTTGATTTTTTCGAAAAAATATTTTTATTATTTTAAAGACATGTTTTCATTGACTCAGTGTTAGTGTACTCACAAGAATATGGCAGTCAAAACTCAGTGTTGGTGTGTAGTACACACTTAACATTTTTGTATTTTTAAAAGTGTACTTTACTCCCAAGAAAATTAAACCAGTACATCAAATCCTTTGTGAGACAAGACAGAAAAGTCAACACCATTGGAACCTGAATAAAGTATGCCTACAAGAGTCTTTTGTGCTTAATTAACACAAGTAACGTAAAACATTTTTAAAAAGTGGTTTTTCTAAAGGAATGCATTTTGTAGGAAAGAAAAAGGAATTAGTCTTTCACAGCACAATATAATGCAGTGGTGTTTCAGTCACGATTGCCTGAAGACTAGAGCAAAAGACATGGCTTTCAATCATCTGATTCTTAGTTCTTTAGAAATTGGTTCCTTTGAACACAATTTCCCATTGTTCTACCACCTTTACAAACAATAGTCAATACAGTGTTCGTCTGTAAAGGGAAGCGCAACATTTTGCAGTAACAATGGGACCATTTATCACCTTTGACAAACTGCTATTGGAATGTCTTTCCTCCAAAGAAAATCAGAAGTCTGAGAGTTCCTTCATCAATTTTTAACATGGCTGTTTCTCCAAGCAAAGATCATGTTATGAATAACTGCCACACTATACATTAATTATTAATCAAGACAAATGGCAATTATTGTTCACCAGATATTTCAGACTTGAAGTATGTAGCCTTCGTTTCAACTAACAATCAGAAATGTGACTTGATCGCCATGAAACCAAACCATGCATACATTAACTTTAAGCACAAACATACGCATCTATACCAAATGCTGGAATTGATACTCATCGATTTGTAGGCACAAAAAAGAGTTGAATTTAAACAAAATCAATATTTAATCTTTCACAGTTATGAGCTGATAAAGTCAATTATATATCATTCAATAAGAATTATTTTTGTTTGTTTGTTTGTTGTGTAACACAGCACTCAGCAATATTCCAGCTATATGATTGCAGTCAGTAAACAATCGAGTCTGGACCAGACAATCCAGTGATTGACATCATGAGCATCTATCTATGCAATCGGGATACGATGACATGCATCAACCAAGTCATCGAGTCTGACCATCCGATTCCACTAGTCACTGTTTACACCAAGCCTGGGTTGCTGAAGACCTATTCTACCCCAAATCTTCACGGGTCGAATGAGTTTTATTTGTTGTAATGTAGCACGTAATCTTCCAGAAAGAATGTGACTGTTTTCCACATACAGAGGAGGGCACTCACTAGGGCTGTTACGATTCACTTGCGTATTCGGTGAATCGAACCGTATTCATTTATGAAATGAATTCGTTATTCGTGGCCACTAGAATCGAATATTTATGAATATGCAAGCATGTGCATTTACATAAAAAGAATACCCATAAGAACATATTCTATGCATAGATTTCTTCAAAAGACAACACTCTTATACTATTTAATTTGACAGTATTGTGGTCACTGGTCATTGTTGCATTTGAGCAGATACTAGTACCTGGATAAGTGCAGTATATAAATGAATAATATATTAATAATATATTAATAATTAACAAACCATGTCAAATAATTCATGTTGTTGTTGCCTCACTGAACATGCTGAATATGACAAATAATACATCAACTGCTGACTTGTTATTGTATTCGTGAATTAATATTCATATTCGTTACCCTATATTCATGATACGAATCGTATTCGCCACATAGTGTATTCGTTGCAGCCACTGCACTCACACAGGAGTAAGTGTGTTAAAACTGATTTGGATGGTACTGGAATTTCAGTTATTGGGCATGTCAAAAATGATGTGGTTTTAACACTCTGTTGAAACCCAAGAGCATAGGTACAGTATTGACAGACCAAGGGTAGTTAGAAGAAACCCACCATTCATCCTGGCAAATGGATAGGGGACACACAATGAATGTCTTGTCAGTATTAGGATTATCAATAAAGATCCATTGAGTCAGTGTCTATTGTCAGCATTAGGAATCTCAATAAAGATTCATTGAGTCAATGTATGTTGTCAGTATTAATAAATGACTATCAATAAAGATTCTTCATCAACAGTTTACTCATACATTGATGTGTGAACACAAACAGAAAAAAGTAAAATAGTTCAATTCATGTCGTGAATTGTGATAACTTAAACTTGTTTGTTTTTCTGCTTTAAAATAGAGAGGCGGTCAGGTAGCCTAGTGGTTCAAACGTTCGCTCGTCATGCCGAAGACCCGGGTTCGATTCCAGACATGGGTACAATGTGCGAAGCCCATTTCTGGTGTCCCCCGCTGTGATATTGCTGGAATATTGCTAAAAGCGGCATAAAACCATAGTCACTCACTCACTACTTTGAAATAATGATGATGATGATGATGATGATCATCATCATCTTAAGCAATGCTCTTATACTTAACATGAAACTTGTCAATGAACAAAACTCTTTACGGCCAATCACTAAAATGAGTGAGTGAGTTGGGTTTAACACCACTTCGAAGAAACCAAGGATCTTAATCAGGACAATGAACATGGGCTTCTGTCCAAGGGACACAACTCTGCACAATGTTGCCTGTCATGACCTGGGTAGCTGGTGTCTGTTTTATCCCATGTCACGAGAGCATTTTTTGTTCTTAAGTATATGTATACAGGCATTCTGAGATGGAAGAAGTGGCAAACCGGATGCCATGCATAACCTTATGAATATCCCATCAAGGAACAGAAACAATGACATAATATCATCAGCCAAGTTTTATTTTACGTTTTGTCTTATTTACATGAATTAGCACCATTTAACTTGACTGACACATACAAGAAGTCTCAGGACAGGCAAGGACGCTTTCCCAAACATAAAACTAAAACTCTGAAAAGATTCTTGACAATAACAGGCAATGGACGACATGCCCTTCGAGCCAGTGTGTCAAAAACATGTTATACACTGTTAAATTATACAAAACACTTCACCTCAAGATCCCACCACTCAGTTCTTTTGTAGAGCATGACAATTACCAACACCAAATGTGGTCATGCACAATTTGTGACTTTTATCGAAATTTCCCTCAAGGGACAAACAATATTTATCTCAACAAGTTCCTCCCATCAACATGTCTACGTTCATGACAAAAGATGATTTTTCTGTATCATGAACCCACTAATAGCCAACATGTTGTAGCCAAAGGGAAAAAGACCAGATGAGAAGGAAGCCTTTTGTTCTTGAAATATGCAGGCCAAAAGTTCATAAAAGATGTATGATATTGACCAGAAAAGGAATCCTAGTTACATGTGTTTTTAAGGTACATGTTCTTGCATATCTAAAAAAAACCTCAGGCATGGAGAGAAAAAAGGTCACAAAGCTCTGTGCTCATCTGATATTTTTCTGGAATATTAGCAACATTAGATCATTCAAAAAATGGCTCAAAGATAAATGGCAAAAAGTGTGCTAAAACTCTCTGAAAATCTTTTGGTGTTAGTGAAAGCACATAGAGGAAGGAAGTGACGTGGTCCCGCCTCACACATGAGCAAGGGCACTGTGCATGAGACTGCATGGATACACTTATATGTAAAGACTTACAATGTATTTGGATTGCTGACAGTGAAGAGGATGTCTGTTGAAAAAGGATTTTATTCTGAGATGACAGGCAACATACGGAGATTTAAGGCTATGACGCAATAGATCCAAAGGAATTACATGTAACATGTTCAGACCTTTCGACACAAGCTGAATATTTCATAACAGATGCATACTGAGCATAGACAAAAAGGCATTTTCAACATGGCATCTATTCTCTACAATCCAGTGTATCATATCTCCATTCTAATATGATATATATACACCTTAGATTCTTGTTGAGGCCAATTCGAATGACATGATGCTAAAAATAGACATCCAATCAAATTATCAAACAATAATTATCATTGTTAATAATTCTAAGAATACTACCTCTATTACATCATAGCCATAAATCCTGTATTTTGGCTGCAGACGCACTATTACTAAATCTTCAGATTTTCAACAGAAGTCCTCTTCACTGTCAACTACACACAACTAGTTGTTACCCTAATAGCACATGCAGCTCTTCAGCTCTTCTGTGCACAAAGGCGGGAAAAACGTCACTTCTTTCCTCTGTGTGTCATGATTATCAGTGGAATCACAGTACTCATCACAACTTTTGCATGCTTTGTATTTAAATACAAGCAAAAGGTCTTGCTGAAGAAGGATTCCATTTATAACAGTCCTGTGATTAATGCAAATACATCGAAGGCCCCAGGGAATATATCAAAATAGAATGGATACACTGGATAATTGAGGATGATGGTGGTAATGTTAAAAATCAGGTCAGAATTCTGCAGGCAGGTTTTTAAGATGCAATTGCTTGGATCATGTACTCATGCAGCAGGCATTTCAGAAGCCATGTCTTAAATGCAGTAACTCTAGATAAATGAGTATGTTGGATCGAGGGTCATAGCTGGGTAAAATTCAAAATAGTTATTCTGCTTACCACTTAATACTGATCGTTAAATTGTAAAATGATCTGTGGATCATATTTTTTATAAGGTCATGATAAAACTTGTCCTATGATGATCCGGGTCAGAACAGGTCTTTGGTAACCCATACTTGTCGTATGAGGAGACTAACAGGATCCGGTGGTCAGGCTTGCTGAGTTGGTTGGTGCATGTCATTGCATCCCAATTGCGTGAATCAATGCTCATGATATCAAACACTGGATTGTCTGGTCCAAACTCGATTATTTACAGACCACCATCATATAGCTGGAAAATTGCTTAGTGTGGCGTTAAACAACAAACAAACAAACAAACATGATAAAACTTGGATCGGAATTCGGTGAGCACATTCGGTGACACTATTGCTGAGATCATCCCCTGAGGCAAAATATGCGCCTCTTCACCCAGCAGTGAATGGGTACCAGGTAGGATGAGATGGTAATGTTACAGTTAACTTCCCAAGCAGTATGAGTTGTATACTTCCCAGGGAGTTGAGAATGAAAATAGACACTGACACAATGAATGGGGTAATAAAGTAGTGTGCATGGTTTTGGGGGCGGACTTGGTGCATTGTAAATATGCACGTTATTATATTTGAATGATTGAGTTGGGTTTAATGCCATTTTGAACAGTTTTCCAGTTATATCCCAGTGTGTCAGCTTAATGTCTAATGAACGCCAGAAGTGATGTAGGTTCAAACATTTACCACTTTATCATTATTATAAATGGTCGTGGTCGTGGTCGTGGTAGCAGCAGTAGTCCAGAAATGCTGCCGACTATGACTACTTAGAATGTCGACATCTATACAGGTGGCCATTTCTCCAAATCAACGATTCAGTATCCTGGACATTTGTTAATGATCACTTGATTGTCTGGTTTTGTTTACAGGCTGAGTAGCATGGCAGGAGTACTGCTGTGCTGCATCAGGCAATGAATACTCACTTTTCATGCAAACTGAACGAATGTCGGGTGACTTTCAGGTGTCCAGTCATATAATTTCCACAACTATATGCCCTTGATGCCAAGTGGAATCTTCTCTGGAGGAAAATCTAGGCCGGTTATTCTCTTGCATTGACAATTTACATATAATGGAGACAAGGTCACTTGGAATGTCACCATCCAGGGTGCTTTTTCTCAAAACAACCTTAACGCTACAACTGTCGTAAGTCTATGTTAAGGTATGGGAATAGTCCTGCACCATGACTGTGGAATTTATATTTTTTAGGTATATCTTTTTACGAAAAAAACCTAGGCAAGTCTAGATCAAACTAACCAAGTGTAGTTTGCTAAATAGTCCTGCACCATGACTGTGGAATTTATATTTTTTAAGTATTTCTTTTTACTAAAAGCCTAGGCAAGTCTAGATTAAACTAACCAAGTCTAGTTTGCTTGATGAAACAGCAGAAGAGGAAAGGTTCTTTCGAAAAGATTTTTGATAATTTTAAAGACGTGTTTTAATTGACAAAGTGTTAGTCTAGTATGATCGCTTTGTACAACGGCACCCAGGTTGATGGGGTTTGACTTGATGTTTGTCCAACCACCAATCACAGACGGACTTGAGGTAAGAAGTACAGACATATCGACTCACGACAGATGGTCAGCGAACACAGAAACAAACACCACGGAAACAAAATCCTAAATGGAGGCATGTGAGTCAGACACATGTATAATTGTCTTTACAGTGCACACCGACAACCAGTCTGAATCAATTAATTTGTTTCTCACTTCATTTGGGTATAGTGTCTGACAAATGAAGGTGATCGAGGGAAGCTGCAGTATCTTGACCATCACCACTGAATTGGGTTAACAGTGCGTTGAACAGTATTTTAAAGTATGTCAGCTTAATCAGATGTTCATTGACAGATCAAGGATTGCGATCAGGGTGAACCCAGGATTTGAAACACCAATCAGTCAATCCTGGCTTGGCAAAGGGATGCAACTCTGCAATATTTAAGTGTCAGCTTTATGTGATGCAAAATGAAGATATCAATTTACATAACTAGTGAAATCAAGAAAAATGAGTATGGTACAGATCAAGGATCATGATCAGGGTGAACCCAGGATTTGAAACAACAGTTAGTGGATCCTGGCTTGGCAAAGGGATGCAACTCTGCAATGTGTCATTGTTGTCGGCTTAATGTGATGCAGGAGGAAGATTTCTTTTTACAACACTAGTTAAATCAAGAAACATGGGTATGGTACAGATCAAGGATCATGATCAGAATGAACCCAGGATTTCAAACAGCAGTCAGTGGATACTGGCATGGCAAAGGGGTGTAACTCTGCAAAGAGAATTGCAGTTCCCCTTAGATACCTTACATGTAAAAGATTTGAGTTAAATGGATTTTTTTACTAAGGATGAGGTTTGCTGAAGCCCTTTTTGGTCCACTAAAAATGTCAAATTTTTAAATGAAATAAAAATAATATATTATAAACATTATTAGACATATACAAAGACCATGATGCAAATCATTTTCTATCATATGTTTGTGAACTTTTACATACATACGCCAAGAAAATCAGCATTGGTTCAAAGAATTCATAGCTCATGTTTACATATTACAAACAAATCTCTCCTCATGGCAACTCCAGGTTAGAATAATTTCCTAGAAATGTATGCCCAGGTCACAGTATAGATCGAGTGGTCAGCCTTGGTGTCTTGGTTCATTGCTTATCCTTGTACCCAGACAGCGTGGATCACTGCTGACAAAATCAATCACTGGATTGTCTGGTCCAGACTTAATTATTGACAGCAAGGCCACATTCAGAAACTTGAATATTGCTGAGTGAGGCGCTAAACAGCAAACATAAAATTGACACATTTTAGCCCAGTGGTGTTGGCTTACATCTAGACTTTCCCCATCAGGTATTTGAATCCCAAATTGAACCTACTCAGGATCCCCGGTATGTCAGCATCATTATACAAATAATTACTCTTGACGAGGTCAATATGCAAAAACAATGGCCTGAGGACCCGACCCCTGAGGTGGTCTGACCGCCGAAGGGGTCGGGTCCGAGAGTCCATGTTTTCGCCTATTTACAGTAATCATTTGTTTTGTTATACCGAATGCCATAGTCATTAAACATTAGTACCAGACGCCATCTTGTTCTCTTCAAGACGAGTCAATATTCATCATGTGACAGGTCAATACTGATCATGTGATGAGTTAATATTCAAGGTCAGTGTCAGTCACATGATTTCGGGGTCGACATTTATTGTTTTGTCACGTGGTATGGATTAACCAATGAAACTGCAAGATTCTTAATAGAGGTATATCAAACAAAAATGATGAACATCCACAACTAATGTTGCTTTCCTCCACAACACAGACCCATAGCAACATGACTACAATACTCTTAAAGAGGCGTTGAAGCCCATATCATTGACTGTGGTTGAAGGCTTAATTCCTTAAATCAGAAATTCAACCATCTCTTACACAGGTCTGGGATTACTTCAACAAGATTCATCAAAAGTCCAATTTCAGTGACAGGAGAACAAATTGTCATCAAGCTTGAGCTTAATCCAGCGCCAGATTCCTCGAGAGAGCGTCCAGCGCCGGATTGCTGCCGCTTCCTTTAGTGTCCAGTGTCGGATCAATAGGGATCTGAGTAATGCCAAGACATGGGGTGACCGACCATACCGGACAACACTGATAACATGGAAGCACACTTAAGGATGAACTGCATCAATTAATATGTGAGTGAGTGAGTGAGTGAGTGAGTGAGTGAGTGAGTGGGTGGGTGGGTGGGTGGGTGGGTGGGTGGGTGGGTGGGTGGGTGGGTGAGTGAGTGAGTGAGTGAGTGAGTGAGTGAGTGAGTGAGTGAGTGTGTGGGTGGGTGGGTGGGTGGGTGGGTGGGTGGGTGGGTGAGTGGGTGAGTGAGTGAGTGAGTGAGTGGGTGGGTGGGTGTTTGGGTGAGTGAGTGAGTGAGTGTGTGAGTGGGTGGGTGTTTGGGTGAGTGAGTGAGTGAGTGAGTGAGTGAGTGAGTGAGTGAGTGAGTGAGTGAGTGAGTGTGTTTTTATGCTGCTTTCAGCAATATTCCAGCAATATCACAGCAGGGGACCCCACACATGGGCTTCACACATTGTACCCATGTGGGGAATCAAACCTTGGTCTTCGAATTGGGTTAACACCGCTTTGAACAGCATTTGATTAATATGAGTGAGTGAGTGAGTGAGTGAGTGAGTGAGTGAGTGAGTGAGTTTGGGTTAAGACCACTGAACAGTATTTCAGTTGCAGAATGTCAGCTTGATGTGGGAGGAAGATCCGATGTTGTGCAGGTTTAAGATGTCTTCCATTTTGGCGAAATCTACAAATGCAGGTATGGTGCTGACAAACCTGGAAACATATTGAAGGGGAATCTGGGATTCAAACCCGTCATCATAATGGGGCAACATGTGTCCCCCCATCTCTCCAACCCCCAATTAAAACAAGAGGAGAAAGGAGATGTGAAAGAAAAGGAATGTGGGGATTCCAGCACCAGACACCAGAAATGGCCCACTTCCTTACTCAAGCACACATACCATAAATCATAGAACCTTTGTACCCAGACAGCCAAAGAACAAGGTAGCAGCTCCGAAACAATGTCAGGTACGTTTATCTAAAACACTGACTACTTGAACACCAGCACCCCTCACAATATTTTGACATTTACTCTTATGAACAAACCACAGGTGACATATTGAAGATGTTAATGTAAATTACCAAACAACAATCCGTCCTCCAGACACATAAATCACTTGACAAGTATCATCATTTATCAAACCCTTGACTGATTTAAACATTCAAAAAAGCTTTGAAGTTCACCAGGTAAACAAGTCAATAAACATGGTTGAAGGACCTTATCAAAACTTATTTCCTGATTTCACCTGAAACCTTTTTCTGAAGGTGCCAATGTCTGTTTAAAGGTGTTCATCTAAAAGTTCCCCAAAACAAGTCCCTAAAACATTTACTTCCTACAATTACTAGGGGCACGAGTGTTCTAGTCGTCTGAGGCGCCACAATTCGTTGTTTTGTGTTTCTTGGGCATTCCTGTGGCATGCCCATGATTGTGGGTTCAATTCCTAGTTCGTTCTGATTACGTTTCTCGGTTTGTCAGTACCATCCCCATGCTTGTGGGTTTCACCAAAGTGGTAAACATTTAGGACCTGAATTTTTAGGCTTTCCTCCCACATTGAGCTGAAATGTCATGATATAGCCAGAATACTGTTACAAGCGGCATTAAACCCAACTCACTCACTCACTCACTCCTACAATTACCCTTAAAGGTGACACATAGTTAAATATCAGCATATTTTCAATCAAACATGGAATTTTGGCCTCCATTTTTTCTTGTTATAAACTTTAGACTAAGCTCTTCCGTAAAAAAAAATACTAAAATATTTGTCCTCAAAAAATATTTTTCCTCACTGCATCTGTCAATTCATTCTTATCAGTAAAATGTAATGACCCTAGAGTGAGTGAGTGAGTGAGTGAGTGAGTGAGTGAGTGAGTGAGTGAGTGAGTGAATTGGAATTATGCGCTTTTAGCAATATTCCACATTGCTTCACACATTCTACCCATGTTGGGAATCAAACCCGGGCCTTCAGCGTGACGAGCGAATGCTTTAACCCCTAGACTACCCCACCAACCCTAAATGACCCCCAAACCACATGGCACCTGGAACACTTGTATTGTCATGACAAGCCCCATATCTTAGGGCCATGGTGTCCAATCACAAATTCAGCACCATACTGATTTATAGCATGGTCAACATTTTATTACTATTAGAAATGGTCAAAACCTGCCAGTTAGGTACACCACTTGAGAAAATGCCATCAGACATAGCCCCTGGCATGGAATCGGTCAAATGAGTCATAATTTATGAAGGACATTTTCTGAGTGAGGATGTGCAACATATTTCCTGGTTAAATTACTCTCAATAATTCAAGAAGGAAGGTGAAACATTATCAGAGACAAGTCATAAATTTTAATTGTGTGACAGGGTTGAGAATAAAACATACATTAACATGGCTTCATTGTGATAATATTAAGACTTAACTTAGGTTAATTGTGTGAACTATAAATTAAAAACGTTACAATAACAAGTATATTCAATTCAAAGTTACAGAAATAAAATTAACATTTCTTGAACAAGTCCTTCATTTCACACAAATTGCAAGCTAATTTAAAAAATATTTTATATTACAATGTAAGTTAATGTTAATATTTTTTTAATATTTTACACAAGCCAAACTTTAGTATTAATTAATCACTTAAAGAGTCTACATTAAACATTATTTATTGAATGAAATTTTGAATAAGATTTATAAGATATATTGCAAACATTAGTCTAGATAAACAATGAACAATTTGTTCATAACCAGATATTATAATAATAGGATTAAATTGCGTACTTCAATTCGGATTTGTTGACTGGTATTTCCAGTGTTACGTGATCGTGGTGATCAGCTGATAATGTTTTCTGAGATAGGGGAAACCATTGGGTCATTGGAAAGCTTGAGTTTATGTAAGTAAATTTTGGGAGCCATGCTTTACCTCGCGCTATAACCCAGTTAGCGCTATATTGAAGAGTGCAATAGTGAGGGAACACTGTATATAAATAAATAAAGGTGATATGTGATGCAGATGGTATTTACCATACCCCAAAATGTAATCCATCATCATAGGGTGTCATAATTATAGACGTGGTTTACAAGAATGTTAAAATATTATTGACACTTTGATTTAAGTCAGCCATTATTTCAGTTTTTTTTACAAAGCTGCATGTACCATTCCATCATCATAAATGGTTTTTGTATCTTTGAGAACATTTCTGACATTCTCGAAGCACCACACCATTCTTCATTCCATGGTCCAATACAACCCTCAAAGATTGCTTTGCTGTAACCAGCAGTCTGAAATTCCGGTTCTTTTTTCAGACTTTTACCGATATTTACATATTTTGGTGAGGCAGAGGGTTAGAGAGCACTGCACGGAAATATCTGTCATTACATAATGTTGGCATGATGTCAGTGCGATATCGGGATGGCAGCCTAATGACATCATGTTCTACGACATGTGAATCGCCCTCCCCTACCCCACCCCACCCCCAATTCTTACTGAATACACAGATCGATAGGTGAATAAGCTTGTGACAAAATCAGATCAGTTCAAGTTTTCTTTGACATGCTTTCTTGCAACAGTATATGTTTTAAATTCCCTCGTTCCATTTGTCATCTAGTGTATGAATGAGGGTCCTGATGGGATGGACTGCAAGTCAGGAAAATTTGATGCCTTTATTCAGTAGTGAGGTGAGGTGAGGTGAGGTGAGGTGAGGTGAGGTGAGGTGAGGTGAGGTGAGGTAAAATGGGGTTTAATGTCGCGTCCAAGATTATTGTGTGTCAAGATGAGTGTGACTGCTTGTACTAGTCAGGACTAATGCCAATTTAGCCGACAAGTCCTTGTTTTAGCCCCTTAATGCAAAGCCCCTGACAGGGTAACAACAAGTACCATCTTTTAACGTCTTTTGGTATGACGTGGCTGGGGATCGAACCCCAGACCTTCCGCTCTCTGGGCGGACGCTCTACCACTAGACCACGGAGGCAGTCATTACAACTAAGGGGGTAACGGATGTGTAACATATATTCTCTAACCAGGATGGTTATATTCTGCCACCTACAAGATCCAGGTTCAGTCATATCATGCGATCAATATTTGAATCCAATTTTTAGCGTTCCCCATCATGACATCGCTACAAATTGGAGTTTAATGAAACAGGAAATTGAGGTAGCTATAAACCTTGGCTTAATTTCTCCATGAATAGGATAATGTGGCCATGTTGAAATTACTTAAGAAAGAACATTTTCCTTCGATAAGATGGCCATTGAGTTTTGTCAAGGGCTACCTCTATTGTGACCTTGACCTGCGGGTGTGTGCTTGCAATTGGGCAGAATAATTTCAGCTGTAACAGGATCAGGTGGTCAGGCTCGCTGACTTGGTAGATACATGTCCTTGTATCCCTATTGCGTAGATGGATGCTCATGATATCAGTCACTGGATTGTCTGGTCCAGACTCTATTTACAGACCATCGATCTTCATATAGGTGGAATATAGTTGAGTGCAGCAGTAAACAACAACAAACAAACAAAGGTGCACTGCTTGAAGACCAAGAGTCATAAGTGGGTCAAATCGAAGTGTATTCAAATCCTTGACATTAAAAAGGGACACAACTCTGAACAGCAAACAGACTAATGGGCACCATATCTCCACAGCCCAGGGAACGCTTAACTTTTAAAGGTCAAAGATGTTAATAAAATATGTGATTAATTACAATAAAAATCAATTAATACAAGCTCAACACAAGTGGTAAAAAATGTGACCAAAATAGCTTACAATTTTCAAATACAGGAGCTAAGATTAACTTCATCAAAAGAACGTCTGAGATAAATCTAAATCTACGGAGTTCACTGTGTAGAGTTACAGAAATAATTGAAAATTTGATTACAGTCCTGCTTTTTCACCACTGAAATTTCCTCTTTGCTACCGACTTCCGTAAGCTTGATTATTTGCTTCAATGCATGCCACTTGAAAACGAAACTGAATTACTGCAGGTGATATGTATATTTTTTTCATTACTTCTTGGAAACATCTTCCCCTCAAATGGAGCATTGACATGCAAAACGAACATATATATATTCCTCAGTGCATGATAAAACTCTGACATACTATGACCTGACAACCCTATCTGACAAACTGGACTGATCGATTTCATGATATGGATTCACCCATAATGAAATTATAGGGGTGAAAAATGAAAAGTCTGATGAAGTATCCCAATAATGTCTGGGAAGGTGTGGTGAGGTGAAATGGTGTTTAACTTCGCATTCATGATTATTGAACTTATATCGTGGGACGTTAACGTCTCGGATAAAATCCAGATATGATCAATAATCTAAGTAGGCTTCAAGAAAACCTATCTTCAACCTACTTAATGATTCTATCTTTAGCTTATATGCTACAAAAGAATACATCCATACCAGCTCTTTTTGAATAAAGTTCAATGCAGCCAGGATATCAGAAGTGGTAATGTCTAGGAGGCAAATATCCAACCACAATACTTCCAACACAACCTGTGAAGATCAGAGTGAGAATTGGCTTCAGCAACCCGGCCATGCTTGTCATAAGAGGCGACTAACAAGTGGTCTGGCTCATTGACTTGGTTGATGCATGTCATCATTTCCCGACTGCATATACTAGGTGAGTGAGTGAGTGAGTTGGGTTTAACGTCACTTTTAACAGTATTCCAGTTATATCGCGGCGTGTCAGCTTAATGTGGGAGGAAAGCCCGAAGTGACGCAGGTCTTAGACGTTTACCACTTCGGTGAAACCCACGACCACGGGTATGGTGCTGACAAACCTAGAAACATAATCGGGGCGAACCGGGATTCGAACCCACAATCATAGGTTTCTGGCGTGCCCAAGGGACGCAACTCTGCACAGCGAATCGTGGCGCCTTAGACGACTGGGCCACCCGTGCCCCCTGCATATACTAGGGATCATGATATCAATCACTGGATTGTCTTGTCCAGATTTGATTATTTACAGACTGCCTTCTTATAGCTAGAATATTGATTAATGCCACATATATAACAAACAAACAAACAAACAAACAAATCAGGTTGATAAGGTACGTACTATACATGTGATAGATATGACTATACCTAAGGTATTAGAAGTGAAACGATACAGCAAGGTCATGATATGATGCGTATCATGAAACACAGGTCAGGATACAATACATACCGCGATACGCATATTAACGTCAAATCACATGTAAACATCTTGACAAAAAATATTTCAGAGCAGGTTCAAAAGGGAAAGCTTGTTGCTGACACATGTTTGTAACGGCTTTTTTTGGTAGTGAGCTTAAAATGCTAATTACATCACATTTTGCTATATCTGACTGACAAAAACGCAAGGGGTCATGAAACGAATAGTCAGAAATTTATTTCACCAAGTGTATCATCTTGTATTGATACAGAAAAAAATTGTATCGTCACATGAAAACTCCCGATGCACCGATGCACCGATGTATTGTTTCACCCCTATAAGGTATTGTTCTTTTTTCCAAAGTGAGTGAGTGAGTTTGGTTTTACGCCCCTTTTAGCAATTTTCCCGCAATATCACGGCGGGGGACACCGGAAATGGGCTTCACACATTGTACCCATGTCGGGAATCGAACCCGGATCTTCGGCGTGACGAGCGAACGCTTTAACCACTAGGCTACCCGACCACCCCTTTTTCCAAAGAATGGGTTGACCTGAACACACAGAGAGCAGTTCCAATGTTAACATGGCAGGAGATGCTACTTCTTTCTTTTGAACAACCAGTGTCATCACTGTCACAACAATAATTCATAAATTTATCTTTATTTGAATACCTTTATTCGATTCAATTCGTGTTTACTGCATTCATATGACAGACATAAATACAAACAGAACAATCATTTGCATTGAAACATATAAATAAATTGAAATAGAATTGAGTTATTTATTAATATTATTGTTTTCCAGACACATCACCTTATCCAAATATATATTTCACTGCCGTTTATTCAGCATATGTTTTGAACCTGTAATTATAACTAAAATCAAGATGTTCTGTTATATAACATATAGGAAGTTGAAAATCTGAAAACAAACATTTTCCGCTTCTTCTGTGTCACCAGAGATTCTGAGAAAAAGTGCACACATAGAGGCTAGTTAATCCGAATTTATTTTTCAAAGTATATTCTGTTTGAAGAAACAAATTGAACTTTATCATCACCTCATGGGAAATCAGTAGCAAGCCAAGTTCTTTTGGTATTGTTGGCGCCAATAACCATGTAATTCATTTACACCAAAGAGGAGTTTCTGGAACCAAATACCATCAACCTAATGATGTCCTCTGACACTGTAAATTATTGATATGAATTGAATTTGAGTGCCGTGAAAAAATGTGTGAGTATGTGAGTGAGTTGGTGAGCTCTGTATAGTCTTCCTAATACACTCTATGTCCTGCATCACTTTAGGGTTTCCTCCCACATGAGTGAGTGAGTGAGTGAGTTGGTGAGCTCTGTATAGTCTTCCTAATACACTCTATGTCCTGCATCACTTTAGGGTTTCCTCCCACATGAGTGAGTGAGTGAGTGAGTTGGTGAGCTCTGTATAGTCTTTCTAATACATTCTATGTCCTGCATCACTTTAGGGTTTCCTCCCACATGAGTGAGTGAGTGAGTTGGTGAGCTTTGTGGTTGTATAGTCTTCCTAACACACTCTATGTCCTGCATCACTTTAGGGTTTCCTCCCACATGAGTGCGTGAGTGAGTTGGTGAGCTCTGTATAGTCTTCCTAATACACTCTATGTCCTGCATCACTTTAGGGTTTCCTCCCACATGAGTGAGTGAGTGAGTGAGTTGGTGAGCTCTGTATAGTCTTCCTAATACACTCTATGTCCTGCATCACTTTAGGGTTTCCTCCCACATGAGTGAGTGAGTGAGTGAGTTGGTGAGCTCTGTATAGTCTTTCTAATACATTCTATGTCCTGCATCACTTTAGGGTTTCCTCCCACATGAGTGAGTGAGTGAGTTGGTGAGCTTTGTGGTTGTATAGTCTTCCTAACACACTCTATGTCCTGCATCACTTTAGGGTTTCCTCCCACATGAGTGCGTGAGTGAGTTGGTGAGCTCTGTATAGTCTTTCTAACACACTCCATGTCCTGCATCACTTTAGGGTTTCCTCCCACATGAGTGCGTGAGTGAGTTGGTGAGCTCTGTATAGTCTTCCTAATACACTCCATGTACTGCATCACTTTAGGGTTTCCTCCCACATGAATGAGTGCGTGAGTGAGTTGGTGAGCTCTGTATAGTCTTTCTAACACACTCTATGTCCTGCATCACTTTAGGGTTTCCTCCCACATGAGTGAGTGAGTGAGTTGGTTAGCTCTGTATAGTCTTCCTAACACACTCTATGTCCTGCATCACTTTAGGGTTTCCTCCCACATGAGTGAGTGAGTGAGTTGGTGAGCTCTGTATAGTCTTCCTAATACACACTAGGTACTGCATCACTTTAGGGTTTGCTCCCACATGAGTGAGTGAGTGAGTTGGTGAGCTCTGTATAGTCTTCCTAATACACTCTATGTCCTGCATCACTTTAGGGTTTCCTCCCACATGAGTGAGTGAGTGAGTTGGTTAGCTCTGTATAGTCTTCCTAACACACTCTATGTCCTGCATCACTTTAGGGTTTCCTCCCACATGAGTGAGTGAGTGAGTTGGTGAGCTCTGTATAGTCTTCCTAATACACACTAGGTACTGCATCACTTTAGGGTTTCCTCCCACATGAGTGAGTGAGTGAGTGAGTTGGTGAGCTCTGTATAGTCTTTCTAACACACTCTATGTCCTGCATCACTTTAGGGTTTCCTCCCACATGAGTGAGTGAGTGAGTTGGTGAGCTCTGTATAGTCTTCCTAATACACTCCATGTCCTGCATCACTTTAGGGTTTCCTCCCACATGAGTGCGTGAGTGAGTTGGTGAGCTCTGTATAGTCTTCCTAACACACTCCATGTCCTGCATCACTTTAGGGTTTCCTCCCACATGAGTGAGTGAGTGAGTTGGTGAGCTCTGTATAGTCTTCCTAATACACACTAGGTACTGCATCACTTTAGGGTTTGCTCCCACATGAGTGAGTGAGTGAGTTGGTTAGCTCTGTATAGTCTTCCTAACACACTCTATGTCCTGCATCACTTTAGGGTTTCCTCCCACATGAGTGAGTGAGTGAGTTGGTGAGCTCTGTATAGTCTTCCTAATACACACTAGGTACTGCATCACTTTAGGGTTTGCTCCCACATGAGTGAGTGAGTGAGTTGGTGAGCTCTGTATAGTCTTCCTAATACACTTCATGTCCTGCATCACTTTAGGGTTTCCTCCCACATGAGTGAGTGAGTGAGTTGGTGAGCTCTGTATAGTCTTCCTAATACACTCTGTCCTGCATCACTTTAGGGTTTCCTCCCACATGAGTGAGTGAGTGAGTTGGTGAGCTCTGTATAGTCTTCCTAATACACTCCATGTCCTGCATCACTTTAGGGTTTCCTCCCACATGAGTGAGTGAGTGAGTTGGTGAGCTCTGTATAGTCTTCCTAATACACTCTGTCCTGCATCAATTTAGGGTTTCCTCCCACATGAGTGAGTGAGTGAGTTGGTGAGCTCTGTATAGTCTTCCTAATACACTCCATGTCCTGCATCACTTTAGGGTTTCCTCCCACATGAGTGAGTGAGTGAGTTGGTGAGCTCTGTATAGTCTTCCTAATACACTCTGTCCTGCATCAATTTAGGGTTTCCTCCCACATGAGTGAGTGAGTGAGTTGGTGAGCTCTGTATAGTCTTCCTAATACACTCCATGTCCTGCATCACTTTAGGGTTTCCTCCCACATGAGTGAGTGAGTGAGTTGGTGAGCTCTGTATAGTCTTCCTAATACACTCCATGTACTGCATCACTTTAGGGTTTCCTCCCACATGAGTGAGTGAGTGAGTTGGTGAGCTCTGTATAGTCTTCCTAATACACTCTGTCCTGCATCACTTTAGGGTTTCCTCCCACATGAGTGAGTGAGTGAGTTGGTGAGCTCTGTATAGTCTTCCTAATACACTCCATGTCCTGCATCACTTTAGGGTTTCCTCCCACATGAGTGAGTGAGTGAGTTGGTGAG
Source organism: Haliotis cracherodii (assembly GCF_022045235.1). Taxonomy (NCBI): domain Eukaryota; kingdom Metazoa; phylum Mollusca; class Gastropoda; order Lepetellida; family Haliotidae; genus Haliotis; species Haliotis cracherodii. The sequence goes on along the minus strand of NW_027266341.1, from coordinate 21,731,591 downwards.
CTCTGTATAGTCTTCCTAATACACTCTGTCCTGCATCAATTTAGGGTTTCCTCCCACATGAGTGAGTGAGTGAGTTGGTGAGCTCTGTATAGTCTTCCTAATACACTCCATGTCCTGCATCACTTTAGGGTTTCCTCCCACATGAGTGAGTGAGTGAGTTGGTGAGCTCTGTATAGTCTTCCTAATACACTCTATGTCCTGCATCAATTTAGGGTTTCCTCCCACATGAGTGAGTGAGTGAGTTGGTGAGCTCTGTATAGTCTTCCTAATACACTCCATGTCCTGCATCACTTTAGGGTTTCCTCCCACATGAGTGAGTGAGTGAGTTGGTGAGCTCTGTATAGTCTTTCTAATACACTCTAGGTACTGCATCACTTTAGGGTTTCCTCCCACATGAGTGAGTGAGTGAGTTGGTGAGCTCTGTATAGTCTTCCTAATACACTCCATGTCCTGCATCAATTTAGGGTTTCCTCCCACATGAGTGAGTGAGTGAGTTGGTGAGCTCTGTATAGTCTTCCTAATACACTCTAGGTACTGCATCACTTTAGGGTTTCCTCCCACATGAGTGAGTGAGTGAGTTGGTGAGCTCTGTATAGTCTTCCTAATACACTCCATGTACTGCATCACTTTAGGGTTTCCTCCCACATGAGTGAGTGAGTGAGTTGGTGAGCTCTGTATAGTCTTCCTAATACACTCTATGTCCTGCATCACTTTAGGGTTTCCTCCCACATGAGTGAGTGAGTGAGTTGGTGAGCTCTGTATAGTCTTCCTAATACACTCTATGTCCTGCAACTCTTTAGGGTTTCCTCCCACATGAGTGAGTGAGTGAGTTGGTGAACTCTGTATAGTCTCCCTAATACACTCCTTGTACTGCATCACTTTAGGGTTTCCTCCCACATGAGTGAGTGAGTGAGTGAGTTGGTGAGCTCTGTACAGTCTTCCTAATACACTCTATGTCCTGCAACTCTTTAGGGTTTCCTCCCACATGAGTGAGTGAGTGAGTTGGTGAGCTCTGTACAGTCTTCCTAATACATTCTATGTCCTGCATCACTTTAGGGTTTCCTCCCACATGAGTGAGTGAGTGAGTTGGTGAGCTCTGTATAGTCTTCCTAATACACTCTAGGTACTGCATCACTTTAGGGTTTCCTCCCACATGAGTGAGTGAGTGAGTTGGTGAGCTCTGTATAGTCTTCCTAATACACTCCATGTACTGCATCACTTTAGGGTTTCCTCCCACATGAGTGAGTGAGTGAGTTGGTGAGCTCTGTATAGTCTTCCTAATACACTCTATGTCCTGCATCACTTTAGGGTTTCCTCCCACATGAGTGAGTGAGTGAGTTGGTGAGCTCTGTATAGTCTTCCTAATACACTCTATGTCCTGCAACTCTTTAGGGTTTCCTCCCACATGAGTGAGTGAGTGAGTTGGTGAACTCTGTATAGTCTCCCTAATACACTCCTTGTACTGCATCACTTTAGGGTTTCCTCCCACATGAGTGAGTGAGTGAGTGAGTTGGTGAGCTCTGTACAGTCTTCCTAATACACTCTATGTCCTGCAACTCTTTAGGGTTTCCTCCCACATGAGTGAGTGAGTGAGTGAGTTGGTGAGCTCTGTACAGTCTTCCTAATACACTCTATGTCCTGCATCACTTTAGGGTTTCCTCCCACATGAGTGAGTGAGTGAGTGAGTTGGTGAGCTCTGTATAGTCTTCCTAACACACTCTATGTCCTGCAACTCTTTAGGGTTTCCTCCCACATGAGTGAGTGAGTGAGTTGGTGAGCTCTGTATAGTCTTTCTAACACACTCCATGTCCTGCAACTCTTTAGGGTTTCCTCCCACATGAGTGAGTGAGTGAGTTGGTGAGCTCTGTATAGTCTTCCTAATACACTCCATGTCCTGCATCACTTTAGGGTTTCCTCCCACATGAGTGAGTGAGTGAGTTGGTGAGCTCTGTATAGTCTTCCTAATACACTCTATGTCCTGCAACTCTTTAGGGTTTCCTCCCACATGAGTGAGTGAGTGAGTTGGTGAGCTCTGTATAGTCTTCCTAATACATTCTATGTCCTGCATCACTTTAGGGTTTCCTCCCACATGAGTGAGTGAGTGAGTATGGTTTTACGCCACTTTTAGTAATATTCCAGCAATATCACGGCTGGGGACACCAGAAATGGGCTTCACATTTTGTACCCATGTCGGGAATCGAACCCAGATCTTCGGCGTGACGGGCGAACGCTTTAACCAGTAGACTACCCGACTGCCCCCTCCCACACGAAGCTGAAACACCATGACGTTACTGGAATACTGTTCCAGCAGTCTAAAACTCACTCACTCACTATGAGTACTGACAGAGATGAATTTCAGTCAATGAAGGAGAAAGTTGAACTGCTTGCTTCCTTGAACAGTTTTTCAGTTACAGTAAACTATCTTCATAACGAACATGCTTATAACGAACTGACAGATATACAAACTATATTTTTTTGTCCCATTTGTTGGTATATCATGTATAGATGCTCATAACGAACAACTGATACAGCGAACTAAAATTAGTAGTCCCTACAAGTTTGTTATAACCATAGTTTACTGTATATAATTTAGTCAGTTTAATGTAGGAGGAAAGTCAAAAGTGTACCAGGTCATAGATGTTTCCAACTTGCGAAAACAATGTACATGGGTGCGGTGGTGACAAACCAAGAGGACGAAGGAGTGAATGTCATCCATCAATACATGGTAAAACATCATGTCAAACTTCATACTTTTATTGACCAAGTTTGTTATAGATCTACCTGCTTATTCACGGGAAGGGATACGATGTGGGTTTTTTGGTGGGTTTTTTTTAAAGCACATATTAATACTCGATAAATCTTTTTTTACACTATGAATCATAAATAACGTCTATTCTAATCTTTTTTGAAACTCTGAAATATGCAACGTAGATCGTGTTTGGAAGGCAGAGCATGTATACTGTTTTGTTGGTCATCAACCACCTACGACTCGACTACAACTCGACCGCTGATCATCTATAACACTCATCAATTATTTGGACCCCGAAGGTGGTGTTGTAACGAGGGATCACTGTAATATTCCAGCAACCCAATGACTGAGCAACGGTCAACACCATTCAGGCAACACACAATCAGACAGGTCACACAGACTGACCACCCAATCCCCAATATGAAGTTCTGGGGACCTATTCTAACCTGGAATTCCGACAGGAATACTTATGAATCAAAAAACACAAAAAATGTCCATATATAAGATAGCTATGCCATAAATTGCAAAGAACAATGAAGAACGAAGCGTGGTGTATTTTACGATTAAACATTGTTTGATCATGACGTCATTTTAGGAGATTCGAAGATGAGCTTGCATCTTGATAACGTCATATATTGGATAACATTATTTTCAAGAGGGAAGTGTCTAGTGTGTTTTTCTCCATAGATGTATCTCGGCAACCCAAATAAATGCAATGGCCAAACGATCGCTCCAAAAGATGGGAGTGATATGACAATCGGTACAAGGTGAAGAGGTACAGATAATCGATGTGAGAATTGTGAGAATATCCAGGAAATACCCCCCTGATCATAAAATGGACTTTTCCAGCATTGCCAAGGTTCGATGATATCCAGGGCATCATCATAACTTAAATATGGTTAAATATTTTTAAAGCTTGTACATTTTATTAATATCCTTAAAGAAGCTGTACATAAAGTTGATATCAAATATAAGAAATACATGACGCATGGTCGTTGTTTATCGTACAAGCAAATTCTCCAGGGAAAATAAACCACTCGGGGCTGCACCTTCATGTTTTATTCTCCCTCCTGTGCTTTTTCAGGTGAACAATTGACTTGCCTTTGCATGTGTTTGTGATGGGTGCCACCAGTGGGTCAGGATGCGCTTACTATTTGGCAAACACCTGGTATCATCACTATTTGATAGTGATTCATAAACACATGGTCATGATACAGTCAGAATAGGTAGAGATTTCTCATGAATATGGAAATGGTTTTGTAGCTTTATTAAGAATACATGTATAATGTTATTTATTCATATCTGCATTTTAACAATTCTAAAAAAATTACAGAGGATGAAATATATTTTAAGTGTTATTAATGAAGTATTTTTATTTTTTTTAAACTAGCTGGTCTTCTGAAACAACATGATCCAGGTATAATACTGGCCATGAGTCATAATATACTATATGGCACACAATGGCACACAATGGCACACTATGGCATACTATGGCACACAAACTGGTAAAAATGCTAAACAAACATCTACCTGTCAATGTAAAAAGAGGTACTGTTCCACTAAATTGGGGGGGGCTTAATTGCATTAAAACGCCTGGCAAGTATCTCATGTAACTGGCAACCATATTGAAACACACTTATGTTCAAAGTTTACAGCCTTTAGTATAACAAACTGCTTTCCCTCACAAGACAACTGAAGTGGTGGAATTGACATCTAGTTGTGATGGAGATCACTCCGAAACTGAGATTGCAATGTGATTGAGATCTATTAACACTCGCAATCATTCAGTGATTCAGATCTGTTGGCATCTGTGATCAATCAGGAAGAGCAAGAAGACATACAGATACTATCTTCCTCAAAACTGCTAAGCATGACACTGGAAATCTATTAAGTCAGTTACCATTATTTCTTTACTGTGAAATCTCACAGTAATTTAGTCCATAGCATAAAACCTCGCTAAATCTTTACCACTGCCTAACTTTACATGGAGAAAATGTTTCAGATTTATATATCTAAATACAGAGGTTTCTTTGAATGAGTTAACAATGAGTATTAAGGAAAATATATCTCCTTTTCGTCATGGCACTATACACATGACTTTATTGTGCTATGACAATGGATATGATATTTTCCTTTATACTCATTATTAACTCATTAGTTCCATCATGGTGACATCATGCACGTCATTGCTGACTTCAGCCCAAATCTGCCATATTTTCTTGACTATAGTGTGCACCCAAGCATAATGTGCACCCTTCTCAAGATGATGGAGTATATTGGAATGAATATATATATGGTAATATTGGGCCAAGTATATTTCTCAAATATACACACACAGAATATGACATTCATATTTATATATCTAAGAATGTCATCCAAAATATCAGAATTATAGGACCCTAGATTATCATACACACACAGTACCTGAAGTGGCTGTCAATCTTCTGAGAAATGGATTGTTCAATTTCAAAGATAATTGTTTTACGTGTGTTATTTATGTCGTTTTCAAATGTACATTCTAGAATAAAAATTGCTTTTGATCATTTTCATGTGCAATGCAATGCCAACTCAAAACTGAAGCAATTAGAACACCTGAAATTAATGGCATCTCGATTGATAATTTTAAGAAAATATTAGTACTCTTTATTTCCATGAAAATAATGATAATAAATCATCCTTTGCATTATACTTTATCACCAAAGCCTCTCAAATTCTTTTGAAAGCTGAAACAAGAGGTTATTAATGATTATTAATTGGCAGTATATGAGACAGTAATTTCAGTGAGGTCAATATTTAGTTTAAAGTACAGGCGATATTTTGGAAACAAAATATATTTCACTTAATAGCATTGGCAGAATTTGGTGCAGAATATCAAAATGAGTCTGCAAAAGACGTACTTGTTGGCATTTCTGAACCAATGACAGACATTATTTTGGACATACAGTAAAAAAATGTCATTGTTGACCAACAAACTCTGAGAGAAAGCTTCTCAAACGCCCCCAAGGATCATGGCCTCCAAAAAAGACTCCAAAGAGCCACTGTTGTTGTGGGAGCAAAGCCTGGAGCAATTAAGGAGCCACTATATTTCTTCAAGAACCCCATGAATCCTACCCAGAATGCTTTCGCCCTGATTTAAAACAGAGGCAGTTCTGCAAGAAATGTCTCAGCTAACAAAAACATTCATCACAAATCCTTCAAACAGAAAACACTCTATGGAATTGCTTGACAATTCTATTATCCTTAGCTGTAATTAATTTTAACTTCAAAGTTATAAATTCTGGAATTTTACAAAAAACGGACTCATCTTTTCGCAAGAATAACACCAGTGGAAGATATTTTGTTAATTTGTGGGGCATTCTGTTGACAAGTGTTATACGACTGTTCACTTACTCCATTTCAAGCCAGATGAACACAATAATTTGCTTTTCTCTTCAATCAAATGTGATTTTCAAGATGGTTGACTCTGGAGCAATAAACAAAGCATCAATGAAGGTGCCATGGTTTTGATTGCTTGGATTAAATTCACTTGAAAATCCAAAACAAAATAACATGGGAATTTCCCCGACAAATTTGAAAACAAAAAGATTTTGGTGACATGTCCTCCATAAGCATGTCAAGGTTGGAGTTGTTTTTGTACGTGGAATATGGAGAAAGAGAATAACTTTAAATTCAATTGAGTTCAAGCAAATGCACCTTCACTGTAATTCAATTTCAATAACTTTTGTTATTGAAATGTACAAGCTGATACCGACCTAAAAATTCTTACATACAAGCCAGTTTAAGAAAAAAAACATTACATTGCAACGGATTTGTTCAATATATAGAGACTATAACCCTTGTCTTTTGATATTAAATACATCAAAACGAGTTGATAACAGTTTGAAAATGAGGCTTGTTGAATGGGTGAGATTCTGTCTATCATCCAAATTATTCTTCTAACTTTTTCTGTTTGTAAAAAGAAAGGTAAAACTAATGGAAGTGCTTTAATATGATAGGTTGAAAAATGTTATTAAATGGGATTCAAAGCCCAGAAACCTGGACTATTCTCTGCATATAAATACTTTACATGACACACATAATTTCCTTCCTTTCCTAGGAGATATCACCTGATCTAACCCAGGCGATATATCATGTAGAAGCCATTTTTGGAAGATAAAAAACAACAGATTATGAAAAGTCTGACACTGCCAAATAAGAGCATCTGGACTTTAACTATTGCACAAATGGTAACTGTTTCCAAAAAATGCATAGATAACTTATCAAAGCAAATGTTTTTTACTACTAATATCCTGAAAACTGTGTTTAGCTGTTTAGTGTGCATCTGGAACTCAATCTATGACCAGTGGAACCTTAGTAACCACCTGAGGTACACAACTTTCTTCAGCAAATTAGAAGCTAAGACTAAAATCATCATTGGTTTTGTTTCATGGTCTTTCATGGTCTTTCATGGTTTTGTTTCATGGTCTTTCATGGTTGTCATGGTTTTGGTGCATGCTCATTCATGGTTGTCATGGTTTTGGTGCATTGTCTTTCATGGTTGTCATGGTTTTGGTTCATGGTCTTTCATGGTGGTCATGTTTTTGGTTCATGGTCTTTCAAGGTTGTCATGATTTGGTGCTTGGTCTTTCATGGTTGTCATGGTTTGGGTTCATGTTCATTCAAGGTTGTCATGGTTTGGGTTCATGTTCATTCAAGGTTGTCATGGTTTTGATGCATGCTCATTCAAGGTTGTCATGGTTTTGATGCATGCTCATTCATGGTTGTCATGGTTTTGTTCGTGGTCTTTCAAGATTGTCATGGTCTTGGTTCATGGTCTTTCATGGTTTTGGTTCATGGTCTTTCAAGGTTATCATGGTTTTGGTGCATGGTCTTTCATGGTTGTCATGGTCTTAGTGAATGATTATTCATGGTTTTGGTGCATTGTCTTTCATGGATGTCAAGTCTTTGTTCATGCTCATTTACTGTTGTCATGGTTTTGGTACAGGATTATTCAAGGTTGTCATGGTTTTGGTGAGGGGCGGTCGGGTAGCCTAGTGGTTAAAGCGTTTGCTCGTCACGCCGAAGACCCAGGTTCGATTCCCAACATGGGTACAATGTGTGAAGCCCATTTCTGGTGCCCCTGCCGTGATATTGCTGGAATATTGCTAAAAGCGGCGTAAAACCAAACTCACTCACTCACTCATGGTTTTATTGCATGATTTTTAATAGTTGTCAAGGTCTAATGCATGATTATTCATGGTCGTCATGGTCTTAATACATAAACAGTCATGGTTGTCAAGGTCTAGTGCAAGATTATTCATGGTCATCATGGTCTTAATACATAAATAGTCATGGTTGTCAAGGTCTAGTGCAAGATTATTCATGGTCGTCATGGTCTTAATACATAAACAGTCATGGTTGTCAAGGTCTAGTGCAAGATTATTCATGGTCGTCATGGTCTTAATACATAAACAGTCATGGTTGTCAAGGTCTAGTGCAAGATTATTCATGGTCATCATGGTCTTAATACATAAATAGTCATGGTTGTCAAGGTCTAGTGCAAGATTATTCATGGCCATCATGGTCTTAATACATAAATAGTCATGGTTGTCAAGGTCTAGTGCAAGATTATTCATGGTCGTCATGGTCTTAATACATAAATAGTCATGGTTGTCAAGGTCTAGTGCAAGATTATTCTTGGTCGTCATGGTCTTAATACATAAATAGTCATGGTTGTCAGGGTCTATTACAAGATTATTCATTGTTGTCAAGGTCTAGTGCAAGATTATTCATTGTTGTCAAGGTCTAGTACAAGATTATTCGTTGTTGTCAAGGTCTCATGCAAGATTATTCATGGTTGTCAAGGTCTTGGTACATGGTCCAGTCATTACAGCCAGCAAAACATTTGTGCAACAGGATTGATGCCTATGTATCTAAAACATCCTGTTTGCATTATTTGAATCTTTCTGAAGCAAAAGGCAACCCTATCACACTGTAGCTCCTTTTCCGTTACAAAATGCACTGTCAAGTCCTCAACAATAAACTTTTCTTGTGTTCATAAATCTCTTTTCTTCCTAACCAAGTCATTCTGAGATAAGTCATGAATCTCTCCTGTTTTTCAGTCTGATCACATTGACCAATTACATTTCTTTGATGCAAAGATATTCTAAGAATCAGAAACAGATTTTATTGCCCTCACCCAATGGCGCCAACCAAATTGGAATGACAAAAAGTACCTATACAAGAATCACAAGTATAATGCATTTAATCTCCAATTGTGTCGTATTGTGTACTGGATGCTGTGAATAACTATGGGTTGCCCATGCTATAAATCATTCATGGCATCTCACATGACACATTTACATATAGAACCTGCCTTACACAACAAAATACGTTTTAACATTAAGATAATAGATGTTGAGAAAACAAGGGGGTAATTTGACTGTTTCTGTGTAATATAACATTTGCCGGTACAAATCTCAGACAATGACAGTTCTTGTGTATGACACAGGAATTGATTGTTTGTTTGTTTGTTTGTTGTTTAATGCTCCATTCAGCAATATTCCAGCTGTATGACTGCGGTCTGTAAAATAATTGAGCCTGGACCAGACAATCCAGTGATTGACATCATGAGCATCATTCCACGCAATTGGGATCGATGACATGCATCAACCAAGTCAGCGAGCCTGACCACCCAACCCTGTTATTTTACGACAAGCATAGTCGCCTTTTACGGTAAGTATGGGTTGCTGAAGACCTATTCTACCCAGGAATCTTCACAGGGTTGATTGAGTCTCACATTAAGGAATTGAATAAAGTGAAATCTTTGTTGTGGACATGACAAGATGTCATGGAGGTATTTCCACAAAACTTGAGTCAGCTGAGCAAATTGTTTCACTCTGACATAAGCCGGGGTCTATGACCTTTGGAAAATGGGTTTCAGGTATATCGATGATCAGATATTGTTCAATGACTCATTGAGACAACCTCATCTGTTTCATATGTAGAAAGATTCAGAGTGACAAAACACTCTCCACAAGACTGTATGACAATAGGGATGACTTCAGCTTTCCACCAGTCAACTTTCCCTTCATGTTCAGCAATATTCCTGCAGCTGCAGCCTTCAGTGTTTACATTTAACAACTCTTGAGGAACAATTAATCGAGCATGTTAATTTCTACCAAGATTTCAAAGAGCGTCATCCGACTCTTGCTCACAAGTTATTTGATAAAGAGGAGGTATAGAGGATGGAAAGGTTTACCACTGATTAATGAAAGGATGGGAAGACAGACGGATGGAAGGATGGATGGATGGACAGTGGGCAATACACTACAACACATAAGAACCGATGTGCTAATTTCAACAAAAGCGACCAAATCATAAGAAATCTCTGCTATATGCAGAGTCCATTGTACATTTGCGACTATATCATGGGTACATATTTATGAATTACTATCAAGTAGTGAAGACAACAGTTGTTCACAAAAAGGGAATATCCAGCCCATCTCATGGAACTATCACAAACACACAAAAAGGCTAGTCAATTCCAAGAAAAGGTCATATCAAAACATGCACAGGAAATGAACATGTTGAAAGTACAAAAAACATAAAATGTTCCCTCTTATTTAACAAATGCATTTTTGTTTCTCACATTCAATGGTTATTTTGATAGATTAGAAAAAAATCATACTCAAGTCTCATCCTTATTTATCACACTTTTAGTGATTTACGAGGTAAACCGTTTTCTCATGTTCAGAAAAAGTACCCCTGTTTGCAAAATCCAATTCAAGACTTTGGAAAGTCCTGAAAATGCCAATTTTCCTCAACAAACATCCCATCATTTTAAACATGTAACTGAAACCTAACAATTTGAAAAACCTGGGTCTTAACTTAAGAGTCTATAAACGGATCTTACGATTACAAAATATAATCCGAACTGGCATTCAAGTAAATTTGATATCATCCAAGCAACATAACCAATAATACAGGTATTAACTTGACAGTCAGAAGCATTGGGAACTTAATGGGGATTACAATATCCCCTTTCTATCTCGAACAGAAATGATGAATTGTTACAATTTGCCTCCAACTGTCTGAGAGTAAATGAAACACCCTCTTCCAGGAGTGGATTTTCTATTGAACTCTGCTACAACCAGGAATGATAATTCAAATAAAGGAATTAATATTTGAAATTGAATGATGGGAGGGTTGAAGTAATGAATAATGATCATCAAGCATCCATCTTGGATTCCAGACATCGAGGAAAAGACCCTGCCCATTTGGTAAACAGTTTTCTATTAAGATATTAGGTGCCTTGAAAGTCACCACACACTGGTCTTTTAACAAAAAGAGTTCAAAATGATTTAGAGGACAAGTTCAAAGGAAACATGTCAATACTGTGTGTCTAAAGCATTTGAGTCAATGGTTGCTGCAAGCATTTCTTTGCAATACTATTTACTAGACACTGTTTCTATGATCACAATTTCTTTTTTATCAAGTCTGTTGATGGTAGTTTTCAATCTATTTTCTGCCTAGCCACCAATCTTCAATGAACGATTCATCTCTTTGCATCTACAAAGATTTCACTGAGATACATCAGCACATTTCAATTGAATCAGCATCAATTACTCGACTCGATTTGTTTTTAAATCAAGACAATTGTCAGCAGAAAAACAGTAAGAGAAGCAGAAATAGAAATTCTTCATTCGAAACTGTACCTGACCGAAAAAAGCAGTCATCTTTTAACTCTACTTATCTTAGTGTGGGGCATGGATGACCCAGTAATATAAGCCCTGCAATTTGCTGTGCAGATTTGCATCCCTTGGACACGCCGAAACTTATGATTGTGGGTTCAAATCCTGGTAAACCCGATTATGCTTTTAGGTTTGTCAGCACAATACCCGAGCTTGTGGGCTTCCTCCCACATTAAGCTGACATGGCGCAATATAACTGGAATATTGCTAAACATGGCATTAAACCAAACTCACTCACTTTCTCAGTGAATGTGTACAGTATTTCAGTTATATGATGTCAGAGTTAGATATGTAGCACATTGTAGACATTTGCCATTCTGCTGAATTGCTTAAGCATCAATATGGTGTTTTGTCTTTGACCGGCCCAGGGGTAACTGACCCACTTACCAAATTGGTGAAAATGCTAGCTAGTTGTCCATGCATTGCTTTGAACTGACCGAACTGGCTTTGCTGGCTTTACCTGCACCACGTTTTGTGGAAACCCATAACATGGTTGGTTGGTTGGTTGGTTTGTTGTTTAACGTCTCACTCAGCAATATTCCAGCTATATGACGGCAGTCTGTAAAATAATCAAGTCTGGACCAGACAATCCAGTGATTGAAATCATGAGCATCGTTACACGCAATTGGGATCGATGACATGCATCAACCAAGTCAGTCTGACCACCCGATCCCGTTAGTCGCCTTTTACGACAAGCATAGTCACATTTTACGGCAAGCATGGGTTGCTGAAGACCTATTCTACCCAGGAATCTTCACGGGTTCCATAACATGGAAGCACCCTTTCACTCTTAAGGATGATCTACATCAATTAACATTGCGTGAGTGAGTGAGTGAGTGAGTGAGTGAGTGAGTGAGTGAGTGAGTGAGTGAGTGAGTGAGTGAGTGAGTGAGTGAGTGAGTGAGTGAGTGAGTGAGATTGGGTTAACACTGCTTTGAACAGCATTTCATTAATACCACACAGCGTTCAAAATAAGCGCCTACCCATAGGCTCATGCTGTAGTTTTCTCATTTCGCGTCGTAGTTTCAAATTTGTATTTGTCCTTTTGGCCTGCAGTAAATTTACCTTTTGATTTATATGTCACAATAAGCTGCAATTTTTTAAATGAGGGCCAGAAGTGTTTAGTCAGGGCATGCAAGTCTGTGGGTCCTGATGGCAGCCTGGCAATTTTGTTAATTTCAAACACTGACACGGCAAACACTTGATCTGGGAGGAAAGTCTGAGATAGTGCAGGTCAAAACATTTAACACTTGGTGAAACACACGAGCACCGAAATGGTGCCAACAGGGCAAGTATCAGAATTATAATCTGATTATCAGTGGATCCTGGCATGACTAAGGGATGCAACCCTGCACAGCATATCTTTATGTTCTGCATATTCCTGTACCTATTTCATTTCAATCTGTATCTTATCCCTTGTCATCCACATTAATAATGTTACTTTTTAACCTAAATTTATTCATATTATATCCAACGTGGGTGACAAAGTAGTCTAACAGGTTGCTACGCAGAGTTGTCTCCCTTACCTGCAAGGATCTGCTTGTCATTGGCTCAAATATCAGATTCACCCCAAGTGCATTCCTTGGTCCGTCAACACAATCCAACATCAAAATGTGATGGCCATGCATGGTATGCCTAAAAACTGGGTATGAAAACCCCATATCACTCATTCTGACATATTTCTTCAATAACCAGAAGTATCAGCTTCGTGCACACTCAATCTATAATATTATTATACTATATAAAGCATCAACATCAATGTTACCGCTAAACGAAGATCTGAGGGATTCCCATTACGGGTCACGTCAGAATTTCCTTTCATCCAACCAATCAGAGCCTCGCCTACCAGATCAGGAAAGTGACAGTCAGAATGTGTCTTTTAATCATCCAACCTAGAAAGGGTTAACACTGGTTATTCTGGTTACGGGACATACGACTAAATCTGTCAAAACTATGATCTATCACATCCTTCACTGTGATCACAGACATTTGAATGGAAGAGGTTTCGCATAGTGTTTGGGATGTACTGCCATACAATATCGACCATCTATTCGTTATTCCAGAATGGTCTTTTTTTCAGTTTCAAATTTTGAATCGATATTTTGTCAAAGATAAGTCGAAATGGAAGTTGCCACTTAGCTCATGAAAGCCCCTTTCTGATTGGCTAATGTCAATTTCTTCTTAGTCATTTTATTGGTCGGTCAAAGTTCGCCAAAGGTCATTCTGATATGATCTGTAATTGAATGTCCTCATATCTTTGTTTATTTGTAGTGACAGCTAAGATCTAATTTAAATAAGATTGCAAATGCACAACCCAATGGATCCTCAAAGTCAAGAGCTGCATCTCTGCACAATTAAAGGACATGCCTGACCACGCAATCCCGTTAGTCGCCTTTTACGACAAAGTTGCCATTTACGATGACACACAATCAACCAAGCAGTGACCCATGCCATCAGGCTGCAATGACACACAATCAGCCACGCAGTGACCCATGCCATCAAGCTGCAATGACACACATTCAAACAAATAGTGACCCATGCCATCAGGCTGCGATGACACACAATCAACCAAACAGTGACCCATGCCATCAGGCTGCAATGACACACAGTCAAACAATTAGTGACCCATGCCATCAGGCTGCAATGACACACATTCAAACAAGCAGTGACCCATGCCATCAGGCTGCGATGACACACAATCAACCAAGCAGTGACCCATGCCATCAGGCTGTGATGACACACAGTCAACCAAGCAGTGACCCATGCCATCAGGCTGCAATGACACACAGTCAAACAAATAGTGACCCATGCCATCAGGCTGTGATGACACAAAGTCAACCAAGTAGTGACCCATGCCATCAGGCTGCAATGACACACAGTCAACCAAGTAGTGACCCATGCCATCAGGCTGCAATGACACACAATCAACCAAGTAGTGACCCATGCCATCAGGCTGCGATGACACACAATCAACCAAGCAGTGACCCATGCCATCAGGCTGCAATGACACACAATCAACCAAGCAGTGACCCATGCCATCAGGCTGCGTCGACACACAGTGAACCAAGTCGTGACCCATGCCATCAGGCTGCGATGACACACAATCAACCAAGTAGTGACCCGTGCCATCAGGCTGCGTCGACACACAGTCAACCAAGCAGTGACCCATGCCATTAGGCTGCAATGACACACATTCAACCAAGCAGTGACCCATGCCATCAGGCTGCAATGACACACAATCAACCAAGTAGTGACCCATGCCATCAGGCTGTGATGACACACAATCAACCAAACAGTGACCCATGCCATTAGGCTGCAATGACACACATTCAACCAAGCAGTGACCCATGCCATCAGGCTGCAATGACACACAATCAACCAAGTAGTGACCCATGCCATCAGGCTGTGATGACACACAATCAACCAAACAGTGACCCATGCCATCAGGCTGCAATGACACACAATCAACCAAGCAGTGACCCATGCCATCAGGCTGCGATGACACACAATCAACCAAGTAGTGACCCGTGCCATCAGGCTGCGATGACACACAATCAACCAAAAAGGGACCCATGCCATCAGGCTGCAATGACACACAGTCAACCAAGTAGTGACCCATGCCATCAGGCTGCGATGACACACAATCAACCAAGCAGTGACCCATACCATCAGGCTGCAATGACACACAATCAACCAAGTAGTGACCCATGCCATCAGGCTGCAATGACACACAATCAAACAAGCAGTGACCCATGACATCAGGCTTCGATGACACACAATCAACCAAGCAGTGACCCATACCATCAGGCTGCAATGACACACAATCAACCAAGTAGTGACCCATGCCATCAGGCTGCAATGACACACAATCAACCAAGTAGTGACCCATGCCATTAGGCTGCAATGACACACAATCAACCAAGTAGTGACCCAAGCCATCAGGCTGCAATGACACACAATCAACCAAGTAGTGACCCAAGCCATCAGGCTGCAATGACACACAGTCAAACAAGTAGTGACCCATGCCACCAGGCTGCGATGACACACAATCAGCCACGCAGTGACCCATGCCATCAGGCTGCAATGACACACAATCAACCAAGTAGTGACCCAAGCCATCAGGCTGCGATGACACACAATCAACCAAGCAGTGACCCATGCCATCAGGCTGCCATGACACACAATCAAACAAGTAGTGACCCATGCCATCAGGCTGCAATGACACACAGTCAACCAAGTAGTGACCCATGCCATCAGGCTGCAATGACACACATTCAACCAAGTAGTGACCCAAGCCATCAGGCTGCAATGACACACAATCAGCCAAGTAGTGACCCATGCCATCAGGCTGCAATGACACACAGTCAACCAAGCAGTGACCCATGCCATCAGGCTGCAATGACACACAATCAAACAAGCAGTGACCCATGCCATCCGGCTGCAATGACACACAATCAGCCAAGCAGTGACCCATGCCATCAAGCTGCAATGACACACAATCAAGCAAGTAGTGACCCATGCCATCAGGCTGCAATGACACACAGTCAAACAAATAGTGACCCATGCCATCAGGCTGCAATGACACACAATCAACCAAGCAGTGACCCATGCCATCAGGCTGTGATGACACACATTCAACCAAGTAGTGACCCATGCCATCAGGCTGCAATGACACACAATCAACCAAGCAGTGACCCATGCCATCAGGCTGTGATGACACACATTCAACCAAGTAGTGACCCATGCCATCAGGCTGCAATGACACACAATCAACCAAGTAGTGACCCATGCCATCAGGCTGCGATGACACACAATCAACCAAGTCCCTGAGCCTGCTCACCTGATCCTTAAGACCAGCATAGGCAGCTCGGGACCTATACTATCCTGTAAACCCCACAAGGCTGAAGCATACGTAGCTCCACTATTAGGTATTCACTCAAGTCTTATTCCATTTGTTGTTAAGAAATAGAACACTTATATAGAAAAGGCCATCACAAATGTCAACTCTTTGGATTTATATTTACAGTAATTAAAGCCATTGAAATGTCAGACAATCAGATAACAGCTCACCTCAATATCAACTCAATCTAAAAAGAATTTGCAATCACATACCCCATGACATTCTGAGACCGCCATAATTCGATTTAATACCAAATTGTTAGGAATCGTAGGTATTCAGCTGATATCATTACATTATTTTATCCCAAAATAAAATGGTTTACTATGAAACCTTTTGACAACTTTTCCTTCAGGTGATCCTTTAAGACAAATAAAGATGGCTGTCTGGTTGCCATATTGAATTGCAGATGGATGAATTCCTATTTGCATGTTCGTAGAGGACATTTCATAATTGAAAATGATATATGATTGATGGTGCAATAATGATTTCAAAATGAAAATTAAATTTGTCAAGGAACAATGGAGTGAGCGAGTGAGTGAGTGAGTACGCTGCTTTTAGCAATATTCCAGCAATATCACGGCGGGGGACACCAAAAATGGGCTTCACACATTGTACCCATGTTTGGAATCGAACCTGGGTCTTCGGCGTGACGAGCGAACGCTTTAACCACTAGGCTACCCGACCGCCCCCAAAGAACAACGGAAGACCAGTCTTGGATGTCATTTTCATCCTTTTGATGTTACATTATAGTGAGCATTTTTAATTTAATGAAATATCTTATGTTTTAGTTTTTAAATTTTGACGTTTAGAATGATAATGAACCGTGAATACACAATGAACACATACCAATTCAATTCAATGAATCAACTTTCGCCAAAAGGTCAGCTAAAATTATACCCAACATTTCAAAATCTTTAATCCCCCTGCGTGTGAGAAGAAAATCCATGATTAGAGATCTCAACAGAACATAGCAGAATCATACACGTGCCCTGCTATTTCTACCCATTATTAGAACTCTTAATTGAATATTTCACCCTGTAATTGCAGTTTCAATGACACTGTCTCTTAAACGAGTGTAAGAAATTCCCCATGTGTTGAAATTCAAATTGTCCCTTGCGAGCCAAACTAAGACTTAATCATATCATCAGAGAAACTCTTGACGCACATATAATTGCGGCCACGTTCATGGAAGTCATGTCCGAAGTCCTCCTTGACACATGGCCACTCGTAGTGCAACGACACCAGGCATAATTAGGACCAAAGTTTCACCGATCGAATTAACAAGTTTAAACTAACTAATTCAGCCTCTAATTTAATCTGTGCATGCATGGGTGCCGTGATTGAACAAGGAATGTTGAAGGGTGTGTTGAATACAATTTATCCGGAATGACACGATCACACGGAGGGACATTAGGTGATGGTATTAGTCACTCCTGGACTGTGCTCATATCGAACAACTGCATCAAGATGATCTCTGTCACACCGCAAGTGTAGATCGAGATAGCTTCATGCAATGGCCACTGTGTTCGCGTAATTGCATAAATTTTTCTGTAATCGTATGATGAGCTCTGAGTGCACACTTGTGCCACAGGTTCCTGTCTCCTTCATAGAGTTTCAGCTTTAAATTCTTTCATGCGAATGATTTGGACAAAATTTGATTTTCACAAAATGTATTGAAATCACGATGCAGTTAGTTTACATCTGATACATATGCATATCGTTTTGTTTTGTTTTTAGATTTAAATACAAATATAAAACAATATCATATCATCATGATTGTAAAAATAATTATCAAAATAAAATATATCGCTTTATGTCATCAGAAAAAACTGATTACATGTGAAATTCACACACATAAAAGGAACCTTCTCTGGAAAAAATAATTCAGTCTTGTTAAGTATCTCTTAGATAAGCTAACTTCAGTAGTTTCTAAGAAAACTTGTCCCCATGCATTGCAGACACTATGCTCCAAGTTGAAAAGCATGGAGCAAGGGGCATAATTCTCTATAAAAAATAACTGACGAGACCAGTTTTAGAACTCAGTCTTGACAAGTGTCTCTTATATAAGCATGAAAACTTACATTCATGTAATTGCAGTAGTTGCTGTAAAAACCTTGTCTGCATTTCACACAGTATGCACAAAGTTGAAAAGCATGGAGCAAGGGCCATAACTCTGTAAAAATGAATGTATGGGACCAATTTTTGAACTTATTTGATCATGACTTCATGGCTGGGGATAATGAACTAAAAAATGAATTGCCACAACAACTGTTAAGACATATAACAATAGTTGAGGTTTTTCAGTTGTCAATATATGGAATATTGGGGTAGCCCAGTAGTTATAGAGTTGAGTATTAATTCTCATGGCAAAGAACTGGTTTGATTCCCCAAATGGTCACAAATTGTGAAGCCATTCTTTGCAGTGTTTGATGAAATATTTCTTCAACCAACACCTTTAATAAAGGCCATATACCAATTTACACACTCTTGTCTTCAAACAAACACCATCCATTTTGAAAACACTTTTTGTAAAATTAATTCAAACCAGCCATCGAACACAATCATGATCTTTACAGTGAAGGAAACCATCATACCACTCAATGCACACACTTTTCTAACATCCGAGGAGTATTCCGACAATGTCTCTCTAACAAGAACAATGCTTGCTCAAATTGCCAATTGGGTTCAGCCAGAGTGCTATCATTGCTATTTCCCCAGGATGATTTTTTTCAGCCTCTAAAAGATTTCCGCAGCCCGTGTCGAAACACGTGAGAAGAGTAACGTTGTTTTTCTGTCATATTTCCGTGAATTATCAGCCGCGAGAGTGAACCAGTTGCCTGAATTGGGGATGGGATTGTTTGAAGTGTAAACACTGGTTAATGTAACTATGATGTTGAACTCATAGATACGCCTGATTTACACCTAATTTGGGGCTAACGAAAAAGCTGAAATAAACACAAATGGGGATGCTTTTCTATGTTTGAAAAGGTCAGCCAGTAATGAGAAGAGGAAATAGCATAATAATGATGTTAGAGCTGAACGATTACACGAAACAGCTGGGTAATGCAGAAACCATGTTCCTGAACACTTGCAATTATTATTCAATGGTAAATGAAACTTTGTGAGTTAGGTTGGGGAGATTTATCTTAATAAGCTAAATGCAAGTAGGTTTTGGAATTTAATATTGGTCCAGGATGGCCTGTCAGTAATTGGTATCATTAAGGACATGACAGTTTGGAGTAAATTGTACAGCATCATCTGGTTTTGGTGCTGATAACTATTCTCAGTTAACTCTGTTTCAGTTTTCTTTATACACCAGAGGTATTGTCAGAGATGACATCGAGGTCCATCGACTGGGCTGGATGATTCCTAGAACAGTACGTCAGTCATATTAGTTGTTAGTTAAATGTGGGAGGATCGATCATCAATTGGATCATGGTTGATGTCCTAAGACACTATTCAGTGTATAAAGTGAAATCTCTATCTCTACGTCAGGACAACTTCATCAGTCAGATCATGGGTGATGTCCTAAGACACTATTCAGTGTATAAAGTGAAATCTCTATCTCTACGTCAGGACAACTTCGTCAGTCTGATCATGGGTGATGGCATAAGACACTATTCAGTGTATAAAGTGAAATCTCTATCTCTACGTCAGGACAACTTCGTCAGTCTGATCATGGGTGATGTCCTAAGACACTATTCAGTGTATAAAGTGAAATCTCTATCTCTACGTCAGGACAACTTCGTCAGTCTGATCATGGGTGATGTACGAAGACACTATTCAGTGTATAAAGTGAAATCTCTATCTCTACGTCAGGACAACTTCGTCAATCTGATCATGGGTGATGTACGAAGACACTATTCAGTGTATAAAGTGAAATCTCTATCTCTACGTCAGGACAACTTCGTCAATCTGATCATGGGTGATGTACGAAGACACTATTCAGTGTATAAAGTGAAATCTCTATCTCTACGTCAGGACAACTTCGTCAATCTGATCATGGGTGATGTACGAAGACACTATTCAGTGTATAAAGTGAAATCTCTATCTCTACGTCAGGACAACTTCGTCAATCTGATCATGGGTGATGTACGAAGACACTATTCAGTGTATAAAGTGAAATCTCTATCTCTACGTCAGGACAACTTCATCAGTCTGATCATGGGTGATGGTCTAAGACACTATTCACTGTATAAAGTGAAATCTCTATCTCTACGTCAGGACAACTTCGTCAATCTGATCATGGGTGATGTACGAAGACACTATTCAGTGTATAAAGTGAAATCTCTATCTCTACGTCAGGACAACTTCATCAGTCTGATCATGGGTGATGGTCTAAGACACTATTCAGTGTATAAAGTGAAATCTCTATCTCTACGTCAGGACAACTTCATCAGTCTGATCATGGGTGATGGCCTAAGACACTATTCAGTGTATAAAGTGAAATCTCTATCTCTACGTCAGGACAACTTCATCAGTCTGATCATGGGTGATGGCCTAAGACACTATTCAGTGTATAAAGTGAAATCTCTATCTCTACGTCAGGACAACTTCGTCAATCTGATCATGGGTGATGTACGAAGACACTATTCAGTGTATAAAGTGAAATCTCTATCTCTACGTCAGGACAACTTCATCAGTCTGATCATGGGTGATGGCCTAAGACACTATTCAGTGTATAAAGTGAAATCTCTATCTCTACGTCAGGACAACTTCGTCAATCTGATCATGGGTGATGTACGAAGACACTATTCAGTGTATAAAGTGAAATCTCTATCTCTACGTCAGGACAACTTCGTCAATCTGATCATGGGTGATGTACGAAGACACTATTCAGTGTATAAAGTGAAATCTCTATCTCTACGTCAGGACAACTTCGTCAATCTGATCATGGGTGATGTACGAAGACACTATTCAGTGTATAAAGTGAAATCTCTATCTCTACGTCAGGACAACTTCGTCAATCTGATCATGGGTGATGTACGAAGACACTATTCAGTGTATAAAGTGAAATCTCTATCTCTACGTCAGGACAACTTCGTCAATCTGATCATGGGTGATGTACGAAGACACTATTCAGTGTATAAAGTGAAATCTCTATCTCTACGTCAGGACAACTTCATCAGTCTGATCATGGGTGATGGCCTAAGACACTATTCACTGTATAAAGTGAAATCTCTATCTCTACGTCAGGACAACTTCGTCAATCTGATCATGGGTGATGTCCTAAGACACTATTCAGTGTATAAAGTGAAATCTCTATCTCTACGTCAGGACAACTTCGTCAATCTGATCATGGGTGATGTCCTAAGACAAGACTCAGTCCATAGTGAAGTCTCTATCTCTACTACGGGGGCGGTGCTGGTAGCCTATAGCTAGTGCTTAAAGCGACCTGGGTTTGATTTCCACAATGGGTACAATGTGTGAAACCCATTTCTGGTCTCCCCTGCCGTGATATTGCTGGAATATTGCTAAAATCAGCATAAAACCAAACTCACTCACTCACTCTTCTACAAGACAACCTCGTCAATCAGATCAGATGACGTCCTAATACACTACTTAGTCCATAGTGAAATCTCTATCCGACAGCCTCATCAATCTGATCATGTGTGATGTCTAGCCTCTGTTAGTTTACTCATTCACATCCAAGTCCAAGGTTATAAATCTCCACATGGGCATAAAATAATGTTAACTGAGTCTTGCCATGATACTTTCCAGTTCACAAAGAATCAAACAACACGTACCTATTCTCACACCACATATCAGTGTCTTAAATCAATATCTGAAAACTCTGTTATAGAACTCCCCTACAACACAAGTTCCTCTGGCAATAATTAACTCTTCACACACTCCTCTATGCTATTCCCATGCTCTGATATATCAATCTATCTCCAATAATATGCCTGCTTTTCCGATTTCCTCCCGTGATCCTTAACATGCCTCTGCTTAATGAATTTCTCACAGGTGTCTTCCTATGGGCATGTAGAATATCCAGTCTCCTACACCTCCCAACACCATAATGTCCCATCTTTCACGAAGCAATTCATATAGGCTCTCTCAAGCAATTTTCAAGCAATCAGACACTCTTACCACAGAAAACCCTCTCCATGTTTGTTTTCTTTGAAGCTTTTACCCGTCATTCCAGATGGCTAGAAAAAATTCCGAAGTCTCCATTAAAGCCATAAAGCTCTCATCAGTGTATGAGGGGAGGTTTCCTTGTGTTTAGATGAGTAAATGGCTTTTTACCCTTCTAACTACATCTTTCGAAAAACTGTTTGGGCAAGCTATTCTCTGTGCTTGAGCTCAGAGAATAAATAAACGCCTATTATTAAAGCCACGGTTTATTAGTCTTGTAAACCATATAAACCTGTCTTGGCAGTGCCAAACTCAGATGTATTAGCGCCAATTTTCAGGAGCCACATAAAGGTCAAATGGGACTATAAAAATCACTAGAAACATATTTTCTTTCATTTGGGGATACATGAAGCATCTCAAAAGATCGTCATAAAGCCATCACTGGCGCTGGAATATTTGGCTATCCCCTGCCCAAATACTGGAACATGAAGATAAGTTGGTATCACACCCTGATCACTATATGATGAGTTTGGAAGGCATTCTGGCTACAATGCGTTATTCATCCAATAACAAAATGTTAAATTTTACATATGTCATATTTAATCAAAACTTGGATCACCTTTCACACAGATATCAAAAGTTTCAAAAAATGACAGCACCTTGTTTGCTGGACTCATAAATTAGTAAAACATGTAAAAAATTAACTCGTGCAAGGAGCTATAGTGTTCATGGGATTTGCCTTTCTACAAAAGCTACATTGAAAACACATAGTTTGTGCAAGAAACAAAGACAAATATGTTTTTTTTTAAATTTTGTATTCAATACAATAAATTCTTGTTCATATGAAACATTGTAAGTAAAAGAACACAGACACCCATGAAGTCATTATTCCACCATCACATGTAATCAGTTCCATCTGGATTGATTACAGCCATCAGAACAAATACCTTATGATTCTTAACTATTCAGGCCAGTCCAAACAACTTTTTGTTCAATACTTACAGATAAGCCTACCCCTATTCTTTGTAATATCCACTCCCCTAATTAAGCAATATGGTATTTAATATATAAATAAGAATAAGTATGTTTATTTTGTCATCGAGTTGTATGTACACCCCATGAAGATCCGGGTTTGATGTGGTCTTCAGCAACCCATGCTTGCCGTAAAAGACGACAATGCTTCTTGTAAGAGGCGACTAAGGGGATCGGGTGGTCAGGCTCGCTGACTTGGTTGATGCATGTCATTGTATCCCAATGATTTATGTTCATAGTATCAAACACTTTATTGTCTGGCCAAGACTTGATTATTTTCAGACCGTCGTCATATAGCTGGAATATTGCTGACTGTGGTGTTAAACAACGAACAAAATGTTGAAATTAAGCCATCACTTCAGGTAAATGAAATGAATACCCATATAATTAATAGTCAATTTTGAATAACATCCTGAATGCACATATTTCATTGAAGGTAGCTTTTATATATTTTCTCTGAAAATTATCTAAATTCAATCATGATGAAACATGTTTTCCTCTTAATTCTTTCTAATATGGCCCCCAAAAAATTTAAAAACAAGAACTAAAAATAATCTGACACACAAAACAATATCATTTGTTAATACAACTTATAATTTTAAAGAATATTACATTTTCAAATTAATATTATATAAGAAATAACAAAATTATTTGATAAAAAACATACATTCTTTGAAAATTTATTAACTTATTTATATTGTATTTCTAAGTAGTTAGCAAACATATACTTATTCTGTTTCATAACTTCATTTAACACACAAAGACCAAATTAATTACTCTCAATGGTGATTTTAAGTACACATTCTATTAACCCTAACGTTAGTATAACACAAAAACTTAAAACAAATACTCATTCATCAATCACGTAACGACCACATGCTGTACCTTAATCATGTTATCTATGAAGTCGTGTCATCCCCTGGATAAACTACATGATACAAACATCCATTCTGTCTAAAGTACAACCTTGACGGACAGCATAGCTGCTGAAAATATACCAAACACTTCCACACACACCGTTTTTCTAGGCTAAAACATAGGCAGAGTAAGTACAGCCAGCTGCTGTTTGTCTGGAATCAATGTTTGGCGGATATACATCATTAGACAAGGTTTCATTATGAAAGAAATAGCCAAAGCAATATGCACATCATAAGAAAACTGCTCTTCCACAAAGCTGAGACAGCCACAAAGCTTAAAAACATTGGGTGGTCAAATATAGCTTGGCTCCATGCCTTCCAGCTCCGTATGAACACGTTTTGAAGTTCTCTGCCTGTCTGAAGCAGATTGAGACTTCATCTTCCTGGAAAAAGCCGCATGGTATTTTCCTGTTGGGTTGTGGTATAGAGATCATATACAGCACCAAAGGCAGTGCTCATTACTCTGAAGCCATGTGGAACGTTTCTAAATGGTCCGGTAAAGCATAATAACTTACTTTGAAAACTTTGAATTCTCAAGTGCTGAAACTGGGGCTGGTACAAGGGAAAATATATGTGAATTTATCAAGGTTGGCTTGAGTTTACCAAGGAGATGATGAGGCTGGTTATTGTTCTTATGGGGTTGGAATTTTCTTGGAATGTAACCCTTGGTTCCATCTTGCCTGTCAGAAATGCTGGTTATTGTGCTGCTTTTTGGCCAGTGATGTGCACTTTGGAAATGAATTAGCATTCATATTGTGACAAAAGGGATCCATATGGACTTGGCAAAGCATACAAAGCTGTGACCATTCCTTAGTGGTCCGTTGTATATTCAGATCTGGAGGGTAAAAGATCTGAACTGAAATCTTGACCTGTTCCTCCAGGTTGATGGTGACCTGAGGGCTTATAACACTCTGCACCACACAAACTCAACTGACAGACTGTTTTCACAATCCACACTGTCGGCTGTAACAAGGCATAATTGATATTGACTCAAGTCTAGTAAAATACACATCACAATCTCCTGGGAGGAGAAGAAGTCATTCATTAAAGTTGGGTCACTTTTTGAAATTATTCTCTTGAATAAGGAAGACTGTTTCTTTTGACCTTCGTCAAGTTATATTTTACTGCTTACACCTGAGGCTTATTTATATCAATATATTTAAATTGTTATGGCAGTGAGTGAGTGAATGTTGTTTAAGTCTGCAGTCAGAAATAATAATAATAATAATAATAATAATAATAATAATAATAATAATAGGACCAGTCACTTCCCACTCGAAACAATCAAGGTGTGATTGCATCAAAATGTAAACATGAAATGTAGATTATGCAATGAATTTAATGAGACTGTCCAACACATTGTCAGTGGATGCCCAGCTTTGGCACAAACACAGTATCTTAAGCGACATGATGGTGTAGCTCGATCATTTTATTATCGTCTTCGCCATGCTTGTGGTTTTGACACAAGCGCATCAATGGTACGACCCGGAATATGTAGAGGGCGTCATGGAAAATGATAAATACAAAATTCTTTGGAATAGGCCCTGATCTTGTCCTTTTTGATAAATCCAATGGAATCATTTGTATCATTGAATTTTCTGTTCCTTTTGACACTAATTTGATTGACAAGATTCAGGAAAAACATGGCAAATGTGCAGACCTCGCTTTCGAAATGTCACGCTTGCATCCCAAGCACCAAGTTGTCTGACTCCCCATTGTTCTCGGTGCCTTAGATGTGGTGCCTTCCAATCTGTTGACGGACATTGGGAGAGTACCCGGGTTTGCTACCAAGAATAAAGTCCTTCTGACACCCTGGGTAATGCAGAAGGCTGCAGTGTTGAGGAGTCTTCACATTCTCCGAAAAGTTCTGCTGCATTTTTTATATTTTGGATGCATGCTTCATTACTAACCCAGTCAATGGATCAGGGTGCACTCAAATTCCATTCCCAGCTCCCTGGGTAATAGACAACCTAATGTGCAGTATGAGGTGCTAGAAACTTAACTGTCATATCATCTTATTCTACTTGGTACCCATTCATTGCTGGCTGAACAGAGGCATATTTCGAACAAAGTCACTTGCCTAGAAGACAACACATCTATTTCAATCTGGGGCAAGACCGAAATTCTCAGTCAAGTTTGCCATATTGAAACATACCCCAGCATTAGTCTTAGTAACCCAATGGGGCCATGGCCAGTCTATTGTGTTCACAGATCCTCATGGGATCATCAAATTTAGAATTATGAACCAATATCATCCAAGATGAGGGAATTCAGAAGATGCAACATGCCAGTGAAGGCTATACTGAAAGAAATATCGATGGATGTGTAGGAATACTATCCTCCTGATATGCAAGTCTAATTATGCGGACAGGACTCCAGTCTCTAATAGGGACAACTTGCTTATATTATTTACATAATTTGGAACTTATGATTTAAACTACTAATTATTGCCTTAGAGATTTGTGCAAGTCTAGCATATCCCCTGAGATATTTGATGAATATGACAATGCTTTCACTAAACTGAGATGTTCAAGTGTTTCTAATTACGCTCTACTTGATAGTTCACAGAAACAGATTAAAAGCAATGTAAACAATTCTTAATCTCTAATGTATTTAACAGTGAGTGAGTATTGTTTTACGCTGCTTTTAGCAATATTCCAGCAATATCACGGCGGGGGACACCAGAAATGGGCTTCACATATTGTACCCATGTCGGGAATCGAACCTTAATGAGCGAACGCTTTAACCACTACGCTACCCGACCGCCCCTAATGTATTTAACAGTCAAGGATATTAATGGCATCCTACTCTGTTGAGAAATATACGTATTAGATAAAGCATGGTTCTGGACACCCTTCTATTGTAGAGGTCACTGATGACATCTTGTAATCTGCAGGAATAAGGAATATTTAATAAATATTATCTGGTGCAATGTTTTACACATTTCAGCAGCGCAAAAAACAAATTGTTCCTGATACAATGCTGACTCATCACATCTGGCCCATGTCATTGCTCAGTGTTTTATTTGGAGGCTTTGTCTTGTTGCTTTATGAGCCTTTGTGTTTTGGATAAAAAAAATATATCATCTCCCTCCTTGGTGTTAAAGCTCTGAAGAAATGATCAAACTCAAAAAGTTATAACCACAGGAAATACTAATCAGAATATAATATTGCTTTTTGGGTGCTAATTATGTCAAATACGGTATGCCAGTTGCCTAGTTTATTAAAAAAACTGATATGATATCAGGCATCAATGTCAATATCAGTGTTAAGTTAAAAGCTAGGAATCCCAAGTTTATCTTGTTTGTATGATAACAGTTCCATAACCACAGGTCCAGATTAATAAAGCAATATGGGGCTTGATAACACATGCCAATCATGCGGCTTGTTTATATCCTACAGAAATAAACAGTGACAAAGATGACAACCCTGCTGTGGACCACTGACACCTGTGTGATGATCTACATGAAATTAACTGGCAACATTTCCTGTTTCTTAAATATAGACTAAACAGTATATTCGTCTGAAATGATCAAACGTGGGATGTTTTTAAAAAGGCGTTTCATGGTACAGATGACAAATGTTATCAAGGAAACTCTCTGCTATTGAGTTTTGATGTGACAGTAAATAGTTCATACAATGTTCCATATTGGTTATATCAGACAAGTGTAAGCGGGGATTTGAATAATGTTGCAAACAGAAACATTTTTTAAACCTTGAAATATATAAGGCAATTACATAGGCATGGTCAAGCCATGCAAATTTGAAGAAGTAAAATAAAAATCTCAACTAATAAGAAAAGATATTTATTGCGTACTATCACATGAAAAAACAGTGTCAATATTCTAAAAACTACAAATATATGCACAGCAAAAACAAAACACACAGGTACATTCCAGATACAAAGGAGGTTCATTCTAACAATATCATTTTGAAAGAAATGTAATATAATGACATGGAAAAAATAGGAGAAATTAGCAAATTTGTGGTAATGTTGTTCAAACAACAGATCTGATAATAGATCTTGGAAATTGTATGTGGATTACTGTTGGTAAAAATTATTAAGAATTGTTCCTTTTTACAGAGTGCACCAAATTCTTTATCATGTTGATTATTATTTGGAGAAGTGATTCCCTTTCTTGATCATATTTGATAAAAGACAATGCATAGTGTTGCTAATCATTTTAGAGATTACATGTTTGGTTTTTTTGGTTTTTTTTACGCCATACTCCAGCTCTATGACGGTGGTCTGTAAATATTCGAGTCTGGACCAGACAATCCTGAGATTGACATCATGAGCATTGATTGATGCAATTGGGATACGATGACATGCATCAAACAAGTCAGTGAGCTTGACCAACCAATCCCGTTAGTCGCCTCTTACGACAAGCATAGTCGCCTTTTACGGCAAGCATGGCTTGCTGAAGACCTATTCTACCACGGATCTTTCACGGGTCCACATTACATTTGGAACATATTGTTCCAATGGGGTAGGGTTGGGGGATTGTATATCTATAAGTTTCAATGTTTGATTTATAAAAGGGGGCACGTGTGGCCCAGTCATCTAAGGCGCCGCGATTCGCTGTGCAGACTTACGTCCCTTGGGCACGCCAGAAACCTGTGATTGTGGGTTCGAATCCTGGTTCGCCCCGATTATGTTTCTAGGTTTGTCAGCACCATACCCATGCTCTTTGGTTTCACCGAAGTGGTAAACGTCTGAGACCTGCATCATTTGGGTCTTTCCTCCCACATTAAGCTAACACGCCATGATATAACTGGAATAATGTTAAAAGCTGCGTTAAAACTAACTCACTGATTTATAAAAACTAAACAAAGTTTTGAGAAATGTGACCTTTGAGCTTTGTTATTATGGTTAAAGAAACACATGGCTGGACATTTTAATCTCATTTTTATCAAGGTTTTCATAAAGTAAATATTTACAACAGTCCCCCAAACACATTCTTCAGATTCTTCCTTTTTCATAATGTTTATGTCATTAACACTTGGTTATCTGCTTGCCAGCCCGTAAATATATCTTTGAACAACGTATCAATCTTGGCTGAAGCTACATGCCGTATACTTGCATTATTTGGTCAGTGCAAATCCAGCCCCACACACTAAACACACTGGGAGCATCTGTTTGGACAAATAAGCCCATGGCCATCAATCTGACATTGTTCCTGTCAATGAACATGTCACAAATTCCCCCCACTCATGTTAATGGAAAAACAATTGTAAATAGTTGTTGTGTGAATGGTCAAACAATATTTTCAGCAGTTTTTAAACAGCCAGTAAGTGACTGGGATCTCCTGATGGAAACAGTCTTTACGGCCCTTAGAGTATTTTCTTTGGTAAAGCAGTCACCCATTTTTGATTCTCATTCCTTTCACAGCTCTAGTAGCCTTCTCTCATCACCTTTCTGTTCTTGAAGTTTGACTTGACCCAGACCATCGGCATATTGCTGAGTGGGGCGTTCAACAACAAACAAACAAACAAGACTTAAAAATTCCTATGGAGTTATTTTTAATTAATCTTTCACACAAAACTGTTTTGGAGATAATATGTTAGTCAACCAACAATAGTACAGCTATATTAGAAACGTCTTTGGTGTAAACGAAACTGGCCCCTTTAAACCAGTGGTTAAAGGGGAAGTGTACACGCAAAAATCACTTTCTTTCTTTTTCTAAACAAAACGCAATTTTAGAATTAGTTAGTATCTGTGTTTGAAAATATACACTCATTTTTTTCACAGTGAAAGTAGGAAGCTCACAATAGTGTGAAAGTGATATGCCGTTATGAGGCCTTCGTTTTACGAGCGAAATAGGCCTGAGTTATCCCCCTTAGATTATGACGTAATTGGTGCCAATTCAACTGGGTCCCTGTCTATTCTCAACGCAAAAGATATCAAGGACCAGTTTGCGGTAAAACAACATGGTCTACGACACACTCGGGCGCAGGGTGACTCAGCATAACACAATTCTGGCTGGCATCTGAGATGCTAGAATCACATAACTGTACCTACACCACGTGAAGCGGCTCTAACAAAGCATGATGACGTCATAATGTTTATCAATTGGCACCAATGACGTCATATTGAAAGGGGCATAAGCCATGGTGTTTTTGTTATGGAAATAGAACACTTGGTAAATGTGAAAAATATAAATCGTTTTAGTGCAAAAAAATATGTTAATTAAATATGATGTTTTTATATTTTTGTCTATGACACTTCTATGTTAACACTTTTAATGTGGAAAAAGTACAAGAAAAAATGGTTCATTTCCGTAAGAACTTGCCCTTTAAAATCAAGTTATTGTCACCTTACCATCCATACATAACATAAACTGTTGCATGGTCAAAATGGGCTGCAGATTATTTGGATTAAACGCAGATGGTGCCCCATGCTTTATTCATAATCCATTATCGGACATCTCCAGATGTGAGAATAAGCCCATTCAGACCAGGACTGACAAGTTAACCACTATTCCAGTACTAATGTGCAATGGCTGCCTGAGAGGTGTTGTTTAATTCATGTATAGGCCCACCTCTTGTGTGTTCCCCACCTCCAGTCTGGCTGCACATACGTACTGTATCACCCTACTGTCTGACCTTGTCAGCGTGTCCAGATAACTCAACTAATTTGTAATACCTAGTAATTCTCCTTGTCTTCTTATCAGGCCTTTTGATTGATCTCAGAGCTGCTCGCCCCCTTTTGGCTTTATGAAGGAAGAGAGCGTGAGTTGAGGGAGATGGAGAGGTATGGGGGAGACTGGGAGGGCACGCAGGGGGATAGGAGGAAAGATGGGTGCAGATGGGGAGAAGGAGAAGGAGGAAGATTGGATGGGTGTTGGGAACAGGAGGGAAGATGGGGTCGGTGTGGGGAACAGGAGGGAAGATGGGGTTGGTGTGGGGAACAGGAGGGAAGATGGGGTCGGTGTGGGGAACAGGAGGGAAGATGGGGTCGGGTGGGGAACAGGAGGGAAGATTGGGTCGGTGTGGGGAACAGGAGGAACGATGGGGTCGGTGTGGGGAACAGGAGGGAAGATGGGGTCGGTGTGGGGAACAGGAGGGAAGATGGGGTCGGTGTGGTGAACAGGAGGAAAGATGGGGGTAGGAGTGGGGAACAGGAGGGAAGATGGGTCGGTGTGGGGAACAGGAGGGAAGATGGGGTCGGAGTGGGGAACAGGAGGGAAGATGGGGTCGGTGTGGGGAACAGGAGGGAAGATAGGGTCGGTGTGGGGAACAGGAGGGAAGATAGGGTCGGTGTGGGGAACAGGAGGGAAGATGGGGTCGGTGTGGGGAACAGGAGGGGAGATTGGGTCGGTGTGGGGAACAGGAGGGAAGATTGGGTCGGTGTGGGGAACAGGAGGGGAGATGGGGTCGGTGTGGGGAACAGGAGGGAAGATTGGGTCGGTGTGGGGAACAGGAGGGAAGATAGGGTTGGTGTGGGGAACAGGAGGGAAGATGGGGTTGGTGTGGGGAACAGGAGGGAAGATTGGGTCGGTGTGGGGAACAGAAGGGGAGGTAGGGTCGGAGTGGGGAACAGGAGGGAAGATGGGGTCGGTGTGGGGAACAGGAGGGAAGATTGGGTCGGGTGGGGAACAGGAGGGAAGATGGGGTCGGTGTGGGGAACAGGAGGAAAGATAGGGTCGGTGTGGGGAACAGGAGGGGAGATAGGGTCGGTGTGGGGAACAGGAGGGAAGATAGGGTCGGTGTGGGGAACAGGAGGGAAGATTGGGTCGGTGTGGGGAACAGGAGGGGAGATGGGGTCGGTGTGGGGAACAGGAGGGAAGATTGGGTCGGTGTGGGGAACAGGAGGGAAGATGGGGTCGGTGTGGGGAACAGGAGGGAAGATAGGGTCGGTGTGGGGAACAGGAGGGGAGATAGGGTCGGTGTGGGGAACAGGAGGGAAGATTGGGTCGGTGTGGGGAACAGGAGGGGAGATGGGGTCGGTGTGGGGAACAGGAGGGAAGATGGGGTCGGTGTGGGGAACAGGAGGGGAGATAGGGTTGGTGTTGGGAACAGGAGGGAAGATTGGATCGGTGTGGGGAACAGGAGGGAAGATGGGGTCTGTGTGGGGAACAGGAGGGCAGATGGGGTCGGTGTGGGGAACAGGAGGGAAGATGGGGTCGGGGTGGGGAACAGGAGGAAAGATGGGGTCGGTGTGGGGAACAGGAGGGAAGATGGGGTCGGTGTGGGGAACAGGAGGGAAGATGGGGTCGGGGTGGGGAACAGGAGGAAAGATGGGGTCGGTGTGGGGAACAGGAGGGGAGATATGGTCGGTGTGGGGAACAGGAGGGAAGATTGGGTCGGTGTGGGGAACAAGAGGGGAGATAGGGTCGGTGTGGGGAACAGGAGGGAAGATTGGGTCGGTGTGGGGAACAGGAGGGGAGATAGGGTCGTGTGGGGAACATGGGGTCGGTGTGGGGAACAGGAGGGAAGATGGGGTCGGTGTGGGGAACAGGAGGAAGGTGGGGTAGGTGGGGGGGGGGGGGGGACAGGAGGGAAGATTGGGTCAGTGTGGGGAACAGGAGGGGAGATTGGGTAGGTGTGGGGAACAGGAGGGGAGATTGGGGTAGTGGGGACAGGAGGGAAGATTGGGTCAGTGTGGGGAACAGGAGGGGAGATTGGGTAGGTGTGGGGAACAGGAGGGAAGATGGGGTAGGAGGGGGGGGACAGGAATAAAGATGGGGTAGGTGTGGGGAACAGGAGGGAAGATTGGGGTAGTGGGGACAGGAAGGAAGATGGAGTAGGGGTGGGGAACAGAAAGTTGGGATGGGTTGTATGGAATTTAAGAAAATGGGGGGTTAAGGAGATTGTAAAAGGAGACGGGAAAGGTGGGAAGATGGGTAGAAAGGTAGGGGAAGGTAGAAGATGGTAGGGAGGGAAAGATGGGGATATGGAAGTTGGGAAGAAAGAAATGTGGGGGATGGGGATGGGAAGGGATGGGATGGGATGGGATGGGATGGGATGGGATGGGGATGGGATGGGATGGGATGGGATGGGATGGGATGGGGATGGGATGGGATGGGATGGGATGGGAAGGTGATGGGATGGGATGGGGATTGGATGGGATGGGAAGGTGATGGGATGGGATGGGATGGAACAGGAAAAAAGACGCTTCAATTCTCTATGCCTTGGTCATGATACTTCCCACAAAACCATATTTTGTTCATGATTCACCATAGATGAGAGAGTCGAGGGATGGTGGAAAATCTTTACATTATAGAAAACGACACTTTTATTTTTTTTTAAATTACACTTTCTCTCTTTTGATATCAAGCATCATTATGAGCTGAAATCGGCACCAACACAAGATCTGACTGAATATTGGATTTCATATTTAAACTCAAAATATCGATCAGTGCCAGTTTGCAGACAGCGAGTCTGCAGATAATTAAGAAAATGTGAAAGGATATGAATTGATGTATCAATACACAATGAAGGTGATCACATATTGTATCAAGGAGAGCAATAACATCTTCTACAAACTGAATCTTTTTAACACCTTGCATGTGGGGGGATTGGTGGGATAGTTTATACTGCCACCAGTGGTTGAGTGGGTGAGTGGGTGAGTGGGTGGTTGAGTGAGTGAGTGACTGCATTTTAGTGATGCATTTGGTTGAGTGCATTTGGGTGAGTGAGTGAGTGAGTGTTTGTCTGTTTGTTTTTTGTTTAACGCCACACTCAGCAATATTCCAGCTATATGATAGCTGTATGTAAATAATTGAGCCTGGACCTGACAATCCAGTGATCGACATCATATGCATCGATCCAAGCAATTGGGATACGATGACATGCATCAACCAAGTCAGCGAGCCTGACGTTATAGTCACCTTTTACGAGCATGGGTTGCTGAAGGCCTATTCTACCCTGGATCTTCATGGGTTAAGTGAGTGAGTGAGTGTATGAGTGAGTGGGTGTATGAGTGAGTGGGTGAGTTGGCTTGTGAGTGAGCATATGAATGAGTGGGTGTATGAGTGAGTGAGTGAGTGGGTGGGTGGGTGAGTGAGTGAGTGAGTGAGTGAGTGAGTGAGTGAGTGAGTGAGTGAGTGAGTGAGTGAGTGAGTGAGTGAGTGAGTGAGTGAGTATGAGGACTGTATGATTTATGGCATTAGTGTGAATCAGGGCCTGTGTGTTAGAGTGTCGAATGAGAGAGTTAGTCTGTCTTACAGACCCTGATACAAATATATCAACTACAGCCCATGCAAGTCTATAATGTTTGGCAAGTCTAGGTTACTGCAGTATGAAAATGAAGAGAATCACTGGGCTCCCTTTTTATTATACTTTTATTAAGATAACCGAACAACTGGTTTTTTTGTACGATATGTTCATTTCAGAGACTATATGTTAGTCTATGAGAGAGTGAATACTAGCTGGTAGCAGTATAATTATGAGAACACAATGTACATTCTTCATGCCATGAATGTGCAGATATTGCTGCAGTGTTGGTAATGTGTGTACCATATATATCCCAATCACATGGACATCCTCTCCTACATGGAAATGTATGTTTTTTAAAAACAATACACATACCTACCCTGTACAACAGGAAACCAGTAATTAAAATAAAGGCATATTGCCTCCTCAGTATCATGAATAAAGATTAATTGAACACACTGAGCAAGACATATTTCACTTATGCCACAGCAATCTATCAGGAGTCAAGTCTGGGCCAAACAAACCCGGGTTTCAAATCATGGAATTGAGGGAGCAATGATACTAATTGTCTGGTACAGACACAAACTGCTAGTTCTGACATTCTCTAAACAGCAGAGCAAAGTTGAGAATGGTATCCATAGCAACTGTCAGTCACCAGCATAATGGTCCCAGACATGTATCTTAATAACGATAGAAGACATGTATCTTAATAACGATAGACACAACAAATTATATATCCACAGAGAGCAGGGAAGTAAAGGTAATTAACCAGTCATCTTAAATATCCTTAAGATGCCATTAGTTTCTGTTTTCCAAATAAGAGAGTACATTTGCATTAGCCAGACCCAACTTACAGAATATCCTGTCAATCTAAATTGCCTTTAGCATTTTAAATATTAAACATGATACACATGTAAAAACAAACAATGTATTGACACTATCACAAGCTCAGCATAACATCCTCAAGGTTAGGATAAATCAATATGAAAAAAAAGCTGAGAAACATACCCAAATATGCAGAATTTTGTACTGTATTTGTATTTTATCTATTGACCCTTATGTTTTGAATAGCATGACACATCTTGGCCAGATTTGCATTTTTTCAAATACAAATCTGGCCAACATGTGTCATGCTATATACTGAATGAAAATCATTTCAGTTTAAAAACGAGAAAAATGGATAAAAAAGTTAGAAACACGACAACAACTTTCCACATAGATGTTAGTTTAATGATCTAAAAATACAGGATCTGCATGATAACCAAAATTCTGCCATTGAGTGGGACAGAATTTAGGTAGTTTTCTAATAGTATGGAATGCACACTAAAAATGATCAATTTTGTGCTTTGAGTGACCAAGGCATTCATCAGTGATCTGTGAATGTACTCCAGCATCTATTCAACACATCCATGATACAGTCTTGCCCTTACTTAATGGCGGACTACATATTTTCCTCAAACATGTCCTAACTGGTATTGATAACACCGGTTTTCATGTGCAGAAAGAAATTCATTGTGACGGAATAAGGTACTGCGTAACTTAATTTCCAGCCTTTATACAGCACTAGATGGCTTATTATCAATATGAGAGGGCACGGGTGGCCCAGTAGTCTAAGGCGCCGCGA
Organism: Haliotis cracherodii; assembly: GCF_022045235.1. Lineage (NCBI taxonomy): Eukaryota > Metazoa > Mollusca > Gastropoda > Lepetellida > Haliotidae > Haliotis > Haliotis cracherodii. The sequence goes on along the minus strand of NW_027266341.1, from coordinate 21,695,402 downwards.
TTCGCTGTGCAGAGTTGCGTCCCTTTGGGCACGACAGAAACCTATGATTGTGGGTTCGAATCCCGGTTCGCCCCGATTATGTTTCTAGGTTTGTCAGCACCATACCCGTGCTCGTGGGTTTCACATAAGTCGTAAACGTCTGTGACCTGCATCACTTTGGGCTTTCCTCCCACATCAAGCTCACACGCCTTGATATAACTGGAATACTGTTAAAAGAGGCGTTAAACCCAACTTACTCATCCCTATCAATATGGACTGTTTGTAAACAATAATGACAATATGCAGATATAAACAAAATGCCACAAACATTTCCATATTCACAAGAAATCTCCGCTGTCAGCAGAGTCCTCTCTACGATTTCGTCTATATCATAAGCATGTGTTTTTGAATCACTTTCAAATAGAGATGATATAGGTGTTTGTTAAAAGGTGAGCATATTGTGCCCCATGGTTGGCACCCATCACAAACACATACAAAGGCAAGCCAATTGTTCACCTGGAATAACACAGAAACATATATTCTAAGATGCTTTGCTAAAAGAGCTGACAGCTCTTTATCCTGCTATAAAGTACACTTTTTTAGTTACGAGGTGTGGTGAGGTGAAATAGGGTTTAACGTCGCATCCAAGATTATTGCACTTATATAGCAACGTGCATGCACGTGTGTGTGGCTGCTTGTACTAGTCCGGACTGATGCCAATTTATAGTGCTAGCTCACCGAGATACCATATGCCGCAGTTTTAACATGAATACGCCACTCAGAAACAGTATACTGACTCCCAGCTGACCAGTCCTTGTTTTAGCCCCTTAATCCTGAGCGTCAGACAGGGTAACAACAAGTACCATCTTTTAATGTCTTTTGGTATGACACAGCCGGGGATCGAACCCCGGACCTTCGCTCTCCAGGCGGACGCTCTACCACTAGGCAGTCCTTTCAGTTACGACATAACGGCCTTTAACTATAATAATTCAGAACAATATATACTTTATTGCACTTCACATGGGGGTAGAGCAAACTTTATTTCTTAAATACAAGTCAAAATAGGGAATTGCATCAGACATGTCATAAATCCTAATGAAGTAACTCCATATCACTTAAGACACTAACAAGAAGAAAAAACACCAGAAATACATCCGTTTGAGGTAAACAATAGGGACATAAACAAGGACATGTTACCATGGATAAACAACTTCTTTATTACAGTTGAGACATTTTGGTGCAGACTCTAACACCTTTATCAAGATAGTGACACCTTTATCATCACTTGCTTAATAAAGGTGTTAGAATCCCTATCAAAGCATCACCTCAGCTGTAATATAGAAGTTGTTTGTCTATAAGAACTTGTACTTGTACTTACATCACATTCTAATTGCCACTCAAACACATAACATGTACTCTTAAAGAGTTGCTGAGCCAAAGAAAATGCTGACTTGAAAATAGACTAAAAATAAGACAAGAATGGTATCCTTTCCAACAAAGTAATTATCTTTAGAAAGCTGTTGAAGACAAACATTCAACACATCAATTATGTTCATATTATTTTTCAAAGAACAAATGAAATAGGGTAATTGTTTAGTTCAAAGTCAAAGGAGTTTAATTTGTTCATTCTGTTGCAGTACAGTGAAGACTCAATAACTCAATAACAGTTTGTCCAAGAGGTTAGGAATACATGTATCCATTTTGTTTGTCACTAAATAAAAAACATTTCCCTACAATCGTGCTGTAAAGTCAACGTTAATTGAGGACATGAAATGAAAATATAAAACAACACTTTAAATCAAACATTTGCATATGTACTAATTTCAAAACCTACTCAAGAAAAAATCAGATCACATTACCCTTACAACATATTCACAAGTCCTAACAATCTGTTTACAGATTCTACAAATGAAACCAAAATTATTCTTCAAAATAAGTAAAGAATAAAACTGTCGAATGAAATAAAGAATAAAGAATGAAATATATTTCCAATACAACCCAATTACCTAAAGAAATAGAACATATTTGAAATATTACACCTCAGAGTTTAATAAGCAATTTGTATGTGCACCAGGTGTGAGGACGCTAGTACTTTATCATCAACAGTGCTTATCTGGACATGAACAGGCATGATCATGAAAACTGGTGGGGATTTAAACCAACCTGAGTGTAAAATATGATCAGCAACTGCCTGCTTAATAATCATTTTTTTATTGACTGTGAAGGCCTGCACCTACTCTGTTGGCTCAAGTTTTCATTCGAGGGAAACATGCGGAACCTGGGGTAACTGGCCAGGGAGAAAAAAGAGGGCTACAAAGAACGATCTGCTTAGATTTTCTAGAGAACTTTCTATGAATGAAGGAATGCAAAACTGAAGGAGACATGTATATATCTCATCCTGGGCTGGAACTGTATGCTCGTGTGTCATACGATGCATACATGTATCTTGAAAGTAAAGTCATGAGAAAGCAGTGCTTGAAATCCTCAATGAACATCAAATGGTCCTTGCCCTGACCCTAAGGTTACAAAGTGAGAACGATGAGTGAGTGAGTCAATGGGTGAGTGAGTGGGTGAGTGAGTGAGTGAGTGAGTGGGTGGGTGGGTGGGTGGGTGGGTGGGTGAGTGAGTGAGTGAGTGAGTGAGTGAGTGAGAGGGTGAGTGAGTGAGTGAGTGAGTGAGTGAGTGAGTGAGTGAGTGAGGGGTTTAATTCCGCTTTGAACAGTATTCCAGCTCAGCTTGACAGTTTCATGTCAGCATGATGAGGAAGGAAAGACCAATAAAAAAATGCTTCATGCATGTCTTAGATATTTAACTCTTCGGTCAAATATGGTGGCATTGGAGAGTCTTAAAGGTTATTGTGTCAGTGAACTTTGTATACCTATGCTTTGTATTCTTAATTTCCTCAAGTATGACATTTTGTTTGACATTATATTATATTTTGATATTGTGCTAAATCAAGAATGAATAATTAATACAATATATCAAGACTGATTATTGTTAGAAGTTATCAAGACTGAATCATTGTCAAAAATTATCAAGATTGAATTACAGTTAGAAATTATCACAGATGAAAGTTTGTTTGAAAGAATAAATATATCAGTGTGTCTTATGGTGGTGTTAAAAAAATAAATAGCGATGTTGAAACAAATGTTTGTTATGTTTGTGTTCGTGCCACAGTGGGCAGGACAGGAGAATACCTGGTATTATCACTATTCCAAAGTGATGAATAACCACATGCTCAAGATGTCGTCGGACTCGTACAATGGACTCTGTTTAGGGCAGAGATTTCTTATGAATATGGAAAGGGTTTTGTCACTTTATTTACCCATATTTAGGGGCTAAGTTTAATTACAGCAATAAGTTGACTGCAATGATGAGGGCAAAGTCGTGTATTATGTCTGAAGACAAGGCCAATACCATAACTTACCTTTATCATGTCTATCTTTATCATAACTCATCTTTATCTTAGACAGTATGATTGTTCCTGTACTAACGCATGAGTGCGAAATGTGGGGTATAGAAAAGACAAATTGTCTAGAAAATGTGCACTTCGAACATGAAGCTTATTTTTCAAAGAGCACATCACACTTTAAGATTTACAGTGCATTTTCAGTAAGTCGGTTTCTCTTATATGTAACACACGAATACCTGGATTCCAAATTCAAATTTTTATTGAAAAACAAATATCTATAAACTACAAAACAAATTAGGTACTACATTAGAAAACTACCTAAATTCTGTGAATGAAAAAAGCAATCATTTAAAAGACCACTTAAATAACCATGTATATCAACCTACAAGTTATAATTTGTATGGATCGGTGAATATCCGGGTTAGAATAGGTCTTCAGCAACCCATGCTTGTCGTAAAAGGCGACTGCTGGGATCGGGTGGTCAGGCTCGCTGACATGGTTGACATATTCCAATTGCGTGGATCGATGTTCATGATGTCAATTACTGGATTGTCTGGTCCAGACTTGATTATTTACAGACCGCCATCATATAGCTGGAATATTGCTGAGTGTGGCGTTAAACAACAAACTAGAGTTAGAGTATCATTTGTATGGCATGTTTATATATGTCTGTACATATATTCTTGTAAGATCCAAGAGTCGAGATATTTTATTGTACAAAACACCCTCAAGGGGAAGGGTACAAAATTATACTACAAACACAACATATTTAACATAACACAAAAATAGTAGCTGCTTCATTATTGCAATCAGTCAATAAAGGGATTAATAAAAGCATTTATAGGAATTATGTAAGAACAGGTTATGAGTTACTGAAGGCAAATCTTTATGTATTAACGTGAGGAACAAAGAGTTTATAGAACAAACACAAAAACATTTTTTTAAACACTGTAAACATTTGTCTCTTAGGTATTAGAGGACGCTGCTTCTTGGATGCCCATTCAAGGTCAACTGCTTCAATTATCCAGTTTCTTCAGATGCACTTAGTACCAGATGTTTGTTTGTTTTGTTTGTTGTCTAACGCCGCACTCAGCAAAATTCCAGCTATATGAAGACATTTATTATCAGAAATCAAAATACCACCATATTCCCCCAAACATTTCTGTGATATTCATGCAAAATGTCCAAACTAAAAAAAAAAATAACATTAACATATATATATATATTTACATCCAAGAGTTTTTTTCAGTTAAAAAGTACAGACCCTAATGAAGAGCCCAAATAGTGAGCTGAATTTCTCAATATCCCTTGAAGTATTTCTGACATATGGCATCCTCATCACGATCCTGGCAAAACACGTACATTACTGTGGGTGTCGGCCATGTGTAGGAACTGCACGTGGGTAGACAGGGGCAGCATACCACATCACACAGTCATGGCCGACTCTGTTCGGAAATAAACACACTCTGGCAAAGTGGCTTTGTATTCTAAACATTTACAGCCACTGCGTTTGCATGGAAAGCCTCTCAAGTAGAGATAATGTCTATCTGGTAAATTACTTGCTCCTAAATCAAAGACTGTTGTGTCCTGTGATCGCACATCTTCCCGAGGCAAGGGAGTTAACTAACTACAACAGTCCAGTTTCCATCCTTGCCGAAATAGGCTGGAATTGCTGGCCTCGATCATAGCACCACCAGTGGCTATTAAGAGTTATGTCCCTTCTATGTTCCTCTTATTGACCAATCAGATTCCACCTCTCATATCACTTGAATTTGCTCCAAACAAAATGGCAAACACCTCAATGATTTAGTGGTAGACGGCCACGTCATACCAAAAGACGTTAAGAGATGATACTTGTTGTTACCCTGTCTGGCACTCGGCATTAAAGGGCTAAAACAAGGACTGGTCGGCTCGGAGTCAGTATACTGTGTCTGAGTGGGGTATTCATGTTAAACTGTGACATGATATCTCAGTTTGTTAGCACTAGAATTCGCCATCAGTCCAGACTATAGTACAAGCAGCCACACACACATGTGCATGCACGTCGCTATATAAGTGCAATAATTTTGGACGTTAAACCCCATTGCTGAAGACCTATCAGTGTTCCCGTTTACCGGTAATTACCAGTTTTTTACCGGTAAAATTAGCCTTGGACCAGTAGTTCATGTGACTGCCAGTCCCTTTGGACCAGCACATAAAGTACCTTATAAATCTTTGTTGTTGAACAAAGCATCAGCAATATTCATATAAGTATATTTTTCAAACGAAGTCAGCTTGCCTGTTACCATCAGTGTTTCCCCTTGTCTACAGTTCCCCTGATATCTCAGTTTGCTAGCACTAGAATTCGCCATCAGTCCAGACTAGTACAAGCAGCCACACACACATGTGCATGCACGTCGCTATGTAAGTGCAATAATCTTGGACGTGACGTTAAACCCCATTTCACCTCACGTACCTCACCACACTATCCTATATTGTTTTAAAACAGGTCTTACATCGCTAAGTACATCATGAGCACCTCAATTAAAAACATGTGAAGATTTGTCGATGTTGATGCCGGTTCTGCGGTACATATGCTTTCCACATCCTGCAATCGACCGAAATCTGCACGGCAGTTCATGTACTGGATTTCCATTACGTACACGATTTTGATTGGACAATGCATAGACTTGTTAATCCAGCCAAAACATAACTCCATAATTCCAGCCTAGTTCAGCAAGGGTGGAAACTGGACTTCACCAGTTAACTCCCTTGCCTCAGGAAGATGGTGATCGCAATAGGAAAGAAACACCTCTGATCAAGCATGTCATAATTATGTGGATTCTTTTTACATATTGAAGTAGCATTTCATAATTGTAATGAAATAACCTGAGTAGAATTGTGTCAAGAAGTTTAGCTTACACGTCAGGTTTATTGATGATCTTAAAATTATTCAATAAAGGTCAAATTCTTTATGATTCAATAATAGTCAAATACCCAAATGCCTTCCCCTGATTTATCCACCTGAGCTAGAAATACTGGAGACCATATAGGAGAGTTTCATATTTATGTACAAAAATAAAAATTCAGAGAGACAAAAACATCTACACAAAACTGTATAACATGAGAGAAGACTTCAATATTCCACTTACAATGTTCTCATTATGTTGTCAATATTCCAGCAGTATCAGTCTTTGGTGTTTATATTTCTCAACTTCTTAACAACAATCTGGTTTGCTCTCTCCAAGAAGCTTTCAATGAGTGTCAAACGAGAGTTGCAAAACATTTTTTGATGAGGGTTACGACATTCAAGGCTGTACTGTAAACATGGTAAAACTTTTAAAAAGTTTTTAAAAGTTTTAAAAGTTTCATTGAAGATATTTGGCGGACATTTCCAAATTTGACACATCAGTGACAGTGGCCGAAACAACTTCCTATACTGACATGTATCATATGTAAATGTGTTTTTCAGGTGAACAATTGACTTGCCTTTGAATGTGTTTGTGATGGGTGCCACTGGTGGGGCAGGGTACACTTTTCTTTTCACAAACAGCTGGTATCATCACATACTATTTAATAGTTATAAATAAAATATAGAATGTCAACACCAGTGAATAACCACATGCTAATGTTTTTTTTGTTTGTTTGTTTGGTGTTTAACACCACACTTAGCAATATTCTAGCTGTACGATGGGTTTCCGTAAATAATCGAGTCTGAACCAGACAATAAAGTGAATGATGTCATGAGCATCGATCTACGCAGTTGGTATACGATGCCATGCATCAACAAACTCAGCGAGCCTGACCATCCGATCCCGTTAGTTGACTATTACAATAACCATGGGTTGCTGAAGACCTATCAGTGTTCCCGTTTACCGGTAATTACCAGTTTTTACCGGTAAAATTAGCCTTGGACCAGTGGTTCATGTGACTGCCAGTCCCTTTAAAGGTCCCACATAAAGTACCTTATAAATCTTTGTTGTTGAACAAAGCATCAGCAATATTCATATAAGTATATTTTTCAAACGAAGTAAGCTTGCCTGTTACCATCAGTGTTTCCCCTTATCTACTGCAAGGAAATAACATTTCGCCTTGCTTCGAGGTAAACATATATTTGTCGCAACTTAGTCTCGAAACATTTTTTAAAAATAAGAAAATTGTGTGTATGACATGTAGATCTAACTAAGTTACTTCAGAGATGACGTCATTACATTGAATATGATGTTGAAAGAATTAAAACCAGGAAATTTTCACAGTTGTTTTTGTCTTTGGTAGGTAGGGACTGACAAAAATTAGGGGGGACTAGTAATTTTTAGAGTTGCAAGTTTCAAAAGGCAGAGGGAAACCTACCTATTCTTCAGGGGACCCACATGCAAGAATCGCAGAATGGACTGCTACCACTAAGGCAGGACATGCTGACCCTTTTCATGAACACCTGGTGTCATCACTGATTTTCAGTGATTCATTCATTTAATATTCTTCGTTATTTATCCTTTTACTCCCATTGGAATCTGTTTCATCAGATAATCGAGATTGTTCTTTTCTCTGGTGTTGACGTTTTATATCTATGATCATGGAAAGGGCTTTCTCACTTTTATTTTTTAATATCGACTTTTTTTGTTTTCTGCTTAAAAGTATTTCATCACTAAAAATCTACGGTATATCTTCTTTAAAAAATGTGGTGGTTTAAAAATTGATTTGATCTGAAATCAGCACAGTGTAGCAAAAACATCTCAGAACATCACTATCTTTTTGCCAGGTCAATGAGTAATTGTAAAGAAAAGATGAGACAGAAGAATAAAAAAGTGCAATATCAAAAATTCATATCAATATTTTGACCCAAACATAAACACACTTTTAAAGAAGAAAAGTAGTTTCTGGTATTACACTTTAACCAGTGTGCAATCAGTATTTCTCATGTACTTGAACAGGGAGTTGTTAATATGGTCTAGGGCAAGCACAAAACACTTAAGCAGTTATATTATTTTTTATTCATTCATATTATTTTCACAAGTATTTTGCCATTTACCCCCAATGAAAGCAATATCAGAGACTGATTATTCTGTCATTGATGTTTCATATTTACACACCAATTTTAATGATATTTTCCATAACATGAGACAACAAATCCCAACGACTAACATGACCATGACCATGCCATGTAACAAGAGACATTCTATTCTAGAGACATTTAGCCATCTGAATGTAAGCACCTTAGTCAGGTACAATATGTCACTATCATGTCCCATCTGTTTGAGTTGAATCTAGTACTGATTGTGATAGACTCCTCTTATCCTGCTTTCAACACATGATAATGAGGTCGTGTTGCATCAAACTTGGTATGTGACATAACAAATATATCATCTGATCTTAATCTGTATCTGCCTTCCAGGTGTGAACAGTTCACACACAGGAGCATTATACATGGCCCTCAGACTTGCACAAGTATCGAAGGCAATAATTATTAGTTAAAATCATAATATCTAGATTATATAAATAATAAGTTGTCCCCATAAAAAGGTGGCGTTCTAGTCTGTCTTAAGGACCCTGATACAAATATATATCAAATACAGCCCATGCAAGTCTATAATATTTGGCAAGTCTAGATTTCTATTGACTGATCAATCAGTACAGCAAGGCTAGATGAACCTTGGAGGCTGGATCCCACCGTCAGAATGAAGGTCGTAGCTTGTCAATGTGCCTCAACATGTTATAGACAACAGACATACATCAATTTTAAACCAAAGTTTGGAGGAAAAACATGTCATTTGATCGCGATTTACAACAGGTCATTGCCTACGAAAATTCTTTACACCCTGCTGTGGTATGTTTTGTTCAGACTGACACATTTACCACACAACTAACTTTCAGAACAACGTCTTCTCAAAGAATTTTCTTTCATACGATCACATATGATAACTATCATACTAATTTGTAAAGGTTTTGCTATTTTCTTAAATTGTGCACATCTCATGGTCCAAAAAAGATCCTTTTCATTACTTTTCCTTTTAATCCCATTTTTCTTCCTACTAATCAAGATATTTTGCGAAACAAATACGTGAACCAAGAAAAAATAGTTGTTAATATTGCCTGTGAAAGGGTGAAAATGAGCTACAATGTCAACATACTAAATAGTGATCGTAGCATGTAGATTGAACTGCACATGCCTTTCAAAGAGATCCACATCACCTTCAGAACACAATACATACAAATTACTCCAGTAATATAATTTCCATTTAAAAATCAAGACGTCTCGATTATTTGCAAAACTATTTATCAATGCCCTGCATCATCACAGTACAGCAGTCACCTCTTCATCACGGGACTTTTGTTCATCCTGATAGGAGAGAGGATCTGCCAGGACTCCTGTTCGGAGAATTTAAAAGAATTCTTCAAACTGATAGGTAAATTATATTACCAGACAGGTGACTTTCAGTCAAGATAGTAATCCTGGACAGCTCAAGACAACTTACCATATTCTTCCTAAATGTTCATATAAGATATTTTGTGAATTCTTTAAACTGGTCAATAAATTTCATTACTTGGGAGTCCCCTGTCTGAAAATGAAATATATATTGAATGTCATGTTATGTTTGTTGTTGAATGCCGCACTCAGCAATAAGCCAGCTGTGTGACAGTTGCTTGTGTAGAAACGAGTATGAACCAGAATATCCAATGATTAATATTGTAAGAAATGATCCATGCCGTTCGGTGACGCTTGCACGCCATCAACCAAGTCACCGATACTGACCACCCAATCCATTAAGTCGCCTCTTATGACCAGAACAGGTTGCTGTGGACCTTTTCTAACCCAGGATTCCCACGGGCTGCTACATATTGAAAACACTGAGAAAGGCAAGGACAATGGTCTTCCTCCTAAATAACGTCATCATGTTGTAGCCAGATCACCAGTTCAGATCGGACATCTTCTCAGGGTCCAGGTGAAGTGGGGTAGCCTAGTGGTTAAAGTGTTCATTCATCATGCTGAAGGTCCATGTTCAATTCCCAATATGGATACAACATAATTCTTGGTGTCTCCTGCCATGATGGAAAATTGCTAAAAGTGGTGTAAAACTATTCATTCACACGTTTCTGGTAGTCCCTATCATTTTTTTCATGGTAAATCATTTTCATTTCAGCAAACTTTATGTTTTTCTATTTTTTTTCAAAGCAAAGTCTCTAAAATAAAAAAAAGTAATATTGTCAGCTTTATCACATTTCCTTTTAACATACATTTATTTCCCACAGCTTTTCTTAGGCTGCTTTTTTTCAGAAAAAACACACTGTGCAAAACACTTTGATCATAGATACAATGTATTGTGGATGATGATACTTCACTAAGCCCAGATCCACGCTTCAAAGATGTCAAACATCCATTAATGAATTGATGTACATTTTGTTCAGAACTATCTTCCTAAGAAATCACTCCAAAGATCTCTTTGCTTCGGTATATCTTATACACCAATTTCTCATGTAGGTCATTCCAGTCTGACAGATAAACTAACATATGTGATCATATTTGTGTCTGCAGACATTCTGTCTATCACAGTTTTTTTCAAGATTGCAACACTGAACAGTGCAAAGGTCTCATAAATGCATTCGTGAAAAAACAATCCTTGACATCCTTGAGTGAATGAATGAGTGAGTGAGTGAGTGAGTGAGTGAGTGAGTGAGTGAGTGAGTGAGTGACAGTGCTCCTGATAATTTTTCAAACCATATGAGTACACTACTAATTATGATCAGAATTAACAACTACCTAACATATTTTTTCAAACCAATAAGTACCGTTCTGCTCGTCTGTAGAATTGACGAGTGTTGATATGATATTGCGCATTTATCATTCAAAGACCTTGTGTTGCACATTTGGATTTTGTTGCCAAACTAACATAAACACACCAAACACAAGAGAATTCATGTGCATTATTAGTAGCAATTTGCAATGCAGGATTGGGAGGAAATCCATTTGCAGCTTACAAGAAATGACGTATTCCTGCTTAAGAGGAGGGTAATATAAGTTGTAGGATGGGACGTATAAAACCCCATGTATCCCGAGTCATTCAGCTACAATTAATTTATCTTACTGACACGTTTCCAAGTGACATCGTAAAAGAGTTAACACAAATTCAAAATTGATAGTAAACAGCTGTTTGATTGAGCTGAGGTAAACTTGTGCTGTGTCACGTGACTTCCATTGACTCGGAAAATGCGTGCAGCTTTTTGCTTTGACGCAGGGTATACAGGATTTATCATCTCTCAGAAATCCACATGCAGCCTGTATTGCTTGTGGCAGTTTATAAGAAATTTATTTCCCCACTCAGAAATTTATTACACTCCAAGGTGGGTTACACAGTATTTTATCAAGATTACGTGGACCAATCAGATCTCATCATTTAAAAATGGAGGTATGATCATATCCAATATGGTAAACAGAAGTTTAACCATGTTTTAAAGAACGTTTTTGAGAAGAAACAGACAAGGTATGGTAAAAATTATTCATGAGAGTGTATAGTATTGTTTGCCCACGTATTAGACCTTGACAACTATTAAAAATCATGCAATAAAACCATGAGTGAGTGAGTGAGTGAGTTTGGTTTTACGCCGCTTTTAGCAATATTCCAGCTATATCACGGAGGGGGACACCAGAAATGGGCTTCACACAACGTACCGGGTCTTTGGCTTGACGAGCGAACGCTTTAACCACTAGGCTACCCGACCGCCCCAAAATTCACTAATAGTTGACTAGTTTTCGTCCATACATTACCATGATACGAAATCTGTCCTGAGCTCTGGAGTGAGTTTGGTTGTACACCACTTTCAGCAATAGTCCAGCAGTATCATGGCAGAGGACAGAAGCACTGACTTCACACATAGTACCCATGTGGGGAATCAAACCCAGCCAACCCATGAGTGAAGACTTGATAACCACAAGGCTACCCCACCACCCCTTTGATAATCTATATAATGACAAACATCCTTCTGATACATCACTGATGTGATTGAATAGGAATAGTGTCCCACACTACTGCAATAGTACAGCGATAGTTGTTGACAAACTTTTGGGCTTGACAATTATATTAATCAATGTAATAGAATATGAAAATGGTATTGCTGACAATCTCAAAGTCGGCCATTTTGTCCCTGAGCTTCCCACCCCAAGGGAAGTAACTCGATCTTATCTAAAGTAGTTGCATTTTGTAATCCTGAAGGTTTGAAATTGGCATAATTTATGCTTTATTTTTAACTAATTTCAACTATAGAAATTATCAATTGTTATGCACACTATTGACAATAGTACTGGCATTTTTGCATATAGTACCATTTTAGGGCAAACCATTGCAGTAGTTTGATATAATGTTACACTCCTAATGTTAAATACGGTATTTTCTTTAAAACACATAGATGATAGAGCCAGATCCAATATTATCCTCTTCTTGGAAAAACTATTCTTTAGTTTGGACAAATCACAAATGAAATCTTTCAGTGTCTCTCATAGAATAAAGGAAAACAAAATCAATCTTGAGATGGAGCAGAATGCATGGATAAGAACCATCTTTGGATATTGGCCAAGATGGTTTAAGAAGTATTTCTCGTGACAACTGAAAGCAATGGAAATATCTCCGAGGAGAAAATGGAATTAAAGCATTGTATATAATCCATAGGGTTAAGATGCTTAACCCTGGATCAATGTCAAAGGTTACAATATTCAAGAATTTTACGAATCATCCATGGATTTTGTTGTTTGTTTTTGACACACACTCACTGTAATGATCACTATATAAAACATATGTTGAAGGGTTCACAGACCTGGTACTTCCTTATAATTAGGGATGTCCATTAACAGAATCAAAATACCGAGCCACGCTCTTCATCTGAGAATGTTTACCAATAAGCGAAGTACTGGGACCCTTATCCACAAAGCAATCACAGAGCTTCTACTATCTGACTCCAAACCTCTGACAGACTTATTATAATTGTAACACTAAGTCAAGCTTTGTTGAACAAAATTCTTAGCAGGAACTTGCAATTCCTCTGAGTGTTCTTAGATCTACAAGTGGAGAACTTACAGTAGGCTAAAGCATTGTCTATGAAATCTTTGATCATCATACATACATTTCTCTCCTCATACACATTTTCATAGCTATCCACAGCTAGCTAGTCTTGCTTTTTTACAAACTATTTAAGTTTTTGTTCGATAAAAAACATATTCCACTGTCAGGTTGCAGGACTAAAGTTGAAGTACTAAGATAGACCAATGAAGAATAAAGGTAGAATTGGTCTTAGAATTGGCAAACCAAGCTTGTCATAAGCGGCGACTAACAGGATCAGGTGGTCAGGCTCCTTGACTTGGTTGATGCATGACATTGTATCCCAGTTGTGTAGACCAAAGCCCATGATGTCAGTCACTGGATTGTCTAGTTCAAACTCAATTATTTACAGACAGCCATCATATAGCTGGAATATTGCTGAGTGTGGCATTACACAATAAACAAAAACAAAGATTACTTTGTTGACAAAGCCCTCAGCTGGAACAAGCAGTTAGGCCTACATTGTCATAAATCTCAATCTATCTCGACTACATGAAATGAGATTATGCAGACAACATGAAACTAAGAAAGAGGACTGAGTGATTACATTGCTTGGCCTGTCTGACTCTTGCTATCAACCACTGGTGTATCTGATGCAGACTGAGTTGCAGGGGCGACATTCATCTTAAATGTCCATCAATCAGATCCTGGGCCACATCCACAAACTGATCTTAGTGCAACAAAGTTTATGTAAAGACACATGTTAGACTGGCAGAGCTACTGCAGTTGTTGGGCAATAGGGACCCAGGACAGATGAGGTTTGCAGATCCGTTCATATTCAAAAGGCGCGGTCGGGTAGCCTTGTGGTTAAAGTGTTCGTTCGTCATGCCGAAGACCCAGGTTCAATTCCCGACATGGGTACAATGTGTGAAACCCATTTCTGGTGTCCCCCTCCGTGATATTGCTGGAATATTGCTAAAAGCGGCGTAAAACCATACTCTCTGATTGTTATCCAAAGTATTACAATGACTTTCTTTTCAAAGCTGATAATAACGTTGAATAATGTCTTATAAAAAAATTGATATTATAATGAAAATGGTTAATGTCCTAACACTCCTTTCATCACCACAGCCTTTGCAATTTCACTGCATCAGAACATGCACAATATCTCTTGATTTGCACATACATGTATGAGACCTAACTATTACAAGACAAATAAAACGCTGACATGTGTTTGAAAAATATTTCTGAACGAACACTATATGGCTCTAAAATCTATTTAAACTCACATACACTCATGCTCAGGGCATATTGCTAGATGAACGAAGATAAGCAAATGTGCACTCCTTCACTGGACCATCCGGCACAAATCAAAGTATTTGTGATTTATTTTCAGAATTCCCACTGCAGATTCAGTGCATTCTCATCCAAGGAAGCACTTACTTCAGGGAGATCTCCTACTGAAAAACTATTACAGAACTTGTGTTCCATAATTGATGAACTTTCAAAAACAGTACAAAAGACTTGATGGATTATTTCTAAGAAGGGAACTTGAAGTATTATGCTCGTCATTAAGATGAAGGTATCAGTAATTCTTACTCTGTGTACATAATTATTTTCAGTGTAAATGTTCAAAAATTATTTTCAGTGTTAATGTTTAGAAATTATTTTCAGTGTAAATGTTTAAAATGAGAATATCATGGGGTTGTTTAATGACATTGCTTTCTTCTGCATTTTAAGTCATTCATGGTTGGATATAAAAATAGGATTTAAAATGTATGATTGTTTCTCTTCAACAAAAACATGGCCATCAGAGAAATATGAGAAAAAATAATTATAAAAATGGGAGAAAAGACATAAAGTAGTTGTTTTTAAATAAGTTTTTTCTAATTATATTGACATTTATTGCACATATATTGCTGGTTTCATATGATTCATTTGAATATACTTTGCTGATTTCACCACAGCATGTCTTGGACTTGTAACAAATCTCAATGTGTACCTATGTGTCAATAGGGCAGATTTTACAGGTTTTCAGAAAAGATTCTTTTTAACATTTCAAAATGAGCAAGTCTTTGACCCAAGCTGATTTTAACAGAGGTAGATAAAAACAGTACAAATGTATGGTAACAAATTAATGTTGAGTCACATACTTGCTCACATTTAAATGTTCCATTAAAGTCGGAAAAATCACCTCTTTGTCGGTTATTTTAGCCATTCTTGTGAACCTTGAACATTCCAGAAGTGAAAAAGAGTTAGAAAGACAAAAAAAGCTAATTGTCAGCCATTTGAACGTATCTGACAATTTTCAAACCATTATTATAGAATTATTATTACATTAGAATTGGAAATTTCCAATGGACCAACAGCCCTTATCTGACGTCCTCTTTGAGTTGAAAAAATCATTTCAATGGTTCATTGAAAGGATTTATAAATTAGAGACCGGGGCATATTAGCAACATGTTGGCCATAAGAAAAAACTGTTATTCTTCGTTCTCCACCCTACCCATGTATAACATGTTTATCACTGTAGCATGACAGTGTTCATATGAAATACAATGAGTGAGTGAGTATGGTTTTATGTTACTTTTAACAATATTCCAGCAATATCATGGTTGTGGAAACCAGAAATGGGCTTTACTGCCTTTACACATTGTACCCATGTAGGGGAAATACAAAGAGGTATTACATAATTGCTGCTAAACATGTGGAGAACATTTCCAAATTTGACGCATCAGTGATCAATGTCCGATGCAATTCCCTATTGTGACTTGTACCATATGTTCCTGTGTCTTTTCAGGTGAACAATTGACTTGCCTTTGCATGTGTTTGGGATGCCCTCGGTGGGGCAGGATACGCTCACCTTTTTGTTAACACCTGGTATCATGACTATTTGATAGTGATTCATAAACACATGCTCATGATATAGTCGTAATCATACTGCAGACTATGCTTCCTGCAGAGATTTCTATTGGCTATGATAAGGGTTTTGCCACTT
This sequence comes from Haliotis cracherodii, assembly GCF_022045235.1. Lineage (NCBI taxonomy): Eukaryota > Metazoa > Mollusca > Gastropoda > Lepetellida > Haliotidae > Haliotis > Haliotis cracherodii. The sequence continues at coordinate 21,679,009 of NW_027266341.1, read as the reverse complement.
TATTTATACTCAGCTAACATGTCAAGTGCCCCTTCAACACAGCTGGCTATAGCTGAAGTACCTTCACTACTCATAGTCTATCAGCAACTGGGACATTTTCTGGGTGTAGTTTGTGAACTTCTGGGCAAAAGCCAAATTCTTTGAATGGATAATTAACACTGCGTTGAAACCTTGTGCATGCTGAGAATGGAATTTACACATACAACTTTTACAACCAGTGTATTCTGCATGGAAGTACAGATATACTCCATATGTTGTGTCTGGCTGCATGTATATTGTGGTAGTGGAGTCAGATCCCAGAATTTTGTCTGTCCATGTCGTGTTCTGAAAAATCATATCAGAAGGATTAAATTTCAGTCTGGAACCAGTCTTTGTTAGCACCGATTTGCTTAATGCATCTGGGGCCCCAAATCACAGAGTTGTGTCCCTTGTAGGGCTGGGACGAGTCCAAATTTACTACCCGGGTACCCACACCCCTATTCATAGTCATGAAGAAATGCGAACATTAGAGACTTAAAATTGTCGTGTGACCATGTAGTTATATAGTGAATTTTTGGCATGAAACAGTATATCACATGACGAACCACGGGTCCGGGTAGTCCTGTGGGTACCCGGGTCTTACTCAGTACCCACCCGACTCGAGTACCCGAGTTACCCGTCCCAGCCCTAGTCCCTTGACAGCCAGGATCTGCTGGTAGAGCGTTCGAGTTTGAGTTTGATTAACATCCTTGTATGTTTTAAATTTTAAATGCAGAGGGTTATAATAGTGTTAGAAAAAGCACCTGCCCATAGGCCCGTGGCAGGGAGATCTTGTGTCAGGCTCGTAGTTTTAAATCTGTATGGGTCCTTATGGACAGCAGTAAATTTACATGTCGAAATATTTGTCACAATAAGCTGCAGTTTTTTAAAAGATGGCCTATAGAGTTTAGTCAACGCCTGCAGCTTCTAAAATCTGTGGGTCCTGATGGAAGCCTGGCAAAGCTTTTTTCTCAAACACTAGGGTACAGGTGGTCCAATGGTCTTATGCTTGTCAATTTGCATGCAGAGTTGTGTCCCTTCCCTGCAAAGGATGTGCTGGTCAAGTGTTTAAATCTCACATTTATTTGTATATACATGTAGTCCTTGGTCAGTCAGCACGAAGTCCATACAAGTTGGCATCATTAAAATGGCAAAAATCTTTTACAGCCTGTGTCACTTTGAGCTTTCCTCCCACAGTAAGATGACACAAACTATAACAGTGTTTAATAGTGTTCAAGAAGCATTAAACTCACTTAACATCCCACTGACATGAACAAAATCTTCAGGCTAACCTAAGTAAGTTTTATGTTTACGACTAGCCAAAGTATCAGGCTTCCTGCAGTGGAATAGCTAAAAACATTCCTTTCCTACCACGAACAATAAAAATTCTTTGAACCCAACCACTTACACAGAGAAATTATCCTTCCACCAACATAACAGCCAATCACAATAAACAACAAGCGAATAACACTGGAATATCATCACTTCAGTGAATAAACATTTTTGACATAACACTGTAACAGTTCATTTAACAATGTTAAACAGAGAAGTAATGTAATACAGACTCTTTATTTCCCCCGGAGATATAGATCTGTATGTACCAGAATATTTCATGCATCATAGGACTTGTTTAATGGCTAAAAAGACTCAATCAATAGGACACATATGTATCAGTATAAACGTCAATTGCATGTATGTTTCAGTTGAGATTGTAATTGACAACTCAACAGTTTGTTTATGTGGTATTACTTCAATGTTTATTCAACAGATTGCTAATGTCCCATTGGGTTTCCCTTCGTTGAGTATTTGTTTTTTCTGTACATTCATACATTTCATAGAGTTTAGAGTTCTCAAACAGTTTTTGCTATATACTACTCAATAATTGCAGGATCTGTTTGTGCTAATAAGGCCAGATATTCTTTGTTTTTTTTGTTTACTGCTTTTTTGGCCAAAGATTTGGGTAAGTAGGTCGAAAAAATAAAAATGAAAACAACATCCAATTCAAATTTGTTGTTGATTTCATCAAAATGATAAAGTTAAAAAAAGAAAGTAAAATGTGGGGCAAGAGGAATAAGGACTTGTCATACTTTATTGCGTTTTTAAGTTTTAAGAAAAATTTCAACAGGTTTTAAATCTAGTATTTTCAGAGCTCCAGATAAGCTGCGTACAGAAATGCAGACATACGCAGTAAAATAAAATCCAAGCGTATCAAATACGCAACGAACATTACAGATACGCTACAAAAATAAAACTTGTGTGTATCATCAAAATATTGTGAAGTAACCCTGCGTATTCGATTAGCAAATCAGCAACTTATTTTGAAATTATAAACGGACATTCCGTCAACCTTGCCAAACTCCACGATGACAGTTACATCATGATCATTTGCCATCACACTTTCTTGTGGAAGTATCGTGGTATTTTTGAGTCCTATAAAGGTCCCGAACCCACACGACACCAGTTTGCAGGGACTAGATGAATAGCGTTTTTAAATATTTAACTTAAATACCCACATGTGTAAAAACTAGTGGATAACAGAAATTTGAATACCCAGATAGAATTACTGATACCCAATGATTTTAAAATGCATGCGTAAAATACCCACAACACCAAAAGCTTATCTGGAGCTCTGATTGTATATAATTTATTTATATTGATGGCACTAGTAAATGAGTTTTTAACATTTAACTTACTTCTGGTAAGCAGAATATAAAATACACAGCTTTACATTTATTTTTTTCACATTTTATTATTTTGGGGTCATGACACAAATTTAAAAAGTCTGACATTGCCAAATGTTTCAACGCACAAACAAAGTGAGTGAATGAGCTTTATCGCAAAGTTGCATTGTGGAGGTATGCTACCTGTAGATTTGATAGCAATTATTGGAAATGGTAACATCAAACAAATAAGTCAAATAAATCCATTTTTCATTGCAAACTACAATTCATGCCACTGGACTTCGAAAACAAACAATCAGCCAGATCATACTCTTACAACAAGCTTCAATTCTCTTCCGTTAAGTAGTCTCATGATGGACCACACAGATCACCTTGAGGAACACAATTAAGACATGCTTTATATTTACTTAACTGACTGAAAAAAAAGAAAGATTTTTTTTACTAATATCCTTTAGTGGTTGATTTTTTTACGTCTTGGTACAAGTATCGATCACAGTCACACACTGAATAAATTCTTACCTCAAATGTTTTCTTTAATAACTATTACACAAAACACTAATTAGTTGTGAAAATTAGAAGTGAAAACGTAAATATTTTCATCTATTGAGCGATACTTAACGCTGCCAACTGTAAATCGTTAGTTTGCCTGGTATTGGGCCATCGTCTATGAAAATGACATCTTACGCACTACAGATGAGAGCAAATGCAAGTATCGTGTTAAATATCGGATCGTGAGCAAGGTATCGAGATCAGGTATTGGATCGCACAGTTGGTGTATCCTCCCAGCCCTAAAATCCTTAGGAAAAGTTGTGAAGTATAGAAATCTTGATCCTCTCATGCTTGGTGCTCCCGTCTCAAGAGGCAACCGTTATGGCCCACAGTTACATGATCCAATCACTACCTACAGACAAACACTCCACTAAAACAGCAGGTCTAAATGTGTAACTTTCTGCTGAACGAATCAAATTGTTGTTATATAATGAGGCAGGGGATTGCTCACTTGATGAAACATGAAGAAAGCACCAGACCATTAAATGGATCAAACAAAGTTTTAGATGGTGCATGCAAACTAAAAATATAAACTGTTTGAACATCTTGGCAAACATTCAGTAGTAGGTCATATTTAGAAACCAAAGTTCCTATTTTAGTTGTGAGGTGAAATGGCGTGTACCATTGCATTCAGGATTACAAGGTGACTTGCATCCATGTATGTGTGTGGTGTGGATGCTTGTACTAGTTTCGACTTCTACCAGTTTTATAGCTACCCCATTGAGATACCATGCTGCAGTTTAACATGATTATTGACACAATATACTGCCAAGTGGCAGGCAGGGAAACAACAAGTACCATCGTTTAACGTCTTTTGTTACAAAGCAGAGGGGGATCGAACCCCGGACCTTCTGCTCTCCAGGGGCACACTGAGGTTGTGCTATTTTAGTTGTATCAGGTTGTAGACATGTATCACATGAGCATGTGGGAGGTGTTGACAGGCCAAAGGTCATAAAAGGACAATTTAGGATTCAAACTCCTGACTAGAATCACCGGGTGTGGCTAAAGACTTCAAGGGTTACTGTTCCGTGCTGCACCATTGACAACTAGGCCACCAAAGCTCCCTACAGCATTGCATGCAGCTTAACATTGCATGACAGTGAGTGAGTGAGTGAGTGAGTGAGTGAGTGAGTGAGTGAGTGAGTGAGTGAGTGAGTGACAAATATGTCTTGACCTGACAAACTAGTGGTCAATGTGCAAAGCAACATGGTGCAAAAAAGAAATCAAACCTGAGAAGATCCAGGTTAGAATAGGTCCTCAGCAACCCATGTTTAATGTAACAGGCAACCATGGTTGTTGTAAGAGGTGACTAAGGGGATCGGCTGGTCACGTTCGAACTTGGTTGATGCATGTCATCGTATCCCAATTGCAAAGATCAATATATGCTCATGATGTCAATCACTGGATTGCCAGTCCAGGCTCAATTATCTACAGACCGCCATCATACAGCTGGAACATTGCTGAGTGTGGTGTTAAGCAACAAACAAACAAACAAACAAACATAAAGAAATCACTCAACAAGTTTGTCTTACAGCAGGTTAGCCAGACTGTCTGTTCTATTGATTATACAGTGCATCACACTACCAGAGAGCATGGTCATTGTTGTTTTGATGTTTACCACCACACTAAGCATTATTCCAGCTATATGACATGGTAGTAATAATTAAATCTGGACAATTGAATGCAATGTTAAAATCTCGCTAACAAAAATTAATAACCTTGGACAAAATAAAGCTGCATCCCAAAAGGCATGCCACAGTTTAATATCCAAAAAATATTCTTGTTCGATATAGATTTGACTACTGTTAAACTGGCCTAGAGCAAGGTCATTGTCAAGGGCAGACAATCTGAGAGTGAATAAATTGGACTTAACCCCTCTTTGAACAGTACTCCAATAGAATCAAACTGTGTCAGCTCAATTTTGGAGGAAAGCCTGACAGGAGGCAGGTCTTAGACGTTTACCACTTTGGTTTGTTTGTTGTTTAACGCCGCACTCAGCAATATTCCAGCTATATGACAGCGGTCTGGACCAGACAATCCAGTGATTGACATCACTAGCATCAATCCACGCAATTGGGATATGATGACATGCATCAACCAAGTCAGAACCTGACCACCCGATCCCGTTAGTCACCTCTTACGACAAGCATAAACGCCTTTTACGGCAAGCATGGGTTGCTGAAGACCTATTCTACCCTAGATCTTTTACCACTTTGGTGAAATCCATGAGCACGATATGGTGCTGAAAAACCTAGAAGCATAATCAGGAGGACTGGGATCATACTTTTGACATGTCCAAGGGACACAACTCCGCACAGCTAATTGTGGTGCCTCAGAGTGAGTGAGTGAGTATGGTTTTACGCCGTTTTTAGCAATATTCCAGCAATATCACGGCGGGGGACACCAGAAATGGGCTTCACACATTGTACCCATGTCGGGAATCAAGCACGGGCATTCGGTGTGTCGAGCGAACGCTTTAACCACAAAGCTACCCGACTGCCCCTGGTGCCTCAGAAGAGAGGGCCCCATTATATTTATGAATGATCATAGCAGGGGTCCGGAAACCGTCATATGCGCCGGACATGTCCGATTGGGAATCTCAAATGTCCGGTCTAAAATATTGCTTACCGGACATTTAAATTTTTCTGTCCGGACATTTTAAAAAGTATTGTCCGGACATTCTTAAATTTGATCGGACATGATCAACAGTTAGGACTGAGCAATTTCTGTCTGCAGTTGTAACACAATGAAGATTATCTACACTGACAAGCTTTGTTTGTTTTGATTGCTGTAAATACATCGTACCTAGAATGATAGTCTAATCGGTCAATCACTGTAATAGGCAATAAACTGAGTTGACACTGATTAATCGAGGATTTATTACTGAGAACATCTTGTTAATTTGAGTAAAATGTGTTTACAACTGTACATAAATACCTTGCATCATCGATGTACCTCATTATCCTCACAATGCTACGATACGTAACCTCAGTCAAGAAGCGAAAGCGTGACGACAGCTAGTCGACCGATGCAGATCAGTCGAGCGGATCTGCCAAACCCTCAAAGTCTGAATGATCATTTTGTAAGTCGTGGCTAACGACTTTCACTTGGTTGACATACAACGAGGATTTGCAGATTTTATTGTTTTCAGTAGCTAGTCGTATATTGAATCTTGATTGACCGCCATTTTGCTTTCTGTGACGATCGATATCAAATTTGTTTATGGTCAATAATTAAGTATAGATGAAAAAGTACCGGTATTCAAATAACTATTGCTATCAACGATAGTTTAGGATTTATGATTATATTATCTGCCCTGTTTTTAAATATTCTTTAGCTTAAAAAAACAAACTTTTCCCGTGAGGTCACGTGATAACCAAATATGGGATAATAGTCTCGATCCAAATGTTACAACGCGTACACTTGAGCAGACTCATGAATATTAATTAGACCGTTCACTACGTTGACAGATCGTTATTATAACCGAAACAAACGTATGTTTTCCATATATATCTAAAATGATATTATTTGTTATTAATTGTCCGGTGAATTGAAACAATTCATAATTCATCATATTATGAATACGTAACAACTTGTAATTTGTGTGTAAAAAGTCGTACTAAAACACGCTGTTTGAAGGGGGCGTGGCATAAATGTAAATGTCCGATTGGGATTTTAAATTTTCCGGACCCCTGGATCATAGTAAGAATATAAACAATCTCATCATCTTCATGTAAGGCAGTAGAATACCTTTGTCCCATCACGCCTCACTCTGATCATGGCCTGCAACAAGCTTTCCTTCTTAGACACGTAATTCTTATCATTATCAATGATAGTACATGTATCATGAACCGGCATGTAATGAAAATGAATCACAGAGACGACTTGGCATACTGTGTCCCCAGACAATGATGGGATTAGATCGCTGTAGATGACACTTATGAGGAACATATATAACCTTTTCCTGGAATAAAGTTTGAAAATTAATTAACACTGGCATTTCTGTTCTTATTTGATGTATTTTTGAAGTGAAACAAAACCTTAATTGATGATTAATTTGAATTACATTTCTTGATAAACTGATAAATATTTTAAGTAACCATGGTAGTTTGTAATGAAATAGAAGATACAGCCATGAGGCTTTGTGCTGATGCTGAATCTCACCTGAGTTATAGATATTTGCAACATCATACATGCAGTTCTAAATGATTCATTGAATCTATTTTTACCCTGTGTCACAGTCCCTGAAACATATTACTCTGAATTCTGCCCAGATTGTACTGTAATGCTATAAGCCTATATGTAGCAAGTCTAGATTTTCCAAAGGTCCAGAATCTCACTGGGGCTCCTTTTCAACTTAAACATAGTTGCTTGTTTCTTTCTAAATTATATATCATAAGGGACTATATGCTAGTCTACTCTAACTTATGCAGAAGTATTTTTTCGTCATGTGATCGAGGGTAAAAGGTTTATCAAAACCTGCTAAAACAACTAACATAACATAAGCCATTGTGCACTCCAAATAAACTGGACTCGAGATAATTTTTTCAGCCACTGAGAATTTACTCTCACGTTAACATTTATACTGGGTATGGATAGCTTTCTTTTGGTATTCAGTATAGTTTTACTCCCTTGGGTCCAATATTTTGAATATTTTTACATCGAACAGTAGACATTTCTTTTAATAATTGAGCTTAAATGCTGTGTCAGGTGACTTCTAATTTGTGGGTGACAGGTTGCATAAACTCACAACAACGCTATAAATGTCTCATTAACAATATGTGAGACATCTTGGCATCTTTATGCCTTATTCATTGCTAGCCATCGATCTGTAGATAAGCATATGTAAAGAAATATAGGTTCGCAAGTTGAAAATGTTTTATTTGGTAATTTGGCCGAGTTTTGTGACACTATTGGATTTTTAAAATTCTTTATGCATATTTGTACGCATTCAGCAAAAAAATAATTGGGTAATCATGATGTATTGCGCGTATTTCAAGCAAATTTGCTGCTTATCTGGAGGTCTGATAAATAATGCATATCCAATTTGACAATGATAGTTTCAGAATGAATGGGAGTGTGGTGCAATCTGATTGGCTGAAAATCTTCTGAAATTTTCACCACATGCATATGAATCTTTGTTGGTTTGTATTTATTTTCCTCAATTCCAAATTTTGAAAAACATGATAATCAACTTGCTGAAATGGACACAGCATTACTTGAATATTTATAGTTGAATCGATATTCATCGGATCCACTTCTGTTTAGTTGTTCCTTTTCAACATTCTGTTAACAAGGTAGCAGTGACTGAGATCATCATGTGCCGTGAGCAGTTCACAATTTATTTTCATCATCATAACATCTGAATCGCAGATTGGCTGCCATCTTTGTTTGAAACAGTGACTATTCATTCATATTTTGCTCATGCTCATGACATGCTCACAAGTCGTCATATAGCTGGAATATTGCCGAGTGTGGCGTTAAACAACAAACCAACATAGTCAGAATCGTACAATCAACTCTTCTTTATGCCGAGAATTCTATCAGATATGGAAATGGTTTTGGCTCTTTACTTATATTTGATTCCAAAACGTTTTGATCATGTATGATTTCAACTGGTTACATATTGCTTGACATATTATTGTGTAAAGTTCACAATTAAGATCATAAACATTGAAGTGTTTATTCTGCTGCAATCATTTCTAATTTATTGAATTTAAGACCCACTGCAATTATCAACGGAGCATGGGGTGAAATTTGTGGTCCGTACATGCCAAAATGGTCCATAAATGTTTTAAACATTGGACCAAAAGCCAATGAAGAAAATGTCCTTTCGAATCACTGAGGTAGGTCTTGTTGTCACATCAAGCACTGCAGCATGACATCACAGATCCTTCCAGAGTGTGTCATGGTTGTCTCACATCTGTGACTTCAGGAAATTTCTGATATTATCTGTATTGTATGTGTTTCCAGAGTTATTGATAATTTGATGTGCAGAAAGTTAAACACTGAATGCCACAGTTCAATTTCAAAATTTTTAATAACACCACAAATATAAGAACAAATAATGTTAATCTCGTATATAAGTTATGGGCAAAATGAGCGTTTCAATATGGCTACCTTGGAGGCCATGTTTTAAAGTCAGGGTGGTATTCAGTGAGGAACATTACTGCTGGGACCATCAGGCCTAAGCGTCATAGTTCTTCAAGGACTTAAGTGAGTAAGTTGGGTTTAACGCCGCTTTTAACAGTATTCCAGTTATATCGCGGCGTGTCACCTTAATGTGGGACTAAAGCCCGAAGTGATGCAGGTCTGAGACGTTTACCACTTCGGTGAAACCCACGACCACGGGTATGGTGCGGACAAACATAGAAACATAATTGGGGCGAACCGGGATTTGAACCCACAATCATAGGTTTCTGGCGTGCCCAAGGGACGCAACTCTGCACAGCGAATCACGACGCCTTAGACGACTGGGCCACCCGTGCCCCATCAAGGATTTAAGAAGGCTAGGAGATGGCAACATACAAACACTGGAGACAGACAACGGACAACATGTTTTGACACAGGCTCACATGAAGATTAAAATGGATTCCTACAAAAGTGCACCTAAAGCTTGGAGCACGGCTTGGATTTCCTTACAAGAAATAGTTGTGTGTTTTCTCTAAGCAGTGCAAACAACAACTTTGTTATCAAATGTCTTTCTTTACAATCAAGGTGACAAAGCCAAGCTGAAATTTACTTTACTTTATTATTTTTCCATCTTTTTTCAATGTGCTTAAAAAACAAATGGCCCAGCTAGCTTTTAACTTCTGGCAATTTGAGTGAAGACACTAAAAAATCAACAATGTCAAGCTGAAATGTATTTATAAGAAATATTTCCATCTTTTAGTTGTGCATAGAAACCATAATGACCCAGCTATCTATAAACATCCTGACAAAAAGAACTATTGTCAACAAATAGTAACAAAAGGAGGGTCATTCAAGGAAAATGACTTACAGTCCTACTGTTTAATCACCTATCTGGAACACCAGTACAACATGCCTTTAATCTAGAAACAGATCACTTTTATTCATTGACCGGAATTTAATCAGTGCGACATACCTTAACACGTGCCGAAACACACTTCATGTGCAGTTTACAATGAACTGACAGCAAGAGTTCTTGTAAGGGGAGACAGTCACTCATGCATGACTGAGACCAAACACATTGCGATCTTTAAACGGCCATAATCAGCCGTCATTAACAGTGTTCCATACTGTGCCAATGCCATCAGGACTGCTTCAATTATTTCCTGTTTTATAAATGAGCACCTTCTACAAGTCGATAAGAGTTAAAATCTGTTGAGAGACACTCCATGGTGTGAGATCATTATCTCATGGGCCTCCCTCGGAGAGACAAAATGTCTCGTATGTGTCAATATGATGAATTTTGATAGCAAAATGAGCAAAGATGACGCTTGAAGGGGAATGTCACCAATTGCATGCTGGGAAGTCTGACAAACCTTGACAACTTGCACAATATGAAAGGGAGAATTACGTCAAAATCAAAAGAAATTCTGCCTGTTAAATGTCACAGTGGAAAGGAAGAAATCATGATGGAGGAAATAGGTAGTGATAGCCCTGGGCATGTCAAAACTCTGGAACTGCTCAAGAGAAAAGAGCTATTCATTTCGAAGTTTTATATATAAAATTGAAATATTCTAAAATTGTGTAAATGATTGATACAGTACATGGTGAAGCACAACGTGAATGTGACACTATGTCTTGCGGCACATTTCTTAAGCCATGTATACACTACTTTTATAGCTGTAAATTTCACATATGTTACAGTTATAATTGTGTAGTGATCGAGCCAGGGAGTGATTGGTTTGGTTGGTTGGTTTGTTGTTTAACGCTGCACTCAGCAATATTCCAGCTATATGACGGCGGTCTGCAAATAATCAAGTCTGGACCAGACAATCCATTGGTTAATATCATGAGCATCGATCCACGCAGTTTGGATCGATGACATGCATCAACCAAGTCAGCAAGCCTGACCACCCAATCCCAGCAGTTGCCTTTTACGACAAGCGTAGTCGCCGGGGAGTGAACGGATGAAGGCAGAAGCACCAGTATTACAGCATCACTGTCATGGAAATGGTTGAATCACAACAACAATCAATGGTTGATGTCATGAGCAATGATCCATGTCAAGATACCATAAAACAAATCCACCTTTATTTACTGGGAGACAGTGATTTATGGGTGTAAGTTTTAGGGGAGTTTATTTTTATTTGTTTGTTTGTTTGTTGTTGTTAAACGCCGCACTCAGCAGTATTCCAGCTATATGACGGCGGTATGCAAATAATCAAGTCTGGACCAGACAATCCATTGATTAATATCATGAGCATCGATCCACGCAGTTTGGATCGATGACATGCATCAACCAAGTCAGCAAGCCTGACCACCCAATCCCAGCAGTCGCCTTTTACGACAAGCGTAGTCACTGGGGAGTGAACGGATGAAGGCAGAAGCACCAGTATTACAGCATCACTGTCATGGAAATAGTTGAATCACCACAACAATCAATGGTTGATGTAATGAGCAATGATCCATGTCAAGATACTATAAAACAAATCCACCTTTATTTACTGGGAGACAGTGATTTATGGGTGTAGGTTTTAGGGGAGCTTATTTTTATTTGTTTGTTTGTTTGTTGTTGTTAAACGCCGCACTCAGCAATATTCTAGCTATATGGTGGCAGTCTGTAAATATTTGAGTCTGGACCGGAAAATCCTGTGATTGACATCATGAGCATCGATCCACACAGTAGAGATACGATGACATGCATCAACCAAGTCAGCAAGCCTGACCACCCAATCCCAGCAGTCGCCTTTTACGACAAGCGTAGTCGCCGGGGAGTGAATGGATGGAGGCAGAAGCACCAGTATTACAGCATCACTGTCATGGAAATAGCTGAATCACCACAATAATTCATGAGCAATGATCCATGTCAAGATACTATAAAACAAATCCACCTTTATTTACTGGGAGACAGTGATTTATGGGTGTAGGTTTTAGGGGAGCTTATTTTTATTTGTTTGTTTGTTTGTTGTTGTTAAACGCCGCACTCAGCAATATTCTAGCTATATGGTGGGAGTCTGTAAATATTTGAGTCTGGACCGGAAAATCCTGTGATTGACATCATTAGCATCGATCCACACAATAGAGATACGATGACATGCATCAACCAAGTCAAGGAGTGGTAGTCGCCTCTTATGACAAGCATTGTCTCCTTTTACGGCATGTATGGGTTGCTGAAAAACCCAGATCTTCACGGGTCTATTTATAATTGTGAAAGTCATTTGAATCAGAATTCCATACATTATAACGTTGAGGGGAGAAATGGGGTATAATGGCGTGTTCAAGGTTATTGCACTTATATAGCAGCATGCATGCATATACATGTGTATATGTAATTGTCTGTAATTTTCAGACACAGTACATTGACTCAGACCCGGCCAGACTTTATTTTGCTCGTGACATGCGGAGTCAAGTTAACAACTACCCCATCTTGTAATGTCTTTTGGTATAACTCGGCCGAGGGATCGGCCCTTACGCCCTTCAGGCCGACGCTCTTTCCACTAGACCACAGAAGCTGTCCACTGTGAAAGGATTGGTCAATATGGGAATACTGTAAATGGAAAAGACCAATCGAATTACATATTTTCAGACTAGGCCTAACACTTATGAGTCTGCCAGTCCAAACTTGGCCCTGAGGATCATGCTCAGTAGGTTTTATTGTTATTATATGGCGATTACAAGCCAATCAAACTAGACTGATCAAAAGTTTACAAAACTCAGGATTCTTGCTTGGGGCTAGACTTGCACAAGTATCTAAGGAAATGATTATTAATCTAAATCATAAACCTGTCCATTTACCTAGACTTGCCTTTATAAATGATAGAATTACTATACATTCATCGACTTCAGTTGAGCTTTGGCGCAAGGATAGCTTGGGGCTAAAGTTTGCATTGCAGACCTAATAGAAGAGTTCCAAATGTCTCAAATTAGTTTAGATCATAATTCCAAGATCACATTATTAAAAAGAACATGTTGTTCCGAAAAAGATCTCCATCCTTAGTACTTAGGCTTATCTAGACTTGCCCAATACAAGGACATAAATATATAATTACTTTACATCCATGGACTTAGCCTTTATTACAGTCCTGGAGCAAGGCTACCCTCATGGAAATAGAAGACCTTTGTTCAAGGAGATGCTGCAATAAACACGTGGGGGCACGGGTGGCCCAGTTGTCTAAGGCTCCGTGATTCGCTGTGCAGAGTTGCGTCCCTTGGGCACGCCATAAACCTATGATTGTGGGTTCGAATCCCGCTTCGACCCGATTATGTTTCTAGGTTTGTCAGCACCATACCTGTGCTTGTGGGTTTCACCGAAGTGGTAAACGTCTTAGACCTGCACCATTTCAGGCTTTCCTCTCACATTAAGTTGACACTCGGTGATATAACTGGAATAATGTTAATAGGGGCTTTAAACCAAACTCACTCACTCACTCAATGAAGACGCTACAGTGACTGACATTTGTTTTGTGCTGTAGGCTGCCAAATACAGCTGTCAAACCAATGGTTGACAGCATGAGTAACTATCTCAGGTGTCGGGGTACAATGACACTATTAGCCTGGTCACACATTGTGAGCACCCAGACCTAAACCTGAGCTGTAGTGATGAGGTAGCCTTGGGGTTAAAGTATTCACTCATTATGAGTTCCATCCCCCACATGGTCCAATGTGTGAAACCCATTTCTGATGTCCCCTGCCATGATCTTGCCCGAATATTACAAAAAGCATTAAACCCAAGTCACTCACTCACATGGGGAGGTCAGGTAGCCTAGTGGTTAAAACGTTTGCTCATCACGCCGAAGACCCAGGTTCGATTCCCAACATGGGTTCAATGAGTGAGGCCCATTTCTGGTGTCTCCCGCCATGCTATTGCTGGAATATTGCTATAAGTGGATAAAACAATACTCCGTCAATAGTAGCCTCTTGCAAGAAGAACAAGGGATTTGGGATCTATGCCCCTGAATCCACATAGGGAGCTACTCCATGTGTTGTTAAATGTCAGATACTTTATATCAAGATCTTTCTGAATCCCCTTCACAAATGAAATCTAAGAAAATGCTAAATCAAGTTAATTTCTTCATCAATGTCATCCCTGAGTCTTCTAAGATCCATATTACATCACATTTGACGGAGAATAATATCAAGTTTAGTCAATTTTATTTCATCAGACACGAGACCTCTGCCTTCCTGTAATGATATGCTGTTATGCTGTGAATGATTACGGTAAAGACCTCATCAATCTGACCATCTTCATGTAAGGCAGTAGAATAGCCTTTGTCCCATCATGCCTCATTCTGATCATGGCCTACAACCACCTTCCCCTTTGCGAAAGACCGCCTTCATGGTGTCGTGGCTAGAGTGTCTGCCCAGAGAGCCTAAGGTCAGTCATAAGCCACGTCTTACCATAAGATGTTAAAAGATGGTACTTGTTGTTACCCTGCCTAGCGCTAGGCATCAAGGGGGTTAAACAAGGACTGGTTGGCTTGGCATGGTATCGACATTGAATCTCAGTGGGCTGGCACTATAAAACTGTCATTTGTCCAGACTAGTGCAAACAGTCACACACACACGGACACATACAAGTACATACATACAAGTTATAATCTTGAATGCAACTAAACTGCATTTCACCTCACCTTCCATCTTCCCGAGGCAAGAGAATTAACTGACTTTAAAAGTCCAGTTTCCACCCTTGCGGAGCAAAGCTGGGATTCCTGGGCTTGATCGTAGCACCACCAGTGGCTATTTAGAGTTATGTCCCTTCTATATGCCTATCCTATTGACCAATCAGATTCCACCTCTCGTATCACCTGCATTTGCTTCAAACAACACAGTGGCGCCCAGTCAAGACGATCTGATCGATTATCAAGATCTGCATTATGATAAAACAAGTCTTACATAGCGAAGTTCATCAAATCACGTGAGCACCTTGATTTAAAACATGAAAATATTTAGAAAATATCTGTTGACAACGAGTTAGTGGTGCACATGTTTTGCAAATCCTGCAGTCGACCAAAATGTGCATGACACTTTACGAACCGGATTTCGATTTCGGTGCGCAATTTTGATTGAACTATGCATTGACTCGTTAGTCCAGCCAAAATAGAACTCCATAATACCAGCCTAGTTCGGCAAGGGTGGAAACTGGACTTTTATAGTCAGTTAACTCACTTGCCTCAGGAAGATGCTCACCTTCCAATGTGACATGTAATTCCTATTATAACCAATGTTTGTATCAGCAACCAGCATAATAACCACACTCAATCACTGAGTATTTTGTAATAGTGGCTACTACTGTCTACCACCACTGTCAGATAAATATAAAACATCAACACCAGAGAATAATCAGTCTTGGTTATCTGCCTAAAACATTGTTTGTTTGTTTGTTTGTTTGCTATTTTAAGTTTAAGTCTGGATAAGACAATCCGGTGATTGACATCATGAGCATCAATCCATGCAATTGGTATCGATGACATGCATCAACCAAGTCAGTGAGTCTGACTCCCAGATCCCGTTAGTCGCCGTTAGGACAATCTTGGTTGCCATGTATGGGATGCATGGGTTGCTGAAGACCTAATCTTTACCTGGGTCTTCACAGGTCTATCTGCTGAAACAGATTCCACTGGGCGTAAAAGACAAAATAGTGGTGAAAAGTATATGAATTGATCAATGAGAATCACTGATAACACCAGGTGTTCGTGAAAAGGGTCGTGAAGAGGGTCATGAAAAATACTCTTGCCATACAAACGCAGTCTGTAAACAATCAAATCTATACCAAAGAATCCAGTGATAGTGAGTGTGGACCAGACAGTGTAGACCAGACAATCCAGTGATAGCGAATGTGAACCAGACAGTATGGACCAGACACTCCAGTGATAGTGTGTGCAGACCAGGCAATCAAGTGGCGCAATGGAGTGATTACTGATTTAGATTACTTAATCAGTCATAAATATAATAGCTATGCTAAAATTTTAACAATTTACTTTCATATGATGTATTGACAGCATGTCTTTATAATTCCATAACTTGCACTCATCACAAAAAATCTAAAACGAAACTCATACAACTCTCCAGGGATAGAAATGTTGTTTTACAAGTTTGCCACAGGACTTTCATAAAGATGTTAAGTTGGTTTCTTGTAATTAGAGCGTGCTAACTAGAAAAATAATTAACATCCATCATCAAAATTGGTGAAAGTAATTTCACTAAGGCTTGATAACAAGCAGAGGCAATGTTTAAAGTTTGTTATTTCTGAATACCCAAACTTATTTTGTGGATCATACAGTGCATAAGCATGTTAAGCATATATTCATAATTTTCCATGTGCATTTATGGTTTCATATGATAAACATTGTACCGGTAATAAGGCAACGTTGTTAAAAAAAATAATTTCTAAGTGTGCCATTCAGGCAACAAGGCGTATTAAGGTATGCGAGTTTCGATCACCTCATCGATCCAGATTGCGTGGATTGATGCGCATGATATTAATCACTGGATTGTCTGGTCCAGACTGGATTATTTACAGACCGCCGTCATACAGCTGGAATATTGCTGAGTGCGGCTTTAAACAACAAAGCAACCAATCCATTACCTCAGTGCAAAGATCACTTTGTACAAGGGCACCCTGAGCATGTTTTAACTGCGCCACCAGCACTAGAGTGTATAAGGAATATTGAACCTTGGTCTATCAATCTTTCACCTACTACATCAACTGGTACATACATCCAATGATCTCTGTTATTACATGATGCCAAGAAGGATGTCTCCAGTTATCAAACTCTCATTCATTCACACAAGGTTGGGAGCCTAGGTCCATATCAGTCATAGATGACAACGTACTGCCTACAAAATTCATCATTAGATTCTGTTTGTTTTTTAATTTAGTAAAACCTTCCAGTACAAGATCTACATATCAATGAAACAAATTGTCAAGAAATATTTCTATCCATAATTTGTCAGTCCTTGATATAACAAACTGCAAAGGACAAATGCTTGGGTATTGAAATAGCTGACGAGATGGTCCAGATTCGCACTGCGATTTTACTTGTTCAATAATGGTATCAGAACATACACCGAAATGTTGCTACAATTGTTACAAAGAACTTGATCATCCATGTTATCAGTTAGATATCCATATGTAAGTCATATTACAAATTGAAACAATTGAAAAACAAAGGCAAAAAGTGAGCAAGGCTCACTGATACCGCCAACCTTGACTCCAACAGCAGCTTAAGAACAAGTTTGATGTTGCAGATATATTGCTGACTTAACGATTGAGTTACTCTTCAAAAGAACAATAATATAAAATAGTAATAGCATGATTCAAAGATGCACTGGTTCATCATTGGCAAGCTTTGCCCGTTTAGGTCAGAGTATAAATTTTTTTTCTATGTTCAAAACATGAAAAAAAGCAATATTTTCTCAGAAAATCCACTTATCGATATCAGACTTTGCACTGCCCCTTTCCTATTGGTATAGAAACTGTATCCCTAATTGGAAAAGAATCCAGGAAGTAGTTTTTAAGTTATAGGTTGCACAAACGTTAAAGTAAAAATATTTTTAGTTCAAAACATGCAAAATATTCATATTTTTTTCTCCAGAAAATACACATATCAAATCAAACTTTGCACTGCACTTCTTCTAGTTGTATGGAAACTCTAATTTAAAAAGAATCCATGAGACAGTTTTCAAGTTTTAGGTCACACAAATGCTTAAGTAAAAAACTTCTATGTAAAAAAATGAAAAATAGCTGTATTATGCACCTTTAATTGGTGTAGCAAGTGTTCACCAAGTTTAAAAAGGTGAGGTGAGGTGAAATTGGGTTTTAAGTCGCGTCCAAGATTATTGCACTTATATAGCGATGCGCATGCACGTACGTGTGTGTTTGTGTGGCTGCTTATACTAGTCCGGACTGATGCCGATTTATAGTGCTAGCCCACTGAGATACCATGCCGCAGTTTAACATGAATACCCCACTCAGACACAGTATACTGACTCTGAGCCGACCAGTCCTTGTTTTAGCCCCTTAATGCCAAGCGCCAGACAGGGTAACAACAAGTACCATCTTTTAATGTCTTTTGGTATGACACGGCCGCTCTACTAATAAACCACAGAGGCGGTCAAGTTTGAAAAGCATCTATGGGGTAGTTTCCAATGTCCTCGGAAGGACGGACAGATGGAATTCTTTGGTATAACTACATATACCCCACCCTTTTAGGTTGTGGGAATAATAATACATGTATTGTATCTGGGTTCAGTGGCCAATATTCAGGCTCAAACCTGTTGCAATTGTCAGTAAAAAAATTCAAATGAGAACTAAAAACCTCCTGTTTCATATACACAAATTGATGGCTTGGTCGAGGTTACTGGTATTATTCCACTGATAACAGAGCCAAAGAAGAGGAATTTGTACATTATTATTTTTAAGGCAGTGTTGCAATGCAATGTTGAAATACCTCTGAAAATAAGGAAATAAGGACTTGAAGAAAATCCCAATTTTGAACAAAAGAACATTATTTTCTCTCGTCGCCTACCAACATCGCCAAGGGCACTTAGAATCAGAGATAAATCCCAAGAAGTAGTATTTTTTCACAATGAATTCTCACTACTCAGAAGTAGAATTAGTGTACCCGATGAAACAGATACATTTCTCAAACCAGGAGGACATCTTAGGGTGCCTTCATCAGAAAATCAATATCAGATTTCTTACTCAACATAAGCCTTATCATAAAACACTCCAGTTTCCATCTGAACTAAATGAATACCCAATAAAACATGTTTCCATCAGATAAGGCAATATAAAAGAACAAGCAGTTAATTTATTGTAACCTTAGGCTAGAACTTCTATTTTCCTTTTTTTGAGACGTTCTTGTTCAATAAGCCAGGAAGAAAATGTGAAAAAAACATGAAGTAAAAAACCTTCTCCATCTCTTCTTTTCAGTGAAAACATTGAATGTCTAGATGGAGTGGCTGAGAAAGTAATATTTTGTCTCCAACTGTTATGAGGTGAAACACAAAGTTAAGGTTACCGTTAATTGGAAATTGTTACATACAGAAGAAACTTGTGAAATCGTAAAATGACCACACAAGACAGTTTGGGGTTTACAGATAAACAAGGCAATCTAATTGGTGAACAAAATGACAGAAGCAATATCTAACCGGCCCTAGAATTAATGTGCATGAACTCATGAATATTCAGAACTTTGTCACTGTCGATTGTCTTGAAACAGGTCTGTCTCCTGAATCCCGAATAGTGTTGGAAGCTAGCTGGCATGAATTCGGTGCTTACACATACCTATTCAATCAACATTCAGTCAAGTTCCGTTAATCTGACATTGTTGGTTGCAAATGATTATGTCGGATTAACAAGAGAAAATTAGGTAGTATCAACGTTCATGATCGAAAACTGGACAACTACATGATAGATAACGATGCAAACACGTAATTAAAAAAGGAAAAAGGAAAAAGGAAATATTCATATTGTTGTGTTAAATTGTTAGCAGAATATGTTTTCTAATCATGCAACGTCTAAAATCTCTGCAACCATTGAAATATGCAGCAACTTGCCAACTCGTCTCGTATCAAAACACGGGGCTGTGTACTCGCGGGCAGATGACGACGGAGTACGCTGATCACTGTGTCGGATTAACGTGACTTGACTGTACATAACACATGGCTAATCATTGGCAAGTAGATGCAAGCCAGCTCAAAAAAGGGCTCAATCACTTTCTCGTCACTCTCATATAGGTACAGCAATCCTTCTAGAAACTGTCCCATTCCAAGACTCCTTGAACGATAAAGTCGGCCATGTTCATGTATACAAGGGCCATAACTCTCATAAGCAACTACCATGAAAGTATGGCCACAACAGAACATGACATTTTACAAACCCTTCAATCATATGCTGCCACTGGCAGCCCTTTTATTTAAATACAGAATACAACCTAAGTCTAATTTTTAAAAATAATATTTAAAATCAAAACAATTCAATTCTTACTTGGGATTGTCTGCTTTCACAGCCTGATGGGCCCAATAATTGAAGACGCCCATGGAACCAGCAAGCAGGTCGCCTTGACCTCCACAACGCCGAGGACTTCCTTCAAGGTCACACACCAACACTGAAAGATTTAAAACAACCTCATTACTCTTTCTGGTAAAATTAAGGTTTTATTAACCAAGAGGTGAGGTAAAGGTGGAATGGGGTTGAACTTGCATCTAAGATTATTGCACTTATATATAGTCACATGCATGCACATCTTTTAACGTCTTTTGGTATGATGCGGGGATCGAACCCCAGACCTTCCGCTCTTTGGGCAGACGCTCTACCACTAGACCATGGAGGCGGTCATTTAACCAAAGCCTTTCAACAAAGCCATTTAAGTTTCAACTCAAATATGTGAGTAAGTGAGTGAGTTTGGCTTCAATTCACTTTTAGTTGGTTGGTTGGTTTGTTGTTTAACGCCGCACTCAGCAATATTCCAGCTATATGATGGCGGTCTGTAAATAATCGAGTCTGGACCAGACAATCCAGTGATTGATATCATGAGCATCAATCCACGCAATTGGGATCGATGACATGTATCAACCAAGTCAGCGAGTCTGACCACCAGATCCCGTTAGTTGCCTTTTACGACAAGCATAGTCGCCTTTTACGGCAAGAATGGGTTGCTGAAGATGTATTCCACCCCGGAATCTTCACGGGTCAATTTTAGCAGTAATTTCAGCAATATGATGATGGGTGACACAAGAAATGGGCTTCATAAACTGTGACGAAAATAATTTACCGCACATATATAGACATGACATGCCGCAGTGTGTTGCATCCAAAGGCCTTACTTCTGTATTTACCATTGTAATAAGTCAAAAACAAGCAAGTGTTAAAAGGAAACAGTGCTAAAGGTAACACTATTTGACTACTGAGCGCTTTCATTACAATATCAGGGTCGTGGCGGGCCCATACACCATATCCATGAAATTTGTTGTGCTGAGTTGTGTCCCTTAAAAATGCCATTATCCTGTGATTCTGGGTTTGAATCTTAGATTCACCTTAATCATGATCATTGGTTTGTCAGCTCCACACCCATGTTTGTTAGGTTTCAACAAAATGGAAAATGTTGACATGATATAACTGGAAAACATTAGGGTAATAAAATCCAGCACTCACTTACTGTTAAATATTTCAAAAGGTATTCCTGATTCTTAATGTTTCTATTTCTAGTTGGCCAAACAGGGCCCAATAATATAGGGACAAATGGAAAACAAATAGAAATACCTCACATCTGCTTGATATACTTGTTGAATAATGGTACAATGGGAAACTTCGGGAATCTTCCCTGACCTGTGACCTTCTATCTATCTTTGCAAATGAGCAGTAGTTTCTTATCTGTTATAAATCTTTCCCCTGAGAGGGATCTCATGGCTGAGTTCATCAGTGATACTCTACAGATTCAGCTCACTTCAAGTTTTAACATTGAAATCACCACTTGGGGAATACATAAAGACGCTAAAAAACATAATATTCTATGAAAAATTGTTCAGAGATCTAAACCTCACACTTACCACAGTGGGATGCATAGATGCATATGTTGTTTCTATTATATTTGTTAAAACCCACTTTGAAGGGGAAAACGGGGTTGGGGTGGGGGTAGGGGTGTTGGTGGTGGGGTTGGTGAAAGGGTAGGAAGGAAGGAAGGGGGTGAGTAGATGAAGGCAGAGGTGTGAGGGTGACGGGTGGGGTTTGAGTTAGGAGTAGGGTGGTGAAAGGGGGAGGTGCCAGGAGGTTAGAAGCTGAAGGTGGCAGGGGATGGGAAGGTCAAGGTGAGGTATCAGGGTTCAAGCGAGGTTGTAGGGCGAAGGTGAGTGAGTGAGTGAGTGAGTGAGTGAGTGAGTGAGTGAGTGAGTATGGTTTTACGCCACTTTTAACAATATTCCAGTAATATCATACGGGGGATACCAGAAATGGGCTTCGCACATAGTACCCATGTCAGGAATCGAACCCGGGTCTTTGGCGTGATGAGCTAACACTATAACCACTAGGCTACCCAACCGGCCCTAGTGTGGTGTTGGAAGGAGGAAGTGTCATTTAGAAAGGAGGAAGTGGGGTGATGGAAGGTGGAAGTGGGGTGATGGAAGGTGGAAGTGGGGTGATGGAAGGAGGAAGTGGGGTGATGGAAGGAGGAAGTGGGGTGATGGAAGGTGGAAGTGCTGGATGGAAGGTGGAAGTGGGGTGATGGAAGGAGGAAGTGGGGTGATGGAAGGAGTTAGTGGGGTGATGGAAGGAGGAAGTGGGGTGATGGAAGGTGGAAGTGAGGTGATGGAAGGAGGAAGTGGGGTGATGGAAGGAGGAAGTGGGGTGATGGAAGGTGGAAGTGGGGTGATGGAAGGTGGAAGTGGGGTGATGGAAGGAGGAAGTGGGGTGATGGAAGGTAGAAGTGAGGTGATGGAAGGTGGAAGTGGGGTGATGGAAGGAGGAAGTGGGGTGATGGAAGGAGGAAGTGGAGTGATGGAAGGAGGAAGTGGGGTGATGGAAGGAGGAAGTGGGGTGATGGAAGGAGGAAGTGGGGTGATGGAAGGTGGAAGTGGGGTGATGGAAGGTGGAAGTGGAGTGATGGAAGGTGGAAGTGGGGTGATGGAAGGAGGAAGTGTCATTTAGAAAGGAGGAAGTGGAGTGATGGAAGGAGGAAGTGGGGTGATGGAAGGAGGAAGTGGGGTGATGGAAGGAGGAAGTGTCATTTAGAAAGGAGGATGTGGAGTGATAGAAGGTGGAAGTGGGGTGATGGAAGGAGGAAGTGTCATTTAGAAAGGAGGAAGTGGAGTGATGGAAGGAGGAAGTGGGGTGATGGAAGGAGGAAATGGGGTGATGGAAGGAGGAAGTGGGGTGATGGAAGGAGGAAATGGGGTGATGGAAGGAGGAAGTGGGGTGATGGAAGGTGGAAGTGCTGGATGGAAGGTGGAAGTGGAGTGATGGAAGGAGGAAGTGTCATTTAGAAAGGAGGAAGTGGAGTGATGGAAGGAGGAAGTGGAGTGATGGAAGGAGGAAGTGGGGTGATGGAAGGTGGAAGTGGGGTGATGGAAGGAGGAAGTGGGGTGATGGAAGGAGGAAGTGTCATTTAGAAAGGAGGAAGTGGAGTGATGGAAGGAGGAAGTGGAGTGATGGAAGGAGGAAGTGGGGTGATGGAAGGTGGAAGTGGGGTGATGGAAGGTGGAAGTGGAATGATGGAAGGAGGAAGTGGGGTGATGGAAGGAAGAAGTGGGGTGATGGAAGGTGGAAGTGCTGGATGGAAGGTGGAAGTGGGGTGATGGAAGGAGGAAGTGGGGTGATGGAAGGAGGTAGTGGGGTGATGGAAGGAGGAAGTGGGGTGATGGAAGGTGGAAGTGGGGTGATGGAAGGTGGAAGTGGGGTGATGGAAGGAGGAAGTGGGGTGATGGAAGGAGGAAGTGGGGTGATGGAAGGAGGTAGTGGGGTGATGGAAGGAGGAAGTAGGGTGATGGAAGGAGGAAGTGTCATTTAGAAAGGAGGAAGTGGAGTGATGGAAGGAGGAAATGGGGTGATGGAAGGAGGAAGTGGGGTGATGGAAGGAGGAAGTGGGGTGATGGAAGGAGGTAGTGGGGTGATGGAAGGAGGAAATGGGGTGATGGAAGGAGGAAGTGGAGTGATGGAAGGAGGAAGTGGGGTGATGGAAGGAGGAGGAAGTGGGGTGATGGAAGGAGGAGGAAGTGGGGTGATGGAAGGAGGAAGTGGGGTGATGGAAGGAGGAAGTGGGGTGATGGAAGGAGGTAGTGGGGTGATGGAAGGAGGAAGTGGGGTGATGGAAGGAGGTAGTGGGGTGATGGAAGGAGGAAATGGGGTGATGGAAGGAGGATGTGGGGTGATGGAAGGAGGAAGTGGGGTGATGGAAGGAGGAAGTGGGGTGATGGAAGGAGGTAGTGGGGTGATGGAAGGAGGAAGTGGGGCGATGGAAGGTGGAAGTGGGGTGATGGAAGGAGGAAGTGGGGTGATGGAAGGAGGAAGTGGGGCGATGGAAGGTGGAAGTGGGGCGATGGAAGGAGGAAGTGGGGTGATGGAAGGTGGAAGTGGAGTGATGGAAGGAGGAAGTGAGGTGATGGAAGGAGGAAGTGGGGTGATGGAAGGAGGAAGTGGGGTGATGGAAGGAGGAAGTGAGGTGATGGAAGGAGGAAGTGGGGCGATGGAAGGAGGTAGTGGGGTGATGGAAGGAGGAAGTGGGGTGATGGAAGGAGTTAGTGGGGTGATGGAAGGAGGAAGTGGGGTGATGGAAGGTGGAAGTGAGGTGATGGAAGGAGGAAGTGGGGTGATGGAAGGAGGAAGTGGGGTGATGGAAGGTGGAAGTGGGGTGATGGAAGGTGGAAGTGGGGTGATGGAAGGAGGAAGTGGGGTGATGGAAGGTAGAAGTGAGGTGATGGAAGGTGGAAGTGGGGTGATGGAAGGAGGAAGTGGAGTGATGGAAGGAGGAAGTGGGGTGATGGAAGGAGGAAGTGGGGTGATGGAAGGAGGAAGTGGGGTGATGGAAGGTGGAAGTGGGGTGATGGAAGGTGGAAGTGGAGTGATGGAAGGAGGAAGTGGGGTGATGGAAGGAGGATGTGGAGTGATGGAAGGAGGATGTGGAGTGATGGAAGGTGGAAGTGGGGTGATGGAAGGAGGAAGTGTCATTTAGAAAGGAGGAAGTGGAGTGATGGAAGGAGGAAGTGGGGTGATGGAAGGAGGAAGTGGGGTGATGGAAGGAGGAAGTGTCATTTAGAAAGGAGGATGTGGAGTGATAGAAGGTGGAAGTGGGGTGATGGAAGGAGGAAGTGTCATTTAGAAAGGAGGAAGTGGAGTGATGGAAGGAGGAAGTGGGGTGATGGAAGGAGGAAATGGGGTGATGGAAGGAGGAAGTGGGGTGATGGAAGGAGGAAATGGGGTGATGGAAGGAGGAAGTGGGGTGATGGAAGGTGGAAGTGCTGGATGGAAGGTTGAAGTGGAGTGATGGAAGGAGGAAGTGTCATTTAGAAAGGAGGAAGTGGAGTGATGGAAGGAGGAAGTGGAGTGATGGAAGGAGGAAGTGGGGTGATGGAAGGTGGAAGTGGGGTGATGGAAGGAGGAAGTGGGGTGTTGGAAGGTGGAAGTGGGGTGATGGAAGGTGGAAGTGGAATGATGGAAGGAGGAAGTGGGGTGATGGAAGGAGGAAGTGGGGTGATGGAAGGTGGAAGTGCTGGATGGAAGGTGGAAGTGGGGTGATGGAAGGAGGAAGTGGGGTGATGGAAGGAGGAAGTTTGGGTGATGGAAGGAGGAAGTGGGGTGATGGAAGGAGGTAGTGGGGTGATGGAAGGAGGAAGTGGGGTGATGGAAGGAGGTAGTGGGGTGATGGAAGGAGGAAGTGGGGTGATGGAAGGAGGAAGTGGGGTGATGGAAGGAGGTAGTGGGGTGATGGAAGGAGGAAGTGGGGTGATGGAAGGAGGTAGTGGGGTGATGGAAGGAGGAAGTGGGGTGATGGAAGGAGGAAGTGGGGTGATGGAAGGAGGAAGTGTCATTTAGAAAGGAGGAAGTGGAGTGATGGAAGGAGGAAGTGGGGTGATGGAAGGAGGAAGTGGGGTGATGGAAGGTGGAAGTGGGGTGATGGAAGGTGGAAGTGAGGTGATGGAAGGAGGAAGTGGGGTGATGGAAGGAGGAAGTGGGGTGATGGAAGGAGGAAGTGTCATTTAGAAAGGAGGAAGTGGAGTGATGGAAGGAGGAAGTGGGGTGATGGAAGGAGGAAGTGGGGTGATGGAAGGTGGAAGTGGAGTGATGGAAGGAGGAAGTGGGGTGATGGGAGGTGGAAGTGGGGTGATGGAAGGAGGAAGTGGGGTGATGGAAGGAGTTAGTGGGGTGATGGAAGGAGGAAGTGGGGTGATGGAAGGTGGAAGTGAGGTGATGGAAGGAGGAAGTGGGGTGATGGGAGGTGGAAGTGGGGTGATGGGAGGAGGAAGTGGGGTGATGGAAGGAGGAAGTGGGGTGATGGAAGGTGGAAGTGAGGTGATGGAAGGAGGAAGTGGGGTGATGGGAGGTGGAAGTGAGGTGATGGAAGGAGGAAGTGGGGTGATGGGAGGTGGAAGTGGGGTGATGGAAGGAGTTAGTGGGGTGATGGGAGGTGGAAGTGAGGTGATGGAAGGAGGAAGTGGGGTGATGGAAGGAGGAAGTGGGGTGATGGAAGGAGTTAGTGGGGTGATGGAAGGAGGAAGTGGGATGATGGGAGGAGGAAGTGGGGTGATGGGAGGTGGAAGTGAGGTGATGGAAGGTGGAAGTGTGGTGATGGAAGGAGGAAGTGGGGTGATGGAAGGAGTTAGTGGGGTGATGGAAGGAGGAAGTGGGGTGATGGAAGGTGGAAGTGAGGTGATGGAAGGAGGAAGTGGGGTGATGGAAGGTGGAAGTGGGGTGATGGAAGGAGGAAGTGGGGTGATGGGAGGTGGAAGTGGGGTGATGGAAGGTGGAAGTGTGGTGATGGAAGGAGGAAGTGGAGTGATGGAAGGAGGAAGTGAGGTGATGGAAGGAGGAAGTGGGGTGATGGAAGGAGGAAGTGGGGTGATGGAAGGAGGAAGTGGGGTGATGGGAGGTGGAAGTGGGGTGATGGAAGGTGGAAGTGGGGTGATGGAAGGAGGAAGTGGGGTGATGGAAGGTGGAAGTGAGGTGATGGAAGGTGGAAGTGAGGTGATGGAAGGAGGAAGTGGGGTGATGGGAGGTGGAAGTGGGGTGATGGGAGGTGGAAGTGGGGTGATGGAAGGTGGAAGTGAGGTGATGGAAGGAGGAAGTGGGGTGATGGAAGGTGGAAGTGAGGTGATGGAAGGAGGAAGTGGGGTGATGGGAGGTGGAAGTGGAGTGATGGAAGGTGGAAGTGGGGTGATGGAAGAGGAAGTGGGGTGATGGAAGGTTTAAGTGGGGTGTCGGAAGTAGGAAGTGTGAAAGAATGAAGGATGGGAAAAGAAAGATTAAATCCCAAATTCAGCTGTTTGATAATTATCTTCTGATCTATGAAGTCTACATGAACAGACCTCAATATCATTCGACAAAATGCCCCACATTACATAACCCTGGACACTTGATAGATTATTGATGCTACAAGGCCTCTGAGGAAAAGACGAGCTTATCTACAGAAGAAACTACATGCATGTTGTAACTCTCTGTAACATTATTACTGCAAACCAGCTCAATATCTAGAAATAGCGGCCATGTTACTTCCTTATCAAAATAGGCACTTGAGACAGTTGGAAAAAAAGATATTTCTCATCTCGTACAAATCAATTCCTGCCATGACATCACAGATTTCTATGTAAATGTATGATGTAGGCTATGTCACTTTTTTTTCAACAGATATTTTGATAAAAAAAATTAACAAAAACTACTGGGTATGAAACAAAAAAATTATTTAAAATTGTTTTTGAAAGATCAACTGCTATTTTAAAACTGTAAGTTAAAAACACTTGAACCTTTTTTCACAATAGATACTTTCTCCAAAACAGACAGGTTCTTTCCGGATTCCAACATGACCTATAGTTGCTTCAGTTTTGCTTGTTAAAATACATGCTCAGAAAGGCCAGTAAATTCCTGGCTCCGAATCAACTGCAATAACTATAACATGATGTGACCATAATGGTTTAATTAAAGCTAGTTTGTTACTCTGTGATGCATGCTCTAGCTATTTTGAGGGTTACTCTCAGATGACCTAGTGTTATCAAAGGCTACATGTTCTTGGTATGTTAGTTGTGTGATGCATGTTGATAACTTCAGTCCCGCAGTAACGCTTGTTTTGACTACACCAGTGCCATGCCCTCCAGGAGATATGTAAACAACGTTTGGATTAGTGTGGTTTGATGTTTAACACCGCACTCAGCAATATTCCAGCAAAATGACAGCAGTCTGTAAATAATGGAGTCTGGACCGGAAATCCAGTGATTAATATCATGAGCATCGATCCACACAATTGGGATCGATGACATGCATCAACCATGCAAGTCAGCGAGCCTGACCACCCTATCCCATTAGTCACCTCCTATGACAAGCATAGTCACCTTTTACAACAAGCATGGGTTGCTGAAGAGACCTATTCTACCCCGGATCTTCACGAGTCTGTAAACAATGACCCATCTCAAGATATGGTGTTATCTACATGCTTCTTTCTGACATCTAAGTACAGCTAAATTGATGGTGATTCTAGTGGTGTGATAATACTGTACCATAGCCCAATACTAGGCAGTGGATCTCAATTATTCCCCAAACTTTGTTTTCATTTGTAATGAAACTCCAGTATCAGATAGTGTGTTTGTTTGTTTGTGTGTTGTTGTTAAACGCCACACTAAGCAGTATTCCAGCTATATGATGGTGGCCTGTAAATAATAGAGTCTTGACCAGACAATCCAGTGATTGAGATCATGAGCATTGATCCATGCAATTGGGATTCAATGACATGCATCAACCAAGTCAGCGAGCCTGACCAACCGATCCCGTTAGTCACCTTACAACAAGCATGTGTTTTAAGGCAAGCATGGGTTGCTGAAGACCTATTCTGACCTGAACTTCACAGGTCTTGTGTGTCTGACTAACAGCAAACTTGAAAATGGATACATCTCAAGGTTATGTTTAAACTTTACCTGTCCTGCTGTAAGTCATAAACAGACTAACCCATTATCATCCAAATTAATGTTAAAAAAGTTAGCTTACTTTTAGTTATCTTTTAGTTAGTTAAAAAGAGGTAGCTTGCACATCACTAATAACAGGACCAATAAAGAGAATGAGGCTTGCAATACCTCAAAAACAATTTTGAACAAAATGATGATATCTTTTGTCCAATTTGCCAGCCAGGGGCCCTTGGTTTAGAATCCTTGAAAAATCCCTGGCCTTACACAACTGAAGGTTCCAACCCCAATTACGGTTGCCGGATGCTGAGCCCTGTTAAGGTATTTCTGCTGCAATGCAGTCCTGTTTATCTGATATGCGGATGCTAATATTTCAATGTAGAAATATATTTTTCATCTTTTTTTTCCTGCAACAAGTTTATGAGCATGCATGGTCATGCATTCCATGTGATAAAAAGATAATAATTTTTTTCTGATAAATAGGCGTATTGAACCTCAAAGAAATCTTCTTGAAAGTTTTTTTATTAGATGTTCCTGTATTTCAATATACAGATGCTATGATTGAATGTGAATAGTCATAAAATACAGGATTTATGGCAGATATATAACAGAGGTAGAAGTTACAATAATAAGTTAAGTTATAAGAATTATATATATACATATCAATCAAAACCATGGAGTTTATTTTAATCTACACCCAAAACAGCAAGAACTGATCACAATTTAACTGTACTGTCCTCTCACAAATCCTTGACAATCAAACGTTTATGATATTTTACAGATCCCTCTGTCATATATTACACACCCGTCACATCTATTTCTGTTTTATTCACCAAAAAAAGCTGTAAATTCAAAACATTCAAACTTGTAATCAAGATAAAAAACCCTAGGACCTAGCCCCCGCCATCCATCACGAGATGTACAAGACATTCTCCAGTCTGCCAGCAGAAGGGTTAGCCTACCATTCCACAAACACTACAGCCAAGGAAACAGCATCCATGGCGCCTTTACCATTCTTTGTCCAAATTGCCAAACACTGCCCCAGTGAACAATGAAGCATGATGGGATATAGAGATCGTTTACGACCTTTGACAAATGTCAGAAGAACCAGTCAAGTCAGACAGAAAATCGAATGTACATGTTGAGCAAATTTCAGCCGGATATTGACACCGCCACTGATCTTTTGTACTCCGCTGACATATATTTTTACTCAGCTTGTCTGGAGAGCAGAGGTCGGGGAGTAATGTTTGTAAATGTCCATCTGTCTGTTAGCTATGGATGTTAAGGGACAGTCATGGACATGATGTGCAATAATGATGTGATGCCATCTGTCAGATCAAATTTTCATGGAAACCTTACAAAATAGGAGAGTGAGTGAGTGAATATTGCTATACTTGACACTGGATATCAATGAGTGAATATTCCTATACTTGACACTGGATATCCATGAGTGAATATTCCTATACTTGACACTGGATATCAATGAGTGAATATTCCTATACTTGACACTGGATATCAATGAGTGAATATTCCTATACTTGTCACTGGATATCAATGAGTGAATTTTCCTATACTTGACACTGGATATCAATGAGTGAGTGAATATTGCTATACTTGACATGGTGCTTAAATTTGTGAATATTGCTACAATTGACATGGGATTTCAATGAGTGAGTAAATATTGCTATACTTGACATGTGGTTTCAATTAGTGAGTAAATATTGCTATACTTGACACTGAACTTCAATGAGTGTGTATATATTCCAATACTTGACATGGGGTTTCAATCAGTGAGTAAATATTGCAATACTTGAAGTTGAAGAACATCCTGATTCTTTCATATTATCATGGTTAATCTGTTATGGCATGACATAGTAATATGAAAGAACCAGATGTTCTTCAACTTCTTTTGAGTAGCATATATAGCAAAATGACTTAGAGTGAGTGAGTGTGTATGGTTTTAAGCTGAAGTTAGCAATATTCTAGGAATATCACAGCAAGGAACATCAGAAATGGGCTTCATAAGGGGAGCGAACCTGGTTTTTGCCGTGAAAATCACTTGGAAAAAAGAAAACATAATTCTTTCATATAAATATAGTTAATCTGTCATGGCAGATGGGTGTCCTTTCATGTCAGATTAACTATAGAAATATGAAAGAAATGGATGCCCTTTCATGTCAGATTAACTATAGTAATATGAAAGAAACGGGTGTCCTTTCATGTCAGATTAACTATAGTAATATGAAAGAAACAGGTGTCCTTTCATGTCAGATTAACCATAGAAATATGAAAGAAATGGATGCCCTTTCATGACAGATTAACTATAGTAATATGAAAGAAATGGATGTCCTTTCATGACAGAATAACTATAGTAATATGAAAGAAATGGATGTCCTTTCATGTCAGAATAACTATAGAAATATGAAAGAAATGGATGTCCTTTCATGTCAGATTAACTATAGTAATATGAAAGAAATGGATGTCCTTTCATGTCAGAATAACTATAGTAATATGAAAGAAATGGATGTCCTTTCATGTCAGAATAACTATAGTAATATGAAAGAAATGGATGTCCTTTCATGTCAGAATAACTATAGTAATATGAAAGAAATGGATGTCCTTTCATGTCAGAATAACTATAGTAATATGAAAGAAATGGATGTCCTTTCATGTCAGAATAACTATAGTAATATGAAAGAAATGGATGTCCTTTCATGTCAGAATAACTATAGTAATATGAAAGAAATGGATGTCCTTTCATGTCAGAATAACTACAGTAATATCTAAGAATCAGGTGTCCTTTTACTTCCTTTGAGTTGTAAACATAGCAAAATCATTGTGAAAGTTTCCGGAACATGTACTGTTGACAGTAATGGTTGTAGAATGTACTGCCACACAGAATTATCCAGTGTCTCCACTGAACAGAAAACTGCCGCCAGTGAGCTTCATAAGGTCTCTTCCTCGTGGGTCAGGAGAACCCTTGAAAAACACATCATTCTTGTCTCTCCCCCCCCCCCTCCCGTCTGGAGGGTTTGCTCCTAAATGAGCTGTAACCTGGACAAAGGGGAATACACCACAAAAACTGCGAGACTCTACTACATCACGTAGGTAGACGAAGTCTGCTTTCTCTGGGCGCTATGACAGAACGAGTGCCCCAATGAAACTACAGACACTGACTCGTTAATCTGGATGTTTTTAAAATATCTATAAAAAAGGATCACATCGCAAAATATAATTTTTTCGTTCATACTTTGATGCAAGAATAATGACATGTATCAATGATTTCTGTAATGGTAAATAATGAAGACTGTTTGTGTGATCTAGCCTGGTCATCGTGTCCATGATGTCAGCTAATGCCTGACCATGATTATTAACCTTTACAGACCACTGTCATATAGCTTGAATATTGCTGAGAGCGGTATTAAACAACTAACAAACAAATTAGATGGAACTGGTTCAAATGGTCTTTTATATGTGTGCCCCGTGAATATGAGAATTGGTCTCCAGGAACCCATGCTTGTCATAAGAGGCAACTAATGGCATTGGGAGGTCAGACTTGCTCACTTGGTTGATGCATGTTATCGTATCCCAGATGCGTAGATTATTTGGTTGGTTGGTTGTTGGTTGGTTTGTTGTTTAACGCCACACTCAGCAATATTCCAGCTATATGACGGCGGTCTGTAAATAATCGAGTCTGGACCAGACAATCCAGTGATTAATATCATGTGCATCAACCCACCCAATTAGGATTGATGACCATGCATCAACCAAGTCAGCGAGCCTGACCAACCGATCCTGTTAGTCGCCTTTTACGACAAGCATAGTCGCCTTTTACAGCAAGTATGGGTTGCTGAAGACCTATGTCTGACTAACAGCAAACTTGAAAAAAACCTATTCTACCCCGGAATCTTCACGGGTCTGATGATGCGTAGATTGATGCTCATGATGTCAATCACTGGATATAACATTCTCTCACTTGCACTCTCTCCAAACAATGTCTTAATTCAACATATTCAATCCACCTAAACCTTACTGTTCTGGACAACACTTAAAAGAATGGATGGGTCCTGATTTTCAGGGTCTGATTTGGTACCAGAACAAATAACTGCAGTATATTATCTCAGTAAGTTAGGACTGTAAAACTGGCATCAGTTCGGAATAGTACAAGCAGCCACACACACTGACACATGCTTGCAAGTGCAATAATCTTGAACAAGCCCATAAACCATATTTCGCCTCCCCTCACCTATCTTGCAGACTCACAGACTTTTCCTCCACGCATCCCTTCTCAGAGCAAATCTCAGCTTAGAACCCAAAGTTTCCTTGAAGCAAAGGGACATAACTCGACACAGCAAGTTGCAGCAGACGAGGTGAGTCGGACACCTGTGTCCTCGTTATCCAGGACGAACACAGTCTCTTCTCAGACACAATTGACACATTTGGAATCTACAGATCAAAGTCCCTTGTTAGTCCTTCTTTTTCTCTTTGTAGTTCTTTTTCCAAAAGTTTTGAAAACATTTTTTGCAAAATGTATGTAAAAATTCACTAAGACCTTCGGTCCCTAAAATAGAAGTTTCCAGTCTTATACAAAATGAGCCTTCTACAGGCCAAGGCAATAATATATTTCTTTATGCTCTTCTCCTCTTTAATTGGTCGGATCTTCTTTTAGGGATATTGAAGAAACATAAC
This sequence comes from Haliotis cracherodii, assembly GCF_022045235.1. Classification (NCBI taxonomy): domain Eukaryota; kingdom Metazoa; phylum Mollusca; class Gastropoda; order Lepetellida; family Haliotidae; genus Haliotis; species Haliotis cracherodii. The sequence goes on along the minus strand of NW_027266341.1, from coordinate 21,645,347 downwards.
CCTTATAACTTGAGCTGAATTGTTATGTTGCGTGTTAAATATAAAACAACAGCCATATTAAGCCATCAAATAAAGATTGTTTAATTTTTTCCATTTGCCATATTAACATCACCTGATCCATCTAGAAGTTAATATTCTTGAAAATGACTTCTTATAGACTTTGATTTGAACTTAATGCACAGGAATATTGTGATTGGCTTATTACAAGACATCCATCTAAATGATAAAATGAAATAGCCACAGGCCACACTTTTATATTTTCTGTTTCCAGGTCATTTTACTGACAAATTGGCTTGGATAGCCTATAGAAACATGTAAATATATCTGTGTTTTATTATTGCGAGTTGTGCGAACAAGACTCAGTCGCAAAAATTAAAAACGCAAAAATAAGTATAAATAATTCATACATACTTTATTCATTGCAACACGTCATCAAATGTTGAAATCATCAACCAGAACCACAAGTTACTCAATAAGTTAAAAACACAAATGAATGCAGAATGGTCACACAATACATCACAAATGACAGTGTAAACAGACCAATTAGTGTCACTGTTACCTCACAGTAATCCTGCCTTCTTCCAACCTCGCTTGATTGCGTCAGTGTCCTTTGCAATTTTGTCCACAATTTTGTTTGCATTCAAACTCAGTCATGACACTGAGTTGAGTCAATTATCGTATTTGATAATTGGTCGCAATCCCACCCGGTAAACTTTCCGGCCTACTCAGTTTAACTAACTTTGGAGAGATGCTGTCTATTGTTTAGTAATCGAGAGGTCATTTCAACATGGCAACTTGCAAAAATATCTCGTCGCAGTATTGTCTTTGGTGTGGTATTCGCAATATTTTAACGGTGCAGTATACAGTTTACAGTATATCATTCCTAACAGTAATTTTCAGAATCAGGTTTCCAGAATAATGGGTGTCTGGATTAACAGAACTGACTTTTGCCAGAGAAAATTTAGAGCAAATTGAGGAGGATTTTGTCAAATTCAACGGGCGATGAATCATGGGTCTACCACTATGATCCTGAGTTAAAACTTCAATCTATGGAATGGCATCATTCCACTTCTCCGGCACCAAAGTGAGTGTGTAAGTGAGGTTTTACATGCTTTTAGCAATATTCCAGCAATATCATGGCGGGGGACACCAGAAATGGGCTTCACACATTGTACCCATGTGGGGAATCGAACCCAGGCCTTTGGCGTGACAAGCGAATGCTTTAACCAACAGACTACCCCACTGCCCCCGAAATTTGATGCCTCAAAGCAGCATTGAAAGGTTATTTCAGGGTGGCTTTAGAAAACTTCTTCCTGACTGGAATTGAAAAACTTCACTATCGATATGAGAAGTGTATTGAAAAGCATGGAGATTATGCTGAAAAATTATATATTAAAAACACTTTCACAATTTTTTTTTTTTGGGGGGGTGGGGGGGGCTTAGAACTTTTTGACTAGCCCTTGTAAAGCTCTGTCTGTGACTGTATTTGTAACAAGTATTTACTTGCATAAGTGGATAGTTTAAGTGCTCTTTTGATCGATGTTTATTATGAGTAGGCTTGGCTGTACCAAACATTTGATCACTTACTACTTGGTAAAAATTACCGTATTCAACGTAATAAGCGCTCTGTTCTAATAAGCGCCCATGGCAATATTTGGTAATATATTGGCTAGTGAACAATCCCAATTAGCACCCCTTCTGATAGATCAATGTACACAAGACATATTTATTCTTGCATAATACGTATGTTATATGCACCCTTAATTATGGGAAATTAAAATTTGGAAAAATATATCTGTCATATATAAACATTTCAGGCGGTCAGCACAAACCACGAAATGTACGATCTTTCAACACTGTTGTTTTTCACCAAAATAATATTCTAATAAGATTTCCCCATTTCTAATTCTGAGAGCGCCCTTGGCGCTTATTATGTTCAATACAGTATATTGAATTTCACAGAATTCAGCCATATTCTCTCTTTAAGTTTCTAATCAATCAAAATACAAAAAATACTAAATATAAAAAAATCATCACCTATTTCCTATCATGACAACTCTTTCTCATCCATAAGAAAGTTTGATATTAAAACAAAAATTTAGTCCATGTTAATTATTTAAGTTTTGAGTGTCTTTCGTCTCTGGTCGGTCAATCCATCAATGAACAAATTTTTAAAAGTGTTACCTAATTCCTGTCATAACAGCTCAGCGCCATTTTCTCATCTTTGAAACATGAGAGTCGGGTGTAGACAATCAGAAGGGGGAAACACAGTTGCTGCCAAACAGCATTATCTCACGTTCAGGAGTGAAAATGGAGTCCTGTCTCTCCCCCGATACTCATCAACAAACAAAGAGCTGTTTTCTCCTTCTGCTATCACAGATCCTGGGGCAGGGTAAACCGGTTGCAATCTACCACAATATACGACCCAGCTGGTGAAATGTACAACAAAACCAGATTGTTACCGTGATGTTCCCAGGGTACTTCATTCACAACAACAAATCTTGTTTTGTGCCCAAACAGTACCAATGGCAAAGAAAGTGATATGAGTCTAAACGTAAAAATGTTTTTCTTACTGCTTTTCTCGCAAGGCATAAGCATGCCACTTTGAGATAAGAATTGGATATTTTTCGAAACAGTATACATAAAAGACGACAGGAATAGGTTTGATATCTTGCTTTTTGAAAATCCAATATTCTTTAAGTGCCATTGAATCGGATGAACATTTGGATCAGTTGACTTCAAGCCTCAGATAAACATGATAAATGCTGTACGAGACATGTCTGAAGAGGTATGTTTATTACAATTATGTCCTTTTTCAAAAGCCACACAAATCCAAGATACTGTCTTGAATAACTTGACAGGACAAAACTTGAGAAAGCATGCTGTTGTAACCATGGCTACCAGATTTACTTATTGTATAAATCATTTGATTCGAATGGATATTTAATTATTCTAACGCCTTCAATTGAATAAGATATGAAAAAAGAACCTTTTGACACATAAACATTCAGATTTGGTTGGTTGGTTGGTTGTTTAACGCCGCACTCAGGAATATTCCAACTATAAGATGGCGGTCTGTAAATAATCGAATCTGGACCAGACAATCCAGTGATTGACATCATGAGCATCTATCCACGCAATTGGGATCGATGACATGCATCAACCAAGTCAGCAAGCCTGACCACGCGATCCCGTTAGTCGCCTTTTACGACAAGCATAGTCGCCTTTTACGGCAAGCATGGGTTGCTGAAGACCTATTCTACCCCAGAATCTTCACGGGTAAAACTTTCAGAAACATTATTATCAGGTTATAATCATAGAGGTGACATCCTCTTCCACACCAGACTGGAAAATGTGGGATGATAAGATGATAGGTAGTCTGTCATACAGACCCTGATACAAATATAGCCAATACAGCCTATGCAAGTATATAATGTTCAGCAAGTCTAGATTACTGCAGAATCTGAAAATGAAGAGAGTCTCTGGGCTTCTTTTTATTATAGTTTTATTAACAACTGGTTTTTTTCTGTAAGACATGTTCATTTCAAAGAATAGATGTAAGTCGAGATGATAGGTTATGAAATGATGAGTGAGTGTTAGTGTGAGTGAGTGAGTGAGAGACAAAGAGAGTGAGTGAGTGGGTGGATGAGTGAGTGAGTGAGAAAGAGTGAGTGAGTGGATGAGTGAGTGGATGAGTGAGTGGATGAGTGAGTGAGTGAGTGAGTGAGTGAGTGAGTGAGTGAGTGAGTGAGAAAGAGAGTGGATGAGTGAGTGAGTGAGTGAGTGAGTGAGTGAGTGAGTGAGTGAGTGGAGCGACCGACCGACCTACAGACCGCCCGACCGACACAGACCACAAGCATGGACATGGTGCTGAAGAGTTAAAGCCTAGACAACCAAGCCATCCCTTCTCCCCATATAACACTTCAACAAAGCCTAAATATCATCTACAAGAGACAAATGAGAAACAAATACGAGTAAACTTTTCCAGACTGTTACAAGTGTGCAAGGGGCAGTCTCAAATATGGAAGACATCGTCAGACCAGCAAAATGTCACTGGGCTCAGCTTGGGCAGCGTTAATCAAACCAAGATTTGTCTTGCCCAATCTCATCCTCGGAATGTGATTACTAGAGACAAAATGTTTTCTTATGTGAATTCTTGTGAGGATTAAAGGAACACCGTATGGTTTGAATTGAAAACGTCTTTCTAACTGACAGTGTGTCTGGGATGTGACCCTGCAAGTTCAGCTTCCATTCTTTGGAAACCAGGACAGAAAAGGCAACAATGTTTATAACATTTGAAAAGCTAACATGGTTTAAGGTCGAAGGACACTGAAGAAGGCGATGTTTATGCATGAAAGAGAACATGACATTAAACTGGTTCCAGTGCTGGTGTGAGATGACGCAAGTTTAGTTCTTTTAGCCAATGGTCAAGAACTTTGGTACCATATATGGTTCTGGTTATTATTGTCTTGAAGATATATAGTAAAATCTGCAATCAATATAACACGACATCGGAATATATTATTCATATTGAAATAGTAATTTAAGATACTATTTTTTCTGATCATTGCATCAAAATTCTTTTCTGTTATACTATTGGGTATGTTTTAACATAATTACTGGTAGATTGGGAAAACACATGTGTACAGCCGATTGCTGTTTCCGACTTGGTAAATCATTATGACTTGTGATGTTTAATTGCACATTCACATTTTCATTGACAAAGTTTGTCAAAGCGTTGTTCATTCAATAGGAGCGCAACAATATAGTTTTTTTACCAACAGAGTGAGTGAGTGAGTCTGGTTTAACGCCGCTTTTAACAGTATTCCAGTCATATCAAGGCATGTCTGCTTAATGTGGGAGGAAGGGCCGAAGTGATGCAGCTCTCAGACGTTAGCCACTTCGGTGAAACCCACGAGCACGGGTATGGTGCTGACAAACTAGAAACATAATCGGGGCGAACCGGGATTCGAACCCACAATCATAGGTTTCAGGCGTGCTAAGGGGCGCGACTCTGCACAGCGAATCGCGGCGCCTTAGACGACTGGGCCACCCGTGCCTCCATTACCAACAGAAAAGAGTTTGATGAAAGTGTAACCCATACATAAGCCGACCCCTTTCTACAAAATCTTTTTTCTGGTCCTCAAGATTCAGCTATCTACGGTCATATACGGTAGGTACTTATGCATAACGTCCTTATTACCAATGTGTTATTTGTTTTACGCACATGTTTATAGATTAATTATACAAACAGCTCTGTTCATGATAATTTTGGCAAGAGCATATTTACTTCACAAACTTCAGATCCATAGTCCACTGTTTGTTTTCATTCGAAACAGAGGACCAATGAGTGCTATGCTTTGTATAGTCCAATTGAGCGCACAAGGAATCGGCCACCGCCTCTCAATGAGGCAGTCAGGAGCCCAGTCTAACATGATACTAACAGCAAAAATTGGAAAAGGACATCCTTCATTTTTTTCGGAATAAAATTGGGGAAATGTTTACAAAAGAGATGTCTTAATCAATTAAAACTGTTAAAGTGAAGCATCACTTTTCTGAAAAATGAAAATGGGATCTCTCTTTTGACAAATTGCCAAATTTTAAAGATAAGGGTAAAAAAACGCAATGATGATTATTGGAACTGTAGACACGTTTGACTACAAGGATAAGACACGTTGATTACTACTTCAATAAGAAACTTGCACGTTTTGCAATAAATTCAACATGCAAGTGCCAAGATTTTGCTAATTGTGTGACTATGTCATTTAGAGGTTTCAGGAAGCTTTTGTCTCTATGATTGCAGCATGAACAAAACTTAACAATCATATTTTCTGTAGAGTCTTAAGTAAAGACAGTATGATCACATGGTGAGAAGTTTGAGTCAGTTCAAAGACCTGAGCATAATTGGTTTGTCTGTAAAACTTTTTTTAATCAGCCCTTTCACACATTGAAACCATATTGATTTAGGACAAGTGTTGAAGGAATTTCTCAGGAGTGGTCAATTATGTGAATACTTTCAATAAGTTTCTAGACAGTTTTCCTCAACTTTGATAGTTGACAATTCACATGGGCCAAACACTTGGTTTCTGCCCTATTCTCCGCCATATAGAGGGCACATGTCATCTACATGTCAAAGACCTCATCATCTACATGACAGATTGAAATGAATTTTTCTCACATATTCTCTCTTGCCTTGTCTACAGTCACATTCTAATGAAACTAGGTGTATGACGAATACAATTATATGCATGTTGTATTGACAGATACAATGAACTTATAGCTCACTCATAATTGTTGTCACCTAAAAAGGTGACTTTTTCACCAAAATATTTCAAGGTTTCAAATCAAATTTAACAATGTTTTTCAAACAATTACATACAATGAAGGTTTCACAATAGAAAAAGCCCACATTTCCAAGCCAAGTTGATAAAATAAGTGTTTTCAAATGGGATCACATTGATAATACAAACTATTCGTGTTTTCAAATGGGATCACATTGATAATACAAACTATTCGTGTTTTCAAATGGGATCACATTGATAATACAAACTATTCGTTTTTTCAAATGGGATCACATTGATAATACAAACTATTCGTGTTTTCAAATGGGATCACATTGATAATACAAACTATTCGTGTTTTCAAATGGGATCACATTGATAATACAAACTATTCGTGTTTTTAAATGGGATCACATTGATAATACAAACTATTCATGTTTTCAAATGGGATCACATTGTAGTCTTCATTATAGTCCTGCACCATGACCGTGGAATATATTTATTTTATGAAAAAATAATAATCTAGAAACGCATACAAAAGCAAGTCTAGCCTGCTCAAGCTAGCTTTATTCCACATCTGAAATCAGCATAGGGAATTTTTTTTTATTTTTAGAGTCAAGAAGGATGTGTAATATAACATTTCAGAGACTAAATGTTAGTCTATACTCATTACATCTCGATCCTGACTTTTACTGTAAGGAATCCTACATTCCAAGCCTGTAGACAGCAACAAAAACCTTTTTATAATCATAACAGGACAAAACATCAGATACAGAACCCTCCTCCCTTAACCACAGTGTGACATCCGAGAAACAGTGATCAATTGAAAGCTTAATCTTTTCACACCTCCAACCAATAATTTCCCAAACAATTCGACCACGCTTCATCAAGCCACAACCACTAGTTGCCAAAGAAGCAAAAACTGACAATCTCACTTCCATGATTTCCTGATTAAAAAAGCAAACTCCTCCAAACAATCTTGTTTTATGGTGATACAAATCTCACCAACATACATTCAAACCCTATGATTAACAGAAGATTCACGAAGGTAGTCCCCCGAACCTATACATTGATGGGGGTCCCCTTTCTTCAAAGGAGGCACCCAGGAGACCTTATTTCAATGCCCTCTGTCACATTTAAAGTAAAGCAAGACATGCTCGGCAGGAATTTTGATTAATGTTTTAGCAGATTTATCATTCTCTCGTCACAAATTCTAAAGCTTAGTCAAAGCTGTAATCAGTATAACTACAGAATGTTTAGGGATGTAAAGTGCTTTGTTGGAAAAAAAGGGACAAAACGCCCTGGTATTTAGCGTTTAGATTTCATTCCCTCTGGACTCGCGTACATGTTTTGTTCATAAATAGATCCCTTTAAGTAAGACAAATTGTTAGTAAATCTGTTCATTCCAGTTAAAATTGATTTTGCAGCTAGAGCAGTGAATGCAAGATTACATTAATTTCAAAGCAATTGGGCTAATGTTTCGGAATGCTTTGACCTTCTGAACATCTGGGAGCTTGCTCAACAAGAAAGGAAACATCGCCTTCTTACCTGTAATCTGGTGAAATATGATTTTAAGATGAATCTTAAAAGATTTAGATTGAAAAGAATCAGCCAGAAATTATTTTAAGTTTGCATTCAGATATAATCAGTTACACTGAAACTAAATGTAAGGATGATAAAATTCCATCTTGTTTTGTGGATGAACCATAAAGACAAAAATGACAAAAACTTACTTAAAAATGTTAAAGTTCCGTTATAAACTAATGAAACACAAAGTAGGATTTTAATCAAATTCAATATCAAAATTATAACTGTAATTGCTATGATTATTTTATGTTATTTGATCTGACCTATTTTTGTGTCAGGCACCTTGACTCAGTGAAAATTTGTAAAACAAGAAAGAAGATTAACCTGACCTACCTGTTGAAACCAGTAAAATTTAATCATTATATGAAGACCAAAAACTGGAGATAAGAGTGTGGACATTATATGGATAATGGTTGACTAACATCTGAGTTATTACTGTACTGTGTAGAGAATTTAGGGGAAAATGTAGGGGTCTATGCAAGATTCTAAACTTAGTGCCCCTGGCAGGGAAATTGGTAGTTCTGCGCCATGATTGTGGAATATATATACTTTGGGTATTTTGTTTCACTAAAAGCCTACGACAAAGCCTAATACAAAGTCCACATGAAAACAGCAGCAGAGTAAACGTTCTTTCAAAGAAAAAAAAAGTTATTTTTGTAAAGAAATGTTTTCATTGACTTAGTGTAAGCCAAAAGTTTTCAAAATGGGGATCTTTTTAAGTTTATATTTTCGTAAATTCAGAAAAAGTTTAACATTTAACACTTCAATTTAATAACATGAAAGTAGGCACTGAAACCCCTTCCTCTTTATTGGTCCTGTTATCAAACTCATAAAGTTAGTAATTTTTACATATGAATTTTGGAATATTTTTATTTATATTCAAATTGAGAATTGTTTATGATATTTGCTTGCCCCCACTTAAGGCTGAATATCGGCCTCTGATCAGGTCTAGATAAGTCCCTGAAGATTCTAACACTGTTATCAATCATGTGATGTAAAACATGACCACACTAGCATAAACCCCGGTAAACATAAGTAGCATAAACAAAGTAATTACAATAAACAAAGTGATGCTAATAAACAATAACCTGCACACACATAGACTTCATGTTCAACTGGAATAGATAAGGGTTATTGAAGCCAGTTATACATCGATGTATGAGTGATTATATAAACAAACACCAGGAAGGGTAATATTCCAGCAATGTCATCACATCCTGTATATTATTCAGTCTGTACAAGCTGAACCAGTGGCTGAAAGTATGAGTAGCAATCCATACTATCAGGGCACATTGACATGCAATCACACTTTGGATCAGAAGGTTCGTGCTTCGAAATCCATCACAGGACTCGGAAATGTTATGGCCGCTACACAGGGCTTAGATGTCTTCCACTTTGATGAAACCCATGAACCCAGGTATGGTGCTGACAAACCTAAAAACATATTTGGGGCAAACTGGGATTTGAACCCATGATCAGAGCTGTCTCATGTGTCTAAGGGACACAACTCTGCAAATGGAATTGTGGTGCCCAAGGGACACAACTCTGCACAGGGAATTGTGGTGCACAAGGGACACAACTCTGCACAGGGAATTGTGGCAAGCTCCTCACAGCGATAGTACGTTCCCGGAGCTCTCTATACTATCGCTGCCACCAGTCAAAACTCCCCACTGTGAATAGGTGGCCACAACCATGCTTGGAGTTGAACTCGCAACGGAATGGCCGTTATTTTTACAAACATGTGACGACTGTCGTGATGCCGAATACACTTATCGCTGCTAAATAAATTTCTTCTATTGTCAATTTGAATTTATGTTTCATTAAAACTATCGTGTTATTGATATAGTAAGAATGTAAGGGAGAAGTTGGTTGATTTTCCGTTAGTCTGCAATCTCGAACCAATCTGATTATCAAAACAACAAAGTAAATTCATCCTGGAAAACATGGTCAGTCGTAAACCTTTTCAAATTGAAATATGATGGCATTCCCAAAGACATAAACAAAAGTATAAACATTACTACATATGGTGTTGGAGGGCAAATTTCAAGATTCTTGAAATGGCCGCGCCCACACTGGTGGCAGCGATGTTACCGAGAGTGTAACGAAGGTGTCACGCGCTGGGAAGGAGCTTGGGAATTGTGGTGCACAAGGGACACAACTCTGCACCGGGAATTGTGGTGCGCAAGGGACACAACTCTGCACAGGGAATTGTGGTGCGCAAGGGACACAACTCTGCACAGGGAATTGTGGTGCCTAAGACATCCTGGCCACCTATGTCCCTAGAATCCAATGAGTTAACTGTTATGATGCAGGGGCGGTCGGGTAGCCTTGTTGTTAAAGTGTTCGCTCATCACGCCAAAGATGCGGGTTCGCTTCCCGACATAGGTACAATGTATGAAGCCCTTTTCTGGTGTCCCCTGCCGTGATATTGCTGGAATACTGCTAAAAGCGGCATAAAACCAAACTAACTCACTCACTCTTATGATGCATGGTTTTGTTTGTTTGTTGGTTAATGTCACAATACGATGGCGATCTGTAAATAATCTAGTTTGGACGAGACAATCCAGTGATTGACATCATGAGCATTGATCTATGCAATTGGGATACAATGACATGCAAGTCAGCGAGTCTGACCACCCAATCCCATTAGTCGCCTCTTACAACAAGCATAGTCACCTCTTACGGCAAGCATGGGTTGCTGAAGGCCTATTCTACCCCGCATCTCTACGGGTAGACAAGTATGGTACTGATTTAACACATGCATGTGAACTAAACAACATGAATCTTTATGGAAATAATATGCCTAAATATCTCAAGTACATACACCCCATAAAATAATTACTCAGATTTTCATCTGAATTGCCAATGTCTCTTGAATATTTGGGGATGGATATTCCAAGAATTGAGCCAATTATTTCGCTGTGACAAGTCAGTATATTAAGCAAGGGATTGTGACAATTTGCTCAGTTGACTCATGTTTTTGTGGCTATACCTCCAGTATGGTGACCTACCTTTGGTTATTGGTGATCTATAGCCCATTTTTATTGCGTATTGTTGTGAATAATTAAATTTTTATGATGATATGCTAGTTTTAAATCTACATCTGTGACAGTCTGGTGCTTTTACTGTCCTTTGTCAACAGATTTTAATGTCTATATGTATAAATGTATAACTTGATTTAGTCACTATATGGCTGAAATATTGCCGATGTGACTTTAAATTGTAACTCACTCACTCACTCACTCTACATCATATGATGTCTACCACAGAAGTGTTCTCTATTACGCAGTTCCTTTTATGTGAGGCTTAGATCTTATCAATTAACCCTTAAGTACTAAGCTGGAATATAGCCTTCCTGGAAAAGACAGCTTCGACAACCTGGATTTTACAAGATGAAACATATGAAGGAAATGTTGCAACAACTAAGTTCCAAGTGATTTATAGCAAATCAATGCCACATGTAGTAGCTTAGGCAACCACAATTAATTCATGCTTTACAGATTTCCTTACATAAGATGCCAAGATGCAGATGGCAAAAAAGATACAAGAGCATAAGGACAGAAGCTCACTTTAACTGAGTGAATATGTCACTTCCAGAAATACCCATGAAGATCCGGGTAGAACAGGTCTTCTGCAACCCATGCCTGCCGTAAAAGGCGACTATGCTTGTCGTAAGAGGCGACTAACAGGATGGTGTGGTCAGACTCGCTGACTTAGTTTGATGCATGTCATCATATCCAAATTGCACAGATCGAGGCTCATGATGTCAATCACTGGACTGTCAGGTCCAGACTCGATTATTTACAGACCGCCATTATATAGCTGGAATATTGCTGAGTGCGGCATTACACAACAAACAACAAACAAACACTTATTACACACTTAAGCAATATTCCAGCAACATTATGGCAGGGGATAACAACAATGGGCTTCACATATTGTACCCTGAATCAATCAAACCCTGAACTTTGAATTGACGACTGAACACTTTTAACAATGAGACTACCCCACCACCCCTCACCTCCTGGATCATTAAACACTACAGTGACAATGGAAACACATACAAATACAATTTTACACAAATTTTAAATCTTCTAACCTCGTTCATCCCTGATGAAAATGATGAACTGTGTTCTAACATATTATGAGTGCTTCAATCAATATTGACCTAGGATGAAAATAATTCCTACTTCAGGGATTTATCTGGACCGACTCAGTGGCAGAAATTCAACCCCAAGGGTTCAGCAAATGTCAGTAAAAATGAAAAATTTGGAATTAGAATTTCACTAATTAATGTTATTATAGTTAGAATTATAACAAAAAGCATCAAAACGTTTCCATAATCACAAGAAATCTCTACTAAAAGCAGAGTCAGTTGCACGATTCCGACTATACCATTAGTGTGTTATTATGAGTGAGTATGGTTTTACGCTGCTTTTAGCAATATTCCAGCAATATCACAGCGGGGACACCAGAAAAGGGCTTCACACATTGTACCCATGTAGGGAATCGAACCCGGGTCCTCGGCATGACGAGCGAACACTTTAACCACTAGGCTACCCGACTGCCCTGTGTTATTATGAATCACTAACAACTAATGTCATGGAGGTGAATTATTGTATGTCATATAACAGGACCAACAAGAGACTCTTATGTTCAGTGTACATTATTGCTCTCAATGCAGTGTTGAATTACAACGTGAAATTACCCCTGCATTCAAGAAAATAAGAACACTCCCACTTTTGAAAAAAACAACCTCGTCCCAATTCGGTGCCAAGGGCAGTTTGGAATCCTACTTCCTCCCTACAAAACATCAAACAGTAGTCTGTATAGCTCAGCCTGTTTCAAAGCTTTAAGTAAAGAAGACATACCGCATTTGTTGAAATACCGTCCATCCTCATTAACTTGAATTCCAGTAACCATGGTAACATATTGCAAAGCTACTCAAAGATTCTGGATGGGGCCTTGGTGGCCCAGTTGACTCAGGTGTTGCACTTTTCCCTGCAGAGTTGTATTTCTCAGGTGTGCAAGGATCCAAGGATCATGGGTTTGAATCTCAGCTCTGAGTTTGATCTTTGGTTTGTGTGCACAACAACCTCAAAGTGGTACAAACTTAAAACCTTTATAATTTGGGGCTTTGCTAAAACCTTAAGCTGAACCTCATCACTGTAAACCATAAAATGAATAGACTCTTGATGCAAAAAGGATTCTACCAAGGCCATCACTGAGTGAGTGAGTTGGGTTAACGTTGATCTGAACAGTGTGTCAGCTTCATTTTGGAGGAAAGCCCAAAGTAACATAAGTTACAGCCATTTACCATGCATATTGAGATGACAAGAATATGGGATTCGAGAGAGTGAGTATGCTTTTAGCTTTTAGCAATATTCCAGCAATATCACAGTGGGGGACACCAGAAATGAGCCTCACACATTATACCCATGTTCGGAATCGAACACTGGTGTTCTGCATAACGAGCAAACGCTTAAACCACAAGGCTACCCACTGCCCCTATCTGAGTGAGTGAGTATAGATTTATGCCACTTTTAGCAATATTCCACCAATATCATGGTGGGGGACACCAGAAATGGACTTCACATATTGTACCCATGACCGGAATCGCACCCGGGTCTTCTGCGTGACGAGCAAACGCTTTAACCACTAGGCAACCCCACCGCCCCTATCCAGGATCCATACCAAAGATACACTTAACTACTTGCACTGAAGCATTACATGATATGTTTATCACATGGAATGGTGTAAAAATAGTCCTACATTCACCAGCTCCTCCTGACCTTCAAGATATTTTCTCTCTCCATCAACAATTCAGTTACAGAAAATTAACATATAACAAACAACTATAATCTTTCATTCATGAATCTAAGAAAGATTGTTTACCAAGGAGAAAATTGTTTGAAAGATATACCCTTGTAATTGTATGGAAATTCAGATTCAAATAAACAAAGATAACATATAACCCAAAGTCCCCCTGCCCAACATCTGTTTTACAAACATGATCAACCCAACAGAAAAACGCCGATTCTTCATAGTGTACATGAATATTTAAACTTAAAACTAATCTCACAATGGCTATGATTAAACCAGGTTACACAAAATTAGATTTGAAGAAAACAACGGAAAGAAGGCTATTGTGTGACAAGGACCCAGATTTAAAAGTGAAGTTTTTTAAAACAAGGGCGCCAGGAATCTTCGTGCTGGACGATTTTTGTACATGAACAGTCATGATACAGAAGATGTGGTTCTTGATCATGCAATGTGTCCATTCATTTGTCTTACTCCAGACATTGAGATAATTAATGGGTCGCTAATTACACATATCACCTTAACACCAAGCAATAGACAACGGTGTCAACTGTAATGCTGTCATGGGTATAATTATATGATAATATCTGTTTATCTGAAGGCTTAATCAGCCTGCATAATTATTCAAAATGTTGATTGCACAGCCGGGATTATTGTTGGTATGATGATAGATTGATTTAGTTTGCACAATAAGTTTTCAAATACTTTCAGGATACTAGTATATTTATACCTGTTTCAAGATGGTGGTATACTCAAAATGTCCTCTAAAATAATTGCAGTTGGCATTCATGAAGAAATGGAAAAAAGTGTTTGTGTTAATAGTCATATATAGTCCACAGGGCCACAGATAGCCATACTATACTGACTGTACTGATTACTTTTTTTAATGTAATCAGTACAGTCAGTATAGTATGGCTATCTGTGGCCCTGTGTTATATTCTATAAGAATTTGGAAAGTTTCAAAGCTGTTCATCATTTACTAAATGACACTTTTAAGAATTAGGAACTACAGGTAGTCAGAATTTGTATTTAATTTAATTTATTTTTTAACAATGCATAGTGGCAACAGCCATCTCTAAATGATTGTGCCTCTACTTGAGTGAGTGTATGAGCTTATCCGAATGCTTCACTCACTCATACCAAGAATATAGAGTGAGTCAGTATACCAGAAGTGGGCTTGACATTTCACCCATGTGGGGATTCGAACCTGGGTTTTTGGTGTGACGAGTGAATGCTTTAACCAGTAGGCAACCCTACCACCCTCCAAGAACTTAGAAGGCTGAATGCTGATTGGCTGTTGAATTTAGAAGTCTGAATGCTGATTGGCTGATCAGAAAGTTCTCCTGATGCAACCACCTATGGAAGGGTCATCAGATGTTCAGAGAGTAAAAGATCTGATTTTAATTAACTTGGGTAAAGTATGTGAGTGAATGGTACCAAAATTTGAAAATTCCATTGTTAAAATTCATTGTGGATCAGGCCTCTGGGTACTTTACACCGAATCAACATTTACACTTTTACTATATTACCATTTGAGATGAACACTGAATACATCATTTCCAGCCTTACCGTTCTTCCCATCTGAGATGACGTCCATCTCTCCCTTCTGGACAATGGTCACATTCCCAAGTTGCTGACACAGCTGTTTCAGGCTGACTACTGGATTCTCGGGATTTGGCTTCCCTCCACACTGGGAATGAAAAAAGTAAATGAGCGTGTCTGGTTTTAAAGCTGCAAAACTTTTGAACAGTATTTCACAACATGTCAGCTAAACAAGGGAATCTCAAAATGATGCAGTATATCACACTGGTGTCGACATGGTGAATTTGGGATTCAAACCCATGATCATAGGATCCTTGCATGACAACAGGATACCCCAACCCCACCCCTTCCTCTCCGAAAAAAAAATACCAAACAAAACCCAAACATGTTTCAGTCGAAATAAAAGGGAGAATTTTTGTTAAAAAGACAATTCAATATTGGACAGGGATGATTGTGTGTATGAGTGTCAACAGTATGAATGGCTTCCTGTCAACAGTGTGAATGGTATTGTGTCAAAAGTTTTTGTTTGTTTGTTTGTAACGCTGCACTCAGAAATATTCATGCCATAAGACTGAGGTGTCTAAATAAATGAGTCTGGACCAGACAATCTGGTGATTGACATCATCACCATCGATCCATGCATTTGGGATATGATGACATGCACCTGGTCCCGTTTGTCGACTCTTACGACAAGCATAGTCGGTTACAACTGTGTAATGGCATCCTAACAACAGTGTGAATGACATCCTGTCAACAGTGGGAATGGCATCCTATCAACAGTGGGAATAGCATCCTGTCAACAGTGGGAATGGCATCCTGTCAACAGTGGGAATAGCATCCTGTCAACAGTGTTAATGGCATCCCAACAACAGTGGGAATAGCATCCTGACAACAGTGTGAATGACATCCTGTCAACAGTGGGAATAGCATCCTAACAACAGTGTGAATGGCATCCCAACAACAGTGTGAATGACATCCTGTCAACAGTGGGAATGGCATCCTAACAACAGTGTGAATGACATCCTGTCAACAGTGGGAATGGCATCCTAACAACAGTGGGAATAGCATCCTAACAACAGTGTGAATGGCATCCCAACAACAGTGGGAATAGCATCCTGACAACAGTGTGAATGACATCCTGTCAACAGTGGGATTAGCATCCTAACAACAGTGTGAATGACATCCTGTCATTACTGTGGGAATGGCATCCTAACAACAGTGTGAATGACATCCTGTCAACGGTGGGAATGGCATCCTAACAACAGTGGGAATAGCATCCTGTCAACAGTGTGAACGGCATCCTGTCAACTGTGGGAATGGCATCCTAACAACAGCGTGAATGACATCCTGTCAACAGTGTGAATGGCATCCTAACAACAGTGGGAATAGCATCCTGACAACAGTGTTAATGGCGTCCTGTCAACAGTGTGAATGGTATTGTGTCAACAGTGTGCATGGTATTGTGTCAACAGTGTGCATGGTATTGTGTCAAAAGTGTGAATGGCATCCTAACAACAGTGGGAATAGTGTGAATGGCATCCTGTCAACAGTGTGAAAAGTGTAAGTGGCATCCTGTCAACAGTGTGAAAAGTGTGAGTGGCATCCTGTCAACAGTGTGAAAAGTGTGAATGGCATCCTGTCAACAGTGTGAAAAGTGTGAGTGGCATCCTGTCAACAGTGTGAAAAGTGTGAATGGCATCCTGTCAACAGTGTGAAAAGTGTGAGTGGCATCCTGTCAACAGTGTGAAAAGTGTGAATGGCATCCTGTCAAAAGTGTGAAAAGTGTAAGTGGCATCCTGTCAACAGTGTGAAAAGTGTAAGTGGCATCCCGTCAACAATGTGAAAAGTGTGAATGACATCCTGTCCAGAGTGAATAGTGTGAATGGCATCCTGTTAACAGTGTGAAAAGTGTGAATGGCATACTGTCCTGTGTGAATAGTGTGAATGGCATCCTGTCTACAGCGTGAAATGTGTGAGTGGCATCCTGTCAACAGTGTGAATAGTGATAATGGCATCCTGTCAACAGTGTCAATGGCATCCTGTCAAAAATGTGAATGGCATCTTGTCTACAGTGTGAAAAATGTGAAAGGCATCCTGTCAACAGTGTCAAAAATGTGAATGGCATCCTGTCTAAAGTGTGAATAGTGTAGATGGCATCCTGTCAACAGTGTGAAAAGTGTGCATGGCATCCTGTAAAAATGTGAATGCCATCCTGTCTACAGTGTGCATGGCATCCTGTCATCAGTGTGAGTGGCGTCTTGTCAACAGTTTAATGTTATCGTGTCAGAAAAGGAATCTTGGGAGGTTCACCAAAAAATATGACAGACCCTGGGGGAGGGGCGTATAAAATAATACACATATTTTGAGGAGGGTACATCAGTGCATCAAAAGCCTCTGACCTGTGCCTAAGTACAAGATCATTACTTTTCTTGAAACAAAAATTCCAGCCATACTAATCCATGCAGATGATAATTGTCCAAATTCCAGTTTTATAAACAGTTCCTCACACTGGCCAACTGTTTTCAAGCTGTTTTCAAAATTTCGATTAAAATCTTTGCATTTTATAACCCTAAGATTTGTTGAAGGAAGGAACAGTAGGTGAGGGGTTTGAGGTTTAATCTCATTTTGTAACTTGAACTGGGGAATTCCTGGGAATTTCAGAAGAGCTGTAAAGAAACAGAGATTAAATCTCCCCAATAAACCTTCATTAAATCTAAACACAGATTACTTCACCCAAGAGTAGAAGGCAATGATGAATCCCAGCTATTTTAAGATAGTGTTGGATTTTTTCCTACAAAGAAGTTTAATCGGTTTAGAAAAGCGAAAATTAGAAACAATATTCTCCAAAGCCCACACACTCAGACCTTGTTTAACCAACACGTGGTGATTCCGGGTTGAATTGGTCCTAGGAACATATCATTGTTGCAAGAGTGACTTGATGGATCACATGGCCATGCTTGCCGACTTGGCTGATGGTGTACCCTTGTACAAGGAAGACGCAGATGGTTGCTCATAGCATTAATCACTGGATTGTTTTGAATTTACAAGCAACCATCATACAGCTGGAATATTGCTGAGGGGAGCAGAAAACAATAAACACACAGGTCTGACGGAGAAATGCTAAGACTACAAAAAATAATAGTCTTGGTTCTCAGGTACCGCCCATATCATCATAAAGTCTGCTGCATGTTTCGTTTTTATTTCCATTTTCCAAAAACATAAAAAATCCCAATACTTAAAAACAATGCGATCCAATAAAGCATGCAGTTACTTCCCTTTTACACTGTTTACTGCGCATCTCGTATTATGGTCATTGCGTCATTATGAGTTCGTATGCTTACATACTAGTCTAAACAAGCCCCCCAAAAAACAATGCCTGCAAGCACTATATTTTAAAAGTCATTGCCTGAGAATTTAATTTTTCTTAATCCTAATACAGAAATTAAACATTTGAAGTACAATACACAAAACACTGAAAAAGTATTATATGAAAATTGTGTTTACCACCGCAGCTAGCAATATTCCAGCAACATAACACCAGCTTGTAAATAATCAGACCAGGCAAATCAGCCACTGAAAACAAACTACGCTGAGGCAGTGGGGAATGGGAAAGAGGCAGGAACAGTCTAAGGGAGACAACCCAAGACATGCATCACTTTCCAAACAAGGCACATGCTGTATCAGTAGATAAGTACTTCATGGTATACATAATACTTAGTTTTATGAATTGTGCATGTCTTTGTTAAAAGGTGTTATCATAACATATGTGTTATCAAATCAGGTCAGATGTAAACACCTGGTATACCAATCGCAATCTTTGAAGCATTCTTAAAATCATGTCTAAGATGAGTTTGAATAGTCCACTTATTGTGTATGAAAGTAGAAAAAATGTTAGCTGTTGGACTTTAAAACTGGCTTATTTATAAACATCCAAAAGATTTTCTTTCAGCAATGGACACTGCCTATGTAGAATCTTTCAACAATGTAATGAATGTATTTCACCATAAACGTGTATCATTTGGCAAATCAGAATATTTCAGTGAAGTCATTTGGCTGTTTTACATTGGAATGAGAATGTAGATAGGGACTCCAACTCTTTCCTACTATATAAAAGTGTTTTCTCTTTACCAACATGTCGTTCATTCATTATTATACTCTCATAGTGAAACACTTGTGGTGACAGCGGTAATGCTCCCAGACAGCCATCTCTCTACATTCCCATCCACAACCTGGCTGTGTGGACAGTCCTTGGCTGCACCTGAGACCATATAATACTCTATTATATGGTCTCTGGCTACATCCTTCACCCCTCCCAAGATGGACTCGTCAAACGTCAGAAGGTTTGAATGTCTTGAGAAATTTCAAATTTCTTTTCCAAATATCTATTCATGACTGTTATTTGAAAATCATATTTATAGATTGAAATCCCTGAAATCTCTGAAATCCCTGAAATAAATGGAGTGAAAATTGAGCATAGATAGGCCTTAGAACTATTAATATTTTCAAAAGAGCAGTCCAATTGCTGTACCATTTCAGACGCTTGAAGTCAAGTTTGTCACTGCCATCTTTGGAAGAGGTCCACTATTTATAGGGGATGTAGGCCTTTAACCATGATAATTCCAAAGGAAATGTGAAATGTGCTTGTCATTCATCTGTTAATATTATGACAAACATTCACTATTCATATGAACAAGAGCAACTTTACAAGGGAATTACCACTGTATTTTGACTATCACAATTCTGTTCTGGTCATTGTATCACACAATACACAACTGAGCACTACTGCACCCCTCAGTCTCCATGATCTAATGGATACAGCATCTGCCTGGAGACCCCCTCTGTGGTCTAGTGGATAGAGCAATTGCCCGGAGACCCCCTCTGTGGTATAGTGGATAGAGCAATTGCCTGGAGACCCCCTCTGTGGTCTAGTGGATAGAGCAATTGCCCGGTGACCCCCTCTGTGGTTTAGTGGAAAGAGCATCTGCCTGGAGACCCCCTCTGTGGTCTAGTGGATACAGCATCTGCCCGGTGACCCCCTCTGTGGTTTAGTGGATAGAGCATCTGACCAGAGACCCCCTCTGTGGTCTAGTGGATACAGCATCTGACCAGAGACCCCCTCCATGGTCTAGTGGATATAGCATCTGACCAGAGACCCCCTCTGTGATCTAGTGGATATAGCATCTGACCAGAGACCCCCTCTGTGATCTAGTGGATAGAGCATCTGCCTGGAGACCCCCTCCATGGTCTAGTGGATACAGCATCTGCCTGGAAACCCCCTCTGTGATCTAATGGATAGAGCATCTGCCCGGAGACCCCCTCCATGGTCTAGTGGATACAGCATCTGACCAGAGACCCCCTCCGTGGTCTAGTGGATACAGCATCTGACCAGAGACCCCCTCCGTGGTCTAGTGGATACAGAATCTGATCAGAGACCCCCTCCGTGGTCTAGTGGATACAGAATCTGATCAGAGACCCCCTCCATAGTCTAGTGGATACAGCATCTGACCAGAGACCCCCTCCGTGGTCTAGTGGATACAGCATCTGACCAGAGACCCCCTCCATGGTCTAGTGGATACAGCATCTGACCAGAGACCCCCTCCGTGGTCTAGTGGATACAGCATCTGACCAGAGACCCCCTCCATGGTCTAGTGGATACAGCATCTGACCAGAGACCCCCTCCGTGGTCTAGTGGATACAGCATCTGACCAAAGACCCCCTCAGTGGTCTAATGGATACAGCATCTGACCAAAGACCCCCTCTGTGGTCTAGTGGATAGAGCAATTGCCTGGAGACCCCCTCTGTGGTCTAGTGGATACAGCATCTGCCTGGAGACCCCCCCCCGTGGTCTAGTGGATAATACTAGCCACTATTTGATCAATCACACATGCTCCTACCCCATCTATGATGATGGAGATGGGGACACTGAGGAGATAAAGCTCCTATGTTTTTTTTAAAATTTGAGGTTTCTGGAGAATTGATACCTATTCTTTTCAATTCGGAACCGAGCTCATTAGCCAGTCAGAATCAAGCATTCTTCAGTGTCGTGGAAGAATCCTGGGTAATTTAATAGCCTCTGGGCCTATTATCGCAACACTACAGTATACGAAATTTACAGCAGACAGTAAACTATGGTCACAACGAACTCAAAGGGACCACAAATTGTAGTAATTCGTTTTAAGCATACGTAAAGCATATACAGCTTAAGAACGTGAGACCAAATGAACAGCTTGTTATAAGTGTGTTCGTTACAAACATAGTTTACTGTACCTTCATATACTTACTATCCAGTACATAAAACAAGAAATTACTACACCCAGGTTTGTTTATATAGGGAGACTATTATAAGTTGTGGCTAAAGTTGCAGACTGCCATGACTCACCACTTTCTCATACAATCTACCAAACTCCACCTTATTAGGGGTTAGAATGGCTTTTGTGTAGTTCTTGATCACTGAAGGATTGTCTGTCACCAGGAACAGTCCATCCTGAAACAAATGGAATAGGTATTATCATTACTCGTTATAGAACCAACCTATCTGATTGGTCAGTTGCCATCTTATATAATCATGTACAAGACGGCATAGGACAGAATGTCAAACTTTTCCATGTGTGATGTACAGTAAATTCAGAATACTGTATTCGACATAAAAAGCGCCCCGCTCTAATAAGTGTCCACAGCGATGTTTGCTAATATTTTGGCAAGTGAACAATCCCAATCAGCACCCCTTCCGATTGATCAATGTACACAAGACTTATTTATTTGTGTATAATACACACTCGTGTGCTATATGCACCCTGAACTATGGGCAATTAAATTCTAGAAAAATCTATCTGTCGTGTATAATACGCACAGACTTTTCTTTTGTATCATTTCAGGCTGTCAGCATAAACCACGAAATTTACGATCTTTCAACTGGTTTTTTTCCACCAAAATTTTATTCTAATAAGAGCCTAATTTTCTAATATTGAAAGTGCCCCGGGCGCTTATTACGTCAAATACGATAGTCCATTAGCCCATTATTGATAGAACGTTGAACTGCTGACTACTTAAATTTCATCTAGTGTTTCTTTGTTTTAGATGACAACTTACACGTACATTTTTATATAAAAGGTAGTAACTCTTTTAACATTATGACCTTATCCTGTTCTGGCTACCAGACAAGCATAATCATTGTCACACATGACAGTTGCACTGAGTGAGTGAGAGAGTGGGTGAGTTGGGTTTAACATTGCTTTGAACATTATTCCAGTTAAATCAGGGCGTGTCATGATAATGTACATTGGAGGAAACGTTTACCACTGTGGTGAAACCCACAAGCACGGAGATTTCGCTGACAAATCTAGAAACACATTACATTTTTTACCACCCCAAAGACTTGGACTTACAGGGGTTTATAATACTTCCTAAATACTGAAATTGGAGACACGTTTGTCACTATGGTAACATCACAGTATCTTCTGTGTCAGAAATCTTCTATTTTCTAGTATTGTATATACCATTAGAATATAAATGAGTGTCCACCAGCCTATGTCAAAGTCTGGTTTTCACTGGACTTTGATATAGGCTGGTGGACACTTTAACCTCAGGAAGATGAAGAGACTGAACACAAAATCGGCCAATCTATGGCAGACACTATCTTTTCAATAGTAGGAGTAGGTCAACAAATGTAGACATTTTAAACCTGAGTGAGTGAGTGATTTTACGCCACTTTCCAACATTCCAGCAATATCATGTCGGGGAACACCAGAAATAGGCTTCACACATTGCACCCATTTGGGGAATAGAACCTAGGTATTTAGGGTGACAAGCAAATGCTTTAACAACAAGACGACCCCATCGCCTCTAGTGAACCTGGAAACATAACCACATAGAATAAGAGACTAACATGTTTTTCTGAGAAGGATGTGATCCATTTAACTATTTCCAATATACAAATGATGCCGCCCCTTCACGCAATATTCATGCAATACTTACAGCATCGATCACCATTGGCATGTTTCTTCCCTTCGCTGCTTCTATAATTCTCTGGAAAACAGAGTGTGTTGAACATGAATCACTCCTACAGCATCAGCGGTTAACTGGTTACCGTTTGATTAGAATTCCTATCTGGTTCAAAAATGTGCAAGCTGGTGTTGGTTATCCTATTTTAATTAGAGGTGAAACAATACAGCAAGGTCACGATACGATACGTATCAAAATAAATAGGTCATGATACGATACGTATCACAATAAATGTCATGATACGATATATATCACAATAAATAGGTCACCATACAATACGTATCACAATAAACAGGTCACGACACGATACGTATCAATAAATAGGCCACGATACATATCACAATAAATAGGTCACCATACGATACGTATCACAATAAATAGGTCACGACACACATACTTATGTCATATCGCATGGAAACTTTTGACAATAAATATTTAAGAGCAAGTTCAAAAAGAAAAGCTAGCTGTAAACAGATGTTCCTAGCGGGTATGTTTAGTAGTGAACATGAAACACTAATGGCAACACGTTTTGCGATATCTGACAGACAAAAACTCCAGGTGTCATTAAACGAGTAGTACCGATAAGTAATTTATTTCAGCAAGTGTATCATCTTGTATTGATACAGAAAAAAATGTATTGCATCGTCACACAAAAATTGTATAGTTCCACCCCTAATTTTAATATTACTAATAATCATTTGCAATTAATGAAACTATCTTTATTAATTTTGTCCAAATCTGATGTATTCACTGTAAAATAGTTAAAGGACACTGAATCCATAAATACATTTGAAGTTGTAGTATATCGTAGTGACGACTTCTAAATAAGGCACACATTTCTTATAGTCAGAATGACAGGTACTGTATCCATTCACACACATCTTTTAACACATCAGTTTGATTCAAAGTATGTCCAAACGAAACAGAAAATAATGCAATAACTTTCAGTCAGGAATTACTGTGGAACAACTTTTTCTGTTTGGTTATCTGTACATGTTTTCAATATTTTATATCATAAAAACAGTTAATCAGATACAAAACGGTTTCAGTAAGATGGGTAACTGATTTAAACACTATGACATCCCCAGAAACTAGCACTAATCCTATTGCAAAAACAAAATTCAGAAATGTTAATGTTTTTGTATAAGCGGCATAAATTTCTCAAATTCGATATAGTTACTAGAAGTGTAAATGATTTTGTTTAAATGCCAGACTTCAATTCCTATATCAACCAACTTTAAAGTTTGTAGATATAGCTTTTCTGAAGTTGTCTGAGATAAAAAAACAGTTAAACAGAAAATATTCTGGGTCAGTGGATCCATAAAGTATGTAACTGCCAAAATCTGAAACTTCACCTGAAGTCCAGCATCATTTGACTTACTGTGGTAGTTTTTAGGACAGCAGCATCCCTGCCTAGCCCTGGCCCTATGACAAGGGAGTGAAGTCTGGGTAGAACAGCTGTAACACTGGACACTGCGTTACCTTCATCTCTGTAATAGTCAGGTCAGTCGAGTGAGTGAATGAGTGACACGTGCACAGGTCTAAGATTGCTGTCGTAACTTGGTTAGACCATAAATATGGATATAGTGCTGCCTTAGCAGGGATCTTAACTGCATTTGATACCCAGTTTAGTGGATCTGTCTTTGTTAAGGGATGTATCAGTGGAGATTTGGTGAGTAATATAAAGAATTGACCAAAAATTTGTTTGTGTTTATGGAGGTATAAACTAGTGTGAGTACGGTGACCAAATTTGACTCCATAAACACAAAAACATTGCATGCTCATCGTTATTAATATTGAATGCAACAGTAAACCCTATTTCTTGTCACCTCAATCTCATTAAAATCAGATCTTAGTTATCGCTACAGCTAAACAAAGATCTGAGGATATCCCATTACGGGTCACGTCAGACTGACCGTGCGCAAACTTTGACCGACCAATGGAATGACCAACATGACCAATCAGAGGGCAGGTTTCTCGTGCTTTACGGCACTTATTTCAAATTGGAGACTACGCTTTGAAACATATTTTGACAAACTCTCGATTACAAATTTGAAACCTGAACAAAAGAACATTCTGGAATATGGATTCAGTCGTTAAACCCGTAACTATCGTTTGGAGCTAAAGTTTTCGAGGTTGCATGATTAGAAATCACTGACTGTCACTTTCATAATCTGGTAAGCGATGCTCTGATTGGTCGGATGAAAGGTAATTCTGACGTGACCCCTAATGAGATGTCCTCAGATCTTTGTTCAGTGGTAACAAGAACTGAGGTCTGATTTTAATGAGATTGTCGTCACCTCCACAGATCAGAAGATCTAAGTTCTAAAGGGAAGGGGGAAAGAGGTTGCCAATTGATAGTTCAAGCATGTTTAATCCAAGTTGTTTAAACACCATTTTGTTTATCTGCTAACATTTGTTGTACACCATGTAATATAATATGAACCAACAAGTTACACTTATCACATAGGGACAATGTGTGAGTTCATTACAATGGCTGGGTCTGTTCTGAAAATGGGCAATAGATTATTAAGCATAGTCCCCCTTTAAATACAATATGGCTGACTTCTATACTGAACTCACAAGCAAGGTAGGACTATAAGTTCTGGATTGTAAGATTTGATGGCAGTGGCAGCAGCTTGGGTGCAGAAGACGGTGGCCAGGTCTCCTCCCTAGGAGTAAAAGGTACAAGATGTTTGAGTTCCATATATTTAATACTTAGCCTATGTGACAGTGTGCAATCTGCTTCATATCTTTTGTAGATGTTTTCAGTCTTTTATGGATATTGAAGATTAGAAACCAACTGCACACTGTCATAGCAAGATTGTCATAATTACACTTTTCAAAATTTAAAACGTTTAATTAAATGCATATCTACCTTTTTTTTCTAATAAGCACTACAGTCACAAAATTAATTCCGTGTTTTCATTACTCCTAAAAACATTTGACATTTTGTGAAAATCGTTTTGACATCTTCATTTGAGTAGTGGGGAAAAAAAATATACTGGTAACACAAAGTGGTATAGTTTATCCCAGATAGTTTGAAAACTTGTACCACAAAGGTAAAAGAATAGTTTCTTCTAAAAACAGTAAGGCCTGAAAAACTAAAAACATTATTGTGGCAATGTGCCATAATTGGCATGAAGTCAAGTTCGGTTGCTTAAAATGAGAATTCAGTTGTGTTTTGAAACAGAGCTCCTCCGCACCATGAATGAATTCTCAACTTACCACTCTCAATGAGGAGATGGCAGCATAGTATGGGGCTCCTGTGTATCTGAAACAGATAGGGCCCACATTAGGGACCAGTCATTTTTTGCAGGGTGGCATGGGGTGTCAGAGGTTTTTGACGCACTAATGTACTGAAAATAATGACCCTCCCCTAATGCTTGTTATATTTTGGACGTTATAATATTTTTCATGACCCTCACTGAAAAGACAAAATGCAAAAGCACTTAATATTTTACATGTTTTGTAAAGAAGAATGTTAATTTTTTCATGACCCTGTATATTTTGTTATAACCTTCCCAAGAGGATAAAAAAAAATTAAAAACCGAGAAGTGTTTTCCTTCACTTATCAACCATCAAAACAACACTAGTAATATTTGTTTTATATTATGTATAAAAGTGAGTTACTACAGTCTAAAGAAACACTCATAAAATATACCTTGCCAGGAAAAATACGCCAAACATGGTACCTTCTCATGAACCACCTTTCTTCAGACCCATGAGGATCCGGGGTGGAATAGGTCTTCAGAAACCCATGTTTGCCGTAAAAGACGACTATGCTTGTCCGAAGAGGTAGGTGACTAAAGGGATCCGGTGGTCAGGCTCACTGACTTGGTTGAAGCATGTCATTGATCCCAATTGCATGGATCGATGCTCATGATATCAGTCACTGGATCATCTGGCCCAGACTTGATTATTTATTTTCTTCATATAGCTGGAATACTGCTGAGTGCGACGTAAAACAAACCAACCAATCTGTCTTCAACCCGTTCTGTGGTCTAATGGTTAGAGTGTCTGACTACTAACGAGGAGACTGTGGGTTCAATTCCCATCATCCATAACACAAAAGTTTCAATTCTTGTCTTCAAGTTTACAACATTAGACATTTGAAACACTAATTCCAAAATTCTTTGGCTACTCAATTCGTCATGTCAAGGAAACAGTAAAACCTCATGGTGCAACATAAGCATAGCTTACTTTAAGTGACAGGACGTCGACCATTATGAAGCTTTGTTTGTAAGCAATAGCTGATAACCCCCGAGCTCAGCTTTAATCGCCTTATTCTGCGACAGAATGTCCTGCTCCAGTGACCACACCGTGGGTGTAGGCTTACCACGTGACCAGACTGTTCCAGTGACCACACCGTGGGTGTAGGCTTATCACGTGACCAGACTGTTCCAGTGACCACACCTTGGGTGTAGGCTTATCACGTGACCAGACTGTTCCAGTGACCACACCGTGGGTGTAGGCTTATCACGTGACCAGACTGTTCCAGTGACCACACCATGGGTGTAGGCTTATCATGTGACCAGACTGTTCCAGTGACCACACCATGGGTGTAGGCTTATCACATGACCAGACTGTTCCAGTGACCACACTGTGGGTGTAGGCTTATCACGTGACCAGACTTTTCCAGTGACCACACCGTGGGTGTAGGCTTATCACATGACCAGAATTTTCCAGTGACCACACCGTGGGTGTAGGCTTATCACGTGATCAGACTGTTCCAGTGACCACACCATGGGTGTAGGCTTATCATGTGACCAGACTGTTCCAGTGACCACACCGTGGGTGTAGGCTTATCACGTGAACAAACTGTTCCAGTGACCACACCGTGGGTGTAGGCTTATCACGTGACCAGACTGTTCCAGTGACCACACCTTGGGTGTAGGCTTATCACGTGAACAGACTGTTCCAGTGACCACACCGTGGGTGTAGGCTTATCACGTGACCAGACTGTTCCAGTGACCACACCGTGGGTGTAGGCTTATCACGTGACCAGACTGTTCCAGTGACCACACCTTGGGTGTAGGCTTATCACATGACCAGACTGTTCCAGTGACCACACCGTGGGTGTAGGCTTATCACGTGAACAGACTGTTCCAGTGACAACACCGTGGGTGTAGGCTTATCACGTGAACAGACTGTTCCAGTGACCACACCGTGGGTGTAGGCTTATCACGTGACCAGACTGTTCCAGTGACCACAGCATGGGTGTAGGCTTATCACGTGACCAGACTGTCCAGTGACCACACCGTGGCTGTAGGCTTATCACATGACCAGACTGCTCCAGTGACCACACCATTGGTTGAGGCTTATCACACGACCAGATTTTCTCTTGTTTGTAAGTAATCACACTTTAAAACACAGTCACTAAAATTAGAGGAACATGTGTACACCATTGAGATTCAGCTGCAGACTGAGACCCTGCACCATCCTGCCCTGCTCAACACAAGAGCAGACTACTGATGAACAACAGTTACAATGGGAACAGGTGATCATGCTTGTGTTACCCAGATTTATTCACAGGTCACCATGATATAGATCTGCATGTACATATTACATGGGATCAATCTCATTATAACCAGATCTGAGTTCTCACTACCGCTAAACAAAGATCTGAGGGCATCCTATTGCAGGTCATGTCAGAATGGCCTTTCATCCAACCAATCAGAGCGTTGCTTACCAGATCAGGAAATTAAGTGACAGTCAGAATGTGATTTCTAACCATGCAATGTCAAAACATTAAACACGGGATTTTCCAAACAACAGTTGTGGGCTTGACGACTGAATCAATACAATCTACACTATCGATTACCCATTTTAGAATGTTCTTTTGTTCAGTTTTTAAATTCTTAAAATTAATTTGTCAAAATACATTTTGAAGCGTAGTGCTGAAAACAAGTGTTGTATTGCACGAGAAACAGGAGAAAGCTACCTTCGGATTGGCTAATGTCGACTTCTTGTCAGTCATTCCATTGGTCGACCAAAGTTTTGTAAAAGGTAGGTCTGACATGACCCTAGTCTGTCTTACAGACCCTGATACAAATATATATCAAATACAGCCCATGCAAGTCTATAGTGTTTGGCAAATCTAGATCACTGCAGTATCTGAAAATGAAGAGAGTCACTGGGCTCCTTTTTATTATATTTTTATTAAGATAACTGAACAACTGTTTTTATGTACGATATGTTCATTTCAGAGACTAGATTTTAGTCTAACATGACCCATAATTGGATGTCCTCAGATCTTTGTTTAGCAGTAGCAAGAACTAAGATCTGATTTTAATGAGATTGATATTACATATCATCACTAAACGCGACAGTACAAGCCTATTCCTTGAACTACATCCACTTACTCCCGACAGCCACCCACAACACCAACCCGGCCGGCCTGTCCCTTGTGTCGGCTGTAGGAGAGGGGAGGGATGACAGCCTTCACCATCTGTAGCAGCTCCGCTGGACTCGGGTGACTTGACATGTTATGTGCTCCAAGGTAACCTGGTACGGAATACAACAAACATGTCAGCAAGATAGATATAGACGTCACTGCACAACAAATGTGTATGATTTGCTGGTGCAATAAAGCTAAGCAACAAATATCATTAGTCAGTGTTAATTCATTTTACAATGAGGGGCAATCGGGTAGCCTAGTGGTTAAAGCCTTCGCTCGTCACGTCGAAGACCCGGGTTTGATTCCGAACATGGGTACAATGTGTGAAGCCCATTTCTGGTGTCCCCCGCAGTGATATTGCTGGAATATTGCTAAAAATGGCGTAAAACCATACTCGCTCATTTTACAATGCTGACCATTCTATTGTTTCCAAGGAACTTAGAGCTTACCTTCAAACAACAAACACGAAAAAAAATGGTTGCAAGGAGGTCAAATATTAAAACATCACTACTAACCTGTTGTTATCAAAGAAATGGCTAAGACTAAAACAGAGTTAGAACATTAGCTAACCGGCCGCTAGCTCAGGGCTAGTGAATACAAATTCCTGTGGGCTGGTACAAATTTCCCAATTTCCCCTTTGTATTAACATTAGAAGAGCATTTATCTTTACCTGGGCTTGAGTTTAGTTCTAACCCTGTTCAAGTACTCTTTTGGGTCACTGTCGGCACAAGAACTACAGAAATGTAACCCTCTCTACACACAAATTTGTAATGTGCCAAAATATATCCAACTACATGTAAGCCAAGTGAGTTTCTCGACAACCAAACTAAAGCTGTTTTTGTGCATTTCTTAAGAAGACTCGTCATACATATTGCCGCGAGTTAGGCAACCTTTGTGGTATAGAGAAAGGTTTTGTTTGCTTGGTTTTTTTGTTTCACACCGCACTCAAGAATATTCCAGCTATATGACAGAGATCTGTAAATATTCAAGTCTGGACCAGAAAATCCTGTGATGGATATCAAGAGCATCAATCCACACAAATGGGATACGATGACATGCACCAACCAAGTCAGCGAGCCTGACCACCCAATAGTCACCATATATGACAAGCATGGGTTGCTGAAGATCTATTCTACCCCAAATCTTCACGGATCTTATAGAGAAAGGTACCTGGGATATATGTGTGTGTACAGAACATGCAGAAAGGAACCTGTGACACATTTCTGTAGATCTAGTGGCCCACAGGTGACACTGACCAAAACAGACCCCATTACATGGTCAGCCAAGTGTGAGGATTCCAGACAGCTGTATAATCATCACTTCCCATTTCACACATTGATGTTTCAGCACAATGACAATGCAAAACACTAGGGCTGGGACGGGTAACTGGGGTACCGGGGTCGGGTGGTTTCTGAGTAGGACTCGAGTACCCACAGGACTACCCGGACCCGTGGCTTGTCACGTGATATATATTGTTTGATGACAACAATTATCTTAAACTCTATGGTTACAATATAAGTCACTAATACCCCATTTCTTTCTGACAATGCACCCATTCGTTCTGACTTTTACATGTTTGAATAAAGATAAAACTTCATGCATTAACTTTCAGTGTATGCATGAGCGAATCGTCTTACACGCGAATCTAAATACATTTTGCCAGGGCTACGGTCAAACTTTTCCAAATCGGACAGTTTGTACCGATCTCTAAATACCGGTATTTACAACGGGTACCCGGGTAGGGTCGGATAATAGGGTGGTGGGTACCCGGGTAGTAAATTTGGACCCGTCACAGCCCTACAAAACACACATTCATGAACGATAAAAAACAACGAATATTCACCATGTTTGTCTCTAATCTAGACCTAACTAAGCAGCTAAGTCGACTGGAAAAGATTCATTATTACATTTACACTAAGTCCTCATACATACAGGCATCATACAACACTAATACTAAATATTTAGCGTATTGTCTTGAGGTGATCTGACACTGACAGTAGTGACAGTGATCCTCGAATATTGATTATCTCACGCGTTGAGCTGAAAAAGAGAGAAGAAACAGCAGTTTTTAGCGTTTATTCTCATTGACATATGTTACCAGGACCTTTATTTACCTGATCGGAGTATCCGACCCCTTCCTGAGATGTAGGACAAGACGCCTGACAATGTAAACATTTTTGACAGCAAGAAAACAAATGCAAATGTACGAATTCACGCTGACACAAATTTCGCGCACTTGCCCACTTCCGGTTTGGGTTTTTCTAAAAGTGCTCCTGGAATTTAGTACGATTTAGAGATAGTTGGGAAAATGTGCTTCAGAAATGATATCTCTCCACTACATATCACGAGGACACTTTTTAAACCAGTTCTTTTCTCTACTAGAACAGATGAAAGATGACCCTCCCTTAATATATTCTGATTGTGTCATAGTGTAGCCGTATAGAAGATGTCTTTTCATAAAGTGAATAAAACATGCTTCGTTCGTGAGATCTTTAATGCGATGCCGTTTGTATTAGGAAATCAAAGACACCCTGAAACACATAATTACATAATAAATAACAGGTACAACATAATTATCAACGCATGGGCTTGTCAGTCATCCATTTAAACACCAGATACATTAAGATTACGTACACAGAAAGTCTTAGACAAATATAAACAATGCAATGCATACCCCGTATGAACACAAGGGGTGACTCCCCACTGCCATACTTAGGGCAACACCATACTCATCGACCAGAATGAAAAATACAAAGACTAAAACACTATTTAACATTTAAAATATTGATCACAGTAATACACACATTCTATTTACAATGTTTCGTATGTATTACATCTGAATCTGTACATTACAAACACTATTTAGAAAAGCTTTTAAAACATTCCAGAAGTAAAACAACACTTACACACATATTTCATTGAAGTGATAAAATATATTTTAGTGATAAATTATAGTTGTTTAGTATATTTTATACAGATGTCAATAATTAGACATAACCTACATTTACATTAGATTATATACATTTAGTTTACTTAATATAACACTTAAAACATACTGTACGACTTCAATACAACACAAAATAGAGATTGTAGCCATTTAACTCCCCAGATTTAAGATTGCAACTTTATTCTTTACTGGTCTGAGCAGTTCTGTCAGTTCATATGCTGAGGGAGGCACGGGTGGACCAGTCGCTGTGCAGAGTTGCGTCCCTGGGGCACGACAGAAACCTATGATTGTGGGTTCAAATATGTTTCTGGGGTTGTCAGCACCATGCCCGTGCTCATGGGTTTCACCGAAGTGGTTAACGTCTGAGACCTGGATCACTTCGGGCTTTTCTCCAACATTAAAGCTGACACGCCGCGGTATAACTGGAATACTGTTAAAAGCGGCGTTAAACCGAACTCACTCACTCACTCACTTATGTGCTGAGATAGTATGCAGGGCGATCAAAGCATGCAGCTAAACAATATAGGTGTTAGCTTGGCCATTCAGCATATATAGCTTCCGGGCATTGGCCATTTAGTAGTTACCCAGGACAGATACATTGTGTTATAGTTGACTGTACAAACTAAATGTAACTAACAACTAATTATATGTAATAAATATATGTAACAAACTGGAAAGAAATTAAAAGACGTATATACAAAAACTACATTGGCCACGATAGCATTTTATGATGCGCACGTAAAATATACTCAGCGACCTCTGTCCTATTTAATCTCGTGAACCCTATGCTGTTCACATAACCTCGCCTCGTAACAGTAAGAAGTGTAAATAAATAACTGCCGGTACATGAAAAGAATTACTACTGATACAGGTATCGTTAGTAATTGTTCACTTAGTTCACTATGCAGGCGCACTCAGGGCACAATATGAATCCATGTATCAGCGATCTTTTAAGAAACATCGTTATGCCTGAAAAAAGATTTGTCACTTGATTCATATTCTAACTTCTACAATACATATGTATTCAACAATAACGCACCTTATAACACATGAAGCCCAAATGTAAGCCATATGAAATATTTATAGCTTACAAAGTTGTGGTGCTGTAAGGGAAAACAAATCACCAAAAAGACAAAAACAATAACAATAATAAAAGGCGACAAAGCCCTTTCCATATTCATAAGAAATTAAATCTCTGCCTAAAGCACAGTAAATTGTACGATTTCGACCGTATCATGAGCCTGTGTTTATGAGTCACTATCACATAGTGATGGTACCATGGTTTGGCGAAAAAGTGAGCATATTCTGCCCAACCGGTGGCACCCACCACAAACACATGCAAAGGCAAGTCAATTTTTCATCTGAAAAAAAAACCCGTGGGAACAAGCCACAATTGGGAATAGCATGGGACACCATTTCAGTCACTGATGTGTCAAATTTGGAAATGTCCACAATATGTATACCATAAGACTTTACTGAGGCCTTGAATGTTGTAATCACACAACCTTTAAGCAATAGTCGTAAGACGCTCTTTGAAATCTTTGTGGAAAGAGCATACTCGATTGTACCTCAAAAATTGTGAAATGTAGACACAAAGGCTGGAGCTGCGTGAATATTGCTCGACTTGAAGGGAAAGGTGACTATTGGAAAGTTGAAGTCATCCCTCCTGTCATACAGACTTATTGAGCGTGATTTGTCACTCTGAATGACAGTTCCATGGGAAAAGAGATAGCGGTCGTCAAGTCCACGAGCAGTCATGACCCTGGCCTCTTCGATGTCCGTTTGTTTGGCGAGACATACTTTGTTTGTTTGTTGTTTAACGCCGCACATCAGCAATATCCAAGCTATATGACGGCGGTCTGTAAAATACTCGAGCCTGGACCAGACAATCCAGTGACTGACATCATGAGCATCGATCCACGCAATTGGGATACGATGCCATGCATCAACCAAGTCAGTAAGCCTGACCACCCGATCCCGTTAGTCGCCTCTTACGACAAGCATAGTCGCCTTTTACGGCCATCATGGGTAGCTGGAGACCTATTCTACCCCGCATCTTCACGGGTCAGATGATCAAGTTAATAGCTTTCGCAGATCTCTTTTTGACGTGTGCTGCCGCCTGAACATTCATCTGATGAACGGTAGATTTCCTTCCGACAAGACAGTAAACAATACATGTATAGCAAATGGGGAACATGGTCTTGTGGACTATAGTATGGCTACATCTAGATCCAGAACTTTAGGGTAATGCGAGACGAATACCCAATCTCATTAAATTCAGATCTTAGTTTTCGCTTCCGCTAAACAAAGATCTGAGGACATCCCATTACGGGTCACGTCAGAACGACCTTTCGCAAATTTTGACCGACCAACGAAATGACTGACAAGAAATCGACATTAGCCATTCAGAAGGCAGCTTTCTCGAGCTTTACGACACTTGTTTCAAACTGGCGACTACGCTTCGAAACATATTTTGACGTATTCTCGATTTAAAAAATTAAAATTGATAAGAAGAACATTCTGGAATCGCTTATAGATGGCCTAGATTGTATGGATATGATCATAAAACCCGTAAGTGTCATTCGGAATAACCCGTGTTAAATATTTCGTGGTTGCATGATTAGAAAACACGTTCCGACTGTCACTTTCATGATCTGGTAAGCGACGTTCTGATTGGTTGGATGAAAGGTCGCCCTGACGTGACCCGTAATGGGATGCCCTCAGATCTTTGTTTAGCGGTAGCGAGAACTAAGATCTGATTTTAATGAGATTGGACGACTACCCATGAGATCATTTCCCATTATCATGTACTATCACAACAAATCGGTCTGATCAGAAGAATCTGATAAAAATGACCTTAGACGATCACAAATGCAACCCACATAACACATTACCCGTGGAACGGTGATTCGGCACAGACTTTCGATGATATCATGTCAGATGATGCGACACACACTCTTGATTGCACGCTTCTATTATACCGTTAGTAACAGTATCGATGGAGCTATCACGTGTTTGACCCAGACATTGGAAAGTTCGTGGAAATGCATGTCACGTACGTGGCCTTGTTCCAAATGAAACAAGCCAACTGATAATCAACCTGAAAGGTGGGATGGCGACTGTGAACATTTAAAACAAGCACAAATATAGACTGCTATATATTTTTCGAAATTCAAATGATGAAGATGATTTGAAATATATTAATATACTTAGCATTACTTAAAGCATAGGTGCCGTCAAAAGAAGTGCGACTATGCAAATAAAGCAAGACAGAACTTGTGCAAAGCGTTCCATAGTGGAGCAGACATTTTTGGAAAATTTGTTAAATCAAACTTCAAAAGACATGACTGTTGTGGTATATCTCCGAAATCGTGGTTTCACTATTTTAAAAGAGTTGTTCTCCTTTGATAAGGCGTTCACTGAAGATGAAAATATGTCTGTTTAACTTCACCAACATGACAGGAGCTGTGGATCATGTGAGGAGAACACACCTTATGAAGTCAATTGCTCAATAATATACGGCTCCAATTTTAGCTTGTATCAATACAATACCGAATAACAAGTCACATGGCATTGACAGTTTTCCCACAAAGTTCTTTAAGGGAACGATTGACATCTCATTGCCATTACAGTGTGAATTATTTTATAACACCCTTAATACCGAACGGGTGATTTTCCAGATATCTGGTGTAAGGCCATTATCTCCCCTCTTCAAAGGGAGGGAACACGACATTCTGCAGATAACTATCGTGGCATTTCTTTGTTGAGTGTTAAATCTAAAATTATCACAGCGGTATTAAATGCAAGGCTTACGAAATGAGTACATGACCAAACTATTTTAACCGAATATGAAGCTGTTTTTCGTAAAAAAATATTCAAAAACAGATCAAATCATTAATTTGTATGCAATGGCAAGAAAATGCATCTCTACACGTAAAGGTAGATTTTATTGTATATTTATGAATTTCTCGAAAACATTTGATAGTGTCTGTCACATGCGATTATGGTATCGTCTGTCATTCATGATAAAACACCACATGTAGTTTGAAATACGTACAACTGAAGTCTTGTGTATAGACGACAAACGGTTTTGCGATGAATGATTGAGTATATTCCTTAAAGGGGCCTCTTGCCCATTATACAATGATACATTTGATTGTCAATGATCAGTTCGCCAGTACAGAGCGCTGACTCTTACACAAGGGGACCGATTCACAAAGCGCCCGGAAGCTACGAACAAGTGTTCAACACTCATCGGAGTGCTGAGAAGGATGCAAAAAAGGTTTCTGAGGCCGATCATAACCTACGAACAACCCGTGGATCGGGTCCCACCACATGTTACATACACAGGCAACAACCAGTCTCACATTGTTACAATGGCATAGTAATAAACGTGCTTACATTTTGAAACGTCTCGCTGGTGCATGTGAAGGCTGTATGCTTAGCCCCTTACTGTTTAATCTATATGTTAATGATATTGTTTCGGATTTAGAAAATCAAGACTGTAAAGGGATATTGATTGATGAAAATTTCCCAAATGTTGACTTTATGCTGATGATATTGCTGATACTGTATTGAATTTGCGAAACCATGTTAATATTATTGCCTCATATTGTAAAAGGCCAAATACTCATTTTTAGAACACCTGGACCATTAACAATTTATGAAAAATGGAATCTGTACGGATAACCAGTTGAAGTGGTATACATTCATAAATGTCAAGGAGTGATGTTTACGCCGCACTCAGCAATATTCCAACTATATGACGGCTGTCTGTAAGTCTGGACCAGACAATCCAGTGATTGACACCATGAGCATCGATCTACGCAATTGGGGTATGATGTATTACAATCAACCAAATCAGCGAGCCACCCGATCCATTTAGTCGCCTACGATGAGCCCAGATTACCGTGGACCTATATTCCTACCCGGGATCTCCACGGGCTGCTGACTACAAGCCCTGTAACATACATATATATATATATAGCTGTAAAGCAACCCCAAGATTAAGACACACACTATGGCTTAACATGACTTACCTATGGTATATGAAACTAGCGCTATCTACACCATGAACCGCAAAATTCAAATCGTTTCCTAAATGTATGTGACTATTATACAAACCATTTTTGTTACGAGCTGAAAACGTACGTGCTTAGAAATTGTGTTACGCATGGTAGTGCGAAAAATACGGAAGCCTCTTTCTGTCATAGAAAATACAAAATTAATGCAGCGCGCGTCCCCTCGCCATACAGCAATAGTAACGTGTGTCATCGCAACAACAAAAATCGCGTTCCCTCACTGTAATATGTCGTTCTTTCGTCAAATTATTGGGTTCTCTCGCAATAATATTCCCTCCCTTTTATTTCTTGTTCCACTGCTGCACTACAGCGTTCGCCCATTTTAATCTTGCGCTTCGTGTGGATCAAGCGCTGGAGCTGCATGACATACGAGAATGTTACCTACATCGGCACAAGACCAATAGTGTTACGGACAGTAAGTGCTACTTTGGTCATGTATTGAGGACAATGTTTTTGGTATCTATTAACGTAATCGACATACTAATGATTAAGTTATGTCCTTGTCCCATAGGTCATTGTCAATTGAACGATGTTACAGTGCAAGTATCATGGGAAGGTGCAAGTATCATGGGTGCAATTTTGCAAAACAGCAATAGATCGTAACATCGTTAATGCAAACATCATATTTAAAGTATCAAAAGCGGCGCGTAAATAAGGTTGTTCTGTACTTTAGTCCGGTCTATCAAGTTTAGTGACTGAGTGAGTATGGTTTTACGCCACTTTTAGCAATATTCCAGCAATATCATGTATGCACAGTCTGGCCTTAAAGCTGCAATAAAAATACAAATTTTGGCCAGCTCAACCAGTTTCTTTTCCGAGTACGGGAAGCAAAACACACCAACAAATGTCAACTGCTTGTAAATAGCTTTCGTCACATTCAGTCTTCAAAATATTGAAAAACATGTTCAGTTTCTATCACTGGATAGATGTACATTTCAAAAAAGAAGAAACATATTCCACAAAATGATCCAATCACAGCTGCCAGATCTCTCAGTCTACATGCATTCTGTCACTACGAAAGCTGCTGGCCGAACGACTGATTCCGATTTGGTGCAGTGGAACCTGTAGACTAGAACCGGCACTCCAGAATTGTAGATTAATTATTTCTGAAACCAGTTTGGACTTCAGATAAATATTCATAAATATCTGTATGTCATCGGTTATAAATTATAAGACGAACATAGTGACTTCTGCTGTCTGTTGTTTTAGACGCACTCCTGCTTTATGTGTCTTATCGAAACACAATTAAACGGCGATTGAAATCTGGTCGGCAGTATAGAAGCAGAATGTTGATCAACTTTCACTGTGCGTGTTACCAGAACAGCTAGCTCCCCAAGGGGTGCTCCCCAGTTCCCTATTATTACTAATTCATTAAGTGATATTCTAAAAGAAGTATTAATTATATTTTAGTTGTCTCCAACATCATGATTGTGCATTATGCCTGCAATCATTCCGTGAGGAAAGTTCTATTTTGAGAACACAATCCGAAATGTATCAGGGTGTGTGTTACAAACGTGTGCTCTGCTCTGACAACATGATCAAAATGTAATAAAGGTGGATTCTGTTCTGACAATATGATCCAAATGTAATAAATTTATGCTCTGTTCTGACAACATGATCCAAATGTAATAAAGGTGTGCTCTGTTCTGACAACATGATCCAAATGTAATAAAGGTGGGTTCTGTTCTGAGCACATGATCCAAATGTAATAAAGGTATGCTCTGTTCTGACAACATGATCCATATGTAATAAAGGTATGCTCTGTTCTGACAACATGATCCAAATGTAATAAAGGTGGGTTCTGCTCTGACAACACGATCCAAATGTAATAAAGGTATGCTCTGTTCTGACAACATGATCCAAATGTAATAAAGGTCCGCTCTGATGTGACAACACGAACCAAATTTAATAAAGGTGTGCTACGTTCTGACAACATGATCCAATTATAACAAGGTGCTCCGTTTTGAACCTTGGTTTCCATGACGGATAAGATGGTTTAATTTCGATTCAATATGCACGCATTAATCACATATTATATTTATTTCATTGTTCAGTATTCGTATATACAAAATATAAATACAACAAAGTTAATAAAACCAGATCAGACAGAGCGTGCGCTGAACCATCCTCGGTCATCTAGGGTATGTATGTCTCCATTAAAGTATGCAAACTAGCCTTCGACTCGCTACCATAGCTTCGTTTAGAGTCCGATTCGTATGATTCCTCGCTAGCAACAGCCGTCCAATCAAATTGCACTAAACTGCGAGATACTTATTGTGGAAACGTAATGATAGAAAGTGTGACGTCACTTTCCAAAAGAAGCTATCGGTTCAGTGTTCTAAAAATAGGATGGAGATTATTGGATAATCAAAGATGGTGCAGACCGACATCCCACTCAAGACAAGATGAAATAATTGTCGTAAATACGCGATTGTACATAATACGTCACCAGAACGTTTGACACTTCAATATTATTTGACTTCTTGTTCACAATCAAGCAGGTGTATCGACTGACCGCATCCTAAACAATACCAGTGTCATGTTTTTATTCATGACGTCATTCTCTGGGACCCATTCCTCAAATGGAACATGGCTTTCCATCTGTCGTAAGGTACCGTGGGTGAGTGTGTGGTTTACCGCCGCTTTAAACAATATTTCAGTTTTATCACGGCGTGTCAGCCCGAAATGATGCATGTCCTAGACGTTTCACTTTGGTGAAACCCACAAGCAAGGGTATGGTGCTGACAAACCTAGAAACATAGATTCGACCCAACCATTATATCTTCCTTGCCCGCCTAAGGGACGCAACCTAGTGCTGTGAATTGCGGTTTCTTAGAGAACACCCATGCACCAGTTACATTGCAGAGTTTACGGCAGTTGTAGCAATAAATTACAAAGACCCTTAAGGCAATGGGTATTACTCACTGTATCATAAATCTGTGTAACACCAAATCCCGCCACACATAACGGTTCGTAGGACAACGTCGACCATTTTAAAAGACAGGTTTTGTGCTTAACAGAAATTAACAAATTAACAAAAGGAAAGGAAACAATTTGAACATTCATATAATGTTCATGACTGCCAAGTTGTGTTGAGTTTTGTGCAAAAAACAACAAGTTCCAATGTGGATTCCTGTCAGTGTTGGTCGAGGTCCTTCTGTACTGTGCCGAGCCGAGCGGAGCCGAGCCGAGCCGAAAGAGAAGGGATCTATTCAGGTTTCGAGACACGTTAACGACTGGGCCATCATCTCAATTTCAGGTGATGATTCATTCCGTTTTCAATGAAATGTGTTCAAATATGGGATGAGACTTTGGTTCCATTGTTACAAAATAATTTATAGTACTAAATTTGAAGATCCGGGGTAGAATGGGTCTCCAGCAACCCACGCTTGCCGTAACAGGACACGAAGCTTGTCGTAAGAGGGTGTCTAACGGGATCCGGTGGTCAGGCTCGCTGACTTGGTTGATGCATGTCATCGTATCCCAATTGCGTAAATCGATGCTCATGATATCATCACTGGATTGCCTGGTCCAGACTCGATTATTTACAGACCGCCGCCATATAGCTGGAGTATTGCTCAGTGCGGCGTTAAACAACAAACAAACAAACTAAATTTGCGTAAATATATCACAATCTTTTCATACGAACACGCATAATATCATTAATGTCATAATATCAACATATTATCACTTCTGTCTGGAGGAAGGCCCTGACTTCTTATGTTTGTCCTTCGTGTCAACAACTTTCCCGCCTTTTCTCGACAGATCTGTGATTGCACTGAAACCAACATTCAAGATGGCGCCGCCGAGTTGTTTCGCCATCAACTTTTGTAGCTTTTTCCGAACACGGCCCACGTCAGTGTCTTCCATATCAACGTTACGTTCTCGCGACATCATGATTGTCTTCGTTAACTTCCGTCGGTGTTGCTGGTGCCCGGCTGTTAATTCCCTACAAGAACAAGATGGATACATAGTGTCTGAAGGAAGTTTCATACTGTAGTGACAAACAATGTGACAGTTCCGCGGACAAGGCAAACCGGAGACTGACATCATGAGCATCGACCGACCCCATGGGTACGGCACGAGTCACCGAAATCTAAAGTCCGACCACCAAGTCACAATTTTGGTCACGGCACATGTACATGGTGACAGACCCGTGAAGATCCGGGGTAGAATAGGTCTTCAGCAACCCATGCTTGCGGTAAAAGTCGACTATGCTTATCGTTAGAGGTGTCTAACGGGATCGGGTGGTCAGGCTCGCTGATTTGGTTGATCCATGTCATCGATCCCAATTGCGCGGATCGATGCTCATGATGTCAATCACTGGATTGTATGGCCGAGACTCGATTATTTACAGACCGCCGTCATATAGCTGGAATATTGCTGAGTGCGGCGTTAAACAACAAAGAAACAAAAAACAAAAAACATGGGGATATCCGGACCGGATATTAAACGACCATTTTCTTTAAATGTGTAATTTATGAAGGAGTGCGTGAACATTGTTTAAGATTTAGTCAGCAATATTCCAGTTATCTCAGGACAGCCTGTAAAGTAATAAAATGTGGATCAATGAAATGAACCAGTACTAACACGGTTAACTATCCACGCATTCACCTAACGACGACACAATCAATCAGGTCCACAGTGTCACTGTATCCACCAGGGTCCATTTGCACAAAGCTGTCTTAGTCCTAAGTTGATCGTAACATCGTAACACTCTGACATAGACTTACGATACTGGTAGCGCTAAGATCGCTTTATGCAATTTGGGACATGGGCCCCATTCCACAAAGCGGTCGCAGCCTTACGACAATCGTAATTAAGTATATGTTAAAATATGGGAGTTACGATCGCTTTGTGGAATGGACCACGGCTCCCTAGTTTAATATGCGTTGCTGGGCATCTTTTCTGTTTCGGAATCCCATCAGAAATGAGTACTTTATGTATGGACCTAGCTACTAAACGTTGGGTAATACCGTAAATCCCTCCTTAAACGACAGGAAGTTATTTTGTTGAGATCATTTTTGACACTTGCGGTCACGAAAATATATCTTTAACAGATAAATTTCTTTACCAATCTTCAATTCGCATTTAATTGCATTGATGTTTAAATCGTTGTGCTATCATGAAACTTTTGTTTATTGATTTTAACATTGATTTAATTCTCACACATTGGAACATTCAGTCTTTTAACTTTTATTGATGTCTTCATCAAGTGGAGACCCGGATTAGAATACCGTCTTTCCTCGATTTAACACCGGACTTCGAATATACGCCGAGGTCTCGATTAAACGCCAGACCTCGATTAAATGCGGTGTTGTTTTCATCAACGGATTTTTCACAATTTTTATATTTGCGA
Organism: Haliotis cracherodii; assembly: GCF_022045235.1. Lineage (NCBI taxonomy): Eukaryota > Metazoa > Mollusca > Gastropoda > Lepetellida > Haliotidae > Haliotis > Haliotis cracherodii. The sequence goes on along the minus strand of NW_027266341.1, from coordinate 21,602,329 downwards.
ATACACGTGGGAGGTTAAGAGTGAAAAATATATACACGAGTTTAATCAAGGAAATACGGAAGGTCCAAGGGACCCCGTTCCGCAAAGTGATCTTAGCGCTACGACGTCGTAAGTCTATGAGTTACGACCGCTTTAGCTCTAATTTCGCTTTGTGGAATTGGGCCAAGAACTCCCTTGGTTATCATAAGAGGCAGCTACAATTGATAGGGTGGTAAGGGCTTTGTTTCACAAATGGATCCCCGGCTGTCTTAAATCTAAGTTAACCAATTGTGGGATGTCTTATCCGACCCAAGTTAGGATCTTTACAGACCGTTGTTATTCACCTGGACTATTGCTAAGCATGAGTTAAAATAACAAAAGACAAACGTACCAACAGTTGATGTTGGTCAGTAATGATGTCAAACGTCTTACCCATAGTCAATCTCCCCGTCGCCATCTTGATCCAACTTCTCCACCAAGTGGTCTATGGCCTTCTCTGACAGCGGTATGTTGCACTCCTGAAAGAGGGCGATGTTGGAACCACTGCTTTAGGCCACAATATGTAATAATTGCTCACATTTTAATTCCCAAACAATCCGCCTCATATAATTATATTGTCTCAAAGTACCTACAGACCCAGCTTCTCCCTCTCTGTGTTCTCCGCCTTCTCTGCCAGATGAAACCAGTTATGGCCTGAGGAGATTCGTACGTGGTTCGAGTTGAAAGCGCTAGCCAACTAAATTTGTGTTCAATTTTACTTCATTTACTTACTGTTTGGTATAGTGGGCCTTTAGAATTGGAACTTTGGTAAAAAACTGATTTGAAATAGGTAAATTATATAAATCTTTCGTATAAAAATACGAAAGATGTCATGTGTCCTCACACACACACACGCTCAAAAGAATTGCGTGTTTAGAAGCGCAGACAGAAAAAGATATCCTGAATATATCCTGAAGAGGATTTCGTAACAGCTACAGTATGATTGATTTAATGATCTCTAAAACTCGTATCATCCTCGGAAACCAGGGTTATAATGTGTCACTACGAGTTTATGACCCACCAATAGCCCGCACTTGATCTCCTTCCGTGTTAGCGTCTTGCTGTTGTCTTTGTCCATCATACAGAAGAGGTCTGTCAGCCTCAGCCCCAGCAGCTTGCCGAACTCCATCAGGATGAGGACAGGGTTTTCGTCCACCAGGTCCATCTCGTCGTCCTCAGCCTCCATCGTCTGGTCCCACACAGCCCCATACTTCATCTGCAGGGCTCGCTGCTCCTGCATGTCTTGCAACATCGTCACGAACGGCCCCTCAACACATTGCGTCTGGAAAAGTGAGTTTGACTTACAATAAAGTTAGTTTAGCATTGGATGAAAGCTGAAAGTGAGGCAGGCCGTAAATACACACACACACACACACACACACACACACACACACACACACACACACACACACACACACACACACACACACACACACACACACACACACACACACACACACACACACGACCCACCCCATCCCACCCCTGTAAAACATGGGTGCGTGTGGCTAGTTCGTATGACAAGTTGTGAGATGTTCATCCCTGTCTCCCCGTGCATCCCTGCTAGGCTGATTTTATCAAAACAACGGGCACATGACAGCACTAAGTCTTCCCTCATTTTTTAGAGTCTTTCACTGTCTAATCACGGCTCTAATCGATGATGATGTAAAGATGTTTACCACGATGCTTTCCATGTTGCTGATGGAAAATGAATAATCTAATTGGCGCGAGTCTGGACTTCAAATCAATGACCAGGGCATACTGCCATGCCTAAGGGAGACAACTCTGCATTTCAAGATGTGGCCGTCACGTTATGTTTCAATGTGCTTGAAAAGGTGTTATTTTTTCTAGATACAAATCGAGGCACACGTGGTCGTACTAGCCACGCTCAGTGGCCATTGTTGCCACCCAATCATCAATCATTACGTTTAAGTGTGACTTCCGGTACGCTGTATGACCACCATCAAGTACTCCTGTGTGTGCTCACCCCAAGGTCCACGTAGTTCAGACCAGATGACTTTGTTTCTCTCAGTGAATTGAGGAGGAAGTAGGCGCCGCTGGATGTGATGGGGTTGTCAGACAACTGGAAAATACAATTTGAAATACAATAAGCTGTAGTAGTATCCGGAGGCGAGTGGTATAAAACCTAACGTGGGATGCATTAAACCACATATACCCCGACTGCTACTGCTACTACGAATTCATCTTGCCGACATGTTTCAATTTTCCCTTGTAAAAGAATTAAGACAAATTGAAAATTGATAGAAAACAGCTGTTCGATTGACATGAGGTAAACATGTGTTATGTAAAGAAATGTGAAGTTGTGAATAACGTGGAGCATTTTGTTTCGCGGTTGGTATGAGGCACTTATTCCCCGGCTCAGAAATCCACGTGCAGCCTCTTTTCTTCGTGGCGGGGTATAAGGGATTTATTCTGCAACTCACAAATTTATTTCCATTCCAGGAGGGATACGTAGTATTTTATTAAGATCGCGTGAACCAATCACATCTCAAGATTCTGACATGGAGGTAAGATAAAATTATTTACAGAAAACAGATGTGTTCTACCGTGGTTTTATACAGCCGGACTCCCCATGTCTGCTATGACGTTTTTAATTGACTTTTGTGGAGCTACTCCTGCATCTTTTGTGGATCTACTGATGGACATCTGTGGACCTACTCAAATCGTTCTTGGGGCCTGCTGATGCGAATCTTGTATGTCAAATGATGTAACACCTGCGTACCTATCATATATGCCCACTCACGCAACACTTGTGGAGGTATACTCACTCGTAGTTTCTGCAGTGTCTCGTTCTTCTTGAGCCCCTTCCAGAGTTCCTGAAGACACTGTTTATTGATCCTGTTGGATGACAGGTTGATGTCCTCTAGTGTCGTGTTCTTTTCCATGGCGCTAGCGAGCTCCTTACACCCGTCCAGATAGAAGCCGTTCCAGGATAAGTTCAGCACCTTCAGACCACTGTTGATCTAGAAGAACCATTGGGAGACATTCATAACAACTTTTCACATAAAACTAATAAGATATATGCAACTTATAAGGGTTGATTTTTACATTATAAGTGCATGCCATCTTCGACGCAGCTTATTTGATATTAAGGATTTTATAATTAATCCTAGAACTGATCGAAATTCTTAAATAAACACAGAAATATTTAAGAATTATGTTTACTGTTGCATAAAAAAACTACGTTCAGTAAGACTATATCACAATAACAAGCTCAGTCCTTGAGTGTATTTTTAGTATCTGACATATCCACCCTAGTTTGCTGCCGAAACATCTCTTTCTGGTAAATACGGTACTTAATGCCAAAAACATAATTCCCTTTATAACGATTATCTAATCATTAACATCGGTTTTTAGGTCATTCTCAGCGCGGCTTTTGTTGGTCTTACAGATGATAGCATTCACATTTAGTCTAGGTGTACTGTATAACTAGTCTTGAGGATAATATCGTTATCACTACCAATTTCTTGGTTGTCTCTTCTATCCGTCATTTAGAACACAAATCGAAATTATAACAAACACAAGTCTAAAATACCAATGATGTTTTGTTTAAGAAATGAAATTCATAAATCCTAAATTGTCCTCTCAATGACATTTTTGGCCTACATAAATGTAAGGCAGATCTAAAGTTTGTTTGTTTGTTTAACGCCGCAATCAGCAATATTCCAGCTATATGTCGGCGTTCTGTAAATAATCGAGTCTGGACCAGACAATCCAGTGATTGACATCATGAACATCGATCCGCACAATTTGGACATGATGACATGCATCAACCAAGTCAGCGAGCCTGACCACCCGATCCCGGTAGTCGCCTCTTACGACAAGCATAGTGACCTTTTACATTGCATGGGTTACTGAAGACCTATTCTATCCCGGATCTTCACGGGTCGCAGATCTAAGGACCAGGCGTTGCTGGCCTAACGGACACAGACGCACACCGTAACTTAAATTATTAACAGTTCATTTCAAGCACCAAACAATGCCACACTCTGATTATTTCACATCATTAGTCATAGAACAGGTATCTACTCACGCCGATGCCTTTAGCAATCGATGTGGCTCCGGACCGTCTCAGATGATTCCAGCTCAAGTCCAAGAACTCGATCGTGTCATTCCACCCTGCAAAACATTTCTAGATACTGAGAAACCGAGAAAGTTTAAACTTTCCCCAGGGCTCCGTTACACAATACAACCTTGGACTTCTCGGTGAGAATGTGCGAGTTACGTACTTTCGAGTTACGTAGTAGTCGTAACCCTAAAATCACTTTGTGAAACGGTGCCCAGGCGGAAATTCTCAGGGTCGTTTAACAAAGCAATCTTTGACCTCTGAGTTGGGACTTACGTAAGCCAGCCATAACCCTAAAATAGCTTTGTTGAAGGGTTTTACCTGACGATCTTAGAAGGTATCACACGACATATTGGGTTGATACATAAGCTTGTGTGTGTGAATATTACGAAAACAAGTAAGTGAAGTTGGACAGGCTGTTGGCGAGAAGTAGCCTCCATTGATCAATGTTAACGGATTATATACTACCGAGTCTCGTTAATATGGACAATGCTGTTTCCACTCGTTTTGATGAAGGCAACATTGTTTTACCCGTGTTTTACGTGGATAGTGATAACGGTCGGTTAAAAAAACAACCCAAAAAACCCCAAAACAAGTTATGAAAACTGTTACTAATACCTGATTACGTTTTTACTTATTTGCTATTTCTTTTCCACTTTATCGGGGCACACGTGCAAGAAGCCTTTGAATGTGGGTTCGAATTCCGGCTCGCCCCGATTATGTTTTTTGGTTTGTCAGAACCATACCTGTGCTCGTAGGTTTCACGAAAGTGAGCTTTCCTCCCACATTATGCTGACTCGCCATGATAAAAATGAAACATTGTTCAACGCGGCGTTAAGCCAAATTCACTCACTCACTCACAGACTCACTCCAATGTTTGGTGATTATACACACCCAGGGCATCGCCAATGGCGTTACCGCCGACCTCACAGAAGCAGTTGTGACTCAATTTTAATTCTTTCAGGTTCTGTGAATCCTGTAACAGAAACAGCTAAATATTAGTATGAAACATATTAATGATCTTAGCCAGAAGCACCATCGTTGGTGTATAGTCATTTGTCTACGAGTAGACGAGTAGAAGTCATCACTCATACTTGCATTAACTACAGGAAAAATAGGTATGCGCAAGAAAATTGGATTTTAGCAAAAAATAACAAACGTTATCAAAATGTTACTAGGCTGAAAACACAATTTTGATACCTGTATCTAATCATTAAATCACCATCGAATAACCATTTCATGTTTGTTTCATTTGTATAGAACGTGCGTATATTTTCATTTTATCGGCAGTTTACATGAACACTCCTCCTCCTTACTCCTTCATCAATAATTCATTAATCCGGACCTTTACTAAACCGGAAATTTTACTGAAACCAGGCCGTCCGGATTAGAGGTGTTTCACTTTGTCGTTAAACCGTACCTCAATGAGATTGGAGAACAACGCCCCGTCATATTCTTGTAGGTTGTTTCCTGGTAACAAACAACAGAACACAATTACACAAAGTCTTTGGAATTTGATATGAATATTTGAGTAGGTTGTGTGAAGATCCGTGGTGGAATAGGTCTTCAGCAACCCATGCTTGCCGCAAAAGGGGACTATGCTTGTCGTAAGAGGCGACTACCGGGAACGGGCGGTCAGGCTCGCTGACTTGGTAGATGCAGGTCATCGTATCCCAATTGCATGGCTTGATGCTCATGATGTCAATCACTGGATTGTCTGGTACAGACTCGATTATTTACAGATTGATGTAGAACAAAAGCCTGAAGTGTGGGTATGGTACTGACTTGAGTGTGTGACTATTGGTCGCACTACCATATTCCAATAATCAATATATCGATGACAAGTACAACACCACAATTAACATCGATACCCCTCTGCTATATAATTATCGAAATACACACATGAATGAAAACTAATGATTGATATTTACTTTTCCATTTTCATCATTAAACCATGGGACAATCACCTTAACCCGGACTTAATAATTCAAATGTTAGTTAGATACCACTTGCAATAAGCGATGACGGAAACTTGTTTTAACCTTTAGTTGACAATTTATTTGCTTTAAAACAATCGAGATTCGAACCCACGAACTCCGTCACGAAGACTAAGGATTGTAGTCTTCAGCCATGACAACACATATATATTGTGAGGATTTAAAATTAAATTATTTATTACCTCATGCCTAATATTTAATCCGTTTATGAATCGGGATATTTCTGTTTTATGGGGATATTTGGTTTCTTGTTTAATGAAAGTAAAACTAGAAACAAGAGCTATAAAATCTTCGGTTGAGCGGGGCTATGGCTTGTGGAACGTGACGCCTATACATAACATACACCTTGTTTGAAGAGCACTTTCATAACTTTGTTTTCAGAGGTTCTCATACATTCGCAACACACCAGGAAAAAGGAACAACTGTATCTCGGATGGTTCTTATACACGTGCATATTGATATTAATTCATATTGGAAACAGGCACAGCTTAGAGTCGATGCTCTGTCAGGGGACGTAACTCTGCACAGGAAATAAAGGAGCTTTCAACCATACCATGTTGTTTGAAATAAGATAAACATGTGAGTTATAAATGACCGATAGGTAAATGTTCTATTTTGTCTTCTAATTTATGAGGTAGCATGGTCTGACAGTTAACAGGTATATCTTACAGATTTATGTCCGCGTTACGTTAATGAACATCAAAGGTAACACGTTTAAATCAGTTCCATGTGTTAAGGAAACAATACAGATACATGCGGGTTACAACGGCTATGTATTATTGATAGACAAGTCGATTGGCATGCTTAGAGTGAAGACACTATGCTTTAAAATTCTAATTCTTTTAGTTACAGTTGATGAACATAAAAACATTTTAGCCCCAAACCACCAAAAACTTCGATACCAATTATTTTCTATCGTCTTATCACATTTCAATGGAAATAGTTAATTTTATCTAAACAAATGTCCCGGAAATCCGGCCCGATCTACGCACTATACATTATGGATGTGAATGGAACCTATACCTGTAATGAACTATACCTTGATTGTGCGTGTGTCTGTCACATGTAATCGCCATCAACAGGTTTCATCTACCTGTAATTAACCTGGGGACGCGAACGCCAATGCAAAACAATCTACACAAAAATACACTTTGGATATTTTATTCATAGAATTCACACCCTCTCTATTATCCGAATAGAATACCAATGAACCAGATTGTCATGAGAAAGATGGACGTTGAATGTTAAGGTAATATTTATGTTCAGAGAGACATGGCCCAGTCATCTCAGGCGCCGTGATTGTGATTGTGGGTTCGAATTATGTTTCTAGGTTTGTCAACACCATACCCGTGCTCGTGGGTTTCACCGAAGTGGTAAACGTCTGAAACCTGCATCACTTCGGGCTTTCCTCCTACTTTTCAACGCCGCGATGTAACTGGAATACTGTTAAAAACGGCGTTAAACCTAACTCACTCACTCATTCAGAGACAGCATTAATTGATCTCGGTTGAACTAACAATGCGAAAACATGGTATTTACAGCAACCCATGTCTAAATATCGTGACTTCTCGTTTCTTCTGGTTAACTCCAAATAATCTCCGTCACTCGATCTCTACTTTTCTTAATTTGTCCGATAGGGGCGTCATTGTTGGCAACAGTGACTGACGCAGATCCGGATCCGGATTAATTCTCGTCACACTGGTGTAGTGAAATAAGATCCTGTGGCCATTTGTATCTTCAATCTTTCCATGTTGTTATAAAACCGGTTCCGCTCCCAGCAAACCTAGCGCTTTTAGTCAACGGATGGCAGCCCAAATATATGGTACAAATCTGTATCAAAACCAATTATGTGCGCATGCGTAGCGTCCTTAATTACGACTGTAGTGAGTGAGTGAGTGTGTGACTTGGGTGAACGCCGCTTTTAACAGTACTCCAGTTATATCACGGTGTATATCGCGGGTAGGAAGCCAAAGTCCGAAGTCAAGATGTTTACCACTTTGGTGAAAGCCACTAGCACGCATGTGGTGCCAACAAACCTAGAGAGTGAGTATGGTTTTACGCCGCTTTTAGCAAAATTCCAGCAATATCACGGCGGGGGACACCAGATATAGGCTTCACACATTGTACCCATGTAGGGAATCGAACCTGGGTCTTTGGCGTGACGAGCGAAAGCTTTAACCACTAGGCTACCCGACCGTCAACAAACCTAGAAATGGCAAGAGCAATTTTACTTCGAACACTAAATTCAGTAGTCCGCTGTTTGCCACGTTCGGTACCGAGGACCAATGAAAGCCATGTTTAGTGTGGTCTAACCACAGCCTACGAGAAATCGGCCACCTCCTGTCTACTAATGTAGGGAGGCAGGAACCCAGTGAAGGTTGTATTGTTGTACGAACTAAATGTCTCCTGACCTGCGACTGGCGGGGCCATGGTAAGATACGGGCGACTGATATGGGCGAGTGGTAATCCATACCTGACAGGTCCAGTTTGGTGACGTTGTCCAGATCGTGTATGACCTTCACAATGGCCTTTACGCCTTCCGTCCTCAGGTCGTTGTGGGCCAGACTCTACAAGTAGGAGTGAGTGAGGTAGGTTTAACGCAACTGAATTTCAGTTAGTGAGTGAGTATGGTTTGACGCCGTTTTTGCAATATCCCAGCCAGGAATATCACGGGGGGGGGGGGGGGCATAAGAAATGGGTTTTACACACTGAACCTATGTGGGGAATCGAACCCGGTGTGACGAGCGAACGTTTTAATCACAACGCTATCCCAACGCCTAGTTAAATCACAGCGTCCAAACTGGAATATATTATAGACGTTCACCAATATGGTGAAAAGAAGTGGTATATGAACGAAAAACAGTGGATCATAATCGGGAAGAATCTTGGATTCGAACCCTCGACCAGCGGATCCTGGCACAGTTACAGAAGCAACTCTGTGTAGTGAATTGTGCGCTGGCCAATCCTGACCCCTTTCCAATAATGAACACATCGCAAAAAAGTGTACTCATTGGCGTAAGGCGTTCCCTTGAGAAATGATTGCTCATGATGTTGTATCTATTATTTATGAGGCACGCCAAATGGGTATATTCTTCATTAAAATTGAAGGATATATACGTTGAACATGCGTTCTTTTTGTTATTTCATATTTAAAAAGAAAAGGAATGAAACATCTTGAATGCTATGAGAATAGCCCATTGTCAATGATGCCAAAACGTATTCATTGTTAGTCGGAATCTCTTCTGGAGATTACCTGAATGAACTAAGTTGGTGGTGAGTTGAGAATGAGGCTGCAAACATCGCGTCTAGCTACCAAATTACAGTTACAGTTTGTATCAAGGTTCTCGAAAGACAAAGAGAGGTTGAGAACAAGATGCATGGAAACATCTGGAGTCGTACATCTATTTTTATGATGTATTTGTACTTTAAAACACACATAAAAACGACCCCTTAAAGACTCTACATTTTCGAACCCCCAAATCGCATGATAACTACAATTTCCGGAAAAATATTCCTGAATTTGTCAAAGTCTGAATGGACATTGCTCCTTGAGGAAATAATGTTAACTCAGTTATTTCACAAATCATGTCCTCGTCACGATATGGCTGAAATATTGCCGATGTGACGTAAAGCATTAACTCACTCACTCACAAATCATGTCAGAAAGCGGACTTATTGCCGACTGAACACAAACATCGATGTGGCGGCTACTGACCAGTTCTGTGATGAAGCTGTTCTCTGTCAGCATCTCGGCGATATAGCCCGCCCCCTTCACTCCGACTGCGTTGTCTTCGAGGTCAAGGTTCAGGACGGTTGAATTCTCCTTCAGAACACAAACATGACATGCGTCAAAATAAACAGCTCTGCTGATTCAGTTGTGTTACTTGTGGTTGGTTGCCGTAAAAGGCGACTATGCTTGTCGTAAGATCTGACTAACGGGATCGGGAGGTCAGGCTCGCTTACTTGGTTGAAGCATGTCATCGATCCCAATTGCGTGGAGCGATGCTCCTGATATCAATCACTGGATTGCCTGGTTCAGACTCGATTATTTACAGACCGCCGTCATATAGCTGGAATATTGCTGAGTGCGGCGTAAAACAACAGACCAATCAACCCACTTGTATTTGGGTATAAACGCCATTGAACAATACTTGACATGTGTACAAGCGAACGAACAAAGAAAATGGAAACGATTAAAAAACACACAAAAAATTACTGAAATAGTGGCATTTACACCACCGAGTGCCCCTCTCTACGGCTGCCACATCCAATAGTGAGTAAATGAGTTTTTACGCCGCCTTGATCAATAGTTAAGCCATATCAGGCATAGGACCCAAAACATGGGATTCACATATTCTGTTATTGTTGGGAATCGAACCAGGTCCTCAGTGTGATATTCGCCAACGTTGTTACCACTGGGCTACCCGATATCTTCTTTGGGCCAGCTATATATTCAGAATCATTTACAGATTGTTTTCCACAAACACATGTTCATCTAACAGAGCATATCTTGGTACGCTCCAGTCGATTTTTAAAAAATGTACCGAGTAAGATATGCCATACAGACAGACAGATTTATTTCGTATATGTGGCCATGAACCCAAACAGTACAATGATATTCTGTTGGAGGACAATTCGTCGTAAGATATGTTATCTATTATAATTCTACCTGGCTACAACGTTGGAGTCAAGGTCACTTACAACGAGTGATATCGCGCATGCCTTTGCTCCTTCCGGTCCCAGCAGGTGGTGCTTGAGGTCCATCTTCTCCTCCGCTAGGTGGCGGAACACGTAGTTGGTTGGGGTGATCCTCATCGCTTTGCACGTGCGCAGGTACATTTTCTGACTGTGCGTTCCTTCGATACTCTGGGGTCGGCGTGGCGAGTCGGCCTCGTCATCTGAAGGCGTGGTAAGGATATGAATAGGTGGCTTCAAACAAGTTTGCTAACAGGCTGACAAACTCCAAAAGGTTTACCAGCTTGTGTTTTCACAAGATAAATACGCGGTGTCGTTACTCTTCTCTTCTCTCATGTGAAATCTACGCAATATCTGATTGTTAATGACCAACATACCTTTGACAATCATTTACTGAACAAAAATCGAGTTCGAAAGACCCGTGAATATCAGGGATAGAATAGGTCTTCAGCAACCAATGCTTGTCGTAAAAGGCGACTATGCTTGTCGCAAGAGGCGACTAACGGGATCGGGTGGTCAGGCTCGCTGACTTGGTTGATGCATGTCATCGTATCCCAATTGCATGGATCGATACTCATGATGTCAATACAGGATTGTCTGCTTTAGACTCGATTATTTACAGGCCGCCGTCATATAGCTGCAATATTTGTAAGTGTGGCGTTAAATAACAAACCAAGAAAGAAACAAACAAACAAATCATACTTTACAAAATATTTTCGCAATGTTCACACACAAAACACATATTTGTAAACATATGGTTTGTAAAGATAGCCGTGTGAAGCTACCGAAGGAAGTTTTACACATCTTCCCGAGGCAAGTGTGTTAACTGACTTTAAAAGTCCAGTTTCCACCCTTGCCGAACTAGGCTGGAATTCCTGGGTTCGATCGTAGCGCCACCAGTGGCTATTATGAGTCATGTCCTTTCTGTGCCTCTCCTATTGACCAGTCAGATACAACCTCTCGTATCACTTGCATTTGCTTTAAACAAAACGGTGGCGCCCAGTCAAGACGATCTGATTGATAATCAAGATCTATATTGTGATAAAACGAGTCTTACATCGCGAAGTGCATCAAATCACGTGAGCACCTTGATAAAAAACATGAAAAGATTTAGACAATATCTGTTGACAACGAGTTAGCGGTGCACATGCTTTGCAAATCCAAGAGTCGACCAAAATCTGCATGACACTTTAGGAACCGGATTTCGATTTCGGTGCGCAATTTGATTGGACTATGCATAGACTCGTTAGTCCAGCCAATATCTAACTCCATAAGACTAGCCTAGTTCGGCAAGGGTGGAAACTGGACTTTTATAGTCAGTTAACTTACTTGCCTCGGGAAGATGGTTTTACACAACAGACGTCAATATTCCATCCATAACACGCGGACCTGTAAAAGTCGAGTCACACCAGCTGATGAGCAATGGTCTAGTCAGAGCACGATGACATACAATCTGACAGATGACATACGATCTGACATGTCACACAATGTAATCATTCGACCCTCAGTACATAAGCCAAACGTAAGCTAGTGGTGTAATTGGTGAGTGAGTTGGATTTTACGCCGGTGTTAACAATATTCAAGAAGTCGTACAGCAGAGAACACCCATATGTACCCATTTGGGAATCGAACCCGGACGCTTTAACAATTAGACTACTCCACCACCCCTACTTATGAAGATCCGGGTAGAGAAAAGGTCTTCAGCAACCCATGGTTGCCGTAAGAGGCGACTAACGAGATCGGGTGGTCAGGGTCGCTGACTTGGTTGAAGCATGTATTCGTATCCCAATTGCGTAGATCGATGCTCATGATGTCACTCACTGGACTGTCTGGTCCAGACTCGATTATTTACAGACCGCCGAAATATCTGAAATATTGCTGAGGGTGGCGTTAAACAACAATTAAACAACCAAACAATATTTCGTGGAGACTCCTGATGAATCATGATCGTATTTGTATGACGGATTTGCTGTGGGGAAGCTCTCAGTCCGGGCTGGAATATGTGACTGATGAGACAGACATACGAGGCTAATTGTGAGTAAGAGCTGACAAAAACCGGAAGTTGGTCGGTTACAGGTTTTTTTCTGAATGGTTGTGTGACATCTTACACTGATGACGTGCGTCGATGCCCACAGGAACTTACAGGCCATTGTGAAATAATTATGAAATACGACTGAATACAAGAATTTGACATTTCAACTCCAGCACAACAATTACAGGCTTAAATGTACACTGATCGTGTCCTCAGTATATAACCAACACCACCCATGTAATACTTTCGTAAACATGAAAGAAAGTACCTAAGTATCAACGGGATAAAAGCAATCTTTTAACTGAATCCAGAGTAGTTCTTCCAACTGATCAAACAGTTATGAAAACGCACTGATCAAATATTCATTTCATCCAAACTACAAAGACCCAGACTACAAACCGAAAGTTGTTCACAAAATGTAAATTACACACGTCAACCCTATTCCCCAATACACGTAATTCAACACGCTTGCATCTTACCAGAAACAGCTTCTTATAATCGACTGTAAATGACAACTTAACTTACGAACGACTGTTTTGCTAAATGGGTGTATTTTCATCCCTCGCGAACAAGACTTCTGCCTTTCTCTGTCCGACCTCCAACTGACCTCCAGACTGGACCAGTAATCCTATATCCCAATACCTAGACAAGGGGGATCCTGCTGTGACGCCTGTTGAACCAGTGACTTCCAACTCTCGATCTCTTTGTCCCCAGAACCTCCATAATTGTTTTCAACCAAATTCTTACATAGGATATACTTGTCTCAGTGTGACGCATCGTAATTCTGACCTATAGAAACCAACCACCGTGGTATAACATGAATACAACCATACCCATACTAGTTATGGTGATATATAGTTCTATACGACCCGTGAAGATCCGGGTTAGAATTGGTCTTCAGCAACCTATGCTTGTCGTAAGAGGCGACTAACGGGATCGGATGGGGCTCGCTGTCTTGGTTAATGGGTAGATCGATGCTCGATGCACTGGATTGCCTGATCCAGAATCGATTATTTACAGACCGCGGTCATATAGCTTGAACACTGTTGAATGCAGCGGTAAACAACAAACAAACAAAACAGTTCTATACCATAACATATATGAATACACATTCACATTACCAGTGGAAGAATACACCAGTTCCTTTGTAACATCTTCTGACATTTTGAAGCCTTGATGACCAACGATTTCCTCTAGACCAGCTTCGACTCTGGAATTGTACTTAGAATACACCAGTTCCTTTGTAACATCTTCTGACATTTTGAAGACCTTGATGACCTACGATTTCCTCTAGACCAGCTTCGACTCTGGAATTGTACTTATGTTTGAATACGCAATTTAAAATATTTTTGTCTTTAACCAGTATGAGTCATGCCATTCAGATACCATTGCCCTCACGACAAGTGTATTTTAACACTATACGACTTAGTGCAAAGTCTCCGACCGGCGTGTTAAAAGCCAACACATCAATAAACCACACAGTGGTTAACTTTCTTACTATTGCTTTCACTTCACCGACTTATCTTAATTTGTGCATTTACGCATTGTGATTTGCCCCTGCCACCTTAGGCTAAAAGCAGTTGCGCGTGATGGAGGATTTTCAGGATCACGCGCGTGATGGAGGGATTTCAGGTTCACGAGTATTTCTTCCAATAGCACGAGAAAATAGAGAGTGAGTGATTTGGGTTTAACTCCCATTTGAACATCATTTCATTTATATCGTGTCAGCTTGATGTGGGAGGAAAGCCCGAACGTTTTCCACTTTAGTCAACCATGAGCATGGTGCTAACAAATCTAGAAACATAATCGAGGCGAACCGGGATTCGAACCCACGATCGTAGGTTTCTGGCAGGCCCAAGTGACGCAACTCTGTACAGCGAACTCCGGCACTCTAGACGCAGAATCAAGTTTTAAATTGACGAAACAACATTTTAATTACTGAAGATTGTCTATTTTTTGTATGGTCTTCATCTTCAAATGTTGGGGGGGGGGGGGGGGGGGGGGGGGGGGGGGGGAGGGGAGAGGCGCAGAGTTGCGTCCCTTGGACACGCCAGAAACCTATAATTGTGGGTTCGAATCCCGGTTCGCCCCGATTATGTTTCTCGGTTTGTCAGCACCATAAACGTGCTCGTGGGTTTCACCGAAGTGGTAAACGTCTGAGACCTGCATCATATCGGGCTTTCCTCCGACATTAAGCTGACAAGCCGCGATATAACTGGAATATTGTTAAAAGCGGCGTTAAACCCAACTCACTCACTCACTCAAACGTTGGGTGAGAGTGGGTGAGTGGGTTGGTTTTTACGCTCTTAACAATATTTGAGTATCAGCGTGACACATGACATGTAAAAACCTTGAAAAATATTATCGTAACCGTTATAATCATAGACCATGTTATGACCATTGACTAAGTTTTAAACATACAAAATATATTATGAGCATAGAAAGTTATAAAACAAAAACCTTTTTTTAATATGAAGTTAACACGATATACGGCTTTTCCATTGGACGAGAGGTCGGTCACATGACCTCAAAATTGACGTTCATAAGTGTCTGAACGACACAATTTGAGGTCTATACGTTTTCAACGTCGAACGCTCTGACCTTCATACAGTCTGGCCCTCACTCTGTGAAGGTTCATAATCAAATGAAGTCACACAAAGTGAAAATCAACTCTTAAATAACATGTAATATCTATAGAAAAAGTTGCAACCGCGGTTTTGCAAATTAACCTACCATCTTGATCAAAGAAGTCGTCCGGCAAATCCTTGTCCAAATCAAAGAAGGTGCAGTCCGTGGCAGTCGTGATGCTCTGGATAGATTCGCATCCCTCACTCTCAGCACGGGACTCCGGCCGCCGCCGACGCCGCGTCACAACACCGCTCTTTGCGCGTCGCACCGGGGCGCTCTTGACGCGGTACCGCGCCGTCAGTTGGTAGGAGTTCGCTGTCATGGGCCTTTTTATCAGGTTCCATATATCGAACTGGAAGATAAATGGCGTTGGTAGACATGAGGAATATAGTGTAATATTTTGTACATATCCTTTAACAGTACTGATTTAAGTTTTTGTCATCTAAAGATATATAAATGGGTGCATTCGTTGACAGGGCCCACATTTGACTGTGCAGAGAGGTGCTTTCCGGATTATGACTTGAAGTTTGTCGTGTTAAACTCATTCACTACAAGTGGAAGGGACAATCGCCTTAGGGGCCGCAAGTCACTGTGCAGAGTTGCGTCCCTTGGCCACGCCAGAAACCTATGATCGTGGGTTCGAATCCCGGTTCGCCCCGATTATGTTTTGTAGGTTTGTCAGCACGAAGCTGTGACAGTGGAGTTGAATCTATGTCTCTAGGTTTGTCAGCACCATACCCGTGCTCGTGGGTTTCACCAGAGTAACTAACGCCTAAGACCTGCATCACTTTTGTCTTTCCTCCCACATTAGGCTGACACGTCGTGATATAACTGGAATACTGTTCAAAGCGGCGTTAAACCCAACTCACTCACAAGTGAAACATCTTGAAATGACATGTTTTATAACCAAAACAGTGATCTATATGTTATGTTCACACTACAGCTTCAACTGATATGGCAAATGAAGACAGATGTCTAGAAGATAAAACTAACCAAGGGCCGTCAGTCAATATGTGAACGGAAGGTATCTTTGCGCGTTAAACATAAGTGAGTGAGTGAGTTGGGTTTAGCGCCGCTTTTAACAGTTTTCCAGTTATATCACGGCGTGTCAGCTCAGTGTGGGAGGAAAGCCCGAAGTGATGCAGGTATCGGACGTTTACCAATTCGGTGAAACCCACGGGCACGGGTATGGTGCTAACAAACCTAGAAACATAATCGGGGCGAACCGGGATTCGAACCCACAATCGTAGGTTTCTGGCATGCCCAAGGGACGCCAATCTGCACAGCGAATCGCGGCGCCTTAGACGACTGGGCCAACCTTGCCCCCGTTAAACATAAATGAACAATGCTTTCATGCAAAGTTATTTTGCATTCATGAATAAAAATCACAATACGGAAATCTAAACTAATAATTTTTAAAAAACCGCACAAACCTGTCTCCTGCATGTATGTAGTTGAACTGATCTTTAGTTTCTGCTATTTCTGATTATTCTGATAACTTATCAATAAATATCATCTCATGGTTGAACAGCCAGTCATTGATTTGGTAAGGTCTTGCAGATTGTGGGGGCTGATATCACTAACTTACATGCAAAACACAGTAAATACAAACCTAAACGCACTTGCTGTAGGGGGTAGATCGTTGATAAACATCCCCAGATGTTTCGTTTGGAGACAGTTAAAGAATACGTATTTGTTAATGTTTGTTGACCCTCGGATCAGATGTCAATGCTCGAGAGATCCTGTGTGGTAATGACGTCATGAAATTAACACGTGATAAAGAGATACACAACATGATTGACATACCGAGACAGGGGATATACCCTACTGTCACGTGACTTCCATAAACGTTACAATCGTTTGTTTGCCGGCGAGGTGTGAAGCGATTAAGTATGGAAATACCAGACCTGATATATATGCGATAAAAAGATTTATACTGACATAGGATACATGTAAGTCAGGAGTATTAATCTAATCAGCAATTTGACATCACACGACGACGATATAAATGCTTAAATAGGGTATTAAGTATGACATATTTCTCATTGAATAGGTACCATATATGTATATGTTATATTCTTTATCGAGTCAGCCACACGTTAAAAAGCAGTATAAGTCTATATATGGGGCACAGGTATGCAGAGTTGCCTCCCTTATACGTGCCAGAAGCCTGTGATATTGGGTTCGAACCCAGGTTCGAACTGACAATATTTCTAAGTTTGTCGGGACCATACCCGTGCTCGTGGGTTTCACCAATGTGAAAAACGTCACTTCGGGCTTTCGTCCTATGCTAAACTGACACGCCCATATAACTGAAGTATTGTCCACAGTGGCGTTAAACCAAGTCCACTCACTCATAAGTCTGCGTGTCAATTCGGCAAATCGCCGATTATAGTATCTTAGATTGTGTGTTCATATATGACCGCGCGTTAACAATGACCCGTGACGTTTGTTAGTTTGTTTGTTGTTTACCGCCACACTAAGCAATATTCCAGCTAAATGACGTCTATAAATAATCGAGTCTGGACCAGACAATCCAGTGATCGACCTCATGAGCATCGATCTACGCAATTTGGATACGATGACATGCATCAACCAAGTCAGCGAGTCTGACCGCCTGATCCCCTTAGTATAGTCGCCTCTTACGACAAGCATTGCGTCCTGTTACGGCAAGCATGGGATACTGAAGACTTATTCTCTACCCAGATCTTCACGGGACGACCCGTGAAGTCTTCAGGACTATGCAAAATACCATTCGTCGTGAATATAGGGATACAGTGTTGCAATGTGTAGCCTATTGTCAGATAACTTGCAGCGGTGTGTTCCGTTAGTTTTCATTAAGCCCATATTATAATAGCGATCATTTAAGTACAAAATGGTAAAAAAAATGATATTTTAAGCAGATTAGAACAGAACTCCAATCGCACACATGTCTTCACAAAAATACGAAAAGACAGATCGGATACAATAACCTTTAAACGGACGAGGTGTTCAAATGTGTTCAATTCATTTACGCTTTATAATTAATACAGTTGGGTTTAATATGCGACTGTGACAGGTTATAAATGAGTTTAACATTATAGTTTCAATTTGTGTCCGTTACATCGTCAAAATAGAATATATGTACATATTTCGCATACAAAAAAAGACAAAAACGGAAATGGAATAAGCGAATTAATATGTTAACCTATAGCCATTGTTCCTGCCACATTGTTGCTCTGTTTGGAAATGGAGATCAGTTGAGATGCCCTTCAATCCAAAACTCGATGTAGTGCCCATACATACAGCGTTAGAAATGTTAACGTTGTGTAAAATCGTTCGTGGAAAGAAAATACGAATTTCGGATTTCTATACGATTTTTATATGTTACGAAACATAAAACATGACTGAAAGAAGTTATGTTACTGACAGTAAAAAAATAGGATATATGACACACTATTATAATTGATTGAAAGCAAACACGAAACACTGAGCTACATTACTGTGAACAACCAATACATCAAATGACATGTTGATTTGATAATTTTACGAATATCCCTAAAATTTCTTTCATAGATTCGTACAACTCTCTCGGTGTCATTGTTTATTAATAAAGAAGAATTCCCATTGAGACAAATATGCATAAATCAATCGATACTCAATCAGGGTTTAGTCATGCACAAAATTATTTATCTCCCCCGTGTATGTTTTGACAGATTCTTTCACAACCAGTTCTTGCTCGTGCAATTTACAGACATGTCAGAAATCGGAGGTCAGTCTGTTGTGTGACCGGCCCCTCAAAGGGGGGAATTTCTCGGTTGATTGGCAAATCTTCTTACGACGAAATCCGACAC
The DNA here is from genome assembly GCF_022045235.1 of Haliotis cracherodii. Lineage (NCBI taxonomy): Eukaryota > Metazoa > Mollusca > Gastropoda > Lepetellida > Haliotidae > Haliotis > Haliotis cracherodii. Next base: position 21,583,039 of record NW_027266341.1, on the reverse strand, counting down.
AAAGGAACCAAGTTTCTGGAAGCTTTAACACGATTAAGTGGGTACCCCTGAAACAGCTGCTCTCAGCCTGGATGTGTACAGGGTGGAGACTGTGGGTATATTACTGTATAAGCCTTTAACGAATGTAACGAACTGCCCTGTAACGCGGCTCGTTACATACGTTAACTTAGAGGCTATACAGCACCGAGCTGATAGTCAGCGTTGGCGAAACGTGATTATATTCGGATATTAGCCTTGAGATATTTAATTAATGGTTTATGATCATGTGACGTACATGTTAACTTCCTGACAATAGTTTTAATAAAACCACTAATACATATTGCCAAAAGGTTATTCATCTGACAGAAAACATGAAACCTAGAGTTATATCAGAGGTCATATATTAGATATGGTCTCTGGTTATATTAACCATCCACCAACTCTCCGCACCTAACGTTTCTTATCGTCACCTGATTTTTTAACCGCTGCGCGATACACATGACCACGTGCCACATATTACATACAGTGAAGTGAATAAATACCAATATGTCTGTCCAGTCGCCTTAAATCACATTGTATGTATTTGTTATCAATAATATTATAATAGTGTACTTGTACACTTGTCGTGGTTATTGCAGAAATATGATACAGACGATTAAACAAAAAATAACAATATTTGAATGCAGATTTTTTACAAGCTCGATATTACGCTAGTTGTATAATTAAAGTATGCTGGTTGTATAATTAAACGTACCTATCTACTTAAATGTATGTACCAAATTATGAATTCTCTACACATATAAATATTACTCCTACTTGATGTGTGCATGGCACATCGGTCATGATTTGACTGTTTATTCGTTCATTATGACCAGACGAAAAACATAAACGAACAAAAAGCATTGTACGGGGGTGGGGGTGGGGGTGGGGGGCGGGGGGGGGGGGGTAGTCTAGTGGGTAAAGCTTTCGCTCGTCATGCAGACCCGGGTTCGATCATCTTCCCGAAGTGAGTTAACTGACTATAACTGATTGGGTGTAATGTTTGTCCGTCGCCGTTATACTGCGGGAATATTGCAAAAAGAACGCAAAATCACAGATCCTCACTGACTTACAGTATAAAAACAAACTGAATCGATCTTTGCCTGGTAAATTATAAGAGTCACAGCCATAGGTATATCTGCCATGTCACATGCAACGTAAATCTATTGGCATCACGCCACCCTCCCCCACAAGACACGTCAATCAGCCCTGCGCGACATCATTATGTCGCCTTTGACACGAACCCCTTGACAAAAGAATTTCAACAATCCCGTAAACACTAAGCCTAACTGTTCATCTAGCAGATTGTGAAGAAATGAACATAAAGGCTTCAGAGACAGATACGGTCGCTAATGAGAGCATTCTCTGCTGACAATGACATGTACACCTACCCGCTGGTCCCATGTCAGTTCCTGTTTACTAATTGTCAATTTCGTGTTCCGTCATTAGTAGTCTCCTGTCGTATTCCTTAGCTGAGTTGTCGATTTCTTTGTAAGAGTTGTCTATATGTTGTCATGACAACTATGTTGCTCGTATTTAAATATAACCAAAAACATAAGAACAATATCGTGGGCATGCTTAATGAGGTATATTTTTTTATCTTATCGGTTAAATCTTCGGGGTTGTGAAATATTCATACGATCAGAGTAGAAGCTACATTGCAACATGCAAGTTAATTATATAACTTGATATGGCTGAACCATCGATATGTTTGTTTGACATGGAGATTACATGTATCGTGTTTCTGGCGCTGGCATTTCTACGTCACTAAACCGGTAGTTGAAGATGGCTGAGAATACATCATTGTCTTTGTTGAACAGAGTTTAGAGGGAGTGGTTTGGATTGTGGCAAGTGTCAGATTTTCCCATTAATTAAAATACTACCGAAAATAGGAATTTCAATTTTTTTGTAAAAGAAATTAAGGATGTGTAGAGGGACCTTAACCATCTCTCTGCATCGACAATCGACAAAGGAAGTATCTTTTCTGGGGGTAAGTAAGCTCTTTTTGATCGTTAAGAAATAATAGAGTTGTCATTAAAAATATGCCATGCCCCCTGACTTATATGTAAATATCTGAAATAGATACATCCTGTCGATTTGTATGCACACATGCATATATATATATGTATATATATATATATATATATATATATATATATATATATATATATATATATATATATATATATGTGTGTGTGTGTGTATATATATATATATATATATATATATATATATATATATATATGTAGAAGTGGTCTTTTTCAACCCATGCTTGTCGTACGCTAACGTGGTTGATGTATGCCATTGTATCCCTGATGCTCATGCTGTCAGTCCAGATATATGTATGGACTTTTTTTGTATGTTTAATGCGTATACACCTGAAGAACTCCCTTGTTTATATAATTGTATATTCTATGCATACTCCTTACCTTAGACCGGGGCGTGATATCAGGGTTCATGGACCCATAGGATCGGGAGCTCTCTGTTCCCGACGTCATATTTGTTCTGTTTGCCGCAAATAAACTTAAACCAGCCAAAACTGACCACTGGTCAGCCTTCACACTGACCGGCTACACTGTAACCTATTGTAAAAACAAGACGTCATCTGAATCCATGACGTATGGCACCGAATTCCATTTCCAAAACTTCCCCTCGAATCATTCGCGGCGATGCTGATTAGCTCACCACAGGTGATGTAGACGATGAATCAGCTTTTCGACCAAAAACAGTCCACCCTGCGCACAGTCAACACAATACTAACAGTTCCCTCTGCCAAGCCCCAGGATAACCTAATTCTTGAGGCCCTATCAAGTCAAGGTCCATTGAGTTTACCTATAGTCTATAACTAGCCTTCATGTTAATACCCTGCCCGTCATGAACTTAGAGCCATCTTGCACGCACACCGACACTCGAGCATGTACTATTGTCTGTACAACTTGATTGATATGAGCTGTAGCTGTGTCCTTAATTAAACCATAGGCATGATCTGATTGGGATCCATCCCATTGTATAATGGCCTTATACCACGTAGGGTGTGACATACACCATGACGACGGGAGAGGTGGGGGGTTATTTTTTCATATGCTACAGATTTGGTTCATCCTTAATCAGGGCTCGATGTCTTAAACAAGGAGCCCCGGTGGGTATTGGTAATTATGTACGCTACTTCTCACTGTGGGTTAATCCTACATGTTATGCAATTATAGAAATCCTTTAGTTAAACATTAGGGCCACATAAGGAACAACGGTTTAATGCACGCTGTTCTGTAAGCTATTGTAATAAGGTAATCGGTCGGTATTGTATTTGCTAATCGTTAAATTTAGGCCATTGAACTCGTTAAGGGGCATTGGTTGTGTTTAATAATTTCGCTGAAAAGATTAGATGAAATGATGACTTTTTGAATTACCGAGATTACCGTGACAGTTTCAATGTGTGTGTGTGTGTGTGTGTGTGTGTGTGAGAGAGAGAGAGAGAGAGAGAGAGAGAGAGACTGTGTGTGTGTGTGTGTGTGTGTGTGTGTGTGTGTGTGTGTGTGTGTGTGTGTTATAGCTTTATAAACACCCTTTTGTTTTTGTGTTGTGGGTTTTGATCTTATGGCATCAATTAAGACTAAGAACTGCCACTCGGGTAAAAAATACTAATACTAATATTTGCTTCATGTTGTATTGTTGAGGTTACAACGCATGTATCAGGTCAGTCAATATTTCTAATAAAAACTATCTTAAAATTCACGATAAACACAACACCTTGGTCAGCAGAGTTAATGACTTGATTTGAACATACTTTTTCAAATTGTTTATATGTCATTCCGAAATAGACCATGCAACTGTAATAGACGAGACGTGACGGGGTGTAAACTGGCTATAAAGGTCCAGTTTCCACCCTGGCCGAACTAGGTATTACGCGGCAGGGGATCGACTTTCCGCTCTCCATCCCAAACGGCCGCCATGAAAAGCATGACGTACTTCGGAATCGGGGATAAGGAGCCGCCATTCGCACCGTCAGAAATCTATGAATGCCGATTATGTTTTTAGGTTCGTCAGCACCATACCCGTGCCCGTGTGTTTCACCGAAGTGGTTAACGTCTGAGACCTGCATCACATCAAGCTGACACGCCGACACATAGTGTTCAAACCGGCCTTAAACCTATCTCACTCACTTAAGACAGTATCATAGTGAGTGAGTTGGGTTTAACGCCGCTTTTAACAGTATTCCAGTTATATCGTGGCGTGTCAGCTTAATGTGGGAGGAAAGCCCGAAGTGATGCAGGTCTCAGACATTTACCATTTCGGTGAAACCAACGAGCACGGGTACGGTTCTGACAAACCAAGAAACATAATCGGGGCGAACCTGGATTCGAACCCACAATCATAGGTTTCTGGCGAGCCCAAGGGACGCAACTCTGCACAGCGAATCGCGGCCCCTTAGACGACTGGGCCACCCGTGCCCCCAAGACAGTATCATAAATGTAGACTACCAGATATACACCATGTGATGTTTCCTTTCCCTTTCTTCTCCATCTTAATGTATGTATCCTTAAACTGACGACCCAAAAAAACCTGAAAAAATGAAAATGCTAAAAAATAAAAAATACAAGTTCAAACTAAATCAATAAACACAACGGTGCTCGATGCAGAAAGTGATACACTTTTTTGTAGAGCCATACCTACACGTACAATAAAGGCAAATATATGATAAGGAAGGTGTGTCAGACACTCACACTGATAAAAACCGCCACAGAAATGCCACGACTGACACCCGAAAAACGCGAGCGGGCCCTGTGTATGAAACAGATTGGAGCCACCCATGCCCACATTGCTAGAACTTATGGTTGATCTCGAGCTGCGGTAACTAACTTCATGCAAAGTTACAGACAGTCCGGGCAGACATCAGACAGGCCAAGAACAGGCAGACCAAGGGTAACTATGCGCAATGAAGACCGTGTACTTTGATTCTCGGAATCGATTCATGACAGTGGCGTCATCAGCGACGAATGCCTTCGGGCATAAGGTTAGTCGACAGAAAGTGGCTAAGCGATTCAGGGTTCAAGGAATAAGGGCTAACAGACGTTACAGAGGACAGTTATTGACGGCTCCATATCGTCGTCAGAGATTGAAATGGGCCTGTACTTTGTTGGCGGCGACGTGACTGGCAGAGGGTCGTCTTTAGTGATGAAAGCGGGTTTCTGTCTGTTCAGAGCTGCAGGAAAACCAGCAAATGAGGGATTTGTGGACAGGAGAGAACACCACTGGTCATCGTTAACGGAAATTTGACAGAGTTACGTGGATGACATTCCTCGTCCGATTGTCCTACCATTTCTACAACAACTACCACGTGGTGTCTTTTATCAGCATAACAATCAGCCCCAAAAGAACCCGAATCGAACAGAACTTCCTTGCAACCAACAACGTCAACATGTCGCTGTGGCCTGCACGCTACTCAGTCATATCCCCCATAAAACACCCCTGGAATGACCTCGACAGCGACCACATCCTTCCGTCAACCGACAAGAACTGATCCAGGCCCTCCCAAGAATAATGGCGACGTATTCATCGAGACGTCATCAGACGACTGACATTTTCTGTTCGCCGGAGAGTTTTTTTCGTGTCTTGTAGCAGGGGGTGCTCATACACGCTATTAATGTGACGTGCCATTGAACTTAGATGTTAAATGTTTGTTCATTACGTTGTTTAGCTTGTTTTGGCTACCCCATCTCAATTCGGGCAACTCTCATACCAATATCGGATGCTGTATGACTGTCATTTTAGATGATGATTTCGTTGAGATTTAGACACTCTACTTCATGCATCTATCTTTTGAGGCTTTTACACTAGAGTGATACAGACCGAGGTTAGATAGCTCGAATTTGGCTGAGTGCTGCGTTAAGCATCAAACAAAACATATTAAAACAAAATACATGGAATATGTCTTAAGACTAAACATAATTACACATGCTCATTTATTTGCAGGGGGCACGGGTGGCCAAGGTGACCCAGTTGTCTAAAGCGCCGCGATTCGCTGTGCAGAGTTGCGTCCCTTGGGCACGCCAGAAACATATGATTGTGGGTTCGAATCCCAGTTTGCCCCGATTATGTTTCTAGGTTTGTCAGCACCATACCTGTGCTCGTGGGTTTCACCGAAGTGGTAAACGTCTGAGACTTGCATCACTTCGAGCTTTCCTCCCAAATTAAGCTGACACGCCGTGATATAACTGGACTACTGTTAAAAGCAGCGTTAAACACAACTCACTCACTCATTTATTTGCACGATGCTCTTGCCAGGTAAATAGTCCTCGTGTGAAACACCATTTCGAGTGAGATTTATCATTACACTGGTCGGCACAGCCGACAACAGACTACTGCATAATTTACACCTTTGCTTGCTAAATTTGACTCCAGTGATTGTTAATAGAAATTTATGTTAGCATCAACCGTGGCCCGAGCGGTATACCACGGTGGATGCACGCTACAGTTGTCCGATCGAGGATGTATTTTTAATTTTTGTGTAATTTAATTACTGACACTAATACTGTATGTATTATAAAACAGCGAGCATGCGTTTCATTGTAAACATGTTCGTGTCTCATATTTATTCTGATGTCTTATACAGTCATGCTGGTGACCTGTCTATACCCTGGCGCTCTGTGTGTGATCTTCATGATGTATACATACATTTACATGCTTTGACGCGGGTGTCATGTACATGTTATTCGTAGTGTGTAGGTATATAGACATATTGAGGACATGGATTCACCTAGACGCTTTGAAAATATTCAAAATACACTGATGAGTGAGTGAGTGAGTGAGTATTCCAGTCGTCAGTTTAAGGATACAGGTACATACATAAAGAAGAAGAAGAAGAAGAAAAGGGGAAGAAGAAGAAGAAGAAGAAAAGGGGAAAAGGAACATCACATGGTGTATATCTGGTAGTCTACATTTATGATACTGTCTTAAGTGAGTTAAAGTTTGAGTTGGGTTTAAGGCCGGTTTGAACACTATTCCAGTTATATCACGGCGTGTCAGCTTAATGTGGGAGGAAAGCCCGAAGTGATGCAGGTCTCAGACGTTTACCACTTCGATGACACACACGGGCACGAGTATGGTGCTGACAAACCTAGAAACACAATCGGGGCGAACCGTGATTCGAACCCACAATCATAGGTTTCTGGCGAGCCCAAGTGACGCAACACTGCACAGCGAATCGCGGCGCCTTAGACGACTGGGCCACCCGTGCCCCTACAATGATTTAGGAGCAAGAAGTAGCTCTGAAACGTCGTGACAAAAAATATATGAAGTAGCTATCCATAAAAGTGTGGTTAATTAATATACATATTGATGGTTATTCACATTGTGTAAATGTCGTTCATGATGTCCTGTATACAGACATATTGATGCTATGTAATTGGATTAACGGCTTGTAATATTCAGATGGTGTCTTAAATATAGATATATTGATGGCTATTCACCTTGTGCCATGTATATATTGTTCACGGTATCTTGTATACAGACATATTGATGCCCTGTAATCAGATTGGTGGCTTGTAATATTCAACACGACGTCTTGTATACAGACATATTGATGCCCTGTAATCAGATTGGTGGCTTGTCATATTCAACACGCACGGTGTCTTGTATACAGACATATTGATGCCCTGTAATTAGGTTGGTGGCTTGTCATATTCAACACGGTGTCTTGTATACAGACATATTGATGCCCTGTAATCAGATTGGTGGCTTGTCATATTCAACACGGTGTCTTGTATACAGACATATTGATGCCCTGTAATCAGATTGGTGGCTTGTCATATTCAACACGGTGTCTTGTATACAGACATATTGATGCCCTGTAATCAGATTGGTGGCTTGTCATATTCAACACGGTGTCTTGTATACAGACATATTGATGCCCTGTAATTAGGTTGGTGGCTTGTCATATTCAACACGGTGTCTTGTATACAGACATATTGATGCCCTGTAATCAGATTGGTGGCTTGTCATATTCAACACGGTGTCTTGTATACAGACATATTGATGCCCTGTAATCAGATTGGTGGCTTGTCATATTCAACACGGTGTCTTGTATACAGACATATTGATGCCCTGTAATCAGATTGGTGGCTTGTCATATTCAACACGGTGTCTTGTATACAGACATATTGATGCCCTGTAATCAGATTGGTGGCTTGTCATATTCAACACGGTGTCTTGTATACAGACATATTGATGCCCTGTAATCAGATTGGTGGCTTGTCATATTCAACACGGTGTCTTGTATACAGACATATTGATGCCCTGTAATCAGATTGGTGGCTTGTCATATTCAACACGGTGTCTTGTATACAGACATATTGATGCCCTGTAATCAGATTGGTGGCTTGTCATATTCAACACGACGTCTTGTATACAGACATATTGATGCCCTGTAATCAGATTGGTGGCTTGTCATATTCAACACAGTGTCTTGTACATAGACATATTGCTGACCTGTATTCCCACTGCAATGTATTAACGTTGATGGCATGAAAATATGGATGGCTATTCACATATATAATCTCGACCTATTCTTTGCACGCCTGATGTCGTTTATTCGTATGTGTCGTATATTATAGTCTTTTTTCTGAGCGGCGTCATGCAACAAACAATCAATTTTGCAAACACTTTCTTTTTATGGACATTGTGTGAATGGCCTGCTAAGTCGGAATACCCTTTTACACCAATGGAATCTGTTTCGGCGGATAAACGAGCCCGGTTATTCTCTGGGGCATTCGTCACCACTCGCCCCTTTCCGTACCCTGCAAGAAGACTCGTCCCCCTATCGATGAATGTTATGTGCGAAAATACGACAAACCAATCAGAATGCGCGTATGATTTCAAGTTCTTCTTCAAAGAATCCCTCAGAAATATTTTTTGATTTTACATATGTCTTGCATCTAAAACTATACCCAAGACACAGTTAAATATGTTCAATCATATTGTATAACTTCGCATGTCCTGATGTGCTTTAAATTGCATCTGAAATATATATAATATATGAGGAAAGATAAGTGAACCATTACGCAACGAGTTAACAATTGTTTTAGGTATGCCCGTTTGCGCTAAGACGGAATCCGGTCGCAAAAATGGCAATCAGAGGGGCACGAGTCGCTATTCGGCTCGTCCCGGAATAACACGAGTTGGTCACGAATATCTCTGGGTTTGAGGTTTTATACTCAGTATCACTTGTCGCGTGCCTTCTCAATAGACACGTGAACTCTTTTCAACAACAACAGAAACCGATACAATGTTCTTATATTACCATGACGTGGAAGAAGCAGAACAAACCTAGAAACATAATCATTGACTTCAGTTAGATTTCCACGATGTTTAGCTTTGGTATTCTCAACCAGTTGCCTGAGCAGATAAGCATGACACCTGCCATTAATGGTCTGACCAGTCCACCAGAAGGATTTATTTGGAATCCCAGAAAGCGAAGACATCACTTTGCCAGCTGATGCAAGAGACTTTGACTTCTTCGGAGGAGGATATGTTGGTTTTTCACAGCTTTGACTGTTCTTAAGTCTCTGGCTGAGCGAGGTGAATCCAAGACTGGTTACAAATCTTTCAACAAAATCAGATGGGCCTGCTTCTAAACGACGTAAATTCTAAAGATAGATCTAGATACGATGAACCGGGAGCGTTTCTGGTCAGAAGTCTTGGAACCCAGTGTGCTAAAACCTTCGTCATGCCTTTTCAGAATGTCCTCAACTCTTTCACGAGAGATGCCTACTGTATTGGCTGTAGGGTGAATGGTGATTCATCGATCATCAATAATTATCTCTTAACATCGGCAAAGGAACTTTAAACATCTTAATGGATCTTCACACCCTAATTTTGTTTGATAGGCATCCACACCCTAACTTTGACACCATGTCCGCAAGGATGGTTGTTAGAGTTCGTCTTTTTAAGTAGAGACACATGACAATCGGGCTACCATTATTTTCTCTTTTTTAACCAACACAGGAAGCCTGCAAATATATGCTGCCTGGTTGTACATGTGGTTCAAACGTATCCTGTAAGCTTTGAAAGTATTGCACTTAATATATACAAGATGTTGAGCGAAGTGAGACTCAGAACCTTTCCGCCACACCTCGTAACCTGCAGGGAACTTAATCTGGCCTGGGATCCTAACGGAGCCTGTCCTGTACTTCCTGACGAGTTTATATCATCTATCAGCATCACATACATGTATAGTTCTTTAAGTCAAAATATAGTCAAGGGGTTATTCGTGGTTCAGGTGTGGTATTGGTACCCGGAAGGATGTTATTGAAGCAGAAGAAACAGAAGCATTAGTTATCAAATCACTGAGAAATTTCGACTGCATGTTTTAATAGCGGGGGTAGTTATCGCAGATTGGGTGTGCGGTGGTTGAGTATTGTTTTACACCGCATTAATCAATATTCAGGCAATATCACCACGGAGGACACCAGAAATGGGCTTCACAAATAGTACCCAAGTTGGTTATCGAACTAGGGTCATCGGCATGACGAAGGAACGCTTTAACCGCTAGGCTACCCGACCGCACCGAGTGGCTGTGGCATTACGCGGCTTTATTTACAGTGTACTTGTGTGCAGAATACCACGCCTGTCTTTGTACTTGCGATCTGACGTATTAACCACTTGGCTAGCCAATCGCCTTAGCGATAGTTATTAATAATCACACGATCTTGGTGTGTGTGTTAATTTTTTTTATTTTTCATATTCACATTGTAATATGGTTTAAATCCAACAATTTCCTGGCAAATAAAAACAACTTTTTACTTTTCATGATCTTCCGCTCAATGATTCATATCAAACTTATTGACAATAATCCCGAGCCGTGGTAAAATGTATAGTGAAAAAAATAATTAATCAGCGACCCCAGAATAACAATAACAAAAGACCTATTTCTTCCATGAGCTATCAATATATGACAAATGAACACTTAAATCCCATTTATATTATGGTAGTAAAATGCTCATAAAACGATTTCATATTTCCATTACGAGAGTAATTCTTCCCCGCATAAATAAAGCAAATTAAGAACGACTCCATCAAACACGTCAGTATGAAGGCAAATGACATGACGTAAGAAAGAGCACCCGCTATATTACGATGCAAGGAAGCGGACCGTTCGACGCTGGCGTGCAAAGCAGGTATGAAATCGGATAAAATCGATACAATCACTTGAAGAACACTAACAAAAATTGTTCAGCTTCTTAACTCACTTATTGATTTTTCAATTATTTATTGTTTGGCTCTCACTTTAGCCATTAAATCGAGGTGGCCGCGGACTTCATCACAAGGTAGAACCTAACACCGCCAGACAAGTGCTTTGTCTGCTATTTTTGTCTATAGAAAATGCGCCCAGAAATTGTGTTTCTGATCCACACAGTTTCATTACACAGATCGCGGTGGAAGGGAGTACTAAAACCTTGCAATAAAAATTTTAATTTTAAAAAGCGACCACGCGTTGATAGTGTGCGAGTGAAGCTTGTAGTGAACGCGTTCAGTTTACAAGAACAGTCGAAAAAAAAGTATTAACAACTGTTTCAAGTAAGCATGTAACACAAAAAATATTAATTTAAAATTTATTGATGTTTACATGGTGATGAGACCACGGACATTCAGTGAAGTTGTGCTTATTTGACAATACTTTTTAACTTGTCAGATCAGGGAACATACCTACTTTTAAATGAGTATATTCCGCTAATTAGCAATGCAATTGGTGAAAAGAAGTATTAGACGAACTGTTTTATCTTATACTTCGTGTTCTGTATATTTAACTGTATTATTCCGATTTTAATTTGAAGTAATGTTATGCACACATTCGATGTAATAATATCTCATTTGTATTCTATCTAGACACAAACAATCGTGCATGTTCGGTTCAAGCAGTATAAATTGCTTTAAAAAAAGCAGATAAAAAACCACATCGCCAGATACCTCCTAATTAAAACGTATTGATTCCGATAACTCTCTCTAAAACATCTCTCTACCTTGACTGGGTTTGGTAGGGCTGTTTAATTAGACACGGAATTTACAACATACCTTTGATTGAATGTCCATTGTGACATGGGAAATCCAATATCCTTGAAAACTAAAGGGATACTGTAGGGGTCAAGCCTACCTCGAATACACACTTGGGCGATAGGACTCCACAACGGAAACCTATTCAACTGGACAATTCATCCAATACGCATTTTTGTCAATTTTGATACCAGATCTCGAAAACAAAATGATCTAAATGTCTGTTATCTGAAAGTAGTCGTTGTTGTAGTTGTGTGTCTTTTCGCACTTTAGAAATGAGGCTACCAATACAAAATGGCTAAAATTAGGGCTGGGGCGAGTCCAAATTTACCACCCGGGTACCCACCCACCCTATTACCCGATCTCTACCCGGGTACCCACTGTAGGTCTCAGGAGATGTCTCAAAATGTCCGAATGGGAACATTTGTAGAATAGACCTGGCAAATCGTATTTAGATACATGTATTAAACAATCTGGTCATTCATACACTGAAGTTGAATTTAGTTATATCTTTATTCAACCATATGAAAAGAATCAGAAGGAATGAGTGCACAGCCAGAAAGAAATGCGAACATTAGTGACTTGTAGCGTAACCATAGAGTTCTAGGTATATTTTGTCATCAAACAATATATCACATGACTAACCAGGGGTCCGGTCAGTCCTGTGGGTACCCGGGTCCTACTCAGTACCCACCCGACCCGGTTACCCGAGTTACCCGTCCCAGCCCTAGCTAAAATGGTACTGAATGGAGTCATTGTTTGAATTTTTTTCACGATCCTTCCTAACATAAAGTAGCATAATCGCCAGTCAACTGTCTATGTCTTTGCTCTAATACTGACCAGGAATCAAAACAAAGTATCTACAGACTACAACCCACCTACCTTGTTATTGTCAATGGTGGCCCTGAGGTGGTGTTTGTCGTTGAGGAATTTATTTCTCTCAAAACACGCTGTGTCCATCACACAGTGATCCAACCTCATCATGGCGATGTTCTTCAGACTCAAACGGCGGACGGTTCCACCGTTACCCAGGTGTCTTGAACATGCTGGTGCCGAGGATGGAGTCAAATATCGAATATTTGTTAAAAGCATAGAGAATGCTGGCATTTAGAGTAGCCTCCCTTTGATCGCACGCCACCATGGCTGAGGTTTTGACATCGTCGGTATTTCATTGATTTGTTTCAGAAAATCTAAATGTTATCGTTCTGCAAGGAATTTCACGTGGTTATACCAGTGAATTATATTTGTAAAACTGTCAAATACGATTACGTCGCGATACCATTGAACAAGCTCAGATACAGCTTTTTTTTTAAAAGGAAGTTGCATTTTGCTGTTCGCGTTTAGTAATCGTGTATTTTCTTTTGAAAGATATTGGCAAATGTGCGAGTCGTAGCCTTGTTATACGGTTATTTTTAGTAAACCAAATAACCTTTAAAGTGTCCGAATGTATATATGTTCGGAAATGTGAATGTAGACTAACATTTAGTCTCTGATATCTTATAATACACAATATCCTTCTTGACTCTAAAAATATTAAAAAAATTCCCTATGCTGATTGTGGAATAGAGCTAGCTTGAGCTGGCTAGACTTGCTTTTGTATGCATTTCTAGATGATTTTTTTTCATAAATTAAATATATTCCACGGTCATGGTGCAGGACTAATGTGAATGTAACTTTGCCATATTGCAGTTCGATGCTCATAAATCATGACGTTATTAAAACGGCCCTGGTGGCACGGTTGCAGTTCCAGCACAGGTAAAGCCATTTCAAGCCTCGCTGCTTGTCTGATGATATGTCCCTTCTACATGAAGAGCGATGACGTCCTGTGGTTGTACACTTTCAATTTTAGGTAAACAGATGAGGTGAGGTTAATTAGGAGATAAACATACTGTCTTTTCAATGTAGAGCTAGGTTACTTGTAGATTTAACCCCGCTAAATTGAATTTGGAACCGAACGCTCAGTTAAATCTACAGGTAACCTAGCTCTACATTGAAAACACAGTATGTTTATCTCCATTCTACCATGACTAAATAAAACGCGAACTCTTTGGTGTTAGCAAATATACTGAGTGAAGCGGCATGGGTTGAGTTCTTTGTTTTGAGTGGGTTATCGATCTGAATTACGGAATCACCCAACAAAATATGGCGCTGTATATACTCAAGCAGTTTCTTTACACCGTAATACTTCACTCGAACATATGACAGGTATTGAAAGCATATAAGCACGGCAACTTGGTAAGCTAACATGAGGTGGGCATCCCTAAAGAAAACAAAGCAAGCTTTGCAAGGCTTTCGCTCTACATCGCGCATCACCATTATGACGTCATATCGCTCATTGTGACTCAAAAGATATGACGTCACAATCGTATATAGAAAAGCGCCAAAATTTCAAGCTCTCTGTTGTCTCCAAAACGTAAATACATTCCCCTTGTAGATTTCTGTCGTGTTTTTCTGCACGAAATGTATTGCCACACATCCTTTGAATATTGTAGTAACCGCATCTGTGCATTTTGTATTCTGTAATTGTAGATATAGTTATTTCAATATGCCTACCGACAATGACTGAAAATAGTACTATTCTATGAATATTAGCTTCCGCGGTGATGCGGCCGTCAAACCAGCTGTTTCAATCAGAGGGGGTTTATTGTGATTTAATAGCCTCTGATTGACCAATCAGAATCGAGTAAATTCGAAATTCATGGTAGAATGGAGTTTAACGTCGCGTTCAAGATTATTGCATGCACGTGTGTGTCTCTGTGTGTGGCTGCTTGTACTAGTCCGGACTGATGCCGATTTATAGTGCTAGTCCACTGAGATACCATGCCGCAGTTTAACATGAATACGCCACTCAGACACAGTATACGGACTCCGAGCCGACCAGTCCTTGTTTTAGTCCCTTCATGCCGAGCGCCAGACAGGATAACAACAAGTGCCATCTTTTAACGTCTTTTGGTATGACGCGGCCGGGGATCGAACCTCGAACCTTCGCTCTCCGGGCAAACGCTCTACCACTAGACCACGGAGGCGGTCTCGGGTAAACAAGGAAGTTTACTGTTCAACTAACTTAAAATAAACAGATGTCTTGATCGGAGAGCTGAAAAGTACTGTTTCAACATCAAGCAATCTGCGATCACATATCTTTGGAAATGACAAAAGAAGAAGAAACGCTCTGGTATACTAGTATATACTCAAAGACAAAAGTTATTGTGATACTCAAACAGAATCAGTGTTAAACTTTTACTGCCGCGAATAAAATGTTATTGCATGGAAATATAAATGATGCAAAGTATGGTAACAATCACATCTACTTGGTTGCATATGCATTCCTTCGCCCATCTTAAACACTCTCTCTCTCTGGTTCAAATAAATAATTTCATTCACAAGATTACCACTGAAACAAATCCATGTCACAAGAACTTTTGCCTCTGAGTATATTTCGGGTTAATATCATAAGATCATACAGCCGCATGTATACGATGTGTGGAGCATGATTGTGGTGTGATTTGGTTCCAAGTTCATAAATGGCACTGTTAGAATCCTCAAAACGCAACAACGACTAAATGAATATCACAAGCTATGGGACCCATGAATATCCGGGGTTAGAATAGGTCTTCAGCAACCCATGCTTGCCGTAAAAGGCGTCTGTGCTTGTCGTCAGAGGCGACTCACGGGATCGGGCGGTCAGGCTCGCTGACTTGGTTGATACATGTCGTATCCCAATTCCGTGGATCGATGCTCACGATATCAATCACTGGATTGTCTGGTACAGACTCAATTATTTACAGACCGCCGTCAAATAGGTGGAATTATTCTGAGTGAGGCGTTAAACAACAAACAAACAAAACATGTACTTCCGTTGTATTAACTACATGTTTGTATGAATTCCAACAGTAGGAACAACGAGTATATAAATATGTATTTCCACAATATGAAGTTATGGACAACTTTTATATGTATGTATGCTATTCAAACCTTTTGATTAACACTTGCTTTTAAAAACGAAAAGCGCTAAGCTCAAACACCGCTCTCGTGATTCAGTTTTAACTCAGCTTCTTATTCAAATTAAATGTCCAAACGCTGAATTACGAGAGTTTCTCATATTTACATCTTCAATTCATAAAGCGTGATTTAATATCGTTATATGTGAGTAAGTGAGTATGGTTTTACACCGCTTTAACAATATTCCAGCAATATCACGACGAAGGACACCTGAAATGGGCTTCACATATTGTACCCATGTCGGGAATCGAACCCGGGTCTTCAGTGTGATGAGCGAACGCTTTAACCACTAGGCTACCCGACCGCCCCCATTTTATGTTGATTTTAGAGCTTTCCATCATTCTTTTGCAGTACTCATTAAGATGGATATTTTAATTATAAAACCACTAGAATATCTATAACTAAACTTGATATTGTAAGTTGTGAAACAAACAATATCAAATATATTTGTAGAGTTAAAAGATGACTCGGAGCCACAGTTGTGATGGGTAGCAGTCATCGTTGATTGTGGGTCTTAAAAGTAGAGTGACCTCCCTTGGATCGTACATCACCCGGGGGAAGCGAGACTGTAGTGTGTGCATTGTTGTCTTGTTTTCGTTCTATATATGATATCATAAATGTTTAGTTAACTTCACAGGTGCGCAAGCCAGTCTGTTCAGGTATACGTTACTTTAATCTAACGAGGGGACAATAACAGGTGATGAAGTCTGAGTGTTACATTATTGTTATTCTCATTGATATACATACTCCTCAATAATATGCTCCTGGGTAAGGTGATAAAAACGCCCTTATACAACAAATGTTTCGTACTGAAGTAGCTTAAATTTGACTGCTATGTTTCTTCATATGATGACGTCATATTTTGTTCAAATTATTAGATTTTTATCTAAGTCTTACTCATTATTTATGAACTAATATTTGAATATCAATGCAGACAGCAACATTTTGTGTCTACTGACTACGTTTTGTTTTTTTGTTTAACGCCGCACTCATCAATATTCAAGCTTATGACGGCGATCTGTATATAATCGAGTCTGGACCAGACAATCCAGTGCTTGAGATCATGAGCATCGATCCACATACTTGGAATACGATGATATGCATCAACCAAGTCAGCGAGCCTGACCACCCAGTCCCGTTAGTCTTACGACAAGTATAATCGTCTTTCACGACAAGCATGGGTTTGTTTAAGACCAATTGGTCCAGGTGAGCTACAGTGTCG
Source organism: Haliotis cracherodii (assembly GCF_022045235.1). Taxonomy (NCBI): domain Eukaryota; kingdom Metazoa; phylum Mollusca; class Gastropoda; order Lepetellida; family Haliotidae; genus Haliotis; species Haliotis cracherodii. The sequence goes on along the minus strand of NW_027266341.1, from coordinate 21,565,755 downwards.
TGACACTATGCACGTATAACTGAGCGTCCGATATGTGAATCAGATTCGGTTATCGTCTATGTATAGACCAAAGTAGCATTTCGGTCGCACAATATGACCACCTGGGTGCCGTTGTACAGAACAACCTTAGCGCTTCGACTGTCGTAAGTATATGTTAAGGTATGCGAGTTACGATCATGCATCTTAGCGCTAAGATCGCTTTGTACAGCGGCACCCTGGGCCTTGATCTGAAACAAGTATTCTGGATAAATGAACACTTTTATACAGCGGAAGTACCTTTCAGAGTCCGTAACGACCACAAGGGGTATCCAAATATCGGACAAGTCAGACTTATGTCGTTAATTGGGTCGCACTCGACCTGAAGCCTACTTCCACAAAGCGACGTTCGAACAACACGATGGCCGATTTTGAAAATAAAATATTTATTTTATACTTTTAGTTAATAAGTGAGTGAGTGAGTTTGGTTTAACGCCGCTTTTAACATTATTCCAGTTATATCACGGCGTGTCAGCTTAATGTGGGAGGAAAGCCCGAAGTGATGCAGGTCTCGGACGTTTACCACTTCGGTGAAACCCACGAGCACGGGTATGGTGCTGACAAACCTAGAAACATAATCGGGGTGAACCGGGATTCGAACCCACAATCATAGGTTTCTGGCGTGTCCAGGGGACGCAACTCTGCACAGCGAATCGCGGCGCCTTAGACGACTGGGCCACCCGTGCCCCCTTTAGTTAATAAAAACTGGGTATACAATGTGAAATCGCGCAACAGTTACCAAAGGTTACGACTGCCGCCAGATAGTGTTGTATTCACAATGTGACAGTCACGCGAAATACGGACACAAACGAACCCTCTTCCGATATGGATTCTTTTTGCACACGACAAGGACGGAAACCTCTGCCCTCTGTTAAGTGGCAAGGCGAAATCAACTACTAACGAGTGAACTGTACTTTGTACAAAACACGAATCGGAGACGGAACCGGATTTTGCAAAAACACACACAACGCAAAAAACAACTAGTAAGGGGAAGGACACATTTTGACATCCTTTTGGATCCGTCAGTGCGTGTCACACGTGTTGTTATTGTATAAAAATCAAACATATATTATATGTCGAAGTAAATTCCAATAACGCCCTACAAGTACATTTCCAAGTCCATCTGATCTCGCGACTACTAAAAATACAAAAAATACTTTAAAAAAACTGTAAATGTCACCGAGACTTGACCGCTTCACGCTTTGAAATGCAGACAATGCATGGTTGTCTGAGAAGTTGAATGACCTGCATGTGATGGGAGAGAATTGTGGTTTATAGAGGTTGAAATGCATTGAGGAGTATTTGCTCTGGTTTTATCAAAAAGTCTTTTTAATACATCGTTTGAATCAGTGATACGTAAATAGTTTCTATACACTTTCTGTAAACTTTCTGTTATAACTTCATCGGTAAATGACTAGGAACCGTTATTGATATTACCGTCTTATTCAATATAAACGTACCATGGGAAAACATATCTCAATTGTCTATGCTAGTTGAATGTTATAAATGTAAATACAGACAAGACATGTTTAGATCTAACATGATAAGGAATGTGTTTAAATTCTAAACGGAATACACATTAAGTGTTCTTTCATGAAACACATGAAATGAGCTTTCGTCTACCCCCTAAACGCAACATCCTCATTATCTAAACTTGTTCAGAATTTAAACACGTTAAAACATGTTTCGAATTAAGTACATATCATTAGGCAATAAGATAAGATGTATAACATCCAGGTTTTTTTCGCGACGCACAAATGTGCGTCCAGTGCACGCAGATGTAGATAATGGACGCAGAAAAAGATTATGCTGCGTCTCAAGGGACGCACAATAACATTCATTGTACCTACTGCACATCAAGAGCAGTGATGGGTGTCTGTTAGTTCACCCATCAATCATGACCATTGTCCACACAATTGAATCTTTCCAGACTCTGAAGTAATTACCTGAATGTACAGTACACTACGTCATTTCATTACGTTACAGGACCCTCATACCGCCTGCAAGGACCCTTAAAATTAATCATTGGGGGTCCCCTGAACCCCCACTTTTGTAAGTCAAGGTAAAACCCTGAATATCTATTGGAATTAGATGTGCTATTTCAATCAGAGGAGCGGTGTTTATTGTGATTTGACTACCTCCGATTGTCCATTTAGAATCGAGTAATTTCCAAATTTATGGTAGAATTTATATTGATATCAGTTCAATCAGATTTACGGGCACTTGCGGGGGCACGGGTGGCCCAGTCGTCTAAGGCGCCGCGATTCGCTGTGCAGAGTTGCGTCCCTTGGGCACGCCAGAAACCTATGCTTGTGGGTATGAATCCCGGTTCGCCCCGATTATGTTTCCAGGTTTGTCAGCACCATACCCGTGCTGGTGGGTTTCACCGAAGTGGTAAATGTCTAAGACCTGCATCAGTCGGGCTGACACGCCCCCACATTAAGCTGACACGCCCCCACATTAAGCTGACACGCCGTGATACTGTTAAAAGCGGCGTTAAACCCAACTCACTCACTCACAGGCGCTTGCATAACACATACTAACAATACTAACAAAAAAAAGACCCATGAAGATGAGGGGTAGAATAAGTTTTCAGCAACCTATGCTTGCCGTAAAAGGCGACTATGCCTGTCGTAAGAGGCGACTAACTGGATCGGGTGGTCAGGCTCGCTGACTTGGTTGATGATGCATGTCATCGTATCCCAATTGTGTGTGATGTCAATCACAGGATTGTCAGGTTCAGACTCCATTATTTATAGATCTCCGTCATATAGTGGGATTATTGCTGAGTGCGGCGTTAAAAAATAAACAAACAAACATGAAAAATGTAGAACTTAACCAAATGTTGACTAGAAAAATCGACACTTGTTAACTTGTTAGCAGTCTCCGTAGCACAGGTGGTAGCGTGAAGGACTAGAAATGAAGAGGTTGTAGATTAGTATCCTGCAGAGGTTTAAAAATCGATGTGTCCATAACTGTGATGTTGCTGTAAGACTAGTAGTATTTCTCGCATACAGGAAGCTAACGATGAAAGTATATCTGTTTTCTACGATAGACCCTCAACTTATTTTACCAGGCCAAATTAATCCATATATTCTGCTAAGATAGCTATTATCCCCACTGTATACAGGGACGTGTTAATGTTTGTGTTTAGCTTTTAAACAGATTTTATTACAGTGTATCAAGATCATATCTATGCTAACTTGGCACTTGGCACACTGTGGCATGCCTTCTGATATTTGTGTAATCCCGCCTAGGGGCTGTGGGTAAGCTTCTTGGTTAAAAGGTTTGCTGGCTCGCGGAAGCTATTTTCCACTGGCTTAGTCTCTGCCATTTATAAACTAAAGGGCAAAAGAAAGTATACACCCATGTTTTATGGTGGCCAAACGTGAAACAAACACTGACTGACTGAGTATGGTTTTACGCCGCTTTTAGCAATATTCCAGCAATATCACGGCGGGGGACACCAGAAATGGGCTTCACACATTGTACCCATGTCGGGAATCGGTCTTCGGCGTGACGAGCGAACGCTTTAACCCCTAGGCTACCCGGCCGCCCCTGGAACAAACAAGAAACGAGATACAAATATGAGACTCAATGGGACTCAACCCCCAAAGGTACTAGAATCTGTACTTTACTAAGGAAGTGTTATCCTAAATATAGCATTTGTAACATTTGACCACTTTCTCAATGGCATTTTGTGTTCATAGCTTTCTGCCAATTTACACTTGTCAGAGGGGTACACAAAGTACGTGATCTAGACTACAGAGTTGTTTCTTTTAATGGAAGCCTCGGTGGCTGAGTGGGTTAGATCGCTGACTTCGTGTGCTGGCGATTAGGTACCTGACTCTGGCGGTGTAGGTTCGAATCCCGAACGGGACTCAACCCCATAAGTACTAGAATCTGTACTTCACTAAGTTTATCCCAGATATAACATTTGTTGCATTTGACCACTTTCTAAATGGCACTGTGTGTACACATCAAGAAACGGTTATCCGATGGTGATATTGGTGTCATAGTTGTGTTTTGGACCTTTTTGGCCCGACAGCTTAGCTTGAATAATGGTTAACAACATTAACTCTTTGTTCATTTCCTTGTATAGGGGGCACGGGTTTCCCAGTCGTCTAAGGCGCCGCGATTCGCTGTGCAGAGTTGCGCCCCTTGGGCACGCTGGAAACCTATGATTGTTGGTTCGTATCCCGGTTCGCCCAGATTATGTTTCCAGGTTTGTCAGCACCATACCCGTGCTCATGGGTTTCACCGAAGTGGTAAACGTCTGAGACCTGCATCACTTGGGGCTTTCCTCCAACATTAAGCTGACACGCCGTGATATGACTGGAATACTGTTAAAAGCGGCGTTACCCCAACTCACTCACTCCTTGTATACATAACTCCGCTAATTGGTTCCCTATATTTCCTACTGTATTTGCAGCCAATTATCTACCACACACTCAGCCTCATTGGTCTATATTCGTCTCTCTGCGGAACCAACGAATCTACAGTGTACTGCAATTAGTTGCTTAAAACGGGTTTTTTTAACACCGCGACGACGTCACACAATGCGCATTTAATGTGCTTGATGAATTACATGCGTGCTCCAATAAGGCTTATGGCCGTCTTTAACTTTGATGAAAACAGTTCTAGTCCAAGTTTAGATTTGTTTTCTAGATTCGATTCGCCATTGCCGACACAGGGCCGCGATATGTCGCACTTTCTGTGCTGTGCACTACGTCACCAACGCAAAGTAAAGATCACTCTATAATTACAGAAAAAAATCTCTCGTTCCAATCGGTAAAAATCAATCGCTTTCTTAACATAGTTTGTAATTAGTACATTGATCAATGGGAAATCAATGTCGTCGGCTAGTCTGGAACTCTGCAACCAGTTTCAACTCTCCACAAAGGCTGTTTTGGAGAATGTAAAACCATTAGCTCTGAAAGAAGAGATATTTTTTAGTTTAGAAACGGTATAGTCTATAAATCTTCAGATGCTATAAGCAACATCTGTAGGGACTTTTGTAGGCTTTCAGTCCAGACGGGGTCACGGAGTGTGGCTATGTCGGTTTCGAGTGTGTAAGATGTAGCTGATTATTACGGTATGCTATAGTGCGGAGTAGAAATAAACAAAAACATAATTTCCCCATGACGTTAGATTTTGTGCGTTTGCAGAAGTTATTTGCTTAATTTTGTCTAATGTTGTATTATTTGGCACCTGACGAAGGCGTGCAGCCTCTTGTCAGATCACGAGATGAGCTGAAAAGGTTAAGAAAAGCCAAAAGCGTTATTTGTTATGTATGTAGGCTTGGTCAAGTTTAGATTGTGTTTCCCCGTACACTTACAGCGCAGGACGTTGTTCATTGCACGACAACCACTCGACTCAATAATATGAAGGTAGATATTTTGACTGCGGCGTTAAGTAACATACATGAAGCCGTACTGCGTCCACCAGTAGACTACTACTACTATCACACCACTACTACAACTTTCACGACCACTACTACGACTACCACTACCACATACCTACTAACACCACCACCACCACCACCACCACCACACCACAACTACAACTATCACCACCACCACTACTACGACTACAACTACCACACCACTACTGCAACTATCACGACCACCACCACTACTACAACTACCACGACCACTACTACTACCACTACTACCACCACACCACTATTACAACTACCACGACCACCACTACCATGACCACTACTACTACTGCTACTACTACTACTACTACTACTACTACTACTACTACTACTACTACTACTACTACTACTAACGTTACCCCGGGTCAGAATAGGTCCCCAGCAACCTATGCGAATATTCACAGGCTGTGGTAATATTCCTAGATCATATAGCGTGTAGCGTTAAACAACAAACAGAAAAAATGTTTTAATTATATGATGTTTATTATTCGTTGATCTATGCCATGTCTCCTTTTAATGGCACCAGCTGACAACACAGACTGCCCCATTGCCTAGCAACGTAAATAAATCACCCAGGCCCATCATGGCGTTTCACCAGTTATAACTCATTATGTCGACGGTGTATTGATATTGTCTGCGGTGCTGATTAGCCAAACGCTCATTCCAATTATTGCACACTCTTTGCACGGCGTTGAACGATTCCACCTGCTACCTTTCATTGAACCACATCATCAATGTTAACTTATTAACATATTCATCAACTGTCTGTAAGATCAAAGAACGGTTTGGTGCAAATACATCGTTCTACAGAGCATTGTATCCGTTATACCTGTTCCACATTCCAGGACTTGAACATCATTTTAAACTTAGACTACTAATTTGATGTATATAGTGTTATATATTTGTACTGAAAGGGTGAGGATATTATGTTGTGAGGGCTGTACAGCTGTTAGAATTTGTAACGACCCTACACTCTTATTCTGAACACAATAACGACTGAACTGTTCACGTTAGACAGGATGTGTGCAATGTCTAACAGAAAGAATGCTACACGGCGGCGGTCTGTAAATAATCATGTCTTGACCAGACAATCCAATGATTGACATCGTGAGCATCGAGACACGCAATTGGGATACGATGACATGCATCAACCAAGTCAGCAAGCCTGACCACCCGATCCGGTTAGTCGCCTCATACGACAAGCATAGTCGGCTTTCACGGCAAGCATTGGTTGCTGAAGACCTATTCTTACCCGGATCTTCACGGGTCTCTGACTGTGTTGGGAGAACGGGTGGCGGTTTAAGGCGCCGCATTTAGCTGTGCAGTTGTGCCCCTTGGAACTGCTAGGATCCGCTGATCATCCGTTCTATTCTCCTGTTGGCACACATATGGAGTATATGGTATATCGGTTAATGTAAGGTTTTGAAGAGAGACATTTTTTTTGTAGAATATTTGCAACGGTGCTCTACAGTACGTAAATACAATGACCGCAGACACTCGGAACGGAGGGCGATCGGGTAGCCTAGTGGTTAAAGCGTTCGCTCGTCACGCCGAACACCCGGGTTCAATTCCCGACATGGGTACAATGTGTGAAGCCCATTTCTGGTGTCCCCCGCCGTGATATTGCTGGAATATTGCTAAAAGCGGCGTAAAACCATATTCACTCACTCACTCACCCTTGGAACGGTGACATTCTCTGTGTCTTGTACCAACTGGGGTACAAATCTACGGAGTCAAACTCACCTTTACCAATCACTCGTCTCTTCAGAAAACAATATATGCAATTCAGTCAACAGAATATGTAATGATTATTAATTTGTACTAAGTGAAAGTGAAACTTTCCAGATATGATGTAATTGGCCGCGTAATTGGCGGCATGATATGATACTAGTATTAACAATATGTGCAATTCAGTAAAGTGAGTATTGTTTTACGCCGCTTTTAGCAATATTCCAGCAATATCACGGCGGGGGGACACCACAAATGGGCTCCACACATTGTACCCATGTGGGAAATCGAACAAGGGTCTCCGGCGTGACGTGCGAACGCTTTAACCACTAGACTACTCCCACCGCCCCCAATTCAGTAAAGACATGTATACTATAAACGGGTTTTGACCGATACTTGTCTTTTAAATTGAGACATCTAAAACAAATACCACATATCAATGGAAAAAGCTTTCTTTTGATGTGTATTATGCCTATGTGTCACAATATAAAAAGAAGATGACCGAAGGCGGATGAGAAATGGCAGCCATTTTGAAATCTAAGATGGCCGCCCAAAAACGTTCGTGAGAAAACAGACATCATTTGTTTCAATCAGTGATGTATTTTGATTATATTAAAACTTTTTTCCAAGTTTCTACAAAAAATGGTTCCCTCTACATTGGCCGATATGCTAGCTCCCTAGTTCCCAGCACCATACAAGTGTTCTGGATGTCAAGCTGGTAAGTGTCTTAGACGCTTTTCGATTTTGGTTTTCTTCCCACATTGGGTTGGCTCGCCAGGATATGACTGGAGTACTGTTCGTTTAGGGGCTGTCGGGTAGCCTAGTGGTTAAAGCGTTCGCTCGTCACGCCGAAAACCCGGGTTCGATTCCCGACATGGGTACAATGTGTGAAGCCCATTTCTGGTGTCCCCCACCGTGATATTGCTGGAATATTGCTAAAAGCGGCGTAAAATCATACTCACTCACTCACTGTTCGTTTAACGTTGATGATCATTCAAGTGACATAAAATAATTCTTGCGGTTTATTGGCCGTAAAGTTCCCATGCACCCGTTAAAGCAGAGAAACAGTTCCAGCGGTTACATCCATGTTTGTGTTTCCAAGCAACGTCAATAAAATGCCATTCAGAATGCTTCATGACAACAATTATAAGGCAATTACCCCCAACTGTCACAGGGAGCAGCTGTAGGAGTGGGGCGTCGGCAGTGTCGCTATGTTGAAACCAATAGCTAGTACAGTACCTTCAATAACCAAAAGCCAACATGACCACATCGTTGTATATGTGAATCACTTGTATCCGGGCGAGACGGTCATGAAGAGTATTTGTCTTATGGCACTGTTAAAGTGCTCCCGGATCATTAGAGGTCCTGGAACACGGTCGCTAATGGGTTATTTATAAGCCTTATAAGGAATATTGATAATGGTTATCGTAATAAGGTAGATAGATCTCTTTGGATGCGAGTGAGTGGGTGAGTGCGAGTGAGTGAGTGAGTGTGTGGGTGAGTGTGTGTGAGTGAGTGAGTGAGTGGGTGAGTGAGTGGATGTGTGTGAGTGCGAGTGAGTGAGTGGGTGAGTGAGTGGATGTGTGTGAGTAAGTGAGTGAGTGGGTGGATGTGTGTGAGTGTGCGAGTGAGGGAGTGAGTGCGAGTGAGTGAGTGGGTGAGTGGATGTGTGCGAGTGAGTGAGTGAATGAGTGGGTGGATGTGCGAGTGAGTGAGTGAGTGAGTGAGTGGTAGGATGTGTGTGAGTGTACAAGTGAGTGAGGGATGGAAGGACTGAATGCGCCCGACACTGATGGATGTGGACATGATAATCATGTGTAACAAGGTATCTGTGAGGGAGTGTCGATGACAGTGGTCACCATAGAGCTACCTCGTGATCACGGTGTCAAATTCGAGTTAACAAGCTCACTTGATGTTATGTGCAACCAAATAGACAACTCTGGTATCACCTTAGTGTTAATTTTACACATATGGGCACGGATGTCAAATTGTAGGGGGCACGGGTGGCCCTGTCGTCTAAGGCGCCGCGATTCGCTGTGCAGAGTTGCGCCCGTTGGTATGTCTTGAAGAGCTGCCTGAAAAGATCTTTAGTCTCAAACAAAAAAACAACAGGTGTTCCTACCCCACTTATTATTAAATAGTCGGTCCTTAAGGGCACACTAAAATGAGGAGTGTCCGGTCAGGCATTATGACGTGGCTCTTTCGGCAAGCATGGGTTGCTGAAGATCTATTTCATTTGGATAATGTTACAATCACACCCTACAGTTCTTCCCGCTGTACGTGTTGCTTATGGCTGAACAAGTTCTTTTCACGAAACGTTTGTCCTTCCTGTTGAAACACACGCACAGTGGACCGCCTCCGTGGTCTAGCGGTAGAGCCCGAAGGGCGGAAGATCAGGGGTTTGATTCCCGGCCGCGTCATACCAAAAGACGTTAAAAGATGGTTCTTGTTGTCAGTCTGCCTGGCGCTCGGCATTAAGGGGCCAAAACAAGGAATGGTCGGCTCCAAGTCAGTATCCTGTGTTTGAGTTGGGTATTCATAATACACTGCAGCATGGTATCTCAGATGGCTAGCACTATCAGTCCGGACTTGTACAAGCGGCCGAACACACATACGTGCATGCACGTCGCTATTTATGTGCAATAATCGTGGACGCGACGTTAAACCCAATTTCGCCTCATCTTCACCCACGCACAGCGACTAGATATGAAAGTAACTCACAGGAAGTAAAAGAATAACGAAAGCTTGTGTATGATCATCTGATACAAAGAATTTATTCAAGACTCGTTCAGTTACAAATATTCATTAAAACATTTCAATTACTGTATAAATGGACATTTGTACAACAACCTTGCAATATGTCATAAACAACAACTTTTCCACAAAATACCAAGAAATACGAAGACGCTCGATGAGGGCCATGCTGTCCTACTTACCAGCCCCCATCGAGGATTCCATAAAATGTTGGTTATTTTGTGTAACATGACATATGTTACACAAAGTCTACACTGTGTAGATAGATGACTGTACATATATTGAAGCTCCGTATTTATTGATTCACCATAGACCTTCAAATTACGCTTTTGATATTTGTGATAAAATAACGATTTCATTCAAAGAAAAGTCCATATTTGCTTTCTATATACAACGTAGTCCCGTTAATCAAGACTATCCCCATGAAACTCCAAACACCAAAATACGAATACAAGTTGCAACGTAGCCTAGTTTCCATTCTAACCTCACAATAAGATGAGGAGCGGTGTGGTAGCCCAGTGGTTAAAGCGTCGGCTCGCCACGCCGAAGGCCCAGATTCGATTCCCCACATGGGTACAATGTGTGAAGCCAATTTTCCAGTGTCCCCCGCCGTGGTATGGTTGGAATATTGCTAAAAGCGGCGTAAAACCATACTCGTTCACTCTAATTTAGATGCGTAGAGATATAGAACTAGTTTTGTTGGCGACTGTTTTAGACGCGTACGGATTTTCATCATACATGCATTCATTGCAAAAGACAACACACGTGGGAGGCGGACCAAGTATGTTTCTCCCTAGGATATTTATATTCAAACTTAACGTAGTTGTTATGCAAGACTTTCGGTATTCATTACTTTTTGTTAAATATTAGTCGAAAAAATGTCATTATTGACCAAACTGTAGTCTAAAGAGCTGGGATACATTTACCAGTTACCTTCACCGACAAATCTGAAGGTGTAGGTTTCCTTGGCAACATACATTTACCAGTTACCTTCACCGACAAATCTGAAGGTGTAGGTTTCCTTGGCAACAAGCTACATATCATGAGTACCCAATTTGTCAATAATTATACTGCTTTAATGTTGACTTTGACCATTACAGGGTTGCTGCATAGTGGATAATCATTACGTTCAGAGTGGAATATACGCCTTGTGTATACATATCGACTTATATGTAACCTGGAGCAATACGAATTCATAGACGGAGTACAAACGTGGGATATGTGGTGTCTGAAATAAATTAGAAACTTCAGTAACGATACTGTTGGTGTCGCATAATTGAGAAATCACCCGAACTGATGATCCCGGAAGTAGAATTAACGAGCACCGAAAGGGCTCATTGATCTGTTGATTCCGGAAGTAGAATTAACGAGCACCGAAGGGGCTCGTTTGTTCTACTTCCGGAATCAACAGTATCGATTGATTTCTCAGACTCGACCATGTTCTGGTTGATATCTATTAATTTTACAATTCTTCAAAATAACCTGCAGTTTGGTATGTTTTAATTGTTAACATGTACGCGTTCAGAATAGCCAGAGAATTCCTGGATCAGAATCAGCTGCAGCAAAAATAGCGTGTCATCATCATAATGGTTTAAATTGGTTTGTTGAACGGTGTACTGACTTGGACATCGTTTCATCAGAGGTATGTGTGTTGTCATGGAAACATATTTTGTAAAGGACGAAGTTTGATAAGGGTCCTTTTTGTCAGATTGGAAAGTAACTGAACATTTTGGAAAACATTTACGAAAACTATGAACCGTGCTCGTATGATTGACAACTGACCTTTCCCTCTTACACTTGCAAGTGTTGGACTTTGGATTTGATAAAGTACAGAGTTACGTGACAAACGTGGGGAAAAGGACGAATTTATATGTCCCAGGATGAATATTTTACTTTGTGTTTGCATGTACATTGTTTAACCACAATAAAAACAGTTTGGGTCAAAGGCGTGCTCATGTTCAAATGTTCAAATGTTAGAAAACTCCTGATAAATATTAACCCCACTTCTACATATTTAGTTCAGTCAGAAAAGTACAAATGTTGAAAAGAACTGTTTCAGCGTTTAATCCTCGGAACACGTCTTTCTAAAAGTTCCAAAAATATTCCTTGTCATGCCTCGATCCTTTTGCCTTACTCGATGTTTCTGGTAGAACTACATAGGTATCTAGTATATGTGTGTGTATTCAGTTTCATTTAGATGCCTTCACCTTTCACTGAAGGGCCTTTAACAGCAATGAGCCAACCCCTTCCATCTTCCCGAGGCAAGAGAGTTAACTGACTTTTAAAGTCCAGTTTCCACCCTTGCCGAACTAGGTTGGAATTCCTGGGTTCGATCGTAGCGCCACCAGTGGCTATTACGAGTTATGTCCTTTCTATGCCTCTCCTATTGACCAATCAGATACAACCTCTCGTACCACTTGCATTTGTTTCAAACAAAACGGTGGCGCCCAGTCAAAACGATCTGATTGATAATCGAGATCTATATTGTGATAAAACGAGTCTTTCATCGCGAAGTGCATCAAATCACGCGAGCACCTTGATTAAAAGCATGAAAAGATTTAGAAAATATCTGTTGACAACGAGTTGGTGGTGCACATGCTTTGCAAATCCTGCAGTCGACCGAAATCTGCATGACACTTTACGAACCGGATTTCGATTTCAGTGCGCGATTTTGATTGGACTATGCATAGACTCGTTAGTCCAGCCAAAATGTAACTCCATAATACCAGCCTAGTTCGGCAAGGGTGGAAACTGTACTTTTATAGTCAGTTAACTCTCTTGCCTCGGGAAGATGACCCCTTCAGGCCACAGCAAGGGATATATCTGCTGACATTGTATACACTCACCTAACCCTTGATGATAAACATAATACATTCTGCTGATTCACGCTAATTCTTTCCAACTATCAAAGCAAACGTGACGTCATATCGGTGTATTGTCGCCATAATTTTATATGACATCACAGAAAACTTTATGGTCGTCGTTCCACAAATAGATTGACAGTGCTGGTGTCTCTGTACTCGATAACAAAACCGTCATTATTCACATTCTGTACAGTATAACCACATACAAGAAACAATGGATCATCTGTCCCGTTAATTGTTATACGAATTATTTCACTTAGGACAAATAGTTGCAATTTCTCGTGGCTCATAAGTTATTCTCCAAAAAGACCCCATCACACCGAGGCTGTCCGTATGAACGCATCACCATGCTGCAAATAGGCCTATTTATCATAATGTTATGGATACTCTCCACAGAACAAACTATAGCGATTTAATTACATGCACAGGCAAGGGTTATAAACAAAGAATAATTCTAGAATTGGGATGATAAATATGAAAAATATTAAAAACACTCATATGTGTCACTATTGAACTGTACGTGTCCGAAGATGAATTTATATGAACCATATCTTGTGCGACTGGAGTGTTGATGTAAATGGCCACAACAAAATTCTATTCAATGCATAGCCGTATCAAATGATATTCACGTTGAGATCAAATATATGCCTAGTTATTTGGTTTGGTACGATCCTCAATTTGGACAAATACTCACATTCCTCCTTTATATTGTTTGCTTTCTTCTCTTTTCTAAAAAAATCTCATTCCAGTACCAAAGGGACACCTGTTTGTAAAACAAGATATTTAAACAGGTAAAAATCAAATTCTGCCCCTGTTTTGTTTCTTAACGCTTATGATAACCACAAATGTGTTGTGTATTTGTTCATTGTGGTGCAACCGTCATTTATAAATAAAAGCGACAAAACCATGTCCATAATTATAAGAAATATCTGCGAAAAGCATAGCTCAATGTAAGACTCCGACTTTATCATACGCTTGTGTTTAAGAATCACTATCAAAAGCAATGATACAAGGGGTATGAGAGAAGGCGAGCGTATTCTGCACCACCGGTGCCACCCATCATAAACACCACCGGTGGCACCCGTCATAAACACATGCAAAGGCATGTCAAGTGTTTACCTTAACAAACACGGAACATATGGTACAAGTCAAAATAGATAATTGCATCACTATAACATTAAAGCGAATAACACAACATAACACTATAGCAAACATTTATTCTAAATAAATGCATCATATCATCTACTGTCCTCGAAGTCATACATAGCTGTACAATAACTGTCTATTTATTTCGGGGGCACGGGTGGCCTCGTCGTCTAAGGCGCCGCAATGCGCTGTGCAGAGTTGCTTCCCTTGGAGACGCCAGCAACCTATGATTGTCGGTTCGAATCTTGGTTCGCCCCGATTATGTTTCTAGGTTTGTCAGCACCATACCCATGCCCGTGGTTTTCATCGAAGTGGCAAACGTCTAAGACCTGCATCACTTTAGGCTTTCCTCCCACATTAAGTTGACACGCCGTGATTTAACTGGAATACTGTTAAAAGTGGCGTTAAACACAACTCGCTCACTGTCTATATATATCATATTTATGAAATGCTTTTTTGTCAGTATGACACACTAAATTATATAGCTTCGTATTTACAGATATCTTTCTTGCAGCGTGTTTTTACTTAATAAAGTATCGATAAGTTTCACCACATTTCGCCTATATTTCACATAAAACTTAAATATGACACAGCCTTAAAGTAGCTAAATCTAAATCGCTGACGTTGGATTTCATAACCAGCTACATACTCTAAATAGCACATGCCAACCCTTTCGTTAACACCTGGCGTCAAATTCATATAATGTCCATCATTACTTTACCTTTTGCCACAAATGGAATCTGTTTCGGCACAAATCGAAACTAATTTTTCTCTGGCGTTGACGTTTAATTTCATTTGTGGAGCTAATCAACCAGACCTGTTCTCAGAGTGTGTCTAACAGTCGTTCATGTCTACAGAAGTTTTTATTTGATACAATCCACTTTATGTTGGATTTCTTTTAAAAAAAAGCGCTTTCATGAATTACTCGAGATTCCCTGGGACTGCTGCAGTCGGTACGCAAAGTACGATGTCGGATTAAATGAGGGTCGGTGGGGTAATCTAATGGTTCAACCGTTTGCTCACCGCACCAAAACTCCCAGTTCGATTCCGACATTGGTAGAAAGTGAAACCCGTTCTTGGTGTCTGCTCGCTGTGATATAACTGGAATATTACTCGAGGCATAAAACCAAAATCACTCACTCACTGAAGTGGGCCAAACTCTCCGCTCCAATAGATTTCTAAGAACTTACCAGAATCACCTTCGAACAGTGTAAACCACGGCTATTAATACCAACTATGAAAGGGGACATTGCACTGTTTCTGATTTGTAAAAACGCATAAAGAGGAATAGTCTCCAATACCTCAATACGTTCTTAACGATTTCAACTGACCAAGCGGATAGACTTGTCCTTGGCTTGAATATTGACCACTCGTTAACCCATATGAACAAGCCATTAGTTATAATTATGTAGTAATGAAGCCATTAGTTATAATTATGTAGTAATTAAGTAATTATTAGGTATTAAAGAAATCAGTGTATATGATCACAATTATGATATGCTGCTAATGTATTGTTAGATGACATTGTATCCGAACTTGCTGATACAGCCCCGAGTCTCTCTGACATATAAACAGTAAATAGGCAAGATGCTACACATTCCGATATATTAAATTGTGCATAATGGTATATCAGGAATGACACACCATAGTCGACATATTTGGTTGCATATAGAAATAATGCGTACAATACATATTTTACATATACGATACCGATTGTGTACTTGACACCATGTATTGGAATATATAGAATATATATCACAGTAAAATGTGTTGCGACAAGGAGATCGTTTAGCATTGGTCGGCATATATACATATATTGAATATTCCACAAATATAGTTGAACAGCATGAGGCCATTGTTAGTCCCATTACAGCGAATATGTTGTCGCATCTTGATATTCCGTTTTTCGGCAACACTTTGGGTAAATGTTACAGTCACAACCGTAGAAGAAAGGTCATGGGTCAGATCCCCACAGGGATACCAGTTATATCCTCCATTCCCTTGAGGCGTCCTGCTGCCTGCTATTCTCAATGCGCATGCGGATAGCTTCCTTGAGATGCTCAATCTGGCTTTTGATTGGCGCAGACTGACTTTCTTTCTTCTTCCTCTTTGTAATCTTCCGCATATAGTCCCTCAAACCAAGAGCTAGCTCCCTAGTAGGAAAGAGGTCAAGTGTTAATAGAAGCAACGAATAATTAATATTTAGTCTACCTATCAATTAATCCCATCGATTATGTACATTTTAAAATTTGACATCAGTACCAAGTTCGTTCCAGTGAAGCCAATCAATTTGATTGCATACAAAATAACCCAATCGCTGATCAATAATAATATATAGTTTGTTCATGTTCCTAAGACGACTTGCCGTAATGAGGGTAAAACATCTCCTGGCATCTTTCTATGCTTTGTATACTGCTTAAGTTAACGCCGTTTTCAACAGTAACTTAGTTATATCACGACGTGTCAGCTTGATGCGGGGGAGAAAAAGGAATGCAGGTGTTAGATGTTTACCACCCACGAGCACAAGTATGGTGCTGACAACCATAGAAACATAATAAGGGTGAACCGTGATTCGAACCCACGATCATAAAAATTTGGCTCGACTATTGGTCGCATCTCTGCACAAAGAATATCAGCGCCTTAGAGGACCAGGCTACCCGTGTCCCCGGCTGTCGTTACAATCCAATAGGGTATCTCATATACAGTGGAACCTTGTTAGCCCGGACCCTGTGAGTCCAGAAACCAGGCATGTGCTTCACGTCGTGGAACCGTTTTCCAATCTAGATTAAGACTTTGTGAAACTGTGAGACACTGTGTGGAGTGAGACATTGCCTCTCTTTAATCACAGCTGTATTGACATACATAATAAAACAGAGTTTGCAGACAAACATTTGGGATCTGAATGACTTGAATCAAACTTGAGTCTAGTCCCCCTTTAATTCGGGTGTTGACTTTGAACGGTACCGCCCGGATTAATAATGTTTCAACAAGTGTCAATAAAAGAAAACAGTTTATATTGACAACGCTGAAATGTTTGAGATGCCCCCTGTAAACGATACATACTCGTAGTCGACGAAGCCATCTGTATTCCTGTCTAGCTTCTCCATCATGATGTCCATGGAGCGAGAGCTGAGGGGGATGCCGTCGTTCTGTCAAAACAACGCACACCATTTGATCCACTGTGTAAACATGGTCTTTGTTGTGAAGAGGGGAAAACAAAACAATTTTATCCGATGAGTAACTTAACCTTGAATGATTTACTTTCTATTTTACAGAAAAGTGAAAAAACGCAGTAGCGTCAGTCAACATCGTATTACGTTTTTAAGTTATGAAAATGGATTGACGTATTGGAATTCATCGCCAAATCCCTTTGAAATATATATTGGATACAGGGGGGTAACTCACCAATAGTCCGTTCCTCAGTTCCTCTCTATCCAGTGTGTAACTCTTGTCCTTATCAAGGCTGTGTAGCAAGTCTATAAGTCGGAGGTTCTTTCTGCGCATGTAGTCGAAGAGGATGCTGGACGGATCATC
The DNA here is from genome assembly GCF_022045235.1 of Haliotis cracherodii. Lineage (NCBI taxonomy): Eukaryota > Metazoa > Mollusca > Gastropoda > Lepetellida > Haliotidae > Haliotis > Haliotis cracherodii. The sequence continues at coordinate 21,548,253 of NW_027266341.1, read as the reverse complement.
GGTGTCAAGAACAACGGCCTTGCCATTGCGCTTGAAGTCCTCATGACGCATGGCTACGCCATATTTGACCCGAAGTGGACGCTTTGTCTGGACTTCATCGAGAAGGTCTGTGAAGTCTTCTCCAACAGGAACTTCCTGTAACACAAATGAGTGAGTGTGTGAGTGAGTGAGGTGTATAACATTACTGGAACAGCTGGAGGAGGCGAGCGAGCACATGCAGATTGAAGTCGCTTTTAGCAATTTTGTTGATTTGGTACATAATCGGGGACATTTACAATCTCATTAAAATCATTAAAAACAGACCATAGTTCTTGCTACCGCATGGGTATAGCGTCCTTTTTTAAATGTCCCCAATCTCATTAAAATCAGATCTTTGTTCTCGCTTCCGCTAAACAAAGAGCTGAGGACATGCCATTAGGGGTCACGTCAGAACGACCTTTCATCCGACCAATCAGTGCGTCGCTCACGAGATTATGAAAGTGACAGTCGGAATGTGATTTCTAGTCAAGCAATCTCGAAAACTTTGACATGGTGTATTCTGAACGATAGTTAACGGTTTAACGACTGAATCCGTACGATCTAGACCATCTATTGGAAATTCCAGGATGTTTTTTTGGTTCAGGTTTCAAATTTGTAATCGAGAATTTGTCAAAACATGTTTCGAAGCGTAGTCGCCAATTTGAAATTAGTGCCGAAAAGCACGAGAAAGCTGCCTTCTGATTGGTCATTCCATAGGTCGGTCAAAGTTCGCGCAAGGTCGGCCTGACGTGACCCGTAATGGGATGTCCTCAGATCTTTGTATAGCGGAAGCGAGAACAAAGATCAGATTTTAATGAGATTGGGGACATTTAAAAATGGACATTACACCCATGCGGCGATTCTCATCGTGAGGAACATACGTTGTAACGTCTAGGCCACCCCATCACCCCTTGAACTGGCCTTGGGTTGGCCTGGTGGTTCAAGCGTTGGCTCGTCAAGGAGCCAGATTCGATATGGGAAGTATGTTTCCGGTGTCTTTCTGCCGTGACAGAAAATGACAGCTAATGAAATGAGGTCGTGTAAAAACTCACGGTCGTCAACTCCGTGCACAAACTTTGTGCGAACCCTACCATTGCCTGATATTGAAGCAATGTGTAGAGCACGAGAATGTCAAACGTGAATTCACTGCATTCGTCACCACTCGCCCCTTTCCGTAACCTGCAAGAAGCTTGCCCAGGAATAACACGAGCTGGTCACGAATGAGCTCATTGGTCTGAATACTCGCAGATTTCCCTCTCGCTGAAATCAGGATGGACCTTCATAGCAACTACATTGCAAAGCCACCGTATGTATTCACGTTCATGGAGGAACGTAGTACATGCAAATAGGCTTCATAAGCCTCTTTTGTCATACGGCAACGAAACAGCTTGGATTACCCAAAAGCTTTTGCCGATTGAGGTGTAATGATTTTGGTTGTGACGGGGCTCTGTAAATAATCTAATCTGGACCAGACAATCCAGTGATTAATATCTTGAGCATCGATCTACGCAATTGGGATCGATGACATCCACCAACCAAGTCAGCGAGCCTGACCACCCGTTAATCGCCTCTTACGACAAGCATAGTCGCCTTTTACGGCAAGCATGGGTTGCCGAGGTGTAATGACATCACCCATGTGATAGATTTGTATATACGGTATATAAACCATCGTGCAAAAGCAGGTATACACCCATGTTTGATGGTAGCGGAAAGGAAACAAATGTGAAATTGCTATCCGATGTTGTATTTGATACAGGGATCACCGTGTGTTTTGGACCTGAGGTTTGTAATGTTTTGGCGACTCTTTTCAGCCTTGTAACATGATGACGTTGTAAGTTTTCAGTCACGCCGATTTTCAAGTGAAGACTTTCCTTTCCAGGGCAGTGTAATTCTGTGTTATGAAGAGTATACGCATATTGTACTGATATAGTAATACTTTAGACTTACGGAGAGGTCAAGGTCAATGAGGGCGGTAGCGTCATCTTCAGATATTGCTTTGAGAATACTCATAGCGCCCTCGGTTGTCAACGGGTTGATTCCGATCTAGAGGAAATACAAACAAAGATTCTCATGACGGAAGTTACAGTTATCTAGAGCAAACGTGATACCAAATGTTGTGAAATATCTAAAGAAAAAGAATCTGTCCGCCTTAGGGGGCACGGGTGGCCCAGTCGTCTGAGGCGCCACGATTCCCTATGCAGGGTCGCGTCCCTTGGGCACGCCAGAAATCTATGATGGTGTGTTCGAATCCCGGTTCGCCCCGATTATGTTTCTAGGTTTTTCAGCACCATACCCGTGCTCGTTAGTTTCACGGAGTGGTAAACGTCTGAGACCTGCATCACTTCGGGCTTTCCTCCCACATTAAGCTGACACGCCGTGATATAACTGGAATACTGTTAAAAGCGGGGTTAAACCCAACTCACTCACACTGTCTGCGTTATCCGAATGGTGAGCGTATTTAGCGTTATAGACCATACGTATTCGGAATATCAGGTCTCCCATCCGTCTACCCAATCATTGCTATCCGAGCAGTGGCACCTTTGAACAACCTCCTTGAATAGTCAGACACGACGTCTCAGTTCAGAAAAAAGGTTATTCCTTTGAAACTCTCATGTGTCAAGGTTACAGTCGCCCATTCACTTACTCTCCGCCGCCAGCGTTACTTTCTACAGAACCACAGAACATCCTACAACATTCATGCCAGATCTTAAATTATGAGCTCCTTTCTGTCCATTACAATATCCGTGGTCAAGTGGGAAGAGCGTTTGTCTGGAGAGCGGAAAGGCGGTTGTTCGATTCCCTACGGTGTCACATCGAAAGAGGTTATAAGAGGGTACTTGTTACTCTCACTGGCGCTCGGCATGAACAGGATAAAACAAGGACTGGTCGGCTCGGAATCTGAGTTGGGTAAACTGAGGCAATGAATCTCATTGGGTTAGCACTATTAAACATGCACGCGGACTAGTACAAGCAGCAACACACAAGTGCATGCACTTCGCTACACATGTGCAATAGTTATAATCTTGAACACGACGTTAAACCCTACTTCACCTTACCCAGTACCCGAATCAGGGTTTTTCATCGTATATTGATAGAAAGCGAAGAGTCAACCATTTACATAATGAATATGTCCTTTTCGGAAACACATCCTGGAAATGATACCAGGCCGTTTCTCTACAAAGGCTGTTTGTATTGTAACTATCTCAAGCTGCATCGATCAGTGACACGTATCATATAGACTTTGAGAGAGGTTAACCGACCAATGAGACGACCAATAGATTCTGAGAGAGCTTCACCGACCAATGAGACGACCAATAGATTCTGAGAGTGCTACACCGACCAATGAGACGAACAATAGATTCTGAGAGAGCTCCACCGACCACTGAGACGACCAATTGATTCTGGGAGAGCTACACCGACCAATGAGACGACCAATGGATTCTGAGAGAGCTACACCGACCAATGAGACGACCAATAGATTCTGAGAGTGCTACACCGACCAATGAGACGACCTATGGATTCTGAGAGAGCTCCACCGACCAATGAGACGACCTATGGATTCTGAGAGAGCTCCACCGACCAATGAGACGACCAATAGATTCTGAGAGAGCTACACCGACCAATGAGACGACCAATAGATTCTGAGAGAGCTACACCGACCAATGAGACGACCAATAGATTCTGAGAGAGCTACACCGACCAATGAGACGACCAATAGATTCTGAGAGAGCTACACCGACCAATGAGACGACCAATAGATTCTGAGAGAGCTACACCGACCAATGAGACGAACAATAGATTCTGAGAGAGCTCCACCGACCAATGAGACGAACAATAGATTCTGGGAGAGCTCCACCGACCAATGAGACGACCAATGGATTCTGAGAGAGCTCCACCGACCAATGAGACGACCAATAGGTTCTGGGAGAGCTACACCGACCAATAAGACAACCAATAGATTCTGAGAGACCTCCACCGACCAATGAGACGACCAATAGATTCTGAGAGAGCTCCACCGACCAATGAGACGACCAATAGATTCTGAGAGAGCTACACCGACCAAGGAGACGACCAATAGATTCTGGGAGAGCTACACCGACCAATGAGACGAACAATAGATTCTGGGAGAGCTCCACCGACCAATGAGACGACCAATGGATTCTGAGAGAGCTCCACCGACCAATGAGACGACCAATAGGTTCTTGGAGAGCTACACCGACCAATGAGACGAACAACAGATTCTGAGAGAGCTACACCGACCAATGAGACGACCAATAGATTCTGAGAGTACTACACCGACCAATGAGACGACCAATAAATTCAGAGAGAGCTCCACCGACCAATGAAACGACCAATAGATTCTGGGAGAGCTACACCGACCAATGAGACGACCAATGGATTCTGAGAGAGCTCCACCGACCAATGAAACGACCAATAGATTCTGAGAGAGCTACACCGACCAATGAGACGTACCTTAAGGACTTTGAGAATCTTGTTCTTTAGCAGGCCGTTGAGCAGAAGGCGGAAGGCACTGATGTTGATTCTGTTGGCTTCGAGGTCCAGTTCCACCAGGGTCTTGTTCTTGACCAGGGCTTTGGACATCTCCTGGCTGCCCTCCATCCCAAATCCATTCCAGGACAGAAACAGTCGGGTCAGGCCTGTGTTGGTCTGGAAGGGAGGAGATGAGGTCAAGAGATCTCTGGATCAGCTATATCAGCTACGTTATAACAATATTGAAATAATAATATTTAAATATTGCACACCAATTGAGCCATGTTCTTTTGTTTGAGGTAGTTGTTTTGGCTTTGGAGTCAGCACTTCAAAACATACAGGGGGCTTGGGTGGCCCAAGTCGTCTAAGGCACTGCAATTCGCTGTTCAGAGTTGCGTCCCTTGGGCACACCAGAATTCTAGGATCGTGGGTTCGAATCCCGGTTCGCCCCAATTATGTTTCTTGGTTTGTCAGCATCATACCCGTCCTCGCGGGTTTCACGAAAGTGGTAAGAGTCTAAGACCTGCAAGACTTCGGGCTTTTTCTCCCACATTCAGCTGACACGCCGTATTAATTGTTCAACTGGAATTCTGTTCAAAGCGGCGTTCAACCCAACTCACTCACTCACTCAAAACATACAATATTTCTGTGTGAGAGGAGCACCAAAACAGTATCATTTGCACGCCGAAATATAAGTGCAATAATCTTGGACGCGACGTTAAACCCCATTTCACCTCACCCTATTTTGAACGCATTTCACGCATCGTACAAAAACAACTGTCTTGGAAATGAAGATTAGCCATTCTCTCACCGTGATCATAATTTGCCATTCTCATGGGAATTGGGTGTAAACTAAGATACATTTCAAAATTAAAAGGTATATCTGAACATAAATAAGGATCGTCCTGTCCAAAGCCTGACCTTGCTTTGGTTTAGCGCTAGCATAATAATAAGATAGCACGAACACGACCCTGAATCAGACCTATTACCCGACGCCTGAACAATAAAACTTGTCAAAATGGACCATCGCAAACAGAAAAATGGATACAGAAAAACCGAGATATATTTGGCTCGCAGAAGATTCTAAAACATAAACATCGATTTAATTGCTTCCATATTAAAAAATATATAGAGAGAAAACAATACAAAAATCATCATCGATGTAGTTGCCTCTATTTAGGCAAATATATAACGAACAAAAAAAATCAACATTGCTATATTTACTTCTCAGGGAAATATGTAACGATCAATAAAAAGTAAACATCAATATTTTTCTTCTTAGGCAAATATATAAAGATGTCGTGTTTTAAAGTTTTTTCCATCACTGCTATTGTGGAAGATAGAAGACCGCGCTTTCATCGCGTTATTGTGAAGCCGGCATGTGGTCATACGATATGCTTGTCTTCATATCGATTTCATACCTCTATACATCTCATGTGTTCATATGCTATCTTTATACAGTGCACATGCTTCATTGCGACAGAAACTGCCTGACAACGGAATAACACGTGGGAACATTACGTCCTCCAAATATGATTGATTATTCAACGCCCTGGGACAATGTCAAAACATTTGATTCGAGTTTACTTAATACTGAAAATTTAAATATTATTTCACAAGATATGTTGATGTCAAAACGGAATTTCAGCCGATACTGCTACGATCTATATTTGAAAAAAACTAGAAAGTGTATTTATATAAAAAACTCCTTAGGTCCTTCGGGTTGAGGTACGTTATCTTGGATTTGACGGCGCTTAATATAACATTTGAAACCTCATGCTGTTCCAAAATTCCATTGACGGCTGTCAAACATGCTGCTTACATAGCTCTACGTTGAAAATGTCATCCCCCTTTGTACAGGGTATTATATCTCCATTCTATATTGGGGCGCCTCTGTGGTCTAGTGGTAGAGCGGGGTCGAGTGGGGTTCGATTCCCGGCCGAGTCATACCCAAAGACGTTAAAATATGGTACTTCTTGTTACCATGCCTGACACTCGGCATTAAAGGGCTAAAACAAGGACTGGTCGGCTGGTACCTCAGTCCGGACAAGTACGGGGTAGAATAGGTCTTCAGCAACCCATGCTTGCCGTAAAAGGCGACTATGCTTGTCGTAAGAGGCGGGATCAGGTGGTCAGGCTCACTGATTTGGTTGATGCATGTCATCGTATCCCAATTGCATGGATCAATGCTCATGATGTCAATCACTGGATTGTCTGGTCCAGACTCGATTATTTACAGATCGCCGTCATATATCTGGAACATTGCTTTGTGCGGCGTTAAACAACAAACAAACAAACAACCCAGTTGTAGGACCTCTGTTTTGGTGGAAGCCTCGGTGTCTGAGTGGGTTAGCTCGCTGACTGAAGTGTGCTGGCGATAAGGTGCCTCACTCTGGCAGTGTGGGTTCGAATCCCGGATGGGACTCAACCCAAACAAGTACAAGTATCTGTATTTTACAGAGAAAGTGTTATTCCAAATATAGCATTTGTTACATTGGACCACTATATAAATGGCATTGTGTGTTGAATATTTTAGCGTCTTCTTTCGAATCAGGCTCAAATGCAAGCAGGGGCGCGAATGGATTAAGGTATAAATAAAAAGTAGAATGGAGATAAAATAGGCTGGATGCTCGAGGATGTGAAAACTATTGTTTCATGTCTTCATGTGTTCCAGTCCATAAAATATTCTAGCAGTCCAGAGGTCCTTGGATTCGCGACCGCCTCTGTGGTCTAGTGGTAGAGCGTGAGACCGGAGAGCGGAAGGTCCGGGGTTCGATCCCCGACCGCGTCATACCAAAAGACGTTAAAAGATGGTACTTGTTGTTACCCTGTCTGGCGTTCGGATTTAAAGGGCTAAAACAAGGACTGGTCGGCTCGGAATCAGTATACTGTGTCTGAGTGGGGTATTCATGTTAAACTGCGGCATGGTATCTCAGTGAGCTAGCACTATAAATCGGCCGACTAGTACAAGCAGCCACACACACACACGTGCATGCACGTCGCTATATAAGTGCAATAATCTTGGACGCGACGATTATCATTTTGCATTTCTATCATGTAATTACTAAAAGCACAATCACTTACCTTTCAGTCGACGTTAACATATTGCCTTTAGCTTAAAACAATACATTAAAAGAACGAGAAATCTTTGATACGGACCCTATTCACCAAAATATTTATTTTCTGTCGCATCGCGACTATTAAGTGTGGTATATTAGATCTGAAAACACCGAAGATCTCCTTTAACTTAAAGTACGTGACATATAAACGGAAGATATAGACTTTATTTAAACTGTATGCACCGGTAATACCAACAAATCAGTAATGGTTTGTGTTTGATATAGCTTGCCTCTGATGTTTAACGATCTCATGCAATGTTTTGTCAAGGAATCGCCAAGTTTGACACGAACGAACATAATGTCTCACTCAATAAGCTGTGAAATAATAAAACAGGCCATTGGGTTTTCTTAAGGTTCTACCGGCGGATCGATACAACGGACAATGCATGATAACGTCGATATCACAAGATGGGTTGTTACAATTTTCTTCCAGTGCAGGTTATGAAAAAAAACTAACATTAAATCGTTACACGTTCGCATAGGCTTTTCGCGAGTGATGTGTTTATCAGCCTTGTGCTTGTTTTATAACGCTAGTACGATGGTCACAAAAGAAATTAGAGGTCTAGATGTTTATTCACAGTCGTAATTAAGGTGAGGTGAGGTGAAATGGGGTTTAACGTCGCGTCCAAGATTATTGCACTTATATAGCGACGTGCATGTGTGTGTTTTGTGTGGCTGCTTGTACTAGTCCGGACTGATGCCGATTTATAGTGCTAGCTCAATGAGATACCATGCCGCAGTTTAACATGAATACCCCACTCAGACACAGTATACTGACTCCGAGCCGACGAGTCCTTGTTTTAGCCCCTTAATGCCGAGCACCAGACAGGGTAACAACAAGTACCATCATTTAACGTCTTTTGGTATGACGTGGTCGGGGATCGAACCCCGGACCTTCCGCTCTCCGGGCGAACGCTCTACCACTAGACCACGGAGGCGGTCCGTAATTAAGGACCTTACGTGGTGCGCATGCGCACGTATAACCGGAAATGATGATTTATATATTTATTGTTTTGGCCGTCCCCTGTTATTTATTGAACCGACGCAAACGAACTGTGGAACTGACCTGTAGCCCCTGACATATTGCCACAGCTCCTTTCAGACGGAGATGGTTCCAGCTTAGGTCGAGACTCTTCAGGGAAGCGTTCACAGCTGAAAGCAGACCATTGAGAGACTATTTTTGACATAAACATTCAATTGCAAGTTTCGCTACACGCGCACATTATCCAATATTTTTTTTAAGCTGGAACAGCAATATTCAAGCTCTACTAGAGCTATTCAATTATTTTTTTAAAAACACCCGATTCTTTCAAGTTACTATAGTTAATGTGTCATGCCAGACAGATTAACCGTTAATTGCCCATTAATTGCCTCTTGCGACGCCTATTACGACAAGCATGGGTTGCTGGATACCAGTTGTAACCGGGATCAACATAGGGTTAGACAGACAGCTGTGAGACAGACTCTACGTTATTCTTGAACACAATGCCGCCACAAAACATTGAATGACAACACGTGTTTCCATGACAACCAAACCGCCTGGTCTCTTCCAACATGACAATATTACACATACGATATTCATGTTACCATGACGCCAGATACGAGGTTTTCTTCATAATTGAGAATAAAAGAATGCATATGGAAACATTCTATTCTTGAACAGGTTGGTTGGTTGGTTGGTTGGTTGTTTAACGCCGCACTCAGCAATATTCCAGCTATATGACGGCGGTCTGTAAATAATCGAAGTCTGGACCAGACAATCCAGTGATTGATATCATGAGCATCGATCCACGCAATTGGGATCGATGACATGCATCAACCAAATCAGCGAGCCTGACCACCCTATCCCATTAGTCGCCTTTTACGACAAGCATAGTAGCCTTTTACGGCAAGCATAGTCGCCTTTTACGGCAAGCATAGTCGCCTTTTACGACAAGCATAGTCGCCTTTTACGGCAAGCATAGTCGCCTTTTACGGCAAGCATGATTCTTGAGCAGGATGTGGCGTTAGTGTCTCCTCGCCACATATTGGAACAGCCCCTGCAGGCAATATTAGTGTCCTCAATGGCACGCTGTAAAGTGACCCTTTCCGTCTGTTTAAAGACCAGCCATGGTGTGCCCCTTGGACACACCTAAAACCTGAATTTATATGACCCTTATACACTTTGAATAGCAGAGCATTGCGCCAACAATTACAAGGAGGCCACATATACTCATGTCAATATACAAGCATGTTATTGATGACACAAGCAGCTCTTGAGATTGTAAGAGAGTCGTACATCAACATGCCGTGCCCTAGTCGAGTCAGAATTATATAACTGTCACCTGTAAGTGTCCACTCTTAAATATTTTATCAACAGGCAAACAGGGTCAGCTGGCACTGAAGAATATATTACCCCCTTGGTCCTTAGGGTAAGGATTAAACATTTCCATAAATGTTATTGCAAATTATGGTACATATACTTGAAGTGCATCTTGAAGTCATAAATGGTTTAACTTTCAATATCACCCCCTTGACAAGTAGCTACAGGGAATTATATGGTTCGGCTTGAGACTTTGAGAATGTAAAGAAAATGAATTATGTATGTGTGTCTATAATTTTCCATATTGTTCCGCCGTCTGTGGACGAGTCGTGGGTGGAATTGCGTCACTCACTCACTTTACGCCCAGTGGAATCTGTTTCGGCTGATAATCGAGACTGGTTATTATCTGGCATTGACGTCTTTTACATTTACTTGCCTCTCCATCCGCGACAGTTGCAAAGGCATATACGGAGGAGAAATAACCTTAAGATTATTTATTTTATGAAAATATTCCAACATTAAACAGGAAAAACTTAAAGATTTTTTATCACCAGATTTTACGTAACACGGACAACCAGTTACGTTGAGAAATTCAATACAGATACAAAGTCATGCATATCTTAGAACTGTGTTTTATTCAAGGTCTCATTAAAGCCACATCATACGCATGGGGTAACTTGTTCATGTGTTTAAGGGGGCGCCCTGTACTATCTGTCTTCACGTAAGTCATGTGATGAGATCCACACAAAAAGTATATTAAAATGTAATTGGCTTTCGCCGGATTCCTATTTCATAATCAGTGATATCTTGCTTTGATTTGACTACCTTCGCTGAAAAACAATGCTCATTAACTACAGATGATGTTTTCAGAGATTCAAATAATGAGATATCCGGTACTTTAATTTTGCAAAATTGTTCTTCTTTAAGAGACTTTATTTAGAAATTTCACGGCGATATTAAAAACGGATTCTCTAACATGTGTCAACATTAATGGAAGCGACAAAACAATTAATCGCAAGAAAAAATAATTATATTGAATTAAACGATACGACGATATCATTTGAAACCAAAAACATAATAAAAAATGAAACAAAATTGAAATTGTAGAATTAAATATTTTCACTAAAGCACCTTTTTTTATGATCAGAGAAATGTCCTCAGTCACATTAAGATGAATCAGTTAAGGATTTTCCTAAAATGTTTTTAAATCATTAACATTATGTGTGTTGTAGAATCACGATTCATCGATCATAATTAGGATTTGAATACACAACACGTAATTGGACCCATTTTGTCCCCAGATAGTTGATTAAAAGCGACAAATTTAAGGAAAGTGTATTTGCCAGCAGGATTCTGTACAATGGAAACGCTTCTACGCTGATGGACCATGCTAACTGTGAAATTGAATAACCTCTATAAAATCAGTGTAATAAAGTCATGGTTCTCTGAATAAAGCTATTAATTTCGAGCCCTCGGGCTTATGAGCATATCACCGTTTTTCACATGATCAATTTATATGACATTATTTGGAGCATGTGTGATATTTTCTTGACAAACATTCAAAATGATTATTTCTATTCTGGCTGTGATTGTATGCTTGTTAATAAAGGTTGGATTCCGTGTCATCATAGTGGGGTCATTTTGATCTGATTACAGAGTTGAGGATCTTTGTTGAGCAAAGAAATGACGTATTTGAACGTCAGTTAATGTAAGTATGCGCGCAATCGGATTGGTTTAAAGCGATTGATAAATGGAATTTGAAACCAAAGACGTTCATGACTAGTCATGACGTACATGTATACTTTTTTGTGTATTTTTAAGAGATGAAGATAATTTATTGTGAGTGTGATTTAGTAGTTTATACCCAGAAAATTAAGTTTGTCTTTCCAGGGAGTGAGCGAATATATATACAAATGTATTTCAGAGTTCTCACGACACAAGACACCAAGGATGGATTTTGGAACTTTATGTTGAGAATCGAACCTGGATTTTCGGTACAACAAACCAACCATTTCACCACCGGGCAACCCCATTGGTTACCGTATTTAACTGCTGAAGACACCGAAACACCTCAAACTTAATTACAAGCGACAAAACCCTTAAATTCCAAACACAGCTACGATGCCCGTATCAAATACATCATAATCGAATAACCGTTGTTTGTTTGTTTCATTTTAAGCCACCATCAAACATTGGTGTCTACTGTATTATGCCCGGCAATGATTTGACAGTCATGGTATTCCAAGTATAACGTTTGCTTACCTATGGCTTTGCCAATGAAAATACCACCATTTTCCCGGAAACAGTTGTGACTGAGGTTAAGTTCCCGAAGTGTCTTGGATTTCTGAAACAGAGTGTTCACAATATATATTTTAAAATTAACAACCTGCGACACCCCGTTAATTCGGATACATAAAATTATTATACTTAAATCGTCACTTGAAATTTCGCTTTTTTCTAAAAGCAAACAAACCTAATAGGGTAGAGAACATCTTTCGCCAGTGAAAGGAAATCCCCTTCTTGGCCACCGGCCGTTGTCATTACAGGAGCAGAGAAATGGCGATTTGTGCCTCTCACGTTAACATATTATTGACTTCGGGTTCGGTGAGTTGGGTTTTACGCCGCTTTTCGCAATATTCCCGCAATATCACGGCGGGGGACACCGGAAATGGACTTTACACATTGTACCTATGTGGGAATACCCGGACCTTCGCCTTGACGAGCTAACGCTTTGAACGTTAGCCAACAAAACCGCCCCTCGATCTTAGAGCATGCGTCTTAGTGAAATATTAAAGTACTTTGTTCGACAGGACCGCGATAATTCACACCTGGGATAGTTGTTTAACGCCGCACTCAACAATATTCCAGCTATATGACGGCGGTCTGTAAATAATCGAGTCTGGACCGGACAATCCAGTGATTGAGATCATGGGCTTCGATCCACGCAATTGGGATACGATGACATGCATCAACCAAGACAGCGAGCCTGACCACCCGATCCCGTTAGTCGCCTCTTACGACAAGCATAGTCGCCTTTTATGGTAAGCATGGGTTTGCTGAAGACCTATTCTACCCTGGGTCTTCGCTGGTCCGATAATTCATATGGGTATTTGTTTAATCACACAGCTATATTTGAGACTTTAGTAATATTCAGTACGTCCACCAAGTGAATCGTAAGGAATCTGGATCACTGGTCATTGTGAAGGTTAGAATACACCAAGGTCAAAATGTCACTGGCCACCAAGAAAGGGCAAGAAAACAACAATGGACTGAATTATACCTTTGGACAGAGTTGTAACACAAGGCTACCATCGAGTCCCGTCTGGTGTTTGTTCACCTTGCTTGAGAAGACTAACGGTAGTACAATACTCTAGCTAATTACCCCATAAGTATCGTATTGGTCGCTGACTGGGTATAAGATGGTGTGCAGGGCTTGGGGGAGGTCAGCAGTACACGACTGCCCCTGTATATCATCAGTGATAATTCAGCTATCATCCTGTAGGTCAGAAGTTCAGATCAGCTACAGTCACGCGAATCTGTGATCAGGCAATGTCCTTTCTGGCGCGCCAAGCATGATCAACTGGTTCTAACGCTCCAGGACTGTGTATAGGCATTGGTATATCTCGTGTGGCATTTCTATGGTTGAACATGCAATGTTTATTACTAAGCACCGCCTGACAGTTTAAGATCACACTGACCGTCAACGTTATAATGTTTGTTCGTGAAATGACGGACTGGCAGCGTAGGGGCACTTAACTTTGTAATGATAAAAATTGGTTATCCGTCAAGTCGTCGATGTCTCCTGGGAACAGGTGAGAAGTTCATGTGACGGAGTTGGACGTAGTCAATGGTGTAGGTGTCGGAGTGCCGGGAATTGTTGGAGCTATTATCGGTGGTCGCGAGTCCCAAGAGTCAAGGTTCCTGAACGTTAACAATCATTACAAATAGACACCGACAGAGAACCACCCTGAGGGGATGGAGAAGTGTAAAGGAACATTGTTCGTGGACAGAAGTTCAGCTTGGGCAATTGATTACATTTAGAAATATAGATTGTAGTTAATTTGTCACGTGGAGACGTCGAAATGTATCAATATCACACACGAACTGCTTGTTATTATCATGGTCAGTGAGTTTTTTTACCGCCACTGTCAACAGTATTCCAGTTATAGCACGGCGTCAGCCTAATCTGGGATAAACGTCCTCCAAAGTGATGCAGGTCTCAGACGTTTACCACTTTGGTGAAACCCACGAGCACGGATATGGTGCTGACAAATCAAGAAACATAATTGGGTAGTACCAGGATTCGTACCAAAGAACATACGTTTTTGGCATGCCAAAGGGGCACAACTGTGAGTGAGTTGGATTTTACGTCGCTTTTAGCAATATTCCAGCAATATCACGGCGTGGGAACCAGGAATTGGCTTAACAAATTGTACACATGTGGAGAGTAAAACCCGGGTCTTCCGCGTAACGAACGAACACTTTAACTGCTGGGCTACCACATCGCCCCTATTCCTCGTGAATCGAGAGAGTAAATTCTTTATGAGTGCTCATTATTTACATATATAGTTAAACACTGTTATATAAAATTATTACAGCACGAGATATGCATAAGAAGATGAACATGTAGCTTGATGGAGTCCTTATCGACACTTAAGGAGTAAAATTGGCATTATCGAAGTACGAATTACCCGAATTATTTAGCTTAGTTTCACCGTACACACGGGGAGGTCGGGTAGCCTAGTGGTTAAAGCGTTCGCTCGTCACGCCGATTCCCGACATGGGTACAATGTGTGAAGCCCATTTCTGGTGTATTGCTGGAATATTGTTAAAAGCGGCTCAAAACCATATTCACTCACTCACTCACTCACTCACTCACCGTACACACGTGAACAGTCATGCTAACATTCATTGGCAATAATTACTATCACACAACCTTTAAATTAAAAACCTTCCACGAACAAGTCTTTTGAGTGTGAATGGATATTGTATCGCGACGGAAAAACAACAAGTGTTGGGTCGGATTCGTCTTATGCCTCATCACTTCCTGACCAGAGGCCAGGATCGCCAGCGGACCGATAAACAAAGTTCTTCATCTTGTAACGTATCTCCTCAGAGTCGTGTCGCATTGGTTTAGTGTAACAAGATCAACTACGGGGTAATTACCCTGGACTCTAGAGGAGGGATCGGAGATATCAAGTGCCAAAGGAAAATAGTGCCACTACCATCACTTTCTGTTTCCTTGAGCATCGCTGACCATTATTGATTGTGGAGGGTCTTCAAAGAGACAAGTGTGTGCGTGACTTCAGCTCAACAATTACAGAGGACCTACCTCTGATTCAGTTGTCGTGACGCTCTGGCGTAGTGTTTCATGTCCATGCAGTATGACAGAGTGAGTGAGTGAGTGAGTTTTGTTTATACCCCCATCACACCAAACTAGTTCTCAACACGTTCGTGAAAATGTTGTCGAACGGGCTCCAACTGTGTATGAACGTAGTGGACGTAGTAGCAACTATTGACAGTCTTTTTACAGACTTCATGGACGGGCTCGGACGGGGAGGGTGCTCTAGAACTTTGAGTCTGCTCAAAATTTTATCCCGTCCATCCCGTTCTGCAATTAGTCGGATTGACAACGTACTTAAAACGAGAAAAACGTATAACGAACGGAATTGCCGTACTTCGAACCTACTAGTGACGTGTTTCGACTTGGAGCAGTCGGACATAAATTTCAGTACGTGTGCACACCGACCGGGTCGACTTCTCTTTGGAGGCATGATGTGTACAACTCGGAGCCCTGAACTTGAAGGAAGACTGGCTACAACGCGCTTGGTATCCATAGGAGTTGGGCCAGGACGGGCCAGGACGCGAATACACACGCACTTGGGATGACATGAGGACGTACTCCGAACGGGTTGGTCGGGTTTAGAATTAGTTAGAACTGGCTTGGACGTCTTGTGAACGAGGTAGAACGAGGTTGAACTGGTTAAGAACGGGTTGAGAACGGCTACAGACGTGCTCGAACTGCTTTGGAACGTTGTCGGGATGAGGTGAACGGGCACGACCTGAACTGGATACAAACGGACTGCAGACTGGCTAAGAAGGAGATAGACATATTGAGGACTGTTTATGAACGAACTAGCATCGTATTTTACGCCAACTACGCGTTCTACCGTGATCCCTGCTCATTCTACCATTTATTTTTGGAACGGGATAGAACTACTTTGGTGTGATGGTAGCATTAGCGCTGCTTTGTATTTCAGTTATGTCACGGCGTGTCAGTTTGAAGTGGAGGAACGCACAAAGTCTGGCCACTTTGGTGAAAGCCACAAGCACGGGCATTGTGAAGCCTGGAAACTTCCCGACAACATGAAAAGGCCGAATCTCGAATACGAACCCACGATCATAGGTTTCTGGAACCCATCGGATACGCGGCGGCTTAGACGACTGGGCCACCCGTTATCCCAGTCATATTAGAAATAACACAAATTAGAAAAGAGTTTTTCACAATGGTATCATTTCCAATTTGATTAGTGAAGTGGCGTGAAGTAAGTGCATGCTGATATTCGAAAGCAACTTTGGACGATCTGGTTGAGTGTGCAATCCAACCGCGCCGTTCGACTGCAATGGTCAACCAGATCGTCCAACGATGCTTTCGAATCTCAAGGGACGTCGCCGAAGTACATGATAATCATTACAGAGCTAGAGGCTATTGCTCGGGACGTTGTCGGTCTTAATTCCAAAACACATTGCTTATAATGATAGTCTTAACCCTAGAGCATATTGCTTCATTTACATGCGGAAAGGCAATTATTTTATAATCAACATAACGTCAAAGAGAAATTTACACGACATCATGTCCCTACTTGTTCAAACTAGTGTGGACTATAGGGTAGCCTAGTGGTTAAAGCGTTCGCCCGTCTCTCCGACTGCCCGGGTTCTATTGCACACAGAGTACAATGTATGCCGTTATATTGCCGACAAATTGCTAAAAACGGCGTAAAACCATATTCACTCACGCACTCTAACTTGTATGGGGCGATGAGGTTGTCGGTTGGTTAAAGTGTTTGCTTGTCATGGTGAAAACCCGGGTTCGATTCTGCACATAGGTACAATGTGTAACAGGTCCATCCTTGGTGTCCTAAGCGTGACTTTTCTTAAAGAACACACCAACTCGCCGAACAAGACAGTCCACAAGCCTACATGTATTAAAGTCTAGTTTTAATTATGATATAGGCAAGTGGACACACCACTACGGATGAATTATTGATGGTGTTGTGTGATAAACATATTTAACTCACATAAAGTGAATTCTTTCGGAACAAGTTATAACAACTCTGATTGCCCGATGCTAAACTCATTTGAAATAAATCACTCTCAATAACACACATCACATGAGAAAGAATGGACAGGGTAGGATACCTTAACAGGGGTATTGTCGGTTAAAAAAGTCTTTGACATTTATAAATATGCGTTCACTATTATCACACTACTGTATTAAAGTAGTCGTACATAGTTTTTGAACATAGACCATCAACAAAAAAAAAAAAGGGTTGTGAGTATAAAATCTGCATCAGTCCTGTTTCAACAGCATATTAATTATTTTTTTGTTTAACGAAACATGTGTAGTAACAGTTAATTAATACGTAAACAATTAAGTTTTGTTTTGTTTAATATTTCACGATAAAACTGTTCTGGTGTATCTGTCTGAAGTTGTTTGCGGCTGACGACACAAAATAGCGTGAAACATATAAGAGTTTATGGCTGGAAAGAATTTAAATTATTTTCACCTGGAGGTCAAATTCTATTTTGTTAAATTGTGGCATATTATGCGCTTCCCACCAGCTGTCAATTATTTCAATACGTCAGACTATTTGTATGACCAGTAGTATAAATTACAACATATTTCAACCAAGAACTGAGCTACTATTATCAGGACAAGTTCTAATATCACGGACATTGTTTTTCATATGGGGAGATAGGAAATCGCTGATATCATATTCTAAATTATGATTAGCGTTCTTTCATTTATATGCAAAAACGGTATAAATAATTATCTTTGTGAACATTCTGGTATTTGGAATAACACTGTAATTACAAGCATATCCTATTTCAATGTCCGCCATTGGGATCAGAAAATAAGGAAACTGGAGAGGTAGTCACACTTTTCACGGACAAAGCTAATTCTACACAGTCCGTGGGAGACGAGAGAACCAAACAATTATCTTCCAGATTTGAGTTCTTCATAAAATAACTGCACAAATCTTGACTTGCTGAGTGACATTTTGAAAGCCGTTTTGACATAGACAGTGGCTGTTAGACACCCTAGATCGATAGATGGCAGACTCGTGTTACACATCAGTTAAACCGCAGCCTAACGCTGACGACGCTGATGACGGTGACAGACGTTGCAGGCGTATCGGGATTGTTGTGTGGAAACAATCGTCGTAAAAATGTCGGCGACTATGGTGTGATATATTACAAGAGTCGGTTAAACCGAAGTGGTACATTGTCAAGTGCTAGATAGTCCGTGGCGGTGGGATTGCCTCGTGGTTAAAACGTCAGCTCGTCACGCCGAAGACCCGGGTTCCATTCCACACATGGATACAATGTGTCAAGCCCATTTCTGATGTCCCCCTCTGTGATATTGCTGGAATATTGTTAAAAGTGGCGTAAAACCCAACTCACTCACTTACTGGTACATAGTCCAACACCACTTATAACGAAGTATTACATGGCCCAACACCACTACAGCGAGGTGGAACATAGTCCAATACCGGTTATAACGAAGTGGTACATAGTCCAATACCGGTTATAACGAAGTGGTACATAATCCAATACCGGTTATAACGAAGTATTACATGGCCCAACAACACTACAGCGAGGTGGAACATAGTCCAATACCGGTTATAACGAAGTGGTACTTAGTCCAATACCGGTTATAACGAAGTATTACATGGCCCAACAACACTACAGCGAGGTGGAACATAGTCCAATACCGGTTATAACGAAGTGGTACATAGTCCAATACCGGTTATAGCGAAGTAGTACATAGTCCAATACCGGTTATAACGAAGTGGTACATAGTCCAATACCGGTTATAACGAAGTGGTACATAGTCCAATACCGGTTATAACGAAGTGGTACATAATCCAATACCGGTTATAACGAAGTGGTACATAGTCCAATACCGGTTATAACGAAGTGGTACATAATCCAATACCGGTTATAACGAAGTGGTACATAGTCCAATACCGGTTATAACGATGTGGTACATAGTCCAATACCGGTTATAACGAAGTGGTACATAGTCCAATACCGGTTATAACGAAGTGGTACATAGTCCAATGACGTTCATGAAGAGGTGATAACCGTCTAATATTGACACACATTACCGGGCAAAGTATACACCCATGTTTCATGCTGGCTTAAAATGGAACAAACAAGAAATGGTTATTCGATGGAGATGAATTAAAATTTTGATAATTGTTGTGTTTTGCATCATAAGTTTGCAGTACTGCGGCAACTGTTTTCAGCCTAGTACCGTTTTGATATTAACGTTTGTAAGGTTTTGGTCAAAAATAATTTTCAAGATTTTTTAGTATATGCTTTCTTTTTCTCGGCCGTTTATATTAAATATGCCAATATCCCCTGGTTGAATCAGCCTGGTTCCCTAGGTATGCTGCGCTGGCGCTACACTGACCCAGGCAATGACTGCACAATGGCGGCCTCAACAAGACAAACAAACATGGCGGACACATGTATTCACCATAGAAAAAAGCTGGAACGGATGTTTAAATTCTTTTCTTGGGATTTTCATAATGCTGCTGCAATTTATACGTCACGAGAATAACGTCAATTGTTACTTTTAGTGAAGGAAAACACTATTTAAGTTGTTTCGAGACTCGATAATCGTCGTCACATCGGTGAAATGTAAAAAATGACACACACCCATTTTCAACAGTGATATGCGCGTTAATATTTCGTGTCAGTTCGCTATCGTCACGAAATCGTGTAAGAATACATGGAATTAAACGATGATATATCGTTAGCATCTTTATTTTTGGCAAATTTGATGACGCAAATGTCGCCGCTTATGCCCCGTTTTCTCCTATTGTTATATGGTGGGTTTAGCGGAATTATTGAACGCCCAGTATAATAACTAGAAAAAACAAACACAGTGACTTTTGATCCGTAATAATGGTGTTTAATGATAGGGTGTGTCATTGGTTCTGATATTTGGCCTCTGAATTTTATTCACATGAAAAGCCATTTATTTAGAATTAATTTTGTTTTCTGGTTATATAATGACATTAATCATAAATAGATCTAGATCTAAAAAAATGGAAAAACTAATTTCAACCTTGTGTTTTTTTAACTATGGGTGTACATGTAAAAATGTCGGGCCTAAATCGGATAATAATTTGAATATGTTCATTATTTTTAATTAATTTGGTACAGTGGCATACACATCAATGTGTATTATTTCTCTTTTTCACGGGATGATGCAATAGTTATTGCCCTTAAAAATATAACAGTAGTCATGGTGTGGCAATTAATACACTGAAGACACTTCAGCGTGAGGTAGTCGAAAAAATTATTACAAACCACACCATTGATACACACCCTTTCAAACAATGTGACAGTTACGACTGAAAATGGCCTCAAATCATAGACGATCAGCATTTGGTGAAACCTCAAAACTGATCATGATGGGGATTCGAACATGCGGATCCTGACATATATATTTCTTGTTTCCTTAGTCCACTCGGTCACCCGTCGTACGATTTAACCGGTCGTCGATACCTTACAACATAATCATGGCGTGGCAAATGATGTCAGATACACCACTTAATGTCAGATACACCACTTAATGTCAGATACACACCTTAATGTCAGATACACCACTTAATGTCAGATACACCACTTAATGTCAGATACACCACTTAATGTCAGATACACACCTTAATGTCAGATACACCACTTAATGTCCGATACACCACTTAATGTCCGATACACCACTTAATGTCAGATACACCACTTAATGTCAGATACACCTCTTAAAGTCAGATACACCACTTAATGTCAGATACACCACTTAATGTCAGATACACCACTTCATGTCGCACAAAGCTCCCCAAACATCCCTGTGGCTCAGGACGAGTCTGTCAAGCGACCGCAGCTCAAAGGGAAACAGGATGGGAGTCGTTTAAGGCGACACAATTCGCCGTGGAGAGCCCCTTAGCCTTGCCACATACCCCTGATCGAGGGTTCGAATCCTAGATCGTTCTGATTGCGTGTCTTGGTTTGTCGGCACCATATCTGTGTTTCGAATCCTAGATCGTTCTGATTGGGTTTCTTGGTTTGTCGGCACCATATCTGTGTTTCACCAAAGTGAGCGTCTTACATCACTCTGACCTTCCCCCACATCAATCTGACGCGCCGTGATGTACTGACATGCTGTTCAAAGCAGGGATAACCAAACTAATTGCAAAACGCATGTCGTAAGTGCGGTAGTTGATCGTGCAGAGAAAAAAACCGCACCTCCACAACCTAGCATAAAAAGGTAGTTTTTAAAATCCCCTCGATTTCATCATTTTTTCACCTCACCTTTCACAAGATCAAACGTTGAGAAATTACAATCATACAAAACGAAAATGAGATTGTAACGAGTAATTTTTTTAATTTTTTTTCCTGTTGTGATGTTCGCACCATGGGTAAGCAAGTCTATATTATTACACACTTAAGCCATAAACAGAGAAAATAGCATTAGTTTCCATGGTTACGAAGGAGGTTCCCTTTTATGTGCCACAAAGCTGTAACCAAGGAGAAGTGATATAATAAACATCTCGTAACACGATCATTAACGGTTAATGCTAAGTATCAAAGCCAATTAGAAACCCAATATACCCACGGGCTGTACCAGCCATTATGGCGTTGTATTCCCGGATTGGAAATTTGAACATAATATAGATAAGCGATGAAGAACTCCACTACTTTCATCTCCACGCTTAACGTCATGATATAACGGAAATGCTATTCAAAGGGGCGCTAAACCCATGTCACTTACTTCCCACGTTCAACAAAGAATTCTCTCAACAAAGCAAGATACAAACTTATTGGATAGCTGTTGTTGAATTGAGCGTATTGCGTAAGTTCATATCTAATACCTAAATAAGTGCTAGGCCTCAAAGCCGCTATAAACAGCTTTTCGGTTACATCTATCATGACAGCCTCATCTTCGAATTTCCACTGTATTATATCTTCATTATATTATGAGAAATATTGTTATCAAACTATAATGGATATATAATATTATTTATAAAAATAGAATGGGGATATGATACTCTGATTAATCGAGGCTAGAGAGTGAGTGAGTATGGTTTTACGCCGCTTTTCTCAATATTCCAGAAACATCACGGCTGGGGACACCAGAAATGGGCTTCACACATTGTACCCATGTCGGAATCGAACCCGGGTGTTCGGCGTGACGAGCGAACGCTTTAACCACTAGGCTACCCGACCGCCCCTTGAGGATGGAGAGCTAAATGTGGGATGAAAGAGACAAAGGGCCTAAACGCTGACCTCTTTTGGGCCCTGACCATGACAATCAACAGGGAGCTGACAGACTTTAAACGGGGCGATTTTCCATGACGGGTTTGATACTTTTGGTTCAATATTTGCAGCAATATTCTTTCTTATGAATAAGCACTTTTCAAATCCGTTTATGAATGTACAATGCAATGGACACGTATTGAGAACAATAGTGAATGAGTTTGGTTCTAACACCGCTTTGAACTGGTCAGTCATATCAGAACGTGACGGTAGGAAGTGGGATGCAGGTCTTAGACGTTTACCACTTTGGGGAAACGCACGAGGACGGCTATGGTGCTGACAGACCTAGAAACATAATAGGGGCATAGTTGGGATTCGAACCCAAGATCGTAGCTCTCCATACACGCCTACGGGACACATTCGGACACAGCGAATTGTTAAGGCGTTAGTGCATAGGTGTCCATATAGACCCAATGTGAACGGACTATGCTTTTCGGATTTTGTTCTAAATATATCAAATAGTGATGTTAGGATTTTTGTAAAAATAGTTCTTTTAAAAACTATGTTCAAAGCATCTACGCATCTCCGTCTGCAGGTGCTCGAGGGCAATACAATTAAACGAGGCGGGGAGTTTGGTTTAAAGCGCACAGGGATGGAAATCGGATAATTAATTACGACCTTACCAATATTCGACACATAGGCGTTCATTACATACGGAATTTGTTATAATCGCCAGCGTTCGTTATATCGGTGATCTTTATAAAACCCTAATTATTAGTTCGTTTCTCGTTTTGACCTTAGCGTACGATTTTAGAACTAACCATGGGTAGGTAACTCTAACCACATTGACGCATGATTCGCGTGTACCACACTTACAAACAAAAACTAATTTAGATTACATAAAACCCATGGCGATCACATCGATTTCTCAAACTGAAAGACGGAGAAACAAAATATGTGTTCGGTCAAATAGTCAATTATAATCATAACTAATGTTCGAAGAAGCATGATATATATGTTTATCTCGTGTCTTGTGCGGCCAGAGTAATATTGATGACGGAGTTATATAGCCATGTATGCACAACTGCACATATAGTGTGAGATCGATGGGAGGGGTCGAGTCTTACCTGAACCATTTCACTGATGAAGTACGCATCATTCTCTTGGAAATCGTTTCCTGGAAAAATACGTCACCATTAGTAACAAGGTATAGGCACTGGGTGTTTTATGAAAAACAATACGAAGGATGGATTATTCTTTAGAAAGCAAATAAGTTTTTATGATTTTGTGGAAAGATAACAAAAACATATTTTTTTGTATCCGATCAAAGAGTACTTTGTGGCATCAGTTGTAATTCACGTGTATCGGAATGTTGAAGTTTCCCTGACGTCCACGTCCACGTATGACGCGGCTGGGGATCGAGCCCCGGCCTTCCGCTCTCCGGGTGGACGCTCTACCACTAGACCACGGAGGCGGTCACATGTGAATGTCTGACATCGCAGAAACATCGTGTCGAGTTGTATGAACACGTGACGTGCGTCTTTAGACGTTAATCATTGTCTCTTTGTCAAATGTAAGTGTTTATGTGGGCTATGAGTGTGTGTATAGTGGAGCACGTGGACGTTCTTTATACTGTATTTGTCTGTGCAGTGCGCGCGTTGTACCCTGGGAAGTAACTACTGCAAACCGACACCGGTGAATCATCATCAAGTCTTCGAGTCAAGGGATGGTGGGTAGCCTTGTGGCTACATCGTTCGCTCGTCACGCCAACGACCCAGGTTCGAGTCCCCACATGGGTACAATGTGTGAGGCCGATTTCTGTTGTCCCGTGCCATGATATTACTGGAAGATTGCTAACAACCGCGTAAAACCATACTCACTCACTCCTCGAGTCAACTTACCCGATATGTTGAGCTTAACAATGGACGTGTTACGGACAAGAGAGTTGGCGATAATTTCTGCGCCACCGTCTCTTAAGGCAGTGAACGATAGGTTCTGTAATGAAAATGAAAATATGTTTATTTTGAAAATATACGCCTTACGATATTTTACGTAAGAAAACAAAATTGCTTGTCTGCTATGAATATGAAAGAAGTGTCACAGAAGCAGACACCACGTAACCATGGTAACAAACCGAGGTGGGAGTCCTCAGCTGTAGCAGTGCGGTGAGAAAACTTGAAACAGTTTGCTCAAACCGGGATTCAAACCGAAGACCTTTTGCACCACAAACGAACGCACTATCCACTGGGCTATACTAGATGAAGATACTTCAGGTTTGAGCAATACTAATGGTGCGGGGTGGCAGTCCATTATAAGAAACCAAATTTTACCAGAATAATTCCTCATTCGGGAGGATGGACCAATATATTAAAATACGCCACGAAACACCCCACGCCTCACTAAAGTTATTATTTCATAATTTTTGAATATACATTTAGATATACTTACCAGGTCTATAATAGATCGGTTCTCTTGCAACATTTCAACGACATACTTCAGCCCGGCTATTCCAATCTCGTTGCCATGGAGATCAAGCGTATGGACGGTGTTGTTTTGCTAAAACAAAAAATTACGAAATATTAATCGTTACTGAAATTAGTTTATGCCTTTAGGAATGAAAAATAAAGTTTTATAATCTTGTCGATGCTTATATTAATTATTACTTAAATCCCAAAAGGTTACACCCATTAATTTCAGATGCATGTTTGAAATATCAAATATTTCAGCCTCCAGTCAAACTAGAAAGATCATAAAAAAATTTGATGACGAGCGTGGCCAACAGGGGTTGTTTTCACAATTTGTCATATGATTTGGAATGAGTAACTTGTATACTCATATTATGAGTGAGTGAGTGAGTGAGTGAGTGAGCTTTTAACAGTAGTCCAGTTATATCGCGGCGTGTCAGCTTAATGTGGGAGGAAAGCCCGAAGTGATGCAGGTCTCAGACGTTTACCACTTCGGTGAAACCCACGAGCACGGGTATGGTGATGACAAACCTAGAAACATAATCGGGGCGAACCGGGATTCGAACCCACAATCATAGGTTTCTGGCGTGCCCAAGGGACGCGACTCTGCACAGCGAATGGCGGCGCCTAAGACGACTGAGCCACCCGTGCCCCACCTCATATTATGAAATTATGGAGTCTAGGCCAAATACACCAGTGATTGATATTATGAACATTCCACGATGTTGGGTTACATGACACTAGGGCTGGGACGAGTCCAAATTTACTACCCGGGTACCCACTGCAAGTCTCAAGAGTTGGGAACAAAATGTCTGATTAGTAATTGTTGTACCGCAGCCCTGGCTAAAACACTTTAGATACATGTATCAAACAATCAGATCATGCAGTCCCTTGAGTTGACTGAAGCTTTATCTTTACTCAAAAATATACAAGTCAGAAGGAATGTGTGCATCGTCAGAAAGAAATGCGAACATGAGCAACTTGTAGTGTAACCACTGAGCCACAGTGGGTTTTTGTCATTAAATAATATATCATATGACTAACCAAGGGTCCGGGTAGTCCTGTGGGTACCCTGGTCCTACTCAGGACCCACAAGACCCAGCCTTAGATGACACGCAGTCAAGTCACTGAGCTAAACCAGCCGACCCATTAAGTCATCTAATAATTTGAAACAAGCAATAGAGTGCTAGCCAGGTCCCAGCGCGACTATTCCACCTTAGAACCCTGGTCGTTTGGTAGAAAGAACTCTGTGTATGATAGACTTGGTCAGTCTTCGCGTACGTTATTGTAGTGCCAGGACACTGTAGCTCACCTGGATATGATGTCTATAGTTTCAAATGTCAACCATGACATTTAAAAAAGTAATTATCAGCATTGATATTCCAATACCTTCTACATATATACTAAGGATTAAAACTTCGTCTAACTTTAAATTCTGTAGATCTGGACAAAATATGTCATTAAAGGAAGAGGAATACATCCTCAGAGTACGGGGCTGACGCCGCACGCCGCCCGATCTATCAGTCAAGTGAGCTAATAAAATGGGATGAATACCTGATGCACAAGGCTATCTAATGTTGTTTTCACCTATCCTTCCTCGCTGAAATTTAATCTCATTTCTCGTGTACCCCGCCGTGATATGGCTGGAATATTACTAAAAGCGGCGTAAAACCATACCCACTCACTCACTCTCACTGAAATTTACGTTTTGTAAATAAAAAATGTGCGTGGCCACTTCTTCCGATACACCAGGACATGCTAAACCTTTTCGCAAACACCTGGTGTCATATGTAATGTTTAGTGATCCATGCGCATAATTTTCATGATTAGTTTGCCTTTTTACGCTCTATAGAGTCTGTTTCGGTATCAAGACTGATAACTGTTAACAATAATTATTCGTCAACGTTTTGAATGTACCTTTAAAAGCATGTACCCAAACAAAATCAAAAATAATAATTTGAAACATTACAATCAAAAGTTTGTTATTACATTAGTAACACACAAGTGAGAACTAAAACATGTTCTTAATTTATCTTATCAATTCATTTTGGAAAAACGGTGTTTGGCTTCTAGTCTGGGTGTGTCTGCAATCTGTAAGATGTTACGAACACAAACTTGAAGTAAATCGAATTTCTTAGCCTAGCAGGTGTTAAGTACATCATAAATAATTATTGACGGAAACATGCATGAACACAGTGCCTCATCGTGTCTCTTAGGTTAATAGGTTTGAATCTGATGTATGACAACACCATGACGGACTCCCCAATCTGACGACCGTCATACGATATGCCTATTATGTCTGGCGCTCGGCATTAAGGGGCCAAAACAAGGACAGGTCGGCTCGGAGTCAGTATACTGTGTCTGAATGGGGTATTCATGTTTAAACTGCGGCAAGGTATCTCAGTGTGCTGGCACTATAAATCGGCATCAGTCCGGACCAGCACAATCTCGCTCGCTCGCACGCACGCTCGCACGCACGCACGTCGCTATATAAGTGGAATAATCTTCGACGCGACGTTAAACCCCATTTTACATCACCTCTCTCTCGGACAGTGGCAGGTTTAGCATAGACAGCCGATAACAAACTGAAACCTAAATGACCCCTCCAATCCATGGGATACCCACCCCTTCTACACGCCTGGACATTGTGCTATTTACATGAGGGGGGGGGGGGGGGGGGGGGGGGGGCTAACTCTCTGAGCAGACGGAGTGTCCGATATAATGTCATGTTGAGGCTTGTCTATCCACAGTTTGCCATGAATCATAATGATTTCATTATCTTGGATCAATATACTGTTGACGGTTGAGTCACAGCTGTTTAATTTGAAATTAAATATGCCCTTCGTTGTTATCTGAATAAGTAGAGCATTGATAAGAGACCATTTTACGTTTCACAAATGAGCATTGCAGGCTATTTCCCTTGCAAATTAAATTGTTATCTGAATGTGTCCCAGACAATCCAGCCCACCCGCCAACACCGGATGTATGAACAGACAAAAGACGTGATAATTTACGTTTAGTAATATTGTAGAGTGTGTAGCTTTTATAAATATTTAAATCACATCACGGAAATAGGTTTAGTACATTGTAGCCGTATGTCACGAGAACATGGGCATGACATAAACACATACAGACACAGACACCACGACACGGGGACGACATTGGCACGACAACACCGACACGACGACTGAGACACAAGGACAAAAGCGTTACGACACCGACAAGACGACACAAATAAGATTCAGGCACAAGGGCAAATGCGTTACGACACCGACAAAACGACACGGCAGCACTGACATAACATTAACGCGGACAGGAACAAAATGACACTGACATGACAACAGAGAAACCACGACATGGGCACGATATTGGCACGACGACACTGTCAAAACGACACGGACACGGACACGACACAGACACGACGACAGGGAAACGACACAGACACGGCGGCATGGATACGACACAGACACGACGACGGGGAAACGACACAGACACGGCGGCATGGATACGACACAGACACGACGACGGGGACACGACACAGACACGGCGGCATGGATACGACACAGACACGACGACGGGGACACGACACAGACACGGCGGCATGGATAGGACACAGACACGACAGGGAAACGACACAGACATGGCGGCATGGATACGACACAGACACGACAGGGACACGACACAGACATGGCGGCATGGATACGACACAGACACGACAGGGAAACGACACAGACACGGCGGCATGGAGACGGCACAGACACGACAGGGACACGACACAGACATGGCGGCATGGATACGACACAGACACGACAGGGACACGACACAGACACGGCGGCATGGAGACGGCACAGACACGACAGGGAAACGACACAGACATGGCGGCGTGGATACGACACAGACACGACAGGGACACGACACAGACATGGCGGCATGGATACGACACAGACACGACAGGGAAACGACACAGACACGACGGCAGGGATACGACACAGACACGACAGGGAAACGACACAGACACGGCGGCATATTCATACTATTACACAAAGGCACGCCGGCTGAGGAGCAGGCTCACGGACAACAAACATGCACACCACATGGCAATCCAATAATATCCGAAATGATGATATATATATTATATAGCGTTGAATCAAAGTCCAAAGATTAACTCAGAGCGTTTAACTTAATTAGTAATTACGCCTTCATCAAATTACGAGATTGAAAAATTCTTTAAACTTTAAGACAGATTCGCAATGCATGCTGGGCATGAAGTAGTTCCGGTTTGAAGATGCAAAGAACGCGTAGTCGATTAACAGCAATGAAAAAAGCACGATGTGTTAATTACAGACCCTGAACAGAGAGACTGGTTGAAACACTGTCCCATCACTGACTTGGTAATTCATTCAAGCAGAGCTGTCCTCCCAGCCAATCCATTTCATCTTAATCTTTGGAACTGATTCAACTGCCGATTAATGTGGTCTGTAGAAACTAATGGATGAAGTGCGCGATTCATAATACGTGTGGATATTCAACTTTGATGTCGTAATTCGGTATGGTGCAATGAACAAGACGTTATTATAAACAGTGAGCTAGCGAATTAGTAAGTATTGTTTTACGGACTTCACATTTTGTCCCATGAGATTATGGAAAGGGCTTTGTCGCTTATGTTTTTTCACGAGAAGCGTTTTCAATTCAACTTCAAAACTTGAAAATAAATAAAAAATAATAACTCCGTCTGTGATATTAAAATAACTACTCAGTAACTATTTTAAATAAGGGGGGCTCGGGTGGCCCAGTCGTCTAAGGCGCCGCGATTCTGTGTGCAGAGTTGCGTCCCTTGGGCACGACAGAAACCTATGCTTGTGGGTTCGAGTCCCGTTTCGCCCAGATTATGTTTGTAGGTTTGTCAGCACCATACCCGTGCTCGTGGGTTTCACCGAAGTGGTAAACGTCTGAGACCTGCATCACTTCTGGCTTTCCTCCCACATTAATCTGACACACCGCGATATAACTGGAATACTGTTAAAAGCGGCGTGAAGCCCAACTTACTTAAAATAAGCTCTTTACACGTATGTAAAACCTACATTCTATAAACTGTTTGCTACATCCCTAGTAGGTAAATAGATATTGTGTTTAAACGGTAAATATAAAACGTCAACTCCAGAGAATATTCAGTCAAGGTCATCCGCCGACACATATTCAATTGAGCGTTGAATGCAAGACAGAAATGAAAAACGCAGAAATGGACAATTGAAAATCTCTGATGACACTAGGGGTTCGCAAAAAGGGCAAGAATGTCCCGTTCCTTTGGCTGAATCCGCCACCTACACAATTTACATGAAAAGGTAAATGCCTGTCTGCCGCCCGACGCCGTAACTGGCAACACTCCCGCCACACGACGGCGACCTGAAAAAACAGGAGTTCGGACCAGACAATCCAGTAATAGCACGTCTCCACCAGACAATCCAGTAATGGCACGTCTCCACCAGACAATCCAGTAATGGCACGTCTCCACCAGACAATCCAGTAATGGCACGTCTCCACCAGACAATACAGTAATAGCACGTCTCCACCAGACAATCCAGTAATGGCACGTCTCCACCAGACAATCCAGTAATGGCACGTCTCCACCACAAAATCCAGTAGTGGTACGTCTCCACCAGACAATCCAGTAATGGCACGTCTCCACCAGACAATCCAGTAATAGCGTCTCCACCAGACAATCCAGTATAGCACGTGTCCACCAGACAATCCAGTGACATGACAACTCGCTCACTGGTTTTGTTGAAAATAATAACTTGGAATCACACAAGCGCAAAAACGTGACCGAAATAAATATTGCACTACATCACAAACGAGTTCACTGATGTGATACCTAAAAGAACGTGACCTTGACCTTATTATCCAGCATTGCAGTCATCCAAGATATCTAAAGTTACGTGGGAAATGCGTCTAAAATTTCGATTAGTTTAATAATGACACCATGTAATAATAACGTGAGTGAGTATGGTTTTACGCCGCTTTTAGCAATAACCCAGTAATATCAAGGCGGGGGACACCAGAAATTGGCTTCACACATTGTACCCATGTCGGGAATCGAACCCGGGTCTTCGGCGTGACGAGCGAACACTTAAACCACTAGGCTACCCGACCGCCCGGGTAATAAAGAGTTTAATTACTACATTCATGTGTTTCAGTATGAAAAAACATCGTATGTTAGAAATAAAAGGCATGTTTAAGACTCACCAAGGGCTCGCACAATCTAATTTGCACTCTTAATAATGTACATGATATTTACCGTACGGAAACAAACTCGGTTAATAATTACATCGATATATTGTATTCTCACTAATTGCGTGGACATGTATTATTGATGGACATGGTTGAATCTTACAATCTTGCATGTTCGCAAATACATGTAATGCAATCAGCAAATAAAGATATTCAAACATGATTGTAATAAAAGGCTTTTGAGTCACAAAGCCTCAGTTATTTGTC
Organism: Haliotis cracherodii; assembly: GCF_022045235.1. Lineage (NCBI taxonomy): Eukaryota > Metazoa > Mollusca > Gastropoda > Lepetellida > Haliotidae > Haliotis > Haliotis cracherodii. The sequence continues at coordinate 21,516,811 of NW_027266341.1, read as the reverse complement.
ACCAGTCGTTATTCCGCGAAGTGTATTTGGCTAGGCACTGAACGACACGGGAGGTCACGAATGGCAGGTGCCCGCCTGTATGATGTTGAGTGTGACATGTCTGAGAACATCGCTGTGAGACTACCGTACATCCTCGGATGAAGAATGTGAGATTTATTTTGGAAATTATTGGGGAAAGTGCGGTGAAGCGAAATGGGGTTTAACGCAGTTGATAGCGACGGCATGCGCGCGTGCGTGCCTGCTTGTACTAGTCCGGACTAATGCCGATATCATAGTGCTTGCCCACAGAGATAACATGCCGCAATTTGAAAATGGATACCCAACTCAGACACAGTATACTGACTCCGAGCCAACCAGCAAGTGTTTTATCACTTTAAAGCCGAGCGCCAGACAGGGTAACAACTACCTCTGTTAATGTTGTTTGGTATGGACCGCCTCCGTGGTCTAGTGGTAGAGCGTCCGCCCGGAGAGCGGAACATCCGAGGTTCCATCCCCGCCTGCGTCATACCAAAAGACGTTAAAAGATGGTACTTGTGGTTACCATCCTTTGTTAAAACAAGGACTGGTCGGCTCGGAGTCAGAATACTGTGTTTGAGTGGGGTATCCATGTTAAACTGTGGCATGGTATCTCAGTGAGCTATTACTATAAATCGGCATCAGTCCGGACTAGTACAAGCATCCAAATGTCGCTATATAAGTGCAATAATCTTGAACGCGACGTTAAACTCCATTTCACCTCACCTCACCTCGTTTGGTATGATACGTTCGGTCATCGAACCACCGACTATTCGCACATCAGTCAGACGCTCTAACCACTAGACCAGAGAGGAGACCTGTTGCGGAAGGTCGTCTGCGTTTTTGTCAAAGAGGACAGCAAGTATATTTAAGTTCTGCTTGAAATGTCTGAGTGTTCTCGATTGTTTGAACAAAAAATATCGAATTTCATTTCATTTCATTTATATCCCCGTCGCATCAAAACTTAATAGATGGAACAGTTACTTATCTTTGAAATGTCCACAACATTTCGTCATTTAGTTAAAACACCCGAAAGGTAAAAGACAATCATCTGTATCGCTTGACCTGGTTAAAACTGAACCCGAGGGAGCTTTTCAATTACCACATGTCTAATGGCTTGCAAGCATGTGCGGCCTAAATAAGCTATTTCTCAATCTCACGTTCGGCTATTTCCGTCAAGCCAGGAAAAAAAGTAACTGGTTATGTCAGCGCCCTCTATTCGCAGATTGCTCTTTTCTGTGGCAAAGCATTACGTAGCACCCCTAAGTTCCATGATCAGTGTTATTTACAAACCATCAGTCGGTTCATATTATTATACCGTCATTCATATTCTCGTTTTCGGTTGGTTGGTTGATTGGTTTGTTGTTTAACGTCGCACTCAGCAATATTCCAGCTATATGACGGCGGTCTGTAAATAATCGAGTCTGGACCAGACAATCCAGTGATTGACATCATGAGCATCGATCCACGCAATTGGGATCGATGACATGCATCAATCAAGTCAGCGAGCCTGACCACCCGATCCCGTTAGTCGCCTCTAACGACAAGCATAGTCACATTTTACGGCAAGCATGGGTTGCTGAAGACCTATTCTACCCCGGATCTTCACGGGTCTCTCGTTTTCGGAAACTTGGAAGAACAAATACTTATAAGAAATGAACTGTAGTCCAATCTGATTGATTTGACCAGCAAGTCGCTTACACCACTGTAATGACTATTGTCCAACACGAAACCGTAAATATTGAATTACGTAAGCCGATCGACAAATCAACCAGAAAATTTACGAATAATTCGGTATACAAGCGAACTTGATCGCCTTCTGTGGAACTGGCGGTAAGCACGGATGGAGTCAATGAGTGCATTGTGGCGATTGCAGACAACGCTGTAGATGTGGACGTGGCCGGTCATGCAGTAACTGTCGACCGCACTGCGTTGCCTTGGCATGGCTCCACATTACAATACACCAGGAACATGCAGTAAAGGTCATTAGGGCATGAAAGACAGAAGCCACCGGCGACGTTTTCTTTGATACCGCATATAACACACTTGATTAACCTTCGTCTGAGGTTGCAGACAAATCGATGTTGTCTCTGCTATGACATATTGATGAGCCTACTGGCAGTGATATGTCATGTCTCACACAATGTAAGCAGACACGCAGCATGATTTAACGGGACTTACGGGATCAAAAAACGTTCTGAACATTGCTGGATCAAGAACGTGTTTAATCTATCGGCAGTTTCATCCCGATTAAGGGGCGGTGGGGTAGCCCAGTGGTTAAGGTGTTCGCTCGTCACGCCGAAGAACCGGGTTCGATTCCCCACATGAGCACAATGTTTGAAGCCCATTTCTGGTGTCCCCCGCCGTGATATTGCGGGAATATTGCTAAAACGGCGTAAAACAATACTCTCTCTCACTCATCCAGATTAATGAACAAGTGTTCAGTTGCGTTTAGATAAAAAACATTTTGCATTTGTCTTAAATCACAAATCATAAATGTGTAAGAGTTTCTGAAACGAATCGAATGGCATCTGGAACGCAATGAATATACTGTTGATTTTATCGAAAACGCGACTTTAGAGCGAACTGGTAAGGTGAGTTGTGGCATTTAGAAGGTTATATCCTGGAGGTTTTCAGACGGCGAATTAGTCTTCTCCCAGGAACGCTGCCTAGGCAAACCCAACCTGAACTTGTTGGAGTATGTGAAGACTCCCCCCAACACTGCAGCCTTCTGCATTACCCAGATTGTCAAGAGGGTTGTATTCATAGCAGCAAGCCCGGGTACTCTCCCAATGACCGTCAACAGAGTGGGAGGTACCAAATATAAGGCACCGAGAACAATACGGAATCGGACAACTTGGTAATCGGGATGCAAGCGTGACATTTCGACAGCGAGGTCCGCATATTTACACATGTTTTCCCCGAATCTTAACAATCACATTAGTGTCAAAAGGGAAAGAAAATTCAATGATATAACTGATTGCATTGGATTTATCAAAAAAGGCCTGGATAGGTCTGAAGATGTATACGGGCCTATTCCAAAGAGTGTTGTATTCATCATTTTCTATGACGCCTTCTACATATTCCGGGTCGTACCATGAATGGACCTCCGTGTCAAAACCACAAGCAAGACGAAGACGGTAATGAAATTAAAATGATCGAGCCACTCCATCATGCCGCACAAGATAATGTGTGTGTGTCAAAGCTGGCCATCCACTGACAATGTGTTGGACAGTCTCATTAAATTCATTGCATAATCTAAATTTCATGCTTACATTTTGATGCAAAATCAAACATTATTATTATTATTATTTCTTTGTATTATGATGATGATGATGATGATGATGATGATGATGTTTAGCCAAAGTAAAAAGGTGTTAGCTCAAGTAAAGAGTAAAACTGCCAATATTTTCAAAACCATTTTACTTCGCTGATATCCTTTTTCACACAGTCTGTATTTCCTATTCTCTATTTTCATGGATACTTATTTCAGATGTACAGCGTTTCTCTAGCATAGGGCTTGGGATGACGACACAAGCGTCACTATTTCTTTTAACAACATGTCTGTGTATTAAGCAAATGAAAGACATCAAACCCTATATTTACATCTATTTTCTCGTTTCTATAGGTCTGTTTATTACGACAATATTGTCGATACGTCGCTAGCGGCTGTGATTGAAAAGTTGTATATAGAAATTATTATTAATGATAACAATTAATGTTTCAAATCAAATCTGAAAAACGAAACACTGCTCAGTGAATTGCAGCGCCATCGACCACAGTCACATGTGCAGTGAACAAAGTAAAGATATTGGGTATTCCATCCTTTATTCTATGCCCACATTCTATTCTCACAGGTGGTGAGGTGAACTGGAGTATAACGTCGCGTTCAAGATTATTGCACTTATATAGCCAAGTTTAATATACTAATTTAACCATACCGTAATACATCTATGTAAAATACTAACATGTAATTTGATATATATAAGATTATCTGTGATCTTGACATAGTGGGTAGCGACATTTGAAGACGGTAGCCCAGTTTCTGAACAGGCGAAGATACGTAAGAATTTACTTTCACTTTGTGTGAGAAATGCTTTGCGGCACAAGGCAACACACACTTATTTTTCATGCAGTTGTGTGAATGGCGGGTGCTGTCGGTAGAGCGGGAATTGCTGACACTTTCCTGATTTTCAGTCATCCATTTATATAATTTTCACTGCTATTTTGCCTTTTATTCCCTGTGGACGTCTTTGACGTATGAACTATCACAAAGTGTGAGGGCCAAACAGCATCGAAGTCGGAGCTTGCGATTCATACAGTGTTCGGCCTTCACTCTATGAAGGTTCTTTTTAAGTACGAGTAACAAATGTGATTTCACATCGGCAATATTTCAGCCATATCGTGATGAGAAAGCTATTATACATTGATAATAATCATATATAGACTTATAAAAACCTGTCGCCGAAGGACAATACAATAACTAGATAATCACAGATTTTATTTAAAATTAGTTCTATGACGGTTCATAGTACAATGAACTCACACAAAGCGAAAGTCAATTCTAACATTTTTTTATATCACTATTTTATACCACGAAGGGTGTATACACAATTGTATTCAGCACGTGTGACGTCATGTTTACACTGACGGCCATACAACAACCTACTGTATCGCGGCATAAAATAGTTCCTGAAAAGGAAAGATGACATGAGCGTATGCATGCGCAAATTGCTCTTCAGTTCTTCAGCTCTTTTGTCGTTTTTTTTATAACAAAAAGTATCAAATAGTATCGTCATTAGATGAGAACGATCTGTTAAGAACTACTTCTGGAAGTCAGTCACTCTGACAGCGCGTCGTACTGGAAGTTAACATTGCCGACACGATAAGAGTGACGGGAATATTTCCCAAGTTTTTAATAAACCTGTCGAAATTACAATTGTGACTCATCACTGATCAATTGGCCGGTCATTGAAAGGTGATTATAAAGATGTGTCAAATAGATACTGAGGTCAATTCATAGACTGATGTAGACTGTTACTGTTAGTCGTCCCTTGGGCACGCCAGAAACCTATGATTGTGGATTCGAGTCCCGGTTCGCCCCGATTATATTTCTAGGTTTGTCAGCACCATACCCGTGCTCGTGGGTTTCACCGAACTGGTAAACGTCTGAGACTTGCAACACTTCGGGCTTTCCTCCCACATTAAGCTGACACGCCGTGATATAACTGGAATACTGTTAAAAGCGGCGTTAAACCCAACTCACTCACTCACTCACTGTTAGTCATACCGATCGATGGGTTGTGGCGAGGACGTTCCTGCACGACCATGCATTCAAACACTCTGACTCCTCCCAATGTATGCTAAAACGCCGAGTTCAAGATTCAAGTGTTTAAATTCAGAAACATCGTTTATATAATTATTATTCATATTCCCGAATCGAGGACTGTAAAAGTCCGTTTCCACCCTTGCCATTTAGGTTGGAAAATCTGTGCTCGATAGTAGCGCCACCAGTGTTTATTACGAGTTATGTCCCTTCTATATCCCTCCTATTGACCATTCAGATTCCCCCTCTCGTATCACTTGAATTTCCTTCAAGACGATCTGATCGATAATCAAGATCTAAATTGTAACAAAATGCGTCTTACTTCGCGAAGTGCATCAAATCACGTGAGCACCTTGATTAAATCATGAACAGATTTGGAATAAACATGTTGACGCTAAACTGACGGTAGTCATGCTTTGCAAATCCTGGTCAATCGACCGAAATCTGCACGGCAGTTTATCAACCGGAAGTCGATTTCGTTACACTATTTTGATTGGACTATGCATAGACTCGTTAGTCCAGCCAAAATATAACTCCATAATTCCAGCCTAGTTCGGCAAGGTGGAAACTGGACTTATCTAGTCCGTTAACTCCCTCGCCTCGGGAATATGTATTTATTTGATCTAGGAAATTCCCAGGCGTTTTCCACAGTAATCTTGAAGTAGTCTATCATTTAAAGTCATTTCAAGAATACAGTCTGAAAAAAAACGACAAAATGTGTCGCTCAAACGCTAATGAACGTCAGTTTTGTCCAAAGAAAAAGCCATACGTCATGTAAACTTCACATTAAACAACCATAAGGGTATACATGTGTGCACTGTCCGTGCTCTAGCATGGGATTACCAGTGAATTATACATAACATTTGCTTTAGGTTAGCCTCCGCTTATAACTCTGCACTAAATTGACTGATCCGATCACGAACACTATAAGTAATAGCGCTTAATCAGCAGCAGCCCGTGCTTAGCTGAATAGAATTCTCCACGAGTCAGCACATCTCATCGCTTATTACAAATACTGCCGCATGTTTGTGTCATCATTTTATATAAAACAAAATGGAAAATGAAAAGAACTTCTCGATACGATAAACAAGTTCTCAAATTCTCTATTACCGCGATCAGGCTTAAAAATGCCATCATAAAGTATGCACGTTCGACCTTCTCTGAAATGCATACATTCTGTGGCGCGAGTTTTTTTACTCGATTAATCTGTGTTTTGTGTTTTAAGTTGAATTCTCCAAAGACACTGCGTGTTTAATGTAATTTCAGCGGATGATAAATGGCACAGCTCAAATCACCAGGAGAGGCTAGACTAGATCTTTGTAGAAACCCTACAGTAAGGTCGTGTCTGTGTTCGTTTTTTTACCATGTAAAGGTTCTAATCGCAGTCTTACATTCAGATTGCTTTGCGAAAAAGAAACCTTACAGTTCATTGCATGTAATGGTCTAAACGCATGGGGGCTTTTGTGTCATTACAATCAGAGCTATCGGACTCCGACAACGCCCGTGGAACTTTAGAGAAAAGTTTATGGTGTTTTAAGGGACCGATCCTCTTTGTAGGACGTGGGGTGGTCAACAAATGTATGTTTTGCATAAATATACTGAACATAAAAAGTTAGGGATCATGTATATTTTTGGAGGATTTCTTTTGTCGTGAAAACTGAGCACAATTTCATAAAACTGTCCCCACATTAATTCCAATCTCATTAAAATCATATCCTAGTTCTCGCTATCGCTAGACAAAGACCTGAGGACATCCCATTACGGGTCACGTCAGAACGACCTTTCATCCGACAAATCAGGGCGTCGCTTACCAGATCATGAAAGTGACAGTCGGAATGTGTCCTAATCATGCAACCTCGAAAACGTCAAGACGGGGTATTCCGAACGACAGTTACGACCCGTACGACTCATTCGTCAAAATTACCGTCTATCTCTCGCTTCAGTGGGATAGACATCAGAACGGAGGAGGCGTTGAACAGTGTGTGGGAAGCATTGCTGTACAATCTCAACCATATATTAGACATTCCGGAATGTTCGTTTGTTCAGTTTTCAAAATTTTAATCGAGAACATATTTTTCAAACGTAATCTGAAATGGAAGTCGCCAGGTTGAAACGACTGCCCTAAAGCTCGAGAAAGCTGCTTTCTACTTGGCTGATGTCGACTTCTTGTTTGTCATTTCAGTCGTCGGTTAAAGTTCGTGAAAGATCGTTCTGACGTGACCCGTAATGGAATGTCCTCAGATCTTTGTTTAGCGGCAGCGAGAACTCAGGTCTGATTTTAATGAGATTGCATATAGTCATGATCTCTAACTTTGATGTTCAGTATATAAAACGTCAATGCCAGAGAATAACCAGTCTGGATTATCCCTCTTCCCGAGGCAAGTGAGTTAACTGACTATAAAAGTCCAGTTTCCACCCTTGCCGAACTAGCCTGGTATTATGGAGTTTTGGCTGGACTAACGAGTCTATGCATAGTCCAATCAAAACCGCGCTCCGAAATCGAAATCCCGTTCGTAAACTGCAGGATTTGCAAAGCATGTGTGTTAACTCTTTGTCAACAGATATTTTCTAAATCTTTTCATGTGTTTAATCAAGATGCTCACTTGTTCGCCAAGGGTGGAAACAGGACTTTGAAAGTCAATTAACTCTTTTGCCGCGGGAAGATGGGATTATCCGACGAAAGAGATTTTACTGTTCTAAAGTTCTATGAATGGATAACTAAAACTTAGTGACGACACCATGTGTTAGCTGATTTACACCAGGTAAATAATGTCTTGTTCATGTACAATTACTGACCCAAAGAGTTTTGTTTATAAAAGAAACCATATGTTATGCTGATTATTATCGAAATGTAACAATCAAGTGGGAAATCCAGGTTAGAACTGGGCCCTGTTCCACAAAGCGATCTTAGTGCTACGTTGATCGTAAGCCTATGGTAAAGTATGGGAGTTACGACCAACTTAGCACTAAGGTCGCTTTGTGGAAAAGGGCCCAGGTCCCCAGCAACATATCTTTGTCGTGAGAGGCAACCACATGGATTGAGTGGTCAGACTCGGTGACCTGGTTGATTATATGTCATTGTAACCCGGCGGCAAGGATTGGTGCTCATTATATCAATCACTGACGTTAAACAACGAAACAAATCTATAGATAACATTGAAATGACCCACAATTACATTATAATATATAATTATCTTCTATCCCATATAACTAACCAACCGTTCCTTATGATTCCAAATTGAGAACTAACTTTGCTTCCGAGCTACCAGGGGGCACAAGTGTCCCAGTCGTCTAAGGAGTCGCAATTCGCTGTGCAGAGTTGCGTCCCTTGGAAACGCCAGAAATCTGTGATCATGGGTTCGAATCCCGGTTCGTCACGGTTCTGTTTCTAGGTTTGATAGCACCATACCCGTGCTCGTGGGTTTAACCGAACTGGTAAATGTATGAGACCTGCATCACTTCGGGCTTTCCTCTCACATTAAGCTGACACGCCGCGATATAACTGTACTACTGTTCAAAGCGGTGTTAAACCCAACTCACTTACTTACTATAGCTAACGTCCACCACAAAGACAAACGATACGACAGCCTCAGCTGATAGCACCTCCACGAATTAGTAATATCTCTTACCACAAGGGCAATAGCGAGGGCCTTGACCTCTGTATGGCCTAGGAAACAGTTTGGTAGGAGAATTTCCGTCTGTTCCAGGCGACTGTACACGTGTTTGGACGGAATGAGCTGCAACCGTGCGCATGCGCGTTGGTACACTTTTTGGCTGACTGACCCGGATGTATCAGGAACAAAGTCCACAACCTCGTCAAATGACGTCGACACAACATCTGGATCTGAAAATACAACATTAATGAACGTAACATTAATCTTGATAGTACACGATCTGTGTGTGACAGTATTCATCTTGATCGTACAATATTTTTTTGTTTTTTTGTTTAACACCGTAATATTCACGCTATATGACGGTAGTCTGAAAATAATCAAGTGATTAACATAATGAGCATCGATCCACACAATTGGGAAACAATGACATGCACCAACGATGTCAGCATGCCTGACCACCCGATCCCGTTAGTCACCTCTTACAAGCAGAGTCGCCTTTTACGGCAAGCATTAGTTGCCGAAGACCTATTCTCTACCCGGATCTTCACAGGTAATATGACAATGTTAATCTTGAAAGCACACGACCTGTAAATGACAATATTAACTTTGATAGTACACGATCTGTATGTGACAATATTAATAATGATAGTACACGATCTGTATATGACAATATTAATAATGATAGTACACGATCTGTATATGACAATATTAAAAATGATAGTACACGATCTGTATGTGACAATATTAATAATGATAGTACACGATCTGTATGTGACAATATTAATAATGATAGTACACGATCTGTATGTGACAATATTAATAATGATAGTACATGATCTGTATGTGACAATATTAATAATGATAGTACATGATCTGTATGTGACAATATTAATAATGATAGTACACGATCTGTATGTGACAATATTAATAATGATAGTACACGATCTGTATGTGACAATATTAATAATGATAGTACATGATCCGTATGTGACAATATTAATAATGATAGTACATGATCTGTAAATGACAATATTAATAATGATAGTACACGATCTGTAAATGACAATATTAATCTTGATTGTACACGATCTCTATGTGACCATATTTATCTTGATAGACACGACCTGCATATGACAATATTAATATTGATAGTACACGAGTTGTAGATGACAATATTAATCTTGATTTTGCATGATCTGAATGTAACGATATTGGATACGGTATTTATTGTCATAGTAAATGATATCACATAAATCCCGGTAGTACACAATAACATATTTATTCATAGTTCGTGATCTGAACATACGATATTTCTTCATAGAACATGGAGAAAGTCATCAACGAATTAGAATTTCAGTTACACTGATATCGGTTTTATTTGTATCAGTGCCTTTTTTATTTTTACATGGTGTTGAGGACAAACTGCTGTAATCCTCAATAATCCAGGTACGTCAAGGAGACATTTAAATAATCAAATCTAGGCCAAGCAAACCAGTGGATGAGTGCATGAGCACATTGACATGTTAAAATAATGACAGATGGTCATTTGTGGAGGTAATATCGCTTCTTTCGGTTTGTTATTCTCTTGAAAATGTTTCGTATCAAACTGTAAATTTCTCAGTGAAAGCGTCATTTTTGTTACTTGACCAGGGTGTATTCTTTCGCTTTAAAATAACGGTAGATTTCAAGAATATTGTTTGTTGAAGTGATTTTGTATATAATCATTTCCAGAGTAATGATAAGGACTTAAATGACATCAAATATTTTTTTGTTACTTTTGCTTATATTTTTAAGAGGGGTGGTGAAACGTATCTGTGTGTTAGGGAGGTAGAATTATTTAACATATGAAATAATTAATGGAAGGTAATAAAATAATAAATAATTTCCGGTAGACATCTCGACAAAATAATATATAGAATATTCCATGTGTAGAGTGAAATTTCACGTTTCACTCATCTCGTGACGGTCCGTGACTCGATGAGAGAAACGTGATATTTCACTCTACACATGGAATATCCTCTATATAATAAAACGTGGAAGATGCATACTCTAACAAATGTGATGACGACCACCAACATATAAACCCATCGGAACAAATAGAAATATTGCTGACAATATCTGTGTAATATTGAAATGATATTCAAACCAATTACTCAGCCAGTGTCAGCTGTACCAAACGTAAAGAATGACAATAGATGACAAACAAAGCCACAAACAATGTGAAATTTGATACTTGTCAAAGGAATTACTGTCCTTTGGAATTTAGTCAACTAAATACAACAAACTTCATTAATATGCATTAGATATGAAATTGAGAATGAAATAACAACTACCAGCAACAGCTGTTAGACATTTTGGATTTGGTATGGCATGTATTTATGGAATTATGAGACATTTGAAATTCAATTTCATTAATATAAAATATTATTCAAACGACTGAAATAAAAACAATGACATACCAAAGCTGCTGATGTTGATCCAGGGTAACGATGTGGGAATGGCTTAATCGATTTGAATATCAGATTAAAACCTCTTTTAGATCAAAGCCTAACTTTGGAGTATGCGTGTATCCTTCGTGATTTTGCCAATATAGCCACCAGCCATCTTTTATTTTTATTCAGTAAACTAGATATGTTATTCAGCCAAACAAATTCAGCCCCAGGGTAATTTCGTGTTTGAGGAAATTATTACAGGAAACTAAGATGGCTGCCGGCCGCCATTTTGAAACTTGAAGCCATTCATAGTAAAACAACACTTACATCAAGTTTTTACCTAATCCGTCAAAGAGTACTGATGAAAAATGCAAAATCTACGGACTACTTTCCATGCGTTTCAGCTCATCTGAGAATATTATATAGATGAGGTAAAACAAGAACATTTTCACAATCATTGGGACCATACCACTTTGCTTACGATTCAGTGATCAAAAATAACGTTTACATGTTTACATGAATATGAGCCTACCATATGTTTTAAGCTCATACTGGACAGATTTCCACTATGCTGATTTCTCTGCAGGTCTCTTGAGTTTATCTTACTGCAAGAATTTAAAGGTCATCGTGAGTAATCGTGAGTTTCAAAGCTAACTACGTGACATATTGTACATGACCTTAGATGAGCCAGATTCTGAGGGACTTAAAAAAGACTTCACATTCAGTAAACTATGTTGGTTAGAAAACTACATCGTAAAGCTTCAGGTGAACGAACAACGCGACAACAAACTTTGTCAGTGAACATGTGGAATTTGCGATTACACATCACTAGAAATGATGATTTACCATTTCAACTGTATTTCTTGTTCTGCCGGGCATTATTTTCTATGTAGGAATTAAGATCGTGTGTATTTGCTTGTAAGCTAAACCGGAAATACCAATCAATCTACTGGTGATTAACTTAAAACATACACAATAACATAACGTGGAAAAAGTATATGCAATGACCGGGGAAAATAGTATCTGAAACTATTTTTTACTAGGAATTAATATTCTGATGTGTTATTTTAATGGCAAGTTTTAGTATTCTTTTTTTTAATTCTTCCACCTTAGAATATGACCACAACAATAAAGAATTTTGTAAATACCTTTGTCCGAGACTGGTCACAGCGCGGAGAGTTTCTGGACAAATTGGTTTCCAGAACTAAAATGGATGTGTTCATATACTCCTCAAAAAAGAAAAGAAACGCAAAGCCATATTTGTGTGAGGAAGAAAATACTTTTATACGAGGAACCATACACAGTGTTGAGCCAAAATATTGTGGAGAGAACACTTTTTGATAGTAGTCATCTCAGTTATCGGTACACAGGAAAAGGTGAAGGTCAGCTACCATCAATAACGCGTATGTCACCCGTTGGAATCGATAGCGACCTGACATCTCCTGCCCATGGAAGAGACGAGTATGCGAATCACATCCTGGGGAATGGTAGCCAACTCGGCCTGAAACGCAAGAACCAACAGCTGCAACGTCTGGGGTTGTGGTTGACGTCGGCGTGGCCGTCTCTCCAATTCATCCTACAGGTGTTCTATCGGGTTCAAATCCGGGGATCTGGAGGGCCAGGGGAGAACATCAACGTTGTTGCTGTGTAGAGAGGCTCTAGTGATCCGTGCTGTATGCGGTCAAGCGTTGTCCTGCTGGAATACACCGTTGCCGTTGGCTACAATTGGAAGGACGTGTGGTTGGAGAATTTCGTTGATGTATCGTTGAGCCCTAAGAGTACCCTGAATATGGACCATGATGAGAGATAGCCGCCCACATCATAACGCTACCCCCTACAAACATGTCCACTTCCTGTACGCAGTTTCCGGCGTAACGTTCTCCCGACGTCTGTAGACCCGTGCTCGACGGAGGAGAAATCTTGATTTGTCGCTGACCTAGACATATCTCCATCGCAGTTAAAGCCATACCCTGTGTTGACGACACCAATGAAGTCGTTGTTGACGGTGTTGTCGACTCAATATGACGCGTCGAACAGGACGTCTTGCGCGTAGACCTGCTGCTCTTAAACAATTTCGTACGGTCTGGTCGGAGATTCTGCGCAGCCCTGGTATTTGGGATGCGGTTGAGGTGGCTGTAGTCGTCTTTTCCCGTAGGTGGCGCAGTCGTATGTAGCGATCTTGGGCCGGGGTGGTTACTCTTGGTCGTCTCGACCTTGGCCGAGCACGTGTTGACCCATGGTTTGAAACCGATTCCATAGCCTTGTGATGGTGCTGGGCGCTACATTGAAAACCCTGGCTACAGCTGATCGGGATTCCCATGCCTGCAAGCGGCCTATGACGTTGTTTCTTTGCACTTCTGTTAATCTTGGCATGTTGTTGAACTGCCACTGTACGATTGACGCAGAGGCAAAAAACCTGCACTTTGATACTATTTATAGTGTTGCTGCATGGCATGGCATGCAGCTCCATGGCCCTTCTGTTAATGCACTGGGTGCGTTTTTCCGAATCGTACGTGTTTCCCGACTGATGGTTCGCATGTTTTTGTTGTGATCATTTTGATGAAATTTGTCACTGACACTATAATACATTAAACCTCTTTATTTTGCACCTCAGGTATGATGGGGGCACGAGGCAGAACATTTACAGTGGAACCTTGTTAGTCTGGACTGATTACTAAGGCGCCACGTCATTCGGATATTACAGTTTGCAAATTGATGGTACGTAATAACTATCCTTGTTCAGATTGTCCGGGGTCTCGTATTCATGGAAACCGACCCAATCGGTTAAACGAGTTCCACTACGTTACTTGACATGTGTCCATGTGTCGGGTTCACTCTTCGTCTTGCAAGTCCTGCTGGCGAAACCTCAACCGTGATCTTGATGATACAACATCTGGAGAGGCAAGGTCGGTGGTGCGACCCCTTGATTGCCTCACATCAAAAGAAGTTAAAAGACGGTACTTGTTGTTCCCTGCCTGACGGTTGGCATTAAGGGGATAAAACAAGGACTGGTCGGCTCGGAGTTGGTATGCTGTGTCTGGGTGTTTGTTGAATGTTGAATTGCTGCATGGTATCTCAGTGGGCTGGTACTATCAAACCGACAATAATCACGACGTTAGACACCATGTCACATCACCTCGCATGACCTCGCTGATTAACTGCTTCCGTCTTCACCTGAATGACTTCCGGTGATATTGAGTTCGCTCTATTACTTCTTTATCTTAACTTTTTCATGGTTCATGAAATTGTTCATTGTTCAAATATAAGTTTCACATTTCAAATGACATGACGTGATTAAATCATATAAAAAATCATGGTGCCAAAGTCAATATCTGTCATACAAATCTTACCGTCCGCTTTAAAATATTCTTCCCCTTCCTGTCCATCCCTATCCGCATTTCCGGTACACGTGAACATGCGCAGTGGAATGGAACTTGAGGTGGCGCCATATTTGGACGAGAAACCTCGTTTTGAAGTTTCCGGGGCAACGAGCCGTCTGCTTGCTTGTCGCTTAGGCCTCAGTCGCTGTGGAAGTTTGGCAAGCGCGTGCATAATTTCATCCAATCAAATCATCCATCATCCTTAACTGCGCTTCCGTATTTAGGCACATCCTTCTTTTAGTGGCTGAAAAGAAAATTGCTTATATTTTAGAAACAGAATCGTTTGTGGTAATTACAGGCACTTGAGATCAATCTGCAAGATCAACATTGCACCAAAATCAATGCCGACAGCTTATATCCGGTGAGAATATGAGCAGCAATAAATGGCAAAGTGATCAGATTACAATAGTTTCGAGAAGTTGGACCAGATGATGGAGTGCCCCTCCTTTATCGATTAGGACAGCCTACTACAAAGGCACACTACGGTATAACAGGTTGTAATAGCACTCTGGAACTGCTTAGCGTTAAGTGACTGTTTGATAGCGCCCCAATGGACTATTGAGAAAATTACCTGCTCTTCGCTTATCGTCTTTGAAGGCCTATTGTATGGTATTGTATAGAGAACGTGGGAACACATTATTAACACTACACCGGCTGTATTGCTGCTATAAATGCTGTACCAGAGATGACTCCCTTTACAGAGAGCAGTGGGCTCTCAAAAGATCTTTATAAGCGATTCTCTTAATAAAGGTTAAGCCTTTCACTTCGGCTTATTGCGGTACCGACTTAGCTTTGTCTCTGAACGCTTGGCCATCTTGTAGGTTATATTGATATTGTCATTTAGGCCAGTAAACAAGGTTCTCCGTATTTTTCTGACAGTTCATGAAAGAGAGCGGACAATTTAATACGAGATAAACATAGATATATGAAGGCAGTATTAATCATAGATTGTTTACTTCAGCGTTACTATGGTGTGTTTGGCCGCTTTTGTAAATAGATTTATAATAACTGTCAACATGTTGACCGCTGGAGATACGCCGCCATTATGCATACACGTTGACATCTCAAAACCATATGGTGATATCAATTAGGCGATGTGTCATTTGTTATTGTTGTTTTGAACATAATACAGGATTTGGTTGGGGTTGACTGTTGCAATCCTATTGCCGAATATGTTGTTTAATTTTGTTCGTTTGTTTGTTTGTTGTTTAACGTCACACTCTGCAATAGTTCAGCTATATGACGGCGGTCTGTAAATAATCGAGTCTGGACCAGACAATCCAGCGATTGACATCATGAGCATCGATCAATGCAATTGGGATACGATGACATGCATCAACCAAGTCAGCGAGCCTGACCACCCGATCCCGTTAGTCGCCTCCAAAACAAAATAATGAGATGTATAATAAATATTCGCTAGACATGCTGGACAGGTTCTGGAAAAAAGTCATGTTCTAAAGAAGTGAAGGAATGAATATACTATACCTAAACCACAGCCCTACACCAAAAGACGTTGAAATATAGTGTTACCCTGCTTTAAGGGGATAAAAAGGTAAGGGTCGGCTTGGAGTCAGTGTATTGTGTTTGAGTAGGGTAGTCTTTCTTAAAATATCTCAGTGAGCTAGCGCTGTCATATCTCATACGTACGGACAAGTGCACGCACGCACGCACGCACGCACGCACGCACACAAGCGAGCGCGCAAGCACACACACACACACACTGCTATACGCTAGTTGTCGTATAAGTGCCACGAGACGTTAAACACTATTTCAATTCACCCCACATAGTATAGTAAGAAACGAAGCACCACAGCCTTAGTTGAAAGCACACACAGACCGCGCAGTTCCTTCATGACTTACCATAAGTCTCATCTATTCGCGGCTGTTTGAGATCGGCGCAAGATTACATATGGGGCGGTATATCATGTTGGGTCCAGTTAATATAAGATTGCGACGGAAGAGACAATATGGGTTTAATTACATAGAATGGCATGAGTTCATATACTCCACAGGGAATCAGGAAGACAATTCAATTATCAGACAGACAACGGATAGAAATGGTATCAGGAATGACCAAGTCTACATAACGTTGAGTTCACCTATGACCTACGAATCCATATCTTTATCACTATAGGGACATGGTTACTGATAATTAAATTCACACACCCTCATCACAAGTCCGATACCTAGGCTGTACCTGATGTCACAAGATCGCAACTGGCATGTGGCCCAATCGTCTAAGGCGCCGCAATTCGCTGTGCAGATTTACGTTCCTAAGGCGTGACATGAACCTTTAATCGTAGGTTCGAATCCCGGTTTGCCCTGATTATGTTCCTAGGTTCTGAACACTATACCTCTGCTCGTGGGCTTTACCAAAACGTCTGAGACCGCATCACTTCAGACTGTCCTTCTACACGCCGTGATATAACTGGAATACTGTTTATTTTAAAGCGGTGTTAAACCCAACTCACTCACTCACTCACTCACTCACTCACTCACATATTTAGGTGATACATGCAGGTCTTCAAACATATGTCCCCGGCCACGATGAACTGTGCCAGGTCGTATAAAATAACGGAACAATACGTTATCTTCTATAATTTCATGGCCAGGTATTTATCACGAATGCATTAGCGACTCATTTAAACAAAACACGCTTTCGTAACTTGGTATAGTGGTATGTGTAATTTCAGTTATAAAGTCAATAGTTTGACGAATTACGCCCTAGTAACTTCAGAAAAAACGACATCTAAGACATGTGTTCATGCTTCCGGTTCTTCCAAAGCCACTAGATGGCGCTCAGAGTCAAGACAAAGGGGATGTCACTCTTCAAGCCAGAAGCCGCACTTGCTATCATCCATCTATTGTTAATGCAGACGAGTATTTCTCTCCACTTCCGAGAACGGATGGAATTTAGACAAATGACTTTCTGAAATAGCTGCATGAAACAGATATAATTAAAGACATTGCATTTGATTGAGACCCCTGTCTCAAAGATTAATCACAATCCTTAATACAATCAGGGAAGGACTTTCTTTACATACCCAAAAACGTATTGGAGACAGGTGGTAATAATGCCACGTGGATTCTCAAAAACTCAAAAACGATTTGCTTTTTCTCTTTGCCGTCTTAGAATAGAACCAAGTTCCATTATATCAAAACATTTGATTTTTCCACACTGTGAACCACTAACCCCACGACAAACTTACGAGAAAACTTCATTCCGTGAACCATGGGGAAACGACAAACTTACGAGAAAACTTTATTCCGTGAACCATGGGGAAAGGCCTCAGCAAAGTTGTCAAAAACGTTTTATGGACGTATCAGTGACCAAATTGATATCAGATGGAATTCCCTATTTAGAAATGTACCATATGTTCCCATGTTTTTTCAAATGACTGGCTTTGCACTTGTTGGATACGCTCACCTTTTCGCGAAAACCTGTATCATAACTGATAAAAGGCGACTTTGCTTGTCGTAGGAGGCGACAAACGGGATCGGGTTGTCAGTCTCGCTGACTTGGTTTATGCATGTTATCATATCCCAATTGTGTGGATCGATGCTCATGATGTCAATCACAGATTGTCTGGTCCAGACTTGATTATTTACAGACCACCGTCATTTAGCTGGAATATTGCTACGTGCGGTGTTAAACAACAAACAAAGAAACCCAATTCGGAGAGTACCAATAGAACAAAATGTACGGTACCTCATATGTTTTCGGGTTGTTATTTTAAAAAAAAGTCTGCTTTCATAAATACAATTTGATATTCGATAATCACGGACCTTCAATCATTCGAACCGACAAAGCGTTACATAATATTGTTTGTTATTACTTCATTTGCTGATTTTCCTACAACAATAGGTTTTTGCGTATTCAATAACGGCACACAATGATCACTGAGTGAAACCATTCGCTTTTCATACTGAACACAACAGTTGACTGGCAATTACCTCATGTTCATGTACGTCCGTGCGTGGTAGGGTAGCCTAGTGGTTAAAGCGGTCGCTCGTTACGACGCAGAAAAGGTTCGATTCCCTACATGGGGAGAATTTATGCAGCCTCTTGGTGAGCCTTGTCGTGATATGACTGGAATCATGTTAAAGGCCATATAACAATACTCATTCTAATGAAAACAGTAATTAAATAACCCACGGGATCCACAAACCAGCTCTCACTGTCTCACTTATAATTAAATTATGTATATGAGCACCATCTGCACACATGCTCTTACTTGCAGTCTATGAATAATACAGTAGTTCTCAGGACTAGAGTCGTAAAACTCCTGGTAATAACCAGTGGCTCCTGCTAATTACAATGACCCATCTGGTCAGAGAAACCAAGAACCGCTACGAGGGAAATAACAACTATCACACACCTCTGTAGCAGTCCTGACGCGACCTTGCAGGAGGCCTATGTTTCATTGTCTGGGGTCCATCTTCTACCCTGGTCTAGCCGTTGTAATATATATCCTATGTGAAAACGAGGCATTGTCTCTGTGAAATCAGTGTCATCTTCATCTCATAAGTTGGTGTACATTACAAAATATGAACTGGCAAACAACGCAACTGTTGAACGTGGATAACATTTATCTGGACTGTCGATTAGCCAGGAAGGGCTATGTTCAGGCAAGTTTACAACACTACCAGTTTGATTTGAATCGTTCGAACATCACTTTCTGTGCATAATTAGTCACTTTTGTAAGAGTTTTTGTCCCCCTAAATGCGCAGAGACAATTTGCCAAGTCTGTTTCATACTTATTAAAACTAGACAACAACTGAAAAATTGACAGACTGCAGCATGGTCTCCGGCATCGCGTGAAAGCGAGCACCACGATGGCCCTGCTGTGTTATTTAGACAACACCCGAGTGCTCAACACGATAAACCAGTCAGAAAAATGTGACGCACTTCCGGATGACGTCACTTTTTAAAACAGACGAATAAGCCAGTCCATCCAAAGCGGCTACAACGTTGTGTTATTTTAATCTACCACGCTTAATGATATATACTACTCAAAAGAAGTTAAAGAACACCCAATTTTTTTATATGACTTAAGTTAATCTGTCATGGCTGGTTGGTCTTGCAACACACAGCCATCCAATTGTGGGGGTTCCTTAACTTGTTTTGAGTAGTATATTTCGCAAGTAGTGTTGAGACGAGACAGGACGGAATGGTCTTCTCGGCATTGATCTAGGAGGTCAAATGTGCTCTCATCGGACTCTGTTCACGAGAGAACCGCCTCCGTGGTCCCGTGGGTAGAGCGTCTGACCGGTGAGGGTAAAGTCAGGCGTTCGATCCCTGGTCGCATCATATACAAAGACGTCAACATACGGTACTTGTTGTTTCCCTGCCTGGCACTCGGCATACAGGGAAACAACAAGGACTAGTTCACTGAGTCAGTATGCTGTGTCTGAGTAAGTATCCATGTTAAACTGCAGCATGGCTTCTCAGTGGGCTAGTACTACAAAAGCGGCAAATATCTCGACTAGTACAAGCAGCCACACACACGCACGCACGCACGCACGCACGCACACACACACACACATAAACACAAACACACACATTCACACACACACGTGTGCAGTACGTCGGAATATAAGTGCAATAATCTCGAACGCCACGTTTCACCTCAGGCCACCCAGTTCAAGAGACGTAAATCTTTGAAGACATATTCTACCCTTTCAACAGCTGGGCCTTTTGTATTTAACCAGTGATTATACTGACACGCTTCACGCCCTCGCGTTCGGTACGAATAGGAAACGGTATCCTATGTTCTGGCCGTAAAGTACATAATGCAGTAAATCAGCCATTTCGACTACAAAAATCGCATTACACGAGATCGTAAGGTACCAAGTCCCCAGAGTCGATGTCGTATGAAAAATCTCTTTATGACTTGGACTGATAAATATGTGAGGTGAGAACAGATCGATAACCGATCAAAGGAGGTGATTATGACACCAATGCAGGTCGGCAGTGGGTGGCGGCAAGAGAGTGGCTCCATTCTCCGTCATGAACTGCGTGTCTTTGAAACCAAATAATAGGAAAGAAATATATTTTTATATATTTATTACTTTGTTGATCTATCTGCTCAAAAGGTATTACTATTATGAATACACTTCGTTCTATATAAGGACATGGCGAGCTATATTTGGTTGTAAATACCAGGGAAGAAAAGTCTCGCGGTGGGCGGGATTCTGCGAGAAATCTCGTTATAGTCAGGATATGATGTGTTATATGTTCTTGATGGTTGAGATGGATGAATGGAACTTAACTCTATATTTGCCTTTACATCTGCACAAACTGTATGTTTCATGTCGCAGTTTGCGTTCAAATATAAGTTGTCAAGAGTGAAATCAATGCAGTATTTCAGTTACTGTTCATAATTTGTAGGGGGCACGGGTGGCCCAGTCGTCTAAGCCGCCGCGATTCGCTGTGCAGAGTTGCGTCCCTTGGGCACGCCAGAAACCTATGATTGTGGGTTCGAATCCCAGTTCGCCCTGATTATGTTTCTAGGTTTGTCAGCACCATACCCGTGCTCGTGGGTTTCACCGAAGTGGTAAACGTCTTAGACCTGCATCACTTCGGGCTTTCCTCCCACATTAAGCTGACACGCCGTGATATAACTGGAATACTGTTAAAAGAGGCGTTAAAACCCAACTCACTCACTCACTCACTCATAATTTGTAATGTAGAAAACACCAGAATGAACAGATTCCAGTGATTTCTCCGACTTAAACCATATCATGGTTGATATATAATTTTTCTTCTGTTTTGTATAATGGCCTACAGTTGCGTCAGTTTACTTGTTTACATTTTGTTCAGAATGGCCAGTGAATTGTTGCCTCAGAATCAACTTCAACAACACTAGTGTGACGTCACCTCATGGTTTGATATGAGATGAGTGCCCAAGGTGACACGGACCGTAGACATTTACCAGCTGAAACGATTTGTTTGTTTGTTTGTTTGTTGTTTAACGCCGAAGCTATATGATGGCGGTCTGTAAATAATCGGGTCTGGACCAGACAATCCAGTGATTGACATCATGAGCATCGATCTACGCAATTGGGATACGATGGCATGCATCAACCAAGTCAGCGAGTCTGACCACCCAATCTCGTTAGTCGCCCTCTACGGCAAGCAGGGGTTGCTGAAGACCTATTCTACACCGGATCTTCACGGGTCTACATGTTCGAGGTGTGGTGAAATGTATTTCGGGATTATTACACTTTCAAAGAGAGAACTTACAAGTACGTCCGCGGTCAGCTCCCAACATTCCTCTTAATTATCTACAATTTCCATTAATAAAATAATCTTTAAAATTATACCACTTGCTTTTTAACCACTCATGTATCTCACAGACCACGCCCACAATGGCAAACGCAATCAAAGCCTGAGACTAAGTGTACCGAACGGTCATTTGAGGAAATACGGCACTGAGTGAATGAGTTGTGATATAAAACGTTTAAGGGGTGTATAAACACAATATTACCACAACGGGAACAAAAAAGGAGTTCCCATTGTAGCCAGCTGCAGCGTGGGAATCGAACCCGGTCCGCGACGTGACGAATTAACGTTTTAATACACTACGGTATTTGAATACGGCGAATGAAACACCAGATATTTGTTTACAATATAGGATAAGGTATATCAGTGGATCATTTTATTCTGTAACAGGTGTTTTTGAACACTGACCGTTGTGAAGGAATTCTGATCTGATCTCGTCATCTGTTGTCTAAAATGATCATAATATATAGAGTTGTGTATGACAGTACAGAGGTATTTTGACATACTACATTTACCGACACATGTGTGGTGTATTGTGTAGATATAAAAAACAATCTTTATGTATATAGTAAATTTGTTTTTGTATCGACTTTAAGATGATGGCTACATATATTGATGCTACAACACTGGGCTGTTGTTGGCCCAAATACTGAGTTGTGTGATGTAGGCAGATAAACAAAACAGAACACCCACAACCTTTGCAAATATCAGGGTGGGGGTGTGGTAAGTATGTAGATGTACACAAGCATGTGTGTGTGCGTGCGTGCGTGCGTGCGTGCGTGCGTGCGTGTGTGTGTGTGTGTGTGTGCGTGCGTGTTGTTTTACGCCGCACTCAGTAATAATCCAGCTATATGACGGCGGACTGTAAATAATCGGGTCTGAACCAGACAATCCAGTTATTGACATCATGAGCATCGATCGATTCACGCAATTGGGATATGATGACATGCATCAACCAAGTAAGCGAATCTGACCCCCCGATCCCGTTAGTCGCCTCTTACAACAAGCATAGTCGCCTTTTACGGCAAGCATGAGTTGCTGAAGACCTATTCTAACCCGGAACTTCACGGGTCACATGACGTTAAATGCACTATAAAAATGAGTTTAGAATGTAAACATAAACAAGACATGTTTACATCTAAACATGTTTAGGAATATGTTTAAATCCTAAACGGAATACTCATTTGGTGTGTGCTATGTAAACACGTTTATGGTCTAAAAACATATAATGAGCTATCGTCACACAGCTGAAACACCACCTAAACACAGCATCCTCATATTCTAAACATGTTTAGAATTTAAACACGTTCAAATACGTTTACAACATGCATATCACTGTGTATTATCCTTATCATCATTGGGCGTTAAGTCAAATATGGATAGGATGTAGTATATCAATTGATATTTAATGTACAGATCATATTGCACTTGCATAACGCATATACCATCATGACTTCAAACGTTTTTGGTACAATAATGTATGTGATTCCCACATTCAGACCCTAAACACGTTTAGATTCCAAACATGTTCAGACCTAAACGCGTCAAACCTATGGGACAAGGAACGTGTTTAGGTTTGAGTTAATCTGTTACAATCTGCCTCAGTTAAAATGTTACATTCTGGAATAGGTGTATATTCAGCTGCAAGTTTGTTTGTTTGTTTGTTTACTTAATGTTTTACGTGCACTCAGCAAAATTCCACGGAAGGTAACTCTTGAAAACCAGCATTTATAGGGTGACCAATGAGAGTGAAATTGAATATTTACACACTCATAAAATTCAACAGATATTTGAAAACTCACGAAAACCATTATACAGTTGCAGACATATTAAAGTCCTGCTTCTTTCGAAAACCTCTATATGCAGAGTTTAAGTAGGACATTAAGAGACGTGAAAGTCACGACACACCGCTTATAATGGTGTTGGCATTCAGGTGTAACAAAGCGCGAGTTCAGATGTATGTATTTCATAGTGCCATTTTTTATCAGGATTATAAAACCACTTTACGACTCCGACTCTATCACGAGCATGTGTTTTTAAATCACTATAAAAAAGTGACGACACCTGGTGTTCGCGCAAAGGTCGGGGCGTTCTGTCCCACCGATGGCACCCGTGTATAAAGCCCGGATGTGATCCTAAAACAATCAAATCAATTAGAAACTCGTTGAAAGTTTGAGGGGAACACGAGGGGCCCAGTGGGAAAAGTGCAAAAAACTCACTTTGCAAAGTTCTCTCCCTTTGTTTCCAGGATCCGCTTGCTGTAACAGTTCCTTCGGATCTCGGTGTTAGCGCTATCGCCACACTGGTTTACGTGGATTTCACTAAGTTGTCGATGAGGACGACATAGTGTGAACTTCACTCTCACATTAAAAGCTGGCAGCTGAGATGAAACTAAACTAAACTCTCGATATATGTCAATCAAGCAACATGACTGACCAATCAGAAAGTCCGAAATGATACAGAATCCGTCATTTTCTCAGACAATATTAAACTCGTCCGTCTTTTATCGAAGTGTTAGATGTTTTAAACAAATAATCGACAATGTCACTCAGAAACATCAGTATCTCCGGAAATGTAATATGATTCATTATAAGAAGTACATTATATCTATACAGATTTTTTTTTTTAAATATCCATACATGTTGCTTACTAATTCGTCCGTATTGTTTGGGGCGAGATTTACCCCGCTCCAGCGACTGGTTAATTCTGTTCAAAGTTCAAAGTGAGCCTCCGCATCTCTCATCACACTGAACATGTTTTTATGTAAAACAAGGCCACAGAAACCATAGAAACCATTTAGAAAGTTAAGGAAGTATATCTGATTATAATAATAAAATATTAACAGCCAGAGAACAAACCGTTTCATTTATCCGCTGAAACAGATTCCGTTGAGTGTAAAAGGTAAAATAGTAGTGAACATTAGATGAATGGATCACTGAACGTCAATGATGACACCAGGTGTTCACAAAAACATTGTAACAAAACTGCAGAGCAGTAATCTGGAGCTCTTAACACACATCAACACGGAATCCTCCTTAGAAATCAAGTACCGTAAATA
This sequence comes from Haliotis cracherodii, assembly GCF_022045235.1. Classification (NCBI taxonomy): domain Eukaryota; kingdom Metazoa; phylum Mollusca; class Gastropoda; order Lepetellida; family Haliotidae; genus Haliotis; species Haliotis cracherodii. The sequence goes on along the minus strand of NW_027266341.1, from coordinate 21,491,701 downwards.
GATTGCTAAACGCATCAAACCCATAAATGAGTAAGTATTGTTTTATGCCGCTTTTAGAAATTTTCCAGCAATATCACAGCGAGGCGCACCTGTAATGGTTTTAACACTTTGTATCCATGTAGGGAATCGAAACCTGGTCTTTGTCGTGACGAGTGAACGCTTTAACCACAAGGCTACTCAACCTGCCCTATCAAACCCAGAAAAAAATCGTTAAAGATGAATTACCACTAAAGGAAATGTTCATAACCAATGGCCGGGTTCGAATCATTCTAAAGGCAAACCGTAAAACTAAAAGAAGACGTTCAACAAAATATAAAATAGTCTGATAGAAAATCATGCAAATCACCGCACCAATATCTAAAAGCTCAACCATTCCTTAATATAGAGCAAATCGCAAAAAGACTGTCTAGATTTAAATGATTTAAATATATGGAATACAATGTTATTCAAATGATGTAAAGTTTTAAAAACACAGTTGAGTTAAGCTATACGCGAGTCCTGAAGGTTTGTTGTCCCTCGTGGACAGTCAATAAATAAACACATTTCGCCGGCAGCATTATGTTGTCATAACATCTATTTCACATTCAAGTTTTGATGCTTTTGTAACCAGGAATCAAGGACCTTTGAGACTGTATGACAACAGCAAGACTTAAACATGCAAACAGAGCTCCACTTGTGCATTGTTGATCAAAGAAATTGCCACGCATTTTAAATCAAAGGAATCGATAATATTCTGAAATATCATCAATTTTCCTTTTACCTGGACTACTAGCTCGGGAACGTGCAACACAGGTGATGTATAATGCACAAGTATACGCCCGTACCTTTGGTTGTCTATCGTATTGCTCGGGCAGGTGGGCCATTGATATTGATAGCTGGAACACTTGTCAACCTCGAATTCGTCACAGCGTTTAAATCCAATTTAGTGAGTGAGATTTGACCAATATTCCAGCAATATCACAGCGGGAACACAAGAAATTGACTTCACACATAGAACCCATGTACAGAGTCCAACCAGGGTCGTAGGTGTGGAGGGTAGCCTTGTGGTTAAAGCGTTCTCTCGTTACACGGAAGACCCGGGTTCGATTCCCAACATGGGTACAATGAAAAGTCAATTTCTTGTGTTCCCGCCGTGATATTGCTGGAATATTGCTAACAAAGGCACATAAAACCACACTCACTCACTTCAATTAAGAGGACGATTTGAAATAAGACTTTATACTATGTGACGCAAGCACGAAATTACAAGTATAAACATAAAATAAATTATAAATGTACAAAACTAACTCTTTCACCACTGGCTTGAGTAAACCTCCGTTTATAACCTTACCTGTGATTATTTCACTTTATCAAGTTACTTGATATGTAATAAAATCCATGTTGACCGTAGTATTAAAAAATACAGTTTACGTCAAAAAGAACTTTCCATAATAACAAAAAAAAACCTCTAATAAAAGCAGTCTCTATTGTACGATTCCGATTATATAATAAGCGGATTATGTTTATGAATCACTATCAAATTAAATAGTGACGATACAAGGTGTTCGGGAAAAGGTAAGCATATCCTGCTCCACCTGTGGCACTCGTCACAAACACATGCAAGGGCACACCAATCATTCACCTGAAAAACCACGAAATCATATCGTACAATTCAAAATAGGGAATTGCATCGGACATCATTTTTGTAACTGATGCGTCAAATTGTGTATGTCTTCCGCACGGCTACCAAAAAGCATTTTGAAATTATACTTCATGCATGTATTGCAATTGTACAAATGAGATTGATGCAGAACATGTTCCATACTATAAGTTGGAATGAAAAAGAGTGATTGACAGGGGCGACAATAACAAGGTTGTTTGACGCTTGGCAGCACATATTGGATGTATAGCAGCTTGGAAACCTTGAATTATATCCATTGATCCCACTATGATATTATTATTCAGTCTGATTATTTTCGTATTCCGCTTCTATTATGTTTATGCGTACTACCTCAAATGACATTGTTAACTTGACGTGATGGGCCTTGAAATATATGAAAATCCTACAAATAGATTTTCTTCTAATTGATATTGATATATGGCCTTTTAAATCAACTTATGAACATACAAATGCAATTATATATTATTGGAATATATTGTCATGTTTGCCGTTAGAGAAGCATTAGCATTTGTGTGAGAATTGAAATGAGTTACACACACACACACACACACACGCACGCACGTACGCACGCACGCACGCACGCACACGGATGTAACTCAAACACTGTTAAACTGGCATTAAATCACATCTCACTCACTCACTCACCCATTCTGCTCAGTGACCACAACATAACAATATAAAGCTGAACATATGAAGTGTGTCCTCATTCATCAGAATGAACGTTCAAAGTCTATACATATTCCTTTAAATAATAGTCTAAGACCATCTTCATTTGGACGCGTTATTTCCGTGCTCACCGCCTCCGTGAAAACAACGTGTTTGAATTGCTTCTTATATTGAATCAGCTATAGGAATTTCACAAGGATCTATTACAGAGGCGTACACTGTAGTAGATATGTATTGGAAATTACCATGGTGACGTCACGCGTTTCAAGTCTCGGGGGAAACGATAGTCTCGTGACGTCATCAACTGAGACAGAGGTAGCTCTGTATATAATAACAAAGAGCTCCAGGGCTTGGTCGAGGAAAATAATTGTGTAAACGAATCAAGATGAATGAAAAAGATGATGTTATTTCATAAGCTTGAACAAATAGGCTTGAAATAGTCCGCCCGATGGCAGCAGGGAGCGGTGCTCTACACTCTTCCAACTGTGACGTACTGTATTGTCCATAACGGTCTGGTTGATGTTTCTTAATTCCAGGAATAACAACAAAGCTATTCAAGATTAAACCCATGGGGGTCGTTCTTAGTGCGTTAGTGGGGGTATACGTTCTAGCTGCATGAGGTAACGGCTCGTATCTTCAAATGATTATATTTAATTTGTACCATCAAACAGACATATGATAGGCGAGTTTTTTTAGCATTCAATCCTGGGTTTGATCACAATACGAATATATATAAAATCTCAAAGCCAGAAAATTACCGGTCTCCATATTCCGCGGAAAGAAATTTCAATGGGTGTAAAAGACAAAATAGCGACTATTATATGAACGGATCAGTGAAATTCCCTGATGACACCAGGTGTCCGGGAAAAGGGTAGGCATGTCCTGTCTTACTGGTAGCGGGGTAAACCCTTATTCAAACTCTGTGGGGACCCCAAGGTACTACAAGACTGAGTGAGCGAGTGTGGTTTTAGGCCGCTTCTAGCAATATCCCCGCAATATTAGGGCGGGGGACATCAGAAATTGGCTTCATACATTGTATCCATGTCGGGAATCGAACCCGGGTCTTCGGCGTGACAATCGAACGCTTTAACCACTAGGCTATCCCAGTGCCCCAGTTACCACAGAAGTGCTTGACTAAAATCCTTCCCGCTAGTTGCAGTTCAGCAACGAAGCGTTTCCAACTTTCAACAGAATGGGTCTGTAAATGATAGCTTTACTCTGTACACCTGAACAAGATCAGATTTTAATGATCTACTTGCTAACATCAAATACGACACCGCAACCAATATAATCTTCCTTTACTCTTGCAAATTTAATTTTAAGTTGGCATACATGGATAAACAGTTACTCATCTATAACAGAGTTATCGATTATCGATAAACAATTTGAGTTTACAGAGTACTTGGGAAGAGTCGCATTGGGAAGAACCGTCTTGTCATTAGAATACATCGTAACTCTTTACCCGCATCACCACAGCATCACCTTGTTAATCAGGACAACCCCATTACTGCCGATATGGACGGGTTAACGAGGGGATATAGGGCGTGTCGATTAATGTGGAAACGTATTAACGGGTTTCCGAATTGATGAATAATTTATGGTAGTGAGTGAGTGAATGAATATTGCTTATCGCCACATCAGCAGTCTTGCAGCTTTTCGCGGCGAGATTCAGGGTACAACGATGCCTTTAGAACGTTAAGGGCATATCACAGTGCATCTTCCCGAGGCAAGGGAGTTAACTGACTATAAAAGTCCAGTTTCCACCCTTGCCGAACTAGGCTGGTACTATGGAGTTACATTTTGGCTGGGCTAACGAGTATATGCATAGTCCAATCAAAATCGCGCACCGAAATCGAAATCCGGTTTGTAAAATGTCGTGCAGATTTCTGTCGATTGCAGGATTTGCAAAACATGTGCACCACCAACTCGTTGTCAACAGATATTTTCCAAGTACTTTTCATGTTTTTAATCAAGGTGCTCACGTGATTTGATGTACTTCGCGATGTAAGACTCGTTTTATCACAATATAGATCTTGATTATCAATCAGATCGTTTTGACTGGGCGCCACCATTTTGTTTGAAACAAATGCAAGTGATACGACAGGTGGAATCTGATTGGTCCATAGGAGAGGCTTAGAAGGAACATAACTCGTAATAACCACTGGTGGCGCTACGGTCGAGCCCAGGAATTCCAACCTAGTTCGGCAAGAGTGGAAACTGGACTTTTATAGTCAGTTAACTCCCTTGCCTCGGGAAGATGATGACAGTGTGTCAGATTGTCTTGGAACGAATTATCGGGTTTCAGGACACACGAAGGACTTGGGGCTGAATGCCGCCTGCACAGAATGCTGTTTATAACATGGGGTATCAACGTATGGTGGTAGGGGGATCCGAGGGGGGCGAGAGAGGAGTAATAATAGGGTGAATCTTGATTCGAACCCATAACTAAACTAGCGGATTGCAGTGCCTTAACTAGGCCGGCGACCTCATTGAACAAAGGCTAAATAAATTGAAACGTACATAGCTTATTGCTGTTTAAAAATGATTGAGTACAGAATAGTGTTCGGATTAACGCGGTTTTGCAGTAGTTTATGCAGGTTTCTCATTCTTTATTCACTTTAACGCAAGATTAACGACTTTTATAACGTCATTCTATTATTTAAATGAACATGACGTGAATTAAAATATACTGAAACACTTGAAAACCCGTATTCGGTTTTTTTAAATTGGACAAAAAGGCCACAAAAATCAAATTAGGTTGTTCTGTGTATATAGGTAGAGATAACGACACAACACTGTCGTCGTTCGGGTTCGAATCTCATTCTGTGTGTTTTGAGACGAACTTAAGCGCAAAAAACCATATTGCCTGATGCTTTAAAACATGATTATGCGTTTCCATTGTGTGTCAGTATATGTAGTAACTTGAGCTGTATGAGAAAAAACACTTGTATATACACATATATTATATTAAAAATCAGTTCACGTGACGGCAGCTCACGTAGATCGATGTGTAGGCTAACGGTAAGAACAGCTTCATGCAGCACGTGATCGATCTTTGTAATGATAAACCCAATAATCACTCTCAGGTCCGATATTCTCCTCAACACTGTGGCATATTAATCATACGTTCATGTTGATAACTTATATTTATTGTGATGTTGTGACGAGCGTGCTGTGTATGTAGTAGGCGACCACATCAGGAAGCAACGGATCTGGTTTATGTCGCCACAGCATTTGAAACTGTTGGGGCTGCTAGAACGGATACACTTTCCACCACGATCTACGACTGCGGTTACTAAAACGTTTAACGTCACCGCTTCAACTACTACTACTACTACTACTACTACTACTACTACTACTACTACTGCTGCTGCTGCTGCTGCTGCTGCTACTACTACTACTATTACTACTACTAGTCCTGAACTACTATTCGTGTAGTACTGTTGCTATTTTACAACTACTACTACTACTACTACTACTACTACTACTACTACTACTACTACCACGGACCCGAGAAGATCCGGTCTTCAACAACCAATGATAGTCCTAAGAGGCGACTAACTGGATCGGGTGGCTAGCTGACTTGGTTGATGCATGTCATCGTATCCCAATTGCGTAGATCGGTGCCTATGATGTTAAGGACTGGATTGTCTGGTCCAGACTCGGTTATTTACAGACCGCCGTCACTTGGCTGGAATATTGCTGAGTGCGGCTTTAAACAATAAACAAACAAACCACCTGCGACCACGATCTGTAAGTCTACGACTGTCTTCGGTCCCTTAAACTAATGATGTCTGTGTTACTAAAATATAAAACTATCACAAACTGTCACTTATACTACGACTTATACTCGTCTTTTACTACTACTAGTACTACTACTACTACTACTACTACTACTACTACTACTACTACTACTACTACAACAACAACTACTACTACTACTACTACTACAACTACTACTACTGCTAGTCCTGAGCTACTATTCTTGTAGTTCTGTTGCTATTTTAAAACTACAAGTACTACTACTGCCGCTACTACTACTACTACTTGTCCTGAGCTACTATTCTTGTAGTACTGTTACTACTACTACTACTACTACTACTACTACTTCTTCTACTACTACTACTGCTGCTGCTGCTACAAATACTTCAACTTCTGCTGCTACTACCAAATCTACTACAACTACTGCTACATCTTCAACCAGTAACTGTTCTTCTACGACTCATCGGTTACTGAAACATCTGACGTAACTGCTACTATGCATGTCCCTGAAGGTATTCAAATGTCATCGGTTCCTTAAACGAATCACGAATAACGTAAGCACTGACATAAATATTATATTTATAATCTGAGTCAAATGACATTTAACCACATACAGCGGAAACTTAAAAACAACGTGAATATCTAGAATGATAAATAAAACATGTGATAAATAGAAAACGCATACCGTTTGATTAGCACTACTTCGTCTAGCGTATCTACAACAGCGTTATAGGTAAATTCACAGAGAGATCCAACACCTGTAGCAGGAACGCTGAATCAGCCACAGGTACATCATCCACCAGCGTTCATCACAAATACAATGTAGTCATAACGTGAGGTCTTACCTGGGAGTCAGACAGCACGTCGTCCCCACCCCCACGGGTACATCCTTCACCCCTAAGGCCGTGTCACAACTCTCTGTGTCAACACTGAACAGCGCGAGGCATGCACTATAACCTATGCTGTCCTGCCTGTTATGAGGTATAGCGACCCAGCTGATGGCACAGCTCTACTGACTGAACCTGTAAGGTATTGATCATATCGCTTGTCGGCGCTCCACGTTTCCCTTTAAGTGATCGTGTGATCTCACACAGCCTGCACGCGCATGTGTCAAATCTGGCTTTTCATTGGTCAGTGGCGGCTCGAGGGGGGTCATGACGCGCCATTGGTTGAAACTTTCAAAGTTACAATCATACCCCTGTTATTGAGTTCCAATAGCCACCAACTATTACTTCACAATTAGCTTCGGGTGGTGTATTGATAAATCCTCTATTTCAGGATGATATGCAAACAGAAATATGAAATACATTGAAATGTAATCATAAATCGGGATACAGAGTTTAAATAGGGCCCAGTACAACTAATGTATATAATCAGGTACACGAATCTTTTATTTATTGTACATATAATTGGTAAGAAATGCATCCAGGAGGATATATGTGTTGGGGATATTATTAGATGTCATTGTGACATTGTTATGCTAAGACATGCTTGTCGAGGATTTTTGGTACCAAAACTACCCATGACTCGTGAGCTCGGGAAACTCGGGTTTCCTACACAAATCTACGGCAGATGCAGAAAGTCTGTTTTTACGAGTTTTAGACGAGTGTCATGTGATATTTTCATTTCTGTCCCATTTGCTTCTGTTTGGAATCAAGAAAATAATGGCACAGGCAGGCACAGTAAAATTAAATTTCACAAGCGAAATTTGATGCAGTTTATAGTAGTTTTCTAAATACTCTGTAATGTCTTAGTAATAGCATATGTAAGAACACGAGTGAGTGAGTGAAGAGTGACGTTGGAAACGTGAGGGGTGGGGATGTGGGAGATGGTGAGGGTGGTGGTGAGGCTGAGGGAGAGGGTGAGGGTAAGAATGTGTGTGTGTGTGGGGGGGGGGGGGGTGTTTTCTTGGTTTGGTGTGATGTGTGTGGCCGTGTTTGTTGTATTGGGTGTTGTGCTGTGTGTGTTGTGTGTAGCCGTGTATGTTGTATTGTGTGTTTTGTGTTGTGTGTGGCCGCGCATGCTGTATGTGTTGTGCTGCGTGTGTAGTGTGTGGCCGTGTATGTTGTATTGTATCTTGTGTGTGGCCGCGTATGCTGTATTGTGTGTTTTGAGTTGTGTGTGGCCGCGCATGCTGTATGTGTTGTGCTGCGTGTGTAGAGTGTGGCCGTGTATGTTGTATTGTATCTTGTGTGTGGCCGCGTATGCTGTATTGTGTGTTTTGTGTTATGTGTGGCCGCGCATGCTGTATGTGTTGTGCTGCGTGTGTAGAGTGTGGCCGTGTATGTTGTATTGTATCTTGTGTGTGGCCGCGTATGTTGTATTGAGTGTTTTGTGTTGTGTGTGGCCGCGCATGCTGTATGTGTTGTGCTGCGTGTGTAGTGTGTGGCCGTGTATGTTGTATTGTATCTTGTGTGTGGCCGCGTATGTTGTATTGTGTGTTTTGTGTTGTGTGTGGCCGCGCATGCTGTATGTGTTGTGCTGCGTGTGTAGTGTGTGGCCGTGTATGTTGTATTGTGTGTTGTGTGTGGCCGTGTATGTTGCATTGTGTATTGTGATCTGGTGTGGTGTGGTGTGGTGTGCGGCCGCTGATCTGGTGTGGTATGGTGTGGTGTGCGGCCGCTGATCTGGTGTGGTATGGTGTGGTGTGTGGCCGCTGATCTGGTGTGGTATGGTATGGTTTGTGACGTGCGATGGATGGCCCCGTCTGTCATGGGGTTTTACGTCGCGTCCAAGATTATTGCACTTTTATAGCGACGTGCCATCGTATGTATATGTGTATGTGTGGCTGCTTGTACTAGTCCGGACTGATGCCGATTTATAGTGCATGCACGTTGCTATAAAAGTGCAATATAAGGGCAAATCTCTTGAATGCGACGTTAAACCCCATTTCACCTCACGTCATAGCAGAATGGAACAGTTTAGCTTAACCTTTTCAACAAGTCTCTCAAAGTTATGAATAATTCAGTGTCATTACCTGTTGTCGCACCTTAATACGTATTTAGAATGTGTGTACTTCTGTCTTAACGTGATTACCTCCCTTCTTTGTGTGACCTTGACGTAATAATAACATTATTTATCATCCAAAACTGGCTCCAACAGGAGATATCGCTTGGATGAGATCAAGCGATATCTACACTGTAGATATCGCTGCAATGAAATTACATCACAATGCTTTGCAGACCATTGTGACGTCACTGGTTACCATGACATCACAATCAAATGACATCACTAATGGCTCTGCTACTGAAGCTGTTAGCAGTACTTTTTTCACTAAAGGCACTGCTAATTACTGTCTACAAATTGAAAAAGTTGGAAGAATGATGTTGGATGATAAATAAAATCTCACCCTCGTGTCTTTTGATATCAAATATATCAACACTCGTTGATAAAAGTGGCAAAAATCCTCGGCAAGCCTCGGAATTTTTCCACTTTTATCAACTCGTGTTGATATATTTGATATCAAAAGACACTTGGGTGAGATTTTCTATATCGCCACCAAGTGTGAAGGTTATGTGATTCATGGACAATATTCTTTGTTTGTTTGTTTGTTTGTTTGTTTGTTGTTTAACGCCGCAATATTCCAGCTATATGACGGCGGTCTGCAAATAGTCGAGTCTGGACCAGACAATCCAGTGATTGACATTATGAGAATCGATCACCGCAATTTGGATACGATGACATGCATCAACCAAGTCAGCGAATCTGACCCCCCGATCCCGTTAGTCGCCTCTTACGACAAATATAGTCTCTTTTTACGGCAAGCATGGGTTGCTGAAGACTTATTCTAATCCGGATCTTCACGGGTCACACGCATTTGTATAGTAGTGTAGCAATGACGTTAAATGCACTATAAAAATGTGTTAAGAATGTAAACATAAACAAGACATGTTTACATCTAAACATGTCTAGGAATATGAATTGTTTAAATCCTAAACGGAATACACATTTGGTGTGTTCTATGTAAACACGTTTATGGTCTAAAAACATATAATGAGCTATCGGCACACAGCTTAAACACCACCTACGCTGACAAGCATCAACCAAGTTAGCGAGCCTAACCACCCGATCCCGTTAGTCGCCTCTTGCGACAAGCATAGTCGCTTGCTGAAGACCTATGCTACCCCGAAGTTCATATTAGTGCGTTGCTCGGTATTTCTCAGTGAGCAAAGGTGGGGTAGCCTAGTGGTTAAAGCGTTCGCTCGTCACGCTTAAGGTCTGGGTTCTATTCACACCATGGGACAACGTGTGAACTGATCCAGTTGTCCTGGTAGCCCTTACTTGCAGAGTTACATTCCTTAGCCGTGTCAGGATCTATGGCCGTTGGTTTGGATCCAAGACTGGCTCCGATAATGATCCTTGTTTCTGAACATCATATCCGTGTCTAGTGATATTTCCTCGAGTACTAAACAGACAGGCATTGCTTGGATTTAAGTACTGTTTATATGCAGCTTGAGTTGTATACTCCTCAGGGAGCTGAGAATGAAATCGGGTGATCGGGGTAATAGTATAGTATTTTGAAAATGTTTAGGGTGTGGATTTGGCGGATTATAAACATGCACATAGTTATTTTTATTGTTATCATGGTGATGATGATGATGATGATGATGATGATGATATTGCGTACTATCTTCTGCAGTAGTTAGGTTACACACTAGACTAACGCGTAGTCTCTGAAAATACATAATTTTGATAGAAACGAACAACACCATATAAATTGAAAAGGAGACCTAATAAGATCTAGACTTGCTTCATTTAGGGCTAAGCATTACAGTAAGGTATGGGCGTAAGGGAATATAATAAGGTTCGGGGATTGTGAGACAGACTAGTGAGACCCTACAGACCTGTCTGTGGATTAGCCTGATGTGAATGAGCTGGTTTAACAGCATGAAAGTTTAACCCTAATCGCTTACTCAAAATGAACCAGAGCTATCTTACTCCTCGGCAAAACAACTCTTGCTTGATCCAAATACGGTTAAGATAATGCGTGACCAGGCAGAAAATAAGAAATTAATATCCGATAGAATTTGAAAAAGGTATAACAGAAATCAAACAATCAACCGAAATCGAAAATTCAGTTGAAAGTTTTGCTAATCACGTTTTAGGATAACAGACAGCACGAACGATCCTAGCCATCCGCTTCTTCAAATCAGATATTGTTCTGCTGTGCTAGACAGTTACCCTTGCGTCGGTGAACAAGTGCTAGGTTTTATTCTAAATCCACTTCCCATGAAAAACCTTATTAATTAATAAAAACAGAAACAGTTGGTCGGATGTGATTGATTACAGGAGCACTTACAACAACTCGCCCTCAACCCTAACCTCGGCGTTTTGACGCAGCAATTCCCAACAGATGATGTTATTTGTACATGTTTTTAAACAGAGCGTCGGCGTGAATGTTCCTGTGGCAGGATTGATCGACAGCATGTCAATCACCCTGATGTCCACTTATGAATAAAAATCAGTAACATCAAACTTTCTGGTAGTGATAGCCATTCAAAAGTAGAAGCAACGGTAGTAACAGTAGCAGCAGTGCTAGTTGTAGTAGTAGTAGTGGTGGTGGTGGTGGTGGTGGTGGTGGTGGTGGTAGTAGTTTGTTTGTTTAATGGGGCACTCTAATGGGTCTGTAAATAATCGAATGATCTTGACGGTGAGTAGTTATCGTGGTGATGGTGGTAGTAGTGGTCGTGGAAGGAAAGAGTAGTAGTAGTTGTGGTAGTGATGGTGGGAGTGGTAATGGTAAATATTTGTAGCAGCAAATGGAAGTAGTAGTAGTAGTAGTAGTAGTAGTAGTAGTAGTAGTAGTAGTAGTAGTAGTAGTAATGGTAGTGGTAGTAGTAGTAACGGTCATGTGACGAGACATTGTCTGAAATCCGGTTCCGTTATCGTATCTCTTGCGTGTGACGTTATCAAACTATACCTGCATTCATTCTTTAAGAGGCGACTTACGGGATCGGATGGTCAGGCTCGCTGACTTGGTTGATGCATGTCATCGTATTTCAATTGCGTGGATCGATATTCGTGATGTCAATCACTGGATTGTCTGGTCCAGATTCGATTATCTACAGACCGCCGTCACATAGGTGTAATATTGCTGGGTGCCGCGTTAAACAACAAACAAAACAAAACAAAAGAAATCATTCTTTAAATTACTCATATTCAGTTAATGCTTGACTGCTGAAAGCGGTAACTCAATCATTTCAAAGCATTTCTAAGGACACTCCATTTTTATTCCTTTCAAACTTTTCATTTGAAAAGGATTTTCAAAGTGCCGACAGGCTCGTCGCGTGATTTGTTACATCCAGTCTCAGTGCATGAAGGATACAACGTTCGCTCAGAAAACTTACCCAATTGCTGTAGGCCAAACCAACTTGTAAAATTCAAGAACGTCTTTCCTGCTACTCAAACTTTTATGTCAATCCCAGAACAAGGTACCTCCAGGATATTATTTGTCAGTTACCACGAGAGCTTGCGAGAAACCACGGGATGTGACATGTCAACTCCACACACGGCTGTCTGGCTAGTCATTCACCTAACTTTCACTCTGTCAATATCAGCTGTGCGTTAAAAGGCCCTGTCGGGAGTTCTGCATAGTTTTACCCACAGAAGGCGCATTGGTATGGCGATGACAATACGGGATAGGAAACCACCCCCGAGCTGGTATTTGTATTCCTTGCAGAGATGAAATCACAACTGAAACGATTGCAAGGGAAGGTGGCTGAATGTAACCGATTGATCACCACGTCGTTAAGATTCAAGGCACTAAATAAGAAAAGCCTAAAGAACAACTACCAAAGCCACTACTTACTGGTCAATTATATACATTCCTGGAGTGTAGGATTTTTGTCTTTATCCCAGTTGCTCTGCATTCGTTTAAAAAAAAAAGATTTATGAATTCTCGCACACATAAAACTTTAGGAATACATTTGGGGTTACCACTTCCGTAAGCAATAGTCTAGGCAATCACATCCAACTAACTTCTTTGAGAGGCATTTAGGAGCTGGTGTACCGAGTAAGGAGAATATACTAAAAAAGAAGTACTCACGGAAATGAAAAAAACCTGTTTTTCTCAATTTAAAAATCGACACAAAGTGTTACGTAGGTGTAAATACGAAATAACAAAACAACTCGAAAAGTACTAGTCTGGATTTGCTAGTTTGATCTCAGTGAACAATACAAAATGTACTTTACAGGAGGTAATTTGTCGGCACTTTCAACATTCAAAAATAAAACTAAGTCCAAATTGACATAGCAGAAACAGAGTCAAGCAAAGTGATAACAGTGTTGGAACCTACACCAAAACGTCGCTCTTAATTTAAAATGGAATACATGAAAGTTTTTTTATAGATAGCTTCCTGGACAGGCGATGAAGGAACAAGAAGGGGCTCTGAAACGTCGTGACAAAGAATAAAAGAAGTTGCTATTCGTAAACATGTGTCATGCATTCATGTTCTCCCAACTTCTAAATGCCCATCAAAGAATAAAGAGGCTGTACATCCATAATCTTATGCTTACTTACAACTCAAATCTGTATCAACTGTATGCTCAAATCTTATGTTTTTCAATCGAGAGTGTAAGTATTTTCCTAATCATACAGAAACAAAGTCTCAGTTTTGGTTAAATACAACCTAGTCTGGGCAGTAGACAGGTGACTACGGTGCATCTTTCAATCCCGCAACCTCCGAAAAGTAAACATACGGCATCTTTCAATCCAGTAACCTCTGCAATGTAGGGCCCAGTTTCAAACAGCGACCTTTGCGCTACGAGTCAAAGGAGTTATGAGAGTCGTATCGCTAAAATAGCTTTGTGAAACTGAGCCCAGCGCAGCATTGATGCGCTCATAAGGATAAAACATCAACGCCAGAGAATAACCAGTCTCGATTATCCACCGAAACAGCGATACGCTGATTTTGTTGAAACTAAAAACTATGTTAATTTTGCATTACGTCTACTAAACATGGCCATCTGACATATCAGGAATTTGATGGTGAACGTGTTTAGTTGTGCTTTTCATATTTCGAAACGGTCTTGAATGTATGTACTAACCAATGTTACTAACGAATTCGTTTTATGTATTGTGGCGTTGTTTCAGTATACTTTGAAATTCGTATAAAACATAATGGCTTGGTATATATCTAAGCTCAACAGTCAACATTCAACTGCTCAACAGTCAACATTCAACAGCTCAACAGTCAACATTCAACAGCTCAACATTCAACATTCAACAGCTCAACAGATCCTATCTGCGCGCATGCACAATAGAAAAGATGGTCTCTTGGCCGAGTTCTCTGGCGACAGACTGACTACAAGTCAAGTAAAGTAAGAAGTAAGTGCGAGGAGCTAGTAACCTTGCCTTAACCCGTGCGTAGAATAGTCTGTTCTTTGAGATCAGGGGAACAGACCAGAACGCATGGTTTCCATGTAATTCAATGGTCAGCTATGATACATTCAGAAACCGCGTTTCAATGGATCAAACAACTTATGACAATTCATTAAGGTCAAGTGATCGGTCATGGATTATTTAGCTCAATACTTCGTTCTGCGTTAGCGCGTCCTTTGATAGATATCAGTTTGCTTTTAACTCCCACGCGAAACCTCTTACGGAAATTCGGCGGAGCGAAAGTGTTTACTGGGATCTTCATATTTTGACGGAAGTCTTTGTTTGGTTTTCGCGGTGAAAACAGTCGCAGATCTGCGGCTGATGTGTAAAACTGGGCCCAGTCGTACTGCTGACGTCTCAGGCCCAAATAAAGCAGATCATTTACCTCTCTGCGTCTCGTCACGTGATCTTTCGAACCAGCCAATCAGTCTTTGCACTTCCTAATTCTCGATACGAGTGAGCGAAGAATTCAGCATATCTGATTTAAGAGTCTCGAATCAACGAATAAACGAATTAAAACAACTAGTTCCGAATGTAGATAAATAAGGCCGCACAATTATAGTGTCATTGATTTTGTATACACTCACCTCTAAGCACCATGGCATTTACACCCAAAAGGGGGTACAAACGAAGTAATACGTGTGTTCTGCGTGTGTTTTATTTGTACTAATTGAGTTTCCCGAATTGAGGTGGTAATTTAAAGAATTGAAGCTGAATCGTAAGAAAGCTGACATGACATGTGCCATTTAGAACGGTGACATCTGATTGGCTCAGGGACCCATGCAACCTTCATATACATGTACAATGGGCGGTCAAAGGTTTCGCTCAGAATTCAGCTAACGCAACCACCTATAGAAGCATCGTCAGAGAGGTATCGTATCGGAGAAAAATATTTAATTGTAATGTGATTGGTTGACGTCTATGACCAATGTCAGTGAGAACATTATCATCGTTACTATCATCTTTATTGTTATTATATATCACAACGGGTAACACAACGATTGTTACAACACTGCGGCATGGTATCTCAGTGGGCTAGCACTATAAAACACTCATTTGTCTGGACTTGTACAAACAGCCACACACACACACACACACACATACACACTCGCGCGCGATGTTAAACACTTCACCCCATCGCACCATTTAACAGTGAATTTACATAGAATAGTCTTTATTGATATGTTCGTTATGCAACTTGAATTTTAGACAATATTATGGTGACATGTAGTTGTCAGTTGATTCTGGGTTTCAAACTTGGAATTGACTCATAACAGCCGGTTTTAGGTGCAAATAACCAGCCATCCCAACATGCATTCCAGATTTCTGTAGAATCAGTGAGTGAGTATGGTTTTACGCCGCTCTTAGATATATTCCAGTAATATCAAGCGGGGGACACCAGAAATGGGCTTCACACATTGTACCCATGTCGGGAATCGAACCCGGTCATCGGCGTGACGAGGGAACGCTTTAACCACTAGCCTACCCGACCGCCCCTCTGAAGAATCAAAATTTATATAATTATGATATAGGTGCTTCACGATATCGATACATGCCATTTACGACCATCAGAATGAGAAGCAATTCTTATATTGGGTGTAACCGGAGGCCCTATCCCTCACAATACATTAACACCCATCAACAGCTGACTTCATAACGGAAGTGGCATTAGGACGTTTTCCGCCATTTAGAATCCAAACAGCCACGGTCACGCAATCGGTATTTCTCTGTTCAGTGTCCGGTTTTACGAAGCTAACTTAGCTGTAAGTCGACGTTATGTATTGGAGAATCACAGTCGTGTTTCATCTTTGCTCCAGACATTGTCGCGACGTTCATGATGGCAGCGGGTGTACTGGTGACTGCCATGTTAGCTTTATTCCAGCAATATCACCCAGATTTGATTTAGAAATTCACTCAAGAGAGGAACTGAACAGATTTTGGGTTGCGAGGTGCAAGGCGCCGTAATTCGCCATGTAGCAAACCCAGATTTACCCTGATGGCCGGCATCATACCCATACAGTCAAACACTGTTGTGTCGAACTTGGATGTGTCGAACTTACAGTTGTGTCGAAGTAACAGCTTTAGACCCCTCGGTAAATGTTTGCCAAATCCAGTTTGGCTGTGTCGAACCTCGGATAACTGAAAGTATTTACGTATGTTCCTTCAACTTCGACATAACGGTGTTTTGACGATGGACATCTCTTTCGGTCGACATGCCATGTCCGACGTTCAGCTGACGCGCCTTGAGTTAGTGAGTGAATGAGTGCGGTTTAGCGGCACTTTGAAATGAACGGTGATTTCACGTCAGCTTTTCATGGTAGGAAACCTTAAATGATGCAGGTTAAAGTATAGCTTTGCATCTACTGTCAGACCCGAACAGGAATACCCCAAAGACCTTTACTTTAAATACCCCAGGTCTGTGTAAATACTATTTTGCTATAGCCTAAAGTTGGGCAGTTGGCTAGTTTCACTTCATCTACAACACAAGCCGACAGCATCTTCGTCCAACATTTTTTTTACACTAAATGAGTAACGGTTCGAATCCAACTCAACGCAACTAAGTCACGACTGTTGTTGAATGCGTTAGAGCGTTACGTTTTATGTGCGTTTGATTTCACTATAGCTAATATAGGGTAACAACTTCTTGCTTGTCAAACAGACCTTTCTTTTAAGAAAAGGTAATATTTCCTGGATTAGGCGAGATAGTGATTGGTTTTCACGTTGCTGATCATACCGATTAGGTGTGTGGGCAATGTCTTGCAGAATCGCCCGCAGAGAGGAATAGATTAACAATCCTCCTGGTGACAACGTGCACTGGCTACGTTGATGTTAAACAGAATTCAAATAACAGTCATCTGAGTCTCTGTCTGGTGCTATCTGATATGTACCGGCAAGTTGGGGAAGTAAATCGCCTTCAGGTGTAAACTAGTGGCAACCCGATCTGGTGATATTAACTGGCGTCATATCTCACATTCCGGCGATTTTATTAAATGATAGACGTGAGTTATCTCCCCGACATAATGCCCCGAGAAATAGCATGATGCAGTTTGAATGTAATCTGAGCAAATACGTTGGCTGGAATCACACGGCGGGTACCTCGGAGCTGATCCAGCCTGTTTCTTGCCGCTGACATTTAAATGATATAGCTGTGGTGTGTTTGAACCGATAACGTTCACAGAAGAGCGTTTATGACACCATACGGTTCCCAGGGAACATGCAACTCAGCTCGGAATTGTAGTTGGTTGGTTGGTTTGTTGTTTAACGCCGCACTCAGCAATATTCCAGCTATATGACGGCGGTCTGTAAATAATCGAGTCTGGACCAGAAAATCCAGTGATTGATATCATGAGCATCGATCCACGCAATTGGGATCGATGACATGCATAAACCAAGTCAGCAAGCCTGACCACCCGACCCCTTTAGTCACCTTTTAAGACAAGCATAGTCACCTTTAAAGGCAAGCATGGGTTGCTGAAGACCTACTCTATCCCGAAATCTTCACGGGTCTTGTAGATTGTAGATATAATAATGTATAATTATAATGTTAACTTCATATATTCTTGGGCTGTAACATCGCGTTTCAACTTGTCTGTGACTTGAATCAAATAATGTACAGTAACGTGCTCCTGTCTGTAAAGGGGCGGTCGGGTAGCCTAGTGGACAAAGCTTTCGCTCGTTACGCCGAAGACCCGGGTTCGTTTCCCGACATGGGTACAATGTCTGAAGCCCATTTCTGGTGTCCCCCGTCGTGATATTGCTGGAATAAATCTAAAAGCGGCGTAAAACCATACTCACTCACCCAATCATGTCTGTAAACGATTTAAAAGCGCGTAGATATATGCGTGTCCGAATAGTTAAACCAGTTTCATGGTCAACCGTCTGGCAGGTCACGCCTTTACCTACGTCATGTTGGCCATAATTACAAAGAATGGGCACAAATAATTACTTTCCGTGTTCTTTTGAGAGAGAAACAAAATATAGGATCTCGACTTACCAAAATTGAGTTAGAATGCTTTTCGACGGGCTCAGCTCACAATGGTTGTCGTGGTGAATTACAAGGCCTGAAACAAATGCAGACGGTATAGCTGTGAATCAAACAAGATGGGTGACAGATCCTTTAGCGGACTTGTCATACGTAGGTTTAGGAACCGACCATTTAATATTGTTTTTCGGACAGAATATGTTTCAGCCAGCACATGAAAACAAAGCAGCCATTTTGCCCACAACACACCCAGCTTTAGTTAACGATTTATTTATTTTGGTAAAACGTGAGGATAAGTTGTCTTTTTCTGCCCTCTCACATCTTCCCGAGGCAAGTGAGTTAACTGACTATGAAAGTCCAGTTTCCACCCTTGCCAAACTAGGCTGGTATTATGGAGTTACATTTTGGCTGGACTAACGAGTCTATGCATAGTCCAATCAAAATCACGCACCGAAATCGAAATCCGGTTCGTAGAGTGTCATGCAGTTTTCGATCGACTGCAGGATTTGCAAAGCATGTGCACCGCTTACTCGTTGTCAACATATATTTTCTAAATCTTTTCAGGTTTTTAATCAAGGTGCTCACGTGATTTGATGCACTTCGCGATGTAAGACTCGTTTTATCACAATATAGATCTTGATTATCGGTCAGATCGTTTTGACTGGGCGCCACCATTTTGTTTGAAACAAATGCAAGTGATACGAGAGGTTGAATCTGATTGGTCAATGGGAGAGGCACAGAAAGGACATAACTCGTAATAGCCACTGGTGGCGCTACGATCGAGCCCAGGAATTCCAGACTAGTTCGGCAAGGGTGGAAACTGGACTTTCAAAGTCAGTTAACTCTCTTGCCTCGGGAAGATGATTTTCCCCGATTATATACATTCCTCGATTATACATATTCCCAGATTAAACATATTCCATGTTTATACATATTCCCAGATTATATACATCCCTCGATTATACATATTACCACATTATATATATATTCCTCGATGATAAATATTCCCCGATTACACATATTCCCTGATTATACATAAATATTCCCCGATTATAAACATCCCTCGATTATACATATTACCACATTATACATATTCCCAAATTATACATATTCCCAGATTATATAATGTCATATTCCCCGATTTTAGACATCCCCACATTATATATATTCCTCGATGATACACATTCCCCGATTACACATATTTCCTGATTATACATAAATATTCCCCGATTATACATATTCCCCGATTGTACAGTTCCCCGATTGTACATATTTCCTAAAAACACATTGCGTTAAAAAAATACATCATCGGCTCCATCATCGTCAGTTCATTGAATTCGATTTCCCATTAATTATTTTAGTGGAACAAACACTGTGGAAATGGCAAGCTCCATCTTGAAGCAAATGTGCCGTTATATTTGTAAGACTTTATATGTTGTTCGCAGTTTAAGCTTCGGCGACAATCACGTCATTACCGCTTCCAGTGCATCCTCACGGGCGCTGTAATGGTGCCATCTACCGCTACAGGTCGCTAATGTCAAGGAAACGGCTCAGATCTAATGAAGCAACGCCACCATAATCGCTCACGGAAGATTGACATGAAATCAGGACGTTCCGGAGATGTGACAATCTTACCTTCCAATAACGGTCATCCCGCAGTTAAATAGTCTTTTTTAGTGACAGGCGGTATTGTATTTCACTTCGGTTGTCTCCCCTTTAATACGCAACTCTTAACTGGGTGATTTTAGAATCTTCTGGTTGCATTAAAGTTTTTCGTTGAATTATACTCCGAAGTTCTAGACAGGCAAACCATCTGTCATATTTTATTTTGTTCCACAGTAAACACTGATTTGCCATAATGGTTGTGCACTACGGACTTAATATAATAACGCCTGTTTGCCAGAGTGTTATTTTATTAGTTTAGCTTAGCTTCGCTTCAATAAACATTCCAGCAAAATACATGGAAGTAAACCATACTAAAACTGCCAGCGAGAAATCAGACTTTAAAAATCGTTTTAATATAATTGCCAGAACACACAGTTTGTAAATGTATGTTTACCCAATATCTTATCCTCCATCAAAAACCTCACTAAAAAAAGCAGATATGAATATACCTCCGTTAAATACCGCTTTTACAAAAAAACTATTTATTACCAGAACCCTTTCTAAAATATATTTCAATTTCTTTTAGAAATAATCAGTCGGGTAAATATATACCGGCTATCGTGGTAGAATCACAAGCTTTTGGCGCCATAATAAATTGCCATGTAGCAACATACTGGTTTCCTGTGCACTACTTATACAGGCTGGAACCAACTGTTGAGAAAGAAGACGTCACCTGCTGCACTGTGTGAGCGGATACCAGCAGCAATTATCCGTCCCCTGCCCCCAGGTATCCTCTTTTCATATCGCTACACGGTCTGTCTGATGGAATATGACATATTAGTAGTTGTTAGGATAACAGTTGTCGTGTCGGTAGGTTTTGCCTGTCGTCAACTTTAATGATGAAAAACCTTATTCGACCTTGACCTATATTCCAGACAGTATAGGGTAGTGGATTTGTAGGACGTAAGTACTGAGATTCCACATATTTAATTAACTCTTGGGAGTACGAAGCATTTGATAGGGAGGTAGAATACTGTTCATTTACGCGACTGTGCCCCATTTAACAATGCTGCTTATATGTACGTAAATATGACGTAAGTAGTTTCTCTATTTCGTTTCTAGGTTAATAGGGCGGTGTGGTTACCTGGTAGTTAATGCTTTCGCGCGTCACGCCCAAGGCCCGGGTTTGATTCCCCACATGGTACAATGTGTGAAGCCCATTTCTGGTGTCCCCCGCCGGGATTTTGCTGGAATATTGCCAACAGTGGCGTAAAACCATATTCACTCAATAACTCACTCACTCTAGGTTAATAACTTATTATCAAGTAAGCTTAGACTTACACTACACCGAAGAACAGAATTAAGTTATGCAAAAACGTCAAGTGGGATATACTAAAAAGTAACTTTCTGCAACTGTGTGTCCTATACTGGAACTTCCGATTACATTCTAGTACTTCCGGTCATCTTTTTGTTCGTCAGGTTACCTTCTGCTACTTCCGGTCACCCTCTGCTACATCCGGTCACTTAATGGTCTCCTACGGCTACTACGGAAGCCCGTCCCGGCTGCCTTCTGGTATCTAATTTAAAAATTTACAATTCTTCCGTGATGTGAATAATTACTCAGTTTGTAGAATGTGAAAACTGACAAGTTGCGTGAGGCTTAATGGATCGGGTGGCCAGACTCGATGACTTAGCTTATGTCGTGTCATCGTACCCAACGGAGTGTATCGTTGATCATAAGATCCATTACTTGTTTGTCTTGTCAAGATTTATTTACAGGCCGCTGTCATACAGCTGAAATAGTGTTGACCTTCACGTCTTGTCTAGTTCCTGAATGGTAATAAAGACCGCAGAAGGTTCGACCTGGATCCTGAGTTGGAATTAAAGTGACGCTTCGTTCCTCGAATTTGAACAAAGGGCGGTGGCGTAGCCTAGTGGTTATAGCGTTCGCTCTTCATGCGAAGACCTGGGTTCGATTCCCCACATGGGTACAATGTGTGAAGCTCATGAAATTGTGATATTGCTGGAGTATCGCTAAAACATCGGCGAAAAAACATACTCACTCATATTTAAACAACCGCCGTAGATTTGAACTTTCATTATAATAATGTTTGCAGTCATCCAAATATTATATCAGGAAATATGCACAGAAGAAACCTGCTATTTTAGACATCACATAACAGTGAACTTCAGACATAGGGCTGCCATACGCCTTTTGGTACCCGGGATTCAGGGAGTATTTGGATGGAATTCGGTAGGTACGCGGGACGAAAATAAAATTGTATCAGATTAAACTTCTTCTTTTTTAAATAACGGCGTGAGAATGTCGTGTATATATTAATTTTTATGTTTTCGATATTTTTTAAGTCATTGTGCTTGCTCTTGAGATGTTTTTGAGATTTGTGTTACGTAGTTTTCGAGATTCAGAAGTAAGTAATAAGACTCAAAGTAAAAAGAAGATGGTATTCTGGATCCAGGGGATGCGAGGGTTGGCACCCTCAGTCACGCTACTAAAAATGCAGAGAATAATCAGTCTCGATTATCTGTCATTAGGCGTGAAGGTATAATTTTTGATAAAAATTATGCAAATAGAATTAATGGATCCGATCACTGAAAATCAGTGATGACACAGCACATTTATGTGGCACCTGCCTCTTAATCTATAAATAGTCAATGCAGGCCAATTCATTTCACAATGCCGAGACGGCATGGAATGGTCGGACCTCAGATTTTCCCTCCTTGCAAAAAAATGAACCCTTCCATGCTAGGTATTAAACATGGACCGCAACACAACAATCTGTCACGTGATTCGGATCACAACGCCTGTTGTCATAAATCATGCATTTATTAACCAACAATAATATTATTGTAAATTATCCGTTATATTTCCGCTTTCAGGATATATCCTGACCATGACAGCGTATTGTGTATGTTTGTTATTTAAAGTCGCAATATTTTAGCTATATAACGGCGGTCTGTAAATAATCGAGTCTGGATTAGACAAACCAGGGATTGAAATCATGGGCATCGTTTTTCGCAATTGGGAATATGGGATACGATGACAAGTCAACCAAGTCAGCGAGCCTCACCACCCGATCGTGTTAGTCACCTCTTACGACAGGATCTAACCCGGATCTTCACGGGGGGTAATGTATGATTCTCCTTTAACGTCATCCGTCAGAATGTCTCGCCCATTACAACGTCCCGTTAATACCTGGTTCCACATTTGCCATTTACAGAAGGAAGGAAGTGTGCATTATCGGATTCCAGTAATGGTTATACTTATTTCGTTACAGGTAGTGGCCTTTCAGCAAAGAAGGAAGAAATTTAGGAGCGTTAGAAAACGAGATTCATCAGTACTGATTCTTTGTCATCAATGGCGAAATGGATTTAAATTTAACTTCCTGGTGTGTTGTTTTGAATGATTACAATCAAATGGAATTGGAGAAGATGTTGTTGTAGTCCCCCACCTCCACTGAATTCCCCCTTGTTTTACCTCGTTAACTCCGATATGTCAGACTGGATGATGGTTCAGTCTCAGCAACATCCTCATCAGCACAAGGGCATACTATTAGTATCATATTTGTCTTGAACCAAGAATAACAGGACATAACGGATAGGATGTCGGATTAAAGAGGTTTTCTTCATGTGAGCTGTAGGGTAGTCTAGTGGTTAAAGTGCTCGCTCGTCAGGCTGAAGGCCCGGGTTCTATTCTCAACATGGGTACAATTCTGGTGTCCCCCGCCGTGAAATTGCTGGAATATTGCTAAAAGCGGTGTAAAGCCTGACTCACTCACTCATTTCAACTATCAGAACGATTTGAAACAAGACTGTATACTATTTGACTTAAAGTAGACTTATAGTTTATACATATAAACAAAATGTAACTTACATTTTCATTACTGGCTCTCATATCCCCCAGGTTAGTCATCCACCGTGACTGTGGAATAAATTTGTTGTTTTTTTAAACAATTATCTAGATATGTATACAAAAGCAAGTCTAGCCAGCTCTAGCTACCTCTATTCAACATATGAAACCAGTTTCGGGAAAATTATTTGTTTAAGTTTAGAGGAGAGAAGAGTATTGTGCAATATAAGATTTCATCGACTAAATGTTAGTGTACCAGGGAAGGATGGGGTAACGAAAGATGGCCCAGCTCTTGTTTCAGCAACAGACATTGCACAGCGACGTGATCAATACCGATGTTCATCGCGTTTTAGCCGGAGTCTGCGTAGGTTTATCAGATTTACAGATCAACACTCGCTTGAGTTTTGATTTCACACCTGTGAAATAAAGATACCGATATCATTAGTGTGTGTGCTGAATTATTGATTTTGTTATCGCACCGATTTTCACCGTGGTCTAGTAGATAGAGCGTCTGTCCGGAGAGCGGATGGTTGATGGTTCTATCCCCGGCCGCGTCATATCCAAAGACGTTAAAAGATGGTATTTGTTGTCACCCTGCCTGCCTGTATGCCTGTCAGAAACAAGGACTGGTCGGCTCGGAGTCAGTATACTGTGTCTGAGAGGGGTATTCATGTTACACTGCGGCATGGTATCTTAGTGGGCTAGCACTATACAAATGGCATAGGTCTGGACTAGTACAAGCAGACACGCACGCACGCACGCACGCAAGCACACAATATTGCAATAATCTTGAGCGCGATGTCAAAACCCATTTGGGGCGTCGAGAATGGCCATAGCATTGTATCATATTTGTATGTAGAAATTTTTCACCCACCCCAAATAGTTAATTTTTGCGAAACCCCCCCCCCCCCCCCCCCCCTCTTTTGTGTCATATTTTCATGACACCCCGTAATAATATAACCGAGTAGTGCGCAACGCCAGGTAAGCAAAATGGTAGCTATTCGCACCTCCAAATCTGTAGTCACTGAGTTAACATGGCAGGCCGTTATTAGTTGGTGAAAAACATAATCTACCCCAAACCCCACTCTTCTACTATATTTGACTCAAAGGTCACCAGTTGGAGTTAGTTCCCTGTGATGAGTGTTCAAGAGAAAACCAGGTCTGGGTTGTTTTCCGATATTACCCTTAGGTTATTTCCCCGACCATCACAAGTACCGTTTATGTGACATCCATGTAATCAAAATGTACATTGTATGTCGCAATTTATACAATTTTCAGCACAGAATTGATAGCTTGGTGTCGCGTTTATAGATATAAAACGCCAATGCAAGAAAATAACCAGTCTTCTTCATCCGAGTCTGATTCCATTTGACGTAAAGGAATAAATTAGCTGTGAAAATTATATGAAAGGACCCCTGAACATCAGTGATGACACCAGGTGTTCGCGAAAGTGTCCGCGTGTTCCGCCCTACCGCTTGCACACTTTGTGTCGATTTTGCCTGCGCAGTGATATCGTTTGTGCCGGAGTAAAACGTCCCATGCGTTTCGTCATGAAAGTAATACGTGTGGACAAAATAGCTCACAGGACGACTTTGTGTAATTCATACTGTTAAAACTGATGTGACATACCTTGGCAACAACACTGCGCATGGTGAAAATTATTGCCTCAGATCAAATTCCAAGACTGCTTATGATCAAACCAATTCATAGGATCTAAAATGTCTGCCGTCTTTTACAAAAAGTACACCTAATCAATTATACAAGCCGGCAGACGGGATATTGCACAGCTTAAGCCTCTTAAAACAAATAACTAGAACGAGTACGCAAACACACTACACTCATCATTAACTTCACCTGCGCTGTGACCTATTTTATGCCTTCTCACGCCCCTGTCAACCAGGTAGGCCTCAGCCAAGCGCAGTAATCGCTAAATTGCGCGAGGCTTGTCAAAAAGTAACAATGGCATAGTTCGGTTGTGGATCGAGTCGCCACTCTCGTTTGTTGACGGATTGATTGGGTATCGATGACTGTGTGGTTTGCTATTACGAGGGGAAGATTACAACAGAGTTACTGCTCAATAAATCCTAAGGAGACTTTAAAGAACATGAAAGAAGTGGGTCTCGTTTTGGAGATTTAGCGAGCGATTTGTGTGTCGAGTTTTTGAACCCATCTTTCATCATCGGCACTTACAAGTTCTTTGCATGAAATTAAAGTTTTTCTCATTTTAAGATCCCTGTGTAAATGATTCGTTTTTATTAAAAGCGTCAGTCATTGTAGCCTTTCGTAGATTTCAATTAAAATGTTCTGCGAATTAAATGATTTTCAAGGTCCAGATCTAATTCATTAATGATTATCTGGGGTTTTTTAAGATACAAAGAATTCCGATATATTTTCCTTTAACGCGAGCTAATGGACAATTGTTTAATGATCGATATAGGAATCTTTCGCATAAAACACTCTACGTGTTAAGCTCCAAATAATTAGGCCATGCGATACATCTCACATGAAAAGGAGCGCTCATTATGACGCAAACATTTCGGCAGTCCGGTAAACACCAGCCATCGAATTAAAGATACAACTTCATTGGTTCCAAAGATTGAGACCAAGTTTGTTCTCACGAACACGGCATCGGTTGTTATCCGCTATCGATCCGGAGAGGATTTTGTGAGCTGGTTGGGTATTACCGTGACTAGGTGTCTATACAAATAAAAGCGACAAAATCCTTTCCACAGCCACAACAAATCCCTACTAAAAGCAGAATCGATTGCACGAAAGCATATATTTATGAATGACCATCAGATAGTGAAGATAACGGGTGTTCGCGAGAAGGTGAGCCGATCCTGCCGCACCTGTGCCACCCATAACAAACACATACAAACTTTTAAGGAAAGTCAATTATTCACCTGAAAAAAACACGGGAATATATTGAACAAGTCAAAATAGGGAAGTACGCAGCCAAACAATTTTTCAAAAACCCTATAACCGCACCTAAAGGTCCAACGTCTCAAAGTTCAGCGCTGAGATCAGCCTCGATTATCCAGTTATGGATTATCCAAATTATGGATAATTGAGAAAGAAATGGTGACGTTGCTTCCCAGAATAAGGTACGTTAGAAAATGGTTCCAGGCTAGTTGTCACATTAGAACAGTCATAATAATATACATTCGAGGATAAGATAAGGTCGTTTTGAAAATCAGAGGCAAGGGCACCGGCAAAAAACAGAATAAAAAATCGGTCACCAAAACTAAAAATATTATTTTGGGGAGCGTCTTGCAGGACGCGTCAGCGAATTCCGGCGTTTTTGAGCCCCAGAGGCAAACAGTGCCCCCTATTGTAGGTGATGCCGATCTCAGGGGATGACCCAGGTGAAATGGAGTTTAACGTCGCGTCCAAGATTATTGCACTAAAATAACGACGTGCCAGCACGTGTGTGTGGCTGATTGTACTACATGTAGTTCGGACTGATGCTGATTTATAGAGCTCGCACTGAAACACCATGCCGTAGTTTAACATTAATACCCCACTCAGACACAGCATACTGACTCCAAGCCGACCAGTCCTTGTAAAAGCCCCGAGCGCCAGACAGGGTAACAACAAGTACCATCTTTGGTATGACGCGTCCGGGGATTTAACCCCGGACCTTCCGCTCCCCGGGCGGACGCTGTACCACTAGACCACGGAGGCCGTCCCCAGGCTATCTGAATACACATGTTTTAGTTATGTAAATAAAATCAACAAACAGTTTAAATAATAATTAGAAATCCATTGTACGATTCTAGCTATATCATGGGCATGTGTTTATGAATCACTGTAAAATATTCATGAAAAGTTATGAAATGGAGACACCAAAGGCTAGAGCTGTTAGAATATTGCACGACAAGGAATGGAAACTTGACAATTGGAAGGTCATCCCTCCTGTCATACAGACTTGTGATGAATGAAAAATCATTAATTTCAATTTGTTGTTATTGGTTCCCTTCATTGTTTTTTTAATGATTAACCAGATTTAAAATTTAGGTGTTCTTAGGAGTAGTAAGTACAGCGATCGCTCGTCACGCTGATCGAATACCCAAGTCTTTTTCCCCACAAAAGTACGATGTGTGAAGTCGATTCATTCTTGTTGCCTCAGTATGATATTGGTGCAACATATTTTTATGTATATATACTCATTCCATCAAACCATTGTTAAATCACAGAATAGAATAAACTTTTGTCAACAAACTCCATCTTGGAATATTAATTGTTACAATTCAACCAGGTGTTTGGAAAGGTCGCCATGATACAGAGCGTCGCCTTCATGGTTCAACAGATATAATATAGTTTGATTCGAGAAATATTTCCCTGTTAGAAAAATATGTTTAATAGACACAAGAACTATTTCAGGATTCTAAGACCATTTACCACTAACAGATCAATAGGGGTTCATTTTGGAAGAGAAATCTGCAACACTTTGCCACTGGAGCCCTCAAGGACGTGTAATTAGTGATGTACTTTTAACGTCATGACAGATGTTTTCTTCAGTGACCCTCCCCCAATCACTGATGTATACCACTGCGTTGATGATGAATAGTCTGCGGGGACATTCGGACATCTCCAATTTATTACGAAAATATCTCTATGTAATCAATTGACGGTGCTTAAAGTGGGATGTAAACGTCCCTCATTCTAATTGGACTCTCGGACATTACCGGGAGACACCTTACAACACAGTGAAAGTAAGTAATCAAACAAGGTGAATTCATTTGTAACCTGGAGTGAGTGAGTGAGTTGGGTTTAACGCCGCTTTTAGCAGTATTCCAGTTTTGTGTCAGCTTAATGTGGGAGGAAAGCCCGAAGTGATGCAGGTCTCTGACGTTTACCACCTCGGTGAAACCCACGAGCACGGGTATGGTGCTGACAAGCCTAGAAACATAATCGGGGTTAACCGGGATTCGAACCAACAATCATAGGTTTCTGGCGTGCCCAAGGGACGCAAATCTGCACAGCGAATCGCGGCGCCTTAGACGACTGGGCCACCCGCGGGCACAGCGAAAAAAGGAGGAGGGGGGGACAAAATGTATGATAACTATAATGGGGAGGGCCTTTAGAAATGACACAGTTGTAAATAAAAAACTATAAATTTTAACATTATTTAGGGAATGCATACAGTCTTTGTGCGAATCTCATCCCCCTAACCTCATACTCATACTGCATTCATCATATCATTGATAATTATGAAAATACTCATTAGGATATTGTTATCATCATCATCATCATCATCATCATCATCATCAACATCATCATCCTATTGAAATTTGTAACTGGAGATATTCATTGCACTGTTTTGAGAAAGAAGCCACAGGCCAATTGGTCATGTTTTCGCCACTTTGTCTGGGCCATTGGTGCCAGGGCTGGCCAAAGATATGACCTATACAATGTGAGAAGCGCAGTTCTAGAAGGCAAACGCGGTGTGGACCTTGCGTTGTAGCCAGACAGGGTTCTCATGTTCTGTTAGGCGAGTCTCCGATGTCCAACTCTGGCGCCATGTTTCCCTTTGGAATGATCACTTGCTGCTGAATCTGATGTGGAATCAGGTCACCACTGACAGTAGATTCATTTTGTAAGTGCTGCCAGTTAAAACAACACAGCAACAACAACAACACCTACTACTACCACCACCACCACCACTACTACAACTACTACTGCTACTACTACTACTACTACTATTATAGGCATAAAATTACAGTAATTAACAACTAATTAAAGTAATTAACGACACCTACGTGATTGTATAAAAAGGTCAAGAAGAGGAGTTGAAACCAGTAAGATATGAACATAACACATTGATATATAGATGACGGAGATGTTAGGGACCTGAGACATATATGGTATTGGGGGGGAAATAGTTCGAATTCCAAAAGGGTGAGAAGCTACATCATGGCAAGCTGGTTATTGGATAAGAGTGGGTTAGAATGATCTAATGTAGGGGGGGGAGGTGGTTGACCAATGATAGATTGAAAAATGAGTAGAGCTGTGACGTAGGTACCGGTTTAAAAAGGGGCAAAAGCCCCAAATCGAGAGGACGTCTCAGGACGGCTAGAGAACGGCAAGAGAGCGGCTAGGGAGTGACAAGGGAGCGGCTGGGGAGACTACATCTGGGCTGGTGCTCCGCTCTCGGCTTGTTGTCACGATCTTTCGAACCAGAAACCAAACTTAGGCATCAGCATTTCGACTGAGACTGAAGCTTTGCGGCCGAAGTCTCATAATTAAATGACAAATAGAGTGGGTTGACTGGCAACACAAAGTTGGAATAAAAGCTGTTAAACGAAGATCACTCTCTGTGCTTGTTGGAGGAACTACGGTAAAAGGTCCAAGGTCCTCGGGTACTGACATTGTACCTCTGGCTCATCCCTGACTGTCAGCACCAAGAACGAGGGGATTACCGTAGTTCAGAAGAAGTGGTACGCGACTGGCTATACCCTGGTAATTAACGACAATTACCACTGGTCTTTAAGGCGTTAAAATTACCTTGGACACTACTACTACTACTTCTACTACTACTACCATATTACTACCACTACCACCACCACTACTACTACTACTTCTACCACTACAACTACTACTACCACCACTACTACTACCACTACTACTAATAATAATAGGGGCGGTCGGATAGCCTAGTGGTTAAAGCGTTCGCTCGTCACGCCGAAGACCCTGGTTCGATTCCCGACGTGGGTACAATGTGTGAAGCCCATTGCTGGTGTCCCCCGCCGTGATATTGCTGGAATATTGCTAAAAGCGGCGTAAAACCATACTCACTCACTACTAAAAATAATAGCTAAATAACTACTACTACTTCCAATAATAATTATAATCATCATAACATAAAAATAATTCTACTGCTACTGCTGATTCTACTACTACTACTACTACTACTACTACTACTACTGCTACTACTACTAGACAATAATACAATAATAATAACTATATTACTACTACTACTGAACAAAATCGACAAAGTCCACAACTGCAACTTCTACTACCACTTCTACTCGTACAAACACTGCATCTCCTACAACAACAACTAGTAATATCTATTGTTTGTATAACATTTCTTGTTGCAAAACGCACATATTACTTAAGTGTTTCTCTTTGCTTCTAAGCAGCAGAATCTCTGCAAGCCCGCCCTGTATTATAAAGAAGGATATGTATAAATCGGATTAAATTTTGAAAATGCTACATTTTATGACAAACGACTTAAGAAAAACTCAATGAATAAATGGCGTTTGTTTGAGCTTTAGATTCTGTCTAGATCGGATTAGATGCTTCAGGTGAGGTGATGTGAGACGTCGCGTCCAAGAGTATTGCACTTATATAGCGACGTGAATGTACGTGTTTGTGTTGCTGCTTGTACTAGTCTGGACTGATGCCGATTTATAGGGCTAGCTCACTGAGATACCATGCCGCAGTTTAACATGAATACCCCACTCAGACACAGTATACTGACACCGAGCCGACCAGTCCTTGTTTTAGCCCCTTAATGCCGAGCGCCAGACAGGCTAACAACAAGTACCATCTTTTAACGTCTTTTGGTATGACTCGGCCGGGCTTTGAACCCCGAACCTTCCGCTCTCCGGGCGGGCGGATGCTCTACCACTAGACCAAGTAGGCGGTCCTTAGGTACTTCAGCATTTATAACATAGTTCAAGTCATAATTTCTCTTGACATTCATCTAAAGGCAAAGTCAGTCTCTCGCAAACGTCGACATTAATTTACGTCTCCAATGTCCACATGTTTATATTTCTCGTTTTATGTTGAATCGTCAATTCTAAAAAAATCAACCCAAATAGAAAATGACGTCTGTCCTGACAATACAGTTTCAAATATCGCATCAAAATCCACCAAGTTCGTTTCTAACCAAAATATTATTAATGAAAAACATAAAGTGTGTTTTGACACACGTAACTCTTACATGCAAAACAGAACAAGTTCTTTCCGGGGCTTAATGGAGGGTCTCAGTGATTGGAGAACACTTCAAACAAACTTAACGACTCGTTACGACGCATCTCGTCCCAGCAGGACCGCGACCTCTTCTGTTCCATCGCCGTGAAGAAGGGGACGTGAAACAATGGCAGCTGTAATACATTAAGTTCAAACTGTATCTGTCACTGAGAACATGCCATAGATGAATCATGCTTCCAATCTAGGAGATGTTTACAACAAACAGTGATACCGGATTTAGCTTAGGCTTAAATTTCAAATAAACCGATTCGTTTTTAGTGTTTTGTCGGCTTTCTATCTGTTGTATGTTGACATTTGTTTCAGACTACATGATGAATATTTATTACATATCTGATCAATAATCATGATGATCATGAACTGATATTGTCCGAGTAAAGAAGCCAGTCATTTTTGATAACAATGACATTATGCTAATATCCTCTATAGTGTTTGTTTTGTTTTTGTTGTTGTTTAACGCCGCAGTCAGAAATATTCCGGCTATTTGACGGTGGTCTTTAAAATATCGAGTCTGGACCAGACAATCCAGTGACTGACACATGGACCATCGATCAACGCAATTGAGATACGATGACATGCATCAACCAAGTCAGTGAGCCTGACCACCCGATCCCGTTAGTCGCCTCTTACGACAAGCATAGTCGCCTTTTACGGCAAGCATGGGTTGCTGAAGACCTATTCTAACCCGGATCTTCACGGGTCCACGAGCACGGGTATGGTGCTGATAAACCCAGAAATATAACCGGGATTTAAACCCACGCTGGTACCAAGAGATTTCTGACGTGCCCAAATGAAGCAACTCATCACAGTGGATAGTGGAGCCTTCGACGACTGGGCCTTCGCCTGGCATTTCAAGTCCCGGAATGACACAAATCGGTCACGAATGGTACAAACTCTGTTACTATGTCCAGCTAGCTGTGCTTAGTAGAGGTTTCCGCCTCGGGAAACTTCTCTCATCACACTCGGCACCAGTCGGATCTTTCCGTAAGACACAAGAACATTCGTAACAAAGGATTTATTCCGGAGCAAGCCGTAATGTTACGAAATTATGTTCGAATGGTGACAAATTCTACCTTAAAGCATTCGGTTTGTCTCAAAATGTCACATTGTCACCGATAAGGGATATATTTCCCGAATGTGTTTTGAGTTGCGTAATTAATAATTTTTTATTTATTTTAGATATCATTTCGGCTGAAGCTACGTGCTTTGGGTGAAGATTGATGCCCTCTGAGCATGAAAGGTTATGTCCGCTTGTCAGACTTCATTTTACATTAAATTTAAAATGTTTAAATATTTTACACTGACATTATCAGTAAGACTTAGTATAAAGTAATGTTATATTACAATGTACAGAGATGTGCGGCGTATTGAATCACAAGTGCTAGATTTAAAACAA
Organism: Haliotis cracherodii; assembly: GCF_022045235.1. Lineage (NCBI taxonomy): Eukaryota > Metazoa > Mollusca > Gastropoda > Lepetellida > Haliotidae > Haliotis > Haliotis cracherodii. The sequence goes on along the minus strand of NW_027266341.1, from coordinate 21,458,384 downwards.
GAAACATCTACCAAAACCAACAACAATTTAACCCTGTTCTGTGACATCATTGTAAATGCGGCATCGTATACGGCAGATCCGTCCAATCTCTACAGTATGCATACACATGTTCTACAACGTCTATACCTTGTACTGGGTCTATCAGTACCCTACGCTTCCGCTCTGCACAGTACGCTCAGATGACTCCGAGCACAGCCATACTCATTCTTTGCCTCCTGCTCACATATATGCACAGCGAATAATGAGTTATTTTCGGTCCAAATACAGGGCCCAGTTTTTCCAGTTCGTTCGTCCTTTAAAGTCCCTTTCGGGTTCAAATTGTCCTCATAAACATGTTAACGACTGAATATTACATCATGCTTCTGCGATGATATTGGAACGTGCTTTAATTTTCGATTATTTACGATGGATCAACTGATGTTGTTATGACCATCTAGCCATGGGGCAATGTTTTACTGTCTTGTGAAGAGTTCCAATTTATAATCAAACGCTTATGTGGAGGACACTTGATGCCGTCTTTTGGGAGTGATGATAGCCCTTATTGTGTTTGTGCAGCATAGTGTCTTTGACAACCAAGTCCCCTGCCCCACAGGCTTAACGCTCCGGTAACAACCGACTGCATAAATGATATTTATGTTTTCATGAAATTGCAAACATGTTTATTATATCACTCTCGATTCTTGTCTTTCTCACTCATATAACTTTCCTCTTTTCCTCTTTTCTCCTCCCCCTCGGGTAGCCTAGTGGTCGTCACGCCGAGGACCTGGGTTCGATTCCTGATTTGGGTACAAGGTGTGAAGCTCATTTGGGGTGTCCCCCGCCGTGGCATTGCTGAAATATTACTAAAAACGGCGTAAAACCAAACTTACTCACTCCTCCTCCTCCCCCCCCTCTCTCTCTCTCTCTCTCTCTCTCTCTCTCTCTCTCTCTCTCTCTCTCGCTCTCTCTCTCTCTCTCTCTCTGAGGTAAGCAAGATGGATTGTGTAAACAAAGGCTGCGTCAAGATGGTCGTTGTGGCTTGTCAGTAAAATGTAAAACGATTGATTTGAAACCCCGTGTGGTATATTTGTACTGAGTTCGCTATCGATATTCAAACCACAGGTAATGGTTATCGACACACCTCCTATTCAAAGTTTACGGCTTTAAGTGCCACTTTCAGTGTTCAATTTCTACAGTGGTGTCAAATACGAATGAGACGTCGCTCCTACCCTGACACAACACGGGAGTTGCTGAAAGTTCATCACTAATTCTGTGGACAAACTGATTCATATCGGAGTTACCTCGTGCCTGTTATTTTTGTCCTGGGCAATAACAGAATTATTCGTTGTTTAGGTGCATATACATGTAACACAATCGAGAACAGTAATCGATCCAAACTTTGTTCGAGAACCTTGTTCAACCTTAAAGAAGAACTGGACTCATCCTTGGCAGTCAAATTGGTTAAATTGTTTGGTTTAATTTACGATGTTTAAAGGTCGCTCCCGTGGTAAAGCGTCCGCCCGGAGATCGGAAGGCCTCGGGTTCGATCCCCGTCATCCCAAAATACGTCATGTAAAAGATGGTACTTGTTGTTACCCTGTCTGACGCTCGGTTTTAAGGGGCTAAAACACGGACTGGTCTACATCATAGTGTGTCTTAGTGGGGTATTCATGTTAAACTGCAGCATTGTATCTCAGTGGGCTAGCACTATAAAATCGGCATTAGTCAGCACACAGACACACACACACACACACACATTTGCATGCATTTCGCTATATAAGGGCAATAATCTTGGACGCGACGTTAAACCCCATTCCACCTCACCTCTCCTGACATTGTTGTGCACGTGCCACTGCTGTGGGGCGTACGGCAACAAATGTTATGCAAATCGTGTGAGTAGCGTGTGCTACCGGTAGTATGGGGCTCATGTGTTCCAGAAAAGAGTGAACATGTCCTGCTCGGCCATCCATACTCTTTTCTCGAACATCTGCTGTCATACTGATTCTCAGTGACCCTTTCATTGTATACTTTTCCCCACTATTTTCCCTTTTAAGCCCAATGGAATCTGTTTCGGTTGATAATGGGGACTGACATTCTGTTGACCTAAATTAGAATTGAACATCACAAGATGGCTTTAATCCAACTCTGACTATAGTGATCGTGTCAAAACGTTTTAATTAAAGACAGGTCGATGCAAACACAGGCATCCGTCTTTAAAGTTTCATTCACCCGTGCAGCCAGCGTTAGTCCCAAATGTGTATTGATGCCAATAAAGATAAGACCCGCATGGCGCCTCACGCAACCCTTCCTCTCAAGTCTCTGGGCCATACGTGTGGCATTGAACGTAACGTCTCCGCCGGTATGCACAGAAACACATACTGCATGCTTTCAATAATTAACGTGGCCTAAATTCAGATAACGGGGAACACGTTACAGTCAGTGGCGTGTTGTAATTGCATCAGGTATCGCCTGTAGCCCAGTCAAGTGAGACAATACGTCTGCCACCTGTACTGGTAATTCGTCCCTTAGTTAATAACAAATCAACCTAGTCATGTCAAAATTGTCTGCTCGCTTTCATTTGTGACCTCACACGACCTTCGTGCATGTTTCCCGCCCAGAAGACGTTTGTACTTGTTGTAGCATGTTGCTATACGCTTTCTGGTCACACCGAAAACATGAAAGGAATTGCACTAAGACTGATGGTTATTTCTGCACATTGCGCAGACACCTCTGTCGAATTGCGTCAGGATCGCGATTTTGACATGGTAGATTAATCTGCGCAATAAGCATATGGAACCAGATTAGACGCCAGATGGGGTCTGGCAAAAGATATCGCCGTCAGCAGTGGCAGACGGCAACAAACGTTATTCTCGATTGCAAAGACTGATATTTACCTTGTTCATTGGGCAGACGAGGCCGCATCCAAATCTAATCGCAATAAAGAAACAAAAATATACACAATTCTCATATTTACTGCATCACAGACTGTATGACAATTAGTCTAAATCTAACTCGGATAAAAAATCCTCAGAACAACTGCTCAAGGCAACAGCTTTTTACGCTTCCACGTGTATTAAGTATCGTGTGTCCTCCCTTTTAAGACCGCCACCGTGGTCTAGTGGTTGAGCGTCCGCCCGGATAGTGGAAGGTCAGGGTTTCGATCCCCGGCCGCGTCATACCAAAAGACGTTAAAAGATGGTTTTCGCCACTTTGTCTGTGCCATTGGTGCCAGGGCTGGCCAAAGAGATGACCTATGCAATGTGAGAAGCGCAGTTCTAGAAGGCAAACGCGGTGTGGACCTTGCGTTGTAGCTAGACAGGGTTCTCATGTTCTGTTAGGCGAGTCTCCGATGTCCAACTCTGGCGCCATGTTTCCCTTTGGAATGATCACTTGCTGCTGAATCTGATGTGGAATCAGGTCACCAACGACAGTAGATTCATTTTGTAAGTGTTGCCGGTTGAAAGAATACAGCAACAACAACAACAACAACAACAACAACAACTAATACTAATACTAATACTACTACCACCACCACCACTACCACCACCACCACTACTACTACCGCTACTATTATTACTACCACTACTACTACCACAACTACTATTACTACTTATAATAACAATCTTAATAATAATTCTGCTACTACTGCTGATTTACTACTACCACTACTACTAATAATAATAACTATATTATTACTACTGCTTCTAATAATAATAATCATCATAAAATCATAATAATAATTCTACTGCTACTGCTGATTCTACTACTACTAGACAATAATACAATATTAATAACTATATTACTACTACTAATGCTACTGCTATTACTGAACAAACTCGACAAATTCCACAACTGCAACTTCTACTACCACGACGACCAGTATTACCAGACCATTACGTCTACTACCACTTCTACTCGTACAGCCACTACATCTACTACACCAACTACTTGTAATATCTAATGATAGTATTGTTTGTATAATAAAACGCACAAATTACTTAAGTGTTTCTCTTTACTTCTAAGCAGCAGAATCTCTGTAAGCCCGCCCTGTATTTTAAGGAAGGATATGTATAAATCGGATTAAATTTTGAAAATGCTACATTTTATGACAAACGACTTAAGAAAAACTCAATGATGGCGTTTGTTTGAGTTTTAGATTCTGTCTAGATCGGATTAGATACTTCAGGTGAGGTGAAATGGGGTATAACATCGCGTCCAAGAGTATTGCACTTATATAGCGACGTGCATGTACGTGTGTGTGTGGCAGCTTGTACTAGTCCGGACTGATGCCGATTTATAGTGCCAGCTCACTGAGATACCATGCCGCAGTTTAACATGGATACCCCACTCAGACACAGTATACTGACTCCGGGCCGACCAGTCCTTGTTTTAGCCCCTTAATGCCGAGCGCCAGACAGGCTAACAACAAGTACCATCTTTTAACGTCTTTTGGTATGGCTCGGCCGGGGATTGAACCCCGGACCTTCTGCTCTCCGGGCGGGCGGATGCTCTACCACTAGACCACGGAGGCAGTTCTTAGGTTCTTCAGCATTTATAAACATCGTTCAAGTCATTATTTCTCTTGACATTCATCTTAAGACAAAGTCAGTCTCTCGCAAACGTCGACTTCAATTTACGTCTCCAATGTCCACATGTTTATATTTCACGTTTTATGTTGAATCGTCAATTCTAAAAAAATCAACCCAAATAGAAAATGACGTCTGTCCTGACAATACAGTTTCAAATATCGCATCAAAATCCACCAAGTTCGTTTCTAACCAAAATATTATTAATGAAAAACATAAAGTGTGTTTTGACACACGTAACTCTTACATGCAAAACAGAACAAGTTCTTTCCGGGGCTTAATGGAGGGTCTCAGTGATTGGAGAACACTTCAAACAAACTTAACGACTCGTTACGACGCATCTCGTCCCAGCGGTACCGCGACCTCTTCTGTTCCATCGCCGTGAAGAAGGGGACGTGAAACAATGGCAGCTGTAATACATTAAGTTCAAACTGTATCTGTCACTGAGAACATGCCATAGATGAATCATGCTTCCAATCTAGGAGATGTTTACAACAAACAGTGATACCGGATTTAGCTTAGGCTTAAATTTCAAATAAACCGATTCGTTTTTTTGTGTTTTGTCGGCTTGCTCTCTGTTGTATGTTGACATTTGTTTCAGACTACATGATGAATATATTTTACATATCTGCTCAATAATCATGATGATCATTAAAAGATATTGTCCGATTAAAGAAGACAGTCCTTTTAGGTGACAAATTTCCTCTTCCCCCCGTGGAATTACCTCGTGCCTGTTATTTTTGTCCTGGACAATAACAGAATTATTCGTTGTTTAGGTGCATATACGTGAAATCGAGAACAGTAATCGATCCAAACTTTGTTCGAGAACCTTGTTCAACCTTAAAGAAGAACTGGACTCATCCTTGGCAGTCTAAGTTTGGTTTAATTGTTTGGTTTAATTTACGATGTTAAAAGGTCGCTTCCGTGGTCTAGTGGTAAAGCGTCCGCCCGGAGATCGGAAGGCCTCGGGTTCGATCCCCGTCATCCCTAAATACGTCTTGTAAAAGATGGTACTTGTTGTTACCCTGTCTGACCCTCGGTTTAAAGGGGCTAAAACACAGACTGGTCTACATCATAGTATGTCTTAGTGGGGTATTCATGTTAAACTGCAGCATTGTATCTCAGTGGGCTAGCTCTATAAAATCGGCATTAGTCAGGACACACACACACACACACACACACACTTGCATGCACTTCGCTATAAAAGGGCAATAATCTTGGACGCGACGTTAAACCCCATTCCCCCTCACCTCTACTGGTATTATTGTGCACGTGACACTTTTGTGCGGCGTACGGCAACAAAGACTTATACGACTTTTTTATGCAAATCGTGTGAGTAGCGTGTGCTACCGGTAGTATGGGGCTCAGGTGTTCCAGAAAAGAGTAAACATGTCCTGCTCAGCCATCAATACTCTTTTCTCGAACATCTGCTGTCATACTGATTCTCAGTGACCCTTTCATTGTATACTTTCCCCCACTATTTTCCCTTTTACGCCCAATGGAATCTGTTTCGGTTGATAATGGAGACTGACAATCTGTTGACCTAAATTAGAAGTGAACATCACAAGATGGATTTAATCCAACTCTGACTATGGTGATCGTGTCAAAACGTTTTAATTAAAGACAGGTCGATGCAAACACAGGCACCCGTCTTTAAAGTTTCATTCACCCGTGCTGCCAGCGTTAGTCCCAAATGTGTATTGATGCCAATAAAGATAAGACCCGCATGGTGCCTCACGCAACCCTTCCTCTCAAGTCTCTGGGCCATACGTGTGGCATTGAACGTAATGTCTCCGCCGGTATGCACAGAAACACATACTGCATGCTTTCAATAATTAACGTGGCCTAAATTCAGATAACGGGGAACACGTTACAGTTAGTGGTGTGTTGTAATTGCATCAGGTATCGCATGTAGCCCAGTCAAGCGAGACAATACGTCTGCCACCTGTACTGGTAATTCGTCCCTTAGTTAATAACAAATCAACCTAGTCATGTCAAAATTGTCTGTTCGCTTTCATTTGTGACCTCACACGACCTTCGTGCATGTTTCCCGCCCAGAAGACGTTTGTACTTGTTGTAGCATGTTGCTATACGCTTTCTGGTCACACCGAAAGCATGAAAGGAATTGCACTAAGACTGATGGTTATTTCTGCACATTGCGAAGACACCTCTGTCGGATTGCGTCAGGATCTGGATTTTGACATGGTAGATTAATCTGCGGAATAAGCATATGGAACCAGATTAGACGCCAGATGGGGTCTGGCAAAAGATATCGCCTTCAGCAGTGGCGACGGCAACAAACGTTATTCTCGATTGCAAAGACTGATATTTACCTTGTTCATTGGGCAGACGAGGCCGCATCCAAATCTAATCGCAATAAAGAAACAAAAATATACACAATTCTCATATTTACTGCATCACAGACTGTATGACAATTAGTCTAAGTCTAACTCGGATAAAAAATCCTCAGAACAACTGCTCAAGGCAACAGCTTTTTACGCTTCCACGTGTATTAAGTATCGTGTGTCCCTCTCATTTGAAAATAGAGCCGATTCAAACAGTAATGCTATCGGTGCATTCAGACAGATCTGAGTGTCTGACCACGTCAGACGAACCGATAATTTTCGTCATCAGTGAACAAGCCGACATGAAAGGTTTAAGATTGACCAATCTGGTGTTGTTTGAAGTTTCCAAAGGCCAGTATTACGATAGATTTCAAATAAGCTTGTCGAGCGTGAGGATTCCGGGTAAGAACACATGTCTCCGGCAACCTGTGCTTGTTGTAAGAGGCAACTAAATCAATCGGGTAGTGATTCTTGTTTGATGCATGTCATCGTACCCCAGTCGTGAGGCTCGATGCTCATGTAACATGGGTTATCTGATTCAGATTATTTGTAGACCGCCGTCTTATGTCTGGAATATTTCTGTGTGGCGTTAAACAACAAACAAAAAGTTTGTCGACAGAGCCGACTGAATTGGGGACTAGATGGCCACAATGCACACGAAGTCTGAACAAAAAAATGATTGAGTGCCGTTTTGATAGGTCCAGACGGATTGTTTCGCCCTGGCTTGATATTTAACGAGAGGTGGAAGAGTGAGTGAGTGAGTATGGTTTTACGCCGCTTTTGGCAATATTCAAGCAATATCACAGCAGGGGACACCAGAAATGGGATTCACACATTGTACCCATGTCGGGAATCGAACCCGAGTCTTCGGCGTGGCGAGCGAACGCTTTAACCATTAGGCTACCCGACCGCCCCGAGAGGTGGAAGAAAGGTGTTTAGGCTGACTATGACGGACTGCGGTGATGGGGTTGGTCGCTCCATAGTCAAACACTTCTGCCAGTGATGCTGGAGTGCCTGGACCCCCCTGGTACAGAAGACTTCTCCCTAGGAGCCCCGCGCGAGTCATACCAAAATATGTTAAATGATGGTACTTGCTGTGACCCTGCCTGGCGCTCGGCATTAAGGAGCTAAAACAAGGACTGGTCGGCTTGGAGTCGGTATACTGTGTCTGAGTGGGGTATTCATGTTAACTGCTGTATGATATCTCGGTGGACTAGCACTAAGACAAATGGCATTAGTCTGGACTAGTTCAAGTAGCCCAAAAAAGTAGTAGTGACTCACCCATGGGTACTCACCCTCGGGTACTCATCCATGTGTACTCATCCATGCTTCAAAATGACGTCAAGTCTCACGAGAGATGATGAACCCTGAGCGTTTCTGGTCAGGGGTTAGAAACCCATGAAAACTAGCGTGTTGGAACTTTTGACATGCCTAGTTAATTTCTCAGAATTTTCTCAACTCTCCCATGAGAGGTGCCTATTGTATTGGCCATGTGAGTCGTCGATCATCCACAATCATGTCATGCATTTCATCAACATGTTCCTCATTGGTGACAGTAGACTAACATCTAGTCTCTGAAATGAACATATCGTACAGAGAAAACAGTTGTTCAGTTATGATTATCTTAATAAAAATATAAAAGGGAGCCCAGTGACTCTTCATTTCCTGATACTGCAGTAATCTAGACTTGCCAAACATTATAGACTTGCATGGGCTGTATTTGATATATATGTGTATCAGGGTCTGTAAGACAGACTATGGTGGCGGTTGAAGGTCTTCTTTATCTTGGATCATGTTGGAGGCTCTCTCTTCCCCTCTTGAATTCTTCTGCCCATATTTTAACAGAGGCTAAAAAGGAGCATCACCACCTAAAGCTGACACCACATGTCCGCATGGATGGCTGTTGAAGTTGGAGATATTTGATGAGAGCGCAGTAGTCAGTTTTGTCCATTTTAATCAACATTAATCTTGTCGCCTGGTTGTGTATTTGGTTCAAATGCAGCTTGTAAACATGGACAGAATTGCATTGCATGTACTACACATCCCTCGCAGTAAGGACCGCCTCCGTAGTCTAATGGTAGAGCGTCCGCCCGGAGAGTGAAAGGTCAGGGTTTCGATCCCCAGGCTTCGTCATACCAAAAGACGTTAAAAGACGGCACTTGTTGTTACCCTGGCGCTCGGCATTAAGGGGATAAAACAAGGACTGATCGGCTTGGAGTGAGTATACTATGTCTGAAAAGGGTATTCATGTTAAACTGCGGCATGGTATCCCAGTGGGCTAGCAGTATAAAATCGGCATAAGTCCGGACTAGAACAAGCAGCCACACACTCACGTCCATTAATCTTGGACGCGACCTCAAACCCCGTTTCACCTCACCTCACCACCTTCGCAGTTAAGCTCAGAACCTTTAGCCACCCGGCTGAATAAGCGGATATTAGATATGTATTGTGTTCATATGAAACACTGAAACCAAATATGTGGTGCGATGTACATTACAAATACATCGTCCACTGGCCTACCGCACTAGTAGCTAACATGGAGGGCACATTTCCAGCACTCTCATTAACCGACCATTATTAGTTAATTAAATAAAGCCCTTTCCATATCCAATAGAAATCTCTGCATAAAGCAGAATCGATTGTACGATTCCGACTTTATCATGAGCATGTGTTAAGCAAGAAGTGAGATGGGGTTTAACGTCGTATTCAAGATTATTGCAGTTATAAAACAAGGCGCATGCTCGTGTGTGTGACTGCTTGTACAAGATCGGACAAAAACGATTTAAAAAGTGCTAGCCCACGGAAATCCCATACCGCAGTTTAACATGGATACCCATTTTAATGCAGAGCACGAAACAGCGTAACAACAAGTTCCACCTTTCAACGTCTGTTGATATGACGCGTCCAGGGGATCGAACCACCGCCCTTCCGAACCCGAGTCAGACGCTCCATCCACTCTGCACAACACCACGCTATACTAATTCAACAAGGAGAAGATTGAGGAAGAGGAGGAGGAGGAGGAAGAACATTGTATGTCGCTTAGTCAACACAACCACCTCATTATAACCCCAGTCCACGGATCAGTATACACTAAATTAGCATTCTCAGCTCCCTGTGGAGTATATTATGTCTGTGTAATGACGTCGGGAAACTCTATGATCACGACAATGTTCAAAATAGTTTGTAACTTATATCATGACAACAGTGATAAGTTTCGCGGCATGAAATATTGTCTGTAAAGGTTAAGCACGGTTAAGTCTGGGACGTCGGCAATTATTGAGAACAAATACAAGCGAAGGTGTGTCAGCCCGAAGTGACTCGAAATTGTGATTCGAACCCACGACTAACGGGTCCTGGAAAGCGTCGGTGCGTAGCAGAGAGAGCTGATGGCCCTAAGAAAACATTAACTGCCACCGGACATTGAAGCCTGTCACACACTGCCACATGAAATTGAAGCCTGTCACATACTCCCACCGGACATTGAAACCTGTCACATACTGCCCCCGGCCATTGAAGCCTTTCACATACTGTCCCAAGGACAATGAAGCCTGTCACATACTACCACAGGACATTGAAGCCTGTCACATACTGCCCCCGGACATTGAAGCCTTTCACATACTGTCCCAAGGACATTGAAGCTTGTCACATAATGTCACCCGCACATTGAAGCCTTTCACATACTGCCCTAAGGACATTGAAGCTTGTCACATAATGTCACCCGGACATTGAAGCCTGCCACATACTGCCACGTGACATTGAAGCCTGTCACATACTTCTCCCGGACATTGAGGCCTGTCATATACTGCCCCCGGACATTGAAGCCTTTCACATACTGTCCCAAGGACATTGAAGCCTTTCACATACTGTCCCACGGACATTGAAGCCTGTCACATACTACCACAGGACATTGAAGCCTGTCACATACTGCCCCCGGACATTGAAGCCTTTCACATACTGTCCCAAGGACATTGAAGCTTGTCACATAATGTCACCCGGACATTGAAGCCTTTCACATACTGCCCTAAGGACATTGAAGCTTGTCACACAATGTCACCCGGACATTGAAGCCTGCCACATACTGCCACGTGACATTGAAGCCTGTCACATACTTCTCCCGGACATTGAGGCCTGTCATATACTGCCCCCCGGACATTGAAGCCTTTCACATACTGTCCCAAGGACATTGAAGCCTGTCACATAATGTCCCACGGACATTGAAGCCTGTCACATACTTCCCCCGGACATTGAAGCCTGTCACATACTTCCCCCGGACATTGAAGCCTGTCACATACTTCCCCCGGACATTGAAGCCTGTCACATACTGCCCCCGGACATTGAAGCCTGTCACACACTGCCACATGACATTGAAGCCTGTCACATACTGCCCCCGGACATTGAAGCCTGTCATATACTGCCACCGGACATTGAAGCCTGTCACACACTGCCACATGACATTGAAGCCTGTCACATACTGCCCCATGACATTGAAGCCTGTCACATACTACCACAGGACATTGAAGCCTGTCACATACTGCCCCCGGACATTGAGGCCTGTCATATACTGCCACAGGTCATTGAAGTCTGTCACACACTGCCACATGACATTGAAGCCTGTCACATACTCCCACCGGACATTGAAGCCTGTCACGTACTGCCCCCGGACATTGAAGCCTTTCACATACTGCCCCAAGGACATTGAAGCCTGTCACATAATGTCCCACGGACATTGAAGCCTATCACATACTTCCCCCGGACATTGAAGCCTGTCACATACTTCCCCCGGACATTGAAGCCTGTCACATACTGCCCCCGGACATTGAAGCCTGTCACATACTTCCCCCGGACATTGAAGCCTGTCACATACTGCCCCCGGACATTGAGGCCTGTCATATACTGCCCCCGGACATTGAAGCCTTTCACATACTGTCACATACTGTCCCCCAGACATTAAAACCTGTCTCGCACTTGTCCCCCAAGGACTTTCTCGGGGAGATTATTACCAACATACTTGATAATTTAATGAATTATGTGTTTTAACGCGAAACTACGGATCCTATCGTCCAGACAGGTTTTGAAAAAGCTAATCAACCAAACACCGATATATCATTTGTCAACTATTACCAATCTAGTCTGGAACCTTATCCTTGACCTTGGAATCAAGGTCATAACAAGCGCTGTTGCGAAACCTATTATTCCATCTTCTTGTCTGAATACACTAACGCTTGCTCGTTTCGGGGGCCACTCCCATGTACAAAGCTTTGGCCTACTTACGCGGAAGTTTATACGTACTTACAGAAGATCGTTCCCGGTACAACAATGTCAACGTTAATGACTGAACAGTTCGACACCTACAATATTGATGACCCTTAATTAAAAGCGCGCGGGTTCCATTTGGAGTCAAAGTAAGTGTATTTTTAGGCATGCAGTGTATTGTTAGATTAAACCCTATGGAGAGGTCACGCAATAACGATACATCTTAGTCTCATGAGCACTTCAGTGGCTGAGGTTGTTTGTTTGTTTAACGCCGCACTCAGCAATATGCCAGCTAAATGACAGCGGTCTGTAATTAATCGACTCTGGACCAGACAATCCAGGGATTGACATCATGAGCATCGATCCACGCAATTGGGTTACTATGACTATGATACTATGAATCAACCAAGTCAGCAAGCGTGACCTTCTGATCCCGTTAGTTGCCTCTTACGACAAGCATAGTCGCCTTTTACGGCAAGCATGGGTTGCTGAAGGTATATTCTACCCCGGATCTTCACGGATCCGAGATATACAGATGATGTGTGTCTGTTAAGGAGTTTGTCCTTGATATATACAGATGATGTGTGTCTCTTAAGGAGTTTGTCCTCGAGATAAACAGAGTACGTGTGTCTGTTTGGGGTTTGTCCTCGAGATTTACAGATGATGTGTGTCTATTAAGGAGTTTATCCTCGAGATATACAGAGTACGTGTGTCTGTTTGGGGTTTGCCCTCGAGATATACAGATGATGAGTGTCTGTTAAGTTGTTTGTCCTTGATATATACAGATGATGTGTGTCTATTAAGGAGTTTGTCCTTGATATATACACAGTACGTGTGTCTATTAAGGAGTTTGTCCTCGAGATAGACAGAGTGTGTATGTTAGGAGTAAGTGTGTTTGTAGGAGTTTGTCCTCGAGATAGACAGAGTAAGTGGCCCTGGTCCTTTAAGGTGTAGATACAGGAGACTATTTTACGAGGTGTCGGATTGGATTGTGTCTGCTGCAGAGATAGGTGTTTTTTTCGCCGGACGCACTTGTATTATCTTCTTAAGACACAAAGGGGGAAATGTTTCTTTTAACACCTTCTCATCATTGTTAATTCTTTGCTCGGCTGTTGTTTTAAATAGCGCACACTTTGTTAAACATTAACGCAGTATATCGCCATCAACTGTCACATGGCCTAGCGGCCTTCTTTCATCTCGGCGTGTTTAAGCAGAGCTGGTCAATAGACTCACGGCTATGATCTAAGTATACTGTCAAGACAAGATCCCTTCCAACGAACGTCGTCTGACACCAAATTAGTCGTAAAACCCTCGCTTCCTTCCAAATCTAACATCATTAACAAGGACTGAGCCGAACGATTGCTTCCTGCAATTAGTGCGTCATGGTATAAGGCAAAAAGAAAGACAAACACTGTTTCGTGCTGATTTGTCCTTAAGGTAAAGGGGCACTTAGCTTGGACTTATTCACAGCCCCAGTAAATATAAATCAATTCGTTCAAACATGACAAAAAATAGTCAATATTTTTTCAGCTAATTCGAATTTGACGTGGATCAATGTATTGTTTAATTATCACATATTGTACTAATTACGTCTAGCTCTGAACTAGAAATGGATCCCACACAATAGACAATAGTCCCTTTATACTTCGATGTAACTTTGAATAAGAATGGACCTTCTTGAAAATAATGATTTCAACATGACATTACTTTAATCCCCAGTTGTTGCCCAGGTTACAATACGACGACAGCGTTGAACAACAAAAATACCGTCCGAAAAAAACCCTCGCTTCGACTGTACATTACGAAGTGCGCATGCGTGTAATGTTACCTAACGTGAACTTCCGTAAATACGATAAACGTTTCTTCCGGTTTGGGGATCCGATTATATGCATAGCGGCAACTTATCTGGGCAATTTTGCTTACATGCAAATTAACATTTTACATTTCAGTTGTATATGAATACTATCCTGTGTTTTCAACACATCTGATAGAAGAGTAGGGTGAAATTAATGCCACTTTGTACAGTTTTTCAATACAGTATCACGGCATGCCGATGCTTTAATAGGGCCCGCCTGGTATATTGTATGGTTCCCCACCAGAGGCCACATGCCACCAGTTGCATCCTTGTATGGTATTATTGCACCCCGGCGGTAGATCTGTGGCTTAATCATTCTGGGGACTCTAAGCAGACCGGGTCCCCTCGCTTCTTCTTGTTGGTTTGTTGTTTAACGCCGCACTCCGCACAATATTCCAGCTATATGAAGGCGGTCTGTAAATAATCGAGTCTGGACCAGACAATCCAGTCATTGATATCATGAGCATCGATCCACCCATTTGGGATCGATGACATGCATCAACCAAGTCAGCGAGTCTGACCACCCGATCCCGTTAGTCGCCTTTTACATCAAGCATAGTCACCTTTTACGGCAAGCATGGGTTGCTGAAGACCTATTCTATCCCGGAATCTTCACGGGTCTCCCTCGCTCCTACTAAGTGGAGGAGGACCTGTGTTTGGTGCCACCAGGAACCTGTTCCCCAAAACAATCTTTGAAAGACAGTACCGCTACGACTATGTTTTGTAAAGTATGGGAGTTGCCACAGAGCTAAGCTCGCTGTTTATTTATTCGTCCCTCTCCGTAATCAGGAATGTCCCGGAATAACACGAGTGGTCACGAATAAGAACGAAAATCCACTTGCGTCGAATGATATCTGGCGTGAACGAATGCGAATTGATGTCTAAAGATAACTCTTCCTTCAAACATGAAACAGAATGACAGTACAGTAGGATTAACTAAACAATCTAACTTTCCCGGTTGGTTAGTAACCGACGATTACCGTGGCTATTACGAGAACGAAATCTGTATACAATACCTGTCACGCAATGTCACCGCGTTGATGCCAGTTGTCACGAACAAACGTGTTGATTCCAATTATCTGTCGAATTACATTGATGTTATCTTACAAGGGGATAGAGTACTGTAGATAAATCAGCATGAGGCAATAAAGCAACATTATATTCATTATGTAATTCGTAACATGTATTTAATGCTTAAAAGTGGGAAACTTGTGGTAATTGCTTTTGTGACAACACGATGTTCCTGAAAAAATGAACCAATGGATTTTGCTTCATACCCAACAATATTCCCATGGGAGTCCGGGTTTGAATAGGTTCCCAGAGCGTGAGAGGCCGTATATGGAATACTGTAAGGGACATTCTCGCGATTTGGCAAAATCTCGCGTTCTCGTTGCCAAAGGTAGAGAATGCGAGATCGCGAAATCTCTTACAATATTCCATCGTCGTAGGAGTCGTAAGCGTCCAAAGAGGCGACTGAATGGATCGGATGATCAGGCCTGGCTCATTGAGGGTCATGGTACCCCACAGTGAGTGAGTATTGTTTAACGCTGCTTTTAGCAATATTCCAGCAATATCACAGCGGGGGGCACCAGAAATGGGATTCACACATTGTACCCATGTCGGGAATCGAACCCGGGTCTTCGGCGTGGCGAGCGAACGCTTTAACCAGTAGGGTAGCCGACCACCCCGAGAGGTGGAAGAAAGGTGTTCAGACTGACTATGACGGACTGCGGTGATGGGGTTGGTCGCTCCATGGTCACCGGATTGTCTGACTCACTTAGTTACACGCCGCTGTCAAATAGCTGGAATATTGCTGAAAGGGGCGTTTAGCAACAAACAATGCATATTTCGCGAATGAACATTTCAAGCATGTCATGTCTTGAACTTCAATGATAGAAACAGCTGAATGAATTAAATAAATTTAGAAATTTAGAAATTAAGACAGTCAGTTGAAACTGTGTGTATCACCGAAAAACTATTCATGGCGTATTATTTATATTAACTTGGTTCTGTTTGTCTTCCGACCTGCAGGTTTCTTGTTGGTGTGTAGAGGTTGCTTGGTTAACTCTCTGAAAGAGCCCGAAACGCGTTGACTAGAGTTTTTAACTTTATTCGTTGTGCAATTGGTAGCCAGTGCAGTTACTTAAGAACCCGTGAAATGTGATCTTGTAATTTGATCATTATGTCGCTCTGTTTTGTGCTCTCTGGACATGGTTCCGAGCATATGTTAAATTGTTAGAACACATAAGTAACAGCTGCACGGCCGGTAGAACAGCTGTGACAGCTGGTGAATGATGACAAACAACTCTTATCCACTGTCTCCGGTAAATGTAGGTCACATCAGTTCCATGTATGTACGGAAATTGTAAAATGCTTCATAAGTCGAAATCGAGTGCAAAATCGGCAGTACATGAAGCGGTAGTAAAATCTGCAACAGCAGCATTATCGTCATCATCATTCAGACTGGATTTTCGGCTCCAAACGTACGGTCAACCGTGAGATGAATGTTTCGCTGCCTCATCTTTAATTTATATATTTATCACCAGCTACCATATGTTTGAACTGACATTTCCCCCGCATCAACACCCCTATTGGAAATATAAACAACAAAAATCAATAATTATTCATGAACCACACTTGTAATTTGATACTTTGATGTCACGAACGAATGTTTTCTCAACGAGTCTATCTCGCTGGCTCTTACTTCTTAACCAATAAAGCATATTCCATTTTCGTATCAGAAGGGGGCGCATACAGGAAAAGTGGATATTTCCATTTCTTAAACATAGTCATTGAGCCATTCAAAGAGGCTGGAAGAGCTGAAATAACACATGACCTATACGTCACAATGTAAATCTCTTTCTGTTCACATCACCTGTACAATATATCGATTAAATCGAACATTTATTCAAGTAGACGGTGTAGTGCCCCACACGGACACCAGCCACAGCGAGTGAGTGGGTATAACACCGCCTTGAACAGCATTCCAGTTATATCACGGCGTGTCTGTTTCATTTTACCACGTGATGACAATCCACGAGCACGGGTTAGTACTGATAAACCAAGAAAAAACATCGGGGCGAACCGGGATTCGAACCCACTTTCATAGGTTTCTGGCGCCCCTTAGGGATGAAACTCTGGACATCGAACTCCGGCCCTTTCGACGACATGGTTACTCAGTCCCCCTGCGCCGAGGCCGTCCTTGAAGTGAGAGCTCTATGGCTAAAGGTAAATATGAAGGATGTGCAATGAGATAATGGCTAAATCATGAGAGTGTGATGATTCGCATGATTTCTCCTATTTAAATTTCATAATTTATATAAATTATCTATGATTTTGCATAATGACTTACAGTTGAGTCAGGTTTACTTTAAACGCACGGTCAGAATGGCCAGTGAAATCCTGGCTCAGAATCAACTGCGACAAAAGCAGAGCGACATCATGATAATGGTTTACTTAAAGTTTGTTTGTTTGTTTGTTTGTTTGTTTGTTTGTTTGTTTGTTCGTTTGTTGTTTAAAGCCGCACTCAGCAATATTCCAGCTATAATGAGGGCGGTCTGTAAATATTCGAGTCAGGATAATCCAGTGATGGACATCATGAGCATCGATCTACGCAATTCGGATACAATGACATGCATTAACGCAGTCAGCGAACCTGACCACCCGATCTCGTTAGTCGCCTCTTAAGATAAGCATGGTCGCTGAAGACCTATTCCAACTCGCATTCACGCCCATTATATATACTTATATATCCAAACTAATATACAAGAATAAGAACTTGATCTATGTATCTATGGTACATACAACTGTATACTTGGTGTGTATATAACAAACATAATTAACAGTTACATGCGCTGAAATGAAACCGCTTAATGCATCTGTCCGCCACGACCTTCCATCTCTGCGTTGTTGAGTATGCTATTTACGGAACAGTCAGAAATAAACCACTGGCTATTATGTCTTAATTAGTACAATTACAGATGGAGGACTACACAGAACACAGCTGTTGATCATTTTCAGGAAGCTCGGGCTGTTCAGATTCGTCAAAAACGCCTGCAGCGATTGACCGGAAGTTACTACATGCAGGGTTGCAACGAGCGTGAGAATAATTGTCGGACTTCCGGTGCGAGCGGATAAGCCGGGGTCCATACCAGCTGTAGGAACCGTCATTATAATCGTCGCAGTGGGATTAATTACGTGTTGAAGAATACAGATGTGTATGGTCACTTGTCCAAATGACTAGCTGTAATTCCTAGATTAGGAGAAGATTTCCAACATTGAACACGCCAAGTTAGGCACCTAAGCGCAGTGTATTTAAGACGTCGCAAGATCACACAAGGGGGGATATCATGGGGCGATGCCTGGTAGGATCTAGACTTGAATTAAGGCCCGAAGTGATGCAGGTCAACGATGTTCACAACTTTGCTGAAAAGCGCAAGCGTGGATATAGTGAAACAGCGTCATTCCGAAAACCTGCATTGGACAATTTCTAACGTTTACATATACAAAGAAACGTTTTCATTTCGGAGATTCGTTTATGAAGACATTTATTCATCCACGCGATTTCGGTACAAAGACGTTATTTGTTTTCAGACAGATATTGTGGTTTCATGTAGGGAGATCGTAAAAATGACAATAAACTGCAGAGCAAAGAATGAATACACCCATGTTTAATGGTGGCTAAGATAGAAACAAACAAGAAATGGTTACACGATAGTGATGTATTTGGTGTGACGTTTACCGTGTTTCGGCGATTTGTACAACGTTTGTAATATTTTTAAGAGTATGCTTTGAATTCCCTTGTCCGCGGTTTATGTATTTCATGAGGATCGAGGATAAGAAAATTAATCGACAAGTCCCAGTTCGAGTCTTGAATGCGTGACTACTGGTTATTTACAAGACAAGATTTTCTAATATTCCTCTTAATGAAGACAGTAGGGGTAGTTTTATGGAAACACGACCCGATTAGAGAGAAACTACGACTTGTTGAGCTGTGTACGGCACTGCAGTCATATCCAAGCTGTTGAGCTGATTAATATCCAACCCTCCACGGCAATTGGATCGTCGTCTCATGATATAGTACTGCTTACTCCAAGCCGCTTACTGGGGTAAAGTCATTCATGGTTAACGATGACGACATACGACATTAAGAACCTTTTATAGTGGATTTTAAGAATCTGTCGCATGTATACTAGGTTTGTGGTCCAGGCAACTGGTCATATTGCATGGCGGAGACTAATTTCAATCGCATGTTGTACATGTGTGGCTGAATGGGATGTTGTGTGGCTGAATGGGATGTTGTGTGGCTGAATGTGGTGTTGTGTGGCTGAATGTGGCGTTGTGTGGCTGAATGTGATGTTGTGTGGCTGAATGTGGTGTTCTGTGGCTGAATGTGATGTTGTGGCTGAATGTGGTGTTGTGTGGCTGATTGTGGTGTTGTGGCTGAATGTGGTGTTGTGTGTCTGAATGTGGCGTTGTGTGCCTGAATGTGGTGTTGTGGCTGAATGTGGTGTTCTGTGGCTGAATGTGGTGTTGTGTGGTTGAATGTGGTGTTGTGTGGCTGATTGTGGTGTTCTGTGGCTGAAATTGGTGTTGTGTGGCTTAATGTGGTGATGTACGCCTGAATGTGGTGTTGTGGCTGAATGTGGTGTTGTGAGGCTGAATGTGGTGTTGTGGCTGAATGTGGTGTTCTGTGGCTGATTGTGGTGTTGTGTGTCTGAATGTGGTGGTGTGTGGCTGAATGTGGTGTTGTGGCGCTGTATGTGGTGGTGTATGGCTGAATGTGGTGTTGTGAGGCTGAATGTGGTGTTGTGTGGCTGTGGGAGCGATACCATTCACAGAAGTTAAAGAACTCCCGATTCTCTCATATTACAATTGTTTGTTTGATTTGAACCTGGTAAGATGTTTGTTTAAAAAATGAAAGAAACGCAGCCAACCAAATGTCGCTGGTACTGGGGTTTATTTTTTTTTAAATAAGGAATATTCGGGAGAAATGGCTTTATATGTTATCCATAAAAGGCCAAATGTCCGATCCCATATCATTGCCACTCTAGGCAATCTTCGGAAGTGCCGAATCCAGAACAACACCACTTTTGATTGGATCGTTTTAATGGGCTTTTCCCATGCCACGCCAAAGTGAAAATGACAGATGGCGATCCAGAGGAATACTTGAAACTGGTGCCTCGCAGCGTGACGTTGCATGGCGTTCCCCAGGAAAGCCATATGGTATTTGTGGCAACGTTATCAATAGAATAACCACGTCAGAGACCGTCCCCGTATTGGCCACCCAATCATGACCAAAACCCAAGCAAAGACATGTGGATTCGAACCACGCAACTTCGATGCAGGTTCCAGACAGCAAAAGAGACGTATCTGCGAGAACAGTACGACTACGTCTACGGACCTTCAACGTCAACATCCACGTCGACGTCCAGAGCCAGAGACATTCATCGAATACAATGACAACGTTGTGCTTCAGCGCACTAATAATCTCAGTTGTAATGTTGATAATGTTATGAAAAACGTACTGGAGCGTAAATATATATTTTGAAATATATCCTTTGCATGAAAAAGAAGGTGACAACAATGACAGCAGTGAACGAGTATCCGCCAGCTTCCGGATAATGTGCGCAGTACAAGCCCTACTGCTGATAGTGTCGCGCATAGGGTAGAGGGTCGTCCCTTTATTTTAGGGTCTCTGCCAGAGCTAAGGTCAGCACGATGGACAAGCGTATGACCTAGCCCGATGACAAGACACGTGTCTACAAGCTGGGAGAAGAACGTTACGTAACTGTTCTTGAAGACGATCACTTTGGAGGCGGTGAAATTATTACCTGGGGTGGATCCACGGCTACAGACACAGATGATTGTGACTGATGGGTATTAGTATGCTACGAGATACGGAAATGACATTTTGCAAACGTACGTTTTACCGTTTTTGCAACATGGCGGCCGTAGGCCACGACAGTCGTAAGTCAGTCTTAAAGTATCATTTAGGTACGATAGCTTTGAGGAACGGGGCCCTGGAGTAAAATTGCAGCACGATAACGCCAGACGACCTGTGTCTGAGAGTGTGTGACTTAAAGTGTTATTCACGCCTTCAAGATCCCCTGATCTGTCACAAATCGACATGTCTGGTATGAAATGGAACCATGTGTGCTACGTCTATTATCTTCACTACGACGTTGCAGGAATTTTGGCTTATCCTTCCACAAATATGGAATGCCATTAGCCAGGCCTTTCTTCAACGTTTGACCGCTTCCGTGGTCTTGTGGTAGAGCGAAAGGTCCGGGGTTCGATCCCCGGCCGCGTCATACAAGACGTTAAAAGATGGTACTTGTTGTTAGTACTTGTTACCCTGTCTGGCGCTCGGCATTAAGGGGCTAAAACAAGGACTGGTCGGCTCGGAGTCTGTATACTGTGTCTGAGTGGGGTATTCATGTTACACTGCGGCATGGTATTTTAGTGGGCCAGCACTATAAAATCGGCATTTGTAAGGACTAGTACAAGCAGCCTCACACACACACGTGCCATCATGTCGCTATAAAAGTACAATAATCTTGGACGCGACGTTAAACCCAAATTCACCTCACCTCACCTTCTTCAGCGTTTGTGGGCTAATGATGAGGTGTTGGCCTGCATCAAACCACACACTCGCTCCCCTCCACCCATTTGCATATGACAAGAACGCTCTTCATATGGACCGTTTCTCGTTACCATATCTTCAGAAAATTGTTCTTTCCATATAATATAATTCCACCCACAGCAGTTAACATTTTGGTCGATTTTCTTTTCTTCTTGTATGTCACATTTTTTTAAAAATAAATCCTTTATTATTCACAGACTAAAATAAAAAATGCAGCAAAGAGGGTTTTTGTGATCCTGGCACAGTCAGGCTGGTTAGGCTTATCATCAGCTCAGGGCCCTTGCCCCCCTCTACACGCAGCCCAGACAGCGAATTGGACTTCTTCCAGGAAGCGCTGCCTAGTCAAACCCACCGAGAACTTTTCGGAGAATGTGAAGACTCCCCAACAAAGCAGCCTTCTGCATTACCCAGATTGTCAAAAGGGATGATGTATTCCTGGTAGCAAACCCGGGTACTCTCCCAATGTCAGTCAACAGATTGGGAGGTACCAAACCTGAGGCACCGAGAACAATGTGAAGTCAGACAACTTGGTACTTGGATGCAAGCGTGACATTTCGAACCAGAGGTCTGCATATTTGCCATGTTTTTCCTGAATCTTGTCAATCACATTAGAGTCAAAATGGGCAGAGAATTCAATTCTATATAATTCAATATTATTGATAGCTAAACTTTAAATTGTCAATATATAATACACTTAGCTAATATTCAAGGTAAGGAACATGATTTTGAAATTTGAAAAAACAAATGATTTCTCTTGAAAATAAAGTATTGCAGTTATGTCCGTGCAGTTTAACGTATAGACATCAAAAATCAGTCAATTCAATAACAATGAAATATGAGATTTATAATTATATGTGGTTCGGCAATGTCTGCATTGAGGCGACGGCATCGGATGAAAGCATCAATTATCTACAGTCTCTCTGATTTTAGGAACTGATGATGTTCAGCAATGTGATCATGTATATATGGGAACAATTTCAAAAGCTGAAGTGTCCTCAAATGGCTTGGAAAATACCTGCACAGTGTTTTTTGTATGTTTGTTGGTTGTTTATATTCCAGCTATATGACGGCGGTCCGTATGTATTCGAGTCCGGACCAGACAATCCAGTGATTGACATCATGAGCATCGATCCACACAACTGGGATACGATGACATGCATCAACCAAGAAAGCGAGCCTGACCACCCGATCCCGTTAGTAACCTCCTACGTCAAGCATAGTCGCCCTTTACGACAAGCATGGGTTGCTGAAGACCTATTCTATTCTTCGCGGATCTTCATGGGTCCTTCAAACAGTGACATTTATCGGGTGACGCTAAACAGCATGGCAGGTGAGTTTGTTGGAGTTAACGCCCCTTTCAGTGGCAGCGTTATATCACTGTGAGTGAGTGAGTTGGGTTTAACGCTGCTTTGTCATGTGTGGGGGCAAGGTAAAACTGGAAATCACAGGCGATGTCAGGACGAACTCTGTTGTTGAACATATTTTATGCAATACATATGAGTTAGTTATGGGTGAGTGAGTGAGTGAGTTGGGTTTAACGCCGCTTTTAACAGTATTCCAGTTATATCACGGCGTGTCAGCTTAATGTGGGAGGAAAGCCCGAAGTGATGCAGGTCTAAGACGTTTACCACTTCGGTGAAACCCACGAGCACGGGTATGGTGCTGACAAACCTAGAAACATAACCGGGGGGAACCACGGTTCGAACTCACAATGATAGGTTCATGGCGTGCTCAGGGGACAGAACTCTGCACAGCAAACTGCAGCGCCTTAGATGACTGGGCCAACCGTGCCCCCTTGATCACTATGAGGACCATTAAACTGACTCTCACTGCATTGGTGAAACCCATGGGCACAGGTGTTTTGCTAACATATTAAGGAACATTATTATTGTTTAGTAAGTCCTGGCATGGGTAAGGGAAGTAACTCCGAGCAGCGAATTATAGAAATTGTTTTCCATCCTCATACATGTTTGTACCTGTAAACACAGCATTGTTATTTTCAGATGATGTTAAAAATACATTTTAAACGAGTCACGAAGACAATACATAACCCACTCTGATTTTCAGAAATTAGTTGATTCCATTTGTGTTGTAAAAGTAGAACGTAATCATGGATACAACGTGAAGAAAACGTGTTTGTAACTGTCACTGTGGTAGCTAGTATATAAATGACTTTCCGTTTACTTCTGACAATCCATATTTCACGACTAAGCACTCACCACTACTCTCATTGGTCTTATTACTCTCTAGCAACAAATGCTCTATCGTATCAGTAGCAAGTGCTGATCGTGTCTCAGCGCTGAGGCCTATTATTATGATGTATTAAATGCAATATGCATTAAACACGGGAAACTGGCATGTATAGTTAGATATTTCAGACTTGTTTGTGCACATTGAATAAAAAGGAATATCAATGAACAAGGGAGGTAGTTTTATGGATATACAATTTCTTTCATACAATGAAAGCGACGTGTCGGTGTTACACGTCGCATTCATCGTGATAAAGAAGTTGTATTTTCATTAGTATCTACACAAAACGTCACATATATGGATAGAACTATCTCCCTTGCTCATCATACCAATTTCTAAATGCCACTTAAAGAAAGAATATCAATGTTGACTTCTTCATATTTAACGGGGACACGGGTGGCCCAGTCGTCTAAGGCGCCGCGAATTGCTGTGCAGAGTTGCGTCCCTTGGGCACCCCAGAAACCTATGATTGTGGGTTCGAATCCCGGTTCGCCCCGATTATGTTTCTAGGTTTGTCAGCACCGAAGTGGTAAACGTCTGAGACCTGCACCACTTCGGGCTTTCCTCCCACATTAAGCTGACACGCCGTGATATAACTGGAATACTGTTAAAAGCGGCGTTAAACCCATCTCACTCACTCACTCACTCACCCATAAGATTAACACATGCCCTCGGATTTATTACATATTTTTATGACCTAGATATGGCAAGACTTTTGTGGTGTTAAATTACATTCAGACACTCATTTCTATCAAAAGAGGAGTAAGAAAGTGCAGACTGAAATACCATTAAGACATTATTATTCCAAAGGGATTACGCCATGGAGGCAATGGCGACAACTGGCCATGTAATAACTGTCAATAATGTTCGCGAAAAAGCTTTCTTTCGCGGATTAATGTGACATAAATATCGAAATAACGACACACATATAAACAAAACCACATTTACTATGTTAAATGACCATGATATCTAATATTGACCAAACAATAATATGCGAAACATAGTTCACTCCAAATTTGATCGTGCACTAAATGAATAAAAGTTAGTAAAACAAATATAATATTTTGACTTGTCGTAAAAGACTTCATTAATCCAAAATTGAATTGATTGTTTGAATGTTTCAGCTGAATGAAGAGTCTTCTATTGTCAATTACTTGAACACAATGGTAACTACGGGCATGTGAACATTAAGCGCGGATACTTGATTACAACTATTTACTTTTATTAAAACGATAGACGTGTTCCCCTTTCAACAGGTGGGGAGAACAACAGCATGGGATCTACCGTGAAAATGAATCCTTGTTTTATTATTGCTTTGCAAATAAATCAATACAACAGCATCAGTCGACAGCGTGTATTTCTAGGTTTAGATGAACATACGTCTCATGGGGATTACATGGCAAAGCAAGGATGCTATGCACGAAACGGGTTTAGTTCTAAACCTGTCATTAGAACAAGTAACATAGTGTTTGTTTGTTTGTATGTTTGTTTAACGCCGCACTCAGCAATATTCCAGCTATATGACGGCGGTCTGTAATTAATCGAGTCTGGACCAGACAATCCATTGATTGACATCATGAGCATCGATCCACGCAATTGGGATCGATGACATGCATTAACCAAGTCAGCGAGCCTGACCACCCGATCCCGTTAGTTGCCTCTTACGACAAGTGTAGGTTTGTAGGGAGTTGTTGAAGACCAATTAGTCAGTTTGAAGTACGTGGAAAAGCAGGACATACAATCTATCAAGAGCATGTGTGGTGCTGGTAAACCAAGGATAATAACTGCGGTGAAACATGTATCCGAATCCAAGGCCAGCGGAGCTTTTCCATAGACCCACTGCCAAACGAACCAAGGAAACAGGAAAACTGACAATTGAACACGTGGATCTGTATAATCCGCGCAGTCGATAACAACAGGGGGGTTTGGGCCAGTCCACGTGGCGCATTGGGGAATATAGGTCGAGCATGACTTCCACGTGCATCGTTTCCCACTCCACATGGAAATGGGTTCTTCCGTTGCACGGGGAACGCCCACTGTCTCAAAACAATGTGTACACGACGCTTTTTCTTTAAGTTTGCACAGCAGTTGTCTTTGATCACGTGGATCGATGGCCTTATTTAACAAATCGATCTTGGTTAATATTTGCAAAGAAACTTTAAAACGTGACATGTCGTCCACACTCCCAATATTTGGTTTGTTTGCTCCAATGTCAATAAGGGGCCGACCATTTGATATTTTCGGGGGATTGGAAATATTTTTTTCAAAAATAACCTGTTCCCGAAATTGCTCGCCAATAAATCGTCCACTGGCCATGTTGGAAATTCTGAAAAATAATGTCTCCTTTCCTATTTTTTGAGGCATTGACTGAAATAACATTCTGTCTCAAACAAAAGAATAGTCGACCCCTTAAATGGGTGAGTGTCAAATCAGTTATGAAAACGAGATATCGACTATTCATCTTGACAACCTGCCGGGGTCCGTTCCACAAAGCGACTGTAGCGTTAAGACGATCGTAAAGGGCTCCTCACATTTGAGAGCGGAAGGTCCGGGGTTCGATTCCCGGCCGCGTCATACCAAAAGACGTTAAAAGATGGTACTTGTTGTTACCCTGTCTGGCGCTCGGCATTAATGGGCTTAAACAAGGACTGGTCGGCTCGGAGTCGGTACACTGTGTCTGAGTGGGATAATCATGTTAAACTCAGTGAGCTGGCACTATAAATCGGCAACAGTCCGGACTAGTACAAGCAGCCACACACACACACGTACATGCACGTCGCTATAAAAGTGCAATAATCTTGGACGCGACGTTGAACCCCATTTCACCTCACCTCACCTCCTCACATTTAACCAGCCCTGCGACAGTGCTGTGCAAGGCAATGCGTAAGTGCGTAATATTCTAACCCTTTTGGGGGCAGCGTTTCAATGCAGTAAACCTGTCGATTATCAAATAAAGACGACATTTATAATAAATATATATTTATATATATATATATAGAGAGAGAGAGAGAGAGAGAGAAAAAAAAAGATATCACTTGAAAAGAAAAAATCTTGCAGGTCGTAAATATGCAACGGGATTTGATTTCAATTAATTGAATTGACAAAGTTGATTCCTGTGATAAGAGATGCCTTTTCTACGTACCTATACTTGAGACGGAAACACCTGATAAAGGTGAGAATGATTTGGACGCACAATATCCTACAGAGAGGGGTGCAATATGGAGAATATTATTGTCTTTTGAAAGAATTTGGGCTTCATAGCCATCGCTTCATTCAATACTTCAGGGTGCCAAAGAGCACCATGACCAATTCAAAGAATCAATAATTTTTCATTTATTTATGGTTTTGGCATCGTTTCTTTCTTTCTTGTCACAGGAAATGACATCATAAAAAGGTGATTTCCCAAAGCGTCCGGGGAGAAAACAGTAAAGATTTCGCGATTAAAAACAAATGAGTGCCCTCATGCTGTAGCTGCGCTGTGTTAATTAAGTTTAATTAATTATCTTAAAACAGCAAAAAGCGATTGTTTGAGCTGCACTGCCAAAGCGCTGGTTTAGAGTGGGGAATCCTTAACTCCCAT
This sequence comes from Haliotis cracherodii, assembly GCF_022045235.1. Taxonomy (NCBI): domain Eukaryota; kingdom Metazoa; phylum Mollusca; class Gastropoda; order Lepetellida; family Haliotidae; genus Haliotis; species Haliotis cracherodii. The sequence goes on along the minus strand of NW_027266341.1, from coordinate 21,430,891 downwards.
TCTTTAACATGGGCTTAAGACAGTCGAAGAGCTACAATCGCTTTGTGGAACGGAGCTCTGGGACTCAACTCAGGAAAACGTATACATTGGGAAAACATTTAAATTAAGAATTCAGCGAGCCTACGGATTTGGAACAAAATTCACGGCATAGATAATAACACTGGTTCTCATTAGTTCATAACTTAGTTCAGTGTCTAGTTTATCTTTTGTTAAAGTCTGGATTTAACCTCATTATTGATACGTGCGTGCATGTAGCATGTGATTGCATGTGATTGGTTTGGTTTTACGCCGCTTTCAGCAAGAACCCTGCTACGTTATGTCGACGGAGTGAGTGAGTATGGTTTAACGCCGCTTTTAGCAATATTCCAGCAATATCACGGCTGGGGACACCAGAAATGGGCTTCACACATTGTACCCATGTCGGGAATCGAACCCGGGTCTTCGGCGTGGCGAGCGAACGCTTTAACCACTAGGCTACCCGACCGCCCCTATGTCGACGGAAACAAGCATGGGGTTCACAGATTGCACCCATGTAAAGAACCTGGGTCTTCGGCATGGTGAGCCAAATAGATTGCCACATCCTCATAGGGCGATATTATGCGATCTATAGCTATAGTCTTCAGCAACCCATGCTTGCCGCAAAAGGTGACTATGCATGTCGTAAAAGGCGACTAACGGGATCGGGTGGTCAGGCTCGCTGACTTGGTTGATGCATGTCATCGATTCCAATTGCGTGGATCGATGCTCATGATATTAATCACTGGATTGTCTGGTCCAGACTCGATTATTTACAGACCGCCGTCATATAGCTGGAATATTGCTGAGTGCGGCGTTAAACAACAAACAAACAAACAAAACAACAAGATAGCTAATATATTATTCATTCTGGATACGATAACACGATTCAAAGATAATTTAAACTTTAAAATATAGGTGATGTGAGGCCAAATGGGGTGTGCGCGTGCGTGCGTCTGTGTGTGTATGCGGATGCTTGTACTAGTCCGCCTTAGCGAAGGTTTTATAGTGCTAGCCCACTGAGATATCATGCCGTGGTTTAACACAAATACCCTTCTCAGATACAATATATATGTTCTGACTCCGAGCCGACCAGACCTTGTTTTATACCCTTAATGATCCCCCGGGGATTGAACCACAGACTACGCTACTCCGGGCAGATGCTCTATCCACTAGACCACGGGGTACACAAGAATAATGAACAATACACTTTGATACATTTCAAAGTTCAAAACAAACACATCAGACCACACGAACAGTCTGTCATGGCATGGTTATAATAATTTTACGGCAATACAAAGTTTTAGTGTGGGATTTCGTGTAACATTATATGATTAACTCTAAAAATATAATTAAAATTGTTAAAAAACAAATTAATATATTTTTATATGGTATGTTTTTCAGGGAGTGCTGTCCCTCAAAGCTCGAGTAGCTCTTTAGCTGAAAACTAATGTGCCGTTTTGAAACTCTATATCCCAAAGACTACTATTTGTCGAAATTAATTATTTTTTCAAAGGCATCAAAGTCATCTATTCCTATTTAAAGCTGAATGTAATTCATCAAGGCGGTTTTCTATCGGGGCAACAAAACCATATCTACTCAAATGTTGTAATCCGTTCTGATCAACATGAATCAATTTAATGCAACGATAAGTTAGGGTTTGTTTACCGTATTTCTGGTACGAATAGCTCTCATTCGATGGAATATGTACCTCGAACGGGTGATGAGTGGACCTCGGGGACACCAGAAACATATGGTCATAGGGTTCGAATCCCGATTCGCCCCGATTATGTGTTTAGGTTTGTCAGCACCATATCCGTGCTCGTGAGAAAACATCTAAGACCAGCATAACTTCAGGCTTTTCTCCCACATCAAGCTGACACCACGTGACATAACTGGAATACTGTTCAAAACTCACTCACTCACTCACTGATTGGTAATCTTTACGACGGAGGGGGTGGGTGGGTGGTTAGCCTACTGGTTAAAGCGTTCGCACGTCACGCCGAAGACCCGGGTTGGATTCCCGACATGGGTGCAATGTGTGAAGCCCATTTCTGGTGTCCCCCGCCGTGATATTGCTGGTATATTGCTAAAAGCGGCGTAAAACCATACTCACTCACTCACTCACTTTACGACAGCATTCTACTCTTTTGCCCGCCCCAATTATGTTTCTAGGTTTGTCAGCACCATACCCGTGCTCATGGGTTTCACCGAAGTGATAAACGTCTCAGACCTGCATCACTTAGTGAGTGAGTGAGTCTGGTTTAACGCCGCTTTTAACAGTATTCCAGTCATATCACGGCGTGTCAGCTTAATGTGGGAGGAAAGCCCGAAGTGATGCAGGTCTCAGACGTTTACCACTTAGGTGTAACCCACGAGCACGGGTATGTTGCTGACAAACCTAGAAACATAATCGGGGCGAACCGGGATTCGAACCCACAATCATAGGTTTCAGGCGTGCCTAAGGGACACGACTCTGCACAGCGAATCGCAGCGCCTTAGACGACTGGGTCACTCGTGCCCCCTTTTTTTAGTTGAGGGTGCGTTTGTTTGTGTAACAGGCAGGCTAAATTAATTATTTAATTACTTATGTCAAGGAAAGACCCCAAAAAGGTGTTTTTTTTCTTTCTTCATGACAGAAAATTTATTGTGCATATACCAAGTTTGGAATTCAGCTTGTAGTCGGTGATTTATGAAGTGTTGACAAATAATGCCATACTTCATGTAATCATTGGACGCGTTGAGATTGATCATGTGCAGGATCAAAGTTAATCACATTTGCTCAAAACACATGCAAACGGGTATCCTCTGTAAAACCTGATGTGATTAATTGCTTGATTTTAATGACAACCCAAACGTGCAACACGCATATAGCTTTGAATAAAAAAATGTGATTAAAAAAACCTTCTTATCTAAATTTTCACATGGCTCCAGCAGCAAGCTCTCATGAACAATGTATCTTTTCAATGGTCGTCTATCAAGGGATGCATTATCACCAGCAAATACCATATCCACTGACGTCACTCTTTTGTCTCAAGCCGCCATTTTTGTTCAGGAATTGAAACACGCAATTATCAAACCACGGATGTGCATTTTTGACTAATGAAAGTTAATGTACACTTGACAGTACCGGAACCTCTTTGGGGCCTTGACAATTAAATAAATGGTAGTGCCAACGGCACTGGAACCTGCTTCGTCTGATCAGACTGCCAGTGATTGCAGTCAGTGATACATTGTTTAGTGAATAAGCCTCTATGGACATACTGTGAAATGTATATTGAGTTGTTGTAATGTCCGAAAGTCAACCAGTTCGTGTACGCATTGGATGATAACTATATAAAAACAATGGACTGGCTTTGATCAGGGCTTTCCTGATGGTTAAAACGGCGTTTTGGGAAAGCACAATTTGCACTTTAACGTTAAAACTTACAGAAGTTAAAACGTTCATTATGTGGACACAATGTGGCGATAATTAATGACATGGCCAAGAAGGTCCTAAAGTACTTACAAATGTACTGATGTTATGTTCTTGAAAAAATATTTTGCCGCAAAACGAAGCGCACGATCTTTGAGCTGAGCGAACTGTTTACGGGCTTCATGTTTTGTGTTTGTTGTTTAACGCCGAACTCAGCATTATTCCAGCTATATGACGGCGGTCTGTAAATATTCGAGTCTGGCCCAGACAATCCAGTGATTGACCTCATCAGCCTCGATGAACATCCTGACCACCCAACCCCCTTAGACGCCTTTTACGACAAGCATAGACGCCTTTTACGACAAGCATAGACGCCTTTTACGATCAGCATGGGTTACTGAAAAACTTTTCTAACCCGGATCTTCACGGGTAGGTTCCATGTAGTGCGAGCCCAATAGTGTTAATACACGCTTTAAAAAAAATATTTTTGAATCGAATAACTTAAAACTCCCCCAAAAGGAACAAGGTAGTAAAGGGGTCATTTGGGGGCCACAGGATCTATATATTATTAACCCATTAAATGAGCAAAACTTAGAAATCGTTAGAAGTGGGTTTCGTTTAACGTCACTTTTAACAGTATTCCAGTTATATCGCGGCGTGTCAGCTTAATGTGGGAGGAAAGCCCGAAGTGATGCAGGTCTCAGACGTTGACCACTTAGGTGAGACCCACGAGCACGGGTATGGTGCTGACAAACCTAGAAACGTAATCGGGGCGAACCCGGGATTCGAACCCACAATCATAGGTTTCTGGCGTGCCCAAGGGGCGCATCTCTGCACAGCGAATCGCGGCGCCTTAGACGACAGGGCCGCCCGTGCCCCTGTTAATGTGAGTTCCAACGAACCTTTGGTCATGTCCACGCTTGCATGTTCTGGGCTTACAACACCGCCTTTGTGGTCTAGTGGCAGAGCGCCCGCCCGGAGAGCGGAAAGTAAGGGGGTTCGTTCCCAAAAGACGTTAAAAGATGGTACTTGTTGTTACCCTGTCCTGCGCTCGGCATTACGGGGCTAAAAGAAGGACTGGTCGGCTCGGAGACAGAATACTGTGTCTGAGTGGGGTATTCATGTTGAGGTATCTCAGTGGGCTAGCACTATAAATCGCCATCAATCCGGGCCTAGTACAAGCAGCCACACACACACACGCACACGCACGCACGCACGCACGCACGCACGCACGCACGCACGCACGCACACACACGCACGCACACACACACACACACACACACACGTCGCTATATAAGTGCGATATTCTTGGACATTACGTTAAACCCCATTTCACCTCACCTGGGCTTATAACAACACTAAATGTATATAAAATGGTATAATGGGTTGAAAAAGTTGATTTTAAAGATATTTTCGGGGGAAAATTATAAATGCAACATGAGCATGTCTTTGGTTCAAGCTAAATAAATGTAGATGAAGACAGTACACGCCTATGGTCAAAACTGAATAAATAGCTGGAATATTGCTGAGTGCGGCGTAAAACAATAAACCAAAAACCATGCCAATATATCAAAATATTCTGTCATTTAAAAATTTGACATTACCAGTGGGCCCAATAGGGCACTTATTCTACACCGTCCATTGTTGGCACATTGAGGTTTAAAAAAATTGTCTAATGGAAAAGACATATAATTCTATTCTGGGCCATCCTCTTATGGAAACCTCCGCGGAAGATGTAAGTATTTCCTTTTCTGTGTCAGGAATATAATTGCTTACACTTTATTTGGAAAAAAACAAAGATGTGGCGGTGGGTAGCCCAGTAGGTACTGTGTTCTATCGTCATGTCGAAGATCGAGGATCGTAAAATGCGTACCCTACGTCGATATCGATATCAACAGATTGTTACTTGAAGCTGCTGAGAACCATATCACACCATACTAGTTTGAAAAAGGGAATAGTCATTACTTCTGAACGCCATATTGCACATACACCAAGTCTTGAAACGTGGTTTTAGGGTTACACATTTCAACCAACTTGGGAAGCGTAACCTGATCGTCTTCTGACATAGTCAACTTATTGACCGCAATTCGTATTTCAGGCGTAACTACTATTCTACATTTGACCTGATCATGTCTCTATGTCTGTCAGCACCATACCCGTGTTCGTGGGTTTCACCCAAATGATAAACGTCTGTGACCTGAATCAGTTATTTGTTTGTCTGTTGTTCGAAGCCGCACTCAACAATAATCCAGCTATATAACGGCGGTTTGTAAATAATCGAGTCTGCACCAGACAATCCAGTGACTGACATCATGTGATCCACACAATTGGGATACGATGACATGCATCAACCAAGTCAGCGAGTCTGACCACCCGATCCCGTTAGTCGCCTTTTACGGCAAGCATGGGTTGCTGAAGACCTATTCTACCCCGGATCTTCACGGGTCCTGCAGCAGTTAGGACTGCCCGATCACATAATGCTTACATACTGATAACCGAAATATTAAAAGCGACGTAAAACATCATACAATCACTCTTCCCGACATGCGAACGAACTAAACACCAATTCGTTCCATTGTACCAAGTTTGAAAAATGCGTCAATCTTTTAACATAAAGGGGGGCACGGGTGGCCCTGTCGTTTAAGGCGCCGCGATTCGCTGTGCAGAGTTGCGTCCCTTGGGCACGCCAGAAAACTATGATTGTGGGTTCGAATCCTGGTTCGCCCCGATTATGTTTCTAGGTTTGTCAGCACCATACCCGTGCTCGTGGGTTTCACCGAAGTGGTAAACGTCCGAGACCTGCATCACTTCGGGCTTTCCTCCCACATTTAGATGACACACCGTGATATAACTGGAATACTGTTAAAAGCGGCGTTAAACCCAACTCATTCACTCACTCACTCATTTTAACATTAAATACCTACTGAACAACGGGCAGGTAAAGATGGCGACTGATAAACTATCATTTACGTAAAACATCAAAGATAAAATGTATCAATAATGTGTCGATCATGTTATAAATATTAATCATTTACAATGTGTCATCCATCATACAGTATATCATTATCCTGCCATACATTTCGCAATATAGGCATACCTGTCATACGATGTTTGTCACACGTTATGATGATGACCCTTGTTATTAAGTTCATTAACTCTAAATCTGTAGACTACGGCCACTTGGCTTCTACACGTTGTCAGCCCTCTTCCCCTCTAACCATCAGTTGCTCATAAGGTCAACGACATGGCCGTCAACAACAAAAAGGTGATGGCAGGTAAATCTCACATCACCTGTCGTATAGATAATGACACCTACCTTTCTCTGTTAACGCCAATTACAGCGGAACTGGTCAAGTGCTTGATCCAATCTCAGTTGTAATGGCACACAGGGATCGATCTATACCGCTGACCGGCCTGTGTTGTACGACGATTATATCCCTGTCTCCGCGCCTGATCCGCCCTGCCTTGGCACGAAGCTGTCTGCGGGCAGATGGGAAAGCTCCGTGAAGAATCGGTGGATCGTTGCTGTTCGCTCTGCCATACAATCTATCCGATCAGTCCTCAACATATGCTTCAGTGGACTTGGCGTAGAGTGCATGGTATCGCCACAAAGCTGATCAGCTTGGAATTGATTTGTGGCATTTGCCATGACCCACTGAGGAAATAGATGTGGTTTGATTGGGAAATATGGTTACTGGGGCGTAACTGTCCACAATATTTATTTTCTTTCGACCCTGTTAATCCTGAAACCTTGTAGTACCGTTCTGGGAGCCGTTACATGATCTTAGCGCTAAGGTGATTGTAACCCCTATACCTTAACATAGGCTTACGACAGTCGTAGCCCTAAGGTTTTGTACAACTGCACCCAGAACAATATAAGAAGGAGTCGCCAAACTTTCTTCGCCAAACTTAATTATTCGCTAATCCGGAAATTCGATTATCTGGACAGTACCATCCGGATTAATTGGGTAACTGCATTGTAAATTGGAAAATTTTGCGTCCATTGTATTGTCAGCACTTACTCAATGAGATGTAGCGACGCATCTATGTGTATTCATGTCGTTCGATGCATGTCCTCTAACATATGTTGTATTGTCGATGATGTATTAATTGATTTGTCTGATTAAAATGTTAACATATTTATCCCTTTGATTATTCTGTAACCCTTGAATATATTAAGGGACGCTTGAAGATCCGGGGTAGAATAGGTCTTCAGCAACTCATGCATGCCGTAAAAGGCGACGGGATCAGGTGGTCAGGCTCGCTGACTTGGTTGATGCATGTCATTGTATCCCAATAACTGGATTGTCTGGTGCTCAGACATCGATGCTCATGATATTAATCACTGCAATGTCTGGTCCAGTCTCGATTATTTTACAGACCGCCGTCATATAGCTGGAATATTGCTGAGTGCGGCGTTAAACAATAAACAAACAAAAATACGGCACAAACCATACTCGTGCATTCGTAATTAATGTTGTCACGTTTACTGTCTCAAGCACTGACATTACTGGCATAGTGACAAAAGCGACATAACGTCGAAACTCCCTGACTAAAAGATAGTTATCCTTAATTAACAGCACGGCAATATGGTCACGTTTGCTGTTAAAAATAGTTTATTGGTCAACCTTTGTTCACCAATAGCTTGACGACCATGTCGTTCATGTTGCAGATGATGGCCATGGCGTCGTGCAGTCGTGACGTCCACTGTGAATTATTGCTAGTCGTGGTTTTATGATTACCGCTAGCTTTGCAATATATCAAGAATATAAGACAAAAATGTCTCCTGAGTGGCAACATCCGTCACGCAACAAGGTACCCGCCTGTGCTACATCCCTTATAATTTACGTCGGAGTTAAATTTTAAAATGCCCATTAGTGCTATTATAAACGTTTCAATGGGCTCTGACGCTCTATTTTCAGTCCAGAGAGTTTAATGGCCACACGGTCTTCGTGTGTGTACAGATGTGTTTTTTTTGCCCGGAAGTATTAACTGGATGGTGATATCTCTCGGACCATTTGCTTCTTTTCAGTAATGGATTCATACGAAACATTTGTAGGTTCTCGTTGGATCCAGAAAGCATTTTGTATGTATCTTAAGAGAACTGATATTCCATTCATTTTGCGATTCAGAAGTTATGTCCATTTAAGCACATCTATTTGGAAAGGCGATGTATAATTGTCACCCGACACAATATCGACTGAATGCATGGTGGATATATCGATATACAGCCGTGGCACCTTTGATCTCTGTAGAATCAATGATTCATCGCAAGTAAAGTGCCCGCTTCTTGACTGGCGGTCATGTTCGTTCCCTGGTTAGAATGGCCAGATTGTGTTCGAATCATAGTGAGAGTGAGTGTGAAAGGGAGAGTGAAAGTGTAGCGAGTGTGAGTTTGAGTGTCATTGTGAGAGTAAGAGAGAGCGTCTGGGTGTGAGAGTGAGTGAGCGGCAGTAAGTGAGAGTGTCAGAGTGCAAGTGTGAGATGAAAGAGTGTGGGAGCGTGTAAGAGAAGAGAGTAAGTGTGAGTTTGAGTGTAAATGTGAGAGTAGGTGTGAGGTTAAGAGTGAGAGTGAGTGTGAGTGTGCGATGCGAGAGTAAGTGTGAGTGTAAGTGTGAGAGTGAGTATGAGCGTGCGATGAGAGAGTAAGTGTGAGTGTAAGTGTGAGTATGACATGAGAGAGTAAGTGTGAGTGTAAGTGTGAGTATGAGTGTGCCATGAGAGAGTAAGTGTGAGTGTAAATGTGAGAGTGAGTATGAGTTTGAGTGTAAATGTGAGAGTAGGTGTGAGGTTAAGAGTGAGAGTGAGTGTGAGTGTGCGATGAGAGAGTAAGTGTGAGTGTAAGTGTGAGAGTGAGTATGAGCGTGCGATGAGAGAGTAAGTGTGAGTGTAAGTGTGAGAGTGAGTATGAGCGTGCGATGAGAGAGTAAGTGTGAGTGTAAGTGTGAGAGTGAGTATGAGCGTGCGATGAGAGAGTAAGTGTGTGTGTAAGTGTGAGAGTGAGTATGAGCGTGCGATGAGAGAGTAAGTGTAAGTGTAAGTGTGAGAGTGAGTATGAGCGTGCGATGAGAGAGTAAGTGTGAGTGTAAGTGTGAGAGTGAGTATGAGCGTGCGATGAGAGAGTAAGTGTGTGTGTAAGTGTGAGAGTGAGTATGAGCGTGCGATGAGAGAGTAAGTGTGAGTGTAAGTGTGAGAGTGAGTATGAGCGTGCGATGAGAGAGTAAGTGTGAGTGTAAGTGTGAGAGTGAGTATGAGCGTGCGATGAGAGAGTAAGTGTGTGTGTAAGTGTGAGAGTGAGTATGAGCGTGCGATGAGAGAGTAAGTGTGTGTGTAAGTGTGAGAGTGAGTATGAGCGTGCGATGAGAGAGTAAGTGTGAGTGTAAGTGTGAGAGTGAGTATGAGCGTGCGATGAGAGAGTAAGTGTGTGTGTAAGTGTGAGAGTGAGTATGAGCGTGCGATGAGAGAGTAAGTGTGAGTCTGGGTGTAGGTGAGAGTGAGAGTGAGAGTGAGTGTATGTATGGATACGGAGTGTGAGCTATCAGGGGCGTTGGAAGATGTGTGAATGATAGCGTTCAAATAAGAGTAAATGTAAGGCCATGTGTGATGTATCCATATATGTACTGGAAGCAGACATGGAAGAATCAACCTGTACCAATAGCCTGAAAATGACTTAAGTGTTGAGCAAACTCGTACAGCTAATGGTTGGGACCATTGATCATCAAAACTCCAAGGACAAAGACCCCGGCAGAACCAACACCTCTGGCTACTGAAACATGATTAAGAACATACTCAGAATGTCCATCTATGCCCCGAGCTCATAAAATGAGGATTATCATTGTCAGACCGGAGGGTGTTTGTTGGGACAGTTAATTACATTAGCATTGTGGGTTAGCTACAAATGTGAACTGACCTCTCTACCAGAAAGCTATTCGATCTCCCTTACCCCTCAGCCCCCTTCGATAATAACATCAAACGCACACAAACCTAACAACTCATGTCGCACCCGTCATGGTCCTTGGATTAAAGAAAGTTGTGTCAGGAGTCAACAACGCACGGTGCCGCCATTCTGTGAAGTGTACGACATTACTCTGTGACACGGCCCCTTCGACGTGAATGCTCTTGAACATGGCGGCTCTTCAATGGGATTAATTTATCACTTGACTTCGTCGTTCTGGTGGTAAACTTGCAATTGTCGTCTGCTTACAAAAGTCAAAGAAGCCAAATATCAATAACTCATCTTTGTTCGTGCTGGGCATGTTCAGATCACAGTTGAGGGGGTTGATCTTGCTGAAGGTAAACATCGATATTGTGGGTGGTGGCTCTTTCATCGTGTACTTCTCCATCTGTTCCTAATGCTGAGTCGGCCGTTTCATCCTCAACAACATGACTGAGAATGCAGTAGAACTCCTATTAGCATCGGGGCGGTCGGGTAGCCTAGTGGTTAAAGCGTTCGCTCGTCACGCCGAAGAGCCGGGTTCGATTCCCGACATGGGTACAATGTGTGAAGCCCATTTCTGGTGTCACCCGCCGTGATATTGCTGGAATATTGCTAAAATCGGCGTAAAACAATACTCACTCACTCACTCACTCACTCCTATTAGTATCGGGGTTGGTTCTTGTAAATCACTTTGATTTAGGCTGACCATTTGACATCTTCGATTATTTGTGTGTTGTTTACCGCCGCACACAACAATATTCCAGCAATATGAAGGCGGTATGTAAATAATCGAGTTTGGACCAGACAATCCATTGTTGACATCATGCGCATCCTTCCACGCAATTGGGATACAGATTCAGATTCAGTTTATTCTCAGAGAAACCACCACCGGTGGTACATGAGCGATGACACGTATCGATGACGTGCAAGTCAGCGAGCCTGACCACCCGATCCCGATGATGACAAGCACAGTCACCTTTTACGGCAACTATGGGTTGCTGAAGACCTATTCTACCCCGGATCTTCACTTACGACAAGCACAGTCACCGTTTACGGCAACTATAGGTTGCTGAAGACCTATTCTACCCCGGATCTTCACTTACGACAAGCACAGTCACCTTTTACGGAAACTATGGGTTGCTGAAGACCTATTCTACCCCGGATCTTCACTTACGACACGCACAGTCACCTTTTACGGCAACTATGGGTTGCTGAAGACCTATTCTACCCCGGATCTTCACGGGATTATTCTCGATTGTTCGGTGTCTAATATCTACATTGTATTTTGATAAATACCTCGGACTAATTCGCTTCGAAACCTTTACTTTGAACATCATTCAACACTCATAATAGTCGTCCAATTAAATTACTCTCGTGAGCTAACTGGGGATTTAGGAGCTAGTGGGGTGGTGACGTCATTTCCGGATCGAAACTATGTTAGTGAATGGGTCACATCAGAATGGATAATTATAAATCATATTGTACTATGTCGAGGTTGACCCTTTGATAGCATTGAATTAATAGTACATATGTTTATAAGACCTTTATTCGGTACCATAACGTATAAGACTGTGAAAGCAGTACAGTCCTTTATAAAGTTAACATAAATGTTGTGTAACTATTTTATTATATAGAGATTTGACTATTACAAAACGCACAAAGACATATATTGAAGGGTCCAGCAAATGTACCATCAAATTCCTGTCTCGACGAATAACCATAATCTTTACTACAATGAGTGAGTGAGTTGGGTTTAACGCCGCTTTTAACAGTATTACAGTTATATCACGGCGTGTCAGCTTAATGTGGGAGGAAAGCCCGAAGTGATGCAGGTCTGAGACGTTTACCACTTCGGTGAAAATCATGAGAACGGGTATGGTGCTGACAAACCTAGAAACATAATCAGGGCGAATGGGGATTCGAACCCACAATCATAGGTTTCTGGCGTGCCCAAGAGACGCAAGGGACAGCGAATCATGGCGCCTTAGACGACTGGGCCACCCGTGCCCCCTTACTACAATGAAGGCAGGACTTTTTTTTATATCCACAGAGAGAATTTATGACAAGTGGAATAATTAATATCATGTGGATTCTCCAAAACCTCATAGGATTGGCTTGATGTTTATGCAATTTCAGAATTAAGTTCAATTATGTCAAAACTTTTGCTGTTTCAATTTTGTACACCACTCTTCTACTCGACAAACTTATGGAATCCTATAAGAGACATTGTCGCGTTGTCGCATCGCCGCGCTTTGGTTAATTTCGAGTTTTTTCGCTTGTTTTTGTAATGTCCCTTCTACGATTCCGTACAATTTATAGTACCGTGTGTTCACGTGTTTTTCAGGTGAACAATTGAACGAATCGCTTTTATTTACAGCAACGTAAGTGTGTTTCAGATACAGACAGCGGCCAGTAAATAATCGAGTCTGGACCAGACAAGCAAGTGATTCGCATTATAAGCAACGTCGGGGAACGGGGGACAAGTCACCGAGCCTGATCTCCCGCCATATCACTTCACATATCATCTGACCCGTGAAGATCCGGGGTAGAAAAAGGTCTTCAGCAACCAATGCTTGCCGTAACAGGCGACTATGATTGTCGTAAGATCTAGAGACAACTAACGTGATCGGGTGGTCAATGAGTGGTGAGTGAGTAAGGTTTTACGCCGCTTTTAGCAATATCGATCTTAGCGATCTTAGCGCTAAGATAATCGTAACTCCCATACTTTAGCATAGTCTTTGTGCATGTGGGCCCTGGTGTCATCCCCCCATCCCCCAATGTTGCTGAGTGTGGCGTTAAACAACAAACAAACACATATCAGCTTAACGAGGTTTTAAAGATCAGTATAGAGCAGATTGTATAGTTAAGAGTTCCATTAACAGAGCGAATCTTGGATGTTCCCATCTTCCCGAGGCAAGGGAGTTAACTGACTTTCAAAGTCCAGTTTCCACTCTTGCCGAACTATGCTGGAATTCCTGGGCCCGAACGTAGCGCCACTAGTGGCTATTGCGAGCTATGTCCCTTCTATGCCTCTCCTATGTACCAATCAGATTCCACCTCTCGTATCACTTGCATTTGCTTCAAACAAAACAGCGGCGCCCAGTCAAGACGATCTGATTGATAATCAAGATCTATATTTGTGATGAAACGAGTCTTACATCGCGAAGTGCATCAAATCACGTGAGCACCTTCATTAAAAACATGAAAAGACTTGGAAAATATCTGTTGACAACGAGTTGGTGGTGCATATGCTTTGCACATCATCCAATCGACCGAAATCTGCACGACAGTTTACGAACCGGATTTCGATTTTGTTGCGCGATTTTGATTGGACTATGCATAGACTCGTTATTCCAGCCAAAATGTAACTCCATAATACCAGCTTAGTTCGGCAAGGGTGGAAACTGGACTTTTTATTGTCAGTTAACTCACTTGCCTCGGGAAGATGGGATGTTCCTGGTACGACTGAAGTAAGGCGAAGTGTAGTTTAACGTGGCGTTCAAGATTATTGCCCTGATATAGCCACATCTCTTTCTGGGTTTGTCAGCACCACACCCATGCTCCCTGATTTTACCGAAGTGGTAAACGTCTGAGACCTGCATCACTTCGGGCTTTCCTCCGACATTGAGCAGACACGCTGTGGTATCACTGGAATACTGTTCAAAGCGACGTCAAACTCACTCACTCATATGAACATATTTGATAACTTTCGTAACGATTTCTAAACGTTTTGCTCATTTAATGAGTTAACAATATGTATATCATTATCTCGGTACCTATACAGAAACACATTAAGGGAGTTTGGTTTGGTCCTGGGAATAAGTGTAAGCATTTCAGACTAACAGTTACATGTTTAAAATGTGAGAAAACTTATTTGTGGTAAGCTATGAGGCTAGATATTGAATGCACGTGTGTAGTATTTGCACTCGAGGAATCACAAAACGTGTTATGAACGTAATAGCGTTAATGTAGGAGTACCGAACACAGCACTTATCATGGGTTTGTGGTCTGTTTGATGCCTACGGGGATGGGAAAGGGGGAGTTTTAGAGTGGCGCCTACGGGAATGTAGAATAGAAATCCTCTGTTATTCATTAAGAATAATCACGATCAGTTGGTAGAAATGTATTCAAATACTGTTTTTGTAACCGGTGATAATTCTCATTCACGTTTGCTGTTTCTGAAGTAATTATCTTCGGCTTCTCTAATGATGATTTCTGTACACTAGGGGTACTGCACTGCACATGATGGCAGCGGAACACGGTGACGTTTGTGCTCAGTTCTAACTCCTCTGTCAGGGAACTGATACACATTATGTGATCTCCTCTGTCAGGGAACTGATACACATTATAGGGTCTCCCCTGCCAGTGAACTGATACACATTATAGGGTCTCCCTGCCAGGGAACTGATACACATTATGTGATCTCCTCTATCAGGGAACTGATACACATTATGTGATCTCCTCTGTCAGGGAACTGATACACATTATGTGATCTCCTCTATCAGGGAACTGATACACATTATAGGGTCTCCCCTGCCAGTGAACTGATACACATTATAGGGTCTCCCTGCCAGGGAACTGATACACATTATGTGATCTCCTCTATCAGGGAACTGATACACATTATGTGATCTCCTCTGTCAGGGAACTGATACACATTATTTGATCTCCACTATCAGGGAACTGAAACACATTATGGAATCTCCTCTATCTCGGAACTGATACACATTATAGGGTCTTCCCTGCCAGGGAACTGAAACACATTATCTGATCTCCTCTATCAGGGAACTGATACACATTATGTGATCTCCTCTATCAGGGAACTGAAACACATTATGGGATCTCCCCTGCAAGGGAACTGAAACACATTATGGGATCTCCTCTATCAGGGAACTGATACACATTATGGGATCTCCCCTGCCAGGGAACTGAAACACATTATGGGATCTCCTCTATCTCGAAACTGATACACATTATGTGATCTCCTTTATCAGGGAACTGAAACACATTATGTGATCTCCTCTATCTCGGAACTGATACACATTATAGGGTCTCCTCTATCTCGGAACCGATACACATTATGTGATCTCCTTTATCAGGGAACTGATACACATTATGTGATCTCCTCTATCTCGGAACTGATACACATTATAGGGTCTCCTCTATCTCGGAACCGATACACATTATGCGATCTCCTTTATCAGGGAACTGAAACACATTATGTGATCTCCTCTATCTCGGAACTGATACACATTATGTGATCTCCTTTATCAGGGAACTGAAACACATTTTGTGATCTCCTCTATCTTGGAACCGATACACATTATGTGATCTCCTCTATCTCGGAACTGATACACATTATAGGGTCTCCTCTATATCGGAACCGATACGTATTATGTGACCGCCTCTGTCAGGGAACTGATATACGTTCTAGGGTCTCCTCTGGAAACTGCCCTCACTTCTCCTTCAGGGAATACACAGACATTCTAGCGTTGTTGGGGGCCAGTCGTTTCTCTTTAACGAAGGAATTGGCCCACATTCTGGCCAGTCATAACTCTTCTAACATGTCACGAGCACACTTCCAGACACACTGTGTTCAGTAATGCCACCTGACAATTATCCGTGGAAGTAAAACCCAGTATTAGGAAGCACAGTTCCTTCAGCTATGCCTTTCGGAAGTAGTATTGACCAAGAAATCTATCAGCTGGAAGAAAAGAGCATATCGGGTTATTCCGTAAACTGCCCTGTCTTTTAATCAAGGGATTGTATTCGATTCCAGAAAAGTGGTAGTGTTTGTTAAACGATCGCAATAGAACCACGTTTCAACATCATTGATAGGATTCCGTAACAGTTTTCAACGTCCCTCTGTGTTAGATTCAGACGCCAACAAACGGTTCTAACATGTGTTATTGAATGAATGGAAACAAGCTTATAATCTGTAATATTGACTATGCGATTTGGCACAGCCTTAGCAAATACAGTAGAATCTCTTCGTACACTAAAGAGAATGAACGGGGGGCCTATTACAGATCGTAGTTTGCTTAGTGTCTGACTAGACTTGCTTTTAGCCATTGTTACACACATCGAGTCGATTCTGATCCTATTAGCAGAAAGCATTTGCTGCATATAAAAGACGGGTGTTGAAAGAGAAAATAAGCCGAACGTCTGATGACGCTTAATCAGTTTGAAATATGGGACATTTCGTGAAAGCTCTTTGCAAGCCGTGATAGAATAAGCTTTGATTGTTTTCGCTGTTGGAAGGATTGTTCAGACAAATCTCCATGGCGCATTTGAGGTGACCGGGGTTTTTTAACTAAAGGACTATCGAGATCGTCTTCACGGCACCTACCATCGATCTAACGCTCCATGGGGGGTCTTGTTTCAGATGGAGGGAAAGGGACAACATTTCTGAAGACAAGACACAAGTTGAATATACATGATAATACATATGTGTTTCTTGGATTTGTTTGGAACTGGTCTTCAGCAACCCATGATTGTCATAAGAGGCGACTTACGGGATCGTGTGGTCATGCTCGCTGACTTAGTGGATGCATGTCATCGTATCCTTATTCCGTAAATCGATCCTCAAGACTTCAATCATTGCATTGTCTGGTCCAGACTCGAAAGTATACACATCATCGTCATATAGGTGGAATATTGCTGTGTGACGGCCCAGGAATGCCACTTTTAATATTTAGAACAATCCCAGGACCAATAAGGGCTCAGACACGGTTAACTGACACGGGATGTGGCGCTCGCGAAAGCAGGCAAATATAACTAGAACAACGACGTAC
The DNA here is from genome assembly GCF_022045235.1 of Haliotis cracherodii. Lineage (NCBI taxonomy): Eukaryota > Metazoa > Mollusca > Gastropoda > Lepetellida > Haliotidae > Haliotis > Haliotis cracherodii. The sequence continues at coordinate 21,413,730 of NW_027266341.1, read as the reverse complement.
TGCATATCAATTTCATTACCGTAGTTAATGTTTAATTAATGCATTTAGGTGAAAATGTTGAAAATGTTGAAATGTACATATTGATATCAATGTTCACTCCTGAAAACAATATTACAATGTCATAAACATCTTTTCTGAACAGTCGGATGGGGGTTTTGGATTGTGATTGCGGGGTTTTGAACTTAAGGAAAATTTCCCAAGTGTTTTCATCTGTATTAATTAAATGGTTTTCAAACATTAAACAGCCATTTTTACAATTCTATGCACGGATCCTTAGAATGATGTATCTATTGCTGCTGCCCAGGACTGCAACTGGATACCATTTAGTGTATCCTTTACTATATCTTTAAGATCACTTTGACACAGAAGTTTTAATCAGATCAAGAAGACTGAAAATAAATTATTTTGAGTTGGTTTTCCAAGGTACATTTAATCATTTTCCGAGAGAGAGAAATTCATAATATTCGTAGAAAGTATTATAATGTCCAAATGCTGAAATCACACGCTCCGTAATCGGCTTCTTTCTTAAACAAACATATTTCGGGGCGTGGTTTAAAGGGACGTGATGAAAGTTTTCATTGGCTGAAATGTGATTCCTAGGAGCTATACATATACTGTTTCTGCTATTTCTGCTAATCCTACAAAAACAACAACTTCGCATACATTGTCCAATTAGTGAAACGTCAACTTTGATCTTGATGTGAATAATTAAAATATGTAAACAATCAGTAGCTAGCAATTTATTACCAAGAACCCTGTTTGGGTGAAATATACAGTCAACTTTTCCAGCAGTTGGCCACGGGATAATCAAACACTGTCCGGGACGCGCGCGTTCTTATAACACATAGATTTGTCACAGTGGAATACTGTTTCTTGTCCGATTGTGAGTGAGTGAGTGAGTGAGTGAGTTTGGTTTTACGCCGCTTTTAGCAGTATTCCAGCAATATCACCGTGGGGGACACCAGAAATGGGCTTCACACATAGTACCCATTTCGGGAATAAACCCGGGTCCTCGGCGTGACGAGCGAGGGCTTTAACCACATGGCTACCCGACCGTCCCCTTGTCCGATTGTAATTCTCTTGTATAGCCCAAATCATACTAAAGGATTAATTCCACTCACTCAATGATATATAGTTAGTTGGGTTTTTTTCTTTCAGTACAGGGTATGTGAATATAGTTTACCAGTAGGTTGTGTCGTGTATATTGTGAGCTATTCTCTCATTAGTTGTCATATTTGAGATAATCCCCTTAATCCCCATTTGTCTTACCAGTGACCAAGCTCGTGTGAAAGTTGTACTTATAACAGTTGGTGCTGGACAAGTAGGAAGAGCCCCAGTCAACCACCTGCTGCCCTGGGTCCTACTCCACGGTAATCAAACGGAGGACCAGACAGAGAAAGCCGATAAAGAAATCCGAGGCGGAAGCCGGCAGACGGGGCGCCGGGCCGTTCGTTAAAACTGTGCAGCGCGTCAAATACCGGGAACCCGTTTTAACCCCCGTGACGGGAAACAGATCTCATAATGTGCAGTACCCTGGTAGGCGGATATTTTAGTTCGGCCTTTTTTTTTATCGTCCGTTCTCTGCTATGTCCCATATTCAAATATAATTTTAGTCAAGCATTTGAGATTAAATCTGATCTAAAGAATAAAAATATGCAAAGCTGCTTACAAACAAACAATATTTGTTCGTGTTCGTGTACAGTCCTTTTAAAATAAACTCACTGCGTGTGTAAGCCTATACTACAGAGATATCCATTATTCTAGTGAGCGTGTGAGTAGGTGAGAGAGTGGAGGGTAAAAGAATGGACACGGTGTCACGTCACGTTTTAGTAATATTTCAGCAATATCACTTCGGGGGACTCCATAAGTTGGCTTCACACAATGTACCCAGTCCTCGGGTGTGACGAGCGAGCGATTTAACCACTAGGCTACCCCGCCGCCCCAGTTAGTCCAGGCCCCGTTAGCAAGGACACCTCGCCCCCAGGACGATCTTGTGAGGAACATCTGTAGACAAAGGCACGATAACCATGATTCAGTATTTCGAAAATAAGGTGATCTGGTCATCTTCGAATATGCGTCTCTTCACTGTATATATTATTCAAAAGCCGGCTGGGAGGAATGTCTCCTTTGAAACGGTGGCTTAAAATCAAATATTACGTGTTTACATGGTGCAATAAGGTGTTTACTGAAAACACAATATTAGTAATTTTGTGTTAAATGCGCTGACAAACGTTGTAGATGCACTGATGATGCGGGGTAGACATGGTAATGACACGTTTGGATACACTGGTGAGATGGTGAGGTGAGGTGAAATGGGGTTTAACGTCGCGTTGAAGATTATTGCACTTGCATGCGACGTGCATGCATGTGCGTGCGTGTGTGTGTTAGGTTGGCTGCTTGTACTGTCCGTATTTATGCCGGAATACTAACTCCGAGCTGAACAGTCCTTACTTTTTAGTATAATATTCTTTTTACGTATTTTAGTATGACGCGGACAGGAGATGGATGGAACACCGACCATCCGAATGGGATGTATTGAACCATCCTCTGTGTATCTACAAAGTGTCCTCATCCGAACTAACACGTGACCTCAGTCCATGAACATTGTGCACGTGACTGATGCACATCGACGTAGACAAGTGCCTTCAGCGTATCCACAATGTATCTTCAACGCATCACCATTGTCTCCATGGGCATCTACATTGTGTCCAAGCACATCCTGAATGTGTGTTAGCGCATCTACTATGTCTTCAGCACATCTACTATGTGTCTTCAGCACATCTACTATGTGTCTTCAGCACATCTACTATGTGTCTTCGGCACATCTACTATGGCTTCAGCACATCTATCATGTGTCTTCAGCACATCTACTATGTGTCTTCAGCACATCTACTGTGTCTTCAGCACATCTACCATGTGTCTTCAGCGCATCTACTATGTGTCTTCAGCACATCTACTATGTGTCTTCAGCACATCTACTATGTCTTCAGCACATCTACTATGTCTTCAGCACATCTACTATGTCTTCAGCACATCTACTATGTGTCTTCAGCACATCTACTATGTCTTCAGCACATCTACTATGTCTTCAGCACATCTACTATGTCTTCAGCACATCTACTATGTCTTCAGCACATCTACTATGTCTTCAGCACATCTACTATGTGTCTTCAGCATATCTACTATGTGTCTTCAGCACATCTACTATGTGTTTTCAGCAAATCTACTATGTCTTCAGCAAATCTACTATGTCTTCAGCACATCTACTATGTGTCTTCAGCACATCTACTATGTGTCTTCAGCACATCTAATATGTGTCTACTATGTGTCTTCAGCACTTCTACTATGTCTTCAGCACATCTACTATGTGTCTTCAGCACTTCTACTATGTCTTCAGCACATCTACTATGTGTCTTCAGCACATCTACTATGTCTTCAGCACATCTACCATGTGTCTTCAGCACATCTACCATGTGTCTTCAGCACATCTACTATGTGTCTTCAGCACATCTACTATGTCTTCAGCACATCTACTATGTCTTCAGCACATCTACTATGTGTCTTCAGCACATCTACTTTGTGTCTTCAGCACATCTACTATGTGTCTTCAGCACATCTACCATGTGTCTTCAGCACATCTACCATGTGTCTTCAGCACATCTACCATGTGTCTTCAGCACATCTACCATGTGTCTTCAGCACATCTACCATGTGTCTTCAGCACATCTACTTTGTGTCTTCAGCACATCTACCATGTGTCTTCAGCACATCTACCATGTGTCTTCAGCACATCTACCATGTGTCTTCAGCACATCTACTATGTGTCTTCAGCACATCTACCATGTGTCTTCAGCACATCTACCATGTGTCTTCAGCACATCTACTTTGTGTCTTCAGCACATCTACCATGTGTCTTCAGCACATCTACTATGTCTTCAGCACATCTACTATGTGTCTTCAGCACATCTACTATGTGTCTTCAGCACATCTACTTTGTGTCTTCAGCACATCTACTTTGTGTCTTCAGCACATCTACTTTGTGTCTTCAGCACATCTACTATGTCTTCAGCACATCTACTATGTGTCTTCAGCACATCTACTATGTGTCTTCAGCACATCTACCATGTGTCTTCAGCACATCTACTTTGTGTCTTCAGCACATCTACCATGTGTCTTCAGCACATCTACTATGTCTTCAGCACATCTACTATGTGTCTTCAGCGCATCTACTATGTGTCTTCAGCACATCTACTATGTGTCTTCAGCACATCTACTATGTGTCTTCAGCACATCTACCATGTGTCTTCAGCACATCTACTATGTGTCTTCAGCACATCTACTATGTGTCTTCAGCACATCTACTATGTGTCTTCAGCACATCTACTATGTGTCTTCAGCACATCTACTATGTCTTCAGCACATCTACTATGTGTCTTCAGCACATCTACTATGTGTCTTCAGCACATCTACTATGTGTCTTCAGCACATCTACTATGTCTTCAGCACATCTACTATGTGTCTTCAGCACATCTACTATGTGTCTTCAGCACATCTACTATGTGTTTTCAGCACATCTACTATGTGTCTTCAGCACATCTACTATGTGTCTTCAGCACATCTACTATGTGTCTTCAGCACATCTACTATGTGTCTTCAGCACATCTACTATGTGTCTTCAGCACATCTACTATGTGTCTTCAGCACATCTACTATGTGTCTTCAGCACATCTACTTTGTGTCTTCAGCACATCTACTATGTGTCTTCAGCACATCTACTATGTGTCTTCAGCACATCTACTATGTGTCTTCAGCACATCTACTATGTGTTTTCAGCAAATCTACTATGTGTCTTCAGCACATCTACTATGTGTCTTCAGCACATCTACTATGTGTCTTCAGCACATCTACTATGTGTCTTCAGCACATCTACCATGTGTCTTCAGCACATCTACTTTGTGTCTTCAGCACATCTACCATGTGTCTTCAGCACATCTACTATGTCTTCAGTACATCTACTATGTATCTTCAGCATATCTACTATGTGTCTTCAGCACATCTACTTTGTGTCTTCAGCACATCTACTATGTGTCTTCAGCACATCTTCCATGTGTCTTCAGCACATCTACTATGTGTCTTCAGCACATCTACTAAGTGTCTTCAGCGCAACTACTTATACAGTGTGCCCCAAACCGAGTCCTCACATGGGCGAGATGAACTCCCGTAAAGTGTAACACCTCTTTTGTCGGTAAACCTAAATACCTAGTCTGGTATTGGCCACCTTTCAAGATGAGCATTCAAAGGTAATTACCCAATCCCCCCATCGCTCTTGTCCCCTGCAGGCTGCATTAAAGCTTGAACCTCACCAGTGTCCGAATGTGACATCGACTGATGACCCACAGAGGCGCCATTGATTCTCAATTCTGGCCACAGTTCCTGTTGGAAATGGTTCCTTGATATTCCCTCTTTGCCCTTTCTTCCCTTCATGGCCCGTGTTTTGCCTGTGTTGACGTCAGTAGGGGGCTGACCAATATGCTGGGGTTTTTTTTATGTCAGACCTTTTGTATCTGTTGTTTTATTGGTATACACAGGAAGTAGATTTAGTCTGAATAATACCCCCACCCCTTTTGTGCTGTGCATTCGTTGAAGGGAAGGTCAGTTTGTTTTGAGTTGGTACTGTACTTTCAGAACAGCCTTTGTGGTGATTCAGGAGCACAAGATACGGATGCTGGTATACAGACTCTGGTTATAAAAATGATACATTTGTAATGTCGAGCGTTTGCTAGTATACGGTTTCGCTTAGAGTGAGTGAGTGAGTGAGTGAGTGAGTTTGGTTTTACGCCGCTTTTAGCAATATTCCAGCAATATCACGGCGGGGAACAGCAGAAATGGGCTTCACACATTCTACCCATGTCGGGATTCGAACCCGGGTCTTCGGCGTGACGAGCGAACGCTTTAACCACTAGGCTACCCGACCGCCCCGTTTCGCTTAGATCAATTATTAAAATAGAAGCCGCAAGAACCTTTTCATATTCGTAAAACATCTCTACTAAAGGCACTGTGCTATTCCGACTATATCACGAGCATGTGTTTATGAATCACTATCAAATAGTCATGATATCAGGTATTCGTGAAAAGGTGAGCGTATCCTACCTCACCGTTGTCATCCGTCACAAACACATGAAAAGGCATGCCAATTGTTCACCTAAAAAATGCGGGAACATATGATACAAGTCTAAATAGGGAATTGCATAATTTTTGTCCCTAATGCGTCAAATTTGGAAATGTCCAAATAGTGTACCGTTACAAGATTTTAGGATTACGGTACCTTTGATCATGTCCTTGATTACAGAATCGTTACATGGTTTTGAAATAATTGTGTTGTCACACGTCTTTAAGGTATTGGTACCGGCACTCGTCTCTCTCTTTTTTAGTAAACTGTAATTTTTTAATCATATGTTTTCTGGAGTGCTTTAGAACGTACTATGTCTCACGGGAGGATATGGCGAACTTGTAGGATCCCACATACAAACTTAAGACTTATTAGTTACACAGAATCCAAGTGAGGCCCTGAAATTGTCACAAATTGTATATAATGTCCTGAAACTTTATAGCATAAACTCACAAAAGTGTCAGTAGCTTAGTTTCGTTAAAGATGTTCTAAACTCCGCAGAGACCGACTTGAATAAATGGTTGAGAGAACAATCTGTTATTATTAAAGATCATTTCTTCCAAACTTGGCGATATAAAGCCTGTTTCCCCACGCTCTAAGGGATTTTACAACAAATATTTCAAGCAAGTACCACATTTCGAAAAGTATGGTTTTTTACCTAATTTAGTTATTATACCAAATTCCTAAATTTAGAACGTCAAATCATATATAATCACCATATTGAGACTGGTAGATGGCTCAATACCCTGTGAGAACCACAGGTAGTTGTGTCGTTGCTTTAATATTTATATATCACTTAATATCGCGAGTTTCAGAAATGCACTATCCTTTGATATCTTTACTATAGGGTGATTATTCTATCGATTCCAACACATGACACATCCCAATTCTTTATTGCTATGAAATAATATCGACCGAAAGCCGCCCACTCGCCACTTTAAACCAACTGGGCACAAAATGGCCGACATCAGAAGGGGTGTGTGTCGGAAAGCAGCACTCTGATTGGTCGATATTATTTAGCTACCATTGTTAATTGCGGGAAGTTCATGCAGTTTTAAAAAAATATCGTCACTATAAGCTACAATGTCTGTAATATTCAAGCTATATGACGGCCGTCTGTATAATCGAGTTTTGACCAGACAATCCAGTGATTGAGATCATGAGTATCGATCCATTCAATTGGGAAACGATGACATGCATCAAACAAGTACGCGAGCCAGACCACCCGATCTCGTTAATTGCCACTCACAAGCATAGTCGCCTTTTACGGCATGCATGGTCGCCTTTTACGGTAAACATGGGTTGCTAAATGTATTGTAACGCTTATTTGTTTAGATACACAGAGGTTATCAAGCGAGTCTGTTTGGGGATTTAAATATCCTATATCAGGAATAAACATTGTATTAAACACACCTTGGCGAGCTAAATATAGTGTTTATTCCTAATACATAGAGAATACTACACTCATTCTCGTTAGATACCATTTTTACGAAACGAGCTACGTCACTATATTAGACTCTGATTGTCACTATATTAGACTATTCTTTTTATAAGGATAGCAAATATCCCAGTAGTTTCTCCAGATCCCCGATGGTTAATTCTGACACAATCGCCGAATGACAAGGCGACGCCATGATTGTTTGTAGACACTGAAAGTAGTCCCTACTTGACCTTTTATATTTGCATCTCTATCCGCTTGGATATCGTATTTATCCGCTGGGTGTATCCTGCAGAGAACACTACCCATTATATGATAAATATATTTGTTCCGTTGCCTGTTTCGATTTAAGAATAATGTAACGTAACATGATAGGTTATTAATTGTACCCTTCCTAATTTCAAAGACATTTTACCGTTGTGCGTTTTAGATATAACTGCATTTTAAAAAGTTTACAGGTGCAGTTTCAAAACTTGCATACTATGTCTAACTTCATGGTCTTTGATCTCAGTGACAACCTATTGCATTATAATTCAAAGGCGGATGTTGATATATTGTCCATTCATATTCGTGGTTTGTGGGCCAACAAGTCTTGAGATCAATCGCAAATCACCACAACGATTCCCCCAATGTCATCGGGATTAGCGTAGCAACAATACATTTCACAGAACATATAAAATAAACATTAGCGGGTTTCCTTTAATATGCGTTGCTATGGAAACAAAGTGGACAGTATCACTAACAATATGTTGGAGGATTACACCTGATGTCAAACGCCGGGCAATCGTTCAGTACCAAGATAATACCGTGCATTCACTGATGACTTTGAGTAGTAGACAACTAATACACGCGCAATGATAAAGTACTTCTCTATTAGTGGTGCTCTGGGCGAGACTCGTACCATATGCTTAAAGCTTTTTGGTGCGGTTTCCCTGGCGTTGTATTGTCGTCGTAATGTAAAATTTGTGCTTTATTGTAAATGACTATGTCTAACAAAAGAGCTTGGACCTCATAAACAAAACATTCATCCCGTAATTTATGGCAAATAATAGCTATAGGTTTTCAGGTTGACATCCGTATTTGGCGACAGTGAAACGCAGACATAAACCAGCATATAATTCAGCGAGTAATCCAGCCATTAACCTACTATTTCTAAGAGCAAAGTGCGTGTTTTGATCCTCCCCACGGGAATTTGTGTGTTGTTTTATTCAGCCTATTCCTTGTTTCATATCACTCTGATGTGCTACTTGCAATTTCTTGTTTTGTTTACTTCCAACAAATGTTTTTTCATGCCAACTGTGTGTTTGGCTGGCGCTACCGGTCAGGACAGGGGATGATTACCCTTTTCGTGGTTGGCTATATAGATAAATATAGACTACAGCTGCTGGGGCGTCTCTGCAACAACTTGTGTCTCAATTTGTATAACTGTTTTCTGTGCATCATGTCATCTTAAACTGTGAATGTCTACTTTCAGAGTGAGATGGATTCTTTCCCACTCTAATTGACAATCTTGATGTTGAAATGGATGTTAATATAGAGATTAGGAAGACCATGATAAGTTAGCATTCTTTCTTGGTGCAGGTAACAGTGACATTGATGAAATAATGTGGCATTTAACTATTATTGATTTCTCAAAGTATTTATATCAAATTAAACATATCCTAAACAAGGTGTGGTAATCTTACCAATATAAAATAAATATATATATATATATGTTTCATTATTTTGTTATTTAATTACATAATTTTGATGTTTTGTGAATCTTCGGATTTATTTGGAGGAAATTCATTCATCCATCCATTCATTCATTCATGCAAAATGTGTGATAGGCTGTTGCTACCGGTAAGGGCAGAACATCCTTACCCTTTTCGCGAAAACCAAGTGTCACTGATTTTCAATGATCTATTTATGTAATTTTCACCTTTTACATCATTGGAATATGTTTCGTTGGATAATCAAGACTGGTTATTCTCTGGCGTTGACGTTTCTGTATTATCTATGATCATATTGAAATTAGCTATGTTAAACTAATTTTGAGGAGGTGAATGTTGTTTTTAAACCACTGCAAACAATATCCCAGCTATATCACCTGTAAACAATGTGAGGTGAGGTGAAATGGGGTTTAAGGTTGCGTCTAAGATTATTGCATTTATATAGTGAGTTGCAAGCACGTGTGTGTGTGTGTGTAGGTGTGTGTGTGTGTGTGCTTGTGCTAGTCCGGACTGATGCCGATTTAAAGTGCTAACCTACTGAGATACCATGCAGTAGATTAACATGAATACCCTACTCGGACACAGTATACTGACTCCGAGCCGAACGCCAGACAGGGTAACAACAAGTACCATCTTTTAACGTCTTTTGGTATGACGCGGCCGAGGATCGAACCCCGGACCTTCCGCTCTCCGGGCGGACGCTCTACCACAAGACCACGGAGGCGGTTTGTAATTAATTGAATCTGGCTTAGTTAACCCAGTGATCAATAGCGTCACAATGACTCACGTCGTCTGAGTATTACGCTCTATAACCCAACTCACACGTTTTCACCTTTAGGGGGGCGGTCGGGTAGCCTAGTGGTTTAAGCGTTCGCTTGGCACGCCGAAGACCCGGGTTCGATTCCCAACATGGGTACAATGTGTGAAGCCCATTTCTGGTGTTCCCCGCCGTGATATTGCTGGAATATTGCTGAAAGTGGCGTAAAACCTCACTCACTCACTCACTCACTTTCACCATTAGGGCCATTTAAGTCTGGTGTTTAGACTTCATTCTATTGATTACTTACTCCAAGTGATGAGAGCTGAGGATACTACAGTTACTTTCCATCGAATAAAAATATAAACGACAAAACATTTTCCAAAATTATATTAAGTTCATTGTACGATTCCGAATGTATCATTAGTAGTGTTTATGAATCACTCTCAAATAGTGATGACACCAGGTGTTCGTGACAAGTGAGATATCCTCCTCCATCCGTCACAAACACATACAAAGGCAGGTCAATTGTTCACAATGTGACACATGAAGTAACAAGAGGCTGGGTTATATGAAAACATAAAAAGAACAGTTTTATTCAAAATAAGGTTGCCCTGGAAACACTAAAAATTGCAAGGTTTGCCACATCACATATTAAACATCCTATGTACAGCTATTAACAAAAAGGTGGAAGCCCACATTTGGCATCGTTCTGATATAACATGATATATCAAATAATTGAAAATGTAATTAATGTCATTGACCAAAAAAAAATGCAAGAACATATTGACTGCGTTATGGTTAAGACATTTACAGGTGTGGATTCTCTTTGTTTTAGAGTCAGAAAGATGTTGATCTTCAGACTTTGGATTCTCACTAGATTAACTAGATTACCATATGCTGAAGGTGTTCTAAAGAACACTTCATAATTCACTTTCGCTCCATGAGCCTCGTTGGAGTGTGAAGGTTCATGCTCCGGTGAACTCACACAAAGTTCATTTAGTGCATGGGACGTTTTGGTGTTGACGTCATTTTTTCATGATTGCAGTCACAGTCATACCGCGGAATAAAATAGTTCCTCAAAAGAAGGGGTGACCTGAGTGTGTTTGCTCAAATTGGTCAACAGTGACATCTTTGTTATTTGGTTACAACAAATAGATTCAAATAATATCATTCATAGACGAGAAAGGTCTGTTCAGAACTACCCGAGTAAGTCGGTCATAGTGACACACGTCGTAATACATTTGCTTTAAATACACGGGGGATAACGTGACGGGAGATATTTACATATTTTTTGCGATTACAAATGTTGGTCATCATTGATCAACTGTCCGATCGTTGATCGGTGCATATAAACATGTGTCAAATAGATGCTGAGGTCAATTCATAGATCCGTGTCGACTGTTACTTGTCAGTCTAGGCACGGATGGAGTCGGAAGTTTTGGTGTGCATTTCTTTGTTTTCTTCACAAGGATGGGTCGAAGGGGGGAAATGTGTGCACGGGCATGCCGACAAACTCTCTAGCTGTTCCCAATGTTTTCTAAATCACGCGTACGGAGTTCAAGATTAAAGAATCTAAATGATCAGAAACAACGTTCTTGCATTTATTCGTGCCAGGAAATCGCAAGGTGTTTCACATGAATGTGAAAGTAGTCCCTCGATGTTTACGCCATTTCAAGAAATCATGAAAAACGTATGAACGTCATTCGCGGCCAGTTTCGTGGTCACGTGACCGGCCTGTCGTCCGAAAAGCCGCTTATCGTGTAAACTTCACATTAAAAATCATAACGATATGAAGTGCCTCAAGTAAGACTATTCATCAATATGTTTTTCGATATAAAACGTTTATAATTTCACTAAAACTAATAACACTTTTTATTTCAGGAACACAGTAGACGCGATTTTCAAAGACTACGAAATGTACATGTAGCCATTCCCTGAGAACAATTTTCATGTGATTTGCTGTTACTGCGACTATAAGGTAATTATCGATATTGTCTAAATATACCTTCTTAAATAAATTATTAATGAATGCATTGTGGACAGGTGGGTGTTGATTGTGAAAAAACGCGTGATTGTGTTAATGGATCACCTTAGAGAAAGTATTTTTGTTGAAAATAATCAATTACGTTTAACCTTTTTCCAGTTTGAATGTATATTGAATGAAAAAAAACCACACAGAATAGAGTCATGACAACAAAGGAAATCAGTATAGGCGTTCGTGACAAAGCCAGTGGACTTAACGATCTAGGACTTACGGCTCCCAAATATTGCATTAAATGATGAATGTTTGCAGTGTCGACTTTTTTAAAAATAACTTTACAAGTAAACACGGTCTTCTATTTCGTCAAAACAAAATTGCCATTCAGGATAAAATACATCCGAATAAAAAGAGGCAATCCATAAGGGTGACTGTTGTTTTAATAGAGTGTGAGGCCATTTCTGGAAATTCTTTGTAATTCGGGATAATTATAATTGTCATTTAACGTAGATGTTTCATCCTAACTCGCACGATGAGTCAATGAGTTTACACCGCTTGTAGCATTATTCCAGCAGCATCATGACGGGGAACACCAGAAACGGGCTTCAAACACAGTCCTGATGTTGGTAATCGAACCCAGGTCTTCGGCGTGACGAGCGAACGCTTTAACCACTAGGCTACCCGACCGCCCCCCACCGCTCCTATACATATCATGAAGTAAGTCTGTTATCAGGAAACTCATTTATGAATGATATTCTATCCTGGATAGGTTTGGCGAATTAGATATTAAGTTGGTATCGACGAGATTCTATCTTAACTGATACAATGTACAATGCATCTTATGGCATTATGTGTGTAGCGCTGTGGCGTTGTTATAGTTGTCTCGCGTCTCAGCAACTGTTTCCTTGCTGCAGACGCTGACGCCATTACGTGTTCTCATCCATAGCTATCGCCTTTGCCGCAGCAACAAACGTTGCATATATGTTAGTATTGTTGCAGCAACCATTGACCGACATGATGGCACTGTCAACGCTGCAGCAATCGGACGTCATGACATCGTTGACGCTATAATTGTTACTGCAACCATTTAACGTCATTTCGTAGTTGCACTGTTGCACCAATAAACTGAACGTCACGACACCAGTGTCACCTTCCTCTAGAAAGTCAAGTTGCTGTCACCAGCCCTACAACTTGTCTTGAACGTCATGACATCGCTGTTGTCATGGCAACAGTAAGCGGTGCCTTAGAATCGGGTGTCTCCCCGTCTTCAGATATAGTTGCCGGTTGTGAAGGTTTCTTGAGCTTCCTTCTGAATTTCATCGCGGCCAACTTGACCATTCCTTCCACGTCATTCATCTCGGCGACCTCGGGATCTTGGATAGTAATCCCCGTTGACTTCTTGATCTGCATTTTACGCACGATGCCAGCCAGACCTGGCAGACCACTTGCCTCCATCATGCTTTTCCGTCTGTCCCTGCTGGCGTTCTGTGCCGCCTGGTCCTGATCCTCCTTTCGTTTCTTGATGATCTTCTTCAGCGTCTGCCGGAGAGTGACAAGGCCCATGTCCTCTCGCTTCTTGGCCTTGGCCTTTAACGTTCGCTGGTTGACGTAGCGTGACATGTCTTTTGCTCCTTTCATCATCTCTCTGCAACAAAATAATGTTAGTATTGGTATCTTCCTCGATTTTCCTGAGTATTATAACTCCTTTCTGTTACCATACATACCCTGGACCAATTTGCCATATCATCGTTTCTGAAGTGGAGTTACTTTCTTCGTTCTTTTCACAGTCTTAATGGAATTTCTTCCACACATACCATTTATATGATTGGACGGCTATATTTAGCCTTATGCCATTCGAATCGATCCCAAAATGAATGTATGGCAGCGAATGGGTCAATGGCTTTCATAACAATAGAATAGGATATATCTGATGACATTACACACATTTAAAAGGACACTGCTATGCACTCATAATCCGTTAATCCCGACATTGTTGAAATTAAATAAAGAAACATCAACGCCAGAGAACATTAAGTGTCGACTATCTGCCGGAACAGATTCCACTGGGGGTTCAAGGCAAAACAGCGATGCAAATTGCATGAACGGATCCCTTGGAATGGTCAATACCATTCAGCGTGAATTTTTCGTTTCTTTCCACCATTACAAGAAGTGCCATAGACATAATGCATCACATATCCAATTAGATAACATTTATCTTAAAAGAAAAATAATTTGTCTAATATTGATTAAAATACGTGAGGCCTGATTTATATGCCCTATTGTGTGAACACAACAAGGAAAACTAATTTCGGAAATATTTCCATGTGCAGTAAATGACAAACTTCACGGAACGAGGTAGGTTACCAACAAAGTCCCAGTTGCTGTTTAAGGCGTATGGGGGGATCATGAAACCCTCCCGCACCAGACTATTAAGAAAGAAACAATCCGGTCAGTGATAAAACAGAAGGGCAAAACCTTGGCTCCATTTCTTAAATGAAATTATCAGAAAATCGAAAACTTCCAACGTCAGAGAACAATCAGTCTCGAATATCTCTCGAAGAACTGATTCCATATGGTGCAAACGGCAAAGACGGGGTGATAATTATGTGAATGGATCTCTGAAAGACAGTTGTAACACCTGGTGTTCAAGAAATGGGTAAGTATGTGCCGCTTTACCGTGGACACGTGCCACTACAGAAGGCTTTAATGGCCTTTGGTTTTTGTTAGTTTTCTCTTGAAATTTCAAGACACTAAGTTGAAATTTCAAGATACTAACTTGAAATTTCAAGAAACACATAAGTTGCAAATTCAAGATACTAACTTGAAATTACAAGATACACGATAGTTGAAATTTCAAGATACACTCTTGAAATTTCAAGATGCTTGAAATTTCAACCAATGTATCTTGAAATTTCAGCTTAGTATCTTCAATGTCAAGTTATAATCTTGAAATTTCAAGAAGAAAATTAAAATACAAATGGCCCTAAAAAGCTTTCAAAGAAAACTGTAAAGATCATACTATGGAATAGCATTGAACATCGGAAAATCGAAATCATCCCTTAAGCTTGTCCATCAGCTTGGAACACTAACTGCCATCATTTTGAATTTCTAAGCACAGATCAGATGGTTTCTCTGTAGTTTCTTATATTCCCACATTTGATGGATTACATAAATAAACTCAGTTTTGTCGGAATTGTTGAACGAAATGAGGTCATGTCGGTTACTGTAACTGAGGTTGAACGTTCTAGCAACTAAGGAATGCTTAAGTCTTTCCTAAAAATAGCTTTCACGTGCAGAAATAAAAACCTTTAAACATATCCAACGGGAATTCGATCACAGCCCTTGAAATAAATTGGCCTGTCCCTTATCGCCTAGTCGGTCATTGGTCACTTAGACGTCGTCAGGTCCTCGGACATATGCCATGTTACCCTGGAGATACGGACAGAAAGGGAACTGATTACACCGTGGACATACAGAATTCAATTCTGGGCTCTTCGTTTGACCAGCCTCGAGGAAAACGCTTTGAATTCTTTATGTAAAACGGTCCCTTAATTTCCCCCAATAATCTCACGTGCCCCGTGGACATCCCAGAGACAAGAGTGAGAGACGGGGCTTGCTGATACGGAGATGAACATCGATAATCTGTGCCAGGTCAGATTCAAGTGTTTCTTCTGAAGACCACCTCCGCGGTCTAATGGTAGAGCGTCCGCCCGTAGAGCGGAAGGTACGGGGTTCGGTCCCCAGCCGCGCCATACCAAAAGACGTTAAAAGATGGTACTTGTTGTTATCCTGTCTGGCGCTCGGCATTAAGGGGCTAAAACAAGGACTGGGCGGCTCGGAGTCAGTATACTGTGTCCGAGTGGGGTATTCATGTTAAACTGAGGCATGGTATCTCAGTGTGCTAGCACGATAAATCGGCATCAGTCCGGACTAGTACAAGCAGCCACACACACATACACGTGCATGCACGTCGCTATATAAGTGCAATAATCGACGTTAAACCCCATTTCACCTCACCTGTTTGTTCTGACTTTCTATCAACCGTCATTCAAGATAAGCAGTTGTTTGTTTCTGAATGGAAACGTATTGTACGTCATAAAAAAACGACATGCGACAAGGAATCCGTAGTATACGCGCGATCAACTCTTGAGATCGATTGGTTACTTGGAGATTAAATGTAGGGAGAAATGCAAACTGGTGGCCGCTGGCGGTTCCACATAGGTTGTGACCTAGCATACTTAATCTGTTATTATATTCTAGTGTCATTAAGCCATGGCAATCATATGAAAGAACTGAGACTTTCCAATGGAATTAAATCTAAACCTTCAATTGTTAGTGACTGTATGATGCATTTTGATTAAAAAACACTAGATAGCCCAGTTGCCAGAAACACATGTGTTCGAATCCACGATTCGCCCCGCTTGTTTTTAGGTATGTCAGCACCATTACCCAATACCTTCAACATGTTCTTTGTTTCACGATGTAAGCCATATTTCCTTACGGATCATAAGGTCTTAGTGTATGTTTTCTGTTCTCTTATCTTATCTGTGATTACTTACCAACTATCTGATAATAAATTTAGCATAAATTTATATAATTACATAAATTAACGTTTCTCTTATCTTACATAGTTTTTGCCTTCACGATTAGATAATGATGTCTGCAGATTCCTTCGCGTGTCCTTCCTACCATAAGGGTGCACGGGTGGCCCAGTCGTCTAAGGCGCCGCGATTCGCTGTGCAGAGTTGCGTCCCTTGGGCACGCCAGAAACCTATGATTGTGGGTTCGAATCCCGGTTCGCCCCGATTATGTTTCTAGGTTTGTCAGCACCATATCTGTACTCGTGGGTTTCACCGAAGTGGTAAACGTCTGAGACCTGCATCACATCGGGCTTTCCTCCCACATTAAGCCGACACGCCGCGATATAACTAGAATACTGTTAAAAGCGGCGTTAAACCCAAATCACTCACTCACTCATTTCCTACCATACGTTCCTGTCCTACCCGTGTCCTTCAATGAAACACATCACTCTTCCCATAACTAACACATGTATTGCATAAAATATGTTCAACAACAGAGTTCGTCCTGACATCGCCTGTGATTTCCAGTTTTACCTTGACCCCATACATGACAAATTCGGAATGTTATGAAAAGTATATCAATCATAGAAATCATAATCTTTCAGCAGCGATACTGTCCATTACAAGAACGATATTCCATAATTCGGATGCAGCAAGTTCCCCCGTGCTTTGTTAGAGAGAGAGGTCGTTGCACCTTACACATGTGCTCATGAATAACTCGGCAACGATCGTTGATTTGATTTGAATTTCCCATTTTCAGATATGTAAAAAATGCTTAACTTTGGATGTGCAAACACTGATAACACTGTTAAAACTGTTTCCATAAATTGACAAACCATGTTTTCTTATATAAAGTATTCCCCTTTTCCGGATCCGACAATTACAAGCGTCTTGTACAGACAGGGTGTTTGTGTCTGTTTGCGTCTGAAGCAGTCAATTTTCTCGGTCAAACCCCATTTCCTCTAGGTCCTCCGTTCAAACATCTACATCCTTCACGATAATTATATTTGACAACCAACTTAATTCATTATTAGGTTAAAACACCTCTTGCCTTTAATCCTACTCTAATTTACCTCAACCCGAGCTTGTCCTAGACTTTGCTCAATCTCAGTGCATTCCTTCCTAATCTTAACGTTAAGTGATCAATTCAAAGGCCTAATCTAATTCGAAATGACAGAACCGAGGACCTTTGTGTGTGCTATTGGTCATTTGCATCTCTGTAAACACTTCACACTTAAAATTAGACGCATGCAAGTTGCAAACCATTGGCGGGGCTCATTGAAAACGTTAAGCTGTTCTTTGAAGGGATGCGATTCAGTTAACGACAATTCGAATCGGTTCCTATTTTGGCTAAACAAGTATGATAAAGTTTGCCAAAACTTTTTTGTACATTTGAGTTTCGTGTAATCTTATTACCATTTCTTTCTACCTGAAAATGCCGTTCATTGAATGGAGCAGAACTCGCTGATTCGATTAAATACTTGAAAGAAACTCTCATCTAAATTATTCCTAAGTATATAGAGTCGTGAACGGGAACAAGATTGTTCTTATTCATCATAATGATACTCAAGCTAATTACCCCTCTCTCGATGATCAGCTTAGTGAAATTACCGACAACCTGAATCTTGATTTTCCGTCTTCATAAACCAGAATTAGTCATCCAGCTTTTCATGTCCAAGGTCCCGTTCAACAAAGCGATGTTAGCTCTGCTAGTATTGTACGTCAATGTTATATATTTGTTTGTTTTGATTTAGGCTGACCATTTGACATCCTCGATGATTTGTTTGTTTGTTGTTTAACTCTATAGCTAGAATACTGCTTATTCCACGTAAAAAACAAAGAAGCCAAACTAGTGAGCGAGACCCATGAAGATCCGGAGTAGAATAGGTCTTCAGCAGCCATGTTTGCCGTAAAAGGCGACCGTGCTTGTCGTAATTAAGAGATGACTGACGGGATCGGCTGGTCAGACTCGCTGACTTGGTTGAAATATGCCAACGTATCAACGTATCTAAATCACTGGATTGTCTGGTCCAGACTCGATTATTTACAGACCGCCGCCATATAGCTGGAATATTGTTGAGTGCGGCGTTAAACAACACACAAACAAGCAAGCAAATACTAGTCAGCGAGTATGATTTCACGCCGATTTTAAAAATATTCCTGCAAAACCACGGGTGTAGGGGTGTGGTGGGGTGTATGGGACACCACAAAATGGGCTTCATATATTGTACCCATGTAAAATGAACCTGTGCACCCATGCACAATCTAACTCGAGCTGATGCTTAACCCGACCGCCTCTAGCGTACATGTACTTACAAACCCACTGATGTCGTGACTTGTATCAAATCTTTAAACAGAATTATAGAATAGAAACGGAGGACATTTTTTTCAAGCCGTAATGTAACTATGAGAACATAGGCGTGTTCACGTTGGAGTATTGACACACGGGCTGAACAAAGTCTAGTTTAGATGACTGGCCATGTCGAAGTCTGTGAGTCTCGCGAATAAACGTCCATACCTTAACTGTGTCCTGGAGGCAAAAATTGTAAGTATCAATCATGAGAGGTGTCAAATTGAGTTTGAGTGGCGAGGTAACACTGCGTCGACTTTGATGCCAAGGGGTAGCCTGGTGTTTGAAGTGACGCTCGTAGGCTGCTGACGCGAGGTAGCCATAAGGTATGTTGCACACACGAGTTAGCCATCAGGTAAGTTGCACACACGGGGTAGTCATAAGGTATGTTGCACACGCGAGTTAGCCATCAGGTAAGTTGCACACACGGGGTAGTCATAAGGTATGCTGCACACGCGAGTTAGCCATCAGGTAAGTTGCACACACGGGGTAGTCATGAGGTATGCTGCACACGCGAGTTAGCCATCAGGTAAGTTGCACACACGGGGTAGTCATAAGGTATGCTGCACACGCGAGTTAGCCATCAGGTAAGTTGCACACACGGGGTAGTCATAAGGTATGCTGCACACACGAGTTAGCCATCAGGTAAGTTGCACACATGAGGTAGTCATGAGGTATGCTGCACACGCGAGTTAGCCATCAGGTAAGTTGCACACACGGGCTAGTCATAAGGTATGCTGCACACGCGAATTAGCCACAAGATGGATGTTATTAATCTGTTCCTACCTTTTCCTTTTGATCCCGGCTGGACTAAGACTTCAGGGTCCTAAGGATTCCAAATAGTTTGTTCGGTCGCTGTTAGGGGACGGCCATTTGGTATTTGTTTTGGGATGGGCGGGTGATTCCCCGAAAATTCTTGTAAATTATGCTTCATATTGTTGGGAAATATAGGAATTGTCGGCCACAAAAAGTACATTGGGGCAATGTGTTTTTTTATTACTATTTTAAAAAATCCTTAGATCATAGAATTTATAGAATTAAATAAAAACATATCTATTTCGCAGCTGTAGCTTAAAACATCTTGCCCCCCCCCCCCCCCCCCCCCACACACACACACACAAACACACACACAAACAAACAAAAACCACACACAAAACAACAACAACAACAAACAGACAAACAAAAACAAAACAAAAACCACAACAGCAACAAATACAAAACATGAATGGTCGGGGCCTTAGAATGAGATACACTTTTCCCTCATTTCCACAGGGGTGTCTTGGTGAGTTAACACATTTGTCACATATATTAGTGTTAATCAAATCTATAAGGAGACTTACTCCAAGTCTATGACGCCGTCCTTGTTGACATCCAACTTCTCCATGATCTCGTCCAACATATGCTCGGTGAAGGGAATCTTCAGCGTCTGGAGATGAGAAGAGATCAGTTATTGTCAATAGCTATTTTCGTGTGTCAAACCGCTTTAGCCTGGTATGTTAAGACGGGATTTCATAAATAACCCTATTATTTCAAAGGGATTTGACGGGGCTAGCTGCTGTCTTAGACATTTCGCTGGTTATGCCACGAGTGTGGGAGCGAAGGGCCATTAAGGGCTTACTTGCATCAGTACAAGGCTTAAAAACAGCAATGTTCAATAGCATGTAACGTTTTACCGAAGGCGGTCCACTGTACGGGTTAGTATGTCCAAATAAGACCTTAAGTAAATTTGTTAGTTTGTTTGTTTGTTATTTATCGCCGCACTCAGCAATATTCCAGGTATATGATGGAGGTCTGTATATAATCGAGTCTGGACCAGCAATCCAGTGATTGACATCATGAGCATCGATCCAACCATTGGGATCGATGAAATGCATCAACCAGGACATATTATATTTTAATTTCAAAGTGAAGTTCATCGATGATAAAAAGCGGTGGAAAGTGGTCCTGTGTACAGCGCACAGGCCACAAATCAGAGAACGTTGGTGGCGGAGAGGAGGTGGATGGGTGACCAGGTGAAAGCATGACACCTGGGAGTTTCTTGGGCTTTGGCCCTGCCCCGATCTGAAACGCATGTTATACGTTAGGAAAGCGACTTTTTTTCGAAAAGTGCCTCTGTTCACCCGGCGGCGAGATGCTAATGATGGATGAGACTTGGATGCATGGTTTGTTTCCACCCCAAGGAGCAGAGTATGACACTCGAGAACATACTGATCCATTGACTGGGGCAATACTGGTGTAGCGCTTTTTTAGCATGCTTGCGCGTGGAATCTAGCGCTTTATAAGTATACTCATTATTTATCATTTACCCCCAAATAATAATAAAATAACATGTTTAGTACGATATAAATAATACGCAGCATGAAATTTGAAGGTCAAACATACTAAGGAACACTAATTGTTATGAGCACTGTCACAAAAAATAGTTCCCTCTTTCAAGCACAAAAATAATTTTAGCTTGAATTTTAGTCATGGCACATTACATGATAATTTTGTTAACTTCAAACTTACAAAGAACCAATATTTCTCAAAAGTGTACTTGATTATTTCTGCTTAAAAGTTGAACGTGTTTGCAAAATGACCACTTGGAAAAGCTAGTATACAGCGATACACCCACGTTTAAAAATACCATTCAGAGACCCGTGACCAAAAGGGGATTCTATGTCTGGACATGGAACCAGTTCGGTAACCAGTTTGCTCAAATGAGAATCGGGTGGTAACAATGTCTCCAGACTGTTCGTGTATTTACACGGACAGTGTTGGTCGTTGGTACTTTCAGTACTTCCAGGAAAATGTCTAAGCCGTATTCTAAGCCGTAAGCCGTATTTGGCATAATCACTTTCACTCACTCACTCATTCGAGAATGTTGTACATGGGCGGATACAGCTTTTTTTAAAAGGGGGGGGGGGGGGGGTGTTGCACAATTAAGATCTATTTAATGTCTTTGGTGGTAATTTATACACAAATAAAGATTTTTTTCGAAATAAAATGGGGGGTTGCGAACCCCCGCAAACCCCCCACCCCCAACCCCTCTGTATCCGCCCATGGTGTAGTCTTCAGAGGGAACAACTGTTACAAGCGATCAAGTTGGTTTCTTCAGTTTGCCTCAATTTCTAAATAAATTGGTTTATTTTGCCTACTAATGTACCTAGGGAAGCATCAGACCACAACCGTAACTAATATCAGAAGATGTGTGTCATCTTCTTTTAATATGAAGTAAAGACAAACGACATATTGTGCTTAATTGAATGACAAGGTTTAAACGTACCGCTTGCTTCTATAGTACGACTTATGTAAAACGTGGTGATTTTGACAACAGCGCGACATGGTGGTTCATGGGTTTTTCATTGGCTCCTTTTGAACTGATCTCTTTACCGAAATCGTTTTGCAATTTGATTTAATTTCACGACGACAGCCTCACGATCGTGTCGTCATTGGCGCGCCTTGTCAAAACCTCTTTTATCAAGGGAATCATTCTATGTTCCTTATAAGTCATTCTACAAAATAAAAACCTTCCAATCTTAACAAAATTATACTTTTCATAGTAATAATTGTGAAATCATACGATCGAGATCGATAGCTATGGAACAGAAATTTGGGTTTTTGTAACAAACTTCCCGGTTTTAGTTTTATTACCCGCATACAATTTTCCACATTTTTGTACAATAAACTCTCTTAAGAATAAACAATATTTTTATTTATGCAATATGAAACCTATAAGGTTTTTTTCAACACCGATCGGCTGTTCATTGCCTAAGAGACACGTGATCTACCGTTGCTTGATTTCCGGCCGACCAACAATCATGTTTTGATCATACACGTGTATTAAAAGGTCAGTGCGCTAGTCCTTGTAGATGCCTATTTATGTAATTTACATTACCTCCAAAACATATTTGATGTATTACGCTCGTAAATTATGCCGTCGTTTGCCATGTGTACCGTTTCAGTGAATAATGGTTATTTATCCAATTTATCAGCGACGACCTAATGATGTAAAGTAGTCGAATAATCGGAAACGAACACGACTGTAATTTATAACGACAGCGCGAAGGTACTGAAGCTCACCTTATACTTTTGAGTGAGTGAGTATCATTATGCTTTTACGACGCTTTTAACAATACTCCAGCAATAGCAAGGCGGGGGACACCATAATTGGGGTTCACCCATTGTACCCATATCGGGAATCGAACCCAGGACTTCGGCGTGACGAGCGAACGTTTTAACCACTAGGCTACCCGACCGCCTCCTTATACTTTAGAAACGATTATCCTCATTACCCGTTCTCAAACGTGCAAACCCCGCGGGGATTCAAGGGCAGAATAGGTCCCCATTACAATAAGCGTAGCAAAGGCAACCAACTGGAGAGGATTTGTGATTGTGGCTGTCTGTGTGTCATTGTACTCCGACGTAGTGGGACGATGATCAACATGACGATGATTAGTTAAACTGCCGGGCAAAAGAAAGTATCAACCCATGTTTGATGGTGGCCAAGAATGAATCAAACAAGTGATGTATCTGATACGGGTAACTTAGTTGTGTTTTGGACCTTATGTTTGCCGTGTTTCGTCGACTGCTTTGAGTGAGTGAGTGAGTATGGTTTTACGCCGCTTTTAGCAATATTCCAGCAATTGAACATTTTTTTTATTTTGTCAATCCGAACAGAAATTCCGATTCATTTTGCATGAAAAAACAGATCGACAAGAGTGAGTGAGTGAGTATGGTTATTTATTTTAGCAATATTCCAGCAATATCACGGCGGGGGACACCAGAAATTGGCTTCACTCATTGTACCCATGTCGGGAATCGAACCCGGGTCTTCGGCGTGACGAGCGAATGCTTTAACCACTATGCTACCCGACCGCCCCGACTACTTTGAGCCGAGTAACGTTTTGATAACGTATGCAATTTTTGGGTCAAATCCAATTTTCAAGTGTATACTGTCTTTTGCCCGGCAGTTTATGATGCTATATTTGTATATAGTCCCTTGTTTACCACCTTTCGTCTGTTTCTGGGTGAGTGGGTGTGGTTTTACGCTGCTTTTCAAAATATTCTTGCAATATCACGGCGGGGGACACCATGGGGTTTGACGTTGCATATAGCACTTATATAGAGACATTAATGCTTAATGCTCAGCGCTAGACATGTTAACGACAAGTACCATCTTTTAACGTATTTTGGTATGACACTACCGGGGATCAAACCCAAGACCTTCCGCTCTCCGGACAGACGCTCTACATCTAGACAACAGAGGCGGTCTTTTGCTGGTGATACTGGAGACGACCATGAACAACTGGTGTCTTATTCACTTCATTGTGTTTTATCGATAACATAATATATATTCTTTGAAAAGACATGTCATCTGAATAGCTTCTCAGTGGTCAAATGTAAATCTTCGAATACGGCACCCGTGGCATCAACATCTTTGATACATTGTTATGTGCGCCCGTTAGATTAACAGGTTGAGTGGTTAAATAGTGAGAGAGTGAGTTGGGTTTAACGCCGCTTTTAACAGTATTCCAGTTATATCGCGGCGTGTCAGCTTATTGTGGGAGGAAAGCCCGGTGTGATGCAGGTCTCAGACGTTTACCACTTCGGTGAAACCCACGAGCACGGGTATGGTGCTGACAAACCTAGAAACATAACGTGGGCGAACCGGGATTCGAACCCACAATCATAGGTTTCTGGCGTGCCCAAGGGACGCGAGGGACAGCGAATCGCGGCGCCTTAGACGACTGGGCCACCCGTGCCCCCTTACTACTATGAAGGAAGGACTTTCTGTATATCCACAGAGAGAATTTATGACAAGTGGAATAATTAATATCATGTGGATTCTCCAAAACCTCATAGGATTGGCTTGATGTTTATGCAATTTCAGAATTAAGTTCAATTGTGTCAATTGTGTCAAAATTTTGTACACCACTCTTCCAAACTTATGGAATCCTATAAGAGACATTGTCGCGTTGTGTTTGGAAATTATATGATTGTACCAATTGCTCCTGTAATCATGATTGTACTATAGGCCTGTGGCCTCCTATAGAGAGGTGAATAAAGACATTGAATTGAATTGATAAAGGTAACATCCTCAGGGTGGCGTCATGGTTCAGGACACATTATTTTAAGTACAAAGGGTTTTCCAGGTTCTTGGTTTCTGTGTAACTCAAGCTGTACGGAGTGTATCTTATGTGCAGCTTCCATCTGATTGGCCGCAATAGCTCATCAATATAACACCGGTTCACTATCTAAACATTCCATCAGTTACATAAACTCTGAACCATGACAGAGTGCATTTGTCAGAAACGTCAACACCAGCCCTTGCGCAATAATTTGTGTTAAATGTCATATGACGTCATCGCGGAGGTACCACGACAACTGTGGCACAGCTCACCTACAGTCCTACTACAACAACGAAATCAATCTATTAACAAAGAATTTTTATAATTTATCTGTCAGGGCTATTTCAAAGTTGAAGAGCCTGGTCAACAAATATCAGGAGTTATTTATGGTGTGTAAAGTACTGATAAACTCGTTCATGCCTTATCCTTGGTAAGGGCTGACCCATATATATTACAGCCCTGAATATGGCCATTTCGAAAACATTGTTGGCCACGCGGAAGCAAATACGAAGCTTACAAGTAGATTGAAAATAGTTCAACAGACAAAATAATTTCGTCGAGAACACATAGCTTTTAACGTCTAATGGCCAAACATGGCGTCGGACGTCCGTGTTTGCGGGTTAAACTGCTAGATTGTACATGCAGGTAATTGCGTGTATTGTGTCATTAGAACGCCGGTGTGAATAAGGCATGGTTAATTATATAGGGTTGAAGGGACTATTACGCTATTACGCTACCGATGTTGAGACATATTGTCAACAAAGGCATATCAGCTGCAAAGTTAATCCTCAAACGTCCATGGCATTACAGGAAGCGGAAAATTGAAAACGATGATGGATTTTATTGAACTCATTTAAACATAAAACATCCACGCCAGAGAAAAAAGCCAGTGCACAACATCCGCCGAAACAGATTCCTTCGGGCAAAATAGCGATCAGCGAAATCCCAAACGGAAAAATAGCGATAAAAATGATATAAATGGATCGCAGAAAACAAGCAATGACACTAGACGTTCGCGAAAAGGGTTCGCATGAAAAGGTTGGTTGGTTGGTTTGTTGTTTAACGCCGCACTCAGCAATATTCCAGCTATATGACGGCGGTCTGTCAATAATCGAGTCTGGACCAGACAATACAGTGATTGACATCATGAGCATCGATCCACGCAATTGGGATCGATGACATGCATCAACCAAGATCCCGATCCCGTTAGTCGCCTTTTACGACAAGCATAGTCACCTTTTACGGCAAGCATGGCCGGTTGCTGAAGACCTATTCTACCGCGGAATCTTCACGGGTCCGCATGAAAAGGTTTCGCATGCCCTGGCCTACCGGTAGCACCCGCCACTCACGAAACTGGGGAAGGTTAGCGATAAATACATCCTGGTAATAGCTAAGACTGATATTGAATATTCTGCCAACTTGGTTGCTGGACAAAGCTGACATAGCAAGTGTCACAGTCATCGCGTGTATTTACGTAAAGACGTTCTTAGTGATAAATACGTACGGTCAACACTGACTGATTGGAACATAAATCTTCGGTTGGAAGAGTCAGAATCTGTGTTTGTTTCCTTTAAACCATCCTCACTTATTCACTAGCTTACAAAACGGAAGGGTCTTTGTCACGTATGTTAACACCAAACCCACCGTGTGGCTTATCGGGTATATTATACAGCTATTACTGAAACCAAACGAGACACTGATAGGATTTCTTTCAAAACAGGCAAGGAAATCTTTACAGAGCTGAACAAACATTTTTCGATTTGCCTATTGAGGTCCTTGTGGCGATAGCATTCGCAAAGGACATACATCCCATTTCCAACATCGTTTCTTGGTAAATTAATGAATATTCAGAGACGTGTTCAATATGGAACAATCGAAGACCCCATTAGAGTGGGGATGGGGCCTAGCCTGATCAAGTTGGTGAGCCATCAAACCGCTTCAACCACTTCAACGACACGGTGCCACTGTTTGTCCCGGTGCTCGCCATTGTCGCTGGAGTAAATTCTATTTAGTTCTGAGCTTGTGTTTGTACGATCTAATCAATTAAGTAAAGATTTAAGCCTCGGGGTTAAATTGGACCAAACCTCATCTAGGCCACTTAAGTAATCGTGGAAAAATCCCCCCTTGCTATCGCCATCGAGGATGCTAGCTTTCGTTAATGGCTGTGATGGCATAGATAATAACCACTTAATATCTATTTTGTCTATAGGAAAGGTGTGTTTAAGTCATTATAGCACGGATTCTATAACCTCAGTCAACATAACATTCACTGATGGCAGTTAATCAGATGGTGTATCTATTTGTTGAGTTTTATCCAGGAACGTTGTAGATCGAATGCAATTTGAATCTAAAATGCCGAATGTTTTTTTAATCGTAGATGACAAAAATCAATCATCATCATCATCATCATCATCATCATCATCATCTATGTTTGTGCATATTGAGGAGTGAATGAGCAAGTGAAGTTGATTGATGTCAAAGGCAGCAACATTATGACTGTTATTACGGCCTGTTAATACTCGAAGAAACCAGTGATTGATAGCATGAGCATCAGAGAAAGATGATCCGCATCTAACGAAGCTAACAGGGCACGCCCATTCATTGTACATCCCTCAAACTAACCTATTTTAGTGATGATAGGTTGTGATTTAACGTTTAAGTTGGTTTGTTTGTTGTTTAACGCCGCACTCAGCATTATCACAGCTATATGACGAGTCTGGACCTGGCAATCTAGTGATTGATATCATGAGCATCGAACTACGCAATTGGGTACATCAATCACGTCAGCGAGCCTGACCCCCGACAAGCATGGTTTGCTGAAGACCAGTTCTAACCCGGATCTTCACGGGGTAAACGTTAAGTTGACTTCCTTAACTCGAACACTGTTATGTCTATTTTGTTTGTATAAAATCGAGCCAGGTGATTCCTTATCGGTATCTTTATCGTTGCTCATGATGTCAATCACTGGATTGTCTGGTCCAGATTCGATCATGTAAAGACCGCCGTTACATAGCTGGAATATTGGAGAGTGTGTGCTAAAGCAAATAAACAAACAAACGCAAGGAACCTTATCGGTAATTTGGTTTCGTACTGGCACTCGTTTGTCTGGAACTACCGATAACTCGAACTGTTCTCAAAGACTTAGGGTTAAAGAGGTTTTACTGTATTTATCCAAGGAGCTCCTTATGAATTCCTCAAACCCCAAACATAAGTTACCCGAAGGCTGATCCAACAATACAATACCAAGTCTACTCAATTGAGTGAGTGAGTGAGTGAGTTATGTTTAACGCCACTTTGAACAGTATTCCAGTCATATCACGGCGTGTCAGCTTAATGTGGGATGAAAGCCGGAAGTGATGCAGGTCTCAGACGTTTACCACTTTGGTTTAACCCACGGGCACGGGTATGGTGCTGACAAGCCTAGACACATAATCAGGGTGAACCGAGATTCGAACCCAAATCATACTTGAAGCAACGACACGAAGATATACTACATCTTTTAGCGTTTTCCAATACTTGCGTTAATGAACCCGTTAATATCCCGGTTAGAATAGGTCTTCAGCAACCCATGCTTGTCATAAGTGGCGACGATGCTTGTCGTAAGAGACGACGAACGGGATCGGGTGATCATGCTCGCTGATTTGGTTGATGCATGCCATCGTACCCCAATTGTGCGGATCGATGTTCATGACATCAATCACTGGATTGTCTGGTCCAGACTCGATTATTGATAGGTGGAATATTGTTGAGTGCGGCGTTAACCAACAAACAGACAAACAAAATAACTTACGTTAATGCCATCTTTGAGGTTAGTCCGCGACAACTTGTCTCTCTTCTTGGTGTCGAAACTCTTGAACATGTCAATCAAACGAAGGTTGTCCATTCTCATGTACTCGAACAGAACAAGGGTGGGCTCCCACCGCGTGAGGCTGGTTCCGTCATGATCACGTGACACAGAACCAGTGGCCAACTTCATCACGTGACCATGGATGACCTTGAAGTTCCGGGTGGCCTGGATGGTGTTCATGGTCTTGATGAACTCTGCATCGACAGGGATGTCCTGGAAGAAGAGTAAATAGGTGAGTGAGTGTTTTGTTTGCTTGTTTAACGCCGTACTTAGCATTATTCAAACTTTATGACGGGGTCTGTAAATAATCGAGTATGGACCAGACAGTTCAGTGATTGACATCATGAGCATCGATCCGCGCAACTGGGATGTAATGACATGCATGAACCAAGTCAGCGAGCCTGACCACCCGATCACGTTAGTCGCCTCTTACGAAAAGCATAGTCGCCTTTTACGGCATGCTTGGTTTGCTGAAGACCTATTCTACCCCGGATCTTCACGGGTCTGGACACAGAGAGTGGGCAAAGAGAGTTCAATTACAAATAGCCATCGGAAGGTACTGCTGGACATTAGATACAGATAACGCCGCATTAGCTGAAATTTCTTCATGTCGGTCAGTGACAGTCGTACGTTACACATTTAATATTCTTAATTTTAAATTATGAATAAATTATACGGAAACTATTTCGTACATATTCCACAATACGTTTGACACACTAAAATTGAATATGAGATTATTAAGGTGTTATTGAAGATATTTGTCATTACGGGACAGAGTCCATTAAATCAAAGACATCGAGTTAGCCCTGGGCCGCACTTAACGGCACCTTCCGGTGATGGTTGCGATACTCTCCCACTCAAAGTTATAGTGAGAGGGTTGGATGTATCCCAAACCCTCTATCAGATAACAATATGAAATCTGACCACCCTCCTCTGGTAGATTATAATTTTATCTACAGTCGGTTCCCCACACAGTGAGATAAATTTATCCGAAAGCTATTATTCCCTGGCCAAACCATAGATTATCTGACACCAATGAAAATACATTTTTAAACCTTCAAATAAAAATATTCCGGGTCCGTTTTTCTTAAAGGTATGGGGTAAAAAATTAAAACTCTATTGCTGGTAATAGTGGGTAGAGTGCAAACAAGTTAACTAAACAACATCACATCAAGGAATGTTTTGATGAATGACGACTTAGAAACAAACACACCGGAAGACAATCCTGCACCAGGGCAAAACATGGCGAACCGCAGTGCATCGTGGGAGTAAGATAGCGTAACAAAAAGCACTCAACATATTGCCAAAGCCACCACGGCACGCACGTATCTGGGTGATAAAGGGAGATAAATTGATAATTTATAGCCATTCTAGCTCCCTCATGCACCCTTAACGTTTATCGTATTGCGCTCGTACACCGATAATAACATCGATTCTCCAATAAAGTGAAGGACCATCTATTTATATTTTATGAAATGTTGTGTCATCTAATGTAGTAATGACATATTTGCCTCCCCCATCTAACAAATTAACCCATCAATGTTTTAACAAAAAAACATACATTTTAAAAATTCGAACACTTTGAAAATGTAATTTATGCATATTGACATGAACTCATTTATTGAAGGTAACTGTGAACATTATATTTTTAGAACTATTTCTACCATCACATTCGAAAAATGGTTTAGATTCAGAGACAGAAGTAGATTCGCAATGTGCATCAATGGGGACACAACGTCAGCAAAAACAAGCGACAATTTTATTTTTCCATAATCCTGTTTCGGTTTTTTTACTTCCTCACGTTTTATTTTGAAAAATGAAAAACACGACTTTACAGAAGGATTGATCCAATATTAACACGTGGTCAGGGGACATATATCAATTACGTCTTAACATTCAGTACACTGTGGACAGTTTCATAGTTTAACACCTGTCATAACAAAAGTACCATATATAACAGGTGACGTGACGTGAAATGGGGTTTAACGTCGCGTCCACGATTATTGCACTTATATAGCGACGTGCATGCATGTGTGTGTGTGTGGCTGCTTGTACTAGTCCGGACTGATGCCAATTTATAGTGCTAGCTCACTGAGATACTATGCCGCAGTTTAACATGAATACCCCACTCAGACACAGTATACTGACTCCGAGCCGACCAGTCCTTGTTATGGCCCCTTAATGCCGAGGGCCAGACAGGGTAACAACAAGTACCATCTTTTAACGTCTTTTGGCATGACGCGGTCGGGAATCGAACCCCGGACCTTCCGCTCTTCGGGTGGACGCTCTACCCCTAGACCATGGAGGCGTTTATAACAGGTGAAAGGGATATAGTTAGCTGATGATTCTGCACCAATACTCAAGACAGAAAAATCGTCTATACCATTATTACCAGGATGAGAGTAAATATATACAGGTTCAAACGTAATGTCAATAAATCTGTCATTATGGGTATTAATGAAACTCACGAGACAAAGACGTGTAAGGGGATAAATAGCCTTCAGAATATTATTAATAAATATAAGTATCTTTGTATAATAATGAATAATTATGATATAATGTAAGTTCCAAAACCATAAGCTCTTTTAAAAGCAGAGCTGATTGTACGATTCCGACTATATCATAAACATTGTTTATGAATCACTATCCACGAGTGATGACACCATGTGATAGGAAGGAAGGATTGTATGGCTTGGGGTCCAGGAAACCAGGCCTTTGCTTCGATTGATTTAAGTCACCATTCTCAAAAGGCGTCGATCGATAATTAATTGTGAAGGAAACCATTTTCAAAAAGCTCACAGCGTGAGATATCGTGAAAACAATATTTCATTTATGTCCCTTCAGTATTTCCATAGCAGGTGGAGTTACCTCCCATGCAACTTGACTCGGTTGATGATTCGCACGTTTAACGTTATTTAACAATAACGGAAACTCGGCTTTCAGTGAATGCCCACACGACAGAGGTATTTTTTTACAGACAGATTACAGTGGAAAACTGAAAGAAAAGACACTTCCCGAATAACTTCACATTTCAATCATCGGCAAAATGCTCAAACTCGCTGAAGCCGGTTTCCAGTTGAGATTGCTGCTTCTCGAATGCCCTTTGATCTATTATCTTAATCTTATCCGTTAAAAACATCTGAAGCTTTTGTTCGCATGTGATTTATTCTCAACATAAAGGCTGGTGACTGGCAAGTTGTCGCCCCACTTCACCAGCAAGTGATTTCACTAACACGGTAATGCACCTATCACCTTGCCATTAATGGAAACATCGCCGGTAACAACTGCACCTGAGTTAAACACTAAGGTGAATAAAAAAAATCCATTTAAATTGTTCTTGTGGGTTGTGAAGCTTGAAGCTTGTTATAAACACTGTCCTGTATGTTTATATTGATTGTCTTGTCGTGGTACAGGTAGATACAATGCAAGACACACTCTCCTACATTACAGGTAGACACAAGATACCACCCACTCCCCACATTACAAGCTACGACACACTTCCATTACTTGTTTGTTTGTTTGTTACGTTAAACCTCCTCTTTTCCCACTTGAGCATTAATACACAATTTATGATTTGTTGAAGCGTGTAAAACGCGTATCGTTCATTGATGACGAAGCCGTCTCGGGGGTTGAGAAATAGACGGTTCCAGGTTAATATTTAATGTTTGACGTGTGATCTCTCAAGCATCGCATCTTGAAATGTGCTTATCATTTAATACACGTAAATGTACGTGGATATGTGTCCTTAATTCATTGATTCAACGCATCGTACAAATGAATATTGATAGACAACGTTTTCCCCCAGTGTTTAACTAGAACACATTAATATACAAGTTCCCTTGATGTCATGTACATAATCGATTTAACAATAAACAAATGTCAAGTGATTCAATACAGTGTGTGAAGAAGTATCATAGAATAGCTGACCCGTGAAGATTGTTGTTTAATATTCAGCAATTTTTCAGCGATACGACGGCGGTCTGTAAATAATCGAGACTGGACCAGACAATCCAGTGATTGACATCATGAGCATCGACCCACGAAATCGGAATCGATGACATGCATCAACCAAGTCAGCGAGCCTGACCACCCGAGCCTGTTAGTCGCCTCTAAGGACAAGCACAGTCGCCTATTACGGCAAGCATGGGATGTTGAAGACCTATTCTATCCCGGATCTTTACGGGTCTACAAATAAGTGGTGTATATTTAGACAAAGTATAAATGATCTATTATTATGAGCATCAAAGCACGTACTTCCAGAGACAGCTCTGTCAGTTGAGACTCCTTACAGTCCGCCATCGCCTTCAGCAGCTGGTTAGCGCCATCTGTCGTCATGGGGTTGTGTCCCAGCTAGGGGTAATACAAAACATATAATAAATCCTGAAAAAGTCATTGCCCGTACCATCATAATTATATATAAAGGTCATCTAAACATGTTCAGGTACCTCTGAACGTTGGTGTACCATTTATTCAAACGTAAGTATTGTACCACTGAACGTTGGTGTACCATTTATTCAAACGTAAGTACTGTACCTCTGAACGTTGGTGTACCATTTATTCAAACGTAAGTATTGTACCACTGAACGTTGGTGTACCATTTATTCAAACGTAAGTATTGAACCACTGAACGTTGGTGTACTATTTATTATAACGTAAGTATTGTACCACTGAACGTTAGTGTACCATTTATTCAAACCCGGGTTCGATTCCCGACATGGGTACAATGTGTGAAGCCCATTTCTGGTGTCCCCCACCGTGATATTGCTGGAATATTGCTAAAAGCGGCGTAAAACCAAACTCACTCACTCACTACAACAACGTAAATATGAAGCTGACTATCCAGCTGTGAGGTGAAAACACGACATGTGCGTCTAAGGTCAAGGTTACAACGATGTTATTTATAGCACACTGTCAATGCATGAAGTCCGTGCACGCAGCAGACGTCAAGTGCCATAAAACATGGCGACTCAGGGTTGGTAATGATGAACAGAAGACTTCCCTACATCAGCGTCAACTGACATACTTGTGAGTACGTCTGTGTTTATTTTCAGCATATTTATTTAAGATTATCTATATCATGTTTGGAAGGATTGTCCCAGTGCTTTTACACTTCGGATGTCGCCGAGTGGCGTCTCAATGTCCCATACTCATCAAGGGCGGATCCGACATTTTTATAAAGGAGGGGTCCACAATATCAAATTCCTCTCAGAAAACTTTACTGCCTACATATACTACATTGGGTTTTCAAAAGGCGGGGGCCCGGACCCCTGGACCCATCTGGACCCGCCTATGCTCCTAGGGTCGAGACCCGTGAAGATCCGGAGTAGAATAGGTCTTCAGCAACCCATGCTTGCCGTAAAAGGCGACCATGCTTGTCGTAACGGGATGTGGTGGTCAGGCTCGCTGACTTGGTTGATACATGTCATCGATCCCAATTGCGTGGATCGATGTTCATGCTGTCAATCACTGTATTGTCTGGTCCAGACTCGATTATTCACAGACCGCCGTCATCTAGCTGCAATATTGCTGAGTGCGGCGTAAAACAAACCAAAACAATCATAGGGTCGAGTGTCAGTTCACCTTCTGGACCGCATGTCACTGTCGACACACGGGCGGTCGGGTAGCCTAGTGGTTAAAGCGTTTACTCGTCACGCTGAAGACCCGGGTTCGATTCCCGACATGGGTACAATGTGTGAAGCGTATTTCTGGTGCCCCCCGCCGTGATATTGCTGGAATATTGCTAAAAGCGGCGTAAAACCATACTCACTCACTGTCGACACACCCGTGCTTGTGAACACAGAAACTCGTGATAGCGTGTATTGCATAATATATTCGTGTCAGGAAAAAAACTACCCCTCTATATATATTTATATAATCATACAGAGAGGTATGATTTTTTTCTATACGAATATATTATGCTATACATGCTATCATCGAGCTGTGCTTGTGAGTTAATTGGTAACTTTAGGCTATCTTCCCACATTATGCCCGCAAGTATCGTTATTTCTGTATTAGAAGCCATGACCCGGGTACATATATGAAAGAGATAAGTGATAAGTGATTAACAGGAGGCAGCGTATTTGTAACCCTTACTGATTTGACAGTTTTGAGAATCGTATACTCAAGGCTTTTTTTCACATATTTGGCCACATTCAAAAGTACAAACTGATTACTTCAGTTTACCAGCCGTTTTAGCGAAAAAACTCTCTACTGTTATATATCGGGCATGTACATTACTCTTAAACCAAAATATGAAGGACATATAAACAAGAAATGTATTTCATCTTAAATTCAGCCAGACTTTCACATTTCACAAAGTCGATGATCATATTAATCAATACATAATCGTCTTCTAAGGTTACTAGGGGGCACGGGTGGCCCAGTCGTCTAAGGCGCCGCGAATCGCTGTGCAGAGCTGCGTCCCTTGGGCACGCCAGAAACCTATGATTGTGGGTTCGAATCCCCGTTCGCCCCGATTATGTTTCTAGGTTTGTCAGTACCATACCCGTGCTCGTGGATTTCACCGAAGTGGTAAACGTCTGAGATCTGCGTCACTTCGGGCTTTCTTCCCACATTAAGCTGACACGCCGCGATATTACTGGAATACTGTTAAAAGCGGCGGTAAACCAAACTCGCTGACTTACTCACTCACGTTAGTCGTCTCTTACGACAAGCATAGTCACCTTTTAAGGCAAGCATGGGTTGCTGAAGAACTATTCTACCCGGGATCTTCACGGGTCAACTATTGATGATCAACTCGGAGATCACTGCTGATCAGGGTATATAATATTCCAGCTCAGTATTTTACTACAATCGGTGAATGAGAAGTTCTAAATTATGATATTTCATTTTGGTGAGGTTCAAGAATATTGCACATCATAATGCGCACGTGCCCGCGCTTATACCTGTCTTATTGTGCTAGCCTACTGAGATACCAAACCGGTATTTAACGTGGATACCCCAGTCTGACAGAAACAGTTTCACCATGCTATGAGTAAAGTTTGTCTAAGATTATTCATATACAAAACTTTTACTTTAAAACTTACAATTTGTTCAAAATAACGTCAACCTCGCAATAACGAAAGCCACCTAAGAATATTTGAGCAATTATAGTCAATGTCCGCATCTCGGAAAAAGAGTTACTGTAATAATATCACAATTTTCACAATTTTTCACGCAAATCGGCGCACAGACAATTCGTATAGGTGTTATACTGCGATTGACGTATCATACGCCGATCAGTGACAATCCTGTTGATGAAGACTAAGATCAGAAAGTATGATGGAAGTACCTTAACTGTATGGAGACCCTTGTTAAGCACCAGCCCATGCGCCAGGAAGCTGAGAGACTGGAAGTCTATTCTATTGCACGTAAGATCCAGTTCTTGTAGGGACGAGTTGACCTTTAGAGCCTTGGCTAACGCCAGACATCCCTCCTTGGCAAACCCATTCCACGCAACGTTCAGCAATTTCAAACTCTTGTTTTTCTGTAAATATAGTTAGGTTTGCAGGTATGCAGGTATTAGGTTTGTAAAAATACATTGTGGTGGGTGTATATATGATAAATATGACACATGAAGATGCTGGAATATTGCTGAAAGCGGCGTAAAAGCCATACTCACTCACAAAGCGTGTATGTCTTTTGTCGGGTGAACAAATGATTTGACTTTGCATGTGTTTGTGACGGGTGGGGCAGGATACGCGCACCTTATCGCGAACACCTGGTATCGTCACTATTGGCGAGTAATTCATAAACACATGCTTATGACATGCTTACTTTTTAAATGGAAATATATGTTAAGGTTGTAAATCAAATTGTTTGGTAACACATCTTTATCTTCAGTCGTCATTTTCCTGTTATTCCCATTTCCTGGATGTGTACAATCTGGTACTGATACACATAGATACGGGACCTTTGCTGGCAGCGTGATTCTGAACTAACCTTAGCGAAATACTAAAGTCCAAGAGAGAATTTCCAATCAGGAATAGGGGAGGGTGTACTGTTGGCCCAGTGATCCGAGGCAAGTCGCAGAGAAACGCCTCTTAGTACCAGGAGCCAAGATCCCATATTCGCGCTGAGTATGATCCGCGTATGATCATGATCCTAAGTGGTAAACGTCACACAGGGAAGTGAGTGAGTGAGTGAGTGAGTGAGTGAGTATGGCTTTAAGCAGCTTTTAGCAATATCATAGTGAGGTACTCCGGAAAATGGGCTTCACATATTGTACCTGTGTGGGGAATCGAACCCAGGTCTTCGGCTTGACGAGCCAACGCTTTATCCACTAGGCTGCCCCGCCAACCCCACACAGGGAAGTAATTGGAATGCTGTTCAAATAGGCATTAAACCAAACTCACTCACTCACTCAAACCAGACACACTTGCTTTCCTGCTGAGGTATCATGTCTCCGTTTTAGATATAGAATTATGTGTTGAACTGGCCATCCAGCCAAATAATTTAAAAAGTCTCGATGCAGATTTCAATACAAGCGATCACACTCGGAAAATATTTCGCAAGAAATCATTTCTACATTGGCAGAGACTCAGTGCAACTTTGTATTTGGTAATTAAATAGTTTCACTCGTCAATGCAAATTTCAGGCGCGGCTTGTTTGAGGAGTATATTTTACTAGTCGACCCACATCTGTTGTAGTGTTCAGCGCCTGATAGATGTTCATACATCAGTTAAATCAGGGCTCCTTTCTCAAATATTGAACTTTCCATGAGTTCATCAGATCTGTATACCCTGAAACACACTTAATCACGTACTCCGCGGGGATAATCCTGCAATTGCCTATCAGTCTAGCTAAAAGGGTTAATTGAGGCTGCCATCAATACTGTCTGCGTTTTAACAAATAAAATGTATTTAAAAATCAAACACCCATTCCCATGGCTCTCTAGAGAAACTCCCCTCAGAGCAGACAGTTGGTCCCATGTCGAGAGACTCTGACCTAGAAGTGTTTTCTAACATGGAGGGCAAACAGCTTTAAGGGGGTAAGGGTGACAAGAACAGAAAGCGAGGTCTCTGTTCCAGAGGATGAGAGGACGCTTACCGCCAAAGCCTTGCTAAGCTCCACAGCACTCTCGCGTCTCAAGTGATTCCACTGCAGGTCCAGTGTACGGAGCCCGGTGCTTGTGACTGCGGGAATGAGAGAAAGATGGTTGGAAGGATGGGGAATAACTAACACGATATTTAAAGGAGAAAAACAATTTCTGGACTGAATGAATTTGTAGTTTGGAGTGGTGAGTGCTCAGTTGGATGACTTAGTAAGAGGGAACACTTGTCGGCATAATTAGAAATCTGTCACTTAGGCACTGTGAGGAGTTTCTGATTTTGAACATTGGTCCATGCAATTAATTGTTATTGATTTTTGCGTGATACTTTACAGTAAATACTTCTTTGGTTCTTGGGGAGAGGCGGAACACTTAACGGCCCCTCAAAGAAATTACTTATTTCAAACAAAACGTGAAACTACAAGTTGACAAGTAACATAAAACGTCGGCAGAATGTGTTCTTCAGAAAGTTGTATCAAACTGAACGAACGAATGGTTGGAAACAAAACGTTTCAACAAATAAACATTTCAGATAAGTTGAATTCTTCATTAAGTCCATGTTTCAACCATCCCTAATGTTAAAATATTGAAAGCATTTAAAGAACAGGTTTCCCAGTGAAGGATCGCTAGCCGAAATTACAGACGGTAATATCCGTCTCGTTTGTCCAGTTCTCCTTTTGAAAACTCGATAACACCAATCAAATCCTATCGCCAATGACTTAACCATAGCATGTGAAGTTGTGAAATAATTGCGAATAATGGACCTACCCTACGGCCATGATCCCATTAAATGCGTATTTTCTACTCTTGGTTTTTTGTCTAAACTGAATGTATGTTCTTGTTATACGCCTTTAAAGGGGCAACAAAACAACAGTTTCCGTGCTAAATCAGCTACTGCTTGAAGCGCCCGTTAAATTCCTCTATTATCTGAGAACTCGGATGTTCCTTATTAAATGTCAAATTTCAATTAAGTACATTCACATGGCATTCGTCATTAGTCTCCGGGGCGACAATGGTGAAGCAATTATTTAATATCATCCACCAATTTAAATAAATACTTCATGGACAATAATATGAAGTAAGTTG
Source organism: Haliotis cracherodii (assembly GCF_022045235.1). Taxonomy (NCBI): domain Eukaryota; kingdom Metazoa; phylum Mollusca; class Gastropoda; order Lepetellida; family Haliotidae; genus Haliotis; species Haliotis cracherodii. The sequence goes on along the minus strand of NW_027266341.1, from coordinate 21,374,651 downwards.
TATCTATGGATAATCGTATTTAGAGTTGTTTTTTGTTTGTTTAACGCCGCACTCAGCAATATCCCATCTGTATGACGTCTGTCTTTAAATAATTTAATCTGGACCAGACAATCCAGTGATTGACATGAGCATCGATGTTCGCAATAAGCATACGATGACTTGCAGTCAACTAAGCCTGACCACCTTATCTGTCCTACGACAAGCTGGGTTGCTGGGGATCAGTTCTAACCCCACTTGTGTCGTGAGGAAAACAAAGACTTACATTGACGCTTAGATAAAGCTGGAATAGTGCTGGTTGGACCCGTGGTAAAAACATTTGCGTGGATCATTGGTCATAATATCAATCACAGGTTTGTCTGGTCTAGACTCCATTATTTACAGAACACCGACATAGCTGGAATAATGCTGAGCGTTGCGGTAAACAACAAACGAACGCGTGCCATGCTTGTCGTAAGAGGCGACTAACCGGATCGGGTTGTGAGGCTTGCTGACTTGGTTGATACATGTCATCGTATCACAATTGCGTGGATCGATGCTCATGATGTCAATCACTAGATTGTCTGGTCCAGACTCGATTATTTACAGATCGCCGTCATATAGCTGGAATATTGCTGAGTGCGGCGTGTAACAACGAAAATACAATTACCAAAAACAAACTAGTCGACTAAAACTGTTCTATCGCTGTGCTCGCTCGTATTTCGACTGTCTTTTTAAATATTGCAAGTATGTAATAATTACGGAGATACTGTTATTGGAAGATCAGGAACTTACTGAGGGCCTCTGCGATGACTTTGCCTCCCGCTGCCCCAAGTCTATTGTGTCCCAGGTGTAATTCCTGAAGCTTAGGACACGACTGGAATAGAACACATCCATTGTTAAGTCACCTACTGAGTCTCCGCGGGCACCTGCTGGGGCCGGGTTGTGGATTATGCAGAAAACGTCTAGCACAGCAGCACGTTAGCTTTATTTAAGACGCACGTGGTCTGGTTTATATTTAGGTAAAGGTCTTGTTATTAAAATTAAGTGAAAAAAAAAGAAAATTACCCTTTTGGGTAAAATGTCAGACATAGGGGATAATTCGCTCCGGTGTATATAATGGTTAGTCAATGGGATTACCTACCAGGTAACCGGCGATGTCGGGGAGTAATTAGAACAAATGCAAGAAAGGCAGTTTGACGATGACAGCGGGATCCGTTAGTGTTTTCTTTTATGTTTAACGTTAGTACTTTGTTTATAGATCCGCAGACTCAAAATTTCACAAATGTAGAATACAGTGAAAATTTGGAAAAGTCTGTCAATAATTTTCAGTTATGAAAAATAATTAACGTATGTCTATATGGGAATCGAATTTACCCTTTGACTCTGACACCTTAAAGTTTGGTTTTATTTCATGCAATCTATTTTCTTTATTTATTCACTTACAGAAACGTGTGGTGTTTTCTTTGAGTTTAAGTTTTATTTCAGGGGACGGTTGGGTAGCATAGTGCTTGCAGCGCTGTTTCGTCACGCCGAAGGTTCGATTCCACACTTGGGTACAATGTGAGAAGGGGGGCACGGGTGGCCCAGTCGTCAAAGGCGCCGCGATTCACTGTGCAGATTTGCGTCCCATGGGCACGCCAGAAACCTATGATTGTGGGTTCGAATCCCGGTTCGCCCCGATTATGTTTCTAGGTTTGTCAGCACCATACCCGTGCTCCTGGGTTTCACCGAAGTGGTAAACGTCTGAGACCTGCATCACTTCAGGCTTTCCTCCCACATTAAACTGACACGCCGTGATATGACTGGAATACTGTTAAAAGCGGCTTCAAACCCAATCACTCCGCCGTGATATTGCTGGAATATTGCTGAAAGCGGCGTAAAACTTCACTCACTTACTCTTAATTCGTCCATTGACTCTCTTAAAAATATCAAAACCAAGTGATCAAACCAGAAGGTTCAGTACAAACGTAACGTCAGTGAATCTCTGGCTAACATTGATAATACTTGTCCGAATCAGAATGAGAATCGTCACGTAGAATCTCTAAATAGCAGAACACACACGTTGAATTCGAAAATTAGAGACAGCCTCACTGGTGCAGAGAGCTGAGGTCGGCGGTTCAATCCCAGGCCTCGCCATACCAAAAGACTTTAAAGAGCATGTTACTGAAGAAAAATTATTGCGATTTTGTTGCGAGATACATTTAGTCAATTCCTAAAAACCGTGATTCCTAATATTCGTAAAAAGTATTCAAATGTCCAAGTAAAAGCGCAGAAATCGCACGCTCAGTAATCGGATTCCAAAACAAATATACTTCGGAGCGTGGTCTAAAGGCACCGGCGCAGCGGTGAAACGGGGCGTTAAAAGGTTTTCATTGGCTGCTTTTCATTCCCGGCAGCTGTTGTTGCTACCCTGCCTGGCGCCACACATACATTACATGCCTCTATATAAGTGCGAAACCCCATTTCACTCTACCTCATTTGGACTATAGGATGAACAGAACGTAGTTGTTCGGGCACAAACTTGCTGATAAGGCGGAAAGCAGTACTTAAGTCATTAGTAGTTCCATAACACTACAAAGCTAACTGCACAGGAACAAAAGCCAGGGGCGGATCCAGGATTTTACAAAAAATAAGAGTCCACATTTAAACCTGCAGTTTGTTTGTTTGTTGTTTAACGCCGCACTCCGCATTCCAGCTATATGACGGCGGTCTGTAAATAATCGAGTGTGGACCAGACAATCCAGTGATTGAAATCATGAGCATCGATCCTCTATTGGGAACGATGACATGCATCAACCAAGTCAGCGAGTCTGACCACCCGATCCCGTTAGTCGCCTCTTACGACAAGCATAGTCGCATTTTCGGGCAAGCATGGGTTGCTGAAGACCTATTCTACCCCGGATTTTCCCGCGTCTAAAGCTTCAGTAGAGAGAGAGAGAGAGAGAGAGCTATGTAAACCATTATTGATTTTACTGAACAAGCAAATGAACATGTCTTTATGGTAACATTATAATAATTAAATATGTTTTACATTTGAAAACCCCCAGAACTCCCCCACCTCCTTTCCCCTCTGGATACGTCACTATAACGGATAACATTTAATATAGTATTAAGATAAGTATTTATGTGATTTCACGAGAGAAACGAATAAACCCCACGGCTACACTGCAGATTTGAAAGGGCACGAACACATCGGGGCACCAAGGAAAGTACACGTGGATGCGTCTCCTCGATAGAGTTACCTCCCTTACACTATATATGAGCGCCCTACCTTGATGATGCTGGCGATGTCCAGTGCATCTGTGTGGTCGATGTCGTTTTCTGTGGAAAGACATGGTCAATATTACCAGATTATACTGTGTGTTTTATCAATAAGATCTCGTCTCTTTAATTAATAGCATCTATGTGTGAGGATATCGCAAGGTAATCGCGGATTTCTATTTATGTACTCGTCGCATTGCGTGGTATGATGAGATTATTACGTGAGAGATCTTTCAGATATTGCACTTGATAAGTGTGACATTATCGTTACATTAATATTTCATAAACCATCACTTACAGTGTTCAGCTCAACTAGTGTATGGAATTTCCTGCGCGAGGGGGAGCATGCTATTATCAAATCTTGAAACAGATCATACTCGGTAATGCAGGGAATAGTTATATACAACACAGGATGCAGTGTTTATATTGCCCTGAATGGCTGAGGCTGATATGAATTGTGACTTTGGGTATACGGGAGAGGCACTGACATAAGACGACTCAATTCGCCATGCAGAGTACTTCAGCCGTGACAGGATCCACCCCAGACTTGATCCCGTTTTTATCCATGCTCAGTGCCATACCCACCAGAAACTAAAGCCATGGGCTTATATAATGCCAGTGCAACGTTAAATCTTAACTCTTCTCTCACTCACTTGGACTTCAGCTGACACGCCGTGGTGTAAGTGTTAAAGCGGCGTTAGTATATATATCCAACTCACTCACTAGTTTATTCATGTGAATCATAAATGTTATGATATTACATGTGTAATTACAGGTGGGTCAAGTCAAAATTAAAATTAGAATCGGTTTTCGTTTACTCAGTTGTTATCCCCCTCATTCCTATTTTTATAAGAGTCGATAAAATAAGTATAGAAAAAATGTGATTATTAAACGAATTGTGGTACAATATATTTAATTGGACAAAAATGAGTAATCGGTGCCCGATAATGTTCGCTGTTAACGCTATGTAGGTCTAATCTCACCTTCTAGTTTAAGTACCCGTATAGAGTTGTTTAATCTCAGTGTTTCTGCTAGAGCGCCCAAGCCGCTTCGACAGGGGTTTGTCTGTGAGAGATTCTGTTAATAAAGGCAGTATAAATAACGCTCAACTCTTAGTAGAGATAAAGCTAACATCGGGTATACGAAGACGGCAAAACCAAACAGCGCTATAACAGTATAACGGAGACAATTGACAAAGAGAAGCGATCTTACAGTTTGTTCACGTCTGGACCAGACAATCCAGTGATTGGCATCATGAGCATCGATCTACGTAATTGGGATACGATGTCATGCATTAACCAAGTCAGCGAGCCTGACCTCCCGATCTCGTTAATTGCCTTTTAAAGCAAGCATGGGTTTGCTGAAGACCTTTTCTAACCCGGATCTTCACAGATTCGATCTTACAGAAATGATTGCCATCAATTAGTTTATGGGAAGATCGAGTTAGGATTAAGATAAATTTAGATTAGTCAAATGTATTTTTTTTATATTACACTTTCAAAATGATAAGTTTATGTTGACAGAAGACACTATTAACAGGGGCGTACAGTCTGCATTACGCAACACACATCACTTTATTGACTCTGAACTAGCTCGTCACGCCAGAAATACAGCGTCTGATTCCCTATATTTGGGTGGATGGGGTAAGGTGCGTTGATTATTGCCAGAATATTGCTAAAAGCGAGGTAAAAAGCTCATTCGCTCACCTATGTTGTTTAATGTTTGGTTAACGAAGACATGAACATAAAATATTCTTAATGTATAAACGAGTTTGTTCCTTTGACATTAAAGTAAAAACTCTTATTGTTTGCCAGAACACATCAATACCCGAACTCATGGCACATCCATGAATAAAACCCATCACGCTACCATGAAAGCGTTTTCAATGTCTCCACACACTTGTCAGTTTGTTATATAGTGTCTTGACTTCAAAAAGGGAAGGTAAAATTACAGACAACTCAGAAGTAATATCTGGAGACAGTTAAAATGGTTTTAAAAATTCAGTTTCCTCATAAAATGGACGCCCTGTGAAGATCAGGGATAGAATATCATCAGCAACCCTGGCGGCTTTGCTTGTAAGAGCCGACTGACGGAATCGGGTGTCAGGCTCGCTGACTTGGTTGATGCATGTCATCGTATCCCAAATGCGTGGATCGATGTTCATGGCATCAGTCACTAGATTGTCTGGTCTAGACTCGGATTATTTCCAGACTGCCGTCATATAGCTGGAATATTGCGGAGTGAACAAACAAAAACAAATACGAAAATGAACATTATTTAAATCATCATAAATTTAGTTTTCATTTCAGCCCTATTAAGATGAGATGTATGAGAAACGGAGACTAAGACCGACGATTTTAAATAATACATGCTCAAAATGAGAAATATCAATTCTGTTATTGATATTATTTCAGGTGGAATGAATGACATCCCGTCCACAGGGAAATGAAATAAAATCAAATGAGATATTAAAGCAGAAAGTACACGTCACTTAAAACGCAATATCCATTGAGTCTTTACTATGTGGTTCATGAAGTAAACAATAGGGGTATTGTCATGCAGCTTGAAAACCAATCTCTACAAAGGGCATAAATAAATCTCATTGTTCGCGTATCTAAGTGAGAAACAGCTGCGGCACACTATAGTTGGCAAAGGCGGGTTGACAATGAATGCCAATTGATTGATTTCTAATCAGAACAGAACTATTCAAGTCTGCTATAACTTTGTAGAATATCTGACGGCCTTTTCTTAATTAAACATTGTGCCTGAGATATTTACATATACTGAAGTATTATTTACATAAATATATGGTTTCAAACACAGCACTCCGTTGTCTTGTGGATAGAGCTTCTGTCTGGAGAGAGGAACGTCGGTGGTTCAATCCCCGGCTGCGTCATACCAAAAGACGTTAAAAGATGGTACGTGTTGTTACCCTGCCTGGCGCTCGGCTATAAGGTGATAAAACATGGACTGGTCTGTTCGGAGTCAGTTTCAATGTGATTGAGTGATGCTTACGCAGTTATATAACTGAAGTGATGTCCAAATCAGCTTCAACGTAATTCTCTCAAACTGGTATGTATCTCTAATGGTCTGCAGGGGTCACGGGTGGCCCAGTCGTCTAAGGCGCCGCGATTCTCTGTGCAGAGTTGCGTCCCTTGGGCACGCCAGAAACCTATGATTGTGGGTTCGAATCCCGGTTCGCCCCGATTATGTTTCTATACCCGTGCTCGTGGGTTTCACCGAAGTGGTAAACGTCTGAGACCTGCATCACATCGGGCTTTCCTCCCACATTAAGCTGACACGCTGTAATATAACTGGAATACTGTTAAAAGCGGCGTCAAACCCAACTCACTCACTCACTCACTATTGGTCTGCAGCTACTGACCAGTTCAATAAGGTGTCTGTTGGCCTGCATCATCTCCGCTATGTACATCACCCCCACGGGACCCATGTTGTTGTCCGATAGGTCGAGCACCACGATCGTCCGGTCTTTCTGGCGAGTAGACAAAACACATTTTTTAAGTGAGTGTGTGTGCATGGTTTTACGCCGCTTTTGCAATATTCTAGCAATATAACGACAGGGGACTCCAGAAATGGGCTTCAATGGGCGTAAAACCATACTCACACACTAGTGAGAAACTATTCTTACCCGGATTCCACGGTAATCTCATTAAAATCCGATCTTAGTTCTCGCTACCGCTAACTTTGTTTAACCTTGTTTAGCGGTAGCCAGAACTAAGGTCTGATTTTAATGAGATTGGATTCCACGGCGGTGAAGAAATCAGTGCTTGGAGACCTAACAATTAATATTCGGGGAGGGCGAGGTGTGGTGACGTTACAACAAAATTACTGAACGTTCCAAGGTTAATGTGTAATTTATAAAAACCTTTTTTTTTAGATAAACATTTCTATAACCTCCCATAATTTAAGAGGTTGGTTCAATGGAAATTAACATGTACATACCACTAACGATATAGCTATGGGCTTGATCTCTTTTGGCCCAAGATGCATACCCCGGAGACAGACGGAGACTTTCGTCGCCTGCTCTCTGAAGGCCCCGCAGGGAGGCAGACGACAGTTCTCGCACGCCTTGGAGTACACCATGTCGGTTGTTATCTTCCGCTTCTTGGAGCGACGCCGAATATCCTCTGAAATATCGTAGGTCGGAGAGAGACGTTGAAAACATGTCCGGATATTTGAAAGATTTGTGGAGACTAAGCATATAATCCGATTAAATCGAAGACGAAGACTCAAACATTAGCTGAAGAATTTCCAGGATCTTCATTTTTCCTCCAAATGTATTTAACTATACATGGTAGTCTAATAGTAGAGCGCCTGCCAGGAGAGCGGAAGGTCGGGGGATCGATCCCCGGTCGCGTCACACCAAAAGGTGTTAAAAGATGGTACTTGTTGTTATCCTGCCTGGCGCTCGGCATTAAGGGGCTTAAACAAGGACACATATACGACTTCGGAGAGCGTTATTTATCCGTAACCTCATTCCATGGGGAACACAACTGGAATGCGTTGTAAATATTATTTAATAACAGCACATGTCTTTCCAATTCTTTTCAAACAAACTGTCTTCGGGAAACGAACGAACGCACCCACGCACGCACGTTCGCTCGCTCGCTTGGCACAGTTTACCATAAGACATCTCGAAAGCTTTACTTAGGCATTGAAAGCTCTAACCCAAGGCAAACTACTTCTAAACAAGGGTCGCACTACGCTCTTAGAAATCTTCGTAAACAGTACCCCCAAAATGTGGACACAAACGACTGGAGCTGGTGGAATATTGTTCGACATAAAGGGAAAGCTGAATTCAACTCCAGAAAGTAATCATTCTCGATTATCTGCCGATATAGTTTCCATTGGGTGTAAAGGGCGATGAAAATTAGCGGTGAAAAATATATGAATGGATCACTGAAAACCAGTGATGACGCGAGGTGTTCGCGAAATTGGTAAGCATGTATTGCTCTACCGATATCAACCGCCAGAAATCGTCCCTCTTTGTCTTGTGAATAGTGTGTTTTTGGCACTCTGAATCTTTATGCGAAGATCTACATATGAAAAAGATGAGGCTGTCTCACTGGTCTCTATTTATTTCTAGTTCAGGTGGGTAAATCAATAAAAGGCAATTGGCTATTTGATCCTTATTGTACGATATCGGATCACCGATATACCTGAAGCTTAAATTGAACGGGTTTTTTATTTTGTCAATCCGAACAGAAGTTCCGATTCATTTTGCATGAAAAAACAGATCGACAAGAGTGAGTGAGTGAGTGAGTATGGTTTGACGCCGCTTTTAGCAATATTCCAGCAATATCACGGCGGGGGACACCAGAAATGGGATTCACACATTGTACCCATGTCGTGAATCGAACCCGGGTCTTAGGCGTGATGAGCAAACGCTTTAACCACTAGGCTACCCGACCGCCCCAGATCGACAAGAAGTGGAGCACAATTACTGCACATGTTAAGGCTACTTCTTGCCTGATTGCCCTATCCCCAAATTTCACACAGATAATACCTGTGCAAGCACAGCTATTCCTTATTGTTTTGTCATTAAACTTCAGATGACATGCTTCCTGATCCTTTGAAAATAGAGATGTAACCATATGTATGGTCGACACGATTAGTGACAAATGCTCCATGGATCAAGGGGGCGGTGGGGTAGCCTAGTGGTTAAAGCGTTCGCTGGTCACGCCGAAGACCCGGGTTCTATTCCCGACATGGGTACAATGTGTGAAGCCCATTTCTGGTGTCCCCCGCCGTGATATTGCTGGAATATTGCTAAAAGCGGCGTAAAACCATACTCACTCACTTCATGGATCAAGGAATTAAATCATTAAGCTTGTCGTATGGGATAGTGGTGTACATATAGATCCTTTAGTTTTAAGATCGTTTGTAAAACACGAAGACAGGACCATCAACCCTGAACTATTTCACTGGCTCACCCCAGGGGCTGCGACTGGAGCGATATACAAAATATAAATGCATGCATTAATTCGCTGCATAATAATGCATCGACTGTATTCGTAATATGAGTTAAGATAAGTAAGCGTTCCAATGGCCATGTGGCTACATTGAAAATGCCTGCATAGTTAGTGCGTTGTAACATCAATAGAATCAATCATCAAAGATAAAATACGCACTTTTAGTGTTGTAGGTGTCAAATTATTAAGCAGATTTATCACCCAACGTGAAACAGGTGACCAGAAAATATAAAATCAAACCTTCGTCGTCTTGATCGAAATTGAAATCAGCGTCAATATCAAACTCAAAGGGCACTGATTTCCTCCGGCCACGTCGCCGAAAGTCACTGTTATGGTTCTCGTCGTAGTCGCTGACGTCATCAACAAAGTCGTCGTCGTCTTCGTCACCGCTACTCCCTCCGTCAAAGTCGCTGCCACGTCTGCTCTCCGTCCTCCCCTCGCCAAGTTCCGTCAAGAACGTCTGCTCCCGAACCATCATCCGGGCAACTGTCTCAGCCAAGGAAGCCTCTGAGGTGGGACTTTCCATGTTCCGGTCCGGGTCCTCTAGGGGATTCTTCAAGATGGACTTGGGAGATCCCTGGTCCTTACCAGGCTCCTCTGAAATGGCCGCTAGGTTGGCACCGTCTTTCGGGGCCTTCCGCCTGTAATAGTAAAGCAGCAACATAAAAGCTGTGTTTTGAAAATATTTGACAGTTGTACTTAGGCATGCCATCCTAGTTAGTTTAAGTAAGGCTTTTGTTTCGAGTTTGGTTATACATTTGGTGCTCGTGCCATACAAGGAAATTTGCGCTACGACCGCCGTAAATCCCATACGTAAACAATCCCATCCCCAGGATTTCGAATGGCCGATGCCTCACGCCTTGGTTTCGGTTATGTTGGTATGGTCGCTCAACGCAAATCTAGCCGAATTGTCCGAATTCGCTACGAAGGATAAGAGTTTTTTTTAGTGTTTTTGCAAAATCAAAATCCTGGTTTGTGTGCGAAGTTAAGTTCTAATACAAATTACCACACCCCGTGCTCGTTGGTTTCATCAAAGTGGTAAACGTCTGAGACCTGCATGACTTCGGGCTTTCATCACACACCAAGATGACACGCCGTGATATCACTTTAAAACTGTTCAAAACTCACTCACTCCTTCTAATACAAATAGACCACCTCCATTATCTAGAAGGGTACACGGGTAGCGCAGCTGCCAAAGGCGCTGCGATTCGCTGTGCAGAGTTGCATCCACTGGGCATGCCAGCAATGTGGGTTCGAATCCCGGTTCGCCCTGATTATGTTTCTAGGTTTGTCAGCACCATACCCATGCTCGTTGGTTTCACCGAAGTGGTAAACGTCTGAGACCTGCATCACTTCGGGCTTTTCTCCTACATTAAGCTGACACACTGACACGCTGACACGCCGTGATATAACTAGAAGACTGTTAAAGCGGCGTTAAACCCAACTCACTCACTCATTATCTAGTAGATGGAGCTTCTGCATTGTGGGTGGAAAGTCAATGGTTCGATCGCCTGCCGCGTCAAACCAAAAGACGTTAAAAGATTGTACTTATTGTCAGCCTGCCTGGCACTCGGGATAACATAATGACTGGTCGGCTCGGAGTCGGTATCCATGTTAAACTGCAGCATGGTATCTGAGTGGGCTAGCACTATAAAATCTGTAGTTACAATAAACGCTTGCTCGGACAGTTACGAAACATGTGATAACGCGTCGTCAGATTATCTATTGGGGCGGTGGGGTGGCATTGTGGTTATAGTGTTCACTCATCACGCTTAAGGCGCCGGTTCGATTCTGTGACGAAGTGTGACGCTCATTTCTGGTGTCTCTCGCCCTAATATTGCTTGAATATTGCTATAAGCAACGTAAAGCAATACTCACTCACTCAGCTTGTCTTTACCTGGTTGCAGTGAGCCTCTAATATTACAATGAAACGGGAACTGGAAAACGTTAACACTATAACTGACGAATGTAACTACCACCTCTACCACTGACTATCCAGGGTTGCACTTTGCACTGTGATGTTGCTCACAACTGAAACTATGTTCAACCCCAGTTCATTGGTTGCTAAAAGAGCCGGCTGAATATCGGGACCGGGTGGTATTGCCCTGTGACCTTTTCTGTTTGCTTGTTCTTTAACGCCGCACTATTCCAGCTATATGACGGCGGTCTGTAAATAATCGAATCTGAACCACAGTCCAGCGATTGACGTCATGAGCATCGATCCACGCAATTGGGATACCATGACATGCATAAACCAAATCAGCGAGCCTGACCACCCGATCCCGTTAGTCACCTTTTACGGCAAGCATGGGTTGCTGAAGACCTGTTCTAACCAGGATCTTCAGGGGTCCTGTGACCTGATGATTAGCATGGCGTCGTACCTCTGACGACATGAAACGTTTATCATGCTATTAACAACTGGTTTGGCTGAAACAGAGCGCCGTGATATAGTTTGAACATTGCTGACTGCGGCGTAAAACAACAAAAACATCAGTTCATAATTTTGTGCAACTATTTGTAAAAAGGTCTAGGTGATATGTGGTAAGTGCTGCGATTTAGCCATGGCTACAGTTAGCAAGTATGAATTATGCAAAATAGAATATTTAAATGTTTTACATGACATAATTTCAGAAATATTTTCGCTATAAGATTATTTTATGGCTAACCCATAGCACGTGCTTCAAGCCTGTTGTAGCTTCCTCGTCATATGTGTTACTCTGGACAGTGTGTAAAACAACAAATAGACCAATCACAATCGACAATTTAAGAATATGTCATATTCAACCTGCTAATTCATGATATTCATAATAAGTCCTTACGACAATATCAATTGCTGGTGGGTCAATAAACATATAATTGAAAAAAAATCAGAGAGGAAAGTTCAGACACAGGAGCTGAACATTTAAACATTATCTCTGCATTAATGAATTAGTATTTTGATATAGAAAGCTGTTGAATGCTACGGTTTCACCTACCTGACAATTTTTCTTCTGCCAGACCACATTTTGGTAAAATGATATCGTGTATCCCCACTGGAACGAATTATATCCTCAACACATGGTCTACAAGACAACTCCTGTCACTAAGGCCCCTAAAGCCTGGGTAATTCCACCTCTAGTAGATTCATGACACGGTGTGCCAGCTTACATACAAAATTTGTTATTGAGTACACACAAAAGTTGTTGTTTGTGACAAACAGTATACCCCTCGAGTGTAAGGACGCGTCTATCTGACGTCTCACCTTCAACAAAGCAGGATTGTCCACCAAGAGCGACCTTTCATACCGAACCATAAACATGATCTATATTTAGGTAAAAAGAAAAAGAGGATTCACAATATTGCACAGAGCGAATATTGCCGGTTACAAATAGGTGTCGAGTTAAACGTGACCATGTCTGTGTATTGTACATACTTCAGTTACGAGCACCGATATGCACTAAAGCCTTCTATAAGTTGGTGTACTTATATCATATTTGACGGTACAATACAACACGTTACATGACCTATGAAATGCTGGAAGGTTTAAACCGTGTCAGTTGAATGATAGCGACAAAACCGTTTCAATAATCTTAAGAAATATCTGCTAAAAGAAAAGTCCATTGTACGACTCCATTACGATAATCACGTGTTTTTGAATCACTAATAGTGATGATACCAGGTGTTTGTGAAAAGGTGAGCGTATCCTGCCTCACTGTTGGCACTTGTCGCAAACACATGCAAAGGCAAGTCAAGTGTTTACCTGACAACGAGGTCCTGCATGTTAATTGATTAGTGCTCGATCTTCATATTTTAGGAGGATATAGGTTCTCTTATTTGACGACTTTTGTAATTTATTTACCTTTGTACAATGTAAATAATATGTAAGTTTAAAAATATATATAATAGTTTTATGATTGTAAGGGTTTTATTGCCCAACCATTGATAAGAGTTCATGTAATAGATGGTAACTTAAGAAACATCTGTATATATTCGTAGACATGACCTCATATTCTCGCTGCCTGTTGAAACTGCTTCAATTCGATAAGATCCTTTCCCCCAAATATTACTCGTATCCTCGAATCTTCCCTAAACATTACACTTTATCAGCATACTCGGTCTATAACCAATATTGTATCATACCCGTTCTTGAATGTTTCCAAAGTTTGCACTTACTTTTTATAATCATGCAAAACAATTACACCCTGTGAGTATTTGAGATCGGGTTTATAAGTAACTGTAGATCCGGGGTAGAATAGGTCCCCAGCAACCCATGCTTGCCGTAAAAGGCGACTATGCTTCTCGTAGGAGTCGACTAACGGGATCGGGTGGTCAGGCTCGCTGACTTTGTTTATGTATGTCATCGATCCCAATTGCGCTGGGATCCTTATGATGCCAATCACTGAATTGTCTGGTCCAGACTCGATTATTAACAGACCACCGTCATATAGCTGGAATGTTGCTGAGTACGGCGTTAAACAACAAACAAACAAATATAAGTAAACGTATTACAATACCATTACCCATCTTGTGACATATTGTCGATAGAAATATAACGCGATTACAAAAACGTCATTTCGAGGATTTGTTTCATCCATATAACACTTGTTTGTTAGCCTGTGATCAGAAAATACAGCCCTCCTTTTTCAATAATCTGCCCCATGCTTGCACGTAATTCTATACACTGCCTTCATACTTGTGTATATACCCCTCCTGAGATGTTGTTGATGACTGAGCATTGTATTGTAATCCTACGTTGACACATCAATCTTCACACTGATCAGCCCTCCACTTAAACCTGGATACGTACTTCAGTGTTTAATGTCTATAAAGTGCTGCACTGTTGGATTGATTCCCGATGAGCACGTACTACCACATCTGCGGTGGTTGATGTTTGTTGTTTAACGCCGCACTCGGCAATATTCCAGCCAAATGACGGCGGTCTGTAAATAATCAAGTCTGGACCAGACAATCAAGTGATTGACATCATTAGCATCGATCTACGCATATTGGGATACGATGACTTGCATCAACCAAGTAGGCGGGCCTGACCACATTTAAACCTTCAGTTTGTTTATTTGTTGTTAAACGCCGCGCTCCTCACGCCGTATTCCAGCTATATGACGGCGGTCTGTAAATAATCAAGTGTGGACCAGACAATCCAGTGATTGAAATCATGAGCATCGATCCTCTATTGGGAACGATGACATTCATCAACCAAGTCGGCGAGCATGACCACCCGATCCCGTGTGTCGCCTCTTACGACAAGCATAGTCGCATTTTCAGGCAAGCATGGGTTGCTGAAGGCCAAGTCTAACCTGTTCTTCACGAGTCCCCCATATATTGTACCTTGTGCGTGACAAGTTAACGCTTTAACCGCTAGACTGTGTCAGCAAATGGAAGTTGCCGTGGTTGTCGAATACTAATGGAAGAAGTAACACCCCCTTAATAATGTCATGTAATGTAAATATAATTATGATTTAAAGACTGTTCTCTGTTGAAAGGGATATACATATTGTTATAATGAGAAACATGTTCTGTTGATATTGATCAACTGTATTTTCCCATACGAGCCAAATCATCACGGCAACATAGATCCAATGTTGATCTCGTTACCGGTTTTAGATGGGTTACCTCCCTTTGATGCGGCATGTGGGTTGACAATTCTTACCCATGTAAAGAATAAAAATATATTACGTTTATTATTTGCAGAAAAATTCAGTCATGCTTATAAAGATTATTCGTCGAAATGAAACGGTGGTTGATAGCATGAACAGCGATCTACGCCGTTGGGTACGATGTCTATATATAAGACATGTGACACACTGTGACCCGATCCTCATTTGTGTCGTCTTTTGCGACAGACATGGGGTGCAGGAGACGAGCAGACAAAGACAACATCAAAATGAAAGGACACTGCACTGACAGATGACAAATGAGTCCCCCCCCCCCCCCCCCCCCTCGAGAGACAAGAGACAATATCCGCATTAACCCAAGCTCCTCGACGTGGCTAGTCGCCTGCAGTAGATCGGCATCCAGGGATCACACCTAACCCCTCAACTAATCGGCCACCTGATATTTATCATGTAACAGTCACTAAAGCTTAACGGGTAGAGGATCAGAATATCCCCTGTACTCCTGGTAGAGTTCAAGCTCCCAGAGATGAACTAGTTGTTCACAAACTCACATTTTAGGATCATGCCTGTCAAGAGTTAGTTTATTGGGGTTTGGTCTCACTGTGATCAGCAGTTAAAAAGGCAGGGGTTGGTTGGTTGGTTGGTTGTTTTACGCCGCACTCAGCAATATTCCAGCTATATCTCACAATTGAACATAGATCTCCCTTTCACTTTATCTCGAAATATGGACTAAGTGTTTATTCTGTGGTCCGAACATTAACGAGTTAATTCACTTTAACCTTTGTTTTATCTTAACGCCGCACTTACCAATATTCCAGATATATGACGGCGGTCTGTCCATAATCAAGTCTGGACCAGACAATCCAGTGATTGACATCATGATCATCGATCTACGCAATTGGAATCAATAATTATTAAATTAAATTAAGAATCTTCAAGTTTTTGTGTGGCAGTTTGTACGCTATATTTGAGTAAAACAAAAACAAGAAATCGTTTTGTATAGTATCGTAACTGACAACTAGTTAAAATGGTGTCTCTGAAGAGATGAAATATGACGACGTCACAATAACCCTGATTTTTCCCGTTAGACGTTAAGTTTGGTCTTTTCTGCATTTTCCGAATTGGTCAATTTCAGAATTGGAGTGGAAATCAATTTGAAAAAGCTAAACTTTCATATTGTTATTTGTCGGGGGTTGATACACAAGTATAAACAAACAGATTCATAGCTTGGTAGCTTGGACAGACAAACAAGACATCAGGTCAAGGACGTGCCAAATACGCGGAATCATATAATTGAATATCGTTTTGTCCATATCCCGGTAAACATCACCGAAGAAAGAGTGTGTACGGGATATTTGAAAATACACAGACAACTGTTGTCCCGTTCTGAACGAGTGCCATGAAATGTCAGTGCCACACAACCATGAGAAATCCGTATAGTGATTGTTCAGGCGGAATGAGAAGTTACTGTGTTATTCGATGAAGAATATTTGAAAGATGTTTACAGATTGATACGGGCAGGTTCATGCCTTGGTATAATCGTGTTTGTAGATCACGGCCTTTGTATTGTCAGGAACTGTAAGGTTTTTGTGTATAACAGTACACCTGGACTCTGGGTATGGCTCTACCTGGCGCACATACCGTGTTGTTCATGTTGAACCAACCGTGTTCGTGGTCAAAATAAGAGTGAAAGGTGTAAATATATTCTCAAAAACTTACATGCTCAAATATTCCATATTTCTTAAATCGTTTGTTGTTGGCATATTTGTTTTAAAATTCACATAAGCGGTGGACATTATGCAACCTTAAAACCATAGCTATTGCAACAGGACTCGTAAAGCAAAACCCTTCTACATTTCAGTGTTGGGTAAATATGTTCAACCAGTAGAACTGTCATTCAGAGAACCACACCGGGCAATAGAGATTAAGGTGTGATAGTTTCCATGCAGAGCGAAAATCATTTACATAAAAGGGTCTGGATGCGCGGCTTGTTCCACATGTACATACATTGTGTTCATAATACTATGGGACCGCCTCCTTCGTCTTGTGGTAGAGCGTCCGCCCGAGGAGCGGAAGGTCCGGGGTTCGATCCCAGGCCGCGTCATACCTAAAGAATTAAAAGATGGTACTTGTTGTTACCCTGTCTGGCGCCTTTAAGGGGCTAAGACAAAGACTGGTAGGCTCAGTCAGTATTCTGTGCCTGAGCGGGGTATTCATGTTAAACTGCTACATGGTATATCAGTGAGCTAGCACTATAAATCGGCATCATACCGGACTAGTACAAACAGCCACACACACTGACACACACTTGCATGCACGTCGCTATATATCTTGGACGCGACGTTAAACCCAGTTTCACCTCCCCTCATAATACTATGAAGGGGGTGGGTGGGTATAATAGTGTGGGTCTCTTTGCTTTCGCAGAGGGGGCAGTCATATAAGGCGCTGCAATTCGCTGTGGAGAGTTGCTTCCCTTCGACTCACCCGAAACCAAGGATCGTTGATTAGCATCCCGGTTCGCCCTGATTATGTTCCTTGGATTGTCAACACGATACCCGTGGGCTTCACCAGAGCGTTAATCGTTTGAGACCATCATAACATCCAGCTATCCTCCCGCAACAAGCTAACACGTCCCGATAGAATTGAAATGCAGTTCAAACCTAACTATCTCGCTCACTCTTTGCAATGAGGTCAAATAAGCTACAACCGATTCATATTTTTTAGCTCTATCACTTTGTAATAAACTATATATACCGAAACACTCATAAGATAATTCCAATTGCGTAGATCAATGCTCATGATGTCAATCACTGGATTGTCTGGTCCAGACTCGTCATATAGCTTGAAGTTTGCTGAGTGTGGCGTTAAACAACAAACAAACTTGTAGCAATGGGCTTCAAACCCTACTTCCTCACATCTCCGTTCCAATGGTTACCGAGCATAGTATAACCTTAAAGCTGCCACAATTGTTCGGTTATTAATTATGAGCACAATGCTTAAGTATTACGTGCTGTTGGGTAGTCAAGTGGTTAAAGTGTTCTCCTTAACGGACAAGACACTAATTTCGATTCCAAACATAGGTAAAATGCGTTTCAGGCAGAATTTGTTTTCCCGAAACCTCCCACCCGAAAATCCCCACTCGCTCTTCTGATTGACCTCTGTGACATTTCATTGACCCCGGGAATAGGTACACGCAAATATTTTACATAACCCAGCCACTCCAAAATGTCAGTTTCCAGGCCATTCATACGTTGTTACAACTTCGAGTTGGCCATTAGGTATATTTTACACTTCGAAAACAGCTTAAAGTTAAACCATACTCAAAATGCCCGTCTGTTAAATCTTCATATGGCAATGGAATTGGTTAGCAAACACAAACACTGTGCAATTAACATCTTAACCTTAGAATTGTATACAAGCTTCGTGATACGTATAAGGCCTGATGCACACGTGGACGCTTTAGTGCGAAGAAACGGGTTGAAGTGTTTTATCGGGAAATGAAAACAATATATCACACGCCCTTTCCAAGGAATGTGACTGTTTCTAGCTACGTGGGGTAAACATAAATGGCCGGAACGCTGATGAATAAAGACCCACTGTTCCCATACAGACAAGACAAAGAATATTACCTTTCCATCTGTGTCTAATTATTTTAGGACTTCTGACGCGTTTCGGCAATTTAGTGACTGTGATATATGAAGAAATTTAATATAATAATCTATTGATATCCTACAATTTAATGTGGTGGGGACGGGGGTGACCCAGTCATCTGAGATCGAAGATGCCGAAATACGCTGCGCAAAGTTCGTTACTTAACCGTTCCTGGATCCGATGATCAAAGGGTCGAATCCCCGATTACAATCCTTGGAGTGCTAGCACCATACCCGTTGTAAATAAAGCTTCTTTGTTGTTTAACGTCGCACTCTAGCTATTCCAGCTGTATGACGGTGGTCAGTAAATAATCGAGACCTGACCAGACAACCCGGTGATTTACGATTCCGAAGTACGGTCTACACAATTGGGCTACGATGACATATATCAGCAAAGTCAGCGAGCCTGAACACCCGATCCTGTTAGTCGCATTTTACGACATGCATGGGTTGCTGAAGACCATTTCTAACCGTGATCTACATGGAGGTGTAAATGTGTTTGATGTAGGTTAACTTCCGTCTCACATTATGCTCACATGCCGTGATATACGTATAGTGTTCAAAGCGGCGTAAGAGCCTTGTATACAGTCACAGTATAACGAAATGAAGAAGTATTGTCTACTCAAATACATACCGTGTTGAGTAGCTGACCGTGTCCATATGACGCCCACAATAAAAAGCTGTGACCCAATAACTAGTATTGTGTTTGTTTGTTGTTTAACGCCGCACTCAGAAATATTCCAGCTAAATGACGACGGTCTGTAAATATCGAGTCTGGACCTGACAATCCAGTGATGGACATCATGCGCATCGATCGACGTAATTGGGATACAATGACATGCATCAACCAAGTCAGCGAGCCTGACCACCCGATCCCGTTAGTCGCTTCTTCCGACAAGCATAGTCGCCTTTCACGACAAGCATGGGTTGCTTAAGACCTAGTCTACCCTGGATCTTCACAAACTGCGTGAATAACATTGTCTACATGAAGTCAACAATAATGTCAGCGCTACATCAACAAGGTTGTGTGATAGAGGTACCATTCGTTTTGGCTTTTATGCAAATATGTCTTTGCAGGATGGAAATCTACATTTCCAATAGATAGAATTTCATGATTAAAATTTTAGTTATAATATATTTCTCACACAAAGTTAAGGATCACACAATTCTTCCATATTACTATACTTAATCTGTCATGGCATGGCATGGCATGACAGATTAACTATCATAAGAAAGAATCGGGAATTCCTAGAATTAGCAGTATAAAAACTAAGGCACCACGTGGAACGTGTGTTTCATGTACTGTTGATAAAATGCGACAAGGTTAGTTGAAGACTTTTCATTCAGGTTTAGTATTTAGACAAAATGTTTGAGATTCCATGCCATTTGGAAACAGGTACTCGGTTAGTTCTACTGCGATCTACACGGGTGACACCTATATAGAGCGGAGACGCTACACATGCGTGTTGTTGGGTCACGTACAGAAAGGCGGGACTGAAGTTGGTCATGTCTAGTATCTCCCCGGGAGACCCTCAACCCACAATGTTTCAACAATATGGTTTTATTGACACATACTGTATATTCTGTGGCGAGACGTCAGAGTGCGCGCCTAGAGCCGAAGACGGGACCTAGTCCCACATAGTACCACTATAAGTAGCGGATTTTCAAGATCGCGTTTGACTGTTAACTCCAGACGGAGAAACTATCACGATGCTCTGTTTGTTTAACGCGACGATCACGTGCAAATGTTGTTCTTCAGTAGTAGGCGAATAGTCCAGGTTTTACTTTGTATACAAACACAATAAGGTAGTCGGTTTAGTATTTTGAGTGTAACTACTGATTCTGGTAATAATGACTCGACGGATGTCTGTGTACATTAATTTTAAGATGTCCTTTTGAATCTGACAAGCAAGCAGAACTTCTGCAGCTCTGTGCTTACCTTTTAATTAGGATTGTCTTGTGGTTTGTTTTTCACCTGGTCGTCAACTGTTTCATTAGTTGTTGAATTTTTATTTTTTTTAAACCCCAAAACAACTACGGGGAGACTTTTATCATTATATGGTTCATTCCAATTTAACGAAACGGGTGTGAGAATTGTTTCTTTCTCTAACGATACAGATACATGGGCGATCCATCGATGCTGGATGCTGGATGCTGGATCCAGTGTCTATTACAATCGAATATCGAATCGAGTATAGTATTTCCCTATGATCTCTTATTCTTTGAAATAGCAGTTTAGTATGTGTGTCGACATATGTGTTATGTACCATTAACAAAGAAGACCCGAAATACAGTCTATTATGTATGTGCCTGCTACACATTTAGCTATTGATATAGCTGAGTGAGTGAGTGAGTGAGTATGGTTTTACGCCGCTTTTGGCAATATTCCAGCAATATCACGGCGGGGGACACCAGAAATGGGCTTCACACATTGCACCCATGTCGGGAATCGAACCCGGGTCTTCGGCGTGACGAGCGAACGCTTAACCACAAGGCTACCCGACCGTCCTTCATATAGCTGAGGACCGCCTCCGTGGTCTTGTGGTAGAGCGTCCGCCCGGAGAGCGGAAGATCCGGGGTTCGATCCCCGACCGCGTCATACCAAAAGACGTTAAAAGATGGTACTTGTTGTTGCCCTGTCTGGCGCTCGGCATTAAGGGGCTAAAACAAGGACTGGTCGGCTGGGAGTCAGTATACTGTGTCTGAGTGGGGCATTCATGTAACTGCGGCATGGTATCTCAGTGAGCTAGCACAATAAATCGGCATCAGTCCGGACTAGTACAAGCAGCCACACACACACACACACACGTGCATGCACGTCGCTATATAAGTGCAATAATCTTGGACGCGACGTTAAACCCCATTTCACCCCACCTCATATAGCTGAGGTCGCCTTGCGGTTACAACGTTCGCTGGTCACGCCGTTGTCCACTATATTGGTTTGGGACACGGGGTATCCCCGAAGTTGTAAACGTCTGAGACCTGCATCACTTCAGGCTTTCCTACCACATTAAGCTGACACGCCGTGATGTAACTGGAATACTGTTAAAAGCGGCGTTATACACAACTCACTCACACCACTATATTTATTTCCCAATGTAAAACCAAATTCGCTCATACTACTCCTACTTTATCGAAGCATTATGTCGATGCGTTTGCTTCGTTTTGTGTATCTAGAAACGTTCTGCGTTCACAGTTACCATCATCTCTTGTATGAAGAAACCGGAAGTAGCGGATGTCCACTACAAGAGCATATGTGGCATTCCCGTGACGGTTACTAACGCTCTTGTTCATTAATTTGAAACAGTGGGAAAAAACGTTAATCCGGACGATACAGGATATATAGAGGTCTTGTATTCTGGACCACAGGAGCTTGTAACGCAAAGCTACAAGATGTATGTCCACCCCCAGTGTCAGTATATTATATAAATGGATATAGTATACTGAAACTGAGTGTGACCATATTTCTTGTAGCTGCTATCTTTGGCGTGACAAGCCCTCGTGTTCTGGACTAACGGAGTCCTCATTGACGAGGTATCACTGTGTATTGGTATTAAAGGGACGGCGATTTTACCGCTCCGTCTGTGGCGGACATTATTCTATGTTAAAATATTGTCACGACCGTCTTAGCGTTGAGATCTCTTTGTGGGACGGGTACCTTGGCGCCGTGGTACCAAGTTACGATTGCGTTCATATAACCTTATACAGAGATCAGTCAGCCAAGTGGATGAAGTGTTTGCACGTAGAAGATCTGGGTTCTGTTCTCGTCATGGGTACAGTATGTGAAGCATATTTTTTAATGCGGGAAGCGAGTTCAACGTACTCTTCCAAGCATAGCTTAACATGATATAAGTAAATATCGTGCCACATACCGCAACCACCGTGTGTGATCTCGGGCAATAGAGATAATAACACATATTATTGATTGAGACAATCTCTCTTGTGACACGGTCACGGATATTTTTGATGTTTTATATCTCAGTGTTGACAAAGCCTAGTGAGACAATTCTTGGAGGATATAGATGATTATGTCATCACAGCAATGATTTATATGGTGTGTTTTTTAAATGATCTTAGTTTTGTTGATTGTTCACGTTAAGTTCTCGCCATGAACCAGATCCTCCAATAGTGCTGACTGTGGCGTTACTCAAGATCCAAACGAAATCTGTTTTGTGTGAGGTCAGGATCTTAGTGGTTACACGGTTCGCTGATGACGTTGAAGACCCGGATTCGAGCCTCCAAAAGACCAACTTCGTGGTCTAGCGGTAAAGCGTCCGACCGGATAGCGGAACGGGGTTCGATCCCCGGCCGCGTAATACTAAAAGACGCTTAATATGATACTTGTCGTTACCCTGTCTGGCGCTCTGCATTAATAGGCTAAATCAAGAACTGGTCGGCTCGGAGTCAGTATACTGTGTCTTAGTGGGTAATCCATCTTAAACTGCGGCATTTTATCTCAGCGGGCTAGCACTATAAATCGGCATCAGTCCGGACTAGTACAAGCAGCCACACACACGCATACTCATGCATGCTCGTCGCTATATAAGTGCAAAAATCTTGAACGCGACGTAAAACCCCATTTCACCTCACCCCACCCAGCCTCCAAACGTGTGTCCCCCACCGTATAGGACTATTTCAATACTGCTAAAAACGGCGTGAAACCATACAAAACTTATACGTTAGACAGTAAATATAACCCCTACGTCGAGATTAACAAGGTTCCGTTGTTTACTTTAGGTATGTTTATATCTACACTGACAACAAAACGGCATGCCATTCCTCGGATACACTGGAATATAAGGCACATAGATAAAAGGTGCACTCCCCCTGTCTACCGGTGTCACATGACTGAGTAGCCGAGCCGTTTATTGGGAATCAATAAGGCCAACTTTGTGTTTTAATAAACAGATAAGGCTGATACTATCCTGCCGTTGCCTCTCTTACAAGTATTAAAATGTCACTTGTGAATTTGACAGAAGGAAAACATTACATAGAAAAATTTAGTTGATAAAAGCGAAATTCAGAGAAAGAATACGATTTGTTCGATTACCGAACGTACCAATACGAATAGTTCACACATTGATATAATACGGAACGCATGTATTCCAGGAGTGAGTGAGTGAGTATGTTTTTACGCCGCTTTTAGCAATATTCCAGCAATATGACGGCGGGGGACACCAGAAATGGGCTTCAAACATTCTACCCATGTCGGGAATCGAACCCGGGTCTTCGGCGTGACGAGCGAACGCTTTAACCACTAGGCTACCCGACCGCCCCTATTCCAGGTGTGCATTTGATATATCGAGATACGTTCCATAATATATTTGAGGGGTGTATCCTTCTCAAGTTTGTGAAAAACGATTGTTCCAAAAATACTGGATATATATTTTTGACAACGGTTTTAGAAAATTGATCGCTTAGATGTCCTGAGGAAAAATGTATTGTGAAAATGTATGGTCCATTATACGATTCCAACTATATCAAATAGTGATTTTCACGAAAAGGGCAGCATATTCTGCCCTTCCGGAGGCACCCGTCACAAACACATACCAAGGCACGTCAACTGCTCACCTGAAAGAACACTGGAATATATGGTGCAGAAACCCCCCCCCTCCCCCCCCTTCAGATATAAAATACGTAAACTTGAAGCAGTGACCATAAACATTCGTTTCTAACAAAAATCCAAGCCCCGTAGTGAATGGACGTTACAAGTCTGTTGGAAGCAATACAGAAGAAAACTTTTGAGAAATATTGCCGATGTGACGTAAAGCATCAACTCATTCACTCACAGAAGATAACATTATAATATGTCTTGATGGCTAAGTAAGGCCGTTTAGAAGTGTACTAGCATAATTTGTCCACATGATGTAATTGTCTGTGTGATGTAATTGCATACTGTACCTCAATACCCATACCTGGGAAAGGTTATGCATCTCTCCCTTTTCATAGTCCTTAACATTTTTGTCTAACGATATCCCTAATATCTGAACCGCCAGTCCGGGGTTCGATTCCCGGCGGCGTCATTCCTGCCTGGCGCTCGGCATTAGAGGCTTAAACAAGGACTGGTCGACTGGGAGTCAGTAATACTGTGTCTGAGCAGGGTATCCATGTTAAACTGCGGCATGGTATCTCAGTGGGCTAGCATTATAAAACCGGCATCAGTCCGGACTAGTACATGCAGCCACACGCACACGCACACGCACACGCACACGCACGCACGGACGCACATACACACACGTCGCTATAAGTGCAATGATCTTGGACGCGACGTTAAACCCCATTTCACCTAACCTCAACTATTACCTGATACATTTGGTATGAGAACACTAAATGTTCCCCTGGATAGTTGCAAGGAATGGTTTATATCACATGATGAAATTGAAAGATTAGTCAAGTAGCAATTGCCATGGAACAGTCACAAAAAATATCCTTAGTCAATCCGTTTCAGTTCAGTATTTGACTCGTGAAGATTCGGGGTAGAACAGGTCTTCAGCAACCCATGCTTGCCGTAAGAGGCGACTAACGGGATCGTGTGGGTCAGGCTGGCTGACTCGGTAGATGCATGTTATCGTATCCCAATTACGTTGATCGATTCTCATGATTTCAATCTGGGGGTTGTCTGGTCCAGACTCGATTATTTCAGACCGCCGTCATATAGCTGGAATATTGCTGAGTGCGGCGATAAACAACAAACAACGACAGCAACAGTTCTGTATTTCAATATGTCAGTTTGTAAACAAACAAAAATCGTGATATCATCATGATATGATGTTTAACATGGTTATGTGAGAGGAGACATTTGGTTGGAGGTGCTTAACTATTTTCTAGGTGTATAGTCTACCTCCAGTTAGAAATAAACTGATTTGACACATAAGAAGCAACAGCCTAACACTTAGCAAAGACCTCTACCCTGTGCACCGAAACACACCTCATGAATTTTTATATGTCATAACCTTAATGTATATGATTTGAGAAAATGCTTTATAGATTAGAATGTACAGTTTATATTTTATCTCAGGTTTACATACCGGGACCTTGGATAGAAAAATGTGTTTGCGGATTTATTGATAAGGAGATATTGGCGAGTGAAAAATGTACTTTCCTGACACGATATTATGTTTATTCACACATACCGCCTCCGCGGTCTAGTGGTGGAGCGTCCGCAAGGAGAGCGGAAGGTCCGGGGTTCGAAACCAAAAGACGTTAAAAGATGGTACTTGTTGTTACCCTGTCTGGCGCTCGGCATATAGGGGCTGATCCAAGGACAGGTCGGCTCGGAGTCAGTACTTTCCTGACACCATATTATGTTTATTCACACTTACCGCCTCCGCGGTCTAGTGGTAGAGCGTCCGCCCGGAGAGCGGAAGGTCCGGGGTTCGAAACCAAAAGACGTTAAAAGATGGTACTTGTTGTTACCCTGTCTGGCGCTCGGCATATAGGGGCTGATCCAAGGACAGGTCGGCTTGGAGTCAGTACTTTCCTGACACCATATTATGTTTATTCACACTTACCGCCTCCGCGGTCTAGTGGTAGAGCGTCCGCCCGGAGAGCGGAAGGTCCGGGGTTCGAAACCAAAAGACGTTAAAAGATGGTACTTGTTGTTACCCTGTCTGGCGCTCGGCATATAGGGGCTGATCCAAGGACAGGTCGGCTTGGAGTCAGTATACTGTGTCTGAGTGGGGATTCATGTTAAACTGCGGCATGGTAATAATAAAATAACAATCAAATTGGCATTGGTCAGGACTCGTACAAGCAGCCACGCACGCACGCACGCACGCACGCACGCACGCACGCACAGATGCACTAATTTTGAGCCCGCCGTTAAACCCCATTTCACCTCACCTACAAAACAGCACATTAAACAATCGTATGCTTTTAATGCAGTCCCTCCCAATGAACTCACCCCCGCATAAATCACCTTCCAGCTTTAATTTGCAGCGATCTATTATTTATGACCATACTACCTTTGTTACCGTGGAAGGTTTTACAATGTTGAGATCAGCCGTTGCATTACCTGAACAGTATTCCGCTTAACAAACGACCTAGATTTTGATGAAAATAAAACTTAACGCTGAGAGGACACTAGAGGAGTAGAGTCAATATGATGTCAAAGAGATATATATATTTCCCCATGTGCTCCTGTATGACGTGTGTCAATATACTTACGATAAGTAATTCGTGTATTCATTTATTGTCTGTGTGGTAGTTGATTTCTCAGTACTGCCATGTGTACCAACATATCATAAACTGCACTGGGTGACTTATTATTAAAATTGTTTTTGATTAATTAATTAAATTAATTAAATTAATTAAATATAATACCTTTAGGCGTGGTTGGGTACCCTAGTGGTTTCAGCGTTATCATTAGTATTGTTGTTGTTGTTGTTATTATGTCTCCCCCAGAATGGAGGGAGACATATTGTTTTTGGCACGGTTCCCGTCGGCGTCGGCGTCGGCGTTCCCACCGTTTCCGGACCATAACTCAGAAACCGTTTAATATTTTTTCGCGAAACTTTGTATGCACATTAACCCAGCACTGAAGTGGTGCCTTTTGCTATTTAGAGATTTTTGACATTTTTATTTTTTCTCGTTTCCATGGAGATAACTTGAACATAGACTCTGAATGGGGGTAAGCTTGGTTTCCGGACCATAACTCGGAAACCGTTTAATATTTTTTCGCGAAACTTTGTATACACATTAACCCAGCACTGAAGTGGTGCCTTTTGCTATTTAGAGATTTTTGACATTTTTATTTTTTCTCGTTTCCATGGAGATAAGTTGAACATAGACTCTGAATGGGGGTAAGCTTTGTTTCCTGACCATAACTCAGAAACCGTTTAATATTTTTTCGCGAAACTTTGTATACACATTAACCCAGCACTGAAGTGGTGCCCATTAGTTGTTTGAAATTTCTAGGAGTTCGATTTTTGTCTCGACAAGATAGACACAATTTTTTATGGATAACAACTTCTTTAATACTGTAAAGAGTACAGTATTAAAGAAGTTGTTATCCATAAAAAAATTGTGTCTATCTTGTCATCCGTCAAAATCTAAGTAATGCCTATCAAACAATTTATTTTTGTCTCTGTTATTTAGTAATGGAGGGTGGGAATGAAGAGATGGGGTTTAACGTGAAGTAAACGAATGAATGGGGGTTAGGGGAGTGGGGGGAGACATATGTTTTTACGAGTAAAAACACTTTCTAGTTATTATTATGTACAGATTAAAATAAATAATTGCAGCAAAGAGGGTTTGGGCCAATAGCTCAGGGCCCTTGCCTCCTCTACAAGCAGCCCATACAGCCAATGGGACTTCTCCCAGGAAGCGCTGCCTAGCCAAACCCACCTAGTACTTTGTGAAGACTCCCCAACACGGCAGCCTTCTGCATTACCCAGATTGTCAGAAGGGATGTATTTCTGGCAGCAAACCCGGCTACTCTCTCAAAATGTCAGTCAACAGATTGGGAGGTACCAAACCTAAGGTACCGAGAACACGAGCCTGGTACTTGGGATGCAAGCGGACATTTCAAAAGCGATGTCCGCACATTTGCCATGCTTTTTTTCTGAATCTTGTCAAGAGGGACAGAGAATTCAATGACATATATTTGATTTCATTTGATTTATCAAAAAGGACAAGATGAGGTTTGTTGGTCTTGAAAGGTCTAAGGGCCTAGTCCAAAGAATTTTGTGTTTATAATTTCCATGACGCCCTCTACATGGATGGACCTCTGTGTCAAAACCACAAGCATGGTGAAGACGGTAATAACAGGGTAGAGCCAAACCATCATACCATGACTAGTAGTAGTAGTAGTAGTAGTAGTAGTAGTAGTAGTAGTAGTAGTAGTAGTAGTAGTACGGGGTGTTTGGCTCAAGTGACAATGCGAAGATCAAAATATTGTTGTTTTCCTTTTCAACTACATTGAAAATATCTATAATGATATTATTCGTCTGTGCATGTGTATGTTTCATCGATAAAGATAATATTATTTACTACTCAAAAGAAGTTAAAGAACACATGTTTTTTTCATAAGACTATATTTTATATTAGTCATATAAATAAACCGGGTTTTCTTGAACTTCTTTTGAGTTATATAAGTAGTTTATGTTTTAACCAACGAAAGCCTCTATATACAGCCAACTTCTTGCGTTGCATTACATTTGAGGGGAAAGTAATGGAAAAGTTGACTTACCCCCATAGTGTCCCTTGCTCGTCTGCCCCGGGGGTCAAATAAATATTCAGATAACTCTCCCGTCCCTCATTCAGTGTCCTAAGCTTGATACAAAGCTTTACAGATCAGAAATCCTCCATAAATTGCGATCACGATACTGGTAGAATGTCCAACACATGATTACACCGCAGACGACAGCGAGCAGGCGTCACAGCACGTGCTGAGCAGACGACAATATCTACTGGATCAGTCTTATTGATCACAGCTTGATCCTAATACTGCGTGTTGGTCTGTTTGACCCGGGTACAATCGATACCCGGTTGATCTTGTTTGATCGGCGGTCAGTTTGTAATCATGGGTGACAATAGTCACAAGAAAGGTGGAAGACGACTTTTAAAACTCCAAGAATCTCAATTTATACTGTCATTATGCCCGTGGATCAATGAAGTGAAGAATGTCCTTTCAAGTGCAAATGTGTAAATGCAGTGTCGACGTCTTTGTTGCAAGTGCATGTTTTTCATGATTAATATGAATTGTGGACTGTTGCTTTGTATCTGTTGGTTTATGGAAGAGTGTTGTCACGTCATAGCTTGCGTCTTCTGTAGTAGCACGGATATTTTAAAGCACATTGTGGAACGAACATCTTAAAATCTATAGCCCGGCCTGTCTAATGGTTGTACAGGTTCTTCACAACACACATCCACAATAGAGGAGATCTTGTAATCTTTGAAAACGAATTAATTTAGCTGTGGGCACGCAATTCTGATATATACTCATCACGATCGATCACATCCTCAAAGAGCTCCAGTTTCAGGAAGTCAAACAAAGATTAAGACTGATAAACTCGTACTGGTTTCTGAATTCACGCGTCACATTGAAAGAATTTATAGTTGAAACCCATGGAAACAAATAACCTCACTCCTCAGGTCCAAGTGATGCTTTAGTTGAAAGTTGAATCTCCAAACTGATATATCAAACTTCAACGAAATGTCACATCCATAACACTAGTTCAGCTGTAGTCCAATACTTACAGATCCACATAACCCAGGCAGAACATAAAACTGTGGTAATTCACCACGCATATAAAGTGTTCTGGTCTGAGGCAACCAGTCCTATTACTACATGTAGTCTTACGCCTCCAATTTCACGCTGCTGTAATTAAAACGACCATTTCCATAATCAAATGACATTTCTTCTAAAAGAGTTCATTGTACGATTCCGACTATATCATAAGCATGTGTTTATGGATCGCTATCAAATAGCGATTAAACCAAGTGTTTGCGAAAAGGTGAGCGTATCCTGCCCCACTGGTGGCAGTCTGTAAACCACTTCACTGAGCAACAAAAACAGTCAATTGTGAACACGAGTTTGTGTATTTGACGAAGGTTTTGTGCCACCGATGTGTCTATTATCCTACACGCCTCCCTCGACGCTTCTTAAACCAAGCAGACGACATCAATGGCTCTCAAGCAATAAAGTATGCGAGGGAATTGTTTCCGAACAGGTACTAGACTTTTTAAGTTTTGTTTGAGTATGGCTGCATTGCTACTTGATCAAGTTAACTCGTGCTTAACCGATCGCGTTTGACGTCAAGGTCTCTCAGTTTATTTAATAAATGTGGGATTGGGTGACATAATCAATAGTTTACATACGTGGGCTGAAACCCTCCCTGCAAGTACTATTGCAAACATCTGCACATACCCCTGTCTCTATACTGCAGTGGTTATGACATATCAGCAGATCGACTTGACCTTCAACTTTACACGCGACATGGTGTCATTCATAAGATGACAATGATTTCATAATGTGAGTTTTGTCGCCCCCAGTTTGTTTGGTCTCAGCTGTTTTTTAACGGTTGTAAGTTTGTTTGTTGTTTTACACCGCAGTCAGCAATATTTTAGCTATAGTGTGAGTGAGTGAGTTTTTTGTTTTACGCCGCTTTTAGCAATATTCCAGCAATATCACGGCGGGGGACACCAGAAATGGGCGTCACACATTGTACCCATGTCGGGATTCTAACCCAGGTCTTCGGCGTGACGAGCAAACGCTTTAACCACTAGGCTACGCTACCGCCCCTATTCTAGCTATAAACCGGCAGTGTATAATAGATAATCGAGTCTGGGCCAGGCAAACCAGTGCTTGTTCAGCGTCCCCTGCCGTCGGGGCACGATGCCACGTGAGCAGCCAAGGCAGAGCCTGGCAACCATTTCACTCAGCTCTAAGGTCAGACGTATTTAGCCCAAAAATTCAGGTAGGTTTGTCGAAACATTTTTTTTTTTAATTCAATTTTCAAACATTTGTTCCGCAAGATATTCAGGAGGTAAAGGGAAACTATTTTAAGAAATAAAGTGGGGGCGGGAGTTTTTCAGATAAGTTTTAATATCTACAATAAATGATTTTTTTCAAAACGTTTCTCTTATTTTTGGTCTGAGAAATCCACAGCTTTTTATTCTTAGATATTTCTTCACATTACAGTTTGCAGAGACAGCGGATTCGTAAACCAAGTTTTAATAAAACATGCGTTATTGGAGACCTTACGAACCGGAATCTTCATAGGGTTCTTCATTTCACGGTAATACGATATCGGAATTGATGTTAAGTGAATTGACACTCATGTCATGTTCATAAATGTGTTTTTGTATTGAAGTTCAAATTTGAATATTTCCACAAAAAAGTAATCTTGTAGAAAAATATACAGCAAAGCTGGTGTTCTTGAAATATTATGCATGGCTGCTAAAAAATATGTATGTAGTATAATAAGATGTATGTATCCAAACAAATTCAACATATCGTTTGTTTCCAGCGAAATTCCCAATACCATTGAAATTGTTCTAACTCGCTGATTGCCCTTTGAAAGCACTGGGCCGCGGGAGATCATAA
Source organism: Haliotis cracherodii (assembly GCF_022045235.1). NCBI lineage: Eukaryota > Metazoa > Mollusca > Gastropoda > Lepetellida > Haliotidae > Haliotis > Haliotis cracherodii. The sequence goes on along the minus strand of NW_027266341.1, from coordinate 21,343,108 downwards.
CTACCTCAAACAATACATAAAAGAACCGTACTTGTAACCGGGAACAAAACGTATCCAGCACTACAGATAGTACCTGATTGGGAGTATCAAAACCAGCATATCCCCCAAGTCTGGAAATAATTAACAACAATGGATAATGAATGTCTCCTGAAGCAACAAAGCAATAACTGACCTAGACCCAATGTCTATTTGTACACTCGTAAACAATGAGTATTAACATTTCTATAAGAATGTTGTAGTTTTAAAACTATGCATCAAATACAGATTTTAACCGAACTGTCGCTGTGTACCTTTGTATAATCATGTGGTTTTTAAAAAACAATATGCGACCCGTAAAGATCCGGGGTAGAATAGGTCTTCAACAACCCATGCTTGCCATAAAAGGCGACTGTGCTGGTCGTAAGAGGCTACTAACGTGATCGGGTGGTCAGGCTCACTGATTGGTAGATGAATGTCGTCAATCCCAATTGCGTGGATAGAGGATTTCTTATGTCACCATTCTTAACACCATAGACATGGGGTCGACGGGGTAGCCAAGTGGTCATCGCGTTACATACAACCACTTAATTTCGGACCCATAGTCGATGAACGCCTCTGTGGTCTGGTGGAGAGGGCGTCCGCCCGGAGAGCAGAAGTTTGGTGGTTCGATTCCCGGCCGGGTCACACCAAAATACGTTAAAAGATTGTACGTGTCGCCCTGTCTTGTATGGCGTTAGGCATTACGTGGATAGGGGCGGTCGGGTAGCCTAGTGGTTAAAGCGTTCGCTCGTCACGCCGAAGACCCGGGTTCGATTCCCGACATGGGTACAATGTGTGAATCCCATTTCTGGTGTTCCTCGTTGTGATATTGCTGGAATATTGCTAAAAGCGGCGTAAAACCATACTCACTCACTCATTACGGGGATAAAACAAGGACTGTTTGGCTCGGAGTCAGTATACTGTGTCTGCGTGGGGTATTCATGTTGAAACTGCAGCATGGCATCTCAGTGGGCTACCACTATAAAACCAGCAAGGACAAGAACGCGACCCAATTTCACCTCACCTCGACCTTAGTGGGGATCGTCATTTACTTTTCCGGTATATGAAAGTCGCGGTGCGTAATGTTATGCAACATCAGCAGTCTTTCAATTGATAAAAGGAGCATTATTATCAATATTCTCCCGAAATCAATTTAATATACCATATACACAACAGAGAACCGTGTACAGCTTAAGGAGTTCCTTCATAAATCCCTGACTAACAAACTAGCAGAACGTCTGTTGGGGGCTATTTGAGAAGAAGCTAGTCGATATGTCACGCCTGTCCCGTGTGTCAGGACTGAAGATGTGTCTAAACACTGGCCTCTAACCAGCAGGTCAATATTTGGAGTGGACGGTAAGATAGAGACGAAATAACACGCTCCTCCACGTCGTTTAACTCAAGGATATATTCTGTATCTATGAACAACTGTGTGTTAAGCTGTTCAGTAAACATTGGAGGCAGTAGTAGCCCAGTGGGTAAAGTGTCACGTCAAAGACACGGGTTCAGTTCCCCATATATTCGTCAGACTCTAAACACCGTGACGTCATAGTTGGAAATATTATGAGGTCATTAATTGCACTTACATGTATACAACTCGAAAACAGTTAAGGACCACCCGATTCTATCATATTAATAAAAGAAATAATCAGGTGGTTCTTAACTTGTTTTGAGTAGTATAGTACATTATAGCACCGTCCATCCACCCCCACGATTAGGTATCATAGTGTCTTTGGTTTGCATCTTCACGTCTGACACTTGATAAATAGGGGCGGTCGGGTAGCCTAGTGGTTAAAGCGTTCGCTCGTCACGCCGAAGACCCGGGTTCGATTCCCGACATGGGTACAATGTGTGAAGCCCATTTCTGGTGTCCCTCGCCGTGATATTGCTGGAATATTGCTAAAAGCGGCATAAAACCATACTCACTCACTCACTTGACTTGTCTTCCACAAGTCTACAATAAAACCTTTTGAAAGCGGGAACCTATAATACAAGTCATAAGTACAAGCATGGTAAAGGAGATGAATGGCTTCTTTCCTACACACACGATCCTACTGCCAGTCTACTGACTGTTTTTCAGGTATCTATGACGTGATATCAATTTACCTTTGTACACAACACTGTAAGTGCTCCGTTTACCTGAACACTTACCTTCCATAGCCGAGTGTGAGCGCCTTAAAACATGAATGTGTCAGAGCCACCCACTAGATTCCTTTCAAAGCAAACCGACGTGTGTGTGATATCGTCAATGTGAAGTAAAATGGAACGAGGCCGATTCAATACATAGAAGGTATTTAATCCTTTTGCATTTCAATCTATGGCAAGCGATAGTTTATTTATTGGGTTGGTAGAACGGTATTATCAGTATGAAGACGATCACAAACACAGTCTGTTGATTGAACTGATACCACTTGAGTTTGTCTAGTGGGTGTAACGTGGGTTTATGAACCTGTATAGAAATGACAGATAGGCCCAGTTTATTTGCAGGTACGAAATCCAGTTGAGTGTAATGCTATGTTCCTTTTCTACGATTTGACAAATACTTAAACTATATTAATGTTATCTGCAATGGTAGTAAATTGTGAAAGAATTTAAAGTAGGATCTGAATTTTAACAAATGATCTGCACCGCAGACACTCTTAACTCAAATCTACACTCAGTGCAACCAGCAATAGTGATTACATCCCGAAACAAAGAAACTGTGATGTCCATAAATTCTTATATATACATATGTCTATGTTGCGTAACTTTTGCATGAGTGAAAAGACTAGAAACGGGAAGATACGAAGATTTGGAACCAGCAGAAAGATATTGTTTTCAGTGCACACAGGAAATTGAATCAGAACATGTCCTTTTAGTATGTCCCACTGATGATGATGGTAAATGTTATCTGAATAAAGAAGTTAGTTTATATTTTAGTTAACGCCACACTCAGCAATATTTCAGCTATATGACGGCGGTCTGTAAATAACCGACTCTGGACTAGACAACCCAGTGATTGACATCATGCGCATTATGCAAGGGTTGCTGAAGACCTATTCTGCGCCGGATATTCACAGGTTAAATTTTGCCAAAAGCTGCAAAGTTATAGTTACTTCGACGGCAACAGTTACAGATATGTAACGTTATTATTCATTCTTTAATATCATTATATACATACTTTTTAGGATTATTCATGGGTTTTTTTTAATCTGTCACAACTCCATAGGAGTGAACAGTGTTCATTTTATGACATTTCTATGTGATACTATTGTATTTACACAAGTACACCTGGTAAGACTATTATAAAAACTTTGTATTTCTGTCTATGTAAAGTAACAGTCGTGAAGGGAGACTGTTCCACTGTCTGGTTCTCAGTTTCTGCTCACGTTTAGACATTGTAATGTTTTTTAGTAGACATTGTAATTAGGGTTATCATTAGATGCATACTTGGTCTTCATCGTAAAATGTGACCTCCGTGGTCTAGTGGTAGCGCGTCCGCCCGGAGAGCGGAAGGTCCGGGGTTCGATCCCCGACCTCGTCATACCAAAAGACGTTAAAAGATGGTACTTGTTGTTACCCTGTCTGGCGCTCGGCATTTAGGGACTAGTACAAGCAGCCACACAAACACACACACACACGTACATGCACGTCATATAAGTGCAATAATCTTGGACGCGACGTTAAACCCCATTTCACCTCATCTGACTTCATCGTAAGATGTGAAAGTAACTGCATTATGCGGGATGTGATTAAAATTTGCAAGGATTGGCAATTAGGTGTGACATGGCCACTGTCGCCTGTTATCTTACCTCACACGTGAATGTCGGATTCTGATTGGCTGAGACCCATTCTATTATTGTCAATGTACCCCACTAACATGTAAGATGCGCTTGGTATCTTCCCCGCTCAAATTGCCGAACTATTGCCATTCCATTTGCAACTTACCAAAAAAAACAAAGTATTTCTCTCGAATTGATTATGATAATGAGGCCATACTCGGTTATTCACGCTGTCTTCTGCGTATGAACGGAGTGCCTAACTGTGGTATTCTTACCGATTTGGAACAAAACAATAAAATTAGGTGTGCAGTAAGATAAATTCGTTATCCACGGTCCCCCGGGTGACGGGCGGTGGTATAGGCTAGTGGTTAAAGCGTTCGCTCGTCACACCGATGAACTTGGTTCGATATCCCACATGGGTACAATGTGTGAAGCCCATTTCTGGTTCCCCCGTCGTGATATTGCTGGAATATTGCTAAAAGCGGCGTAAAACTCACTCAGTCACTGGTGACATGGTTTGATCTCCCCACTGTTATTTCATGTCAGGCTCAGGGAAGATAAACTAACATAGAAGATACATCGACCTATGTCCCCCTCAGAGCCGATGGACAACGTATAATATCTATCTGAGTTATACGTGATAACTGATTGTTGACAGGGTCGTATTTCGACTGGAACAAGAATATAACAAGATGAACGTATACACTTACCAGAAGTCAATATCCATGTCAGACATCAGCGGCTCCACCCATTCCGACTTGTCCCCCATGGTGCTCCGTATATCTACCCATAGTAAGTCCTTTATGAACACCCAAGGGCCGCCAGAGAGTATTTACAGTTTGTGTTGTACGTCATAAACAACAACATCTGAATACGCCGGACTCCATAACCCCCCGGTATCTATAGTAAACAGTTCTATTCATCTATGGCAGTCGTTGTAACGAGTTTATTAAAACTCTTCATGTGAATAAGACGGACATTCCTTCTTCCCCCTCCCCTTCCACCGTCCACCCAACCCAAGTCGCGGCTTTCGGATTAGACCTGTTGCTAATCGATATAAGACTTTGATTTGTGTTCGAAGGTTGGCGATATATGAGACATATCAATAGTATTTATTGACCGCTTACCCATTATTGTCATTTGCTACATTTACGAAATACATGGCATTATTGATTCCGATTTCTGATCAGGTGTATTAGTATTCTTTTTCATTATACCGACTTGCGTGTAAAGGTATAAAAGTGGGCACGATGTTGTGTAAACAGAACAGAGCCATTTTCGTTTCACAAAGAGTGAAACGGATTAATTAATTTCTCGATCTGGACACCCTAACGACAAAAAGAAAGTGTTTTGATGGAAATGAGGTGAGGTGAAATAGGGTTTAACGTCGCTTCCAAGATTATTGCACTGATATAGCTACGTGGGTGCGTGCGTGCGTGCGTGCGTGTGTGCGTGTGTGTGTGTGCGTGCGTGCGTGTGTGCGTGCGTGCTTGCTTGTACTAGTCCGGACTGATGCAGATTTATGGTGCTAGCTCACTGAGATACCATGCCGCAGTTTAACACGAAAACCCCACTCAGACACAGTATACTGACTCCGAGCCGACCATTCCTTGTTTTTGCCTCTTAATGCCGAGCGCCAGACAGGGTGACAACAAGTACCATCTTTTAACGTCTTTTGGTATGACGCGGCCGGGGTTCGAACCCCGGACCTTCCGCTCTACCAGTAGACCACGGAGGCGGTCTTTGATGGAAGTCTCATATGTAGAAACACATAGACAACATGAGTATTGCTATGACTGAGTGAGTTTGGTTCAACGGTGCCTTGAACAGTATCGAACCCACGACAATATCATTCTGTCTGCAAAGTGAATATAGGCACGTTAGGCGACTTGGCCATTGTGTTTTATCGAATATACGAACACGGATATGGCGCTGACGACCTGGAAACATTTTCAGGGCGAGGCTTGCCCGCCTAAGGGATGCAACTCTGCACAATTGCGGCGCTTTGGATGTCTGGACCACCCTGCTGGAGTGTGTCGGTTACTTATTTCGTACTTTATTAAATGACTACTGTAAGTGTTCCTCCCATATAACTAATAATATATAAAACTGAACGCGTTTCACTCACTTGCTCAATTTTACCATGGTAGCGTGTTGTGTTGTGTTGTTTTTAAAGGCACAGTGACGAACCCCGTAGGTATTATTCGAGGCGCACGGAGGCGCGCGCTGCTATATACGTACAATTACCGTCAACGCTACGTTAATCCCCATTTCACCTCACCTCATATGTAGCTGTAACAATATGTGTTCGAAAAACTCACGCTAAACTAATCAAAATGTTGTATCCACATTGGAAATATACAACCTCCTGTACCCATGTTTGCCTTCACACCAAGTCGTCTTGTCAAATGCCAACGCAACAGTAATTGGTTTGACGCACAAGCTGTTGAAGCTACCACAGACCGATAACACCATCAAACATTTGATACGATAATGGCAATACCGTCCCTCGACAGAAACCAATCCCCATTAAAGAGAATTCGAATGACTTACCTTAATGAATGTTGACGGTTTCATTGTTACTTAACTGAACTGAATCAGTCTGCGTCGTGAACTTTTTGTGAGGAGACTTACGACGCCACAACAGAATGAATAATTCACCCTGATTGATGAGTTTTGGATGTAATACCGCTGCAACTGTCATCGCGTATGTTCACCGGAAATTACCCCATAACTGATTCATCCAACCGATATCGACTATCATCTACTGTATCTCGCAGACCACTAGATAATAGCTGTAGGATTTATTCAATTTTCCTTTGCATATCACGACATTGATAATAATTACAATGCTGAACGAGTTAGACTTGCAGTGTCAACGTTTGTTATTCACACGATTTTAATTTTTCAAGTATCTTGCATTTTTAGTGTGGTTGGGGCAAAGTATCTTGTATTTTAGAGTGTTGGGGTGGCCTTGTGGTTAAAGAGTCAGAGTGCAATGTCGAATACCCGGGTTCGCTTCCATACGTGGGTACAATATGTAAAGCCTGTTTTTGGTGTCTCCCTGTCGTGAATTTGCTAGAATGATGCTCACTCGAGTGTTTACTTGACACAACATTGTAAAGATGGACCTTGCACGACTGTTTCAGTTGAGGTCAAGACGATGAGATAGGTGTTACGTGTAAGAATGAGATCTGTATTCTTGTGTGTTTTTTCAGGTGAACACTTGACTCGCTTTTGTATGTGTTTGTGATGGGTGCCACCCGTGGGGCAGGATACGCTGACCTTTCGCGAACACCTGGTGTCATCACTCTTTTGTAGTGGTTTATAAGCGCATGCTTATGATACAGTCTTTTTTCTACAATGGGTTTCTTTCAGTAGAGATTCTTCAAAATCCTATGATTGCCAGTTGGCTAATTCTCTTGAAAGAATGAAAGAAAACGACTCATCACACCACACCGGGATAAACTAGTACCACGTAGCACAAAACTAACTTATCCTACCTCTGCCAATTACTTTTCCTTTGCCTTTACAGGATAACATGTGAGCTATAATACCACTGTATCGCGGCTGCTTTGTTGATGGCATCAACAAGCAATACCTGCGAGGTCCGATGACAAATCATCAACCAGATCGTACATTCTGGCCAGTCTATACCAATATTAATCTACTTTTGCTGCAAGTGGGAGGTAGGGTTACATTCCTCAACGTGATCTTAGCACAGAGGCCGTAAGTCTTGGAATTGCGACAACCATAGTGCTGAGACCGCTTTGTGAAAAGACCCATAGTTTTGGAGTTGCTTGGATCATTGATACCAATTGTTGCCTGAAATTTGTTTAAAGTCTACACTGTTTGCAGTGCTGGTAACATTGGATTATGGATCTGAGAATTATGTTGTAACCGAATTGCTCATTGACAGTAATTTCAAAGGATTATGACACGCAAAAAAGAGAACGACATTAGATGATGAGGAAAAAGAGTAAAACATGTGAACGAAAGGACGGGAAATGAAATAAATGTTCAAATAAACAATAATATCGATCTTGGTTTGCAGGGGGTGCATTCGAACGTACGATTGAGGGGTAAAAGGAATTAAGTGAGGAATACGAACCATTGCATTAATGGAATCCACTGTTTCGGGACGTAAATATGCGTTATATAGTTTCATATCAGCACCCGTGACATAACGCACACGTGCTATCGCATTTTACGGAGTGATATGATGTGTGGTGTGACTCACGGGGAATGTTCCGCATGTCCTCCGCTATCTCTTTACCCTCTCATAGAGATATAAATTAGCTGAGGGTCGACCCTGGGGGGTCGGGGCACCTTCCGATCTACTCGACACCAGGTTAACACCTGTTATCTTTTATATCACAGTCGATTAGTAGGCCTTGAGGACAGTCTGGCCCAGCCTAGAGCTGCTGTAGCTATGTTGTCTATGGAAGGGATGAATGGGGGTGCTTCAGGGAGGGTCGGGCACTCAAGGCTATATGTACATGAATGAATGAGGGGCGTTAAGGAGGGTCGGGATGGGACTGGCTACTAGACCACTGCATATCTGGAGTGAGGTTATGGTTAAGGTCGCGTAGGGAGGTCGGGTGTGTGTGTGTGTGTGTGTAGGGTCGAGGGGGGAGTTGTCATGGAGATCACGAGGAAACCGGGAGGAAGAAGTAGGGGTTCTCAGGGTACGAAGACCAACGTGGGTCTGGAGTGTGGTTAAAGGTTCGGGTCGATGAGGGAGGTTGGCATGGAGAGCACAGGGATCCAGCCGGGGGGGGGGGGGGGGGGATAAACGGTTCTCGAAGGATTGAGAGGTCTAGAATGATTGTTAGGTCCGAGGAGGGATTTTGGCACGGAGATCACAAGGATCCAGTGAGGCCGGGTGTGTGTAGGGGGATATAAAGTGTTCTCGGGGTACGGTGTATCGGAGGAGGGTTACCATTTAAAGTTCATTATCAACGTCAGAACGACATGTGGTAGTCGAGAATGAAGAAAATGAGAATTACTCTGATGTCAGACATTGGTAAATCTTTAAAAATCGTTAGGGTAGACATATTGCTGGAATATTGCTAAAAGCGGCGTAAAACCAAACTCACTCACACTTAGGCCTGCAGCCTAGCAATGTTTTGATTACATTAATTTTGTTATTTTAGTCAAATACAATTTTCAAGTTTATGCAGAGGGATCAGTCGGGAGGCTGCCTACAGTGAAACCATGAAACATCACAACTCAAGTATCTGTCCGAAGTATTATGTAGGTAAATCAATATGTAAATGACCCATATGACGCGAGCTGTGTTGTCAGAAACTTCGAAAAAGTTGGAGGCGGTTGTCATTTCAAAGCGAAACACTACGGTATAAATCTACTTTAAGTTAAGAGTGAGGGTTCACAATGAATATGTTGGAGCATAGCTTCCATTTCACCTGCATTATTACTTGTATATATTGTTGAGATCATCTTTGGGGACAGTATGAACAAAAACCGTTATCACACAGTGTTCGACTAGTGTTTTGGCCTACCAGTAACAGCTAAATGACACTATGTATCAATTCATCACGTTGTGGGTTCCCTGTAACAGCTTAGTGTGCCGTATTCAAGTCAAGTTTATGAGTGAGTGAGTGAGTTTGGGTTGAACGCCGCTTTGAACAGTAGTTGTTAAATCACGGCCTGTCAGATTGTGGCCTTCCCCGCTTATCAAGTATCCTGCAGTAAGATAACACCGAGATTTCCTTCCTCTCTGAAGTATTTTTCATACTTTCAAAATGTGTCGCAAGGAAGCTTCACCTCCTACAACAGGGTGGAATATATGATCTTTTAGAAAGGGCAGTCTTGGAAATTCGTATACTACCCTAGAACTCAAAGGAGCACAAGACTACAAAATGGTAGTCCATGCAAGTCTGATTCAGGCCTTCCCCACACTGCTCTGTTTGTCTTTACTAAACAGTGATGTAGCCAAGTCGCCAAAGGCGTCACAATTCGCTGTGCAGAGTGGCGTCCCTTGGGCACGCCAGAAACCAATGATCGTGGGTTTGAATCCTGGATCGCCCTGGTTATGTTACTAGGTTTGTCAGTACCAAACCCATGCTCGTGGGTTTCACTAAAGTGGTAAACATGGGCTTTCCTTCTACATTAAGCTGACAAGCCATGATATAACTGGGATACTGTTTAAAGCGACGTTAAGCCTAACTCACTCACTAACTTAACTGGGGCAGTCGGGTTGCCCCTTAGAGCTGACTAGAATGATGACCAGGCTCTGTCTTGGCTGCTCAATTGTCATCGTACACCGACGGCAGGGCACGCTGAACAAGCACCGGTTTGCCTGGCCCAGACTCGATTATCTATTATACACTGTCGGGTTGTAGCTAGGATAGGGGCGGTCGAGTAGCCTAGTGGTTAAAGCGTTCGCTCGTCACGCCGAAGACCCGGGTTCGAATCCCGACATGGGTACAATGTATGAAGCCCATTTCTTGTGTCCTCCGCCGTGATATTGCTGGAATATTTCTAAAAGCGGCGTAAAACCATACTCACTCACTCGCTTAACTAAAGTTTACTACATATATCAATTTGGTAGTTATGATTACCAAAGGAAGTATAAGCAATGTCTCAATGTTGACGACAATAGTTGAATTCTAGAGAGAGCTAGATACGGACACCATACTGTGAGTCGTTGTACCCCTTTAATTCGTCGAATACGGCATTTATTGTCAACTTGTGATTACATTATTACAATAGAAGCAACATTAACCAATTATCGTTCATTACAGTCCCAAGCATGGGACAAATACTCACATGTCTGTAGACCTTGTAAAGCCATTGCTACTAACTGTCAGTGCTCCTATATGCATGTCGTTTATCTAACTTACAGGTAACAGCTGTACAGAAGCATGCAGTGTGTGTATATAGCTGTATATAACGTTAGACAGAACTACGACATGACTGCCATTACTCCTGCCGATAGCAGACTGTGATTTACGTTCAGAAGCATAAAGAAACTACACTTAAAAAAAAAATGTAAGTGGACATAGGACAATCTTTATCGGATATGAAACGTCACCTTTTTCATATATGCCGCGGGTAGATACTTGGAGTGTACTTTTTTGGACGAGTAATTATCTTGACGATATCTGTTATCAAATTCGTCGTTATAAATGGGTTAACGGTCTAACCAGACAGAAGCTATTTGATACTATCGAATAGTTACAAACAGTTACCAGTTTCGAGCGTAGGGCGGGACTTGCGTTTCCATGCCAAACTTGGTGACGCCATTTACATAACGGAACATAGTGATGCTAAATGAACCGAAAACCAATCATCATACCACAGAGCCTTCACAAACCGTATACAGCTTTACTTGACATATATGTGAGTTTCTTCGACCAAAGCGTCGTCGTGCATGTTGGGTGGAAACGGCCGGGTGCAGTCTTATGATACGAACCTTATACCGTGTATACATACGTCAGCCATATAAAGTCAAACCTTGTTAGTCCGGACTTACTGGTTTTCCGGAATCGGGTACAGAAGACTACAACGTCGGCAGTTCGATCCCCGTCGCTTCATACCAAAAGACGTTAAAAGATGGTACTTGCTGTTACTCTGAATGTCGGCATGATGGGATCAATACAAGGACTGATCGGCTCGGAGTCAGTATACTGTGTCTGGGTGGGGTATTCATGTTAAACTGCGGCATGATGTCTCAGTGGACCAGCACTATAAACCAGCATTAGTCCGAACTATATAGTACAAGTTGCCACACACACAGGTGCGTTCTAATCGCTATATAAGTGCAATAATCTTGAACGCGACGTTAACCCCCTTTTACTTCGCCTCTCAATCAAAAGAACAATATTCATAATAGGTCATTATAAAAAATACAGTAGCAAATTAAATTCACTCTACCTGTCTATAGTTGATTATTCTGTAACGGAAAGCCAACGTCACAACAACAGCGCAAATGAACGCGTTCCGTATCTAAACACTTACATATATATGTATGAATAAATTTCCAATTTTTTTTCGACGATCACAACCAATTTAACTCATTCAGAATTTTGTAACGCTATTCAAACATTGATTAAACCTGTTAGATAGGCGCGGCTCATGCGATCATGTGATAAGCAACGCCTGGCTCAGCGAGACAATGAAGCTTCAGGAAAATGACGAAAACTTGTATAAAGATATACAAAGCATGGCACAAAAGAAAAGTCAATAAAACGTGCTAGAAAGACGGTACAATATGGCTATGTCCAGGGTGAAGTGTATTAGGACCACATATGTTAGCAAATTTCCAATTCAATCAAACTCGAATACGACGCCTATATACCCGTAGTTCATATGTTGTGGAATATTTGTGACGAAAACTGCGGGCTCTTTAACTTCATGTCATTGTCATATAGAGAGAAAATGGCTGAGTATGATTTAGGGGTGCACTAGACTGAAGAGCTGACAGCTGTATGTATGTATAATAATAAAAGGTACTGTCATCCCTCGTTAGTGGCGCCATACTGGCCTGTAACACTGACTGCCTAAGATATGTAACTTAACTGAATAAGTCTTCAGCAAGCCACGCTTGCCGTAAAAGGCGACTGTGCTTGTTGTTAGAGGCGACTAACGGGATCACGTGGTCAGGCTCGATGAATTAGTTGATATATGTCATCGTATCCTAATGGCGTGGATCGATGCTCATGATGTCGGTCACTGGATTGTCTGGTCCAGATTCGATTATTGACAGACCACCTTCAAATAGCTGGGATATTGCTGAGTGTGGCGTTAAACAACAAACAAACAAACAAACAAACAAACAGATAATAAAGCTACATTAGTTACGGTGGTCGTTCCATCCCCTCGTTTACTGTCATGTCAGGATAGTGAGTGAGTTGGGTTTAACGCCGCTTTTTAACAGTATTCCAGTTATATCGCGGCGTGTCAGCTTAATGTGGGAGGAAATCCCTACCTGATGCAGGTCTCAGACGTTTACCACTTCGGTGAAACCCACGAGCACGGGTATGGTGCTGACAAACCGTGGCGAACCGGGATTCGAACCCACAATCATAGGTTTCTGGCGTGCCCAAGGGACGCAACTCTGCACAGCGAATAGCGGCGCCTTAGACGACTGGGCCACCTGTGCCCCCTCATGTCATGATAAGGTTTGAAAGAGATTTTGTCGTTACCTGCTTCTGTAAACATCAATTTGCTTATACATGTATTTTCTTTTTAATCCCCTTTGTGTATTGTGTATGTTGTAAACATGTTCTTACATTCTAAATACCGTTTTGAAGAGTGAATGAATGTTTTTTTAACGCCGCAGTCAACACTATTCAGACTTTATCATGGTTGTCAGTAAACATTCGAGCCGAGGCCAGGTAAATCAGTGGTTTGCTCCCGTGAAGATCCGGGTTAGAATAGGTCTTCATCAACCCATGCTTGTCGTAAAAAGCGACTAACGGGTTCGGGTGGTCAGGCTCGCTGACTTACTTGATGCATGTCATCGAGCCCAACTGCGTAGATCGATGCTCATGATCTCAATCACTAGATTGTCTGGTCCAGACTCGATTATTTACAGACCGTCGTCATATAGCTGGAATATTGCTGATTGCGGCGTTACACAACATGAAAACAAAAATCAGTGGTTGGCTGCATGTACATCGATCAACGCCATCGGGTCAGGAGAACAGACAATCCGGTCGCATATTGTAAATCACTAGATCCTGCCCGTTGGGTGGTGGGATTGTGGTTCAGCTTTCGCTCGACACGCCAGTGGCCCGGTAGGAATTCCCCAGATGGATGCAATGTTGGAAGCCCATTTCCGGTATCCCCCGCCGTGGTATTGCTGTTAAATGCGGCGTAAAACCGTACTCACTCTCATAACTTGGTCCTAAAGATTGTATGTATCTATTTTACCACGGAATCTCGACGAATGTTGGTTTTGAAGAACCCTTAGAGATTCGCAAGTGTATCTCCCCAAGATTTGCAGGGCGCGACTTAAATAGATGTTGGGCACTTGCATGGATACAATGTACTATCCTGGGGTGGATAGAGTCTACTATCCTGGCATGAATATACCCTACTATCCTATTGCGTTTAGTAGTCGTGTTGGGATCCGTTGTTTATGGGATCGAATCACAGATCCGTCCCTCATCTTACCATTGGTCAGTCAGCACCACACCCATGCTGGGAGTTTCATCACATTAGTCAATCTTCGTCATCTTAGATTTGTATCACGTATCAAGCTGTCATGCAATATACTGTTCCTAGCGACGTAAAACCCAATTCACTCACTAATGCAGTGTTTCATTCTTGCAGTAATGGTTTGCTTACTCAAGATCAGAGAGGGGCGGTCGGGTAGCCTAGTGGTTAAAGCGTTCGCTCGTCACGCCGAAGACCCGGGTTCGATTCCCGACGTGGGTACAATGTGTGAAGCCCATTTCTGGTGTCCCCCGCCGTGATAATGCTAGATTATTGCTAAAAGCGGTGTAAAACCATACCCACTCACTCACACATTACGTAGAGGGGGAGTGGGAGGCTCAGTCAGACATGCATTTTCACAAGATGCAGTGTGTTGCATGTAACAAATTGTGTACAATTGCTGTACGGCGTAAATGCCCCTTAAGGCGTCACCATTCACTTAGTGGAGTAGCGTCCCGTAAGCGTGACACAATTCAACCCTGATCATGTTTCTAAGTCTATGGGGGCACGGGTGGCCCAGTCGTCTAAGGCGCCGCGATTCGCTGTGCAGAGTTGCGTCCCTTAGACTCACCAGAAAGCTATGATCGTGGGTTCGAATCCCGGTTCGCCCCGATTATGTTTCTAGGTTTGTCAGCACCATACCCGTGCTCGTGGGTTTCAACGAAGTGGTAAACGTCTGAGACCTGCATCACTTCGGGCTTTCCTCCCACATTAAGCTGACACGCCGCGATATAACTGGACTACTGTTAAAAGCGGCGTTAAACCCAACTCACTCAACCACTCACTGACTGTAAGGTATATAGACCGAATGAAAAACAGCGTTTAAAGAAACATTTTTTTATTGAAATATTTACACAAATATTAAAAGGTTCATAATCTCAATATCAAATTTGCTTTGTCAAACGAAACTGACCGACATTCAATCTGTTGACACACTTCTCGGAGACGATGTTAAGACGGAGATGGCTATATGTACACTTCGCCAGCACGAGGATCGACCACAACGCAGAGAGAACAAGGGGTAATATATAACAATGTTTCCGTAAATGAAATCGAAAATAATTCAAACATTATCAAAAGTATTGAGAATAAGTTGAAATATACCTGATCGAATGATTGAACACATGATGTGTAAGTGAAACCTAACTGTTCAACAGGCAGTGCGTTTGCAGAATTCGAATCAATGAAGATTGCGTGTAGTGTGACATTGTGAACCAAAACTGTCATAGTCCGAGCTGAAATGTGTTCACATTTGAAATCTTTAGCATATAAATCACAAAAGCGGTTGATTATTTCCCAAATTGTGAAAATCTCTTTCACCCCTGCGTTGCAGCCCCTCCCCAACCCATTAACAGAGACATAGACACAGAAGAACGCGTGTCCCCCATTTTAAAGATGAGCGGGTCTAGTTTGTTGTCTCCTTGCCTTCGCGGCAGACGCTGGGAAGGCTCTTCTCGTAGAAAGCCGACATGATGTCGCCTATTGTCTGACTGCACCCTCTCAGTACCTCCACCTCGCACTGGGTACGCCTCTCGGCCAGACTGGAACGTAAGAAAGATCAATTGGAATAATATGTAAACAAGCACGAAGCTTCAATTTCAAATGTTCTTTTGTCATGCAACGTTATTCATACATTCGGAACACACCTGACATTACACAGTTGAGTTACAGCTCCGAGAAATATCGGCGCCATGGCGACTCCAGTTTTAGACGCGGACCTCAGAGAAGACAGTTTTAATGTCGACAGGTGTTCGTGATTATTCTTTATATAAATAAACTGTTGTATACCCTTGATACATCTCGGCAAGGTGAGAAGGTTAAGTGTAGGTCAAGGAGCATGAATGGGACTTTGTAGTAAGTCACCTTATACATATTATAAGGCCCATGCATATCGTAAGAGGCGACGAAATAGATCGACTGGTCGCTGACTTGGTTGAAACGCAGGCTTTAGTCGGACATGGTATATGGTCGTACGATTATGACGAAGACCCATCTGAGAGCTATGTGAGTGAGTGAATTATGGTTAAACCATAATCCTTCCACGCCATAGTGACACTATGGACACAGTCTAAGAAGTAACCGAACCTGACTACTGGATCCTCGGCTTTTAAGACCAGCATTGGACACTGGGTGCTTACTCTCCCCGGAATTATACAAACCTGACCGATATTTAGTGAGGAAAGGAAATTAATTTATTGAAATGCTTGATGGACGTATATGGTTGATAACAATAAATTTAGTCGGGGTTAGGTTTGAGCTAGAAATAGATTTTATTCCCGAAAATACGAAACATAATAGTAGCACTGAGTGTGTTGAATTTATTACTTATGAAATCAAATCTCTTGTCCTTAACTCTGTCATAACCATGACCTTTCCAGTAAAAAATATCGGTGGGCTGGCCAAGTGGTTAAAGCGTTCGCTCACGCTGAAAGCCCTTGTTCAATGTGTGAAGTTCATTTCTGGTGTTCCCCGCCGCTATATTGTGGAATATTGATTAAAGTGTTGCAGGCGCCAAAGAATTCATTATTTTCTTTACATATCAAGAAGACAAAAGAAATTTAGAGTGAGTGAGTGATTGACTGGGCCACTCGTGTCCCCATATACCTTAGAAACATGATCATGGTTGAATTGTGTCACGCTTATGGGGCGCTACTTAAAGGGGCATTTACGCCGTACAGCAATTGTACACAATTTGTTACATGCAACACACTGCATCTTGTGAAAATGCATGTCGGACTGAGCCACCCGCTCCCCCTCTACGTAAAGAGTGAGTGAGTGGGTATGGTTGAACGCCGCTTTTAGCAATAGTCCAGCAATATCACGGCGGGGGACACCAGAAATGGGCTTCACACATTGTACTCTGTCGGGAATCGAACTCGGGTCTTCGGCGTGACGAGCGAATAAAAGAAATGAGATGATTACGGGCATCTTGAAATTCAAACTTACGCGCAGACGAGGGTTTTGGTGACACTGTTGGAGAGTTGTCTTTCCTTGCTGCCGAACCGGATGACAACGGAGAGGTAGCCGATGTATGTGTTGTACTGGGAGTAGCATGGCATCAGGCTGGTGGTGTTCATCAGGCAGGAGAGGTCGTCATCTTCCTCGATAACTGAAGGAGAAGACGTTACAGCTGTCACTGTTGTGTGTTTCACGGCTGAGGGACATCTTCGAGTGTTATCATGACAGTGTTTAAAAAAGTATACCGATTTTCTTTCCTTGAAGTATTAAATGTATGGTTAATTACGAAAAATGTGAAAGATGTACCAAATATCATTTATGAACCTTTTTATGCTTGTGATTGTCCAAAAGTATCATGCACTCACACGCAATATTACTCAACTGACAGTCTTTGGAGGTACATTCAAACATGTTCTTTCAACGAAGATTACCAACATTATGTTGATGATGCAATTTCCCCCTTGACTTGTACCATATGTTCCCGTATATTTTAACAGTGAACATTTGACTTGCCTTTGCATGTGTTTGTGAGGAGTGCCACCGGGTGGCAGGATACGCTCAATTTTTCGTCACTGGTATCATCACTAATTGATTGGACCGCCTCCGTGGTCTAATGGTAGAGTGTCCGCCCGGAGAGCGGAAGGTCCGGGGTTCGATCCCCAGCCGCGTCATACCATAAGACGTTAAAAGATGGTACTTGTTGTTACCCTATCTGGCGCTCGGCATTAAGGGTCTAACACAAGGACTGGTCGGCTCGGAGTCAGTATACTGTGTCTGAGTGGGGTATTCATGTTAAACTGCGGCATGGTATCTCAGTGTGCTAGCACTATAAATCGGCATCAGTACGGACTAGTACAAGCAGCCACAAACACACACACACACACACACACACACACACACACGTGCATGCACGTCGCTATATAAGTGCAATAATCTTGGACGCCACGTTAACCCCCATTTCACCTCACTAATTGATTGTGATTCATGAGCACATGTTTATGATATAGTCGGAATCGTACAGCGGACTCTTCTCGCAGAGTTTATTTATGATCATGGAAAGGGTTTGATCGTATGTGTGGACTTACGTGTGAGGTTGTCACAGAGTCCGGCGTAGGCCTCGCTGACTGTCAACTTGTCGAACAGCGGACGGAACACTGTGGAGATCTCGTTCTCGGAGGAGCTGAGGTTCTCGTCGATACACTTGACAAACTTGTCCTTGGCCCTACATGTGATGAAGAGTAGCTCAATGAGAACAACGAGTGAACATATGTGATTCTTTGAAACAGCGTTTGATTTAAGGAGAAAGAAGATGTTTCTTAATCCAAACTACAAACTGAACTGCTTGATATACTAACGTTGTAGATAGAATAAGCCAGACACTTCTGGTTTTTACAAACTGGAGGCAAACTTTCTTATTCTTCATCATTGTACTTCTAGAAAAATTTGCATGGCATCATTATCTGATTTCGTTTTATGAAAGTGTTTTGTATCACGTATATTAAAAAAAGATACTTACTTGCAGATGGATTTGAAAGCCTTCTGGGTAAAGTTTTTCGATACTGGCTCATCGGCTGGTGGGGCTTCGAACTCGGTATCGTTGGCGATCATAGACAGACACCTGACCACGCCCCCACCCATGACGTCAACTTCAGGCTCGCCATGTACCATGGACAGGAACACCACTAGGTGAGCACAGGAACACAATGTCATTATGGTTGACTATACATATTGATCAGCAAATGTTATTGTTTAGTTAAGAATTGACTTCAATATTTTGTTTGCATTAATGCAGGTATAAACGTTCAGCAGTGTGCACACTTTCTAACTCCGCTTATCGGATTTAAGCAAAATGTGCATTCCAGGTATTACGTATATAGACGAAAAAAAATAAAATATTTAATCATTGACACAAAAATATTGAGAACAATACGAAATCAGTGACAAAGTTCCACGCACTAATGCAACATTAACCCCGCCCCTTCTATTATCAGCCAATCGGGAAACAGTAGCACGCTAGTTGGCGTGGCCTAATTTCATTTCGGAACAATATTTTGGTGGGTCAGTCAATAACGGAGACACCTGCAATTTATTAATAAGTGTTTATGTAAATTTATCTCAGGCTGTGTTTTTGCCCGAGACAACAATATCGCAGTTACGTGACAAAGACCTGTGTCGAGTCTGGACAAGTGGTCGATAGTATGAATAACACCCAGGTTATGATGACACATTACCAGGTAGATTACTTTGCAATCACCTTATCCCGATGTAGCCCACACACACATATATGTTGATTTCGCTGATTTAGATCGTTTAAAATATTGAGACCATTTACACTTACAAGATATATAGTGGACTCAAATGATTAATATCCTCACACGTTTTGTGGAAATAAATATATTAATAGTTAATAGATAATTTGAAAAGTGAATATACTTCTAAATATACTAAGAATGATCATTGTGCAAGCACTGACCTGTCGTTTCAAAAATGAAACTGACAATGTCTTTCATTCCTTTGGAGGTAAATTATAATTTGTTACTTTAGAAGTAAAACTGAAATACTGATAACATCAAACTTCAAAACAAAATATACTGCCAGGGAGAGAGGTGGGAGAATATAACTCCATTGGCTCCAAATCACAATAGTTTGTGGCATTATCCGCTCGTGGCTTTGAAGTTGTCAAGGTTTTGAACACTTACCAGCGAGCAATCCTATGAAAGTCTTCATGATGATTCGGTGAAAGTAAAATCCAAAAGCGTGGTTCAAAATGGTATTGCAATAGTTGAAACTCAACTCGAAATGACACTCTGTGTTTTTGCCCGCTTTTTATAAGTTCGAGACTGCGAACGGCACAAGGTGTCCCAAGTCGGAAGTTAGCGCTGGTTGGTCGTGTCGGTAGAGTGGGGATGTCACCTCCCTCTAATCTCACTGAACCCGCTAAGCTTCCTTACCTCTGCCTGTGGATATTCTAACACACGTGAATCGTTGTTATTGACGTCATTACCTGTTTGTGAAATAAACTTTCTTGGTGATTTCTTGAAGTTCTTCAGAATTTTCAAATTTGCTTTTTGCTTAATTGTATGGAAGATAATCCACACTTAAACTGTGTTGAAAATATGTTTTAAAAATAATCGACGTGAGTACACTTAGAAGCAGCTGAACAAATTCAAATAGGGTTCCAAATTGTGGAAAAAAGTCTTCCTATATTTTTTCGTGTTTTAAAAATGTGTTTTAGATGTATTTTATTGTTTGCAAATAATTCCTTATTTGTATTGACGTTTCCTATCCAAATGTATTCCGATGATGCAAATTAGCTTGACGGAAAGAAAAGCACGTTCAAACATCGCGGCGACGTGATTTTATGGCACGTGACCCAAGTATCACGGTCAAGTTGGCTTCTCTCACGTCCGCGCGTCTCGCACCTGTTTATCAACTGTGACATGGTGACCTCGGCTTAACTCTTCACTTCGTTACGATTGCAACCTCAGCACATGTAGAACGGTTGTGTTTCTTGTTGAGCCCCTCCATGCTAAATTCCTTATGTTTGTTACATTTGATGATTCATCAGTTCCTAACTTTCGAAAATGAATGTTAGATGTTATTTTACTTGGCGAAACATTATTTCGAATACCTTATTCAATACATTTCTGTAATGGAAGCTAGTTTTGACTAACGTGGAGGGGGGATACGTGTGCATCTTTTGAAGTTTTATTTACTCTTCCTTCGTTGGTGAATGAGTTTACCTTGGACTAAGAACAAGCGCATGTTGTTTGACGCATCATGAAATCTTCAAACATTTGGTTTTAAGTTACATTTCATATTTCACTGCAAATATATATTCACATCCCAATATATATTATGTGAATATGGCTTTATATATAAATCAAACTTTTAACTGTGTCCACATCAAGACATATTGACAAGTCCAGTGTACATTAATGCACTTAAGCGCTTAAAGGGCTTAACGGAAATTAATATCTCAAATTGTCTTTCCCCTTCAAACTGCTGTACCAGTCATTTCACCAACAGGTGAATCAAGAACACACAAATTGCAAGGCAAAATCGCAAATTTCACATATTAGTTTACATTTTAAAAGGTCAACTGTGTTCATCTTCCATTGAGTGAAACACCAGTAGACTTTTTAAGTTCTATGCTTTAAGAACATGATTGCAGTTGCTTTGCCTTCAAGGTTATGTATTGACTATAGAAACGCCCTCCTGCTACATTCTGGTCGAGAAAACTCCATATATTCGGGTGATAACAAAATTATTCCATTAATGATTTCGATATTCTTTGATCTGTTAATGCATGCTTAAGACTACAATTAGCATACCAGGGGAATCTGACGTGGGTACGTAACTAGAGCAGTATCAGGTGGCTTTTGGAAAAATAGAAAGCACGTCTGCATTTCCTGGTGTATAGAAAAAAAAGTAACAGAAATAAAGTCAAGGTTAATCTCCGAATCCTGTCCGGTTTGTTAGGGCTGTGTTGCAGGACATGAAAGTTGTCAGTTTCCTGCAACTTCTATATTTTCTTTTAAAATCCACCATATCTTGATGAGCGGGAAGAGCTGAATGGTACGGCCTACTGACAACTACTTCGCAGTTCACCCATTCTTAAACAGTTATGAACGGTACAGTTAGATCACCTTGAGATATATACAACACATTAGATGAACCCAACCTGTGAAGAGAGTGTTGTCTTTTTTTACATTGCAAACACGTTTGCTTCAGTGTTTGTAGTCATATTTAACATCAACATGTAATGTTGTACATTGTTAGAGGTGTTCCAGCATGGTATGAACTTCAGCTAGTTTGGTTTAACCCTGCTTTGTGAGGGTTTTCAGTTACATCACGACGTGTCAACTTAATGTTGTGAAAAAGCCCAAAGTGATCAGATCATTAACCTTAACCATATTCAATTTCACGGAGTTAAAGGTATTTCAAGTGTCTGCCTGGTTTGTGTGTTAAACCTACACATGTAGATCTACCATAAAATACTTATATCTCGGCAGCTAATGGTCAGAGTCATTGAGGACATGTCTACTAGCGAAAGTAATTCAGGTTCAGGTTCTTGTGTACAGTTTGAGAATATGCAAGTTTGTTACAATCCTACCAGGGTATAACGGTCACGTCAAACGAAAACACATCAATATTACCCATAAGGGAAGAATGATCGTGTGTAATGACTATCGGATATTTCCACATGTGCATCTTTGCGAATCTCAATGCTGATTGGTCAGTTGAAGCTATAATGCTGACATTGAGGTGCTTGGTACTGGAATGCAAGTATGGCTTTCCAATCGGAAGACTTCATCTATTCCATGTAACTGCGAAGTCTGGGTTCGGCTCCCACAAGTGACCACCTTTCCAACAACTAGTGATCAAAACACTTCATTGTCCTCCTGTGCACTTGATCTTTAAGGCCACCACAGTAAGCATTAGTCCTGATTGTGTCACAGCAGCCTGTAAAAAAATCGAGTCTGGCCCAGATAAACCAGCCGTTGTTAACATGTACAATTAAGTGAGTGAGTTGGGTTTAACACAGCTTTTAACAGTATTCCAGTGATATCACGGTGTGTCAGCTTAATGTGGGAGGAAAGCCCGAAGTGATGCAGGTTTCAGACGTTTACCACTTCGGTGAAACCCACGAGAACAGGTATTGTGCTGACAACCTAAAAACATAATCGGGGCGAACCAGGATTCGAACCCACAATCATAGGTTTCTGGTATGACCAACTCTGCATCACAGGCCTTAGACAACTGGGCCACCCGTGCCCCCTCGCAACCTTCTGAATGTACTGTTTATGCCACAACAAACAAAGCTTTAGTCCTCCACTGCTGGGAAACTGGTGTTTTAATAACATAACTGTTACAATGAGGTTGACAATAACAGTGGACACCTCACACTCAGTGGTCAAGAGTCATCGCTTGAACAAATACTATTGGAAACAAATAAACAATTCGTTGAAAGTTATACTACACATCTTGACAAATCATAGAAACAAGAAATAGAATCAATAGCAAACCATAATGAAAACATATAAACCTGGGCTAAACAGTCCATTTATACAAGATGTACAAAGTTTGTTTTCTAAACAATCTCCAGTTTTGAGCAGAAGTACAACATCGTTATCATAAGAAAAGTAAACAAAATGTAACGTGTTTTCTCAAACATTCTCTGTCTGCAATCAGTACCACAGATTGAGAAGAATTTACATCAAAGGTAATTAAAAATAGCCAACATTATAAAGCAACTCTTTCCAATACTAACATGATATACTTCTCAACATTTACTAACGACAAAATATACATCTTTAGTCATCTTAGCAATGTTGGGTAGTGTAGTTGAAGTATTTCTCTCAGCATTAAACAGAGCTGTTGGAATTTTGTTAGACATCCATTTCCTAAATAAAGCCTCATGGTATTATAGTCTTAAAGCAAATAAAATGCTTATTTTCAAGCCTAAAAGATGTAATGACTCTCCAACAATGTGAGTAGCACCTTAAATACAAGATAACACAAAGAGTCATAAAATTGTCACATATATGTTCCTGCTATTTTCTAATACCTTTAACATAAGCAGAACAAAGTCTCAACACTGAAATAAAAGTTTTTATCTGTGAATATAGAAATATTTTCTCCTTAAACATGTTTTCAACTTATTTTAATACAATATATATTTAAAATAATTAAATAATAGTTTTACTGACAACTGTTTCATATGTAATCATCAGTTACCCTTGTGTGTTCAATCTTGGCTCTGTTGCATATATTCTTAAACAAATAATACTGACATACACGATACAGGAAAATTCCTCAAAATACAAATTAAATGAAGGTGGATAATAAGGAAGAAAAATGAGAGAAGAGCATACAAATAAGAAGTTGAAAAGATAGCATACATGATACAACATACCAGTGAAGCTAAAGCAAGATCAGGGCAAAACCCAGTTATATCTCACATAACAATGAAATATTCATTTTGACTGTAAACACCCAAAACCTGTCAACAAAATGACATAAAATGTCTTTTTTTTTCTGGTAATGTTTGACACTACATATGAGCACCCTCGATCAAAATCTTGTGAAATTTTATGTATTTCGTCACATTGAAACCGATGAATTAAAGTTTTGAGATCATCTGTTCCATCCCAAAATCCTCAACCCTTACAAAAAAATTAAAAAATTAAGCAATATTAGTTTTTATATTTGTCTTGAACCCTGGAGATGGCTGTCTTATTTGAATTTAAAATAATCTACGGCCACTCGGTTTTGCCCTCGAGGTATACAACAGACCACATTGACAATGTTGAATCACAGACTCTCCTCCTTCACAGGTAAATCACAGTTTTGTCATTGGGACAAGCAACACATCTAAACTAACAAAAACAGACAACAAAACCTGTAAATCGATTACTCAAAGATCTACAAAGCAATCACAATAAATGAAAAGGAAATGAGTCAAAACCACAAGGGATATGTGCTTCGCTGGGTTTTCATGTACTTCATATATTTGTTTGATCATATTGATAATATTATTTTTACTTTCCCTTGAATTTTTGTTCAATGAGGAAACCTTCAGCCAGTGACTTGCAAGTTAAAATCATTTATCAGAATCAGGGCCCACTTGCACAGAGTGATCTTAGTGCTAAGAGTGAGTGAGCCTACGTTAAAGTATGGGAGTTATGATCATCTTAGTACAAATGGGTCCAGGTAAATAGGTGTCATAATTTCAAATCTGGTTAGTTGGCATAAAAAAAAAGAAGTTTTCAGCACCAGATGAAAATTTAGAAAAACTAAAAACATCACTTTTCTTGATTAGCCTGAACACATACAAGTTATGTGATATTTTAAATATACATTTTTTTTTAATATGGATGTTAAACTGTTAACTACCAGTATCAGTCCAGTATGACCATCACTTGACCCCTCTGATTATTCACTTCAATTGAATTAATAAAGAATCTGTCTGCATCCATTTTAAGATCTTCACTGGTTTGACCATGTTCTGTGATCTCATGAACTGATTCAGTCTCCCCAGGAAACAGGCATGGTCAACCTAATGAAGCAGCTACCATCAGTCTATTGCTGAAGACTCGGTTCCAACCCATGTCATCCTTCACAAGCAAATCTTTTAAAATATTATTTTAGTTTTCAGCTTATTAAAATTTGTTTTAAGTATTTATACTGTCTGCATCCCAAAATATGATCAGGAAAGATGAGGTGGCTCTTGAACAGGTGTACTGGTCTCTGACAAATTGAACTAAACTGTTGTGCCATTGATAACCATTTATGCAATAAACATAAATTATAATCTATTAAGTCATAAAAATACATTATATGATATGTCATATAATAAAGAAAAAATAAAATTTGTAATTCATAAAATGAAAATAAAATTTGTCACCTTTAATTTTGTTTGTTGTGATAGAGATGGTCTGTTTGTCTATTATATTGATTGTGCCTATTTATCAGTTCATATACATAGCACAAGGTACATCGAATCATAAAATGTATTACACAGAATATTACAACTGATAGAAATGATGCTCACACAATCAAATGAGATTTAAATCACACAAAGGTACGAAATGATACAAAAACTACCAACTAAGTTTGACTACAAAATACACAACATATGCAACTATAGTTATAATAATTTATATATGTGCATTGTTAACAAATGCAGAGTATTTGTGAATATACATCATGTTTCAATTATCACAAACATTTGGCCATTTCTTCATATTTAACAATTTAAAGTGAACCTTTTTGTGAAATAGTTGAGCCTGTGCTATCAGAGGAAGCAATCCTGTCTGAAACAGAGTGTATCACAACAAGCCATCAGTGCACACTGGATAAAGGATTGTTACACTATTGGTGCACACTGGAGAAAGGATTGTTGCACTATCGGTGCACACTGGAGAAAGGATTGTTGCACTATCGGTGCGCACTGGAGAAAGGATTGTTACCCTATCGGTGCGCACTGGAGAAAGGATTGTTACCCTATCGGTGCACATTTGAGAAAGGATTGTTACACTATCGGTGCACATGATCAGTGCACACTGGAGAAAGAATTGTTACACTATCGGTGCACACTGGAGAAAGGATTGTTACACTATCGGTGCACACTGGAGAAAGGATTGTTGCACTATCGGTGCACACTGGAGAAAGGATTGTTACACTATCGGTGCACACTGGAGAAAGGATTGTTACACTATTGGTGCACACTGGAGAAAGGATTGTTGCACTATCGGTGCGCACTGGAGAAAGGATTGTTACACTATCAGTGCACATGATCGGTGCACACTGGAGAAAGGATTGTTACACTATCGGTGCACATTTGAGAAAGGATTGTTGCAATATCAGTGCACATGATCGGTGCACACTGGAGAAAGAATTGTTACACTATCGGTGCACACTGGAGAAAGGATTGTTACACTATCGGTGCACACTGGAGAAAGGATTGTTACACTATCGGTGCACACTGGAGAAAGGATTGTTGCAATATCGGTGCACACTGGAGAAAGGATTGTTGCACTATCGGTGCACACTGGAGAAAGAATTGTTACACTATCAGTGCACACTTGATGACTTGATATATTATTGTTGTTAACACTGGAATTTGATGAGGGAGTTGTTTCTCTAACTGCTCATTTGCATATAGGTGAATAAATATTCACGTGTCGGTTACACTATTAGTGCAGTGGAGGACAGTGACAGTGACAGGAGGTCTTCTTGTGTTTCTAATTGCAGGTACTGGGTTGTTGTAGCAGTAAAGGTCACTCTGGTTTGTAAAGGTTACATAAACTGAACAAGAAAGGTTTGTGAAAAGACTTACAGATTTTGGCATGAGAAAATCTTTACCTGGTATATTTGAGTTCAATTATGATTCATTAATCTGAAATCAAAGAATCATCCTAGTTGAAGGCATTTAAATATATATATATATATATACACAATGATATGGAAGATAACACCATTACATGTAGATATGTTAAAATACCCATTTGAAGCTTTTCTTTCTTAACTACCAGCCCCAAATGGGCATATAACAGATAACCTTCAAAATGCATTGATGGAAGTGCACGTTAGATTGATTATGCCTCTTTGGGGCTAAGCTGTCTCACTTACCAGCTCCAAGTCAGCATAAAGAGCCTAATCTCTATGTATGTTTATATATAATCAAATTGGGCAGAGCTATCTCATTCACCAGCCCAAAGTGAGCATACACCATTTAATCCCTTCCATAATGCATTGTTAAAGTACACATACATGATTATGATAATCCATTAGAAGGGCTATGCTGTCTCACTTACCAGCCCTCACAATGGATATTAATGATGATGTGAAGAAATGAACATCCCATGAAACAACTGATATGTCTTATCTTCTCTGACTGGGTAACAAATATTTTGACATTTAAAGATGAAAACTAACTTTATACAATGTAGGCAATAATATGATCTGATAAACTTTGAACATATACTCACCTTCAGTATTGAAAAAATGCAGTTAATGACGATGCAGATAAATGGTATACATACATTATATCATACAGCCTCATAAATATATGATTGATAATACTCTATTCTAATAGTTCCCCTGCGTGGAATGATGAAAGTCTATAGAAATAGTTAATATCATATGTAAACATACACATTTGTAGTAGATCAGTGTATGTTTCCGCAAGGGAAATGAAAACTCACAAAGCCTGCCACAACAACCTCAAACTGACCAACTGTTTCAAAGACTCGCATGTGGGCCTACTGAGGACATGCTTACCCTGTTTACAAACCCCTGGTGTCATGACTTATTTTCAGTGATCCATTCATATATTTTTATCACTATTTTTTCTTTTATGCAGATAACCGAGACAGTTCATTCTCTGGTATTCACACACCTGTATTATAGTTATGAAACATATTGGACACACACAGACCACAATATAAATTTCTATGAACACTGTAAAGCTGTAACGTGTGGGTGCCATGGATAGCTCATGCACTATACTCATGTAAATGACATTTTGGAAGATAAGTATATATCTTTGTTGGTTGTACAAGGCACTGACTCTATGTTTAAAGTCATTTTGACAATCCTACCTTTATGCTGCAGTTCCTTTTGAACCTGAGGGAACCTGGTACAATAACATCAATATCAGGCTTAGTATACATAGAACCTGCACTTATGGTAACTTTACTCTGCATGTAATGGATCAGTATTTGAAATAAGCTCCTGCGCGTAGGCCCGTATCGGGTGGATCTCGTGTCGGGGGCCGTAGCTTCAATGTTGAATGGGTTCTTATGGCCTGCAGTAAAATACCATGTATTTGTCACAAATCAGTGTCATTTTTTTTTAAATCGGTGCCTGCAGCTTCTAAGGTGTGTGTGTCCTGATTGCAGCATATCAATGTTTTTTCTTATTTCAGACACTGAATGAGATGCATTACGATTGTCTACAGCTGGATAGTTAAGGATTATTTTGGATACAAGCTTATGATAGTTTGAGAAGTTACTTTAGACTCAAGTCAGAACTACCTTTCATTAACATCTGGTTGAATAAAGCCATGAATTTAACATTTGGGGAGAAATAAATCTTCGTACTATAGCAGTAGTTAAAACTGAACATGACTGTATTATGTGAAAACCTATTAAAAACTAGTTAATGTCTATACATTCTTAAACTTGTTCCTCCTTAAATCAAAGTAAGGAAGGTGTTAGGGACAAGACTAAAGCCCTATTGAGAAACACCAAATCTACACACAGGAGCATTACAATGGAGAATTAGGATCTAAAGCCATTAGGCATATTTTCAGTTTCTATACCAAGTTTAATTAACCTTCACAAGGCACAATAGATAGAGTGGCAAATTTGTTTCATGTTTTAAAGGTTTTGAAGCAGTTTGTCAGATCCGTTGCTTATGTAGACAATGTTGCATTGTCATTTCTATTGCAATTCATATCTGTCTACACCATCACATTACATAAATGTAACTCTTTTACTTGAGCAAATAGTTGCCAGCACTTCACTAGCTGAGGGTCCTAACCTGGCTGGGGAGTGGGAGGGGGAATCGGATGGGGACAACGTCACAGGCTGCATCCCATCATCGGCGTGAGTGACTGTGTCTGTGTTCAAGTTGCCATTCCGCGACAAAGAATCACTGACTTCTGAGTACTGGTCAAAGGACTCGCCCAGGCCCTCGTCCTTGCGATGTGCAGACATGACGCTCTCCGTGGAGTTTGGTCTGTCGTCGCGAAGATGAACCTTGTCCTCCAGTCCTGTCAATCTCCCATGATTCTCATCCTCATCCAATGGCGACGCCAGATGAGTCTCGATTTTAATCTCATCGGCACTCACAACAAATTCACAGAACTCGCCTGGTGCTGGTTTCATTGACTCCCTGCGTTTCCGCTCTATCTCCTCAGGAATAGTTTCTGCTATTATCCGTGAGGAGGTCACTTCCACTGAAGGAACATGAACTGGCGTCTGGGAAATGGCCATATCCACACTCAACGTATCCCGTTTAAACGAACTCGACTTCCAAGTCTGGTTTGCAGCACTGGCAGATGTTGACAACTCGTGTAAGGGCTCCATTGATAGGGAGCGTTTCAGTCTGTCTAAAGACATCTGACTTCGTTTTCGGGATAGTCTGCGATCTGAAAACATAACAATCATTGTTAAACTCTTGCACATGGCAGCTGTCAGACATTTTCAACTTGTTAAATTTGTAATTTAAACAGTACTCTTTCTCCTTTTCTTCCATTTTACCTTACAGTGATCATTTAATGCAAATATCAATTTACCTCACAATTTGATTAAATTGGAGTATTACTTGACCATTTTCTTTTTTTTGGATTCGTATCCATATTGACATTATCGGTTACACATGAGCGTAGGTT
Source organism: Haliotis cracherodii (assembly GCF_022045235.1). NCBI lineage: Eukaryota > Metazoa > Mollusca > Gastropoda > Lepetellida > Haliotidae > Haliotis > Haliotis cracherodii. Next base: position 21,313,282 of record NW_027266341.1, on the reverse strand, counting down.
AAATAGTCCATTTTATTCATTTTAAAAACACTTTAGTTCAATGTGCACAGTTGGGCAGATGTTGTGGAGATGAGATTATATCAGGGGAACAATCCATTATTAGGGGTCTTGGAGGGAACATGCGTTAGATAAACTGGTATACAATTTTAAAGGTCAGTGCTTTGACTGCAATAAGTGATATTCATGACTGCCCTCATAAAATATCAAAAGCTCATTGCTGGTTCAAAGATTAAATGATTTCGACAAATTCAAGGTCCTCAGAGATTTGAACTGGGTTACCATTTTCATCATTTACTTATGCAACAATAGCAAATTTTGCAATAAACCTACAAGAGTTTTTCCCCTTTAATAATAATAAAACGACAAGGCTTTGTTTCTCTGCTTAAAGTGTTAATAGTCTTATATTGATCTTAAAGGTTTTTTTAGTCATTGCCTTTTTTTTCAATATGTAGATTTTGTTTGCTATCTCTTTCCCATTTTTTATTTAACCAAATAAACACCCAATACAACCATCACAACCAGAACTTGTAGTTTTCTCAGCCAACTCAAGGAAACATGGGTAAAATATCTACACTGATCTCAAGTAGGCTTACAAGACTTAGCTCCCTTGATCTATTGATTGAGATAAAATAGCAGTTAAGTATCTGATGTGAAATGTTGTTTATATTTATTCTGTGTATTTGTTTTGTGTTGAGTAACTTGTGATGAAAACAAACAATAATATTGATAAGGGCAAGTTAGCCAAACAATTAGGGCATGTTGTGTATAATCTAACTGAATGGGAGGACTAATGATTGAGAGGTAAGTTAACTATACTACTCAAAAAAGTTAAGGCCCACTTAAAAGAATCAGGTGGTGCTTAACCTTTTTGGAGTAGTATAGTTTGGATGTAAATGCCTGGATGGAAGGATGAACACTGAAGGAAAAATGGAATAAAGAGGCAGATCTAATGGTTATGAACGAACACATGGGGTTAATAAGAGAAAATGTTATGCGTAAATGTTACAGGAAAGAATGCATTCACGAATAGATAAAACAAGGACAATGAACCGTTACGATATCAACATCATGCCAATGTTAATGTTTGGCCGACATCATTGACATATACTGGATCATTTGATAAAATCGCAACTTAAATTATGAACAAAAAAATCGCGCCTTAATATTTCATATTTAAGGAATTTAATCAACATTAAATTCTGATTTTGAAAACACAATTTTCATCCTTAAATTAAACATATTTCAAAAACTTTGTCTTTCGATCCTATATGACAACAATGAATTCAATGCCAAAAATGTGCAAGAATATAGCCCGATGAAAACTGATGATGAGTTTACACATGAGCATTAACCCAATATGCGCACACGCAATCTGAGAGCGGGCGGGCGGGTGGACGAAACACCAGACAGGCAGATTCTAACCTGAGGAGATGCAAAGCAGGCAACTGACTGGCCAACTGATGGACTGACGGACTGACGGACAGGTTGCAGGCAGCACACACTGCAGGCGACATAGAGGCACACTGAGGAGACTGGAGGAGTAGGAGGAGAGGGATAGCCAACCAATGTCCATGTGACCATAGCTGCGAAAGAGTGCTCGGAGCAGGCGTGTCTTGTGAGTAAACGTGCAGCTCAATCTTGTACCGTGGCAGGCAACTAGTCTTTCTTCACCCTCGGCATTCAGTGCAGCTTTTTTATGTTTATGATTATTAATGTTATTATTTAGTTTTTATAATTGTCTGTTCCCTAAGCAAATACAAAAATCAAAAGAATATGAACATTATTTACTTATAATACAGAGAGTATCTTTTACATAATTTCCATCATAGATCTACAATGAACATTTAGCCGAGGGTGAATTAGTCTAAAAGAGCAACAAAATAAAATATTGCTTCCCAACAAAGAAACAGAAATTATGAATACAAAATGATTAGATTTATGAGTGAGTAAAAATTCTTCAATCTGAGGCATATTTCATTTGCTTACTTAAATGCATTATAAAAACATCCACTACAATATCACACAATGAAATAGTGCTAAATAAAATGCCTCAGTTTGAAATCATGAAAACGTGGTGACTAAGGTAGTAGAAAGATTGTGACCAATGACAAAAAACAATACCTACAACAAAACATCAAACAAAACTGACACAACAAAACCATTACAATAAATTGAAATTTAATTGGTTCCAAAGTTCCATGGTTATCTCCCTTTATAACACAGCCATCTCAGGAAAAGATTGGTAAGAAGAGAAAATTAAAAAAGCCTGTTGCCAGGCAACATATATCTTTTAATAATAAATTCTGAAATTAATAAAATTACAGACAGGCCAGACCAGACAAAAAATAATCAGATCTGTTGAAGATAACAATTTTTTGTAAAATGATAATTCCAAAAGTGAATGATTAACACATTCCTCCAGTATAATTCAGCAATTTCCCGTAAAAGTAATATAGTCTTCAAACTGAGTTGCTATGTTACCAAGAGCAAAGGAACCAATAAGCTGGCTTGAATCATTAGGCCACACCATTTATTTTCACTTGCTTGATGGATCCGATTGTAAATTTTGTCAAAATTGAGAACAAAATTCAATTCTGAATTTGCCCTTCTGGGAGGTAGTTTCATATAAAAACTCTGTAAAGCAAGTGAAAAAAGAGTATGGCCTTACTTAAAAACAAACATCAATTATTTGCCTACTTGTGGATAATAACAAATACAGTTCTGTTCCTATTGGAATAGGTGGATGGATAACAACACTGCTGGTTCAGAGAGCCACAAGCAACCTGACGGACCCAGACAATACCTTTAACATGTTCCACATACCACTATTCAATAGCGTTCCTTATCATTTATGTGAGAAATATTTTAACATGACGGCATAAACAGGAAGATCAGTTTTGGTTTGATTGTGCGGTTGGTTGAAAGTTCAAATTAAGGTCGTACCCTCACTGTTTTGATACTTCCGTGCCAACTATTACATAGCCAATGACATAGCACTCTCACAATCAACACTTCATACATAGATACAATATATGTGGTACCAGTACGTTAGATACTATCACAACAGTCACTATACATACACTTGTTGCATCCAATATGGATTTCATTGGAGGGAAGGTAAAAATGACTTTTGTGGATGATAATTAATTAATTATGATATATGAATGATATATCTTACATATAAAAACTACACCCATTCTTCAGAAAGTGTTATAAACTGGCCAAAACCACAAACTGTTGTGATTGTTTTATGGAAGGCTAACAAATTTTACTGACAATGATTTGCGTATTTAAAGACATTCGGAGAGTTTAAAGCAAAAAGATTGCAGCAGGGAAATTGGTGATTTATTTTTCAATATTAATAATCTGGACAGTTCAGTAAATAATAGCTTCCACTTAAGAGTTGGGGTGAATTACTTCCTTTTCCTAAAACAATACTAGAAGTCTAAGAAATATATATATCCATTTGTCTATAATACTTTTTTTTACACTCTTAGGGAGTAGGGTTTGGTAGAACCAAGTGTCCCTTTTGTCAAGCCAGCTTCCAAATACATTTCAATGACAAGAACATACAAAATTCAAAATTGAATGCATACAAATACAATGGTTGTCAAGTATTAAACAAGTCATACAATAAAACATCACATTCATTCAAAGTCACTTTCTTTGGAAAATTTCATTCTGTTTTCAAACTCTGGAATAAAAGCAATGTTATAATATACAGGGTTATGGTATAAATATTCCATGTTTGTTATATACATCATAGGTTGAACTAGGTTAGTCGAACATATCCTAATGACCTACATTATAAACTATCAGAATCATATTGCCGGTAATAGAATATTTGACAAAACAAGACAACGTCAACATTCTGGAAAAGTGAATTGGAGGCACGGTTTGAACTATAGAAACAATATTTACATGATTGAACAATAAAATACTACCCACAAACACCTTCACTTTTAACAACAAGATTTTCATCTCCCTCTCAAAAACACAATTGGAAAAAACTCATATGAAATTACAACAGCTGAAGTTCTATCATATAACAAGTCAGTCATGTTTGTAATAAAAGGTTTCAACAATTGCACAGATTCAATAACCAACATCTCCCTATATGTGGGCATTGCTACTTGTAAAACAATCTGGATTCTTTTGAAATCAAATATTTCCCGTCATTTGGTCAAAATCACACCCTAGTTGTATTTATGTGAGGGAGATCACCATCAAACATTTCATGAACAAGGAAAATAGAAAAGTAGACAAAAAACAGACATCATTCGGGCCATGCTGACAATGTACGTGTCTTGTTGCTGACAATGTACGTGTCTTGTTGCTGACAATGGGTGTCTGTTAGCAAAGGCATGGAAGCAATCTTGTAAGGAAGAACAGAAATTGGAAGAATGAAACAGTACAGAAGCAGATAGAGTTAGAAGGCGATCAACACCTTGAAACAATATTTCGAACCATTTGCAAATACAAATTCACAGACAGTCATGGAATAAACAAAGTCACCAAAAACAAACACATAGAAAGGAAATCGTAACTAAATAGCTCATGTGACCATGTATTTGATAGAGCAATCTTTCTTCTTTCAGAATTAATGCCACATGATTTCATTTATTGAAATCTATTTTTCATAAAATAATCATCACGCGCTAGGAATAATTAATTATGATCTTCACTCTTCCTGGCTTCAACACTAAGACTGCCAACCAGAGACTTCCAGTATCTCATCTTCTTACTTGTCGGCTTGGGTTGGTTGGGATTTGGCGTTTTCATCCCATTACTGCGCAGAATCTCGAGCAGCTCGAACCGAAAGGAGGATATGTCTTGTTTGAGCTCATTGACATCATCCTCTGTGACTCCTTCACCTCTTTGTGGTCCGCGCTGCTTTTGCATGATGTACCGCTTGATGAGGTCGCGCATCACAGCCTGATGAGGACATCAAATATGCAAGATGTTTACACAATGTTTGGGATTGTAGCAAAGTAGAAATGATATGGAACTTTTTAAGCTAGATACCTGCACTCAAATTAAAGTAAATATCACCAAACGACATGTTTTGCTTGGAAATCAATTTAGAAATAATGACCCATAAACTGTGATAATGAATCTTTTAAAAAATCGTTAACGTAAAGATACAAGGCATCGTCCCTCTTTCCAGATCTTCTAGCAGGATCTTAAGCAGTATTATCATCTCCGGATGTTCAGCACTTATAAGTGGGAATTTTAGACAGATTCTATAAATTTTGGATCATCATGTCATAACCTCTTTTTGTAACATGGAAGTCATTCTTTTATGTTTGTAAAAATGATGTGAAATGCAAAAACTGAAAACTTATAAAGAAATGATGTTTACACAACTCTACACACTATCTGTTCTCGAGTGAGTATGGTTTTACGCCGCTTTTAGCAATATTCCAGCAATATCACGGAGGTAGACACCAGAAATGGGCTTCACACATTGTACCCATGTCGGGAATCGAACCCGGGTCTTCGGCGTGACGAGCGAACGCTTTAACCACTAGGCTACCCGACCGCCCCTATCTGTTCTCGAAGAATTCACAATTATTGACTCCAGTCAACTCTAGATGGAAGTTGTTTTGAGACATCAGCAATGTCAACATAGAACTGTGTAAGGTATTTCGGTTATATCTTGTCAGCTTTAATCAAAGTCAGACTGGGCTCTGGAGAATTGGCAATCCTAGCAAATTTGATTAGGTCTTTGAAGGCCAACCTTGGGAGTATGAAATATCAAATTTTATGATATATATCAATCTAACAGTGGAAGATTATCCTCTTCACAGATAGACACTTGACATTTATTACACCGTATCGACCTTGACCAAAAATAGACACAAGACCACGAAACAGAGTACTCCCTTAATATGTTAAATATGAAACGTCAACACCATAGAATAATCAGTGAGTTTGGTTTTACGCCGCTTTTAGCAATTTTCCAGCAATATCACGGCGGGGGACACCAGAAATGAGCTTCACACATTGTACCCATGTCAGGAATCGAACCCGAGTCTTCGGCATGACGAGCGAACGCTTTAACCACTAGGCTACCCAACTGCCCCCCAGAAAATAATCAATCTTGATTATCCACAAATACCATTCCATTAGCCCTAAAAGTCAAAATAGCAGTGACAATCATATGAATGGATCACTAAAAATCAGTGATGACACCAGTGTTAAGCATGACAGGGAATGTTTCATGAGAGAGGAAAATGCAATGTGATTCAGGTCATAGGTGAGTGAGTGAGTGAGTATGGTTTTATGCCGTTTATAGCAATAATCCAGCAATATCACTGCGGGGGACACCAGAAATGGGCTTCACACCCTGTACCCATGTCGGGAATCGAACCCGGGTCTTCAGCGTGACGAGCGAACGCTTTAACCACTAGGCTACCCGACTGACCCTCAGGTCATAGGTGTTTATCACTGTGGTGAAACTCACAAGCATGTACATGTATCAGATACTAGGAACATAATCATCATATTGTAGCATGGATTAGTGTTTGTTTGTTTGTTTGTTGTTTAATGCCGCACTCGGCAATATATCAGCTATATGACAGCGGTCTGTAAATAATCGTTTCTGGACCAGACAATCCAGTAATTGACATCATGAGCATCGATAGATGCAAGTGGGATACGATGACATGCATCAACCATCATGCCTGACCACTCGATCCCGTTAGTCGCCTCTTACGACGATCACTGTTGCCTTTTACGGCTAGCATGGGTTGCTGAAGACCTATTCTACCTCTGATCTTCACAGTGAGGTGTGGTTCTGTCTTAATCCCGGGACACTATGCTTTTTCAACTTAAACTGGAACACTCAATAGCTATGCAAACTCCATGTTTGTTGTGGATGGTTAATATGCCGCACTCAGCAATATTCCAGCTCATATGATGGCGGTGTGTAAAAAAATCAAGTCTGGACCAGACAATCCAGTGATTGACATCATGAGCAACACACAACTTGGGACATGATGACACACATAAGAGTGAGTGAGTGAGTTGGGTTTAATGCCGCTTTTAACAGTATTCCAGTTATATCGCGGCGTGTCAGCTTAATGTGGGAGGAAAGCCCGAAGTGATGTAGGTCTCAGACGTTTACCACTTCGGTGAAACCCATGAGCACGGGTATGGTGCTGACAAACCTAGAAACATAATCGGGGTGAACCGGGATTCGAACCCACAATCATAGTTTTCTGGCGTGTCCAGGGGACGCAACTCTGCACAGCGAATCGCGGCGCCTTAGACGACTGGGCCACCCATGCCCCCGACACACATAAGACACTTGTGTAGACTACAGTGTCATGTTACTGAGGTTACCTGATATTTTATTTCTCTTTCATTGATTTTCTTCACAATTTTCTGAAAAGCAGAGAAAACATAAAAAGTAGTTATGAAATTATACTAATTGAAGGATGACTACTTTGTTTCATCATCATTAAACTAAACGCATGGTTTCAAAAAAGCAGTGTGACTTTTGTATTTGTTATGTCTGTTTGTTGTTTCAAGCCACACTCATCAATGTTCTACCTATATGATGGCAGTCTGTAAATAATCAAGTCTGGTTTAGACAATCCAGTGATTGACATCATGACCATCGATCCACACAAGTTGCCTCTTAGTACAAGCATTGGTTGCTGAAGACTAATTATAACCCAGATCTGCTGGTGTTGACTGTTGTAGACCACATCACAGTAAACAGCTCCATGTTTACTGAGTTTTCTCGTTTACTATTGCTGTATCTTCATTATCATCAAAAAATTAAATCAACATTAAGAAACATTTCTCCCCATTAGCCTAAAATGTTTTAGATCCTGCTGATAAGACATTAAGTTTATAAACTATGATGTCGGACGTCAAGTCATTTTGACAAACATTACATTGTGATCTCCAACATACTTTTGAATTTCAATGATAAACGGTGAGTTTGTTAAACATTGTGTCTATCATGGACATAATGTTTTAACCTTTAGCCAATCATGAACATTGTGTTCTCTAACATTTTTCAAAATGTCCATGTAATGATGAAGATTGTGTTTCTTAAACATTGTGTCTATCATGCTCGGTCTGTGAATAATCGAGTCTGGACCAGACAATCCAGTTATTGATATCATGATCGATCAACGCAATTGGGATCGATGACATGCATCAACCAAATCAGAGAGCATGACCACACGATCCGATTCGTCACCTCTTACGACAAGCATAGTCGCCTTCTACGGCAAGCATGGGTCTTATGTGTGTCTAACCCAGGTCTTCACGAGTGTCTGTCATGGACATTGTGTTATCTCAACATTGTGTCTGTCATGAGCATCATGTTTCAGGATTGGGTGTATCATGAACATTTTGTCTATCATCAAGACTGTCCCAACATTGTTAGTCATGAACACTATGTGTCAACATTGTCAGTCATGAACACTATGTGTCAACATTGTCAGTCATGAACACTGTGTCAACATTGTCAGTCATGAACACTATGTGTCAACATTGTCAGTCATGAACACTATGTGTCAACATTGTCAGTCATGAACACTATGTGTCAACATTGTCAGTCATGAACACTATGTGTCAACATTGTCAGTCATGAACACTATGTGTCAACATTGTCAGTCATGAACACTATGTGTCAACATTGTCAGTCATGAACACTATGTGTCAACATTTTCAGTCATGAACACTATGTGTCAAAATTGTCAGTCATGAACACTATGTGTCAACATTGTCAGTCATGAACACTATGTGTCAACATTTTCAGTCATGAACACTATGTGTCAAAATTGTCAGTCATGAACACTATGTGTCAACATTTTCAGTCATGAACACTATGTGTCACCATTGTGTCCCAACACTGTGTCTAACGTCAACAATGTTTCAATGCCAATGATGATCAGCTAGTGTGTCCTCAATAGTCTGTGTCCTGATCCCACTCACCTTGATACTCTGCCACCGGTTTCTCTTCTGCTTCTTGGAGCATGCACACAGTTTATTCTTGAACCAGACGAGAATGTAGTAGAAGGTCTTGGGACTGGGAATGATATTGAAGGGAGCCGGCAGCGTGCCGCTGTCCTCGAAGTAGCTGATCCACAGCTTGGAGCGGGCAAACTTCCATTCCTCATCCGCCTGGCTCTGCAATAGGTACACACCGTCTTGTGAATGCTGGATGTCTATAATTTTCAATTTTATTTCTGAAATAGTTAGGGATCATGTCATATTTTTTACGTGAAATATGAACTAAAAAATATTCCCCAAAATATTCATGATCCGTAACTTTTTTTCATTTCGTATAAACATGTATAAGTTAATGTAGAACTACGAGTTTTGAGGCATACCATCAGTACTTTGTGTAGGGTGCTTCAACGACCTATCAGAAATGTAAGGTTCTCCTTGGCCAACATTATTGGAATACTTTGTTGAAGCACCTGTAAAATATCAGTCTTAACATTGTAAAGTTTTCAACTCTCTTATGGAATGTTCTAGAGAACTTGTTCTTGAATGGGGAGGTTGTTGATATTTTTCCAATGGTAAAATATATATAACTTATATTTACACATGGAGTTTTGACACACATGCTTCTGCTAACATCTTCTAAAACATGATATTAAAATATCGTGCATTTCGTCTATATAAAGTGGATATAAATTAAATGGCGGCTTCAGTTATTTATTCTAATTGATGGCCTGACAAAATGTATAGATATTTGTGTAACATGCCCAAAGTGTTGAAGAACAAATATCTCCTATATCCCGAGAACAATGAACTTTGCGTGAAAATAAATTCTGAAACCAATGGTAAATCATTTTCATTCCTGTATATTGTGAAGAGAGCAGTTGCCATTAGTATACTTCTCGCAGAAATATTGCAAGTTGAAGGAAAGTTAAAGTGAGAAAATATTATGTGAGAAATTCTTACAATATAACATATATTGCAGCTGATGCAGGAATCAGACATGATTTGCAAGTAAATTATGAAAACTATTCTTGATGTAAGATGTGTATATAATAAAATGTGTATAGTAGATTAAACACTTCTAAGTCCTAAAGTAAATACAATGTACAAAGAAAAATCAAGAAAAGCTATAAGAAATTATTAAATGAAAATGTCAATAAGATCACAGTTATAGCAGGTAAAAGTTTAAACATGAAGGATGACACAAATATTATGAATTAAAGGAGTATCACTTAACAAAAGAACACAATTTATAAAAATTTAAGATGATGACATTTACAGTGAGAGATGTGCTTACACAATGGATGTGTTCGATGGGGAGATTATATTGTGGCAAGCTATAGGTGCTTTTACAAATACTTCATAAGACACAAGCTGAATTACAGGCTTATAATTAGCAGATTCAGATGCTGTGTGTTTTAAAGAGAAAAACATGATAGTCAATGCATCTGTGAATTAAAAATGGAGAAAGTATAATGAGCTTTATCAGCTACATATATCTACAGTATTTGAATTCAACATGAAACATTTATGTTGAAAGCATTTTTTACTTGCAAACAGATCTAATTACAAAATAGGAGACTGTCTATGACAGAGAGAGTAGGTTGCCCATCCACCTAAAGTGCACATGGTACCACCCATACAAGTGTTTCACAGTTCATAAGATATGATGGATATATGTCTAAAAAATATTTAGATACAAAATGTTTTTTCGTATTTGCTATGAACTGATAAGGTTGCAACACACAGCTGTTGATAGAAACAGAATTTTTTTATTATTTGATTAAACAGAAATTAGCATGCAACATTGAATATCCAATTTATGCGTATCACAATGAATTATGAATTGTATCACATTTTTTGTGTACAATCATTACACCGATTCTCAAATTAAACACTGATTGATTTTTTCCATGCTCAAGGGCCATGACACCACAGTGACCACAAAATATTGATTCCAAATTTTACTCTTATGAAATGTGAAACAGTGATTGACAATCTATCTGGAGAAGGGAGAGCTACTATTGAAGTTCAAGGTCAAGGTCACTCTCTCTGGCAGATATATATTGTTATAGTGATGACTTCGTGTTCCTTGTCCACCGAAAGTGCATGATATACAGACTGCATGCATGCATACATGTGAAGTGTAGTACCCAATGCCAGTGCTGCTTACAAGTTTGTTTCCAATCATCTTAAGATAACCTTTATATTTCATCATGAACACACTGTAGAGAGAATCTCGTCCGACTGTCTTTACATATCAAATATGTCAACATGAGTCAATAAAAAGTTGAAAATCCTGAGGCTTGCCTTGGAAGTTTTAACTTTTATTATCTTGTGTTGATATATTTGATGTCAAAAGACACAAGGGTGATATCCTATTTATCATCCAAAATCATTTTCAAGTGTTTCAGTTCATAAACATTAAGAACCAATATCTTTATGGTCTTCTGTAAATGGGACAGTTAAGCAGTTTCAGTGGCAGACAGATTTGTGATGTAATTTGATTGTGAAGTCATCGTAACCCAAAGATATCACAGGTCTGCAAAGCGCTGGGATGCAATTTCAATGTAGCAATATCTCCTGGGAGATATTGCTTGATGTTACGAAAGGGGTATCTCCTGTGGAAGCAGCTTTTGGATGATAAATATTTGTGATATATCTCCATCTTTCCAGCCAAACTTATTCCACCCCATCTTTTTGAAATATAAGAAAAATATTAAAAAGTTTATTTTATTATTTTTACTTCAAATATTTATATATATTTTTTAGAATTCAAAAATTCTATTTTCATTTCTGTAAAGTTGAAATAGGAGGTAAAATTTTCATTTAAAATTTGTCATTTATGTTTTAACCACAAATTATACACAAAAATAATGCGACAAAATTAAATCTGGGTTGAAAGACAAGTGCACATGTGGGATATGTGTGAATATGGAGGATGTGACCTATCAGAGTTGACCTGCCAGTGACCTTGACCTCTCTCAGTTACTCACATATATAATCTGGTAAGAGTTGCTCATCATAGCAATGAGCATGTTGAGAAGGACTACCAGGGCAATCCAACTATACACCCCAAACATCAGTTTCCCAACCAGCTCAGTATACTCATGATTGAACTTCGGCCGAAGTTCGGCATGATCAAGATCCACCAAACCAAATACGGACCAGTACAATGTCTGCAGTATCTCAAATAAACTGGAAAAAAAGACAAGGACATTAAATAAGAATTGGTTCAAGTTCTGGGGCATCTGAAGAAGATGCTGGTGCTCATCCAACAGGATAAGCAGAACACAAAGATGACAGAACTTTGAGATTTGGGGTAGGCAAAATTACCAATGTCAATCTTGTTACTTGAGTAAACAGGTGGATGGGTGGATGGACAGAAAAGGCCATACATGACTTATTTGTAATTATTTCAAATAAGTTCCTTATTTCCAATTTATTTCCTTAAAATTTATCATTTATTTTTGCTTGGTATTTATAATTTTTTCAATTAACTTACTAATAATTTGTCTATCATGTCATCCTGATATTGAAAAGGGCAATACAGAGTGAAGGGTTTTACACTGCATTTAGCAATATCTGAAAAATTGTGATGAATAGGGAGTCAAACCAAGATGTTGCCAAAAGTGAATGACATGACTACCCAACCAACCTGAGTCCTTTGACATACCTGGGGTATTATTTCCTTAAATGTGTTTTATATCAGCCTCAGAAATTTTGTTTTTGTGAAGAAGAGTCCCTAGAATAGTGCCAAACTTATTTCACTTGGCTTCAGAATTTGTGGCGAGTCAAGGCCGACTTATTTGTTGTGAAATCAAAGTGTGAAGAATAAAGAAAATACAGCCCACAACTGTGACAACAGTCAAACACTACAATCATTGAATTTGTAATTGTCCTCGCCACAATTTCGTCTCGGACTAGCATGAATTTGGAATGCTGCATGTTTGATATTGACCAAAAGTATATACCGTATATGTCCGCAGATAAGCCAAATTTTGAGGACCAGAGAGAAAGATTCTGTAGAAAGGGGTCGGCTTATCTTCGGGAGTCATTATCTTCTCTTGAGATCATTATATCGGACAATTTGGGGTTGTTGGGTTTTTTTTGGGTTTTTTTTTTTTTTGGGGGGGGGGTTCAAAAGGATTTTGAAGATCCAGCAGAACACACAAACTGCCTCTAGACAACACCATGAGGGTATAAGAAGGATCATCAGCTAATTTCCTTGTTAGACATGGCCTCAATAGCTCAACTAGACTGGCTGAATCTGATATGGAAGCAGACTAATAATATCCATGACATATGTCAGGAACCTGTAGACTTGGCCTCAAACTGGCCCCAGGCAATCTACATTAGGATAGACGGTTTTACTGGGCTTATGGAAACACCAACTCTAACAGCTGACAATATAGAAAAAAAACTTACTTGAAATTTCATATGCCATTTAAACATTTACATTTTTTCATTTTCGATATTCCAAAGTTTGTAATTTAATTACAGTAAAGTTTGCGGAAAGGAATTTTTTTATTAAGATTTGTACATATTAGAACAGACATTTTTCATCAACCCTAACATTGGGAAATTCAGGACAAAGCACTGATCTTTGAAAAAAAGAATGATATATCATATTCAAACTTTCATGTAATGTATGTTCAGTTAAGACAGATCAGTTTACAGCTATTCAGAGCAATACCAAGGTTCTCCTATACTTATTCATAACATCTGCTATACTGAGGATCTCTACACTAAGGATTCAGGTCTGCAATACTGAGGTTCTGTTATACAGAGGTTCTGCAATAGTAAGGATCCAAATCTGCAACACTGAAGTTCTGCAAACAAACGTATCCTAAAACCAAGCTTCCACAATACCAGGGTTCTGCAATACCAAGGTTCTGCTATCCAGAGGTTCTGCTCATCCTTGAGGACAAGTCCCAGCTGCATCTGCAGGTGCCCCATCTCACAGCAGCAGCAGCCACAGGTACTCACATAGATCATCTGATACGAGTTGCTCATCATAGCAATCAGCATATTGAGCAGCACAATGAAGGCAATCCAGCTATAGGTCCCAAATGTCAGTTTGCCCACAAATTCTGTAAACTGATGGTTAAACTTGGGCTGGAGCTCGGCATGCTCCAGGTCCACTAGGCCATACACCGACCAGTACAAAGTCTGTAGTATGTCAAATAAACTGCAAATACCCCAAGGCAAAAGTTACATCAGCAATACAACACAGCAAATAAAGCCCTGAAAAGTAGGGTGTTCACAAGGCATCATACATTTTTACTATTAGGCAAGAACAATGTTTTGTTTTGCTTTACATATGCTACTCCAAAACGTTAAGGCCCACCCAATTCTTACATATTACAAAGTCATGCCAGATTAATGTTTTTTGGTTTGTTGTTTAACGCCGCACTCAGCAATATGACAGCGGTCTGTAAATAATCGAGTCTGGACCAGACAATCCAGTGATTAATATCATGAGCATCGACCCACGCAATTGGGATTGATGACATGCATAAACAAAGTCAGCGAGCCTGACCACCCGATCCCGTTAGTCGCTTTCACGACAAGCATAGTCGCTGAAGCATGGGTTGCTGAAGACCTATTCTACCCTGGAATCTTCACGGGTCACCAGATTAATTATACAAACATGAAAGAATTGGGTGGGCCTTAACTTCTTTTAGCAGTATATTTTTAAAGCAATGTGCCAGGGAGCTGATATACAAATTAAAACAACAAATGCACCTGATCAAAATAATTATGATACAGCTAAAATTCAGTAAACAAGTACTTTGGTCTGGTTTTGTTGCTATGTTTCATTTTTATCAGTTAAATATTTTCAGCCTACAGTGTCACAATATCAAATATACCAAACTTAGTCAAAGAAAGTAGAAAAGTTTAGCTTGAGATGTTGAAGTGATCCCTGCTTGCTGTGACATTACATAGGGAATCATTGCAAGACTGTTACGAAGAGAGCTGATAACGATATTAATCATGAAACTATCAATTCTGGAGAGAGAAAAAAGAAGCAAAATGTGATATTTTATAATTTACCAGAAAAGCGATTTCTTTTTCTTGTGTTATGAATATGCTGATGTGATAAAGCTACCAAGAATGTATTTCAGCCCAAACCAAACCAATTAGCTCTTTGTTTCTTGGTCACTATGCCAAGGTAAATGGCAAAAGCAAAATTTGAAATTATTTTTGATCAATGTTCAACTTACCCGGTAGGTAAATTTCTTTTTAAAAAACACACCAAAAGTTATGCGATTCTAAAAATAAAATATATTTTGTTTCCATATTTGTCAAATTTGGCAAACTTATGACAATCTCATCCACATTGAAAGATATTTGGTCTGTTCACAAAATTAATCAACTTCTAAGAGAAGTTCAGATTTTATAATGGCTGAAGATACTCACTTTGCAAAACTGCGGAATTTTCTATCACAGGATGAGCTCGTACTATCTGCAGCACACTCATCCGCATGAACAGTTGCATAGTACCAGTAGAGATGGTTCAGTCCACACGCAAAGGAAAACAACACAAGAAAATATACACATCCAAACTTCATAATGTCCATGATCATTCGCCCTAGGGATATCTGTAAGGGCCCCAAATGAGGATTGACTGTGAATATATATATAAGTTTTAAGGAACTGAAGATATTAGCTGCAGCAAAAAGAGCTTCGGAGATGAGATTGGGATCGTAGGCATCCCAAGCTTTACGTTGTTTTTGCGCTGCCGGATCATTATTCCTCCTTTCCTCCTGAACCTGTGAAAGAAATGAGAGAATGAATGAATCAATGAGGAGAAATAAGGTTTAAAACAAGTGAACATCCGGGGTAGAATAGGTCTTCAGCAACCCTAGCTTGCCGTAAAAAGGCGACTATGCTTGTCGTAAGAGGTGACTGACAGGATTGGGTGGTCAGGCTCGCTGACTTGGTTGATGTATGACATCGTATTCCAATTGCGTGGATTGATGCTCATGATGTCAATCACTGGATTGTCTGGTCCATTCTCAATTATTTACAGACTGTCGTCATATAGCTGGAATACTGCTGAAAGTGGCATTAAACAACAGAGAAAAGAAATGGGGTTTAACATCGCGTTAAGGATTATTGCATCTTATACGGCAAGCATAGTCACTTTTTATGGCAAGCATGGGTTGCTGAAGACCTATTCTACCCCGGATCTTCACAAGGTCACACTGGACTACAGAGGTGGTATTAATGAATGAACTCCTTGTAGCTAGTAATACTATCATATGATAGGAAAATATAATTATTCCAGATCAGCAAACAAATGGTCATTAGGTGAGTAACTTTCATAATTTGATAGTCCCGTGAAGAATCAGGATTAGAAATGGACTTCAGCAACCCATGCTTGTTGTCAGAGGAGACTAACGGATGGATGGTCAGGCTCGCTGCCTTGGTTAAATAAGTTCCCAGTTCCTAAGGGAACACTTAGAAAACCCTAGAAAAACGTAGATATTGAAACAACAATATCTTGTCACAATGGTTCTCATCTGAAACCACACACAGTTATGACAAACACATGGAAGCTGATGGACATGTGAACACGCTACCTCGTAATGCACAGTAGGATTCACAAAATAAGAAATTAAAATGGTAAATATAACAATCCCAATGAAACTGTAGAGGGCAAACTTTACAACTGCTTATTATTTATTTAGCCTTGGTGCAGTGGAATAAAGGATCAAACCCATTTTTTCTCGTTGGCATTCTTTAATTCCAAAATTATCCAAACATCTTTATGAGACACACTTAAAGAAAACTGTAATTCTATCCCTGATTTCCATCCCAGTACAGCAATTCTCTCAATTCAACAGAACAATATAAAATGGAAGGAAAATCAAATGAAAATAAAGTTTGAAACCATCATTCACTAATTATATTTAATCCCTGTCTCTGCTGACAATATGAAAATACAGGTTGCCTAGCTTCAACTAACACATTCAAAGTCACGCTGACTGAAACCATACCAGCAAAATTATTTGAAATGGTGGTTCGGGTTTAAAAGTGCTTCTCTGTTATTTGAAAACAATTTTTTTAGCTTGACAGATATAAAACCGCCCAAACTAACAAATGACACTTTAACGTGTCAAACAGTTTTTGTCCTGAAAGTCAAACCTGCAGGGGACAAATCTACCCCATGCCATAATGATGGTCACGTGACGAGATATTGATTATTTGAATGTGCGAGCGATCAGTCAGCTTTTACAGCAATTCTTGGCTCTGATGATTTATATTCCTCACGAATATCTCCAATATCGCACAGGAAGTCAGCCTCATCAAAATCGTTTCAGGAGGACAAGTGATCACATGACATGCTAATGGTACAAAGCCTTTGATTTGGCTGAAAAAATAACAGCTTAACACATGCAAAAGAAATATATCATATTTTGTGCAACGTAATAGATTTGGAGCCATCATCAAGGATGGTTTCAGAGTTTTATGTATTCTCAAGAAGTACATGTTCATGAGACCACAATAAATTCATCATTAGATTTTCATCCAACTATTTTCAGATTTTTTCCATTTTTAAAAAAAACCAAATTGATCACTGCATCGCTGTATATTACTGACAATGGGTGGATCTGATTCACAGGAAGCATAAATGTTTGGAAAACTATGTACCAGTTTACAAGAGTATTTCACAGTGAGTTTCTTTGTCTGTAGGTACCGTAACATGATGTGGGAGTGTTTGCCAGTCTGTCTCCCAGACCCTAGAAAATGAATTTAAAAAGGAATGATTTGATAAGTCTAGATTAAGCCTCTGAAATTGAGCATTGTTCTGGGCCCCATTAGAATTTTTTTTTTATTTTGTAGATATATATTTTAAAACTTTATTTCCGGGACTGAATCTTAGTTTGGTTCTGAGGTGAGCAAGGATGAAAATATGCCATTTGTTTTACCATTGCCTTGTATAATGATTCATCACTTTGCTGATTTAGTTGTAAAAAGTTATTAAGTTCAAAGAGGCTTATTTTCATTGTTTTTAAATGTGTGTATATATATTTATTGTATTACTGTGTCTGACATGTGCAACATCCATGTCAGTTGAAGCAGTCATAAAATATATACTTACGCCCTTACCAAAAATTTGACGTGTTGGACATTTTCATTTTCAGTTGGCATTAAACAACATGGACATGTACTTCTTTTTGTTCTTTTAGGTTGTTTTTGACAGCTACCTCGTGAGTTATTCAGCGACAACCGCAGATTGTTTGTTTGAACTGGAACTGTCTAAAAATTCCAAACTTATCTCTTAATTCGAGATCAGATAATTTTAGAAAATCTTTTAAGGGATGAATATATATAAATAGCAGTATTCGCTAATTTCCATATCTTCCTTATTATATCTTCCCAACATCACTTGCTAATTTCCATATCTTCCCAACATCACTTGCTAATTTCCATATCTTCCATATTATATCTTCCCTAACTCACTTGCTAATTTCCATATCTTCCATATTATATCTTCCCTAACTCACTTGCTAATTTCCATATCTTCCCAACATCACTTGCTAATTTCCATATCTTCCATATTATATCTTCCCTAACTCACTTGCTAATTTCCATATCTTCCATATTATATCTTCCCTAACTCACTTGCTAATTTCCATATCTTCCCAACATCACTTGCTAATTTCCATATCTTCCATATTATATCTTCCCTAACTCACTTGCTTATTTCCATATCTTCCCAACATCACTTGCTAATTTCCATATCTTCCATTTTATTTCATCCCAACATCACTTGCTAATTTCCATATCTTCCATATTATATCTTCCCAACATCATTTGCTAATCTCCATATCTTCCATATAGTATCTTCCCAACATCACTTGCTAATTTCCATATCTTCCATATTATATCTTCCCAACATCATTTGCTAATTTCCATATTTTCCATATTATATCTTCCCAACATCACTTGCTAATTTCCATATCTTCCATATTATATCTTCCCAACATCATTTGCTAATTTCCATATCTTCCATATTATATCTTCCCAACATCACTTGCTTATTTCCATATCTGCCAAATTATATCTTCTCAAACTCACTTGCTAATTTCCATATCTTCCATATCCTATCTTCCAAACATCACAGAATCAAGAGGCTGTAAGTTAATCTCTACTCATCACTTTCATGCATGGCGCTAACCAATACTTACTGTTCTAGAATTTGTCATTTTTTATAGGTCTCATGGGTACAGTCAAACACTACTGCAGCCAAGTTAATCACTGCCTCAATTCCCCAGAGGAGGAGGGCCACCCACTTGTGAACATCTGGTATTATCATCGCTGTCTGAGTGGACTGATAGTACAGTACATTATCTTCTTTCCTTTTAATGGACTCATTTTACTTTTTGCTATCAACCTGAGAAGATCAGGGTTAGAATAGGTCTTCAGCAACCCATGCTTGCCATAAGAGGCGACTATCGGGATGGGGTAATCCGGCTTGCTGACTTGGTTGATGCATTTCATCGCATCCCAATTGCGTAGATAGATGATCAAGATGTCAATTACTGGATTGTCTGGTCCAGACTTGATTATTTACAGACTGCCAGCTAATAGCTGGAATATTGCTGAATGCGGCCTTAAACAAACAAACAAACATACCTCTGTCTGTGACTGACTGACACACACTTACCTGTAAGTATGCTAGGAGTCTGAGTGTAAATGTTGCTATGTACAAAGAGTTGGTGACAAAGTCCAGAATGTTCCACATATCATGAACATATTCCTTGGCGCCATCGTCCCATAGTTGTTTGATCTCAGCCCACATCAAACCTGTAGCAGTAATATCACAATAATCAAGGTAAGGTAATGGTCAAACAAAGGGATAACAATAAACAGAACCATGGTAAAAAACATGGGATAATGTCATAGTCAAACGTGAAAAAAAATAACACAATAGTCAAACATGAATAAGGTAACAGTCAAACAATGGAAAAACAAATAATAGCACCATGGTCAAACGATGGAATAATGTCATAGTCAAACATGGAATAGCAAAAATTAACACAATGGTTAAACATGGAATAACATACTACATATTCTCTTTAAATGCGAGTGAGTTGGATTTCTAATCCTTGCAGGGGTTGCAGCATTCGAGACAAATCGACCATGCACTCAATATGTTATTGTTCCCCCCAAAAATCACCTACCAGCAACATAGGCTAAGATCATCCACTCAATGGTCGTCGCAGGTGCCCCGCGTAGTTCCCGCTTCACTTTGTCGTCATGGTTACCACTGTCATTTTCAGAGAGTATCTCTACCCGTTGAGACACAAGGATCAACAGAACTGAAAAACAAATGAGTGTGTAAGTGAGTGAGCGAGTGAGTTAGTGATTGAAGCACAATAGAACTGAAAAACAAATGAGTGTGTAAGTGAGTGAGTGAGTGAGTTAGTGATTGAAGCACAATAGAACTGAAAAACAAATGAGTGAGTGAGTGAGTGAGCGAGTGAGTTAGTGATTGAAGCACAATAGAACTGAAAAACAAATGAGTGTGTAAGTGAGTGAGCGAGTGAGTTAGTGAGTGAAGCACAATAGAACTGAAAAACAAATGAGTGTGTAAGTGAGTGAGCGAGTGAGTTAGTGAGTGAAGCACAATAGAACTGAAAAACAAATGAGTGTGTAAGTGAGTGAGCGAGTGAGTGAGTTAGTGATTGAAGCACAATAGAACTGAAAAACAAATGAGTGTGTAAGTGAGTGAGTGAGCGAGTTAGTGAGTGAAGCACAATAGAACTGAAAAACAAATGAGTGTGTAAGTGAGTGAGCGAGTGAGTTAGTGATTGAAGCACAATAGAACTGAAAAACAAATGAGTGTGTAAGTGAGTGAGCGAGTGAGTTAGTGATTGAAGCACAATAGAACTGAAAAACAAATGAGTGTGTAAGTGAGTGAGCGAGTGAGTTAGTGAGTGAAGCACAATAGAACTGAAAAACAAATGAGTGTGTAAGTGAGTGAGCGAGTGAGTTAGTGAGTGAAGCACAATAGAACTGAAAAACAAATGAGTGTGTAAGTGAGTGAGCGAGTGAGTTAGTGATTGAAGCACAATAGAACTGAAAAACAAATGAGTGTGTAAGTGAGTGAGCGAGTGAGTTAGTGATTGAAGCACAATAGAACTGAAAAACAAATGAGTGTGTAAGTGAGTGAGTGAGTGAGTGAGTTAGTGATTGAAGTACAATAGAACTGAAAAACAAATGAGTGTGTAAGTGAGTGAGCGAGTGAGTTAGTGAGTGAAGCACAATAGAACTGAAAAACAAATGAGTGTGTAAGTGAGTGAGCGAGTGAGTTAGTGAGTGAAGCACAATAGAACTGAAAAACAAATGAGTGTGTAAGTGAGTGAGCGAGTGAGTTAGTGATTGAAGCACAATAGAACTGAAAAACAAATGAGTGTGTAAGTGAGTGAGCGAGTGAGTTAGTGATTGAAGTACAATAGAACTGAAAAACAAATGAGTGTGTAAGTGAGTGAGCGAGTGAGTTAGTGATTGAAGCACAATAGAACTGAAAAACAAATGAGTGTGTAAGTGAGTGAGCGAGTGAGTTAGTGAGTGAAGCACAATAGAACTGAAAAACAAATGAGTGTGTAAGTGAGTGAGCGAGTGAGTTAGTGATTGAAGCACAATAGAACTGAAAAACAAATGAGTGTGTAAGTGAGTGAGCGAGTGAGTTAGTGAGTGAAGCACAATAGAACTGAAAAACAAATGATTGTGTAAGTGAGTGAGTGAGTGAGTGAGTGAGTGAGTGAGTGAAGCACAATAGAACTGAAAAACAAATGAGCACAGGTGAGTGAATGCTGTTTCATGCTTTACATGTTCAGTAATATCACTGAAATTAAACTAGACAAACCAGAGGTTACATTAGTAGTGTGAGTACTTTCCTGCTGGAGTGCATTGCATAGATTAGGTCCTGATGGCTTCCATTCCAATTTCACTCTCAGCCATTGTGACCACCCAATCCCTGTTCAGTCAAGTGAGTAAGTGAGGGAGGGAGGATTTAGACCACATATTGCAATAATCCAAGCAATATTATGGCATGGACATCATAGTCTTACACATTATACTGACAATAAATTCTTTGAAGTGCCATAAGTTGATGAAGTTTTGCCTTCCCCTTGTTAAATGTGAGTGAGTGAGTGAGTGAGTGATGTGTTATTTCAGCAATATTTAAGTCATATCACTGTGGCCAGTAAATATTCAATTCAAAACCAGCTGTTGATGGCATAAGCAATGATTTTACTAGTCACGGACTTGTGGGCAAGTGTTTTCTTCTCAGCAGACCCTAAAAGATTCTGGCAGTTTGATTTGTTTAAGAATTACTTCATGTGTAAGACAACTGGAGTGATATCCAAATAAAACGATCTAAAATCACTAACAAATATAAAGGTTTTCAATTAATCTAGTCATAAAATTTCTACCCACTCTGCCACTGTCAGTATTTCTAATGATCCATGAAACATTGACGGTATTGATAACCATTATGTTCAACAATATTTCCACAATACAAGCCAGAGGGAACAAGCATGTATCATATTATCAAGTACTTTAAATGAAAATCAACAACAGACAGTACTATAGGCTTAGAAAGATCCATTAATCATGCTATACGGAATCAGAAATGTAAACAGTTCCGGAAATAATATGAAAGGACTACGGAACGAGCCAATCAATGTGTTACAGTGGTAGTTGTGGCACTTGTGTTAACATGGTGCATTGATTGAAACCATTTCATCAGCAGTGGCGACACAAGTTCACATCATGCCTTGGGTCAGGTAATCTTGCTTATACAATGTCCCTAAATTGATTTTTCTGCTGATGTGGCTATTGTAGTGTAAAAACAATCTATATTGGTGGACAACATGCTGTTAGTCTGAGACCAATAGTTCCATGTCATCCTGTAACATGGTACACTCATGAAACACACTAATTAGATGGAAATGGGAAAGTCAACATGTCCCCTGTATATGTGTTATGGGGGAATTGTTACCAGGAGTATTGTTCCTGTAGAACATTATACCTAGGAGAGATATTCCATGATCAACAAAATTGTTCTGGGACAGTTCTTGTTCTTGAAGCAATTACATACCAACACATTCCCCACCCACACCCAACAAAATATAATTACAGGTTCTAATATTCCTCGGTTTAAATGGTCTATTAACTTAATGTCCAAGGACCTGTGAAGAACCGGGGTAGAATAGCTATTCAGCAACCCATGCATGCTGTAAAAGGAGACTGTGCTTGTCATAAGAGGCGATTAACAGGATCGGATGGTCTGGCTTGCTGACTTGATTGAAACATGTCATCGTATCCCAGCTGGATCGATGCTCATGATATCAATCACTGGATTTTCTGGTCCAGACTTGATTATTTAGACCGCCATTATATAGCTGTAATATTGCTGTGTGCGGCATTAAAGAACAACAAACAAACAAACTTACTGTCCTAGGAAATTGAATAACACTTGCAAATTAGATCAAAAGAAAACAGTTGCCTCACTACTCCAATGTGGTTTATTTTCATGATATCAATCACTGGATTTCCTGGTCCAGACTTGATTATTTAGACCGCCATTATATAGCTGTAATATTGCTGTGTGCGGCATTAAAGAACAACAAACAAACAAACTTACTGTCCTAGGAAATTGAATAACACTTGCAAATTAGATCGAAAGGAAACAGTTGCCTCACTACTCCAACGTGGATTATTTTCAGCAGGAAAATCTTCTTTTGACTTTCAAAATTGATTCATTGCTATACTTCATTATAGTATGGCAGAGAGAGAACACAAACAGCACGTGCAAAGTTATTAAGTCCTTGATTAGTAGTACTCATATATGCTCGATTGTCGTTTTTGTTTACATCATCTTGGCCTTGTGAGGTTTACTATTTCAGCTTTGGCTTGATCCATAGGGGTGGTCGGGTAGCCTAGTGGTTAAAGCGTTCGCTTGCCGAAGACCAGGGTTGATTCCCAACATGGGTACAGTGTGTGAAGCCCATTTCTGGTGTCCCCCGCCGTGATATTGCTGGAATATTGCTAAAAGCGGCGTAAAATCATACTCATGCACTCACTCACTTGATCCATAACATCCTCTCCAAAATCCAACATTATCACTAAGCATGGCAACACCTCACCTCCATCATCCAAATAATCTTGACTAA
The DNA here is from genome assembly GCF_022045235.1 of Haliotis cracherodii. NCBI lineage: Eukaryota > Metazoa > Mollusca > Gastropoda > Lepetellida > Haliotidae > Haliotis > Haliotis cracherodii. Next base: position 21,289,112 of record NW_027266341.1, on the reverse strand, counting down.
CAATCACAAGCTCAGGTTCATCTTTCACCAAATCAGATGTTCCTTGTTCATGATCTCAGCTTTATGCTCCTCTTGTGAAACAAGTGTACCAGAATGTTGTATAATATCCCTATTTCTACGCCATTCTAAATCACTCACTTTCACACACGCTGTTTGCTTTTCCCAAACTACGCATGACAATTTTCAACTTTCGCATAGTCATTTAATCGTCCTTTGAAATAGTGGGTTTTTTAATCTGCAAGACCAAAAGTTTTTTTCTAATTTACGGAATATGTCGTATATAACTGTTTTGAAGGCTCACACATATGTTCTGATGGATGAGGATTAAATTTCCTTGATCAGTTTTTGACATATGTATTATTATATTTTTCCCTTGGATATTTATAGCTAGGACTATTTGTTACTCACATTAACACTGAACTTGTCAGAAAAACTAATTTCATCTGATATTACTTGATGCCTAAGAGAGGCAGAAGGTGGGATATATTTATTTGTTCAAGGATTTGCAAGAGTTAAATCGTGGGAAAAGGCATGGTCGACATGGCAGTATTCAAACAACTGTAATTCTGTTTTGAAATATTTTGTACTTTAATAATGAAAAGTGCACATGCTATCAGTGATAAATAGAATTTAAATGGAAAAAAACATCCATGAAATAAAATTACAAAGGTCTCTTATGTAAAAAAATGCTTTACATTTTCTGAATAACCAATTTTGATGTTAAACAAACAAACAAACAAACAAACAAACAAACATAATTACTGTGTTTTTCATTCCCTCTCTAAATTTTAATAAAATGGATTGTTTTCTTTGCATTGCATTGTGTATCACAAACAGGTGTACAAACAACTATGTATGTTCTCTGAAGAATTTAAAGAATGAAAAAATGATGAACCAAAAATATTTATATGCCAAAACAATGTTTTACAAAGGTAATAATTGAAAGAAAGTGCCCAAACGGATGACATGTGGAGCCTGTTATACTCAAATAGCAATAACAAGTGCACACTGGCTTCCGCTTCACACAAACCAAGCAGATGTCAGTGAGATGGTTAGTCTGTCTTACAGACCCTGATATATCAAATACAGCCCATGCAAGTCTATAATGTTTGGCAATGAAGAGAGTCTCTGGGCTCCTTTTTATTATATTTTTATTATGATATTTGAACAACTGGTTTTCTCTGTACGATATGTTCATTTCAGAGACAAGATGTTAGTCTATGAGATGGGTTCAACACTGCTTTGGATAACACTTCAGTTATATCCTGGTGTTACATGTTGGGAAAAGCCTGACGTAAAGATCTTAAATACTTAACACTTGGGTGAAACACATAAAGATTTGCATGGTGCTGACAAACCAAGAATCATGATATGAGTGATACAAACCCATGATCATCGGACTCTTGCAAAGCTAAGGGAGGCAACTCTAGTGAGTGAGTGAGTCAGTATGGTTTTACGCCACTTTTAGCAATATTCCAGCAATATCACGGCTTGGGACACCAGAAATGGGCTTCACACATTGTACCCATGTCGGGAATCGAACACGGGTCTTCGGCGTGACGAGCAAACGCTTTAACCACTAGGCTGCCCAACCGTCGCGGAAGCAACTCTAAAAAGATGATGTTTAGAACTTTTTACAACTCAATACAGCCAGCAATAGATGGTTACTCTTCACCAGATTACCGATCTTCCTTACTATGTCGATACTGGAAACAAGAAATATATTTCAGAAAAACATGTAATTTTACATAGGTATAAAATTACGCTTGAAAAATATCCTTGTCCATTAAGCTTTCAAGGGCAATAAATTATTCAGAACATACAGCCAAATTTATAAACCATGGTATTCCACTATCAGAAAATAAACCAACTCAGACAGATTCATACAACAATTTACCTTACACAAATGGATTTGTTTTAAAAACCAAAAACAAATGACAAATATTACTCATGTTGAAAATGTACCCCAAAATAACAATGGATCAAATTATCAATGTTTACAGCCTGTTCACACTTATTCAATAAATCTTTAAAGCACACAGCCAATCTAATAACCACAGACTGATGATATCACAAGTAAACGGACCAGTCTTCCTTGGCTCCCTATGTCCTGGTAGCAACAAAAATTCTTCATTGTGTTTACGGTTGGGGTCTGTTAGATCCTGTTAGATCCTGTTGGAGCCTGTTGGAGCCTGTTGGCCCTGGCATCTGTTTTACACTTTATATCATAAACACAATCATGCACACAAGCTCTTGCAAAAGACAGCCTTCCAACAATTCATTCTCATCTGATTAATGACTTTCATTTCCGGGCTGGCCCCCGATTCTTCCATTTTGTAAAAGTATGAAATAATACTGTATGCAAAGCATGGGGCCATGGAGAAGCTGTTTGTTTAATTTGATGTAATCGGTAATACATGGATGATTAGACAAGCATTAGATGAAATAGCATTTCTAATATCATCCAGCCTTAGAAAAAATCCTTTTCTTCTGGGGATATTGGCTCAGCCCTCATAATGGGAGAACGGGATAATTTGTTATTTCACACAACATACTGCCGAAGCTTTTTCAGTAATATATGTGCTAGTTTCAGGAAAACTTATTTTATTTGAAGAATTTTTTTGCAATACTAGCTGTTTTTTATAACACAATGTTGGGGAAAATGAAAAATATTTTTATAAAAACATTTTCAACTTTCATAATTTATAATGCCAAGGGAAGGAAGGATAAAAGCAAATTCTTATTTGTTAAGACATTACTACATCATTGATCATCCTGTTTTCAGACTAATTTGATGAGTGTACTAGTATTTCCATTTCCACTAGCTATAGTTGAATTAATTCCTGTTACTGGGTTACAGCTTTTCACACATCAATGTGAAGGACATAAATCAGGCAAGTCTTGAGGTCCTTCAGCAACAATCCTGCACATCATCAGTTCAGGGAGAAAAAACACCCCAAATGTAGCTTGTCATACTTAAAACAGAAGGATTTATCACAACAACAGTGAATGGCAAAAGAAAATATAACTGGAAGATTCATTACTGGAAGACTAAAAGGCCATCGGTCTGAACCTGAATGCATGCATGTGTAGCGGCCATAATATTTCCTCCGAGTCCCGTGATGGGATTTGAACCACAGACTTTTTGATCCGAGGTCGGACGCCTTGTCCACATGACAAAAGAGGTTAACCCATAAGCAAGCTGACAAGATAAGGATGTCATCTGTGGGATGACTCCACACCCTGATACACATGCTACACAATTCCTGTGCCCTATATGATCCAGCTTGGTACCAAGGTAGACTAAAGCCGAAGCCATATACATCAACCCCTGCACCAACCTGCACTTCTCGGGACCACTTAGTCACCAGATCTTGTCCAAGGAGAGAACTTAACACGTTTTTGAGAGGGCAATTACTGAGAACATAACGACATCACCGAGCGCTCTCTTGTCCTTTTATTCTCTGTCAGTTACCTCCCATACCAGGTTTATAATGAAGCTCAGACCAGCGCATAATGTTTCTTTATTATCCCTAATTTCATCTATCGGTCGGACGACATTGACATTTAGGTACGCCTCGGGGCAGTTCTAGGTCTGAACAAGTCTGCAAGAACAAGTCCTGATGAGATGGAAGAAAATGAAATAGTCCTTTTATTTAGGGTATGTGAAAAGATGTTAACATGGAGAAATTTACAAGCTTATGGGGTCATTCACTGCCTGCATTATAAGTTAGTTGTAACCTCTTCCTCAATATGACATTTACAATCCGATGTTAGAATACATATGTACTTCAGAATGCTTTGTAGCTCACTTTGTTGGGCTGGAGGAGGGAAACTGTTTAGCTTCAGATGCTTCTTCTTATGAATGGCTTAAGCATGACAGTTAGCTTTTGTTCGTTTGTTTGTTTGTTTGCTGTTTACCGCTGCACTCAGCAATATTCCAGCTATGTGATGGCGGTTTGTAAATAATAAAGTCTGAACCAGACAATCCAGCGTTTAGCATCAAGAGCATCGATCCATGCATTTGGATTATGATGACATGCATTAACCAAGTCAGCGAGCCTGATCACCCGATCCCGTTCGTCCCAACTTTTGACAAGCATAAATGCCTTTCCAGCAAGCATTGGTTGCTGAAGATCTATTCTAGCCACGGATCTTCACTGATCCTTGACAGTAAGAATGGCAGTACCAATAAGCATGACAATAAACATAACCATACCAGTAAGTATGACAGTAAACATGGCCATACCAGAAACATGAGAGTTAACATGACCATACCAGCAGCATGACAATAAACATAACCATACCAGAAACATGACCATACCAGTAAACATAACCATACCAGTAAGTATGACAGTAAACATGGCCATACCAGAAACATGAGAGTTAACATGACCATACCAGTAGCATGACAATAAACATAACCATACCAGAAACATGACCATACCAGTAAACATGACCATACCAGTATCATGACAATAAACATAACCATACCATAAACATGACCATACCAGTAAACATGACCATACCAGTAGCATGACAATAAACATAACCATACCAGAAACATGACCATACCAGTAAACATGACCATGCCAGTAGCATGACAATAAACATAACCATACCAGAAACATGACCATACCAGTAAACATGACCATACCAGTAAGCATGACAGTAGACATGACCATACCAGAAACATGACCATACCAGTAAGTATGACAGCAAACATTAGAATACCAGTAAGCATGACAGTAAACATGACCATACCAGAAACATGACCATACCAGTAAGTATGACAGTAAACATTAGAATACCAGTAAATATGAGAGATCAAGTAAGCATGACAGTAAACATGACCATACCAGTAAACATGACCATACAAGTAAGCATGACAGTAAACATGACCATACCAGTAGCATGACAGTAAACATGGCCATACCAGTAGCATGTCCATACCAGTAAACATGACCATACCAGTAAACATGACAGTAAACATGACCATACCAGTAAACATGAGAGTTAACATGACCATACCAGTAAACATGACAGTAAACATGACCATACCAGTAAACATGACAGTAAACATGACCATACCAGTAAACATGACAGTAAACATGACCATACCAGTAAACATGACAGTAAACATGACCATACCAGTAAACATGACAGTTAACATGACCATACCAGTAAACATGAGAGTTAACATGACCATACCAGTAAACATGAGAGTTAACATGACCATACCAGTAAACATGAGAGTACTAGTAAGCATGACAGTGACAGTGACCAACAATGACTGAGCATGCCAGTGGCCATCAATACTGTCCTAGTCACCCCAGCCTTGAGGTTCAGGGGCAAAAGGCTGGTCAGAGATGGACTACACATTTATCATATCACATCAAATCACAGAAACATCTAAAGTTAGTGAGATGCCATCAACACACTCCATCAAGCATCCTGAGATTATGAACATTAACATTGCAGGTTCCCAGGAACAAATCCAATCAGAATACTGGCCAGCATAACAACAAAACCTGCCATTAATAGTGTCAGCAGAAGACATATTCTCATCAAAACAGCCATTTATCAGCTGAAGTAAAATAAAATATCAATTGTTCATACACACATAATTACAAGCAATTGCAAACAGTATTTCATAAAAACGATTGCCAATAATACCATAATTGCCAACTAGGTTACATTTTCAGATTTTCTGACTATACCGCGACCAGAGACATGGGAAACCACTTCCTATCTCTGTGGAAGCCCATGAGGAACACATTCTCACCATCTCACTAAGTGTATCTAATCACATGGAAATCAGATGCATTAAGTGAGATTTGTGGGTTTTCCCCACTCTCACCAGTCAGTAAATGTAATCAGACAATCAAATGGCACTGTCACTTTGTGGTCAATGTTTGGACCAATGGCCTCCTACTGGTCATCTGCCGGTCACTTTACCATCAACAACATGAGAGGCTGTTACCCCCAGTAATCACACAACCCAATATATATATATATATATATATATATATATATATATATATATATATATAATTCCTGTGATCATATCCTGTGCGTCAGCTGACTCTAATATGTTGTCCTAATTAGCATAAATATTGGATAAGTTTTGTTTGTTTGTTTGTTTGTTGTGTAAAGCCCCACTCAGCAATATTTCAGTCGAGTCTGGACCAGACAATCCAGTGATAGACATCGCGAGCATCGATCCACGCAATTGGGATATGATGACATGCATCAACCAAGTCAGCAAGCCTGACCACCCAATTATTATTTTTTGAAAATATTTTCAAAATGTGCTCTTGAAAGTATTGTCATTTAAGTGATGAAAGGAAAATTCAAATGAAAAAATATTTTGGGGGAAATGACAAAACAAAAGGCTACTTTCCTGGTGACCTACATTAACAAATTTAACAATTTTGCACTTTTGTTGAAAATTGTAACTGTTTTCAAAAGGTAGATTTTATTCTAAAATTTGAAAGACTTTGGGTTAGTGTGATGAACCAAATAATTAAAAATTCATGGCCAACATATTACACATATATGATGTATAAATGAAAGAACATGGTCAACATATTACCTATATATGATGTATACCGGTACATGAAAGAACATGAAAAGAACCAACTTGATCAACGCATCACTTCCAAAGTTAAATTGGGTTTAGGCAGGACTCATCATGTAGAAACTACTCAGAAAACGCCAGTGTAAAACTCTTTGATCTTTCTACAACCTGGGCTCGTGCTGAAAGATAGGCCCTATGTTCCATGGTCTAATGCACCTTCCACTTCAGGTCTACATACCGTATTAGACGTAATAAGCGCCCAGAGCGCTCTCAGAATTAGAAATAGGGGGCTCTTATTAGAATATGATTTTGGTGAAAAAAACAGAGTTGAAAGATAAATTTCATGGTTAATGCTGACAGCCTGAAATGTTTACGTAATACAGATATATTTTTCTAGAATTTAGTTGGACATAATTAAGGGTGCATATAACACATGAGTGCGTATTGTATGCGAATAAATAAGTCTTGTGAACATTGATCAATCGGAAGGGGTGCTAATTGGGATTTTCACTAGCCAATTTATTAGCAAATACCGCCATGGGCGCTTATTAGAGCGGAGCGCTTATTACGTCGAATTTGGTACTCACAGTACTGAGAGTCACTTGTTACAGACGAAAAACATGGCTTCTGAATAGCTTGAATAAAACTTTCAAGGACTTCCAATTGGCCTATACTATATAACCCTGCTTACATATATACCAACAAAAAGAAGTAACTGTGCTTCATACAAAGTGTACATACAACATATACATAATATTTGGTCATTCGTTTGATCAACGTTTCATAATAACAAATTCATTGACAAAACCCTTGTTTTATAATGATTTATTTTATCCCCTGGGCCAGGCAGGGTAACAACAAGAGCCATCTTTTAACATCTTTTGGTATGACACTCTTGGGTCAAACAGGTCAAGGTCAAATTACTATTCCAGTGTTCATGCTGCCAAATGCAGCTGCTCAAGTGAGGTATTAAATTGGTTGCTTTCTTCTAGTTTGCTGAGAACTAGTTGCAATTTCAAGATTGTTCATTTTATTGAAAAAGCAATTAATGATTGGGTGAAAATAAGAAAATCTTACAATTAAGGCATTCATTATCTGTAACCTCCTGTCATGTGACGAGGAACCTTGTTCAGATGTAACACTATCCAGGAACACATCACCAGGAAAACCTGCTGTGAATGAATTATTGGGCTTTATGAACTCTTTTTCCATTGAAACTGAAACAATGGCTACTCATTGCGGGAATCGATCAATCAATCAGAATAGCAACAAAGTAGTTTCTTCCCTTAAGAAAAGGGTTAACATTTTTCTCACTTTAAACAAAGGGAAAACATGCTAGTTCCTCAAATGAACCCAGTAAAATCAACCCTTATTGTCTTATTTATTGCAATATGTAACAATATTTCTCAATATTTAGAGAATGAGGTCATTTTGCTGTTCTGTCAAACAAATTTTACAATGGATGTGTGTTATTACATGCTGCTGTTAAATTCATTCTACCTATATCATGGTGGCTTCTAAATATTACAAGTCTTCACCAGGCAAACCAATGATGGACAGCATGAGCAACAATTGCAGGGTACAGTGAGTGAGTGAGTATGGTTTTACGCCGCTTTTAGCAATATTCCAGCAATATCACGGCGGGTCAGGGTACAGTGACAAAGAATCAGCCAGGTCACATAGCAACCTTTTCTGCCAAAACATTTCAACAGGGAGCCTGTTGTCAAAACAAGCCCTGCTACATTACCCTGTTATATAGGAGTGAGTGAGTTGGGTTTAACACCGCTGTTATATAGGAATATAGCTCATATGTTAAAGGGCAGTTGGGTAGGTTAGTGGTAAAAGTTTTCTCTCCTTATGCCAAGGGGCACAGCTAGATGCTTGCAATTCACTGTGCAGGCCTGTTAAGTTTGCCAGACATTACCCTGATTATAAGGAAGAGAACTTATGGATGTCAACTAAAGTTCTGGAGTAAAACTAAATTGGTTTAAAACCAACTCACTCATTCAGAAGTGTTGAACCACTACAATATGGCTTAAATTGGATTAAAACCAACTCACTCCCTCATTCAAAAGTACGGTACCAACGTACAATATGGCTAAGAACAGCTTAAAAACCCACTCACTAACTCATTCAAAAGTACGGTACCAACTACAATATAGCTAAGAACAGCTTAAAAACCCATTCACTCACTCATTAAAAAGTATGGTACCAACTACAATATGGCTTAAAAACGGCTTAAAAACCCATTCACTCACTCATTCAAAGGTATGGTACCAACTACAATATGGCTAAGAATGGCTTAAAATCCCATTCACTCACTTATTCAGAAGTGCGGTACCAACTACAATATGGCTAAGAATGGCTTAAAAACCCATTCACTCACTCATTTAAAAGTACGGTACCAACTACAATATGGCTAAGAATGGCTTAAAAACCCATTCACTCACTCATTCAAAGGTATGGTACCAACTACAATATGGCTAAGAACGGCTTAAAAACCCATTCACTCACTCATTTAAAGGTATGGTACCAACTACAATATTGCTGAGAACGGCTTAAAAACCCATTCACTCACTCATTTAAAAGTACGGTACCAACTACAATATTGCTGAGAACGGCTTAAAAACCCATTCACTCACTCATTCAAAAGTACGGTACCAACTACACTATTGGTAAGAACGGACAGTGACAACAAATTCAGGTTGACCTTCCGAACTGAGTGACCAACTCAGATGCATCTTTGTGCATGTTCAATCAGATCTGCAAAGAACCATATATTATTCCACCTCTCAATAATCTAACTCATTCATCATAACTCCCTAGTGTGTGAACAGAATATGAAATATGAAATATCATTTCCCTTGCATCCTGGACTATTTAATCTGTAGCCACTAATGTTTCCTGTCCTATTCACACTATAAACCCCATATTGTTATGTCTGCTATTGCCATGGTTACATGTTTTTCTTCGAAAATTGAATGTTTTGCTATCAAGCCCAGAGCAATAACTCGTCACGATGATTCATCCAACACAGCGCCATCTACAGGAAATGCGTGCATGCCTATCAAAGTTTCGAGAAAAAACAAATCTACACTGTAGCTAAGTGACAGGATGGCTGTTTGCATTTATATCAATTGCCAGAACGATATTAATGGTTTGGGTAACCTACATTAGTGAAGGTTTGTCACTGACAATGTTTGTTTAAAATTAAATCTTTCAAAGACATGTGGAGGCAATTAGAAAAACAGTATCTGTATGGGGTTTTAATTGAGAAGCATGTATGACAAGTAGAGGGGACAAGCCAGGTAGCATTTTCTGAAAGGGTTTCTGAGAGAGAGAGAGAGGGAGAGAGTTATAACATTATTCAGTTATGTCATTGTGAGGCAGCTTGGTGTGGGAGAAAAGCCTGAAGCAACTCATGTCTCAGATGTTACCATCATGGTGAAACTAACAAGCATGGTCATGGTACAGACAAACCAAGAATCATAATCAGGTTGAAATTTGGATTCGAACCCATGATCATAGGATTTTGCACAGCCAATTCCAGCCCCCAAATAAACAGGTTGGTTGGTTGGTTGTTTAACGCCTCACTTAGCAATGTTCCAGCCATATGACGTCAGTCTGTAAATAATCGAGTCTGGACCAGACAATCCAGTGATTAACATCATGAGCATCGATCCACGCAATTTGGATCGATGACATGCATCAACCAAGTAAGCGAGCCTGACCACCCGATCCCGTTAGTCGCCTTTTACGACAAGCATAGTCACCTATGAAGACCTACTCTACCCCGGAATCTTCATGGGTAAACAGGAAGGACCAATGTCCAAATACAGCTTTTCCAGTAAGATTGCCATGAAACCCAAGGGAACTGGGCTTACAGGCGCATTCATTGCAGTGCTTCAGATTCCGTGCTCATTTGGTTTCTGGGCACAAGTCGCAGATGGAAAAGGCTTTCAGATGATATTGACAGATGATTCGCTATGACATAAGTTCAAAGGCTATTTGTGTCAGATGAGGTAAAGACTTGTATCATGTACATTACTCACAAAATCAACGAAATTAACAGAATCTGAGTTACATGCCTAGTATAATTAAGGCTTGCTCGGAAACTGGACTGAATTTCTCTGTGTCAAAACAGCCTCAAAAGCTGCACCCAAAGACAATGTTTTTGAAGAAATATCCAATGTGTGGTTGAGAAACTTAAAAGGGCTTTGAAGTCTCATTCAATAAAGAATAGCCACCATGTATCTTTCATAACTTCTCTGTCCACACTAACCCAATCAATACTTCCTTGACGGACATGTCTTGCATTCTGCTATGAAGAAGATTCCATTGCTTGGGTGTTGTTTCTTTGTTACAATGAAAATAAATGAAAGCGTTGAGGGGAGTAGGTATTAAAAGCTTTTCTTCCTTGTATTACGAGGACATATCGAGGGGAAGAGCTGGTACTGACAGCTTTTTTTCCTTGTATTCAGAGGGGAAGAGGCGATATCAATTGGTAGAGTACCCATATACATGAGCTACGTGGGGAATCGAACCTAGCTTTTATCACTTGGCTACACCATAGAGGCTCCTTACAGCGGTTGTGCTGGGAGTGATTGTACTAGAAGTGATTGTGCTTGAAGCGATTGTGCTGGAAGTGATTGTGCTGGAATTGATTGTGCTGGAAGTGATTGTGCTAGAATTGATTGTGCTGGAAGTGATTGTGCTGGGAGGGAGAGTGCTGGAAGTGATTGGGCTTGAAGTGATTGTGCTGGAAGTGATTGTGCTGGAAGTGATTGTGCTGGGAGGAATTGTGCTAGAATGGATTGTGCTGGAAGTGATTGTGATGGAAGTGATTGTGCTGGGATCGAGGGATTGTGCTAGAATTGATTGTGCGGGAAGTGATTGTGATGGAAGTGATTGTGCTGGGAGGGATTGTGCTAGAATTGATTGTGCTGGAAGTGATTGTTCTAGAATTGATTGTGCTGGAAGTGATTGTGCTAGAATCGATTATGCTGGATGGGATTGTGCAGGAATGATTGCACTGGAAGTGATTTTGCTGAAAGGGATTGTGCTCGAACTGATTGTGGTATCTGGTATAAAGGAAAACATTTTCTTTGGGTTGAATATAACAGTACTTGTTAGAGGTGTCGGCAGCTTGGGCCACATGATGCTTACTGAGCATACACTGTTGAACAACATACAACAAAGAGTAATCTCCCTGTGAACAAGAGCCAAACCATCTCTGACTATCCAGTGCATCACACCTTTCTACTTTTGCTTTACACTCATTTGCTTGGTGTAAGGCTCCGTGACCATAAAAATAGAAAAAAACAAAATGAAAAAAAACACCAGAATGACACCGCCGCCAGAGGAGATCGCATTGACAATAAAAATGATAATAAAATTAAACTGTTTAGATTTCTGACTTATATGAGGACTCAAACCAAGCAAAGGTAAAAAAAAGAAAGAAAACTTATCATCTACTTATCAAAATTAGTAACCAGCCCCACCAAAAAAGTACAAAAAAGTCTGGCTTATGATAAATACCCGGGACCCACCCACCATGTAATCTTTGTTTTGATCCTGATTTGAAACATGATGCTGAACTTCCCAATCCATGTACTCTCATGAACAAGACAGGTTCTGTGCTACACGAGTGACAACAGAATTGAGATGCTGATGTCACTTCCGAGTGAGTGAGCGAGTATGGTTTTACGTCACTTTTAACGATATTCCAGCAATATCACAGCGGGGGACACCAGAAAATGGGCTCCACACATGTGGTAAATTGAAACCGGGTCTTCGGCGTGACGAGCCAACCCTTTAACCACTAGGCTACCCTTCCACCCTTGTCACTTCCGAAATGAGTGAGTGAGTATGGTTTTAGGCCGCTTTTAGCAATATTCCAGCAATATCACGGCGGGGAAAACCAGAAATGAGCTTCACACATTGTACCCATGTTGGGAATCGAACCTAGGTCTTCTGCGTGACGAGCGAACGTTTTAACCACTAGGCTACCCGACCGCCCCGAAGCTTGGTAAATGGTGACATAATACATTGGATAATCCCAGCTGTGACAACCAGGCCATGACACATGCCCACTTGGGACCTGATGAAGAAAACTTTGATAAAGATAAAATGTGACTTACACAGAAATGTGAGATATGAAGCACTATGGACGATAAACTTGATAAAGGGCTTGCGTATGAGTTCTCCAATGGAACACTTGGGAGCTATAAGATAGATCAGGGACATCACAGGGAACATGATGCCAATAGTTTGCGTGATCATCAGCTTGGATACGATATTCCGCCTGCGGAACCCGGGTAACCCCTCATACCAGAGTGAGGCTAGAAGCTGCTGGCAGTTCGGATGTGATACAAACTGAAATGGAAAACAATTATTAGAATCAAAATAGTCCATTTAGACACAGGCTGTCCGAACAGTCTCATTCCACAAAGTGATCTTAGCACTAAGACATTGACGAACTGACGATTTGATATACTAGTGAGTGAGTTTAACGCCGCTTTTAAAAGTATTCCAGTTATATCGCGGCATGTCAGCTTAATGTGGGAGGAAAGCCCGAAGTTATGCAGGTCTCAGACGTTTACCATTTCAGTGAAACCCACAAGCACGGGTATGGTGCTGACAAACCTAGAAACAAAATTGGGGCGAACCGGGATTCGAACCCACAATCTTGGCGAATGGCGGCACCTTAGAGGACAGGGCCACCCGTGCCCCCGATTTGATATAATTAGTGGAGGGGCTGGGATTTATAGAGAAAAATCTGGAAAAGATAATATTGCCTGATATTAATTAAATAATAATTTTTCCACTCGATATCCTGAAAACAATTAGTTTTGGGTAAAAAGGGATTGGGTAAGAAAAAATTAATAGTGACTAAAATATCTCTGACAAACATATGTTCAAAGTTTATTCTGGTTGGCATACCCCTAAGCTCTATTTCTTACCCGTTTCTGTTTGTATTTGATGGCCAGTTTCAACCTGCTTAGTTTGGTTTTCTCCGCTCCCTGTTCGTCTGTCCCGGCGCTCGATGTGTCATGGTTGAGGATGATCTGCAGCTCTCTTGATCCTCGCGTCTGCTCCAGGAGGTCCACAGCGAAGTCCTGACACCTGGTGGCAAGTTTCTCATAGTCCACCTTAAACTCATTCTCCATTTTGCTAAGGCGCTTCAACTCTCGGCTCAGTTCAAACGAAGTCAGGATGGGATCCTTGCTTGAAAGAGCAATCAATGAAGGACTCACCAATGCCTTGTAGGCGTTAATCCGAGAACGACTGTGACGCAAACTGTCGTCTTCACTTTCTGTTAAACAATCCTTGCAACTACACCGAACATCATGAGGTTTGGGAATGCGAAACCCTCTATCCAGGAGGATTTTGATGATTTCATAATTGTCCCGATGCCCTGCCAGAATGATCGGTGTGATGTCAGGACTGAATGAGCTGGATGGATACAACTGATGTAAGGCCTGCAACAGTCAATACACAACATCACAAGGAGGAAGAGGCAATTGGTTATTGATGTTAGTTGTTTAATACTGCCAAATACAGCTATTTGTAGTCTGTAAGTAATCATGTCTGGACCAGACAATCCAGTGATCGAGATGGGCATTGATCTCTTTCACTATTTCAAATCATGTGCATCAGCTGACTCTAGTATTTTTCCCCAATTAACATAAATATTGGAAAGTTTTGTTTGTTTGTTTGTTAACTCAGCAATATTCCAGCTATATCATGGCGGTCTGTAAATAATCAAGTCTAGACCAGACAATCCAGTGATTGACATCATGAGCACTGATCTCTGCAATTGGCAGTCCTAGATGCAAGTAATTCAAAACACAATTTTCTTTTTCTGCAAACTCAAATTATATTATGAATATCTGCAGCTGGGGACTAACCACCATACACGGAGACAATGTCTGAATTTCAAACACGTCGCAAATTATAATTTCTGGATCTTGGTTGAAAATGTGATACAGAACATGGAGAATAAAGTCTCTCTTTAAACAAAGCCCATGTATGTACTTAAACTTACATCTATAAGTCAGTTTTGAATATCTGTTTCATGTAAAATCAAGTCAAAATTCGAAGTAACAACAACAAAATTCTTCTTTTTTGTGTTAACACCTGGCGGGTTCACAGAATGAGTAAGTTGTTCTCCTAGTAGTATATCCATCATGCTGAAGATCAAGGTCATATAATGCAGCTTGGTCACGTAAACTTGCTGTCAAAGCACATCGTCTTAATAGATACTAAAAGTATAAGGTCAAACATGCAACTTCATAAACAAATGTCAGCCTTCAAACACAGGCCAGACGAAATCAACCAAATATAGTAACCAGCAGTCTAAATTACAAGTAACATGAAAATAACTCCCTGTCAAAATGTATTATCGATTAGGTGAGCGACGTACATTGTTGTAATCCAATGACAGTATTAATCAACCATCAGTATCAAGGGAGAAGAAGCAGTCGAATTGCATTACATTCAATCTGGAAAGGACAAATGTAGAACTACAAGATGCTTGTTTCGGTGCTTCAGTTGCAAAAAATAACAAGAGTTTGCCACTAACATGGCTATATCCCCCGCCCCTGTTGCAGAATTTATGACATAATTAAATGTAAACAAACCCTAACCTTTTTTAACCGAGGTGGATCTTGTCATGGATATTGTAAAACAAAGAAGAGTTTGGAACCTTATTCCATCTTGTTGCCATGGAAACGTAAAAAAATAAAAATTTCTAAATAGCAAAAGGCACCAGTTCAGCATGTACCTGACAAACCTGCAAAGTTTGATGAAAAAATATTGAAGGTTTCTGAGTTATGCTCCGGAAATGAAACGTGACGGACGGACGGAGCCCGTTTCTATATCCCCCGCCAACTATGTTGGGCTGGGGATAAAAAACGACCTTCAATTCTTGAGGAGTGTAAGTCACCTGGACGCTTATATCCAAGACCTGCCTTGATACTGTCTCTGGATAGCAGTACAGACAAGTTATATTTACCAGTTCATTCAGGTGAGGTGAAATGGGGGTTCAAAGTCGGGTCCACGATATTTGCTTATGTGTTGTGTTGTGTTGTGTTGTGTTGTGTTGTGTTGTGTTTGATGGGGCCAGGGATCTAACCGCTAACCTTCCACTCTCCAGGCAGATGCTCAGTCCACTATACACCACGAAGCTGGCCGCAATGCTTATGGACACAACATAGTCTTCAAGAAAACAGTTAAATCTCCTTCTCTTGGTGAGCTTCAGCATGACTCATATCTGTCATTCAAACTGAATACTACTAATATCCTCCGTCTAAAGGTCTTCCCACATTAATAGTAATCCTTGTAAATTAATTCCTCTGGTCTGTCTGCCCCAACCTCAACTATAGCCCAGCAACACATTTTCGTACATCAATCAGCTATATACCTTACTCCAAGACACATCTACAAAACCATTTCAATGTTATTAACTCAGAGCAGACCACTTCCAGTCAAGTTTAGATGTAATACGATTGCAGAGACTGACGGACTTCCATACTTTTGATGGTTTTGGCAAGGAAAGGAGTGACTACACGTCAATGGAATATATATTTGGACACTGGATCCATACTTCGAAATAATCTTCATTCCAATTTCATTAACAAAAGTGAAGACATTGAAGAAAGGTAAACGTCGGCAATGGCATCATCCATGTTCCCTCAGAATACCCAATTTTACAGCTGGGTTGCGAGTGTCTCTTAAAAGGATGAGGGGACAACTTATACTATTCAGGTCCTGTCAGTACAATTGCTATAGGCCCGTGAAGACGCCGGGGTAGAATAGGTCTTCAGCAACCCATACTTGCCGTAAAAGCCGACTGTGCTTGTCGTAAGAAGTGACTAACGGGGTCGGGTGGTCAGGCTCGCTGACTTGGTTGATGCATGTCATCGATCCCAATTGTGTGTATCGATGCTCATGATATTAATCACTGGATTGTCTGGTCCAGACTCGATTAATTACAGACCGCCGTCATATAGCTGGAATATTGCTGAGTGCGGCGTTAAACATACTTTGTTGTAGGGTTCCAGGTTTGTAGAAAGTGTACATGTTAGAGTTTAGAACAGGTGAGGTTAAATTGGGTTTAATGCCGGGTTCTCGATAACTGAACTTTTATAGTGATGTGTGTGTTTGTGTGTCTGTCTGTGTGAGTGTTTGGATTAGTCTGGATTAATGCTGGTATTATAGTACGAGCCCACTGAAATACCATGCCATGAATACCCCACTCAGACACACACAGACTCTGAGCTGACCAGTCATTATCTTATCCCCTTAATGCCAAGCACCAGGCAGGGTAACAACAAGTACCATCTTTTAATGTCTTTTGGTATAACATGACCAGGGGATCGGACAACTGACCCTCTGCTCTCTGGACATACACTCTATTCACAAGACCTCAGAGGCAGACTAAAATGAATAAAAATTCATGAAAATATATTTTATGTATGTGTAAGCTTACAAAGACAATATGGCACTTGTTTGAAAATATATCACTTCCAATATAATGAACTTTTATGGCTCTGGCTGAGTGCTTTTCAGACTATATGAGGATCTAACATATCACCAATGGCTTATTTGTAACAATGAATACAGAGGCAACTCAATATATTCGTTCTTGTGAGGACTTTCAATATAATCAAGATTCAATGTTTGACATTACTTGCATGAAGAAGTCAAACGTTCAACATCTTTCCAGGTATGAATGGCATGAACACTCAAACATCTCCTTACACCTCATAAATTATTGGCAAAGGACGTTTGAGATTAAATCCTCCAAAGAAATCTTTACAATAAAACTGATACAATGGTATGACAATATCATATGATAATGACAGCAATCATCAAATGCATGTTGTTCCTTAAAAAATTGTGTCATTGATTGGTTTCACCTTATATTGAAATGAAGTGGCATAAATGCTCAGATTTCCTTTGCAAACGGACATCTTTAGCTTCATTTTTTATATACCTACTATTTTTCTGAATATTCACAAAATCTCTGAAGAGGGAGTGAATGAGTAAGTGAATGTTGCTGAATGCTGCTAAATGCTGCATTCAGAAATATTCAAGATCTACCCCTCAAGCTTAAATCCAAGCAAACCAATGACTGAAAACATGAGCAACAGTCCCTTCCATCACTGTACAATGGCAAACATTTATAGAGTCGAACAATCAGATCCTTATTTTATAACCATGAGTCCCTGGGGTCTATCTTTCCTGAAGAGCCCACAGGGTATATCTCTCAAGAATCTTAAACAACCTAAATCAATCAACATTTGCAATGTTTTACAATAAATTCAAAACGTCAACATCGGAGAATATTTATTCTCTACTATCTGCCGAAACAGATTCCACTGGGTGTAAAAGTCAAAATAGTGATGAAAATTATATGAACGGATCAGTGAAAAACAGTGATGACACCAGGAGTGAGTGAGTGAGTGAGTGAGTGAGTGAGTGAGTGAGTGAGTATGGTTTTATGCCGCTTTTGGCAATATTTCAGCAATATCACAGCGGGGTAACCAGAAATGAGCTTCACACATTGTACCCATGTCGGGAATCAAACCCGGGTCTTCGGCGTGACAAGCAAACTTTTTAACCACTAGGCTACCCGACCGCCTCGATGACACCAGGAGTTTGCAAAAAGTGTAAGTACATCCTACTTTACCGGTAGCACCTGCCACTCACATATTTTTTTAAAAAGAAAGTGCTTGTAGCATATCATGCCACCCTTAGAAGTATTCAAGCTATATGACATCAGCCTGAAAACAATGGAATCAGGACCAGACAAACCAGTGATTGATATCATGAGCAATGATCCACACCATCAGAGTACGATGTCACACTATCAACCAAGTCACTGAGAGTTGTGAAGAGGATATAAATGACAGCCTTAAGTTCAGAGGAGCTTAAACCGTGCATGCCAATGAATCAGTGAGTGAGTGAGTTGGGTTTAATGCCACTTTTAACAGTATTACAGTTATATCGCGGGTGTCAGCTTAATGTGGGAGGAAAGCCTGAAGTGATACACGCCAGAAACCCTATGATTGTGGGTTCAAATCCCAATTCGCCCCTGATTATGTTTCTAGGTTTGTCAGCACCGTACCCACTGTGGGTTTCACCGAAGTGGTAAACGTCTGATACCTGCATCACTTCGGGCTTTCCTCTAACATTAAGCTGACATGCCTCGATATAACTGTAATATTGTTAAAAGCGGCATTAAACCCAACTCACTCACTCTGAAACCAAGACCATCAAAGCAGTTTCTTTCAGAAGTTATTATTAAGGCATCGGAATATAATCACCTACCGATACTCAAAGCAAAGTGCTAAATCCCTTCATACCAATATCTTCCAAATCAGTTGATCACTTGGGAAATATATTTCCTTATTTTAAAGAATCACTGAATCTGCTTCTTGAGAGGCCAACCACACAGTTCTTTAGCTGTCATTATGGCAGTAGGTGAGGTGAGATGGGGTTTCATGTGATGTTCAAGATTATAGCATTTTCATGGCGACACATTATGTTTGTATAGGCATAGAGATAAGTTAATGATTCCATTAAGATAAATGTTTGTTCTTGTGGTAGAATTTCATGAATTACCCATCAAGATCAAAAGCCAAGATCTGCTAGAGTGAGTGAGCGAGTGAGTTGGGTTTAACGCCGCTTTTAACATTATTCCAGTTATATCACGGCGTGTCAGCTTAATGTGGGAGGAAAGCCCGAAGTGATGTAGGTCTCAGACGTTTACCACTTCGATGAAACCCACGAGCACGGGTATGGTGCTGACAAACCTAGAAACATAATTGGGGCGAACCGGGATTCGAACCCACAATCATAGGTTTCTGGCGTGTCCAGGGGACGCAACTCTGCACAGCGAATCGCGGCGCCTTAGACGACTGGGCCACCCGTGCCCCCAGATCTGCTAGAGACACTGGGGAGATTTTTGATAACCATCACTTTTTGTTTTACTTCATAGTAGGGTTTGTAAAAATTCCAGGTTAGTAAAAAGTGTACCTATTAGAGTTTAGAATGAATGGGTGTGGTGAAATGGGGTTCAATGTCACACTTGTACTTTGCAGTTTAACCGCTCTCAGCAATATTACAGCTGTATGATGGCAGTCTGCAAATAATCACTCAATTTTGGACCAGACAATCCAGTGATTGACATCATGAGCATCGATATATGTAATTGGGATACAATGTCATGCATCAGCCAAGTCAGCAAGTCTGACCACCCGACAAGCACAGTCGCCTTTTAGGGAAGCATGGGTTGTTTCAGATCTTCATGGGTACATGGAAGAATACATTGAGTTGCTTCAGTCTATGGAATGACACAACAGTGATGCATTCACAATTCTTTTACAACAATATCGGAGATACATTCTGTGTAAAATATTTATTCATGCATATGTGTAAAGTTTGTTTTTTAAATTTCAACACTTACAAAAAAACAGGTAAAAAAAGTGTTTGATAAAACTTTGATATTAGCTTTGTTAAAATCCTGAACGTAACAGATGTTGACAAGTTAAAGCTTCAAATCAGATCATAAAACTAGAAATAGCTTTCCTATATTTTTTATAAACTTTTTAAAGAAACCATTTTATGCCCAAAATATTTATAAATATCATGCGTGTATTGACACTCTGTCAAAGTTTTCCATCCGCTGACCTCAATCATGATACTGCCGCAAAAAATGTCACAAAGCCACAAAAAGTCTCCAATCCAAAAGAGCCCGAAGATTGAAACTGTTTCTGCTCTAACTTTATCTCCCTATGACGTGGGCTGTGCCTAATTTGGTGACAGTATTTCTTATCGATGGCCCTCGGTCTCTATCTAACCAAGCTGTCTCTGGCATTTATATACCCTGACTTGCAATTTACTGATCAATGCTTTTAATCAATGTGACATTTCATTGCGAACATGGCAAAACTGGACTCTTGCTTTTTCACGTATCTAATTTCCCCTGCCTCCTAATAGGGCTGGATTTTCCATGGCCACACAGTAATTGATATTTTTAACTAATTAACAAACTTGAATTTCAACTTTCATATGTTGTTACCACGCTGCACGTCATGCATTTGTGCAAGAAACACAATCATGACAAACAAATATTTCAAATGTCATAGAAAATTGGTGCCTTTCAAGATATTATTCATCAATCACATTCTGATTAGATAATTTGTGCATACTGTTGTTTTGGATCACAGAATTTGACAAGATCAAATGAACTACAGGCCAAAGGTTAATGCTAATTAGCTTGCACACAGTTAGTCTGGGTTCAATTCCACAAGTGGTACAATTTGTGAAGCCCTTTGAACATTACAGTTTTACAATGTAACTGCCACATGAGACTTCCCCAGATAAGAGGAGGGATCCACGCTCGATGTAAGGATCATTCATAACAGAATATAACAGAAGCATGGTCACATATGCTGTGGAGAAAGAGCCAGTACTTGTTTTAGCCTTGACTTATAGATGAAGTTGACATACACCATCCAAACTTGAGCACAAAAGGTTTGTTTGTTTGTTTGTTTGTTGTTGTTTAACGCTGCACTCAGCAATATTCCAGCTATATGACGGCAGTCTGTAAATAATCGAGTCTGGACCAGACAATCCAGTGATTGACATCATGAGCATCAATCCACCCAATTGGGATACGATGACATGCATCAACCAAGTCAGCAAGCACAAAAGGGAAGTGTTGCCAGAAGAGTAACACCAGAATCAGTTCCTCCTTCACTCGCTCTGCTATTGTTTTGTCCCCTCACTCTCTCACCACCACCACAACAACAACACCAGTGCCACCACCCATTAAAAGACCTAAAAGAAACACAGAAAACTTACTCCATACACACATACACCCACTCAAAACAAACACAGAAAAACAAAAACACCACCCATACAAACATCACACATTTGTTACACTTGAAAATTAATCCAGTCAGATTAATATTTTCATCTTCATGTTCAGTATCTGTCAACATCTATATCTCCCCCCCCCCCTTCCATTCCCTAAAAAATCAAGACCAACCTGGGAGAGGCCAAGACCTAGCCAACAAGTTAAAAAAACATATTAGTTACATCAAGTCTAAAATCGAACACAGCCTATGCAAACATATGTATAGTTCCTGGCATCCATCCATCAAAGTCTGTTAGCATAGAGATAAGAATAATCTTATAATCTTTATTGCAGCCAGTTGCAAAGAAATCAGAACAAACGTTATTGTCTCCCCTACCCACATTCAACTAATTGACAATTGTTTTAGGTATGCCCGTTTGCGCTAAGATGGAACCTGGTCGCAAATATGGCCATGAGAGGGTCATGAGTCTCTGTTCGGCTTCTCCTGGAATAACATGAGTTGGTCACAAATGCATTTTCGAATTATAGCAGCAATTCATTCCTTAAAAACAAGAGAAATCAAATCCAGTGATCACTTTTCATATCAATCTGACCAAACCAGATTAGCCTTGGCAAGATCCTGACATTATATTCCCTTCCCTCACTCTAATGTCCATTCCTGCAGGTACAATGATTCTACAACTGTTCCTAAGTCCACCTTCTTGATAGGCAGTTGAATGATGGACAAACCATGACATCTGTCCCTACCCATGGACATAGGTGAGTGAGTGAGTTGGGTTTAACGCCGCTTTTAACAGTATTCCATTTATATCACGGCGTGTCAGCTTAATGTGGGAGGAAAGCCAGAAATGATGCAGGTCTCAGACGTTTACCACTTCGGTGAAACCCACGAGCGTGGTATGGTGCTGACAAACCTATAAACATAATCGGGGCGAACCGGGATTCGAACCCACAATCATAGGTTTCTGGCATGCCCAAGGAATGCAACTCTGCACAGTGAATCGGCTTTAAAGGAGGACTAAACTAGTGCTATTTGGCATGTATGATAACAACGGGACAAAATCTGGAAGGAACCCCTGACTATGGAGAACAGTCCTACTTTTACTATTTAATTAGCTACATCTCCTTGAAAGGCGAACCAGTTTGACAACAGGTACAAGTAAGTCCACAGAATTCATCAAAGGTACATGAGTAAATAGAACATTTTATTGGGTTTTTCCACTTCCTCAGAACTTTCCTACAATTCAGCTGGCTTTCCTAATTGAACTTTCAAACACTGGGGAATGTACAGCCTTGGGCACCAATGATGGGTACACAGCTTATCACAAATGAAGTTAACCAACACAGGTCAGTCCTTGACCCCCAAGTCAGTCCTCCCATACTTATAGTGCTCTACTCACAAGCAGACAAAACACAATCAACAGAGTTCCGTTAGTCAATACTGATAAGCCCTCAGTGCAGCCTCTTATCGGTTCCAGCGATCTTCAGGGAGGACTAAGTGGCCAGGGGTCTAATAATTGAATTACAGTCACCCAATGCTGTGGATAATGCAGGGTGTCAAGATGCCCTATTCAGTTCACCTGACTATGTCCGTATTTACAGGAGTCATATCTGACAACAATGGAATCGGCAATTATATTCGCACATTCATAGTTTGTTTGATGGAGCTTGTTTTAACCTACATGCTCCATACAGTTTTCCATAACATCTGTTTTTTTGTATGAAGGATGAAAACAGAAATGAGATCATCAATGTTTAGGTTGTTTCTGTTGGGATTTAGGGACAAGGAAAGTCTAAACCATGGCTGCCATGCTTTATGTAAGAGGGTGAGGTCAGAACTTTGCATCAGAAGTTTTGCAGCTATTCAAGGGGAGGTAACCTTAGAAGACCAGTGTTCACTTTATCAACCAATCTTAAAGACCAATTACATACGTGGGCTACATTCACAAACAGGAATAAAATGTGAAAAGCTCCTTATATGCATATAATTTCAGTACACAAATTTGAGAGTTATACATGAATTCAACAATGGCTTCTATGAAGTTTCCACTCAAGGTCACCCTCTGCTTGTCACTAGAGTGTCAACACAAGGTTGACCTCGTCTACATTTACTGAGGTTTCATCACATATTAAAATAGTTACAACACAGGCAAGTTATTTGGCTGAGTCTCTGTAGACATTCCTCTGGTGCTATCTGGTCCTCATGCATCCAATTTTAGCCTATAACTGATTTGTAGGCTTTAGGAAACCATGTTATTTTATATGATTGAAAAGCCAGTGTCTTGTTATCTACTGATCATAATTCAATCCAAGAATAAAGTTGTTTGGTATTTCAAGTAAATTAATCCAATCCAAGTCTATAAATGTATATTTGTATGAGTATAAAGCCTGTGTATTGCCATTTATTGGTCCTAATCCAATTAGGATTAGGGGAATAGGCCTGTTACAGGTCAACCTCTACTGCTGTCACTGACACTTCTAGACATCCTTGACCCCTACTGCCTTCACTGAAGCATTTACACAAGGTCGACCTCTTAGAATTTTGCCTCCACAAAAACTTCTACAAAAGGTTGACCTCTACTACCTAATCTCAGACACTTCTACAGAAAGTCAGCCTCTACTGTTGTCTTAAGACTGACATCTGGTCCCAGAAGTAAAGTTATTTAAAAATATATATCTACAAAATAAACAAAATAAAATCCAGGAGCCGAGAACAATCATTAATTACAGAGCTGAGGCAATCTAGACTCTACGGAGATTCTCTTGGGCTTCGAGACGGACTACTGTTTACACAAGGTCGACCTCTTATGCCTTCACGAAGACTTCAACACAAGGTCAACCTCTGTGTTTTCCTGAAGCTTCTACATAAGGTCAACCTCTGAGTTTTCCTGAAGCCTCTGCAAAAGGTCAACCTCTGTGTGTTGCTGAAGCATTTTGATGAATGAGGGGGTATGAGAATTTATAAAAAATCAAATATGGTCTCTTTACTAGAATTTCATATTGGCACCTTGCTGTCTCCAAGAGAGTAAAATAGTTTGAATTAGGGTCAGGCATATCGCTCATCTGAAGATGAAAGTGGTGCTTCATAAACATTCACTGACATTTCCGAAGTTTAATTCCACTTTTTCTTTCCCTTCTTAGTTCTTCAACCTATTTTCATGTTCAACTTCAAAGCAATTGCAAGAGCAAATTGTCAGCAAGATTAATGAAAAAACATACACAAGTAGAAAGTAAAATAGTACCTTCCCATTAATCCTCTTAAATCTGAAAGTCCATCTTAACCATGCTCCTAGGTATCAACGGCCTTGAGCACGGATTTTTTAAACATGACACTGACGTGAATGCTCATTAAGATACCGAAATTCTTAAATGTGTGAGCAAATTTGGCTAATGACAAATTTTATGCATTAAAAAGGAAACACCATCTGACTTGACTCAGAAAGTTAGCTAATTGTGATGTAGCTGATGTTGTTGACATATGGAAAAAAAGTGGTTTAAGTCAATTGTGATGCTAGTGCCTTAGTTTACATCATTTGGAGTGAATAAGAGGTTTCTTTTCTGTCAGCGCTTCGTGCATGAAGTGCGTCAATGACAGTTGTCCATGATGTCATACACTGTGTCCTACTGACGTCTACACGCTGATCAATCTGATATCGAGACGACTACACGCTAATGTCATCTTAGTGAGGTGTCTTTTATACAGGCCTCGGTGACAGAATGTCACTCGAGCAGCGATCGGATCAATCTTGGTCTCAGACATACGTTATGTAAGATGTTTGGGCAACACCTGAACAGTAATTCTCATCTTGTAGAGTCTACAGTCTACATCTGATACAGAAGAATGTAAGCTGTACTATATCTATTATTAAATATAAAATGAAAATATGATAAATGAGTGAGTGAGTGAGTGAGTGAGTGAGTGAGTGTCTGTCTGTCTGTCTGACTGAACTCAGCAATATTCCAGCTATATGACGGCGGTCTGTAAATAATCAAGTCATGACGCATCGATCCATGCAATTTGGATACGATGCCATGCATCAACCAGGTCAGCGAGCCTGACCACCCGATCCCCTTAGTCGCCTTTTACGGAAAGCATGGGTTGCTGAAGACCTATTCTACCATGGATCTTCACGGGTCGAGCGAGCGAGCGAGCAGTATGTACCAATATCTTACCACCCGTTGTTGAACACTACAAACACCTTCCCAAGTAATCCTTTCTGAAAACTTTGAACACCACCAACTAACCACTCAGACATCTTAATCTAAGTTATTACAATTTTTCGGAGAAAATCTGTCATAATTTTCCTCAGGCCACAACCCTTGATAGTGACTCTTTAATTGAGACACTTATCTCTGAGCTGAGCCACAAATGACCAAGAGCTGGGTGTCCTGAATTGTTGGACAGTCAATGAGCTAGCACATCTGATGCCAGTCTGCAGTACTCCACCAGAATCAATGGTCATTTTGCTAAGTGTCCAGATCTAGTGGCTGATCCAGCCAGAGCAATGGCCAAATCTATTTCAGTAAGTCTTCCTAACCTACAACCTTAGTGCGCATAATGTCACAATGTTACAATCAATGGTCATTTTGATAAACATCTATTGCCTATGACAATGTAGACAGTGATAAAGCCAATGGACATAGATTCCACAGTGAAGAATCGGTGCTCTTAACGTCAGAGAATTAGGCCCATGGTAATTTCAGTAATTGTCTCTGTAGTTAAGCGTTGCAGACAGAGAAATGCTTCTACAGAGGTATCTAAGAAAATTTAAAGTTTCATCACCCAGACTAAATCAATTATGGCCTGGCAAACATACACCATGCCACACACTATCATAGTTGAGAAAGTTCAAACTACTGATGATGTGGGGCTTCATACTGGTCCCGACTACCCAATTCTAAGGCAAGGGGGCTAAATATGGATCCAATGCACAAAGCGGTTCAAGATAGGCTTAGATAAATTAATTATTAGATTATCTTACCCGTCTGCCTCACTAGCAAACACACCATCTCAAACCAGTTTATTGTCCCCAAGAACCTACAGATGAAGAAACTTGCTGTATGTTCTTTTCATTAAATATGTTAACTTTCTCAAACAAATGGTTCAAGCTATCTGGCAATGACTGTCAATGGATGTGATTCATATGATTTGTTTGTTTGTTTGTTGTTTAAAGCCACATTCAGCTATATTCCATCTATATGACAGTGGTCTGTATAATCGAGTCTGGACCAACCATCTAGTGATTGACATCATGAGCATTGATCAGTTGGGATACGATGATATGCATCAACCAAATCAGCGATCCAGACCACCAAAATTGCCTCTTACGACTCCCTGATCCTGTTAGTCGCCTCTTACGACTCCCTGATATCGTTAGTCACCTCTTAAACAAGTATAGTCACCTTTCATGGCAAGCATATGTTGCTGAAGACCTAATCTACCCCGTATCTTCACAGGTCTGATTCATATCAACCATGAATGTTGAACTGAACAATACTGTATACCCACTGACCATCAAATTTCATTCTGGACTTGCTGATAATGAAACAATGATGGTACATTCTACCTCAAGCAAAGTACCATTGTATTTCAGATCTAAGAAAACTATGTTCACCAATATCTCAAAGGAAATGACGCTTAAAACCTCCAGGGAAATTACACCACCCTATAAGAGTTCTGTGAAAGGTCACTGTGACCTACATATAGATACATAGGTACATGCAACACAATCATTGACCATCTCTGGAGGGTCTTCTGGACATCTCCACCTGGTTAACTTCAACCAAGCAGAGGCGATAGTCAAAAGTAATCAGTTCAACAGACTGAAGTGCTTTCCACAGCCACCTGAACAATCTCAGGTAGACTGTCTAGACCAGTACTCGATACCAGGAACTTAAGTGTCAATGGTTCATGTCCAACTGTTCTTCAAATCCTGTTGAGTCTTGGCACATGCAGTCTAGACTGTGATCTACCTGATCAGATGACCACTGTTACAATGGAATGGCCTGTGTGTTCAAGCTCAAATGGAATATAGAGATGGTATTACCCACAATTTGGAACATTTAATGACATCTTTATCATGCCAAAACCTTCATAATGAGGGATAGCTTAAAAAGACCAGGATGAGATTTCTGCATGATCAAACTAAACTATAGCCATGAAAAACTTCAATGAATGATGCAATTATTTGTTCAAACGTTTTGCACCCACGGAAGCTCTAAAGGATGATTGCTTTGAGAAATATAGGGAGCTCTGTCTATACATGAGTTTGTATGGAGTGTCATATATAAGCTCCACACAGCAGTATTGCAAACACTGGTTTCTCTATCAGTACATGCAATCATCTACATCAATAGACAGGTGCCCAGTTTAGGCAAATTTATCACATGTAGTGTGTACACTTGGGTGTGGGTTTTACTTCTCTACCAGACATGTAATTTCTTTTATAGTAAATGAAACCGGAATATATACACATTACACAGCCTTTATCACAAACAACACAATGGCTACACCTATAGCATTTTAAGATAATATTGTCTATTCACAAAATATTTGTAATAATGCTTCTTGTTTCAATATTCCTTACAAAATATAGTCATTCCGGAAAAGGTATATTTATTGCTCTTATTTCTATAAAATCAACTCCATTCCTTGTTCTAAAGTTTCCTCACAACTTGTCTTAATAACTCAGGAGGAAACATGCACTCAAAACCTGAGTTCAAGGCAGCAGGAAGGCTTTCTTGTCTACAGTTGCAATGATTCACTGGATGAGATAGAAAGTGAGTGAGTGGGGTTTAACGCCGCTTTTAACAGGATTCCAGTTATATCCCGGCGTGTCAGCTTAATGTGGGAGGAAAGCCTGAAGTAATGCAGGTCTCAGATGTTTACCCCTTATAACCCATTGAAATATTCATCTGTCACATATCATGGAGTGCTGTACTGCTAGAGTCTGCTTTCATTGCACTTTAGTATATCTTACTTTTCTTTTTTCAGAAGTTATATATATACTGCAAAAAAGAAGCTGAAGAACATCCAATTTTTTTTAATGACTATGAAATCAGGCGTTCTTTTGAGTAGCATCCTTAGGACAGCTGGGGGTTATAACACATATTTTTGGAATTAGGGTCATACTGGAAGTACCCAGATGAATCCCTTGAAAGAGGTCAATTACCAGTTCCAGGGTGCCTTTGTACAAAGCGATCTTAGCGCTAAGGTGATCGTAACTCCCATACCTTAACATAGACTGATGACAGTCGTAGCGCTAAGGTTATTTTGTACAACGGCACCCTGGTATGCAGTCACAGAGGTAATAACCGAAGGATCTCAAAAATGCATTTGGAACATATGGGGGAAACAGTCTACACGCACTTCGGCTACTGAATGTATACACATGGACACATTTTGGCTAATTTTATTTTTTTACTCTTAGCGGCATCAAACCATACTCACTCACTCACTCTGCAACTCTTTTAGTTTTGTTTCAAGTGATTCACTTTGCTGTAGATAGGCTCATGGTGTATATCACATGTTTTTAGCATCATGTATCATGATAAGCTATACTGATAAACCTTTGTTTATGACGTTATTGAAAGAGGATCGTAGGAAACTTCTGGAATGTCAACAGTACGGAGATTTGTTCTATTTGTAAACATTACTTCACGTTCACAACACAACAAGAGCCAGACATGTGATCCATCACAGAGGTTCTCCAGTGCACAGGTGGAGACTATTACCTGACAACTATCTGGATTTATTACAAATCAGTGGACATAGTTTCTTTGAAGATGTGGATGCCATAAACAATGGAGACTAGTTGTACAGATGGTATCATTACCATCCTAGAATCTCAGCTGTTGCCTATAAGTGTATGAACCATAAACAATCCCTTAATTTAACGCAAACATGCTTACACAGTAACAGCACATCACGGCTAGGTCCCACTGAATTAAGCCTAAAAAAAATAGCTCTGACTGAAAAAGTATTTCCCCACCAACTTCTTTTTTGTAAATCAGAGTGGAGTGTCGATCAATCTGTACCTGATCATCGACAAAAGAGACATCAATTTTTGGTCTGGACGAAGAAGAAACTCCTACCCATCAACTTCTTACAAGGTCACAATGTCCGAAACAAAGGTATTCCTGTATTATCATGTTTTCAATGAACCTGGTGTATATTTTGTACATGTTAAAAAAAGGTTCAGAAAAAACGACTGTATTTGATTGAAGCTCTGTGAATTTCAAAGGCCCACTTGTTCAGTCGTGTTTGATCTTGTTATTCAAGTTTGTTCGTTTGTTTGTTGTTTGACGTTGCACTCAGCAATATTCCAGCTGTATGACGGCGATCTGTAAATAATCAAGTCTGGACCAGACAATCCAGTGATTGACATGAGCATCGATCCATGCAATTGGAATATGATGACATGCATCAACCATGTCAACGAGTCGGACCACCCAATCCCGTCAGTTGCCTTTTACGACAAGCATGGGTTGCTGAAGACCGATTCTAACATGGTTTTTCATGGGTCGAAAACTGGGTTAAGTATGAAGCTTCCTTGAATACTTTTGTGTTTTTAGAATTTTTTCTTTCTCTTTGACACTTTATAAGTAGTGGACAAAAGATTTAGTGTTTGATGTAGCTGCATTTTAAGAGAAAAATAGAGTTTTCTCATTTACACATCAATGTATAAGTCACCAAGATATTTCTGGACTTTAAATCATTGCACAATCCCTTTACATTAATTGGCAATTTTTTCAGTAAAATTGACATGGCCCATCAGTCAGAAAATTAAGGCAGTAAGGGTGAGATTATCAGTCACTTGTACTTGTCCATGTCTTTCTTAACATTGAGAGTTTCAATAGAAGTAATGTAATGAAAAATGAAAGTTTGTTTGAACAAAATGAATTTCCTCATTACAAAGACCATACCAGTAATTATTGATATCAATATCCCTCAATTTAAAGAGGTCGTTTTCGAAAATCCATCCAATTGCTTCCAAGTGCTGTTGAAATGTTACGACATTAATTCCACAAATACAAGGACATTCGTTTATTCTTCCACAATTACATTACACAATTCAGAATCATGCCACTTTCAAACTCATTTCTGACAAATTTTATCTTAATAATCACACAATCATGATTTCAAATAAAAGTTGGATCAAAAGGGAAATTAAACCATTTGACATATTCACTTGACTTCAGAGATGGGAGTCAAGGGCGGGTAACTCCATTTTCTGATTTGCACTGCCATGGAGTCACGATATGAAGCTTTCAACGGTCCAGTAACTCTGTGATTAATCATTCCGAGAACAGTTTCTGACATTTCCCAAATTTACTCCATTATGTATTCGATCATATTTCAGTCGATGATCAATCTATATAAGCTTGCATGGATCAAACTCCTTCCAATCTATTCTAAACTGCCTCCTCTCTTAATTTTCCATTGATTGCTGTTCGTGTTGATATGATGAACCTCCTACTTCATCACGGGGGTGGGGGAGGAACATATTATATTTGACACGTGTTTAACTTGTTTATTTTCCTAAATGATTGTGTGAAGTGTACAGTGAGACATTCCGACCATGTTATAGTTTCAGCCATGAAGAATGGGCTTACACGCTGTACAAACACTGGGACTTGAAGATAAGTCAGTGGTGTGATGAACAAATGCTTAAACAACTAGGCTGCCATCCAGAACAATATTGTGAAGGAGTGAATCATAATTGTGAGTGAGTGAGTGAGTGAGTGAGTATGGTTTTACGCCACTTTTAGCAATATTCCAGCAATATCACGGCGGGGGACACCAGAAATGGGCTTCACTCAGTGTACCCATGTCAGGAATCGAACCCGGGTCTTCGGCGTGACGAGCGAACGCTTTAACCACTAGGCTACCCGACCGCCCCAGTGAGTGAGTATGGTTTTATGCCGCTTTTAGCAATATTCCAGCAATATCACTGCTTGGGACACCAGAAATGGGTTCCACATATTGTACCAATGTGGGGAATTGAACCCAGGTCTTCAGCATGATTCAGTCTACACTTTAACCACTTGTCTACCTCACCGCCCCTACCTATGTCTGGTCCATTACTGGATTTAGTAAAAGTAAAAAAACATACAGCTTTGTGGATAACAACTTCTGGTTTATAGCATATCGCGATTATTAAGCTGGGTTGACTACAACCAAGTGGTCAGGCATAAACACCTCTCACCACTTGGTTGTCGTCACTCCAGCTTGTTAAAGGTATAGGAATCTACATCGAAACGTTGCTATGTGCAATAAACCAAAAGTTGCTATCCAGAAAGACATACATTTTCATCACTTATTTGCCAACTTCTTGATTGCCAATCAAACAGCCATTACTGGATTGTCTGGTCAAGATTCTGTTGTTAACAGGCTGCCACCATCGTATGGCAGGAGTACTGATGTCAGTTGTCAGCCAATAAATCCTTTTTTATGCAAATTGTGAGTGGCAGCTGGTACCAATGAAGCAGGACATTCTGACCCTTTTGGTGAACACCTGGTGTCATCACTGCTTTTCAGTGATCCATTCATATATTTCTCACTACTTTTTTGTCTTTTACACCTTTTTGTCTTTTATGGAATCTGTTTCAGTGGGAACTGATTATTCTCTGGCATTGATGTTTTACATTAACCATAACAGCCAATTAAGGTTTTGCGAATTTTCAAAGTTCATGGCCATCATTTCTCCAACAGTAACCTTCACACAGGCCTAGAGAATCTTCTGTTCCCGCCATGATGGTTCTATCATTCCAAAGATCATCTGAACAATCTACTCATCATGCTTCCTAATGATGGGACATTGAGGTGGTAATTTTTCTTCCTGACACTGAGGACAATTATACTTGATGTAGAGACACACCGAAGCTGTGCAACGAGCTGAGTCAACAATATCATAGCTTGATTGAGTGTGTACTCAGAAGGACTAGAATGTATATAGGGTAATTTTATCATCAATGCCATAGACGTAGACTCATACTCTGTCAATGGAAATCTCTGCTTGGCAATTACAACAGATTGACAAGGCTGTAATGAACATGACGAACCCTCCCTTCTACCTCATGACTTATTGTGATAACAATGTTGACACCAAGTATTCAAATAATGGATGAACAACTACTTTATTACAATTAGGAGTGACGTTTCGGTATGGGTTCTAACACCGTTGTCAAATTATCATGCTTGATAATGATGTTAGAACTTACACAAAAACAATGCTCTTAATTGTAATTAAGTTGTTCATCC
The DNA here is from genome assembly GCF_022045235.1 of Haliotis cracherodii. Lineage (NCBI taxonomy): Eukaryota > Metazoa > Mollusca > Gastropoda > Lepetellida > Haliotidae > Haliotis > Haliotis cracherodii. Next base: position 21,256,379 of record NW_027266341.1, on the reverse strand, counting down.
ACATATCTTATCCTTACTTAGGGCTCCAATTAAATGTCTCTCAAAGACCTTAATGGATGAACATATCCATCTCTTTTGTAGTTCTTTTCGAAGTATTGATAAACTGTACAACAATTGGGAAATATATAATACAGAAAATTTAAAGGATTACATTTCATTTTACATTTGTGTGTCTCAGACACATTTTAATGGCCAACATTTCAACAGTGAGAGAATTCTAATATGACTTGCTATATCAATAAATAAACCTCGTTCCAAAGTACAGCTCCATCTATTGAATGAATCATTATGTAACCCAGAAAATAAGTTTTCGGATGGAATTGAAATAATTCTCATAGGAGTTCCCGGGCTAATAATTCAAGTTTAGTTTCAAATTAGATCCATATCTATTGCCTGACCATCATGTAAACAGAATGCGCCGATCATTCTAGAATTGACAGAATCGAAGACCCTCTGACTATATCAATCAATGAGTGATTTAAAATGACTAGCTATTTTCATCAATTTCTTCATCCAGATGAGCCTCTGTAGACATTAGCATACTTCCTCCCCATGGTGAAAGAAAGTCCCATTATGGCTTTATTAAACATGCATATTCAATCTTGCTCAAGGACAAACACCAGTAGCTGTAAAACCATGATACCAGTGTCTGAGGGACGGTGACGACATCGTCAATTTGCCCGATACAGGAAGTACTGCGATGTGCGATGGATCCGTTATGACTCAGGGAGAGCTGTATGTCGGAAAGCAAGGACCGATCATGCTGCTTCTAAAAGCTGTTATTCCACTCAAACTGTTTTTGCATTATTCTTGACATCTGTTATCTTGACTTTTTTCTACATAGTTGTCATTTGTCCATGTGTTATTTAGACAATGCTTTGTAACCTTTTCTCACTTTTCAGATCGACTGGTTCCTGAGCCACATACATAGAAAGTACAAATAGTCCTTTTTCCTATCTGGCATATGACAGATCATGTTTTTTTAATACCCAGTTGTTGTTTTTATATTGAGTCAATTTATTTTTAATAACTAGAACCAAATTCCCCCTATATTACAGTCTGTGATCACTGCAAAAACTTCATAAAGAGAACAAACACACAATTCTCATGTCAACATGTACATGCTTGAGAATAATTAGTCTTGAATATCTGCTGAAACAGATTCCACAGAGTAAGACAGGCAAAATAGCGGTGAAACTATCAGGAATGGGACGCTGAAAATCATGCAGTGATGACACGTGAAATCAGGCATTTGAAATCATTTCCTGTTAATCTACTGAATAAATTCAAAAGATCAACGCCAGGGAATAATCAGTCACGATTATCTCTCAAAACAGATTCATCAGGGCATAAAAGGCAAAACAGTCATGAAATAACATGCATCTTGCATAGAGATCTTGCTAGAGTGAGACGAGACCAATGTGATGTGTTGTATGTTAGGTGGAGCTGGTCTACCATCAGTGAAGGAGTTGGATGTGGATGAGAGTGTGGCGTCATTCTGGGTGGGGTGCAATGGGGGACAATATAATGACAGCTTGGGCGGGACTAAGCTAGTACAGGTAATGGATGCAAATAGCTGGTAATAGTGTGACGTGTGCACGTGGTTATTACAAACGATAGTGAAATGAAATGGGGTTTAATGTCATGTTCAAGATTATTTCACTTACATAGAGGCATGAATGTGTTTGTGTGCAAGTTGGGTTTAACGCCGCTTTTAACAGTATTACAGTTATATAATCGGGGCGAACTGGGATTCGAACCAACAATCAAAGGTTTCTGGCTCGCCCAAGGGACACAACTCTGCACAGCAAATCACAGTGCCTTAGACGAATATAAATTCACATGTAGATATTGAAAGAAAGGGGGAAGGAAATACAGTCCTCATCGTGTGTATATGGTTCCACAGGAACTTATAATCCTGGTTATCGATTCCTCCAGAACAAATGTTCGGGGGGGGGGGGATACATATTTACTCCCTGTGTGTGTGTGTGTTGCTGCTTGTACTATTCTGGACTTGCGCTGCTTTTATAGTGCTAGTCCACTGAGATACCATGCCGCAGTTTTACATGAATACCACACTCAGACAGTATACTGACTCCGAGCCAGTCAGTCCTTGTTTTAGCCCCTTAATGCAAATCGCCAGGCAGGGTAACAACAAGTACCATCTTTTAACTTCTTGGCATAACACAGCCAGGGCATTGAACCATATGACACCACAGGGTCTACAAAGGATGGAATTCAACTAATGGTGGTTAGCTGGGTCGGAGAGTATTTGGATACAGTAAGAACAAGCAAAAGAGGTTTGACTAGACAGTTGGTCTATGAAATAAAATAATTTTTTTTTTTTTTTTCAAAACTAAACTTGGTTTAGTTTGATCTTGACTTGCGTAGGCTCTTGGTATAAAAAATATATATACACGTATATATACATATATTCAGTCATCATGGTGCAAGACTAGGATTTAACTTGATGAACCCAGGGCACTGGGCCGGTGGGTTTGGGGGGTGGGGGGTGGGGGTTTGGGGGATGAGGGGTGCAGACTCAGTGATGTGGGTAAGGTTTTGAAAGATTTGTTCTGGGGGGTTCATGAGGCCGTTAGACATAATGACTCTTCAGCAGGCACCATTTGCAATGCAGTAAAGAGATTCTCTGGCTAAGTGCAGTACGAGAAATGCCATTGATTTTGTTCTTGAATAACTGCAAAACTCTATTACAAATGAAAATCCAATCAATGACATTCAAACCATGACAAATATCAAACAGAACTTTATATAAAAAAATGTAATGTTTTGCTGCATGGGTGGTAAGAATTGTACGAATGTGAGAGCCCAATATTCTGCCTCTTTCTGCAATAGCTCAATAACATTCACATTGGGGCAACCAAATATGAAAACAGATTGTAGCCTAACCAACCGATCACGTTCGTCGCCTCTTACAACAAGCAAAGTAGCCTTTAACGGCCATCATGGGTTGCTGAAGACCTATTCTACCCCGAATCCTGACAGGTCTGACAAGATAAGTTATCATAGTAACTAAAGCATTATCACTCCAGAGTGAGTGAGTGAGTGAGTGAGTGAGTTGTATATAATGCCTGAACAGTAGTGGAATCATATCACGACATGTCAGCTTGATGTGGGAGTAAGGCCAGAAGTAATGCAGGTCTCGGATGTTTACCACTTGGTGAAACCCATGAGCATGGGTATGGTGCTGACAAACTTAGAAACATAATCAGGGTGAACCAGAATTCGAACCCACTAGCAAAGGTTTCTGGCATACCCAAGGGACGCAACGCTGCAGATGACTGGAACCCCTGGGCACCAAATATTGCACTTATGTGGGGATTCAAACCCTATCAAATGCTGTAACCTATACAGAGAAAAGCCTGGATGGACAAATGGATGGATGGACAGATGGATGGACGAATGGATGATCAAGACATGAATATACCACCACTAAATTACTTGAGTCACTTCATTTTTTCATGTAACAGCCATTTCAGAAAAACAGACATGAAGGAACTTTAATTGTACATTGGTTGTATAAACAGAGTTGAGCAGCATAACCTGATCACGTAGCCCCTGAACATCCTGGTTGCCAAGCAAGTCGGCATAGTTTAACCTTCTCACTCCACTCTCTCTGCATGACCAATGATGTCTTTACTCCGATGACATTTCCTATCAAATGCACCGACGCAATTTTTTTACCGTTTTATTTGGCCGAACAGTTTTCAACGACCTTGATATTTGCAAGAGAAGGCAGAAAAACGGCTAAGTACCTTGACAAACATGGCAGAGAGAGCTATGGTATAAGTTGAGATGGCGGCCCTTGGGGGCATCAGCTTGGTCTGTTCATTTCAGTTGGTGAAACCCAACTAAAGCAATGGAAACATGCAGTTATTGTGTTGGCACGCCATGCTATTAGCCACTGGGCATCACCAGAACATGGGACAAGACAAGCCTTTGAGTGAGTGAGTGAGTGAGTGAGTGAGTGAGTGAGTGAGTGGGCGAGTGGTCCTCATCCCAATCTTAATGCTTCTATTTGAATAGTTTTTTTCTATTATGTCGGTGAGACTGCCAGCAATGTTAGGAAATTCTATTTATGTGTTTTGTTCTGTAAAATTTAGACCTGAAGGATATGATGAGAAACATTAATAAAGGAATTTCTTGTGCCATATTTATTACAATTGAAACACATATGGATTGTTATGAATATTTTAACAATATACACTTTTAAGTTTTTCAGATGATATTTTTTTGGTAAAATTTGTATTTCACTTATTTAATTCTTCAACTAAAGAAAGCAAACATTTCACCATGTAGGACAAGGTTTGAGTCAGAGTGAGTGAGTGAGTGAGTGAGTGAGAATGAGTGGGTGGCTGGGTGAGTGAGTGAGTGAGTGAGCGAGCAAGTGGGGGTGAGTGAGTGAGTGGGGATGAGTGAGTGAGTACGTAACAATACTCTAACAATATCATGGCAATGAACACAAGAAATGCCCATTTTGCCCATGTGGGGAATTCACCCTTGGCCTTCGACGTGAGGAGCAATACTTTTAAGAGACAGGATGTTGACCATTCTGAAGCGTTGCATGTACCCCCATCCCCCACCCATGAGCTTACTCTACTCTGCTCGCCTTATTCTGCTGGAGAATCTTCTGCTCCAGTGACCACACCATCACCTGACTTCCCGTTTGTAAACAAATGCACTTTTTCTATAATAAGAACAGATGGGCCTAATGCAAGCCTTTCTTTGTGCTTTACAAACATTCTACTACAACTGTGACAGTGAGGTACATGACAATATAGCTTTAGCCATCGAAGTGACCGTATCGTAGGGCTTCAATGACAGCACGTGGAGGATAAATACTCAAATGGAAAAAAAGTGTTTCAAGTTTAGGATATCTTCTCAAAGAAACTTATGTTTATCTAAATATGTAGACTCATCCAAAATAAAACATATGAAGGCACTGTGAACATGTGACAGAGGTGCTAGGCTGGCTGTAAGGAGTGAGTGAGTGAGTGAGTATGGTTTTATGCCACTTTTAGAGATATTCTAGCAATATCAAGGCAGGGGACACCAGAAATAGGCTTCACACATTGTACCCATGTCGGGAATCGAACCTAGGTCTTTGGCGTGACGAATGAACGTTACGCTTTAACCACTATAGGCTTCCTGACTGGCTGCAAGGAACCCTGGGTAGGAGAGTGATTGGCTCTCAAACAACCCAGGCATATCTATATTGTAATCTTGGCTTTGAACAACTTTCATTTTGTAACCCATCCATAAGAAAAACACTAAAGTTTTCTCTTCAATGTCATAAGAATAATTTTTTGTATTAAACACAAGAAAATACATCCTGTCATATCTCTAGAGTGAGTGAGTATGGTTTTACACCACTTTTAGCAATATTACAGCAATATCACGGCAGGGGACACCAGAAATGGGCTTCACACATTGTACCCATGTCGGGAATCGAAATCGGGTCTTTGGCGTGATGAGCGAACGCTTTAACCACTCGGCTACCCGACCAACCCAGATAGATCTAGAAGTTAATCAGAGGGAGCTTATTGGAGATGGGCATTCGTACAGCCAGTATATTTGTTATTGCCTATAGCGTCTTTATCAAGTGCACATGTACGACTGTTGGTCAAGTTACTGTTTCACAGCAAGCCAAGGACAGCTGAAGTACCTCATCAAGTATGAGATGCTTATAAAGATTACTTGAAGATAGATCTAGAAGTTAATCAGATGGTGCTTATTGGAGATGGGCATTAGTACAGCGAGTATATTTGTTATTGCCTATAGCGTCTTTATCAAGTGCACATGTGCGACTGTTGGTCAAGTTACTGTTTCACAGCAAGCCAAGGACAGCTGAACTACCTCGTCAAGGTCATTCAACTGAACTACGTCTGACTCTGAATCAGATGGCTGTTCTGGGAGGCTGTGCTGCAGACAATGTTCGGTGCTAGTACTGCCAGAGTTACTATAAACACACGAGCAGATTCGGAACAGGTGCACAGATTCAGTAGATGCCCTGTCACTTCAAATGTTTTTTATGTGTTTGCTGCACATGGTAATTATGATACACAAATTGTCTATTAAATATATGGATCATCGTCTGTTCCACTACATGAACAGCCTACTCATCTGCTCTTCAGATATTCGGATATCCCTCTTCAAGAACATATTCACTGAATATGAAATTGTTTAATACTTAGAATTTATTGCCAACTCAACCGGAAATCCTGTTCCTGGATGTTAGATAATAATTAACTCAACAAAATGGAGTAATTATTCATAGTTGGTTTGTTGTTTTACGCTGCAGTCAGCAATATTCCAGCTATAGGACGGCGGTCTGTAAATAATCGGGCTTGGACTAGACAATCCAGTGATTGATATCAAGAGCATCGATTCACGCACTTGGGATCGATGACATGCTTCAACCAAGTCAGCGAGCCTGACCACCAGATCCTGTTAGTCGCCTCTTACGACAAGCATATAATTATTCATAGACCAGGATCAACTTGCACAAAGGTGTTTGTAAAGATGATCACAATTTCTACACTTTAACATTGAATTATGATTTTTGTAGCTATAAGGTTACTTAGTGCAAGTGATCTTGGTTCCTTTACCAAAGCAATTAAAATGAAACCTTTCGGTATTCTCAAATGCTGTACAAGGTAAAGGTTGTCAAGTGAGTGATTAAGTTTGGACTTGTCATAAAGCCAAGTGCCAGGCAGGGTAACAACAAGTACCATCTTATAACATCTTTTGGTATGATGCAGGCAGGGATTGAACCACTGACCTTCCTATCTCCAGGCAGATGGTCAATCCATGACAACAAAGAGGAGGTCTCAAAGAACATGGAGATAAAATTGGGGTTTAAAGCTGCTTTAAACAGCATTTCAATTAAATCAAGCTTAAAGTGGAAGGAGTCCAGAACAGACCCAGAATGTATACATTTACCACTTTGGTGAAACCATCAAGCACAGGTTCAGTGCAGAAAACCTCTGCATCTTAATAGACGTGTCTCTGCAGTGTCGGTGAGTTTGATTTTACGCCCCTTTAAGCAATATTACAACAACATCATGGCAGGGGACACCAGAAATGGGCTTCACACATTGTACCCATGTTGGGAATTGAACCCAGGTCTTCGACATGACGAGTGAACGCTTTAACCACTAGGCTATCAGACTGCCCCACTTGTCTCTGCAAGACTAACCCTCAACATGTCGACCCTTCAAAGGCCAAGGGGAAAACTCTACATTGCAAATTGGACTTTCCATACTTCTCTTCCACTGGGCTTGTTGACGAGGAGTCAGGAGTTGTGCAAGTAAAACTGACGCAACTATGAATCATTATGTAAAATTATAGAGACATTATATATCAACCAGTACATGGTGTAAGTTTGAAAAATCACTTGAACCTGTTGATTCTGGAGGCAGAATCAGTGAGTCCCTTTGGTGATCATTGATTCTACTTCAGCCATCAAAAGACTCAAATGATTTCTCCCTTACATCATCCAAGTCATCTTTTACGTCCAGCATCAGTTGTTGGGAACCAATATTCTTACCCAGAACTCCCATGAGTCTCAAATTACATCGACACCAGTTTCTTGCAAGATGGGTGTCAATCAGTGTCAATAATGCAGGTGAGATCGAGGTCACGTCTGCTTGATCATTGGCATCACAAGCTACAAGTGACACACTCAAATGTGCTTTGGTACAAAAATCAATCAAAGATTACTGCAAGAATGAGGGGAACACTATTATGTGCCACAATTTGATTGGTTGAAAAACAGTTCCCACCAGGTTTTATCCAAATTCTGGAATCCTCTTGACTAATTATGGTGAGTAAATACTTTTTTCAGTAAAAAATTGACAAAAACACAAATTTCAGCAGACTGACAGTAGGTAAGAAGTTCCTGTTAAGTGACGTCATATGCATATAAATCGGATTATAATACCAAGTTTATCAGATCCTTTTCACATCAATAACACTATCCATAACATGATAAAAACCTTACTTTATTTTTTTAATCACTACTGCTTGCTTCAACTTCTTAAAAATGAACAAAATATAATGAGAATTTGTCTTTTTATTTTTGAGATAGATATCTGAGAGAGGTATTGTCTGTGAGATCCATTTGCAACTATTGAAAACAGATAAATTGTCAATGTTCTATGTAGAGCATCCACATATTACACAAATGCCGCACAAGTTCATGTCAATATTCTATGAAGAGGTGAGGTGAAATGGGGTTTAACGTCACATCCAAGATTTTATAGCGACGTGCATGTACGTGTGTGTGTTTGTGCAGCTGCTTGTACTAGTCCAGACTGATGCCGATTTATAGTGCTGGCCCACTGAGATACCATGCCGCAGTTTAACATGAATACCCCACTCAGACACAGTATACTGACTCCGAGCCGACCAGTCCTTGTTTTAGCCCCTTAATGCCGAGCGCCAGACAGGGTAACAACAAGTACAATCTTTTAACGTCTTTTGGTATGATGAGGCGGCCGGGGATCGAACCCCCGACCTTCCGCTCTACCACTAGACCACTGAGGCAGTCCTGTTCTATGAAGAAATAGGTCCATGCACAACATAACTACTGCACTAGATCATGTCAATGTTCTATGAAGAACTAAGCCTATGTATTACACAAGAAGCCATGATGGCGTCCACAGTCCACATGCTGCTCATTACGAACGTTTAAAAAACTGAGTCAATCTTGAACATGGAACATCCTCTTCACTTTGTAGGAGGCCACATGAGAAAAACTTCAGTCAGAGTAATTATAGTTCCAAGATCAAGTAGCATGCAACTGCACTACAGCAAGCATATCCTGGAAGTTACATGGAATTCTACTTTAACAAGCATATCCCTAAGGCAGCACACAAGGAATGGTGTATAGATACACACGCCAGTCACATAGTGCTAACTCTTAGTTGGTTTTACCATTTACACATAGCAGTGTCAATGTTGTTTTTTATATTTCACAAACAAGTTGGAATTTCAGTAATACATCCATTTCAGTTTAACACTATATTGCCTACACCCAATGGAATCTGTTTCAGCAGATAATCAAGACTGAATATTCTCTGACATTTTTAATTGTAATGGCTTTGAGGCAAGGTGTGTTCACTTTCACATAAAAGTACATTTGATGGTGTTTATTTAAGAATAATTCAACCTCACATGGATATAAAGTTAAGCCATAGGAGACATCACACTTTATATATGCTTGTGTGCTATTTTAGTCAGAAATCAGTGTGTGCACATTTACATAATTCAATCTCTAACGTGCAGCAACATTCCATTGAACACAGTGCATCAAGAGTTAAGCAATATGCGATGTTGTATAAGGGGAATTAACTCTCTTCGTGTTTGATACAAATGCCATATCTTTTACGATTTGACTTTTAGTCCATGCTTCTTGGTGACACTTCTTTGTATCAGCCTAGAGATTGATTTAGAATATGACCTAGTGCACTCCCAAATCAAGACATTTAGAGTTGCTCAGTGTATGCAATACCATACCAGCAGGCATCCTTAAAGTGTTCACAACAGATTACAAATGTAACCAAGTGCAACCGAGTGTAACTAAGTGTAACCGAGTGTAACCAAGTGCAACCAAGTGTAACTAAGTGTAATCAAGAGTAACCAAATGCAACCGAGTGTAACCAAGAGAAACCAAGTGCAACCAAGCGTAACCGAGTGTAACCAAGTGCAACCAAGCCTGGAGCAGACAAACTAGTGGTCAATGATGTGAGCATCACTCAGAGTAAGTGAGTGACTTGGGCTTTATGCCGCTTTTGAACATTATTCCATTACATAACAGAGCATCATCTTAATATTGAGGGAAAGCTCGAAGTGATGCAACCTCAGACATTTACCATGGTGAAACCATGAGCATGAATATGGTGATGACAGACCTAGAAACATAATCAGGGTGAACCAGGATTCACACTGATCACAGCTTTCCGGAGTTCCCAATGGACACAACTCTACACATGGAATTGTGGCACCTTAGGTGACCCCCCCATTCATACAGACATCCTGGTTGATACTGCTAACATCCTGCTGAAGGTTTCAAGTTGAGACTGAACTAAATATATTGTTGAAAGTGACCTTTATTAACCTTCAGTGTGAGGAAAGCCAAAACACAAGCCATTTGAACCAATGATGTTGAATGGCTGTGTGATCTGCATAGCAAACTGCTGTATCTGTGACCCACAGGGCCATTGGTATCCAAATACATGATTGTGATTGGGTTTTGTCAAAAAATAAATCATAGACAGGTTTTAAGCTGCTTTGAATAGTATTTCATCACATGATGTCAGTTAATGTGGGAGGAAAGTCCAGACACATATCCTAGAAGCTTACAAGCGATGTTTACAATTTATAGAGAGAAGTATAGTCCTGACAAACCAAGAATCACAGTTAGTAGGATTCTGGAATTCGAATCATGATCAGCAGATCCTGACAAGACTAAAGGACACAATTACACAGTCAAAAAAGTGCTTAAGACCTCCTGGACACCCATGCTCTTATCTATATCTATGTTTGTTTGTTTGTTGTTTAACGCCGCACTCAGCAATATTCCAGCTTTATGATGGCAGTCTGTAAATAATCGAGTCTGGGCCAGTCAATCAAGTGGTTGACATCATGAGCATCAATCCACGCAATTGAGATACGATGACATGTATCAACCAGGTCAGCGAGCCTGACCACTTGTTCCCATAAGCCGCCTCTTACGACAAGCATAGTCACCTTTTAAGGCAAGCATGGGTTGCTGAAAACCTACTCTTCCCCAGATCTTCACAGGTATCAAATCTATGCATTGTTTAGATGTCGTCAACACTATGAATGCTACGACCTGTATGAAGGTCAAATAACCTCAGTACTATGTTTCTAAATCCCAAACCAATAGCTTATTGGATTAATGCTGTACATGTCCTTCAGGTGACCTCACATTTACCCAGTGACCTGTAGTATATCCAGTTCAATCCAAGCAGTTTGACCTGCTGACAGTGAACAATTCCCTGATCTATAAGACAAGGGATGATCAGGGACAGATGGGTCATGTTTGTCATTTCATTATCAGAGACAATAAGTGCAGCAAGATAATTGGCATAGACCTGATTAGGTCCTGGGGAGAAGAAAATTGGACTGACTGATGTTGACCTTATAGGGCGAAAATATTTACAGTGGACTCAGGATGAAACACAAGCAAGTATTGAATATCACCAAGAACCTTTATGGCCACAAAAATTGAATTAAGTAGGTCTGGATCTTTAGGCATTAGACAATCAAACACAACAATTTCGTCATGCAGGATCGAATTTCATTGGATGTAATAAGAGATATGCTTGAGCACAAAAACACATCTTTCCTGCTTTTAGTTAAAGTTGATTATGTGTTTTACTGTGTGTCAGGATATGAAAGCTTTTGTACATAAAACTACATACATCACGTTAAATGCGGAGCACCATGACTTTATAAGGTATATTTTTTACGAAGGCATGAGATTCAGATACCATGTATTCTTGAGTACAGTGCACACATTTTCCTCAAAGAATATACAGCTGTATGGAGGGGGGTGCCCCTGATACATGCCTACAATGGGTTCTGATGGTCTTTCCCCCAACATTACAATGAGCCAGTAACACTGGAAATACCATGTCCACAAATATCCAATTCAATCCTGTTATTACACTATCTGGTTATGAAGTGTTTATTGTATATCAGGACTTACATCTAGTCTCTGAAATGACACATTTTACAGAAAAAAATGGGGGTTAGTTTATCTTCATAAAATATAATAAAAAAGAACAGAGACTTTAATTTTGAGAAACTGAAACTGCAGTATTCTTGACTTGCTAAATATAATAGACTTCCATGGGCTGTATTGGGTGTGGTGTGGTGTGGTGCGGTGTATTGTGGCGTGGCGTGGCATGGCGTGTTGCGTTGCGTTGTGGTATGTGTGGTGTTATGTGGTGTTGTGTGGTGTTGCGGTGTGTGTGGTATGTGTGGTGTTATGTGGTGTTGTGGTATGTGTGGTGTGGTGTGGTGTAGTGTGGTGTGGTGTGGTGGCGTGGCGTGGCGTGGCGTGGAGTGGCGTGGTGTATTGTATTGTAGTGTAGTGTAGTGTAGTGTAGTGTAGTGTAGTGTAGTGTAGTGTAGTGTAGTGTAGTGTCAGTAGTCCAACAGTAAACCTAGAGTGTGTTACTGGCGCTCCTAAAAGAGTCCTGGTTTAACAGATGATTGCATTTCTACAATGCCAACCACTTTGGCTGTTAAGTACAACCAATAAACAAGAGGAGAGGTTTCTATAGTGCCTCCACCTAGTACACATAATAGTATACAGTTTGATAGATATTACTTGGCTGCTTATCCATGTGGACTGTGATGCTGGAGTGTTGGGAGAGTAGTCCTGATGGAAGCCAGACAGGCAAGGTTATATACTGGGTAATGATTTCCCGAAAACTGTTAAGTACCTCCTATAGTATTGAATGACAGAGCAGTGGAATTCTTGATGGTACAGATGTTTTCTCAAGGTTCTAAAACCGTGGTTCTAAAAACTGCTTTCTTGTAGTTTTTATTATTTATTCAAAGAAAACGTGCAAAGCCATACTGTATTCAATATTGAGAGTTGAATTGAGTTCATTTAGGACAGGAAGCGTGCTAGTCGTTTCTTTGTGAACCCAATCTTGAACTCAAAATTGACATGAGGTCTTTATGTACAAAAGATAATTCATATACAATGTTTAATGATATTAATGATATTAAAGATATCAAAGATTATGGTAATTATTCATCTGGAGGCTGCAGTCTACACATAGAAACGTCAAGTTTGTTCCTGGGAACTAAGCAGGAGCGGAGACATCTAGTCCAAGCTATTCCTAAATCTGAGTGAAGACCACCCCATAAAAGTGAAAACAGGTTCACAGGACAAAATCACATTGAAGCCTGAATATGATAATCCATGCGACTTCGCTACCTCTATCTCATCAATGAAACAATACTGTATATGGACTGTAATTACACCATAACTAAATCTTTATATTTTCAACAGAAGTCCTTAGTTGTTCCCCTAACTCAGGAAAAAAGTGGTGATTTTCCTGGTTTTGTACACAGAAGAGCTTTGAGCTGCTTGGTGCTATTAGGGGAACAACTAAGGACTTCTGTTGAAAATATAAAGATTTAGTTATGGTGTAAACTACAAGAAGAGCTTTGAGCTGCTTGGTGCTATTAGGGGAACAACTAAGGACTTCTGTTGAAAATATAAAGATTTAGTTATGGTGTAAACTACAAGACATAGGAAAGGTGTTTCTTTTTCCAGGACACACAGGAAAAAGTGGTGATTTTCCTGGTTTTGTACACAGAAGAGCTTTGAGCTGCTTGGTGCTATAAGGGGAACAACTAAGGACTTCTGTTGAAAATATAAAGATTTAGTTATGGTGTAAACTACAAGACATAGGAAAGGTGTTTCTTCTTCCAGGACACACAGGAAAAAAGTGGTGATTTTCCTTGTTATGCGCACACAGAAGAGCTTTGAGCTGCTTGGTGCTATTATATGGTAGTGTTTCACACTGTAGACCAGCTAGTCTTCAGTATTTTCTAGTTGTAGTTAAACAGAGCAAGTCTACTAAATCACACCCAATCCTGAATTTGGTAATTATGTACAAAATCTGAAGTCTAAAATTTGACCTATGACCTTGCTGTTTAACATTGCTCCTACAAACATTCGCCTCTACCCTGAGTCAATTAATAGTCCTTTCAGTCAAGTGAGATTTGCTTATAAATGTCTATACTTTATAACACTTAGATCTGCTGAAAGGGATAATTATTATGTGACAAGCAACTCTATACTTTTAGGCGAATCGATGAAAAGAAATTTCATACCTCCTCTATAAACAAAACAAACCATTGTAAGCCCACTGAGATACCATGCTGCAGTTTAACAGGAATACCCAGTGCTCTGACTGAGTGAACCATTCCTTGTTTTATCCCCTCAATGCTGAGCACCTGGTTGGGTAACATAGTAACATTTCCGGGCAAACCAGTCCTTATTTTATTCCCTCAACGCCGAGCACCTGGTTGGGTAACATAGTATAATTTCCAGGCAAATCAGTCCTTGTTTTATTCCCTCGTTGCTGACCAGCAGGTTTGGTAACATAGTAACATTTCCGGGCAAATCAGTCCTTGTTTTATTCCCTCACTGCTGACCAGCAGGTTGGGTAACATAGTAACATTACCAAGCAAACCAGTCCTTGTTCTATTCCCTCAATGCTGACCAGCAGGTTGGGTAACATAGTAACATTACCAAGCGAACCAGTCCTTGTTTTATTCCCTCAATGCTGACCAGCAGGTTGGGTAACATAGTAACATTACCAAGCAAACCAGTCCTTGTTCTATTCCCTCAATGCTGACCAGCAGGTTCGGTAACATAGTAACATTACCAAGCGAACCAATCCTTGTTTTATTCCCTCAATGCTGACCAGCAGGTTGGGTAACATAGTAAAATTTCTGAGCGAACCAGTCCTTGTTTTATTCCCTCAATGCCAAGCACCTGGTTGGGTAACATAGTAACATTTCCGAGAGAACCAGTCCTTGTTTTATCCCCTCAATGCCGAGTACCTGGCTGGGTAACATAGTAACATAGTTACATATACAGTATCCCTGTATATCTCTTCAAGATTCACATGCATGTCTGCAGATATGTTTAGTGACTGAATCAGCATCTCATGATTTAGGTTTTATTCCGCTTTAATTTTCAATTTTATTACAGCATGACAAGTAAATGTGGGAGAAAAGTCCATAGTGAAAGGTGCTGACAGATCAAGGATCTAAATTATGGCGGAAGTCTGGGATTCAAACCCACGATGATGGCAAGATTCGGTTTCACAACCCTGTACAGCATACTTAAGACTGCACTTTCGACCCCTGGGGAATCTGTGTCATCTGATAAAAAGTGTATAGAAAACACCACAGAGATGAAGGAGAAGCTCATTATATCCACATCAGCACTAAAAGACTTTTGGTATGGCGGCAATGGTAATCTATCAGATTTACCTATACTGCTGGCTTAAGGAGATAAGAACAGCATTCTGATACTTCAGAATCCTGATGTTTTAAGACTGTAGATGTGCTGGTAAGTATATTTATTGATTCATTCCATAACAAAGCGAGTACTAATGTGCCCAAACAATAGCAACTAATTCATAAATAAATACAGTTCTGGGAAAGATTCCTAAAGTAATTGCTGTGTTGTTTAAATAAAGTTCTTTGAGTACACGATGTATCCTCCTATATCAACTGATGTAGACGAACACAGAGCGTTTGTGATGGAATGTCAATGCAAGAACTTTTATCAAATTTGCACTTTTCGGAAGAACAGAAATGGTTTAGTTATATTTGTTTTTCTTGTGAATGGAGGCTATCCATTTAATGCAAAACACACAAATTAGTGATTTAACAATGTGACAACCAAGTGCTGTGTTTGAGTGAGTGAGTGAGTGAGTTTGGTTTAATGCCGCTTTTAACAGTATTACAGTTATATCGCGGCGTGTCAGCTTAATGTGGGAGGAAAGCCCGAAGTGATGCAGGTCTTAGACATTTACCACTTCGGTGAAAACCCACGAGCACGGGTATGGTGCTGACAAACCTAGAAACATAATCGGGGCAAACCGGGATTCGAACCCACAATCATAGGTGTCTGGCGTGTCCAAGGGACGCAACTCTGCACAGCGAATCGCCGCGCCTTGGACGACTGGGCCACCCGTGCCCCTGCTGTGTTTGAAGCTGCCTCAGTAAATGAATTTCTGTCACTCAAACTTTCGTGATGTTGATGGTGCACAGAGGAAAGAAGTGAGGTTTTTCCGCCTTGTGCACACACAAGAAGTCTGTGTGGCTAAATACTACTTTCTTGCACAACTGATTATGGTTAGTTGACAGTCAGAGGACTTGGGTTGAAAATTTGAAGATTTTTTAGTGTAATCAAAGCCAAAATACAGGATTTAGGGCTGTGATTTAATAGAGGAAGGATATTCGGAATAATGACACAAATAACGGACATGAAAACTATCTTGAAAAAGGCTTGAAATTATCACATAACATTTCAGGTATTTTCTCGTTCAAGTACATGAAAACCCGGACATCTAGCAAGTACTGAAAACTAATCAGTTCTGTAAGTCCTGAAATGGATGACTTGCTAAAAAACTTCAATTGATTAAAATTATTCTCATTTCCTTCTGAGTAAATTCATACAAAGGAAAATTATGAGCAAAAACATTGAAATTATCGATTCTATGTTACTGATTACTAGTTCTGAACATATCAACACTTCATCAATCACTGGCAATGTTTTTCATCGATTTGGTGAATTAGATTTTAGTCAAAACTATGCCAATCTTTAGAAAACATGGCGGGACATTAAGAGACATTATTCTCAAGGATGATGCAAGGATCTAAAGAATGAGTGAAAAAATGCAGAAGTCATAATTCCAAAGTGATACTGAAGACAATTTCATCCATCATTCTTTGACAAAGAGTTTGTTGAACAGACTTGTGGTTCTTGTTTGGTGACGTTTCAACTGATAATATATCCTGTGGTCCTGTGGATAGAGTGTCTGGCCGGACAGTGGACAGTCGGTGGTTTGACGCTCAGCTGTTTAATACCAAAGACATTAGAAGATGGTACTTCTTGCTACCCTGCTTGGTGCTTGGCATTAAGCGGAAAAAAATAAGTCGGCTCAGAATCTGAATACTGTGTTAGAGTGGTCTATCCATGTTAACTTCGGCATGGTATCTCAATAGGCTAGCACTGAAAGACTGGCTTTCTTCAGGACTTGTACAAATGGCCCCATGCACACAAATGCACACACTCACACATGGGCGTAATAATCTAGAGTGAGTGAGTAAGTATGGTTTTACGCTGCTTTTGGCGATATTCCAGCAATAGGGACACCGGAAATGGGCTTCACACATTGTACCAATGTAGGGAATCGAACCCAGGTCTTCGGTATAACGAGCAAACGCTTTAACCACAAGGCTACCCCACCATCCATGCAATAATCTTGAACGCGACGTTAAAGCACTAAGTCACCTGCCTAAGTCCAGACTAGTACAAGCACCACACATATCGATGCTGCTAAATAAGAGCAATAATCTTAAACCCCATTTGTCTTACCCACCACCTAGTCTTCCACAAAACTATATCAGGTTTCTTTATTTTCATTTCATTTTTTTTTATCATTGAACACAATTGAACAAGTGAGTTGGGCTTAACACCGCTTTTAACAGTATTCCAGTTATATCACGGCGTGTCAGCTTAATGTGGGAGGAATGCCCGAAGTGATGCAAGTCTCAGACGTTTACCACTAAGGTGAAAACCCATGGGCACGGGTATGATGCTGACAAACCTAGAAACATAATCGGGGCAAACCGGGATTTGAACCCACAATCATAGGTTTCTGGCGTGTCCAAGGGACGCAACTCTGCACAGCGAATCACAGCGCCTTAGGCGACTTGGCCACCTGTGCCCCCTTCACTTTCAGAATGCAGTAATCTAGACTTGCCCATAACTTTTACAGATTGCATGGGCTGTGTTGGATATACTTTTTTTCAGGGTCTATTTGAGACTTGCAGACTATTGTCGTCCCTGCCATGGTACGACTGTACTGCCAGAACTCTTAAACTTCACCAAAATGCAACATGACAAATCTGACAATGTTTAAGTACGCTGTTCCTGTGATTTCCTGTGTTAGGAACCATGTCCTGAGTTGTCAGATGGCATCAATCTAATCCAATAACAGACCAATCACAGTCTCACATAACTGATAATGGTCACACTAATCCCTGGTAATTGACGTTACTTGTCCGACCAGTGTCATACATTACATAATGACATCTGCCACTGACAGGGCTAATGGCCACAGGTGTGAAGGTGTTGATAGCAACTGTAGATGGATTTGTCACAATGCCTCCATCAGGGAAACATATAATAACACAAGATTTAGAGTCTTCATCTTTGAGTAGGGCAGTACCATAAGCCTTTGGGCTTGGGTTAGGGTGTGGGTTAGGGTGTTGATGTGGGTGTGGGCGTTGAGGTGGGTGTTTGAGGTGTGTGTTGGGTTGTGTGTGGGTGTGGGTGTGGGTGTGGGTGTTGAGGTGTGTGTGGGTGTGGGTGTGGGTGTGGGTGTGGGTGTGGGTGTGGGTGTGGGTGTGGGTGGTTGGTGTTTTGAGTCTTCATCTTTGAGTAGGGCAGTACCATACGCCTTTGGACTTGGGTTAGGGTGTGGGTTAGGGTGTGGGTTAGGGTGCTGATGTGGGTGTGGGTGTGGGTGTAGAGGTGGGTGTTGAGGTGGGTGTGGGTGTGGGTGTGGGTGTTGAGGTGTGCGTTGAGGTGTATGTTGGGTGTGGGTGTGGGTGCTGATGTGGGTGTTGGTGTGGGTGTTGAGGTGGGTGTTGGTGTGGGTGTTGAGGTGGGTGTTGGTGTGGGTGTGGGTGTTTGTGTGGGTGCGGAAATGGGTGTTGGTGTGGGTGTGGGTGTTGAGGTGGGTGTGGATGTTGAGGTGGGTGTGGGTGTGGGTGTGGGTGTTCGTGTGGGTGCGGAAGTGGGTGTGGGTGTGGGTGTGGGTGTGGGTGTTGAGGTGGGTGTGGATGTTGAGGTGGGTGTGGGTGTGGGTGTGTATGTGTGTGTGGGTGGGTGGGTGTTGAGGTGAGGTGAGGTGACATGGGGTTTAATGTTGCGAGCGACGGGCATGCATGTGTGTATGTGGTTGCTTGTACAAGTCCGGACTGATGCCGATTTATGGTGCTAGCACAGAGATACCTATGCTGCAGTTTAACATGAATACCCCACTCAGACACAGTATACTGACTCCGAGCCAACCAGTCCTTGTTTTGTACCCTTAAAGCTGAGCACCAGACAGGGTAAGAATAAGTACCATCTTTAAACGTCTTTGCCCAGAGAGAGGAAGGTCCGGGATTCGATCCCCGGCCGCGTCATACCAAGACGCTCTACCTCTAGACCACGGAGGCAATCACATGGGTGTGGGTGTGGGTGTGGGTGTGGGTGTGGGTGTAAATGTGGTTTTAAAGATGTGGGTGTTTGTCTGAGTGTGGATGTGTATGATGGTCTGAGTGTAGATGTGAATGTGGGTGTGAATGTAGATGTGGGTCTGAGTGTGGATGTGAATGTGGGTGTGAATGTGGGTGTGGGTCTGACTGTGGGTGTGAATGTAGATGTGGGTCTGACTGTGGGTGTGAATGTAGATGTGGGTCTGAATGTGGGTGTGAATGTAGATGTGGGTCTGAGTGTGGATGTGAATGTGGGTGTGAATGTGGGTGTTTGTCTGAGTGTGGATGTGTATGATGGTCTGAGTGTAGATGTGAATGTGGGTGTGAATGTAGATGTGGGTCTGAGTGTGGATGTGAATGTGGGTGTGAATGTGGGTGTGGGTGTGGGTCTGACTGTGGGTGTGAATGTAGATGTGGGTCTGACTGTGGGTGTGAATGGAGATGTGGGTCTGAATGTGGGTGTGAATGTAGATGTTCAACTGCAGCAGTCAGACTGTAAAAACGGAACAAATATATCCAGGAGAAGGTGGCTGTTTCAAATGACATGGTCCGTAACCACCACATTCCAACATTAGTTCCCTGAGAACGGGAAGACTGTTGGAAAAATGCAGCTTAGAAATTTAACCCAAAAGACATGAAATTTGTGGAACCCAGGCAACGTCGTCTAAGGCGCCACGATTCACCGTACAGAGTTGCGTCCCTTGGGCACGCCAGAAACCTATGATTGTGGGTTCGAATCCCGGTTCGCCCCGATTATGTTTCTAGGTTTGTCAGCACCATACCCGTGCTCGTGGGTTTCACCGAAATGGTAAACGTCCGAGACCTGCATCTCTTCGGGCTTTCCTCCCACATTAAGCTGACACATTGTGATATAACTGGAATACTGTTAAAAGCAGCGTTAAATCCAACTCACGCACACTCACTCACCCTGGTTACAAACTGTAGGTTGGTGTTGAGTACAATGGATTCTTGTGAATGAGATAGCCAAAAGATACAATTTTTGTGATTGGTTTCTTAGAACACTGTGCCATCTGTGCCCTTACACTTGAGGAATCACTAGTTGTAATTATACTACTTATTGCACCACAAAGTGACACTTAGTGACATAGACCCTTAGTACAATGAGGTGAGGTGAAATGGGGTTTAAGATAATTGCGCTTATATAGCGATGGGCATGCATGCATGTGTGAGTGTGTATGTGTGTGGCTGCTTGTACTCTTGGGAATAGTGTTGGTGTTATAGTGCTAGACACTTGAGATACCAAGACTCAGTTTGATGGATATCCCACATGGATATCCCACCAGATGTAGTATACTGACTTCGAGCCAACCAGTCCTGATCTATCCTCTTAATGCAAAGCATCAGGCAGGGTAACATGTACCATCTTTTAACATTTTTTGGTATGACGAGGCTGGGGATCAAACCCCAAACGTTGCGCTCCCTGGGCAGATGCACAATCCACTAGACCAATGAGGCGGTCCAGTCACTATGATGAAACCCATGCATGTGCATATAATATTGACTGACCCATTATCAGGATGGATTTGGGATTCGAACCAAGAACCTTCAGGTCATGGCATGGCGAAGGGGCATAACTCTGCAAAGCAATTGTGCTCTGAGTATGGTACAAGTTTCATCCATCTCAGCAATGTTACAACACAGTCTCTACTTTACGCATTGCTGTCATCACTGATTTTCAGTGATCCATTCATATCATTTTCACTGCTATTTTGCCTGTTGCGCCCAATGGAATCTCTCTGATAATCCAGATTGGTTATTCTCTGGCAGATACATGACTTCAGTGGAGTACAAGATGAGGAACAATGCATAATTTCCCCATTTCTGGGATGTATCACTGGCCGAATATTTCATGAAACAGTATATATACGTTTTTAGTCATTAAATATGAAGCCCATCTCAAAGATGCGCCTATTTTGTTCTTTCAACACTGGACCTCAGCCCGTGAGTTCAATAAGTGCATTATCAATATTGCAGCTGGAGTGTAACATTTGGCAAATGGAATCGGTTTTCTCCAAGAATCTATCAAACCCAAAGGTCCCATAATGTCGTCTTCAACAGACCAAATTGCAAATATGCACAAAAATGACAGAATTATAGATTTTTAAGACAACTGATATCAATCTTTCTGGCACCTCTGGCATAAGAGTTGTCTAGTAAACCTGGGAAAGTCTTTTATATAGACAGGATTCTTCATCATCTAAGCCCTCAATACACTGTTCTTGAAGGCAATACGGAAGATTAATTGTAAAGAAAAAGGATCATCACCGCATTCTTGAACTCCTTGACCAGATAACGGCTCACTCTGTGAAAGCACATCCCTAAATCACACAATGCAAATAACAGACTGAGAAACTGATCATTTCATCATCTGAGGAGCCAACAGATATTTAATCCACAAAAAAAAACAAAACAAATTTCTCAACTTTTCTATAAAACAAATTGCCAGAAGAATGCACAGACTCTTTACATTTAATTTATAATAAATTTAACAAACACATGATAACTGACAAACAGCATATGCATACAAGACTGGTTTCTTTGGCGTTTGGTTTCTTTGGCATTAGGGGATTCTCTTGTTAATACTAACTACCACTATAACTATAAGAATGAAACCTGTGGTTGCGCATCAACCTTAACCAGCACAAATGACATGCCCAAGCATTGTGAGCAACTACCCGCATATAGTACCACATGTATACTATGTTATGCGGGTTTCGTATATACAAGCTGTGTCGCTCATGTGACGCAGTACTTGCGCTGAAGTTGTGATAACCTGGGACCCACGACGATCGTAGGTACGTACCTGTGACAAGACTACCAAACTACAGTAATACGAATGCGCTCAAGCAGTTGGTGTTCTTATAAACCCAGTAAATTTCATTGACAATCACAGGAACACCAAATACCTTTTCTGTTTGGAAAATAAAGGCATGTGTAAGTTTGTATAATATAAGGGTAACACTATTTTTTAGGGCATTATCATTTGCAGAAGCCAGAAGTCTTCCATTAACTGGCCAACGTCATAGAACAAACCAGATGACGTCACTATAATACGTGATGTCACTATAATACGTGATGTCACTATAATATGTGCTGTCACTTTCTCCACCCTATGACGTCACCTAACAATGGGCTTGATAATCGCCTGTCGTCAAGCAATATGAGGGCATAATCAAGTTACAGTGGCCCGCTCATTTCTGATAACCTGTGGGCGGTTTAATGATAATTCGATATATTTTAGGTATAAATCTCTGCAATAATCGGTCCCTTGGTTGAAAATGTCTACTCTCAACTCACCTCTTCTCCTTTGGTATTTACTTCATGGTTAAGTATCAACTCCACTGCTTCCACATTCTCCTCATTTATTGCATGTAACAAAGCATCTCCCACTTCAACATTGAACGACAGCAGCAGCTCAATCATCTCGATGTTCTCATTCTCGATGGCCACCTGTAGCGCCGTGCGACCCAGTGGGTCCACGCAGTTGATGTTGATGCCATTCACAGAGAGGTTGTTGAGGAAGTTCCTCGTTGACGGGACGTCTCCTCGTTCCACCGCCAACAGGTACTGCTTTTCGTCATTGTTGAGGTCCATCTCCTTTCGGATAATCCCCATTCCGAGGCTGTCCCCCTCGTGGTCAATGGCGAGCTCATCCATGAGGCGTTGTGAGTTCATCAACGACTCCTTGTACTTGAGGTAAACCTTGTCCATGATGACCCCTCACCCCTGGAATACAAGAGTTGACATGAGATGTTGTCCAATGTATTGATACAAATGTTGTACAATGTATTGATACAAATGTTGTACAATGTATCAATAAAGTTGTAGTTGCATGGAGGGATGAATGATCACAGATCTTGTCAAGCACACCTTATCCCTGGAATACAAGATTGATCATGAGAAGCTGAACATCGTATTGATACAAATGTTGAACAATGTATTTATAAAGTTGTAGTTTCATGAAGGATTGAATGATAACAGATCTTGTTAACCACACCTTATCCCTGGAATACAAGATTGATCATGAAATATTGTATATTGTAGTGAAATAGATGCATTAATACAGTTGTAGTTGCATGAAATATTGAATGATTAATGATCTTGACAGCCACACCTTATCCCTTGAAAACAAGATTGGTCATTAAATGTTGAACATTGTGTTGCCACATATGAGGGCTAGAAGGTTTGAAAGATCATAGAACTTAATAATCACCCCTCAATGAGCTGATGTACATTGTATTGATACGGTTGTAGCATGAATGATGGACAGTGATGGTGAACTATTTTAACATCTCAGGGTCATCTGCAACACAATAATTAAATAAAAGCGCCAAAACCCTTTCAATAAACACACAAAAATGAGGCCATTGTACCATTCTGACTAAATCATGAGCATGTGTTAATAAACATGATCAAATTGTGAGGATACCAGGTATTCACAAAAAGATGAGCATATCCTGAACCATCACTAACACATGCAAAGGCAAGTCAATTGTTCACCTGAAAAAGCATGGGAACATATGGTCAAAATAGGGAACTGCATCAGACATCATTTCTGTCACTGATGCATCAAATTTGGAAATGTCCTCTACCTATATATATAACATATTATGCCCGACAGAACTACTACATCGTATGAAAAGGAAAGACCTTTCAATCATCTACAACTGTCCTGGAACAAAGAACTGATACAAGCTGTTGTACATTAGACTGAGTGAAATGATGACAGATCCCCTGAATCACCATCATACATGGAATACAATAGGATGCAACAGCTGTAGAAATTTCAAGGAAGGACCCTTTAATTACCCACATCAACTGGAATACAACTTACAACTCGATCTCTTGTAACGACAAGGATGGGCTGCTGAATGCCAATTCTAACCCAGATTTTCACGGGTGTATAAAATGTTGTACAACTGAGGTAACATGAAGGTTTGAAGAAGGATGAACCATTGAGTTAGGTATGGCTGCCTAGGGCCTCGTTCCACACAGTGATCGTAGGGCAATGACAGTTGTAAGTCTATGTTAAAGTATGGGAGTTACGACCACCTTAACGCTACAATCATCGGAAGTCTGTGTTAAAGTATGGGAGTTACGACCACCTTAACGCTACAATCATCGGAAGTCTGTGTTAAAGTATGGGAGTTACGACCACCTTAACGCTACAATCATCGGAAGTCTGTGTTAAAGTATGGGAGTTACGACCACCTTAACGCTACAATCATCGTAAGTCTGTGTTAAAGTATGGGAGTTACGACCACCTTAACGCTACGATCATCGTAAGTCTGTGTTAAAGTATGGGAGTTACGACCACCTTAACGCTACAATCATCGGAAGTCTGTGTTAAAGTATGGGAGTTACGACCACCTTAACGCTACAATCATCGGAAGTCTGTGTTAAAGTATGGGAGTTACGACCACCTTAACGCTACGATCATCGTAAGTCTGTGTTAAAGTATGGGAGTTTCGACCATCTTAACGCTACGATTATCGTAAGTCTGTGTCAAAGTGTGGGAGTTACGACCACCTTAGCGCTACGATCATCGTAAGTCTGTGTCAAAGTATGGGAGTTACGACCACCTTAGCGCTACGATCATCGTAAGTCTGTGTCAAAGTATGGGAGTTACGACCACCTTAACGCTACGATCATCGGAAGTCTGTGTTAAAGTATGGGAGTTACGACCACCTTAACGCTACGATCATCATAAGAGTACAATCACCTTAATGCTGTGATAGCTTTGTGGAACAGACCCCTGGATCACGAGCAGAAGGTGCTGTAGACAACTCACATCCTTCCTTTAAAGATATAACTGTATTACATGTGAGTGAGTGGCAGCTGCATCATGGCAGCCTGTAAATAATCAAGTCTGGACTAAACAAACAAGTGAATGAAAACGAGCAGCAATACATGCTATAGTACATGATGACACACAATCAGCCAAGTCATCAAATCTGACCACCTGGACCTTACAGATGTAATGGGTTGATGGGGAATCTACTGACAGGAACCTGTGTTCCCTTCAGTGACAGGGGGGGGGGGGGGGTGTGTGTGTGTCTATTTCCAAGGTGTGTCCATTCCATCAAGTGACAGTGGACCACTTTCCAACCTGTGTCCATTCCATCAAGTGACAGTGGACCACTTTCCAACCTGTGTCCATTCCAACAAGTGACAGTGGACAAATTTCTGCTTTGAATCCAGAATTAAATGACAGATATGTATCCTATTTTCATGCCAGATATATCAGGCAACCTGTGTAAACTTGGTACCAGGCAGGACGAAGTGTGAAGCATGCATGCAATACCTAACACTGTTTCCTAATGACAAGTAGACCCTTTGAGCCCCCATCTGTCACAAGCATGGTTTGTTTTGTAATTACCTCTGGTAATATCACAACTATCACACATACAAGATGAATCACCAAACATTAATCAAAGCCATTATTATATGAAATTTTAGATTGAATTGGCAGATATATTCATCATTGTCTTTTTGTGATATGCATCAGATATGAAATATAAAGATCTGTTACTGTCACATTTTCCCCACAAACAACTTTGTGTTAAACTTTAAGGCTGTCCCAGTTAAATGTATGACCCTGACCTTCAGTCTGCAAACTGCAGTGTATGGTTGAAACTAGGCTCTGTGTCGTTGTTTTTATTGCTGCTATAACTTCATTTGTAAAGGTTTTGTATTTGTATTGGGAGTGAATATGATACAATCTGTTACCATTGTTTTGCAGAAACTTCACTGCATCAATGATAAAATCAGGAGCAGAGAAAGTAGTGGTCAGAAGAATAAAAGCAGGACATTTGATTGCCTTCCCAGGTACAGTCAGCCAACCATATCAAATAGCAAGTAATGCTATGTAACTATACTAAGTAGCCACACTAAGTAGTCATACTAACTAGTCATACTAAGTAACTATATTAAGTAGTCACACGAAGTAGTCACACTAAGGAGCCAGACGAAGTAGATATACTAAGTAGTCAGGCCAAGTAGCCCCACTAAGGAGCCACACTAAGTGTCCACACTAAGTAGCCACACTAAGTAACCATGCCAAGTAGCCATATTAAGTTGTCACACTAGCAGCCATACCAAGTAGATATACTAAGTAGTCAGACCAAATAGCCATGCCAAGTAGCCATATTAAGTTGTCACACTAGCAGCCATACCAAGTAGATATACTAAGTAGTCAGACCAAATAGCCATGCCAAGTAGCCATATTAAGTTGTCACACTAGCAGCCATACCAAGTAGATATACTAAGTAGTCAGACCAAATAGCCATGTCAAGTAGCCATATTAAGTTGTCACACTAGCAGCCATACCAAGTAGATATACTAAGTAGTCACACCAAATAGCCATGCCAAGTAGCCATATTAAGTTGTCACACTAGCAGCCATACCAAGTAGATATACTAAGTAGTCAGACCAAATAGCCATGTCAAGTAGCCATATTAAGTTGTCACACTAGCAGCCATACCAAGTAGATATACTAAGTAGTCACACCAAATAGCCATGCCAAGTAGCCATACTAAGTTGTCACACTAGCAGCCATACCAAGTAGATATACTAAGTAGTCAGACCAAATAGCCATGCCAAGTAGCCATATTAAGTTGTCACACTAGCAGCCATACGAAGTAGTCAGACCAAATAGCCATGCCAAGTAGCCACACTAAGTAGCCGTACTAAGTAGCCCTTGTGACAACCAATCTTCATTCTGGACCAGCAGGGATTCCATCAACAATATTTATTTGTTCCTGAGTCCCCAAGTGCAAAATGAATGGCTGCAACCTTGAATGAAATCAATGCTATCGTTTGTCCACTCTGTGGCTTTCATAACCAAAACTCAAATAATGTATGATACTGTCAGTATATTTTCAAAAACAAAAAAATAATAATATAAAGTACATTGTGACATTATTTTGTATATGCCATATTTTTGGTCAATCATTGTCTCATTTTTATATATCAAGTTTTACAAAAACATAACTATGAGTGGAATAAGAACCAAGCATTTTTTCCTTGATTTGTGATAAAATATAGATTAAGCAAAACCTGCATCCGTCACACTTTTCATGATATCACGATTTTACATTAAATTGTTATTAAAAGCTGTTAAAAGCTGTCATCCCATAACATGACTCAACAATTTTAACTAACATATTCAGATGGGAATAGTAGGTTTATCCTGGAGTTGTTGACATTATAAACAGATGGTACAATGTCAGAATACAGGCTTACTGCTATACGGTTCAATGAAAGTGAGGGAATGGCTTCCATGTCATCGTCAAGGAGGACTACGCTCCACGACTGGGGGTCAATTGTTGAGGTTAAGACGGGGTAATCAGTGAATTGTGTCAAACTGACACATTGTCTTTGTTTGATTAGGTTAAGACGGGGTAATCAGTGAATTGTGTCAAAGTGACATATTATGTTTGTTTGATTAGGTTAAGATGGGGTAATCAGTGAATTGTGTCAAACTGACACATTATCTTTGTTTGATTAGGTTAAGACGGGGTAATCAGTGAATTGTGTCAAATTGACACATTATCTTTGTTTGATTTGGTTAGGATGGGGTAATCTGTGAATTGTGTCAAACTGACACATTGTCTTTGTTTGATTAGGTTAAGACGGGGTAATCAGTGAATTGTGTCAAACTGACACATTGTCTTTGTTTGATTAGGTTAAGCAAGGGGTAGTCAGTGAATTGTGTCAAAGTGACATATTATCTTTGTTTGATTAGGTTAAGATGGGGTAATCAGTGAATTGTGTCAAACTGACACATTATCTTTGTTTGATTAGGTTAAGACGGGGTAATCAGTGAATTGTGTCAAACTGACACATTGTCTTTGTTTGATTAGGTTAAGACGGGGTAATCAGTGAATGTGTCAAACTGACACATTATCTTTGTTTGATTAGGTTAAGACGGGGTAATCAGTGAATTGTGTCAAATTGTCACATTATCTTTGTTTGATTAGGTTAAGACAGGGTAATCAGTGAATTGTGTCAAACTGACACATTGTCTTTGTTTGATTAGGTTAAGACGGGGTAATCAGTGAATTGTGTCAAACTGACACATTATCTTTGTTTGATTAGGTTAAGACTGGGTAATCAGTGAATTGTGTCAAACTGACACATTATCTTTGATTGATTAGTTTGATAATCAGTTGCCAGACAGATACATATTACTCAAAAGAAGTTAAAGAGCACCCAATGTTTTCATTTGACAGTAGTAACCTTTCATCAGGTCTTTTTAACTTCTTTCTAGTAGTATACATGATATCATTTCAGCTTACAGGTGATTTTGGAATGATCGATTCAAATTTGCTGGGAATGCCAGTGAGCCCAAGATCCGTGTTCTCCTTAATGCTTAGCGTAACTCACTCAATTATACTCCAATCACACTGACTGTTACATGTACCATAAGTGGGCGGTTGGGTAGCCGAGTGGTTAAAGCGCTCTCTCATCAGGCCGAAGACCCGGGTTCGATTCCCGATACCTTAAACATTACTTTCATTTCCACGTACTCTATACAGATATATCCTTGAACAACATAGGAAGAGGTAGTAGGGCGGATCTTCATAAGGATTTCCCCAGGAAGCGTTATCTGAAATATGTCATTCAAGTTTATGGGCATTCAGATGAATCTTTCATCACAGGTGATCCTGACCCTGGCCCAGAGGCACGAAGCTTCCAGCTCTTTTTACATCATGTGTACCTGGTAGTAAATTTACAACTAAATATATGTACTGGCATACGGTCCTGTGTACAGCCCAGGCTACAAATCAGAAGAAGTTAGGCAACCATGGCCACAAAGATAGGGGCGGTCGGGTAGCCTAGTGGTTAAAGCGTTCGCTCGTCACACCGAAGACCCGGGATCGATTCCTGACATGGGTACAATGTGTGAAGCCCATTTGTGGTGCCCCGTGCCGTGATATTCCTGGAATAGCGCTAAAGGCAGCCTAAAACCATATTCACTCACTCAATTATGGTGAAACGGAACCCTAAAAATGTATTAACTATTTTTTAACCATTTTGGAGGCGGAGCTGAAAACATTTACTGAATATATACTACTAAAAAAATTATGAAAGAACACTGGACTATATGACACACTCTGTCAGGCTAGTGGGTATTGCAACACAGGCTTCCAGTTGAGGGCGTTCTTTAACTTTTTTTGAGTAGTATATGTATCATATTACATTTAATGAAACAATCTCTATCTGCAAATTGTTTTCCCTGACTATGCAGACTAATGATATTGATTATTCCACTTCCACTAGTTTTTTCGACTTATTATTTTCCGTGTGTTAATGCTGGATTTAATTACAGTTGGGAGGGGGGGAGTGTTTGTCCCTCCAGTTAGCGAGGCAGTTGAAACAGAGCAATTACCTGAGTGATCGAATGAGTCATGAAATGCTTCAATCCAATCAACAAGTGATAGCTGGATATGTTTCTAATTGCTTTCTTAATAGACTAAAACATGCAGCACAGGTACCTTGGAAATCCATCAAAAGGATACTGAGCACGTTGTTTGATTCAAGAAAAAGTCTTCATGACAACTTCATGAAAGTGACATTAATCTACTTCATAAAAGTTAATTTGAAAAGAGTGGATGGGTGGGTTAAGATGCTAGTAATGAGACGAGAGACACACAGCATAGACATGAGCCGTGCATGCTATTCACATGCTCCGTGAGCCTCACTTCCGGTTTTGAGACTTTCTTTAAACAGGACATCTCAGATAGGTAGAAAACTTATCTCCAATCATTACATCCAGTTGCGCGAGATGTTTCCGTTCAATTTCACATCAGTCAGGTTGTCTCTAGATTATAGTTACTCTCATACCTATCCAAGCTTCTTCAATGTCTTCAGTCAAGTGAAGAGTTTTTTCCACAAAAAAATACCTCCCTTCGAACCGAAATCCTATTCAGTTCTTCTTCCTTTCTTCGATAATCACTTCGAATGAGTGAGTAAGTTGGGTATAACATCTCTCTGAACAGTAGTCCAATCATATGAGCAAGCAAGGAAGCAAGGAAGCAAGCAAGCAAGCAAGGTTCAACACTGCCTGAAACAATATTTCAGTGATATCTATTAATATTGGAACACAGAAGAGAAACCACTGAGTATGGGCATGGGCGAAGGAACATCATCAAAACCTTTCTGGTTTTTTATCTCTCAGGGATGCAACTCTGCACAGCTACCAGTCATGACATATACTAAACAAAATAAGTTAGGGAACATGAATATTGTTTGGAATTCTCTTTGTAGCAAAGACATAGTTTCTAAAACTTGTAAGGTACAACATGTTTCATTATCCCAAACCCTTTTTGTTCAGTATATGCATTTATATGAAAGAAATCACATACAATTTTCCATTCATATTTTTATCACAATAGTTTATGCTCAGCTAAATAAAATAAAGCATATCATCCAATCTAACCTTACATCAATGGTGATGATTTAATCAACCAGTGTAGATAGGGTCCCAGCTATGATACTGGAATTACTGAAGTGATGATACTTCAATTGTTATAAACTGCACACCATTAACCCATATAACCCTAAGCAAAATATGGCTTAATAAAATAAGATGAAAACTGTCATATTAAAAATGTGCTGTAGATACGCTGTTTGTTGTTAGCTGTTTACTGCTAGTTGGCTGTTTATTACTGAATCCCTTACTGTTGGTAACTGGTTACTGTTAGCAGTTGACTGCTGCACTGTTTATTACTTGGATGTTTACTAGAAGCTGCTAACCATTAGCCATTTGCTATTTAGCTGTTTATTACTTGGATGTTTACTATAAGCTGCTTACCATTAGCCATTTGCTATTAAGCTGTTTATTACTTAGATGTTTACTATAAGCTGCTTATCATTAGCCGTTTACCATTTAGCCCTTTGCTATTTAGCTGTTTATTCCTTAGATGTTTACTAAAAGCTGCTTACCATTAGCCATTTGCTATTAGCTGTTTATTACTTAGATGTTTAGCTGCTAACTGTAAGCTGATAACTATCAACTGTTTGGTATTAAAATACTACACGGTACTACAACACAATGACAACTACAACAGTGTTGTACTCAGTACCACAACAGCATTACTTTTGACAGAACATTGTTGTACTCAGATATACATTCTACAGTTGACTGTCAATGGAACAACAATGAACACATCCTGCTGTTTACAACTATTAATGCAACAATGTTGGACACTTTACTATTAACAGAACCATTTTGAACTTTGGAATACATCCTACTGTTTATTATTAACAGAACAATGCTGAACTTGGGAATACATCCCACTATATATTATTAACAGAACAATGTTGAACATAGGAATACATTCTGTTGCTCTCTTTTAACAGAACAAATGGGAATACATCTTGCTATTTACTATTAACAGAACAATTTTTTAACTAAGAATACATCCCACTGTTTTTGTATTAAAAGAACAATGTCGAATTCTGTTCAAAGGAATTATGTTGCAGGACAAATGGTAAACATCCCATGGGCGGATACAGCTTTTTTGAAAAGGGGGGTGCACAAGGTAGATCCATTTACTGTCTTTGGTGGTAATTTATACAGAAATATAGATTTTTTTCGAAATAAAAAGGGGGGTGCGCAGCCCCGCCTCTGTATCCGCCCATGCATCCCACTGATGATTGATTGATTAGTAAACTGTTTTATAGGTGTTCGGGCAACTAGGCCCATTTACACCTTGCCCATAATAAAGGTTTGCTAAGTACCTGGATATTTAATAAAGTATCAAAACTGCCACACGCTTTAATATAAGCGAGAATGACATTCTGAACATCCTGAACAATATTCCGCGAACATAAAATACCAGACAATGAGAAGTCAATATTGAGAACTGTTAGCGTAAGGCAATGGTGGAGGCACTGAGTTAAATACTTTTGGCAATGCAATAAAAAATGAGCTACATTAACAAGCTGATTACACACTGGACAATGTGCAGAAATGTCTTTATTAATAACATTTAGATAAGCTCCAAGGCCACAATGCCCAAGACGAAGTCTTGTTAAGAGAACCTCCTCTCTCCGATGATGTCTAGATATGCGTAATTTAGTGATGAAAGTTAACAGAACAATGTTAAACCTTAAGGAATTGTTGCTGTTTACTTTCAACAATTTTAAACTCTCAATGTACACACTGTTCAAAAGCGTATCATGCCTGCTACACTGCACCTTATGATGCACTCAGTAGCACTGCAGTACACTGTTACACACTATTGCACTCTGTAGCACACTGTGCCTCCTGCCTGTGTTGCATCATGCATCCTGCCCAAATTGCCTGTAGCCCAGTCATCACTGGATCAACATGCGTATCAAACCATCTTAATACCTCATCTTTTTGGCAAAGGGTCTGTTAAACAGTGCTGTAATCGGGTGATGTGGTTCTCTGCCAGTTCCTGGGAAACTGTGTCAAGAATGAAGGTCCGGTTGTAATCAGTCAATTGAACATTTTCATCACAAGCTTTGAAACATTTTTCATGGTAGCTGGTCTTTAAAACAATATTGCTGCCAATCATGTAATGTACACTGGCGTCAAGTACATTCATTCTGAAATTGTGTACATACTTTGTTCCATGATTAGGCTAAATAATCCAACACTAAAACCCATCAATATGCTCTTAAAGCATGTGTTCAGTGCAGCTAATGATAATTTCTATTTATTTTCATATTATATTTCCTTATGTTTTCATTTTCTTCATTATGCTTCGTTATGGCTCATGACAAGTGCATGTACTGATGTTTGTTTGTTGTTTAACACCGCCATCAGCAGTATTCCAGCTATATGACAGCGGTCTGTAAATAATCGAGTCTGGACCACACAATCCAGTGATTGACATCATGAACATCGATCCACGCAATTGGGATACGATGACATGCATCAACGAAGTCAACGAGCCTGACCACCTGATCCCGTTTAGTTAGCTCTTACGACAAGCATAGTCGCCTTTTACGGCAAGCATGGGTTGCTTTTCTATCCCGGATCTTCACGGGTCGCATGTACTGATGTACTGGCACTTCATGTCAATGAGTTCACAAATTCATGTGTTGCCACAAGTATGGAAAACTTAATGGTGAGTGAGTGAGTTTGGTACAATGTTGTTTTGAATAGTATTATATCACTGCGTGTCAGCTTGATGTGGGAGGAAAGCCCGAAGTGATGCAGGTCTCAGACGTTTACCACTTCGGTGAAACCCACGAGCATGGGTATGGTGCTGACAAACTTAGAAACATAATCGGGGCAAACCAGGATTTGAAACCAAAATCATAAAATTCTCATAAAATCAGGATATAATGAAAAATCTAGAGCTTTTCTAATCAGTGGAAAATTGTCAGTGACACTATTTCAGCTAGAAATGTGTGATTGGGTGTGACTTGCTTGTGATCTGCTTTTGTTTCACAGGTACACACTCCATAAAGTCCATCTTGTGCATGGTCATGTCCTACAAACTCAACATGCTGCTGGTGGCCCCTTGAACCTCCTTCAGTATGTCCTTCTCTCACTCATTCCTTTTGTTTTGTATTCTTCCCCTCATTTCATTTCCCCTTCCTCCATCAACTACTCGCCATATTTATTTACTCCGTTTTCTAACTCCATCTTCCTTCATGGTCTACATTTTCCTTCTCTCACTTTCATTCATTCCTGATCCCTTCTCTCCTTATACTTTCACCCATACTTTCATTCATTCTTCAGTCCTTCTTCCCCTGAATCCCTACCCCTTCCCTCACTTTCATTCATTCCTGATCCCTTCTCTCCTTCACCCATACTTTCATTCATTCTTCAGTCCTTCCTCTCCTGAATCCCTACCCCTTCCCTCACTTTCATTCATTCCTGATCCCTTCTCTCCTTCACCCATACTTTCATTCATTCTTCAGTCCTTCCTCCCCTGAATCCCTACCCCTTCCCTCACTTTCATTCATTCCTGATCCCTTCTCTTCTTCACCCATACTTTCATTCATTCTTCAGTCCTTCCTCCCCTGAATCCCTACCCCTTCCCTCACTTTCATTCATTCCTGATCCCTTCTCTCCTTCACCCATACTTTCACCCATACTTTCATTCATTCTTCAGTCCTTCCTTCCCTGAATCCCTACCCCCTTCCCTCACTTTTATTCCTTCTTTATCTCTTCTCTCCCTCACTCAAACCTTCATTCATTCCTCATTCCATCCTTTTCTGAATCCTTATTCATGCCTTATTCCTTACTTAATAACTCACATATTCCCTCCCTCACTCACTCACTCACTCACTCACTCATTCTCAAAGTTCATTACAAAGTTGTTACAAAGGACACATGTCAGAATATGTCAACAACCATGTTTACAGATCCTGGGAGGCAGGTTTGTGATTACCAGGAACATGATATCTGTGACTAAAGATGCCTCTATCTCACACCTAGACTTTGATAAAACCCCTCAGACACATTCCTGCATCTCATCCCTGTAATAACACCATGTAATATAGATGCTTATCATACCACTTCATACGTTTCATCCCATCTGGCTATGTTACTGCATCACACAATCTTTCAAAACTGGACTTGCAAATTTTGAATGCTTTAAAAGTACACAGATGAAAAGTAAATGGCTCTTTGAATCTAGCAATATTCTGCCATTTAATAATTACAGAGAATAAAAAATGCTTTTGTACCATCCTGAATTCCTTAACTTCACTGATAGTCATGAGTTCTAAGACTGCTTTGAGTAACGGTGCCAGGACATGACCAGGACAGTTCCATGTCGGTACATCTTACCAAAGTAACACCCTCACTGTATTAAAGAACACACATGCTGGCAGTCATGCCTTGAGGAATGATCTAGAATTTTGAAATGGGGTCCAAATTGAAGTTTGCTATGTACTGTAAATCATGTAATAAATTTGTCAACAAACTAATGCATTTGTCAAGCCTTTAACTAAAATGTGTCATGGACTTAATGCAAGTAGAATAATTTTGCAATGAAAGAAAACCATCTCCTTATCTAACTACAACATCAAGACAGCAGACTTTGAATGCCATGCTATTGTATTTAATATGAGCACTTCAGTTGAATAATATCATTCACTTTACCAATTTCTTCTGCTTGACGTGTGATCTAACTACCATGAAAAAGACAGCATGAAATTCCAAATAATCCTAAGTCATATGGAGATATTCAGGTCAACTGACAAAGATTATAAAGGTTACAAGTGATGTTTCACGTGTTAGCACAAACTTTAGAACATAAGTGAGTAGTGTTGTATATTTACCATGTCTGCCATCGTTGTGCTGGACATTTACATCCAATGCGTGAGTGTTTTACTTTCAATTACCATATAAGACGTAATAAGCGCCTACGGCGATATTCGCTAACATATTGGCTAGTGAACAATCCCAATTCGCACCCCTTCCGATTGATCAATGTACACAAGACTTATTTATTCGTATATGATATGCAGTCGTGTGTTATATGCAGGGGTCCGGAAACCGTCATATGCGCCGGACATGTCCGATTGGGAATCTCAAATGTCCGGTCTAAAATATTGCTTACCGGACATTTAAATTTTTCTGTCCGGACATTCTTAAATTTTGACCGGACATGATCAACAGTTAGGACTGAGCAATTTCTGTCTGCAGTTGTAACACAATGAAGATTATCTACACTGACAAGCTTTGTTTGTTTTGATTGCTGTAAATACATCGTACCTAGAATGATAGTCCAATCGGTCAATCACTGTAATAGGCAATAAACTGAGTTGACACTGATTAATCGAGGATTTATTACTGAGAACATCTTGTTGATTTGAGTAAAATGTGTTTACAACTGTACATAAATACCTTGCATCATCGATGTACCTCATTATCCTCACCAGAGACCATATAATAATATCTATTATATGGTCTCTGTCCTCACAATGCTACGATACGTAACCTCAGTCAAGAAGCGAAAGCGTGACGACAGCCAGTCGACCGATGCAGATCAGTCGAGCGGATCTGCCAAACCCTCAAAGTCTGAATGATCATTTTGTAAGTCGTGGCTAACGACTTTCACTTGGTTGACATACAACGTGGATTTGCAGATTTTATTGTTTTCAGTAGCTAGTCGTATATTGAATCTTGATTGACCGCCATTTTGCTTTCTCGGACGATCGATATCAAATTTTTTTATGGTCAATAATTAAGTACAGATGAAAAAGTATTCAAATAACTACTGCTATCAACGATAGTTTAGGATTTATGATTACATTATCTGTCTTGTTTTTAAATAATCTTTAGTTTAAAAAAACAACTTTTCCCCTGAGGTCACGTGATAACCAAATATGGGATAATAGTCTCGATCCAAATGTTACAACGCGTACACTTGAGCAGACTCATGAATATTAATTAGACCGTTCACAACGTTGACAGATCGTTATTATAACAGAAACAAACGTATGTTTTCCATATATATCTAAAATGATATTATTTGTTATTAATTGTCCGGTGAATTAAACAATTTAAATTGAAACAATTCATAATTCATCATATTATGAATACGTAACAACTTGTAATTTGTGTGTAAAAAGTCGTACTAAAACACGCTGTTTGAAGGGGGCATGGCATAAGGTAAATGTCCGATTGGGATTTTAAATTTTCCGGACCCCTGGTTATATGCACACTTAATTTGGGGCAATTAAATTCTGGAAAAATATATCTGCCGTGTACAATACGCACAGACTTTTCTTTTGTTGATTGAAAATATATTCTTTTAAATGTTCTCAACTAGTTTTAAAATCGAAACTGTGATAATCTAGTTATTTTAATGTCCTTCGCTGACAGGTATTTATTCCATTTAAATATGTGTATTTTGTGTCAGTCCTCGTCACAATATGGCTGAAATACTACCAATCACTTACTCTTTTGTATCATTTCAGGCTGTCAGCATAAACCACAAAATTTACGATGTTTTAACTGTTTGTTATTTCACCAAAATTTTATTCTAATAAGACCCCCTATTCCTAATTTTGAGATCGCCCTGGGCTTATTATGTTAAATACAGTATAAGATTATCTGACCACTGGCACCAAGAACACAGACGCTTTGATTATTCGATGAAACAGGTTCACATTAGGCGCAAAGCGCAAAATAGTGGTGCAAGTAATATGAATGGATCACTGAAAATAAGTGATGACACCAGGTGTTCACGAATAGGGTAAGCCTCTCCTTATATCCTGCTGGTAGCACCCGCCACACAATTTGCATAAAAAGCAAGTGTTGGATGCCCGACACCGCACGGCAGCACTCGATCCTGCCCTGTGCTGGCAGCATGTAATGAAAGCAGACAGTCAAGTGAAGGACCAGAAATCCAGTTACTCAATTGCACATTTACTGATTAACAAACAACGACCAGGCACATTATTCATTGACAAGCACTGAATCTAGCTCTAAAATACAGTGAACATTGCGTGCTAGCTATGTTATTCCTTCACTGTTTCCGGCATGTACATTTTTAATGGGCAAGTGGACAAAAAACTTCAGCTTGTCCAGTTAACAATGCATTCAATTTCATGATTTACCTCAATATTAGTAACAATGGGTACATTTCGTTAGTGTAAAATTTCATGCCTGCCAGTATATTCATGCTGCTACTAATTATTCCCGGTAAGTGGAACAGTGTGCACTTGCAAAATCATTCTCATCTCCCTGGGGAGTATACAACCCAAGCTAGCTTGCCTAGGAGGTGCTAGAAGGTTAACAGTCACATTATTACGTGAACAGAGGCAAATTTCAAACAAAGTCAGTTCCCAAACACCACATGAACATGTGCTTCTGTATGGGGTAGGACCGAGTGAGTGAGTGAGTGAGTGAGTGAGTGAGTGAGTGAGTGAGTGAGTGAGTGAGTGAGTGAGTGAGTGAGTGAGTGAGTGAGTGAGTGAGGGTTTACACCACTTTTAGCAATATTCCAGCAAATATCACGGCAGGGGGCACCACAAATGGGCTTCACACATTGTACCCATGTCAGGAATCGATCCCGGGTCTTCGATGTGACCAGCGAACGCTTTAACCACTAGGCTACCCGACCGCCCCTATCTTTGTGGCCATGGTTGCCTAACTTCTTCTGATTTGTAGCCAGGGCTGTACACAGGACCATATGCCAGTACATATATTGAGTTGTAAATTTACTACCAGGTACACATGATGTCAAAAGAGCTGGAAGCTTCGTGCCTCTGGGCCAGGGTCAGGATCACCTGTGATGAAAGATTCATCTGAATGCCCATAAATTTGAACGACATATTTCAGATAACGCTTCCTGGGGAAATCCTTATGAAGATCCGCCCTACTACCGCTTCCTATGTTGTTCAAGGATATATCTGTATAGAGTACGTGGAAATGAAAGTAATGTTTTAGATATCAAATAGTGTGTGTTAGTGTGCTAGTCTCTGTGTGTGTTCCTGTGTGTGTTAGTGTTAGTCTGTGTGTGTGTGTTAGTGTTAGTCTGTGTGTGTGTTAGTGTTAGTCTGTGTGTGTGTTAGTGTTAGTCTGTGTGTATTAGTGTTAGTGTCTTCGTGTTAGTGTTAGTATGTGTGTGTGTTCGTACTAGTCCAGACCAATGCCAATTTTATAGTGCTAGCCAGCTGAGATACTATGCCACAGTGTAACATGAATACCCACACAGACACACAATACGGACTCTGAGGCTGACCAGTCCTTGTTTTAGCCCCTTGTTTTTTAATGCCAAGCACCAGGCAGGGTAACAACAAGTACCATCTTTTAACGTCTTTTGGTATGACGCCAGGGATCGAAACCCCAACCCTCTGCTTTCTGGCCCACTGTATGATGATGTATTATAATGTATCAATAATGTGACTTTCAAACTAATACAAAGAGGAACATATACATGTGTTTTCTATTTTTAAGGAGTGAGTGAGTGACCTTTTAAACAGTATTCCAGTTATATCATGGCACATCAGCTAATGTGAAAGAAAAACCCAAAGTGATACAGATCTCAGACATATACCACTTTGGTGAAACCCACGAGCATGAGTATGGTTCTGACAGACCGAGAAACATCTATTTTGAAAGAAATACCATTACTTAACATAAGTAAGAAAATACTCCTACTCTTTCTGAAAACCCTCTTAATTGGTGAAATTAAAGTTTAATTATATGGGCATGATATCTGCAATATTTTTCTTATGCCCATCTTCCAAAACAAAGTTATCCAAATAACATAAAATGGTTAATTAATGAAACATTATCTTCTGCCCATGTAATAGTTTTATGAAGACATGGGTAACACAGACAATACCTGTAAATAACATCATCTGCTGGAATTAATTCCAAGCAATACATTTCTGTTAAAAGATTTTAATAAGATAGAAAAATATAACATTAAATCACATGATTATGTAAGAAATCACACTAAAATACAAATATTCTTCAATGAAAATATCTCTTCAAATCTCAAAGAAAGTGGCTTACCGTTTCCGCACTAACAACAGTTAGACCAGTTTACCATGGCGATTCCACACAAGCATAAACGGTAATTTCCTGATAATTTCCACAAACATGCAACCTCGGAATAAGCAAGGGACTTGCACCATGGTTCTAGAGAAGGGTACAATTATCTAGTAAAGCCATTACACAGGCGTGTATAACACAGACATTCAGATGGTGATATCCTCAGCAACAAGCAGCTCATCACTGAGAGCTGGAGAAACTTGCCCTCTGTGGAATCGGTACTTCAGTGTTCTCGCATCTGCTGCCTGCTTTAACGAGCCACCATTTCTTTGAAAATCTGATCCAATCACAAAATTGATCTTTTTTCAACAACTTGGTTCAAAGGTTGTTGAAGGGCTCTAGCAAGAGGAACGTGAGCCTACAGATGGTGAAGCCGTAAAACAGACTTCATGAAAACATACAGATTCAGTCAAAAGAAAAACTGATATCAACAGGCAGACTTGGTATATGTTTGTTTGTTTACAAAAACTCATCAAAACTAAAGCAATACACTCAATGCAAATATATAAGGCCTTTTCTTTTCAAAGGGGATGTGAGCCTACAGATAATTATGCTGTAAAAGAAACTTGTTGAAACAAAATACAGACATTCCAAAGATAGTGATTTCAGCATGAATATTAGGTTTTGTTTGTTTTAATTGGAAAATTAAACTCAAGCTGGATGTTTTTCTTTTTAAAATGTCTGAATGTTGAATATACCACCCATGGATGCTTTGATAAGAATGGTGTGATTTTTCATGTTTTTCATTCCGTGTTTTTTATTCAGAATGTTTATTTTTATGAAGATAATGCCAGACTCTGACATCATTCTTCGTCAGAAATATGCTGCATCACAATTTACAGATATTTTCTTATTGAAATGCAAAATATCTCCGAGTTTACTCAGATGGATAGATCTATGTCAGACAGGTTCAGTGACACATCAGTAGGTGATGGTGGAGACACAGATCTATGTCAGACAGGTTCAGTGACACATCAGTAGGTGATGGTGGAGACACAGATCTATGTCAGACAGGTTCAGCGACACATCAGTAGGTGATGGTGGAAACACAGATCTATGTCAGACAGGTTCAGTGACACATCAGTAGGTGATGGTGGAGACACAGATCTATGTCAGACAGGTTCAGTGACACATCAGTAGGTGATGGTGGAAACACAGATCTATGTCAGACAGGTTCAGTGACACATCAGTAGGTGATGGTGGAGACAGATCTATGGTAGACAGGTTCAGTGACACATCAGTAGGTGATGGTGGAGACACAGATCT
Source organism: Haliotis cracherodii (assembly GCF_022045235.1). Taxonomy (NCBI): domain Eukaryota; kingdom Metazoa; phylum Mollusca; class Gastropoda; order Lepetellida; family Haliotidae; genus Haliotis; species Haliotis cracherodii. The sequence goes on along the minus strand of NW_027266341.1, from coordinate 21,215,500 downwards.
ATGTCAGACAGGTTCAGTGACACATCAGTAGGTGATGGTGGATTCACAGATCTATGTCAGACAGGTTCAGTGACACATCAGTCGGTGATGGTGGAGACACAGATCTATGTCAGACAGGTTCAGTGACACATCAGTAGGTGATGGTGGAGACACAGATCTGTGTCAGACAGGTTCAGTGACACATCAGTAGGTGATGGTGGAGACACAGATCTATGTCAGCAGTGACACATCAGTAGGTGATGGTGGAGACACAGATCTATGTCAGACAGGTTCAGTGACACATCAGTAGGTGATGGTGGAAACACAGATCTATGTCTGACAGGTTCAGTGACACATCAGTAGGTGATGGTGGAAACACAGATCTATGTCAGACAGGTTCAGTGACACATCAGTAGGTGATGGTGGAGACACAGATCTATGTCAGACAGGTTCAGTGACACATCAGTAGGTGATGGTGGAGACACAGATCTATGGTAGACAGGTTCAGTGACACATCAGTAGGAGTCTAGCAGTAGAGCACTTGCCCTGAGAGCGTAAGGTCTGGGGCACAATCCCCGGCTACATCATACAAAAAGATGTTAAAAGATGGTACTTGTTGTCACCCTGACTGGCCTTGGCATTAGGGATCTAAAACAAGGACTGGATGGCTTGAAGTCAGTATTCTGTGTCTGAGTTGGGCATTCATGTTAAAACTGTTTGATATCTCAGCAGGCTGGCACAATAAAATTGGCAATAGTCTGGACAAGTACAAGCAGCCACACACACTCCACCATCCCTACACTTCACCATCCCTACACTCCACCATCCCAACACTCCACCATCCCTACACTCCACCATCCCTACACTCCACCATCCCAACACTCCACCATCACTACACTCCACCATCCCAACACTCCACACTCCACCATCCCTACACTCCACCATCCCAACACTCCACACTCCACCATCCCAACACTCCACCATCCCTACACTCCACCATCCCAACACTCCACCATCCCTACACTTCACCATCCCTACACTTCATCCCTACACTCCACCATCCCTACACTCCACCATCCCTACACTCCACCATCCCTACACTCCACCATCCCAACACTTCACCATCCCAACACTCCACCATCCCAACACTTCATCCCTACACTCCACCATCCCTACACTCCACCATCCCTACACTCCACCATCCCAACACTCCACCATCCCAACACTTCATCCCTACACTCCACCATCCCTACACTCCACCATCCCAACACTTCATCCCTACACTCCACCATCCCTACACTCCACCATCCCAACACTTCATCCCTACACTCCACCATCCCTACACTCCACCATCCCTACACTCCACCATCCCTACACTCCACCATCCCAACACTCCACCATCCCTACACTCCACCATCCCAACACTCCACCATCCCTACACTCCACCATCCCAACACTCCACCATCCCTACACTCCACCATCCCTACACATCCCAACACTTCACCATCCCAACACTCATGCTTCTTCTGCCCTCCTATCATCAGCAGCCCCCTCCACTATCCCCGCAGTGCCTGTTCTGATATTGTATACCTTCTCTGTCGATGGCAAGGGTAAGTTGAGTATCAGGAGAACCTCCAACACTTGTATGCAATGTACATCAGCTGTCTCCCAGTGTAAGCAGAGCCTATGTAATGGCCACCGTGGTCATTACACAGACAGTTTTACGTTTATTCCACCAAGTGTCCATCTGGTGTTTAGTTCACTATAACATTCCACAAATGATGGGAATTGTAAACAGACTCTGGCAGCAGACTGCTGCTGTCTATGTGAAGGGCTTTCTGTATCTCCCAAACCATGTACATTTCACATACTCCATGACACAATGCTTAATGGTTATCTGAAGAACACGTACAATCACATTCTCCATGACACTTGTAACGTTATTGGTTATCTAAAGACCACGTACATTTCACATTCTTCATGATACAATATTTAATGGTTATCTAAAGACCATGTACATTTCACATTCTCCATGACGCTTGCAACGTTAATGGTTATCGAATGACTACGTACAATCACATTCTCCATGACGCTTGCAACGTTGATTGAAAGACCATGTACATTTCACATTCTCCATGACACTTGCAACGTTAATGGTTATCGAATGACCACGTGCAATCACATTCTCCATGACACTTGCAGCGTTAATGGTTATCGAAAGACCATGTACATTTCACATTTTCCATGACACTTGCAACGTTAATGGTTATCTACAGACCACGTACATTTCACATTCTCTATGACACAATGTTTAATGGTTATCTAAAGGCCACGTACATTTCACATTTTCCATGACACGATGTTTTATGGTTATCCATTGAAATAGTATAGTCCAAAGTTTATTTAAACATATTCCGAAAGGATACTCCACACATTATTACAGTACATTTCAAATTATTTTCACAAAACACTTCAGTTGATTCCATCATGATTCCTTTGAAATTATGGGGCAAACTTCTATTTACTGAATTCAGTTCAAGTTCTACTTCTGCATCATGTTTGACTCTTTAAAACTTACAACATACGTCAAAAGATTCGAAGTTAGATAGAATTAGTTTCAGGAAAATGGCATTTACAACTAGAAAAATCCATTGAAAAATAAGAGTGGGAGTCACAAACAAAACAATTACCTTTTGAATTTCCAGTAACAATATACAATGCCACTCTGCCTCAGTCTTCCTTTGTCATCTATTTTAATTATTCCAGCTGGCCTACATCTCCTCCATCTTGATCAGTCTCATCTAACAAGGCAGCAAAGATAATCCTTATCTTCCAGTCCTAGAGAGCTTCCCTGCCCACCGTACCTGACAATTTTCCAAGCGTACATTGTACCAACTGATCAAGATAATTTCGATATTCTTGTGTCATTACAAGTTATTCTAGTCCCTCGTACCATTTCCTGTCTGAATTGAGAACACATATAGCAAGTGATCTTGGCAACAAGCCAATCATGTTGGTTTCTTTTCATTGAAAAGTTTAATTCTGTCAGCGCTTCGTGCATGAAGTGCGTCAATGACAGTTGTCCATGATGTCATACACTGTGTCCTACTGACGTCTACACGCTGATCAATCTGATATCGAGACGACTACATGCTAATGTCATCTTAGTGAGGTGTCTCTTATACAGGCCTTGGTGACAGAATGTCACTCGAGCAGCAATCAGATCAATCTTGGTCTCAGACATACGTTATGTAAGATGTTTGGGCAACACCTGAATAGTGATTCTGATCTTGGGGAGTCTACAGTCTACATCTGATACAGAAGAATTTAAGGTCTACCAAATATATATTAGTAAATTAAAAATAAAAATATGATTAATGAGTGAGTGAGTGAGTGAGTGAAATATAAACATAGAAATACTGTTGATGAATGAAAGAGAAAGTACTGTGAGATGAAGAGAGAATGATGCATAAATGATGGAATAATGAACATTGCTCTCCACTAAAAGCAGCTGACAATGAATAAAATAGATAAACAAAGAGAGGAAAAGTATAAAAACCTACAAATAAAACCATCTCTCTTGAAATCAGCAATGATTAATGGATGAATAAATGATGAGTTATCGATAGACAGATGAGACAAATAAAGAGTAGATGTATTAAAATTGTGAGAACACAACCCAGATTAAGCGTATTGTCCTCTGACATTCATGACCCTGTGCAACATAAAACCAAATGAAATATCAACAATGAAAATGTCACAATTTACAGCTTCAATTCAACATTCAAGTGATACTCCAAACTCAGATGCATGGTCTGGGCTCATCCTTGAAATAAAGAAGCCCTGAATATGTATAAGCAATAAACAATCGAATCAAGCCAAAGTACAAGCAGATCCCGTGACACTTTCATGACTGTAGCTAGCGTTCCACACTATGTTTGCTTGATTAAAGATTAATAAATATTTCACCCTGATTTTGTGTTATACAACACCTTGATGGAGATAGAAGACCAGTTTGTATGCTTAAGGGAGCACAAAATGTTATTGATTTCTTTATTATATCTGGGGCGGTCGGGTAGCCTAGTGGTTAAAGCGTTCGCTCGTCACGCCGAAGACCCGGGTTCGATTCCCGACATGGGTACAATGTGTGAAGCTCATTTCTGGTGTCCCCCGCCGTGATATTGCTGGAATATTGCTAAAAGCGGCGTAAAACATACTCACTCACTCACTCTGTATTATATCTTGTGATGTTTTCTCTGATCTCCAAGTGGGAGAAGGGAGAGAGAGTGAGTGAGTTAGGTTTAACGCTGCTTTTAACAGTATTCCAGTTATATCACAGCGTGTCAGCTTAATGTGGGAGGAAAGCCCGAAGCGATGTAGGTCTCAGACGTTTACCACTTCAGTGAAACCCACGGGCACGGGTATGGTGCTGACAAACCTAGAAACATAATCGGGGCGAACCAGGATTCAAACCCACAATCATAGGTTTCTGGCGTGCCCAAGGGACGCAACTCTGCACAGCGAATCACGGTGCCTTAGACGACTGGGCCACCCGTGCCCCCGGGAGAAGGGAGAGAGAGCATTACTTAAACATACATAAAACATCACACACATGATTTCAAAATATTCTACAAATTAATGTCAGTGCTCACTATGAGCTGGAAACAAATTCATATACTCTCTAATCCAGTGAGAATTGTCTGTAATTGAAGAACTGAGTTTATGCAAAAGCAGTCAGCACTTTTCATTAGTAATACCAACACATTATGCCATGGGGATTAAACCTCCAAATGAACAAAGCCAAATAACACATGCAAAGCTAGCAAAATGTACTTCCCACGAAGGCAGAAACTTGGGATATATGTCCAGTCTTTCTATATAATTACTGACAACATATTTGATTAGTACAATTCCCAGTTGCTAGAACCCATGGCCTTTCTTCAAGGTGTGATATTGAAAGCTGAAGATTCGCATCTTTTTCAACAGTTTCCTTTCTGTTTGAAAGCATTTAGGAGATAATTCAACTGTGTTTTCATTTTATAGGTTTCAAATGGAGGTGAGGTGAAATAGGGTTTAATGTCGCGCGTGTGTGTGGCTACTTGTACCAGTCTGGACTGATGCCAATTTTATAGTGCTAGCCCACTGAGATACCTTTCATCAGATTAACATGAATACCCACACAGACACAGTATACTGACTCCGAGCCGACCAGTCCTTGTTTTAGTCCCTTAATGCCGAGCGCCAGTCAGGGTAACAACAAGTACCAATTTTTAACATCTTTTGGTATGACCCTGCTGGGGATTGAACCCATGACCTTCTGCTCTCTGGGCAGACACTCTATCACTGGACCATGGAAGCAGGCATTTCAAATTATTATTCAATACCTTAAATTAAATTTGAAAATGAAAGCCTGAGGTTTCATATTTGACCATTTACAGGTTCCAAATCAGTATCAGAACCAGACAAACCAGAGGCTGGCAGTGCGAGTACTGATATGAGAATGGAAATATGCCACAAATCCTTTGGTAGAGATATTGACAGATCTTATACAATTCATAAAACAATATTCATATTTCAAGGGATACTAACATATTTTATTCAATTCAGATACATATTCTTACTAGAGGTAATCAGTCAGGATTATCCTTAACAAACACTGAGTAGCATAGTTTAATAATTTGCTGTATAGACAGGCCACCAGTCACTAAGGTTATTTTAATGAGTAGTGAGTGAGTGAGTATGGTTTTATGCCGCTTTTAGCAATATTCCAGCAATATCACGGTGGGGGACACCAGAAATGGGCTGCACACATTGTACCCATGTAAGGAATCGAACCCGGGTCTTTGGCGTGACGAGCGAACACTTTAACCACTAGGCTACCCGACCCCCTCTATTTTAATGAGTAAAACTGAACCTTGCACCTCATAAAACCTGCTGCAACTCAGAGTTCAATAAATCCCCAACAAACTTTGAGTAGCATAGTTTAGTAGTTTGATGTATAGACATGGCACAAGCCACCAGGGATACTTTATTGAGTAAAACTGTACCCTGCGGCTCATAAAACCTGCTGCATCTCAGAGTTCAAACAGCAAAGATAAGTTATGTCATCAGCTTCTATCTAGTTTCAACTTTATGCACAGCAAACATTTTCTTTATGTCCTTGTGTGAAGAAATCCTCAACCACTCCCCTGAACACTAACTTGATTTAAGTCAGTCCACATGGATTGGAGACTTTTTCTTTTAATCCAAGATGCAGTAAGTCTTCTCACTCTTTAACCAGCCATCCAAAATTGTATGGCAGTAAAAAAAAAACAGCGACAGTTTCTATGGTGAACTGGATATATCTTGAGGTAAACTTATAAGTCATTAAATGGTTATCCTGAAATTATTAAATTTTCTCACAAATGTATTTCATCTGGGCCCACTTGCACAAAGCAATCTTAGCGCTAAGATGATCATTACTCCCATACTTTAATATAGGCTTACAATAGTCTTAAAGTTAAGATCGCTTTGTGCAAGTGGGCCCTGGTCTTGACAACGCCATGAATAATTTGATATCAAATGACATAAAAAATATTGCTACAAGTCTTCAAATAAACAAAAATGACTAATTGAACATACTTGAAAATGTGTCAAAAGTCATTTAAGACACATTTCCCTGTTATGGTGTCTATGTCAAGTCTCCTGACTTGCTCATCGACAACAGTTTCTCATCTCTGAGCCATAGGTCCCCAGCAACCTATGCTGGTCGTACAGGACCCTATGGATTGGATGACAGACTCAGCCTGGATCGTTGATGACAATATCAATCACTGGATTGTCTGGTACAGATACAAATATTTACATGATGTTGTCACACAGCGGGAATATTGCTGAATGCAGAATTAAACTACAAACAAATATCTCTGTCATTTAACCAGAAAGACTGTATAGAACGATGGGATGCGTGAGTCAAAATTTCATGTCACCCTGGCAGTATTTCAGCCACATTGTGATTAGAAGCAATCAGGACAGGGGAGGTGAATTAATATTTGAAGTCGAATTCAAGATTGTTTCACTTCCATAGTTTGTAAGTGGCTATCTGGATTATTGACGTAAAGACTTTATGCAAAATTCACATACAATGTTAAGTGATATAAAAAATATCATAAAGATTATCTGGAGGCTGTATGTCTCTCATAGAGGTGAGGTGTAGTGAAATCGGGTTTAACGTCGTGTCCAACATTATTACATATATTTAGCATGTATGCGTGCGTGCGTGCGTGCGTGCGTGCGTGTAGTCAAGACTAATGTCGATCTTATAGTGCTAGCCCACTGAGATAACATGCTGAAAATAAACATGGATACCCCACTCAGAGACATATTATATTGACTCTGAGCCGACCAGTCCTTGTTTTAGCCCCTTAATGACAAGCTCCACAGGGTAACAACCAGTCCCATCTTTTAACATCTTTTGGTAGGACACGAGTAGGGTGGGTCGACCTTCTGCTCTCAGGGCAGACGCCCTATCCACTGTGGTGGTTGACAGGGAGCAGGCAGTATTGCATCTGTGACATTCACATGGTGCTAGAAGTTATTTACTGCACCAGCTTTTGTTGATTAAACGAACAACTTCATCACCCTGTGACAGGGGACATTGGTTTATGTCTCTTGCTCAACAATTTAGCTGGCAGAATAACAGTGAATAACAACTCCATTTAAATTGAAAAGGAGCCCCAGTGAGATGCCTGAGCCTGTGGAAAATCTAGACTTGCACATGCCTACCAGGGTATCTTAAGATAGAAGTTTCTGACATTGACACCATTTTTGTATGTTTTTTTGTATTTTGTTTAACACCGCACTCAGCAATTTTCCAGCTATATGTCAGTGGTTTGTAAATAATCAAGTCTGGACCAGACCATCCAGTGACTGACACCAATTGGATTACAATGATACGATTTGGATACGATGACATGTATCAACCACGTCAGGGAGCCTGACCACCCGATCCTGTTGCCTGTTACAACAAGCGTAGTCATCTGTTACGGCAAGCAGAGGTTGCTGAAGACCTATTCTTTACCCATATCTTCTCACTTGGATGTAAATTTATGGGTCAGATAACTGTAAACATACCAAGTCAGACACTGGAAATAGACACTTAGGCATAACCTACCGCTTGAACGATACTCTGTCTAAAGAGGTTAATCCTGGCTAAATCTGTGAAAGTGGCATCCGTGTAACACCTGCCACTTACTGACGATGTCTTTGGACAGTTCTCAATATTCAATTGGTCGATTAACCAGTAGCTAGTCACACATACAAATCAATTACAGCTTCACTGATAATCTGTTTTTAATTTGCTTCAGTCAAATTTTCAAATAAACCCTCTGCCAGATGTTCTTCAGGAATTCATTTGGCAAGAGGCGTGACTAGATGTCCTGATGAAGCTCAGGCAAGATCAAATGGTCAACATTCAAAACAGATCAGGGTCAAGAATATGGACGGTCTTGTCTCTGTGTTAATTACTGGACCATCTGTTTGACAAGCTTCTTCAAAGCCCCTGGTCTTCCTAATAGTGTATTTGTCAGGTACTTGTGAGGATCTTAGTGAATAAAAATGCTGTATCTGCTGTATGGTGATGCCGCTATAACGTCATTCCTTGATGCACCAACACAGACAGGGCTGCATGAATGGACCAGTCGTCTAAGGTGCCGCGATTCGCTGTGCAAAGTTGCGTCCCTTGGGCATGCCAAAAACCTATGATTGTGGGTTCGAATCCCGGTTCGCCCCAAATATGTTTCTGGGGTTGTCAGCACCATACCCGTGCTTGTGGGTTTCATCGAAGTGGTAGACGTCCAAGACCTGCATCACTTTGGGCTTTCCTCCCACATTAAGCTGACATGCCGCGATATAACTGGAATATTCTTATAAGTGGTATTAAACCCAACTCACTCACTCATCAACACAGACATTGAGTGAGGATCCCTTCATCATGTGTGCAGGAACCTTGATCTTTCAACAACTGTTATGAGTGAGTGAGTGAGTATGGTTTAACGCCGCTTTTAGCAATATTACAGCAATATCATGGTGGGGGACACCAGAAATGGGCTTCACACATTGTACCCGTGTCAGGAATCAAACCCGGGTCTTTGACATGATGAGCGAACGCTTTAACCACTAGGCTAACGGACCACATCTACCATTGCATGTCAGTTTAACATGAGAAGTAGGCCAATTTTATTTACCAATTAAGCCAGGCATGGTGCTGATAAGCTATCAAAATTGCAGTGAATCTGAGATTTGAAAACAAGTTCTGAAGCTGGAATGCCGAAGAAATGCAACTCTGTAGAGTATAACGTCAGAGCACAAGGTCACCCTTGCACCTGAGATGATGTCAAGGCTATTTTACCATAAACCCTCATAACTGAGGTGAATTTGAGATTTGAAAACATTCACTGGATCCTTGCATGCCAAAGGAACATAACTCTGTACAATGTAACTTAAGAGCACTAGGGCTGGATCCATGACCGAATGATGGGCCTTGAATGTTTTACCATAAACCACAATAATGGAGATGAATCTGACATTTGAAAACATTTCCACTCGATCCTTGCATGCCAAAGGGACATAACTCTGTACAGTGTAACTTGGCCTGGATCCCAATGATGGGCCTTGAATGTTTTACCATAAATCACAATAATGGAGATGAATCTGAGATTTGAAACCATTTTCAGTGGATCCTGACATGTCAAAGGGACACAACTCTGCCCTACATAACCTATGAGTACAAGACGACCTATGCCTCTATCACGGCTGCCTGGAATGTTTCACATATAGCTTTTGCCTGCTATCACACATGCCCATCCATTTTGACACCGTACTGCACTTGATCAGAACTGAGACCTCCCATCGACATTTTACTCATCATCCAATCACATGCTATCACTATTTCGATCAAACTGTAAATTGCACAGTATGAAATGTATTAAATTTATGAAAAAATCAAAGTGTCTCTGCAGAGAATCACGATTCATTGCCTGAGTTGTCAGTGTTGCCAACAATGAATTCAGAACATGCACTGATATGGGAAAACATCAAGCTAGTTCTCGTCTCTTCCCAGTGTGTATCTGCCTTAAACATTTCGAGTAGAAATCAATAAGATGTCACCAACACTCTGATAATGATCAATTACAGCCAGAGAAGACAACTGATAAAGTTAACCCTCTCATTTATCAAAATGCAGAATAATTTAAAAACTGTTACAAAAGAGTCTAATGAATTTTCCAATTAACCTAGTCTTGTTGAACCTAATGCCAAAATGCAAAATATGAAAATACAATCCTTAGACCTCAGAAATATTTTGCCAACCTTTCAACATCAAAATTTTAAGAAAACGCTCAAAGATCAAGTCACTGAATATCAGAATTAATCTACAATTCAGTTATTTCATTTCAGTGAGTGAGTGAGTGAGTGAGTAAGTGAGTGAGTGAGTGAGTGAGTTAGGTTTAATGCAGCTTTTAACAGTATTCCAGTTATATCACGGCGTGTCAGCTTAATGTGGGAGGAAAGCCAGAAGTGATGCAGGTCTCAGATGTTTACCACTTCGGTGAAACCCAAGAGCACGGGTATGGTGCTGTCAAACCTAGAAACATAATCGGGGCGAACCGGGATTCAAACCCACAATCCTAGGTTTCTGGCGTGCCCAAGGGACGCAACTCTGCACAGCGAATCGCGGCGCCTAAGACGACTGGGCCACCCGTGCCCCCTATTTTAATTCAGAAACATGAAGTTTTAAAAATCTGAATATGTTAACAAATCATGCTTTAAATTTCAGAATTATTTTGGCAATTCAACATTTTGGGGGGTAAAATATCAACAGTTTATTATTTTAATTTCCGAAACATCTTAACAATTCTAAACATTTTAAAAATAATTCAAGACTTCAATCTATTATTTTTGTAATATCAGAAGACACATAGTGAATCTCACCCGAGGATGAGATTTTATTTATCATCCAACATCATTCTTCCAACTGTTTCTCTTAGTAGACAGTAATTAGCAGTGACTTCAGTGTAAAAAGTACTGCTAACAGCTTCAGTAGCAGAGCCATTAGTGATGTCATTTGATTGTGATGTCATGGTAACCAGTGACGTCACAATGGCCTGCAATGGCCTGGCAGTGTAGATATCACTTTATCTCATCCAAGCGATATCTCCTGTGGGAGCCAGTTTTGGATGATAAATTACAGTTTCCCACAATCCTCAAGTGAAAAACGCCCATTTGAGTTTCAGAGCACTTCATTATGTAAACATACAACAGTAAAATAATGAGGTTGTTTAAGAGGCCGAGTTGTTACAAACTGGATCCCTACACCAACTTAAGTAACATTTGACAGACAAAGACCAGATAAAATTCACCAAATGGACTCCCGGTGAGAACACCAACAGCTTTCCCCATAACATCTTAGCTAGAACAACATAAATCTGTGCAAACCATTAGACAAGTAATTAACAACTAGATGAGAAGAATACACAGGCATTGACCTTGACCACACACAACATGATTTACTGCAAGAGATGTTGGAGCTGCCTGAATGGATATGTCAGATACATAGCGGCTAACATATTAGGGCTGAAGGGGTCGCTGTCGGCACAGGTACTTCAGATACTCTACCCCAGGTATGTTTCAGTACACAGACATGTACGCCAGTCAAAATCAGAAGACAGAAAGGTACCCTGGGATGTGTCTGCATTTTGAGGAAGAATTTCTTCAGTTTCTGGATCGTACTGTCATACTGTTGTCCGAGATGCATTCCAGGGACCCGTTCCACACAGCGATCTACTCGCTAAAATGATCGTAACTCCAATACTTTAACGAAGGCTTATGATCATCGTAGCGTTAAGATTGTGGAATGGGCCCTGCATGCTATACAAAAAACGAGCATACACAGTGACTTACATACAGTACTCTTATATTCCCCGATGCACAGCATTATCCAGCATGCCCTCATAATCAGATGAACTACGACATGAATCAGTTTTGGTTTCGGGTTGAGAAATATGGACTCGTCCGCCATTTAGGGTACCGAGTGCTGTTCTGTAACCATCATCAGGCAATCAGGGATTTAAACCCTGATCAGCAGAATCTGGCAGATAAAGGAATGCAACCATGCACAGTAAGTTCTGGGGCCATTGGTCAGCCTCAAAACACTGGTGGATCAAGATCCCTTGCATTTAACAGCATCTTTGGCCAAGTCACTTTAGTATTATGGGCACCCCCTTTTTCAAAATCATGGATCCACCATTGCAATACCATGTGAGTGAGTGAGTGAGTGAATGAGTGAGTGAATGAGTGAGTGAATGAGTGAGTGAATGAGTGAGTGAATGAGTGAGTGAATGGTCCTACATACTAGGAATACCCTAGCCACATCACAGCAGGGTAATTTGACATTAAATGTCAAGACAAACAGCAATTATGAAATTCCAATCTCACCCACATGACCACTGAAATGTCTTTGAAACAGGCCCAACATTACCAATTACTGACTTGCAATGCAATATTTGTTTCAGAATTCTAACTATTGCTGAACATTCCTTCTGCAAGCGTACACGGCCCTGGAATATGTCAGAATATGCCATTAGGATGTTTTATCTCAGCGTTTCTCATAACAAGGAGTTTTTCAGTGCAGAGAAATCATTGCTTGGAGATGTTCCAGATCTGCATGTCATGGGCAGTCGTAAGAACGCTTTATTGCATGACGGAGTGCTGCTGTGAGTTTGACCTCTGTGGCTGTCATTACATTATGGACAAGAAAAATCTGAAAAAACATTACTGGATTAGAAGGTCAGACATATTACTCACTGCATCCAGAATGGGATGAACATGTTGCATGATGCTCATGATTCAAGAAGCCAATAGTGCCAACTGGACTTGTCTGAAGCATTGTAGAAGCAATATATTTTATATATATACCCACCGCCAAAAGAAACATGAACCACAGAAACATTGAGAAGTATGTACGTTAAGAGGAGATCAGTCAAGTGTTACCACAGCATGTCATTATTCTATTACAATATGATGGTGGTGAGTATATTTTTATTGTTAGAGAGAGGCAGTGATTGTGTACATTTGATAATGTTGGGCCCATTTCTTTATATACAGACGACTCTGTTCAGGAACTTGGCCCCTGAGAGTTTCTTGGGCTTCGGCCCTGCCCCACACTGAAGCACATGTGGTGTTTCCTTAGACAAGTGACACTGTCTTAAATATGCCTCTGTTCACCCAGAAGTGTATTGGTACCTGGTAAGATGTTAATCTGCTAGTGCCTCACAAGAACAAAATCGAGTGCACACTGATCCATTGACTGGGGTACTAATTATGCAACGCTTTGAGCATACATGTGTATGGAGTTACACACTTCACCAGCGGGCAGACAGTTATTATTATAGTCGGACAATTACATACTGTCCTGCTTGTCTGAAGCATGGTAGAGGCTTTATCCTATACGTATTCATTCATTATTAGAGAGAGGCAGTGATTGGTACATGGAAGACATGCTTGTGCAGGCTCTTGAATTTCATTGTCCATATTTGGTAAATAATTGATGACATCATCAGTTAAGACCCAGCTCACTGACACACTTTCTGAGCTTTGAAATAAAACATCTTTACAACAAGATTCATAAATAGATTTCTACATCAATTTAACAAATATATACTTTAGATTCAGCCTACTCCAACTGAAGCAGTTGTCAAAGTATCCATGGCAACATTGTCAATCTTCTTTGGCATGAATAGAGGTCAGATATATCTCAAATGAATTAAGCTTAAATTTTATAGTGATTGTTTTTATTATCATAAGCTTCTGTTTGAAATAGTCTCCTCCAGGATTTTCTTATATACGCGGAACAAAAAAGGGTAAGGATAATGAATATTTGGGGGGATATTTTCATGATGTTGTGCTCAGTACACACTATAAACAATATCCCTGAAAATATTCATGATCACTAACTGTTTTTGTTTAGTATAGAGTGGAACATGATGTCATATCATGAACTCTTTGACCTTTGAATGGCTGACGAGCAATTGCTTTAACCACTAGGCTACCGGACCGCCCCTTCTCAGATCAGACAAGGCAATTCAAAACTTATGAAAATCTGTGTGTTTGGTTGTTTGTTGCTTAACACCACAATCAGCAAGATTCCAGCTTTATGACAGCAGCCTGTAAATACCTGAGTCTGAACCAGACAATACAGTGATTAATATTCTGAGCAATGAGCCGTTATGTCAGGTTATCTTGTCACACAATCGTCCAAGTCACTGTGTTTGACCACCCAAACCACCCAAGTTGCTCCTTATGACCAGCACAGGTTGCAAGGGATCAATTCTAACCTGGAATCCCCACAATACAAATTCACTGTGACTTGGGACTTTTCATTAGAATGCTAAATGAAACACTCAGACAAAGAGTATTATTCCTACACTAATGGATAAAGGTTTTTAAAGAGCATAATACAACTCATAAATAAAAGCCATTTGATCAAAGTGACAAACATTCAAAACTTACGTAAATCTTTCAGAAAGTATATTGGTAGACATGTGAAGAACATTTCCAAATTAGAGGCATCAGTGAAAAAAATAATGTATGAAGCAATTCCCAATTTTGACTTGTACCATATACAATCTCATTACAATCCGATCTCAGTGCTGATGTGACTGCTACACAACGATCTGCGGGACATACCATAACAAGTCACGTCAGGTTACATCCGACCAATCAGAGTGTCGCTTATGGGATCCTCAAGTGAAAGTCTGAATGTGTTTTTTAATCATTCAATCTCAAAAACGTTAACATGAGGCATTTGAAACGACAGTTATGGGCTGTGCGACCGATTCTGTCAAAATCCTCATCTATCTTTCACTTCAATGGGATAAACATTTGAATCAAGGAGACTTTCCATAGCCTGTGGGAAGTACTGCCATACAATCTTGGTCATCTATTACACATTCAAGAATTTTCTTTTGTTCACTTTTCAAATTTTAAATCAAGAACTTTAAAATATTTTCGCAAAGCAGAGTCTAGAATGGAAGCTTGAGAAAGCTGCTCTCTGATTGGCTAACTTCCAGTTTGTCATTTCATGTAGCAGTAGCGAGCACAAAGTTATTTCAATGAGATTGAGTGATATACACTGTGAGACCCCGCCCTTTGTATCTGTAGGGATTTGTGAGTATGGTGCTTCCGCCACGATGAGAATGGTTTATGGTTCATATCTACACAGCACAAGGCTTGAAACAATATGGGTTTACACAATGTGTACATTAAATGTCCGGAAGAAGGAACTGTGTCAGAACAATGATGTTTCCATTAATAAAGATCATGGTCTGGGAGCATTCTTAGGATGTTTTTTGCAAACACCTGGTATCATCACTATTTCATTGTGATTCAAGAACACATACATCATACAATGATGTGGTCACAATTATACAATGATGTGGTCACAATCATACAATGATGTGGTCACAATCATACAATGATGTGGTCACAATCATACAATGATGTGGTCACAATCATACAATGATGTGGTCACAATCATACAATGATGTAGTCAAAATCATACAATGATGTGGTCACAATTATACAATGATGTAGTCACAATCATACAATGATGTTGTCAAAATCATACAATGATGTGGTCACAATCATACAATGATGTAGTCACAATCATACAATGATGTAGTCAAAATCATACAATGGACTCTGATTTATCAGAGATATTAGTATTTCACAATGTTCAAAACATGATGTGTCACCTTCATATATAATTGTAACGTTTTGTACACTAGACCTACAATAGACGCATATCGTGTTACAGTGAATTGCAATGCACTAAACACCTGTTGGTAATAAATCTTTGGTTCATTTCAATCTGTTCAGTAATGTAGCACTACGAAAACAGATCTAATAGTACATGTATATATAGTATTGAAGACTGAGTGTCCACCTTCACCACCAATCTTTTATCACAAAACCGAAAATTCTTGAAATATAAAATAATCCTGTTGAGAGAAACTCTGTCTGCCACAGACATGACATTGTTTTAAGGTCTTCTTCTTGAGATATAATTCAGCCTGATAGTTTTGAATAATAAACATCTGGTTTTGCATTTGTAGCTTAAAAAATATCTAATCTCGATACGAAATCCTAGGCCCCTCCCAAAATATCAAAATGTCAGTCCCTAATCCTTATCCTTGTAAGCTGGCTTTGCTGTGGTCTAGTGCTGTACGTGGTCTGGTGCTGTTGAGGATCTACAGAGCAGATGGAACATGCATGTGGTCATCAGTGAATGAAATTCAAAGACAACCTTGAAGGAGATTCAACAGATTTTCACATATTCTTCATTGATAAGCAGCAAAGATTCAAATGAAATGCAAGAAGTGTATTGTTGACATTTCCTTGCATAAACTTCACATGGCCTTAAATATACCACTCAACTTTTGATAGGGATAATCAGATATACACTTGACACGTTATGACAGTCAGGTATGTGTATCATGGAAATTTAGGACAAAAATATCCCGATCAAAAGTGGCATTGTATATTATGATAAGCATCAAATCCTCAACATTCATGATACTTAATAATGAAGATTAATGTGGTATTTAAAAAATCTATTTTCTTACTTTTGATAACAAAAAAATAGAATCAACTCCACAAAACCTTCACTTTCTGATTCATTCAGTTACATCATTTCTTCAATTTCATTGTAACTATCTGCCATCCAAAACACTCTTTCTCATTCAGGGATAAAACATCAGCTCTAGCCTCCAAGACTGAACAAAATTCCCAGTTTGTCTCCCAGACCTCATAAGAATAAATTGATTAAAGAACCCAACTCAAGTCTAGAATTATTTGTTAAGTCTAGATTGTCTCATTGTTCTGGGTCCCATTTGGATTTGAGTTTATATTTAACAGAAATATATTTATAAACAAGATATCTTTATTTCAGGACTAAATCATGACAGCTAGAAGCATTTGGAACCATTTGAGGTGTTCCTGTTGGTTAGTTATCTGTATATCAGGCTTGTAGCTTTTCTAGGTGATTATTTATTTATTTTTTATTTTTCCTGTAAATTAAACACTCCCAGATTATACAGAGATATTTACCAAGACATTCAGATAAGGTATTACTATTTCATAACAACCTGAAATTTCATGCAGCATAAAATAGTGATTCTTTCAGGGTAGAGACTGTATTGATTAATTCCACTGTTGATTTGCTGTAATACAATGGTCTCATACGAGTATGAAATCATTGAAACCATCACCAGCTGTTACCAAGTTGACAAGCCAGCCATGACAGCCAGTTGTACGCCATCAGAATCAACCCTGTCAAGGGTCTTGCATAAATCAAAGGAAAAATGATGACAAAATTTCAGTGCAAACGAAATCAACTTACAAGGCTTGTGTCTGATGTGACAGGGAATATATCCACCCAGGTGTACTAATGATCACCGTCTTCAGAGAACGATCCACAGAGCCATATAATCAGGTCATTTTAAGCTGTGTCTTTGGCATCACAGTTGCGTCGATATCTCATCCATGTCACTTATACTGTGATGACAAAATTACACACCGCTGAATGAGACAGTATCCAAGAAATTAAATCCGTTATTCTACATACTCCATTCACAAGATAATGAGAAAGGGGGCATGAAAAAGTCCACGCACAGATCAATTTCTGACAAAGTCTCACCAAAGAAATATGAAGGTCCGATTAGGAAACAAGTCTTTATCCATTACACTGTTACTTCACAGTCAGTTCATGAGCATCAGTAATGTAAATCTTCCACAAATTGTTCCATCACAATTGAAACACAGATGACTGTCGCGAGTCCCATAGGCTATATTCCCACTGTCACAAACACCCGTTACAGCGTACATCTATCGCTGATCCTAGCAGTCAGCCACCAAGAATATCGCCTGTTCCAGCCAGGTGCATTGAGCCAGTGTCCTGCCTGCTCTCCGGTGAAAGGAATCGCTCTCATCCCGCATCTGTGCTCGGAACAGTCTGTGCGGTATCCTCAGTGAGATTCCTACAGGTGTCCTCTTTCAAACAGATGTTGTTTCTGTCTGAGTCTTCGAGTCACACATGATCCAACACCGGTGTATTGTATTCCAGAACCTACACAGGTGTTATATCAGTCAAGCTGTGGTCGAGATGGTCTGTACTGGTCCTGCTACCACAGGTGTGCTGCTTCAACTAACAGAGGTGCTACTAACAGCGTTCTACCCTGCTGGCCCAAGTATTGATGTATGCCATAGAAAGCTGACTCTTCTCGCTTCTGTTACTCCGCTGCCAAGAGGCCAGTATTGATGGTATCACATGGCAGTGGCCGACACAATGTGTCTGCATCATCACTGACAATTCACACTAACGAACATGGCCTAATGAAGCGGGCATATGTCGGGATTCAACAGTACACTGAGGGTGGCTAATTCACTCATTTCTTCCCTTTCATGTCTGCAATTTCCTGTTGATAATTATGGTAACTGTTGCTATCAATGAAGGTATTTTGCAGTTGCTAAGGTGATCGCCACATATTGAAAAGACACAATTTTACACAATTACTGCCAAGCAGTTTAACACTATTGCAACCAAATGTTTCTAATATGATCTCTTTTCTTTTAAATTTCTCTGATGTGTTCACATATGTCTCTGTTGCCAACAAACTGAACAAGTATTTCACTGTTGCCAAGCCATGTTTCACAGTCACATCATTTCACACAAATGGCTTTACATCATTAACCATTTCTCTCTTGCTGCCACAAACAATTTCTCTTTGTTACCTAAAATGTCTCGGATGCTATCCAATATTTCTGTGCAACAACTAAACTAAAAAGATATTTCACTGCCAAGACATAAGACGCTGGAACCATACTTCCTTATTATCACAATAGTCTTACATAATTCCCACCAGGCAAAAATATCCAAACCATAAAAAAGGACGACAACCAATTAGGTCAGCTTGGAAATCCTGCTACAGCGCGACATGCTTCCGCTCTCGCTGCGAACACAGAGAGACTGAGCAATGTGTACAGAAGGTTCAGAGTGAATCATGGGAACCAATCAATCATTACAGGTCAATATCGACATTTACATTTCAACCCCGACAGGAGGATACGGCCATTCTGTATGCTTAACACTGGCTACACGTGGATCCACACAGCTTGGTACTTGATGCAGATCCGCACCTTTTCTACCCATTGCATTATGTTAGTGGTGTATGAAATAAATGAAGATGTGTGTATTCCGTGCACGGGAGTGGAAACTGGGCCGGTAATGCCATGTCACCTGGTAGCCAGTCTTCAAAGACAATGCTGGAATAAGGCTCCAGCCAATTAGTATCTCTTCATAGAAACCATAGTGGCTGATTGCATGTGATGGAGTGACAGGCCCATTCTCTTCCACTACAGTTACTGAGACTAACACAGTAAGCGGTATGGCTGGGATATCACATCTACACTGTATTCCACACAGTATTCTACACAGTATTCTACACAGACAAACAAGGGATTATTAACCAGTAGAAAACCTTTCGAGTATTTATAGTGTTTCTGGGTTTTAGAGTGAGTGAGTTTTAGAGTGAGTGAGTGAGTTTTAGAGTGAGTGAGTGAGTTGGGTTTAACACCGCTTTTAACAGTATTCCAGTTATATCACGACATGTCAGCTTAATGTGGGGGGAAATCCCGAAGTGATGTAGGTCTCAGACGTTTACCACTTCGGTGAAACCCACGAGCACGAGTATGGTGCTGACAAACCTATAAACATAATTGGGGAGAACCGGGATTCGAACCCACAATCCTAGGTTTCTGGCGTGCCCAAGGGACGCAACTCTGCACAGCGAATCTCGGCGCCTTAGACGACTGGGCCACCTGTGCCCCCTCTGGGTTTTTGAGGGTACTTGGATATTTTCACAACAAATCACTTGTCATTTAATGTTTCACATTTAATTGAAGGGTTTTTAATAGAACAAGTAATACTGAAAGAGCAAAAACAGTTATGTAGTATGTACTATCATACTGACAAGTATTACTTCTATCAAAATATACTATAAAAATATATGAAATTAATTAAAGCTATGTCCTGACAACTACCCATGACATGGATGATTTGATACCATTTTGATGTAATTATCACATCTTGACAGATGTGTTTAATTACAGAAAAAACCCACAAATGATGACAAGAAAATGTAAAAATACAATCTCGGCATCCGATCACTGCAATCCTGATTTTCTAGAGTGTCTATTTCAATGTCCCTCAAATCTGGGTGGTCAGTGAACCGCCTCCGTGGTCTAGTGGTAGAGCGTCCGCCCAGAGAGCGGAAGTTCTAGGGTTCGATCCCCGGCCACGTCATACATAAAGACGTTAAAAGATTGTGTTGTTACCCTGTCTGGCACTCCGCATTAAGGGGCTAAAACAAGGACTGGTCGGCTCAGAGTCAGTATACTGTGTCTGAGTGGGGTATTCATGTTTAACTGTGGCATGGTATCTCAGTGAGCTAGCACTATAAATCGGCATCAGTCCGGACTAGCGCGCACACGCACACGCACACGCACACACACACACACACACACACACACACGAACGTCGCTATATAAGTGCAATAATCGTGGACGCAACGTTAAACCCAATTTCACCTCACCTCACCTCAACTCTGGGCGGACAGTGGGAGTTCTCATGCACCACTGAGTGCCAATCACTGGAGACTCAGATGAATAATCGAGTGATTTTCATAATTTCATATATTACGAATAAAAATTGTATTGTACGAGCGTAATACATATCTTTTATTCATAACAGATCTACATGATATCATATTTATGACAAAGAAACACACGAAGGTAGTAATGTCTTTACAATTTTGAAGAAATTTTCAAATTGACTCAACCATCATGTCAATGTTTTACAAAACATTTATTTTAAATATTCTGACTTAAACTTCACAAGTTGGTTTGGAAACCTGTCTGTTAGCAACAAAAGCAAATGGTTCAAAATCTGTAACATGGCGAATATAAAATCACTGGCATCCCTCTCCAGGACTTAAGTAGTATTTATGAACAGCAAATAGTTAATAAAGCAAATAAAACATTGAGCGATATCTCGCATATTTTACATTCGGAGTATCAATTTCTTCCTACTGGATGCCAACTATGATTGCCGATGTTGCAACCAAACAGGACCCAGAATTCATTCATACCACCTGGTACCAGGTTTTATAAGTTTTGTGATATATTATTGTTGAGCATTCACTTGTTAGTGCCACATTTAATGTTAATTACATTTGTGATGCTCTTATTTCTTTGTATGTGTGTTTATCAATAAGCTGAGATCTTGTGTTGATGTTACCAAATTTCCTTTGGGATACTAAAGTGTTATCTTTTCTTATATAATGAGTGAACTGCCACATTTATGATATATGACAAATGAATTAGAGCCATGGCTGTTTACAAACACTCACACATCGAGGAAACCACTGTCTTATCATCAAGGGAACATTATACAGTAAACTACGTTTGTAATGAACATGCTTATAACGAACTGACCGATATAATGAACTGATGTTTAGTCCCGGCCATGTGTTGTATATATGCTGTATAGATGCTTATAACGAACTACGGTTATAACGAACTAAAATTAGTGGTCCCTTTGAGTTCGTTATAACCGTAGTTTACTGTACAACAGTTTTTGAGAACGTAAACCATCTAAGTATAGTGAGTGAGATAGTTTGTTTTAACGCCGCTTTTCACAGTATTCCAGTTATATCACGGCTTAATGTAGGACTTCGGTGAAACCCATGAGCACGGGTATGGTGCTGACAAACCTTAAAAAATGATCAGAGCACACTGGGATTCGAACCCACAATCATAGGATTCTGTCGTGCCCACGGGACGCAACTCTACACAGTGAATTACAGCACCTTAGACTACTGGGCCACCCGTGCCCCCCATCTAAGTACAGAACTAAAAGTAGTTCCTGCTAGTTGACCTCATTTGCACATATATTGTATCATGACACCAAGTTTATCAAAGTGTTTTATCCTCATTGATAAACCATTGTTTGTAGATGCGAGTAAATGTGTGATTATTGGTTTATGTCGAATCAGCAGTCTTGTAGCTACTTGTATGGAGGAATAAAAGTTTTTTGTTTTGTTTTGTTTGTTGTTTAACGCCGCACTCAGCAATATTCCAGCTATATGATGTCGGACTGGAAATAATCAAGTCTGGACCAGACAATCCAGTGATTGACGTCATTAGCATCATCTACACAATTGGGATACAATGACATGCACCAACCAAGTCAGCAAGCCTGACCATCCAATCCCGTTAGTCTCCTTTTACGACAAGCATAATCTCTTTTTATGTCATGCATGGGTTGCGGAAGACCTATTCTACTCCGGATCTTCACGGGTCGGAGGAATAAATGTTAAAAAAAATATATAAAAAAAATGGTGTGCAAATTGGACACCGGATTTACATAAAGTCTACACACCGGTCTTTACAACTTATAACTTATCGTCACATAAATATTCCATGACATGAATCCATCCTGCAACCTCACATATCATGTTAAGTTTTGTAACCCACTGAACCACTTGTGCAGGTGATCAATGGTTACTTAATTTTACATGTCATGACTTCAATTGTGTTGAAGCTGCACATGGTCTTTCTCTTGATCAAATTCTTTTATACCCCAAAACAGTGTCTGTAATATTTCACTATAAGGCATCCCGATGTTTTGCTATTTTTCTGGTATTTCTTGCAGTAAGATGGTTCATAAGTTGGATAAATCACTGCTCCTCGGTTTTGGATGAAAATGTAAAACCTCAAGCTAAGGAAAAGCCCTGACACTTTTGCCTCGCAAGCGGTTTCACATATTCAACCAAAAAATTTAGAGTCATGTTTTATCCTTAAAGTACGAAATCAGTGTAAACGTCAAGGCCTTCCTCAAAGACCAGAACTGTATCGTAACAATGAAATCACAATAAAGGGAAACTAGATAGCACATTCCCACGAGAAAACATGCATGCAAAGTCCATATATAATACCTCATTCACCTTGGTGAAAATACTATTCCTATTGTCATCATCGCCTACTTAATAACCCAGAGTGCTGCCACACCCAGTAGAGATTTGTGCCAGGGGAGTCTCCAATATACTGCCATCGATTGTTGTTAGGTCGTATTATTCTTAGATTGTTAATGAGCTGTTAGTTAAAATGCTGCTCCAGAGAATCCATAACGATAAAATGTCATGGAACTATATATTTGTATAGAGGATTTGTTTTACATGGGAAAACATTAACTATATGAGACACATTTTTAACAACAGAGGAGGACTGGGAAAAATTGAAGGCCTTTGTTCAGTATTGATGCCTTGTTCTTATTCAGTGATAGTCAGAGAGTGAGTTAAAAATTTGGCATATAAAGCTGCTTTGCAAATGTTTTTAAGGCCATAATAAAAATATATTATTAGACTGTTTTCCCCGCCTGTCATGCACCCATCATCTCATCATTTTAAAGTACCCAAATACTTACAGGCGGTGTTTGTTACCTTTTACTTGATAAAATACATCATATACAGAGTTTTACAAAACAATCATGATTCATGAAACTGTACTCATCGACAAAGAGGTGAGGTGAGGTGAAATGGGGTTTAACGTTGAATCCAAGATAAAAAAAGTACCATTTTTGAACGTCTTTTGGTATGACGCTGGGGATCGAACCCTGGACCTTCCGCTCTCCGGGCAGACGCTCTACCATTAGACCACTGAGGCTGTCTCATTGACAAAGAAACGTGAATACCATACATGTTGGTTTATATATGAAGACTAATATTCATATTCAAGAGATACTAGTTTTGTTTGATGCACAAATGAACAGACTGGTTTGTTGTGTGAACTGACGCTCATGATCATCACATGTGACGTCATAGACTCGAGGAGATGCAACATTTGTCTCGTGCAGGATTAGCGAGTAAAGTGTGGAAATCATGTGTAGCATATTGTGACAATGTCAATAAGTGGTACAGATGGAAACATCTCTTCTTAAGGTACATACTTCTCTGTATGTTTCTATGGTTCGCGTTTCTTTTAGCAGTGAGTATACACCCATCGACAATTACCGTCAACTTAAACTATTTGTTTAAAAACACAAAAACATAAAATATATAACGCCTTACATTCTCAGTTGAGTGTGAAGAAAGCCCCGTGTGACACAAGCCATTCCAACCATACCAGACAGGTATGTGGTATGTTCAACAGACGAACACATGGGTCTTGAAAAGGCGCAACGAAAAGTAATCATCTTCACTTAAGTTTATTCTTGACATGGGAATACATGTACTTTATGTTCATATATCAATCACATTTTCATTAAAAAAAATTTAAACTTCTATAAAAGTCAAACAGAAGCATTTACCACTGAATTCCCAATAAAGTTTTGCTAACATAAATATTTTAACAAATCATAGATTTTAGTTCTGTAATGGATAGTGAATTAGACCCTACTCGCTGACAAATTGTGAGAATAAATCTGATGTTTGTGATAGAACCTGATGAATGTGCCACTTCCCCCAAAGGAAATATTACAAGAACAAAAAATGACAATGTGAAATATTTTATCAATTCTCAAAGCATTAAATGTCTGCAGTGTTTGAATCCAACACACAGGCAATCTCTCCCTACCTGGTATTTCTTTGCAATTTCATTATGTTTGACAATTCTATTGGATCAAAAAATGGAATTATTTTCCAAATTTGTTTTTCAATGAATGCTAGGTCATGCTGCCCTTGCCTGGTTTAATCATAGACAAAAAGATGGCTAATAATAGTTTGTATTCCTGGAGATGGTGGTGATGGATTAGTAAAGCCAAAATGTTCTTCAACCTATTCAGCTCTAAAGCCACTGCAGCAATCTGGTCCCGAAAAACTCAGGTCATTACAGTTTTGAAATGTTTCGGGAAATACTGCACATCTCAAGAGAAAGTGGTGAGGTGACGTAAAATGTTGTTTAACCTAATTCAAGATTAATTCACTTTTATACCGGTGTGCTTGACGTGTGCTTGACGCGTGCGTGCGTGCGTGTGTGCGTGCGTGCGTGCGTGTGTGCGTGCGTGCGTGGGTGCGTGCGTGCGTGCGTGCGTGCGTGCATGCGTGGCTGCTTCTACTAGTCCAGTCTTATGCTGGTTTTATGGTGCTAGCTCATTGAGATAGTTTAACATGGATACCCCACTCAAACATTATATTGACTCCAAGCCGACCAGTTCTTGCTATAGCCTCTTTATGCCAAATGCAGGCAGGGCAAAACCATGTACCATCTTTTAACATCTTGGGTATGATGCTAAACCTCCCTGTTCCAGGCGGACTCGCAATCTCAAAAGAGGTACATCTGACCTTTCATTTCACCCATTTATAGAATTTTTATGGAAACGTGATTTCATTTGGAACATATCACAAGCTTACCATCTTCACCAGGCAAGGGTGTTAACTGAGTATAAAAATCCAGTTTCAACCCTTGCTGAACTAGCCTGAGTTTTGGATTTACATTTTGGCTGGACTATCAAGTCTATGCATGGTCCAATCAAACTTGCATAGTGAAGTAGACATCCGGTATGTAAACAACATGGATTTCAACGTGCAGATTTAAATTAAGTTGTTTGTTTCTTTCAAAATTTTATATTTTCAGAGACAAAGCGTTAGTCCAGGTCATGAACTGCTTTAGGTTTTAAGCTGACATGCCTTGTTTCAACAAAGCTGTAATAATCCCAGCACCCATCCTAGAAGTTTTAGCAAAATATCTCTTAAAAGAGAAGTATAACCTTAAATCATTAAAGTGAGTGAGTGAGTGAGTATGGTTTTACACTGCTTTTAGCAGTATTCCAGCAATATCACGGCGGGGGACACCAGAAATGGGCTTCACACATTGTACCCATGTCGGGAATCGAACCCGGGTCTTCAGCGTGACGAGCGAAAGCTTTAACCACAAGGCTACCCGACCGCCCCTTAGATCATTAAAACCAGTAGTTTCTACATGAACTGAGAGAATATTGACATGCTAGTGCCATTAATATTATACGTATCCTGTATTCTTTTTACCTACTACTAACCTAAAGACCATTATTGCTGTATTAATGAATTTATGTTATTATTTGAAATAACAAAAAATGTTCAACCTCTTCCACATACTAGCTCTCAGGGGGTAATAATCATCAGCTGGTAGACAAAAACAACAGCGGAGTTGTATCCCTATCAGTGTCGACATTGATTGACAGCCCCTTTGTCAATAGCAATGTTTGTATATAGACCCCTGAATCAGTGTAGTATTGAACACAAACACCTGGCCCCAACGGACAGGTCCATAACCTGCCTTTCACCCCACTTGTTAGGGAGGTCTTATTGCAGACTTGTAACGGTTCAGGGGGTGGGTATTGGGGTACAGCTCTGGTAGCGAATTGTGGATCACTCCCAATACCACCAACCACACAGTTTTAATTATTTAATTTTTCAAGAATAATTTCACAATTAAGAATTGAAATACTGAAAAGAATAATTATTTTCTTGTAATTTAATAAATCTTATTGTGCAATTCTTCATTATGCTACAAGAAGTAGTTTCGTGGAACAGACTCACGAATATAGGTGACGTCACACGAACTATCACGTTGCCAAATCGAAACAGGTGATTTAGAACATGTTCACATTTTGTTTTTGCACATTAAACAGTCAGTAAGAACAGTGGTGATATACGTTAATTCATGTGGCAATAACATTTATCTTTATGGTAGTATGCTGTATCACGTACAACATATACAATATGATTCATCTCACTGTCTACTGACCGAAATGTACAAAAGGCTTGTACATTACACAGACCCTGAAACAAATATATCCAATACAGCCTATGCAAGTCTATAATAGTTTGCAAGTCTAGATGGCAAAAAGAAGAGAGTCTCTGGGCTCCTTTTTATTATATTTTATTGAGATGATTAACAACTGATGTTTCTGTCAACCATTCATTTCAGAGACTAGATGTTACTCTAACAGCAGCCCTAAATATGCCTTTGTCCTGGAAAGTTGATTAGGATTAGATATATGGATGAACAACTTCTTTACAATTAGGAGCAAAGTTTTGCTGTAGGTTCTAACACCGTTATCAAGCAAGTGTTAGAACCTACCCTGAAACGTCGCTTCTGATTGTAAAGATGTCGTTCATCCATAGATCTTATCCTTACTTCAGTACTCCAACTTCTAAATGCCTCTCAAAGAAGTTACTGGATAGTTGAGACAGGCACTTTTAGACACACTTTTCTAATACAGTAGACTGTGAATACACAATGCCATTTAGAAAGTGGTCAAATGTAACTAATGTTATATTTGGGATAACACTTTCATAGTAAAGTACAGATTCTAGTACTTTTTTGGGTTTAGTCCCGTCCGGGATTCGAACCTACACCTGCCAGGGTGAGGCACCTAATCACCAGCACACAAAGTCAGCGATCTAACCCACTCAGCCACCGAGGCTTCCACAAAAATGAAAGTCCGACAACTGGTAGTCTAGATCACGTACTTTGAGTACCCCCCTGACAAGTGTAATTTGGCACGGCTCCCATGGCAGTAGACTGTGTAATCTGACATCTGTCAAACCCAACAAAAAGACCCTTGTATTATCATTTAAGAGCTCTGTGAAACCTGACATGTCTGTTCTGAATTCTGACACTTTTTTTGTGGTCCCATGACCCCTCTTTTGTAATCCAACATCAACAAAACACATCTTTCAATAAACTCTTAAAGGCCATTGTATTTGTCATTGTAAATGTATTTAGTATATCGTCTTCAATTAACACTCAATCTATGTTTAACAAGGATTAATCTATAATGAACCAATCACGTTTCATGCTTGGTGTAGCAAAGGTTAATCTTATCCTTAATTGTTTCCTTAATTGATAGGGGGGATTACAGGTACCAGTTATGTGCTTTCAGCCATGAAACTATGTCTAATCCGACATCTGTCCAATCCAACATTTCCCCCTGGTTTCAAGCCGTGTCAGAGCAGTTTCTACTACTCAAAATGAGTTAAAGGACACCCAATTTTTTCATATGACCATAGTTAATCTGTCATGGCTCATCAGTATTGCAACACACAAACATCAAGTTTAGTTAAGTGAGTTAAAATTTACATTGCATCAACAACATGACAGCCATATTGTTTTGAGTAGTATATGTTGATGAAATAACAAATATTTAATGAAAAAATTAATGTCCACTAAATAACTAACATACTCCCAAAAAGAGAAAATATTTTCCTTCTTTGCCTGAGCCTTTTGAGCATTTTAAAGAGATTGTGTTTTTTCCTTAAGCTTGTTTGGATGTTTAAAGCCCTCAATCTTTTTTACAAATTAAAAGTCTGTAAATAAAATGATATAAAATGCTGTGTATGTTGACAAAATGCTTATTAATTAAAACATTAATTTA
The DNA here is from genome assembly GCF_022045235.1 of Haliotis cracherodii. Lineage (NCBI taxonomy): Eukaryota > Metazoa > Mollusca > Gastropoda > Lepetellida > Haliotidae > Haliotis > Haliotis cracherodii. The sequence continues at coordinate 21,187,014 of NW_027266341.1, read as the reverse complement.
AACTCTTTTGTCTTATGCATAAATGTGCTAAATTTTACAGAAAACAAAATCAAAATGCTATGTTTCATTTTTTACATCATTTTGCGTGAACTCTTTGTTTCAACTTTGCTTTTATAGTTCTGAGGAAACAAACCTCAAAACAACTTACACAGTAATATACAGTAACCTCCTAGAATACTGACCAAGAATCTGTTTATAAAAACGACAAAACCATTTCCATAAACATCAGAAATCTCTACTAAAAGCATTGCTGAATGTAAGATTCCGACTATATCATAAGCATGTGTTGATGAATTAGTGAGTACAGTTTTACGCCGCTTTTAGCAATATTCGGCGTGATGAGTGAACGCTTTAACCACTAGGCTACCCTACCACCCCATGTGTTGATGAAGCAGTGATGATGCCAGGTGTCCATGAAAAGGTGAGCGTATCCTGCCCCACCAGTGGCACACATCAGAAACACATGCAAAGGTAAGTCAATAATTCACCTGGAGAAAATGAGAACATATGGTGGAGGTCAAAATACAGTGTTACATCAGAGATAATTTTTGTCACTAATCCGTCAAATATGGAAATGTCCTCCACTTGTTTACCATAAAACTTTTTGAAATGTTGTAACCCTGGTCAGGGGCGGTCGGGTAGCCAAGTGGTTAAAGTGTTCGCTCATCACGCCGAAGACCACCGGGTTCGATTTCAGACATGGGTACAATTTGTGAAACCCATTTCTGGTGTTCCCCACCCTGATATTGCTGGAATAATGTTAAAAGCGGCGTAAAACCATACTCTCACACAGTAACCCTGATCAAAGAACTTTTGAGCAAGAATCATATGGTGCTTTCTGAAACCTTCGTAGAAAAGTACCTAAAGCTAGAAATATAGCTGGCCTTAACATCCTATATCCCAACAGCACCTGTTTTACTCATATGATGAATATTTACATACATTTAATTAATGACAACCAGACAATCACAAGACCACAACATTAGCAGTCACTGAATTACATTATATGCATATCACATTTCGTTTCACGAGTTTCCAAACTAACAAGGGTGGGGCAGTTTATCTGAACCATCGATTACTTGATTACAGCTTAACGTAGGAATCCTAATTGGACAATACATACATGAATATGGTCAGAACAGTTTTCCTGCAGAGACAAATAATTTCCTTCCTGCAATTTTTCCATGAAGAAGCCAAGCCTAGAAACTAATGATTATTGACATAAATACAGAATTATGCCTCTTCATGCTAAGAGGCTGTTATGTCTACCAAATCTAGTCTCGAAGAGCATCATGTATCCAAATAGTTGTCAGCTTGTCTCGTCTCCCACCGCACCCATGTGGAAAATCCATACCGACTGGGTAAACCATATCTGACCAAATAGCGCCATTATTACATCATAGTTGCCCATGCAACTAATCCTATTCCATCCATCACAGCCGTTATCTTTTGAAGATGACCAGGAAAGCTTGGCACCAGATGGTTTGGTCTAGCGAAGACATTCCTGCCACCTCAAGCAAATCAGATAACATTTTTAGGATTGTTTGGCTCGTGGAGATCATGAAATTTAAAGAATATACCTGAACCAGATCCACTTTAGTTTGTCTACCATCCGATGAAGTACTTTTGTGGGTTCTCAATTTAATATAATACCCCAGGGAGGCCAGAGCAGACACTGGGAAGGAGATATAAAGATACTATGTTACTCTTGAAGCATCTCTCTCCACAACCTCCAAGGTGTGGAGCCCCTGCCTCCTTTCTGTAAGGGGCGGTTGGGTAGCCTAGTGGGTAAAGCGTTCGCTCATCACGCCGAAGACCCGGGCTCGATTCCCGACATGGGTACAATGTGTGAAGCCCATTTCTGGTGTCCCCGGCCGTGATATTGCTGGAATATTGCTAAAAGCGGCGTAAAAACAATACTCACTCACTCCTTTCTTTAATCACAGCTCAGTCCTTGCTCTCTCCTATGTCCCTGGTGTGCACTAGGGCTAAGGGCTGGGATGAGTCCAAATTTACTACCCAGGTACTCGACACACTGTGACCCGGCCCTACCCTGATACCTGCTATAGATCTCAAGAGTCGGGTACAAAATGTCCGAATGGGAATTGTTTTACCACAGCCCTGGCAAAAACTATTTAGATCCATGTATAAAACAATCATGCATACACTGCAGTTGATAGACGCTTTATCCTTACCCGAACAAATAAAAGTCAGAACGAATGCTTTCATAGTGAGAAAGAAATGTGAACATTAGCTATACTTGTAGCGTAACCATTGAGTTTTATTGTTAATGTCATTACAGTATATCACGTGACTAACCACTGGACCGGGTAGTCATGTGGGTACCTGGGTCCTACTCAGTACCCACCCAACCCGAGTTCCAGAGTACCAGAGTTACCCGTCCCAGCCCTAATAGGGCTGTTACGTTTCACTCTCTTATTGGATGAATCTCTTCTTGTAAGAATTCATTAGTCATAGTCACTAGAATTGAATATTTACAATTTTAAAGAGTGTTTTTCTTAAATAAGACAACTCTTATACTTTTCATTTAACAGTAATGTGGTCACTAGTCATTGTTGCATTTGAGCAGATACTAGTATCAGGATAAGTGCATTATACAAAGGTATGATGTAACAATAATAATTAACACTGTCATCATGATCAAACCATGTCAAATAATTGATTTTGTTATTGTTTCACTGAATATAAAAAATAATACATCAACTAGTGACTTGTTATTGTGATCATGAATAACTATTCGTATTCGTTACCCTATATTTGTGATATGAATCGTATTCACCTCATAGTGTACAGCCCTATAGTCATCATATTACAGATGTGAGTAAAGTCAGATTTCTGAAAACCCCAAGCAACACGAAAAATTCAGAAAACAGATGTTACAGTACTGGAATAGTATGGCGGGTCATATTCCAGAAATAGGCAGCAAACTTGAATACTATCTAAATTAAAATTCTATTAAAGAATCTTTTCAACTTTGGAGTGTCATTTCTAGAAGCTATGAATTATTGATTCATCTAGCAGCTTTTATCATGCACTTCACAAACATTCTACATGAGGTGAAATTGGGTTTAACGTCGCGTCCAAGATTATTGCACTTATGTAGCGACATGTATGCACGTGTGTGTGTGCGGCTGCTTGTACTAGTCCGGACGATGCCGATTTATAGTGCTAGCCCACTGAGATACCATGCCACAGTTTAACATGAATACCCCACTCAGACACAGTATACTGACTCCGAGCTGACCAGTCCTTGTGTTAGCCCCTTAATCTTTTAACATCTTTTGGTATGACGCAGCCGGGGATCGAACCCCGGAACTTCCGCTCTCCGAGCGGACACTCTACCGCTAGACCACGGAGGCAGTCCATGAGCATGAACTGAAGTTGGGTCAATTTGTTCTCCAATAATTCTCTAAGAACATAATTGAGTTACTACTGTATTACTGCATACCCTTTGTTCCACTGCTAGGTTCAAAGACTGCGTGGTTTAAAGGAGCAATAGCCAATTTGAGCCAAATGCGCAATCTGTGTTGAAATTTGCAGAAGGATCTTGGTCTATGGCTTTCCTGACATTCCACTGTTTTAGTCATGTCACAGGTTGACTTAATGTGTGAGGAAATCCCACATGCCTATCAAATTAATGTTCATAATTAAGGCAAATCTGGGATTTGATTCCTAGACATCGGATCCTGGCATAGCAAGGGGCACAACTCTGCACCATGTTTATACACTTTATTTGTTTGTACAATTTGGTTTTACAATGTGAATATGATTCAGGACAAGAGCTAAGTGTGAACAGAAAGCCTCAATTCTTGTTTCGTTTGTGGTTTAAACCCATTCTCGATACTAGGTCCACAGCAACCCAGCTACCCTTAATGGATCCAGTGGTTCTGCTTGGTGACTTGGTAGATAGTAGGGCTGGGACGGGTAATTCGGGTACCCGGGTCGGGTGGGTACTGAGTAGGCCCCGGGTACCCACAGGACTCCCCGCACACATTCTTAATCATGTGATATATAGTTTAATGACAAAAATTATGTGGAACTCTATGGTTACACTTCAAGTCACTAATGTTCGCATTTCTTTCTGACTATGCATCAATTCCTTCTGACTTTTCATATGGTTGAATAAAGATATAACTTAAGTCAACTTCAGTGTATGCATGACCAGATTGTTTAATACAGGTATATAAATACGTTTTGCAAGCGCTGTGGTAAAAAAAAATCCCAATCGGACAATTTGTTTCCCTTGAGACCTACAGTGGATACCCGGGTAGGGTTGGGTAATAGTGGGGTGGGTACCCAGGTAGTGAATTTGGACTCGTCCCAGCCCTAGTAGATAGTATGTAGTCGTACTCCGGCAACGTGGAACATTGCTCACAATATCAATCGACCCATGAAGATTCCGGGGTAGAATAGGTCTTCAGCAACCCATGCTTGGCATAAAAGGTGACTATGCTTGTCGTAAAAGGCGACTAACGGGATCGGGTGGTCAGGTTCGCTTACTTGGTTGATGCATGTCATCGATCCAAATTGCATGGATCGATGCTCATGATATTAATCACTGGATTGTCTGGTCCAGACTCGATTATTTACAGATCGCTGTCATATAGCCGGAATATTGCTGTGGTGTTAAACAACAAACAAACAAACAAACAAACAAACAAACCAACCAACCACAATATCAATCACTGGATTGTCTGATCCAGACGCAATTATTTACAGGCTACTGTCATGCAGCTGGAATATTGCTGTGGTGTTTAACAACAAACACACACACACGATACTGGCTTATGGGAAGCTGACCACTTTTCAGTTCACTAAGGACAGTTTCACCTTCAAAAGGCGACTAACGTCAGACTAACTTTCTCCCTCTATCATGCTTTGTCCACATTTGATTTATCGAGGACAATCTCACAGTAGCATTAGATAAAGGTCATCCAAAATACCTCGTATTTACTTAAAGATTATCCTTTGCTGGCAAAATTAATTCTGATACCATTAGCAATCCCTCTCTGGTTTCCTCCCTTGAGGCTGTTGCCATTAATCTCAGCTAGGGGGCGCTTTGTTTCATCCCTACTGGCAACATCTGAGATTGTCATGTCTGATTTCATTTTCAAACAATTTACTTTGGGGGTTCCCCAAGTAAACATATTATTACACCATTTGGAATCTTTCAATTTTGATAGCTTGGCATTTTGGAACGGCATTTACAAAAACACATTTGTTACGTACAGGAACTGAACTAAAATTAAGATTTCGGTGTCAGAAATGCTCTTGTCTATTGTCTGATTTTGAGGCATTGTGACATTTATTTCATGAATGACATACATACCAATGCACTATGACAGTTCAAACTTGGTCTATCGAACACAAATTGACAATACTATGAATTTCAAAATTTTCTGAAAAATAAGTTTGAAAAAATCTGAAGAGATATTATCTGAAAGTTATGCTTTGAAAAAAATTGAATGGTAGTACCATTTTGGTCGATCCTGTCGACAATGAGTCATGACTGGACTAAAAAACACACAACCTGGAAGCTACTAATGGGTACGGAAAAGCCATGCTTGTCCTCTCTGAAATGTGGAAACAATTTGTGTGGTTGAAAAGGTGAGGCAGAGTTTAATGGAAGGAAAATGTCCTCACATAGTACTTGACCCATGAAGATCCGGGGTAGAATAGGTCTTCAGCAACCCATGCTTGACATTAAAAGCGACTCTACTTGTCGCAAGAGGCAACTTACAGGATAGGGTCGTCAGGCTCGCTGATTTGGTTGAAGCATGTCATCGTATGCCAGTTGCGTGTATCGATGCTAGTGATGTCAATCACTGGATTGTCAGGTCCAGACTTGAATATTTACAGACCAACGTCATTTTGCTAGAATATTGCCGAGTGCGGCGTTAAACAACAAACAAACAAATAGTACTTTGTTGTATAACACCTCAGTCAGCAATATTCCAGTGATATGACGGCATGTAAATAAACGAGTCTGGACCAGACAATCCAGTGATTGATATTGTGAGCAACTACCCATGTCTTCAGAGTATGATGGGCACAGTTTGAACCATGTCACCACTGGATCCATTAAGTCGCCTATTATGAGCAGCTTAGGTTGCTGGGGAGCGGTTTTACGCCGCTTTCAGCAATATTCCAGCAATATCCTGGCAAGGGACACCAAAAATGGTCTTCACACATTGTACCCATGTGGGGAATCGAACCCGGGTCATCGGCATGACAGGCGAACGCTTTAACCACAAGGCCAGGTTAGTGAGTGGCTGGATGAGCAAGAGAGCAGCATGTCCAGAAAACACAGTCCAAGTTGCTAGCAATGGAAACTCAAAGTATTGTAAGTGTTATCCGACCTATTCAATAACCTTCTGGTTTGGCTAGATATTGAGTTTCACCTGCTTCAACAGATGACTTCTCCACTTGTTCAGATCAGTCAATATTGATCCAAGTTATCAGTTTAATCATCAAGCCAATTCGTCAGTCGATTGACCTTTGGCCTTTTTATTTAGTCTGACTTCATGGAATATTGCACTTGACCACATGACTGTTATACTAATTCAGTTCAAATGAAATCATATTATTACATTTCATATATGAATTCATAATTCAATGCATATTATCATGTCTATGGATAAGTCGTAAAATTACCCAGGGCACTTAATATTAAGACGACAATGTGATCTGACATTTGTTTGGTTAAGAAATTAAAGATTCTCATGTATTACGAGTTTATTACCTGAAATTTCATTGCAGCATATTTGCATTTATTTGCATTTAATTATTGATGAATTTTAACTTTCAGGCTGTATTTATATCTGGTTACACAGTATCTTGTCACTTTGATGCTAGTAGTGGGACAGTAAAACGATGCATCGGTGGATCGCGATTTTTTACTCCTCGATACATGTATCGATCACAGTCTCACACTAAGTAGAATGACTGAATATTGTTTTACGCAGCATCAGAAATTTTCCAGCTATTCCCATTAAGTAGAAAATATTGATTTTTACCTTCAATGTTTGCTTTTAATAACTGTTCGACTGAACACAAATATGTTGTGAAAATTAGCAGTGAAAACATAAATATTTGTTATTCATTTCGCCATACTTGACACTGCCAACTGTAAATCATCAGTGTGCCACGTAGTTGGCCATCCTGTCTATGAAAAAGATGGCTGAGGGACCACAGATAAGAGTGAGTGAGTGAGTTGGGGTTAACGCCGCTTTTAACAGTATTCCAGATATATTGCGGCGTGTCAGCTTAATGTGGGAGGAAAGCCCCAAGTGATGCCGGTCTCAGACGTTTACCACTTCGGTGAAACCCACGAGCATGGGTATGGTGCTGACAAACCTAGAAACATAATCGGGGTGAATCAGGATTCAAACCCACAATCATAGGTTTCTGACGTGCCCAAGGGATGCAACTCTGCACAGCGAATCGCGGCGCCTTAGAAGACTGGGCCAACCATGCCCAAAGATAAGAGAACATGCAAGTATCATGATATGTAATCGGATCGTGAGCGAAGTATCATGATACGTATCGGATCGCACAGTTGGGGTATCGCATCAGCCCTATCTGATGCTCTATTTTAAGTCAGATAAAGCATGTGCAACTGGACATTCATAACAGACACCGATACTTGCCAGCTTTGCTGACTCATTATTCATAATGAATGTCCAGTTACTTGTACATTATCCTTAACAACAACAAAAAAAAGCCCAAGAGGGACAGAAAATATATTTTGTGTCCACAATACATTTCAAATCCTGACTCCATGAAGGAGTCCACTTAACTAAAGTAGGGATCTGCAAATATCCGACATATCAACCCACTGGATCTCAAACACCAAATATGCAGTGTTATCAGCCGGTTAGTGTTTCAACCCCTCCTTGTCGTGGATCGACACTTCACAATTTATGTGCTCGCAACACACCCTAATCATCTGTCTGGGAGCCCTGATCATTATCCCACACTGAATACTTGCTTCAGTCTCAATGATCTCCATGTACGCAGGGTAGAGGAGGATGGGGCCCTTGCTGATGGTGATCCAGAGAGCAGTAATGGTAAATACCGACTTGATTTGAAGACCAGAGACCTACTTGTCTGCTAAATACCGATCATAGTCACAGAAGTAACTGTTTATAGAAGTAGACGTGAAACTGGACGATACTTTATAGAGCATGATCCTAGCTGTTATCCTGGTCATTAAGTTATACAGTGGAAACTCGTTAAGTTAGTCCAGGTTTCAAATAACATCATGAGGAAAATACATTTCTGAAATGACAAATCATGGTTTGAACTTTCCCTATGACTATACTACACAACATTTGATAGGAATACTCTGAGTGGGACGTGAATGTGTGTGATTGGCTGCTTGAAGAAGGTGGAACACAAATAGTAGCCCATGTTGCCATGCCACTGGTGCATGTTCAGCATCATTTAAAGTTAACTCTTCCAACACCAAAGGGCGTAGACTAACATTTAGTCTCTGAAATCTTATATTACACAATATCCTTCTTGACTCTAAAAATAAAATAAAATTCCCTATGCTGATTTATGCTGTGGAATAGAGCTAGCTTGAGCTGTGAATACACAATGCCATTTAGAAAGTGGTCAAATGTAACTAATGTTATATTTGGGATAACACTACTTAGTAAAGTACAGATTCTAGTACTTTTTGGGGTTGAGTCCCATCCGGGATTCGAACCCACACCTGCCAGGGTGAGGCACCTAATCGCCAGCACACAAAGTCAGCGATCTAACCCACTCAGCCACCGAGGCTTCCACAAAAATGAAAGTCCGACAACTGGTAGTCTAGATCACGTACTTTGAGTACCCCCCTGACAAGTGTAAATTGGCACGGCTCCCATGGCCGAAAGCTATGAATACACAATGCCATTTAGAAAGTGGTCAAATGTAACTAGTCCCAGACACCGTAGGCCAGTAGTCCAGCCACGCTAAAATAGTACATGATTTTAGGAACCTACCAGTCATACCATTCATTTATTAAATCTACCACATATCACAATTTCTGAAATACATATTTCATTTCAACTTATAAAGTTTTATAGATCGATTAAAAAACTATTCAGCATTTCCTGCAATGTTATTGAAAATAATATTCTCAGATACACACTTCCACAACGGGTCCACATCCAACATGTCAAAAAGCAAAAAGACGTTTCAAGCAAATATTTAAATATATCATTTAAAGTAATAAATAAAATCCACAAAAATATATCTGAAAGTTGTCAAACTTACATCAAAGTTTTTCATCTTTTTCTGCGATCGCGTGTAACATTAGTCAAATGGAGTGCGGTGCTGTGCAGTGTGTGCAGCTGTGCATTAGGGCTGCAACGAATACACTATCAGGCGAATACAATTTGTATCACGAATATAGGGTAACGAATACGAATATTAATTCATGAATACAATAACAAGTCAGAAGCTGATGTATTATTTGTTATATTCAGTGAAGCAATAACAACATAAATTATTTGACATGGTTTGTTATTTATCAATATATTATACACTTATACATGTATAATGCACTTATCCAGCTTCTAGTATCTGCTCAAATGTGACAATGACCAGTGACCACAATACTGTCAAATTAAAAAGTATAAGAGTGCTGTCTTTTGAAGAAATCTATGCATATAATATGTTCTTATGGATATTTATATGTAAATGCACATGCTTGCATATACACAAATATTCGATTCTAGAGGCCACGAATTACGAATTCAATTCATGAATGGATACGGTTCGATTCATCGAATACGTGCGTGAATCTAACCCTAGTGTGCACGCGCTTGTACTAGTTCAGACAGGTGAAGGTGGTACAGAGCAGGCCTACAGCTACCATGTTACAGTTTAACATTGCCCACTCAGCCACATTATACTGACTCTGAGCAGGTCTTGCGTCATCAAAGTGGCAAACATCTGTCAACTACATCAGTTCCGGCCTTCCTCCCAACTCATGCTGACATAACTGACCGCAGCATTCAACCAAAATGTTAATTTTATTATTTTGTTTGTGCAGTGATCAACATAGCCTTTCACCTATTATTAACATTGATGTCTACTTTCATTTTCACTCATACCCGCAGGGTATCACCCTTTCTACATATTTTCATTTTACCTTTTTAGATCTACCCGCAGGGTTCTAAATCTTTTTCATATTTATTTCAAATTTACTTACGCAACCCGCAGGGCTGCCTTTTTACACTACTTACCCACAGCGCAAGTTACCTACCAACACCGAGTCAGCCCCCGAATCTTATGCCAAGTCTTGTATATAATAAACATTTGATCGTACTCAATTGTTTTTGTTGTCACTGCACAAACTCATACACTTAATTTCGTACTGCTTCAGACCTCTGCCACAAGTCTTGAAAGTAATGATACTTTTTCCACGATGAATTGGTATCTAACATTGAATTGGTATTTGATAGAAAACATATGCTAAATGTATCTCTGAATTTGTCTAACCATAAGGTTAACACACCAGACAACAATATCAAAATCTGGTCGAGAAAATCTCGACATCAATATTCTCATGTGGTCTGTGTAATTAGAAGTTTTGAAAGCTATGTATAAGGTTAACACACCAGACAACAATATCAAAATGTGGTCAAGATAATCTTTGGACATCAATATTCTCATGTGGTCTGTGTAATTAGACGTTTGGATAGCTATGTTAATCAAAGGCCAGCTATCAGGTTTGGGTAAACCAGGATGAGATTTCTGAAAAGAAAGTATATTTTCATTCCATACATATACTGTAGACATCAATATCCCGCCAACTATGTCATCATATCAAACCTGGAATTGACTTCATGTTGATTGGCAGTCCAGTTTAATATGCACAGTGATCAGAAGCTATATGGAGCAATACTATAAGGGTAACGCTATTTATCAGGGCATTATCATTTGCAGAAGCCTGAGGTGTTGAAAAGACCGAGGGCTTCTGCAAATGATAATGCCCTGAAAAATAGCGTTACCATTACTATAGCTAAAATGGATGGAATTTTTTATCAAATAAAACGAAACAACAATATTAGGTTTGAAACATTTACTGCAATCAACACGAATATCACTGACCCACTTTTACAAATATGGAAACATCATAGAACAAACCAGATGACATCACTGTTAAACGTGATGTCACATATCCCTATCCCAATGACGTCACCTAACAACAAGCGTGATAATGGCCTGTCGTCAAGCAACATGAGGGCATTATCAAGTTACAGTGGCACTTTCATTTCTGATAATGTGCGGGCGTTTTAATGATAATTCTATATATTTTAGTTATAATGAGTCTTATAGGTGAGGTGAAATGGGGTTTAATGTCACGTTCAAGATTAATACCCTCATACAGCAATGTGCATGCATGTTTGTTTGGCTGCTTGCACTTGTCCGGACTTAAACTAGTTTTATAGTGGTAGACAGCTGAGATACCATGACTCCGAGGCGACCAGTCCTTGTTTTATTCCTTTAATGCCAGGCAGGGTAACAACAAGTACCATCTTGTAACATCTTTTTGTACGATAGAACTACAGACTTCCCACACACTGGGCGGACGCTCTATCCACTAGATTACAGAGGCAGTCACTGAGGCTTCACATAAGAACATTAACGCCACCATCAATGATAATAATCAACATCAATATCACCACCATCAACATCATGATGATCATTAACAGTAGATGACTGAATGTTGTTTTAGACTGCAGTCAGCGTAACTACAGCTGTATCACTGCAGTATGTCAAAAGACGGACATACTAACGACTGGAAACACAAACATTGATCCATGTCATTGCAGTATGATAACACACAATCAGCCAAGTGGCAGCCTGACCACTGGAGACCCGTGAACATCCGGGGTAGAATAGGTCTTTAGCAACCCAGGCTTGCCGTAAAAGGCAACTGTGCTTGTCGTTAAAGGTGACTATGCTTGCCGTAAAAGTCAACTATGCTTGTCATAAAAGGCGACTATGCTTGTCGTAAAAGGCAACTGTGCTTGTCGTAAAAGGCAACTGTGCTTGTCGTTAAAGGCAAATGTGCTTGTCGTAAAAGGCGACTATGCTTGTCGTAAAAGGCAACTATGCTTGCCGTAAAAGGCAACTAAGCTTGTCGTAAAAGGCAACTGAGCTTGTCGTAAAAGGCAACTGTGCTTGTCGTAAAAGGCGACTATGCTTATCGTTAAAGGCGACTATGCTTGTCGTAAAAGGCAACTAACGGGATGGGGTGGTCAGACTCACTGACTTGGTTGAAGCATGTCATTGATCCCAATTGCATGGATCAATGTTTATGATGTAAATCTTTGGATTGTCTGGTCCAGACTCCATATTTACAGACCGCAGTCAAATAGCTGGAATATTACTGAGTGCAGCGTAAAACAACAAACCAAACCAAACCAAACCTGACTACTGGATCCATTGTCAACAACACCAACAACATCCTCAACATCATATCCACCACTTCAACTACTGGGTCATAATAAACATCATCATAAATATCTACATAATTACCTCTGACATCAACTATAACCCTAACATCATCAACATGCCCATCTTCACCGCCAATAACATCTTCATTAACAGCACAGACATCCACATCAGTTTCTCCAAGTTGTTCACTTCTTCAAACTGTAGAAGGGGCAGTGGGGTAGCCTTGTGGTTACAGCATTGGCTCGTCACGCTGAAGACCCAGGTTCGATTCCCAAAATGGGTACAATGTGTTAAGCCCATTTTCCAATGTCCCCCGACGTGATATTGCTGGAATATTGTTAAAAGCGGTGTAAAACCTTACTCACTCACTCTAACTGTAGAACTGCAGACTGTGATACAGCTATGTCAACATCATAGCTGCACAAAGCCTTCCTACAATTTCCTGACAAACATTACACTATCAGAATACAGCAACATAGCAAACACTGACTTTCAAAACGGCTATCATTGATTGGATTGTTTGTTGTTTAATACCTGAGTCATCAATATTCAATCTATATGATAGCAGTCTGTAAGTAAACAAGTCTGAAGCAGACAGACATGCAATCAACAAAGACACCAAGCCTGACCACACAATCCATGTCATGTCTTAGGACCAGCAGTGCACAGGGGCCAAGTCGTCTAAGGCGCCAAAATTCTCTTTTCAGAGTTGCATCCATTGGGCACATCAGAAACCTATGATTGTAGGTTTGAATTCCAGTTCACCCAAATTATGTTTCAAGGTTTGTCAGCACCTTGTGAGTTTCACCAAAGTTTGTTTGTTGTTTACTACTGCACTCAGGAATATTCCAGCTATATGATGGTGGTCTGTAAATAATGAAGTCTGGACCAGACAATACAGTGATTGACATCATGAGATTCAATCCATGCAAGTGGGACACGATGACATGCATAAGCCATGTCAGCGAGTCCGACCACCCAATCCCGTTAGTCGCCTCTTACGACAAGCATAGTTGCCATTTTCGGTAAGCATGAGTTGCTGAGGACCTATTCTACCCCGGATCTTCACAGGTCACCAAAGTGGAACGTACGTCTGAGACCTGCATCACTTTGGGCTTTCTCTGACAACAAGGTGACACGCCAGGATATAAATAGAATACTGTTTAGGGTAGTGTTAAATACTCACTCTTATGACCAGTACAGGTTGATGGAGACCAATTCCAACGCGGAATCTCCACAGAGTGACTTTGATTGAAGGTTTGCAAGAATGGCACGATTCCAGTTATTAACCATTCTACCATAAAAAAAGTCTTAATAAAAAAAAAGACATTTGAAGTTCCATTTGCCCAAGAAATCTACATAAATCTACTCTAAAACATGACAGAAACTTCTTTTTGTGACATCTATCTATTTCCTACATCAATGTGTCTCTGAGCAAGGCATGGGGAGTGAGTGGTTGAAGGCTTGAAGCATTTGGTCACTCGGTCTTTGTGAAGCTAGCTCGGTCAGCCAACGACTGATAGGTCTGACATTTGCAATGTAGAATGGTCTACTTCACACAGCTTTGTCCATTAATTTAACTCTTCCATTTGAAAAAGTCTCCACAAATTTGATTTCAGAAATGGATTTTGACAGCACTATTGGATTATACTAGAGAATGAAATCTTCTGGGCTTTACTGGAAGTGATATCCATTTCTCACAAAACCAGGAATTGGAAAAAAAGAAATAGAATTATGCTTTGATACTGTGTGGCGCTTGGGGATAGTAATTAATTTTGAGGGACTTTTGTTCAAAAGTTTAGAATTAAATTCATTTGACTATGATCGATTAATTACAGCCAACGATATTTATAAAAAAAAGAAAATTCCTAGATTTTTGTCTAGTTTTCTGAATTCTGATCATTGCAAAATATTTAGGTTTGTGATTTAAAGAGCCATTGGGACTTAATAGTATGAATGTTACTTAGTCATTTCCTTTTCTAAACAAATATTTTGAAAAATATTCAAAAACTCTTAACTGCAACCAAGTATTAATACTCTTGTCTGCTTAGATATGAGAAACACATAATGGGAACAGAAAACTGTCTATTGCAAAATCTAATTTGGTATATGGTATGAATTTTATAAAACAACAGGTCAGTATGACACTATATAAAGAGAACTAGCATCAATGTGGCCATGGTATAGAAGTGAAAGCCCATTCTTAACCAGTGCTCAGGGCTTTCAGTTCTAAGTCTGTAAACACCATGGTAAACTCATGTTATTCTCGTAAGGTTTTAGACATTTCCCTCAATGTCAGAATTTAATTTGTTAAATTTGCCAAAGAAAGGTGAAGGAGCAAAACCATGATGGAATTCCCAGAAACAAATTTTCTCACAGAATCCAAAAGAGAAGCAATTTTAGTCTCTATTTGCCTGCCAACTTCAATGAGACCATAAACTTGACTCATAAACAGAAATGGAGGACCCACATGCACTTGCAAGTTTCAGATGCGACATGTTTAACTGACTACACATTCCTCTGCCTAAGACTTCATTTTTTACAAAAGCTTACATAATTCTGTGTTGTGGGCGCATATGATTTGCAAGTAAAATGGATGCTTGGCTTTGAAGTGGCTCTATATTCCTCTGATGAGGTTTGGAAATGCTTGGGTCAAAGAAGAATTTGGCACTGGCACCATGATGAGAATTGGATGACATTAATTTGTCGCTGTGTAATCAGAGGATTAGCTGATATGATGAACCATGTTAGTTTCCTTTATGCAAAATATAAACTACAGTCCTGTAATATAGCATACTCAATGTTAATCAATAACAAGATGATTTGCTGAGTACATTTTGAATATTATCACTTTATCAACATGGAAATTCAACTATGATGTTCTTTTTATCATGTTCAATGTTTCTATTACATCTAATAAATATCAATTTTATCATTAGACTTGCCCATTAATCCAGATATCTTAAACCCTTGGTGTGAGTTGGATGATGTGTAATTGATACCACACAGTTCATTATATTCAACTTTTGGGCCAAATCATCTGATGTTTGTCATGTAGATTCAGACTGTTCATCTTCTTGAACATAGTTTATTTCTATTTTCTTGATGTTAATAACTGGACAAATTGGTTGATATAAAGAAACATTCAAAGCTGATTCTTGGGAAATGTACTCAACACCAGTAAATGTTATACCGCATTTGGGGGGCACAGGTGGCCCAGTCGTCTAATGCGCTGCGATTTGCTGTGCAGAGTTACGTCCCTTATGTGCCAGACACCTATGATTGTGGGTTCGAATCCCAGTTCACCCCGATTATGTTTCTAGGTTTGTCAGCATCATACCCATGCTCGTGGGTTTCACTAAAGTGGTAAACGTCTGAGACCTGCATCACTTCGGACTTTGCTCCCACATTAAGCTGACATGTCATGATATAACTTGGAATAACGTTAAAAGCGGCGTTAGGCCAAACTCACTCACTCATACCGTATTTGTCATTAAGAGACACGCTCAAATTAAGTTCCCCTTTACTAACTTCTTCACTATTCTGCAAGCAATGAAGTTCACAAGTCCATTATTTCTTACATATATATATATATACACTTTATACAGCTGCAAGAAAGATGTTTCATATCATACATGCACACACTGACTTTTGGCTTTTCCCAAAGATTACCGCTGGAACGATAAAACCAGAAATACCATATCAGCAAATCCATCTTGGGGAAAGCTGTATTTGAGAGAGAGAGGGCTTCATGTGGGGAATCGAATCAGGGTCTTCGGCATGACGAGCGAACGCTTTAACCACAAGGCTACCTGACCACCACCCCCTAATTGGTAAATACAATTGAAAGTTTTCAATAACTTTGTCTAGTAAGCTATGATTGCCAAAGTATAGTTTTTATTAACATTTGAACAAAGTGTGTTTTCTCCCCTTCAATCACGGACATCATATTCAACTTGTGTCTAGTTAATTTAACGCCCTCCATTGTCCAATCTCTAATTGCTACATGTGTTGTTTGCAGTAAATAAGATGCATTCAATGAAATGAAATAGTAACTTCTATTTTTAGACAAAATATGAATATTTTGCCACAAAGGTAGTGAAAATTATTAAAACGTAGTCCAGCTGTCAGCTTCACTGTGTTAACAGCCAAAACCCTGAGGCTCAATGTCTGACAGTATGAGTGAGTGAGTGAGTGAGTACGGTTTTACATCGCTTTTAGCAATATTCCAGCAATATCACAGCAGGGTACACCAGAAAAGGGCTCCACACATTGTACCCATGTCGGGACTTGAACCCGGGTCTTGGACGCGACGAGCGAACGCTTTAACCAACAAGTTACCCAAACCGCCTCTCTGACAGTATATCCTGAACACCCAGCCATGTTTCTCATTCATCATCTACATCAGCTAAAAACATCAAATGTGAGACATTTTCATTTCTGCTTTAAGTCATTAATGACCATATTAAAGACGTTGGACACAATAAGTGAACCCGACTACAACGCTTTGAGATGCACCATGAAGACAGTGTATAGTATACTTGTACCGAATAAAAAACAAACAATAATACCTTTCCATGCTATATTTTGTTGTAGGTGGCACCCACTGGCACTGGGGCAGGACTCAAATGACATGATTTACCATCACTATCAAAACTTGCTTACGCTAACTCCTTGAAACACATTAACCTAATAGTGTAATTAAACTTACTTTGTAGTATTTATTACTATCTAGGTTTGTTAACTACATACAAGTATGGTAGAACAAGGACCAAAAATAGAAACAATCGAGGGAAAATAGCAACATATTTAATGTGGCTCGCGTATCAAAGGAGCAAGTACTCATGTAAATAGTTATTTAGAAGATCAAAACCTACAATAGAGTCACAATTTTCAGGCATAACGTACAATATTCACCAAGCAACATAATTTAGAAACAAATCTGTCGGTCTCCATGCAAAATATTGAATATTTGCATGCCAAAAGAAAGCTGGAGGTGTCAATCCTGATATCTGAAAAGGGAGATAACTCATTATCTAGATAGAATCATTCACATATTATGCTTGTCATTGAGTATTGTTTAGACATAACATAATAGGCAGGATTGATGTTTTACAATGCTTTTTGTTTATCCATTAATAGCAATATATTAATCATAAATCAAATCAAAAGGTAAGAAAGAATATTTTAGAAATTCAGGGAGGAGAATAAAATGTGCCAAGTTAATAAAATAATGTGTAGGAACTCTACACACTGTTTTCCCTCTGAATCTGAAAATTCAGAGATGCATTGGAACGGTTATTTTTCATTACTTATCGGCTCATGTTTGGGAAGGATAGCAAAGGGGACATGATGCAGGTTTCCACAATCATAAACGGAGACGTGACGAATAAAGGGAGGTAATTCGTCACGGTAAACTCGCGTGCAACAGCGTGAACTGAGGTGCGCACGACCTATTGTGTCCAATGTCTTTAACATGAAGAAAGTGTACACTTTAACACATAACACTGTACTCCCCTTGTCCATCAGGGTTATTTTTAAGATCCGAGTTAGAATTGGTCTTCAGCAAACCATGCTTGTCACCAGAGGCGACTCATGATCGGGATTGGGTGGTCAGGCTCACTGACTTTGTTGATGCATGGTGTTTTCATTCTTTGAAATATATTTGAGTGCAAAAAGTGAGAAAAGGATAATCTGAACTTTGTATCTCATATCAGTTTGTGTGTGACTGCTTGTACTAGTTCGGACGAATGCCAGTTTTTTACCCCACTCAGACTCCAAACAGACCAGTCCTTGGTGGTTTTGACCCTTAATGCCAAGCGTAAGGCAGGGTAACAACAAGTACCATCTTTTAGCGTCTTTTGGTATGAGGCAGCTGGGGATCGAACCCCCGACCTTCTGTGGATGCTGTACAATGGAAGCTCTGAACAATATTCAGAGAGAAAAATTAGATGATATTTGGGATTCAGGGGGGGGGGGGGGGGGGGGGGTAGAGAATGGAGTGCAGGGCACCCTCATGACTCACAATGCATTATTATTTTCATTATTCTCAATTCTTGCTCATACAAGATGCAATATTTTGCATCCAGCAAACAAAACATTTTCTTAAAGAGGAAGTCTATTTTCACAGAGCAGACACATTCTATATTAATATATTCTTAAGTTGAATATACTGTTCACAAGATATTTCTCAAGACATGAGCGACAGGGAAACAAACATCCGCGCATGGCACATGTGTATCTACATGTCTCAGTGCCCCACAAAAACCTCTCCAGCAGCAACCTGGTGCTTTGATGTGGATGACCACTGACAGGTACCTGTCGATATGCATGCAGAAGTAGAACAGCTTGTCAATTGCTGAAATCAAAGCGCATGCAAAGAGTCAGGCCACTTACATACGCAGGCAATCAAAGACAGCAGCCAGTCCATAAACCATCACGCAATTCAACATCATGAAGTGATTTTCTACGACCAACCTGGGTCTCTGATAATGGAAACATTTTTTTAAATCTTTGTCACCCATTGTGAGTGAGTTGGGTTTTAGGCTTCTTATCTTAATATTCCAGCATTAGCAAAGGGGGGAAGAGTGCAGGGAGGAGAGACAAAACCTCAAACGTTGTACCTTTGTGGGAATTGAACTCGGGCCTTCAGCAAGATGAGCGAACACTTAGCCACTAGGATACCCTGTTATTGTAAATTTAACTTATCTAGAAAGCTCTATTCGTACCGTATCTATCTTCAATTTAAAGTCGGCCTGTGAATAGGTCTCCCATTCTTGTTGTTAGGGGTGAATAACGACATTGGGCAGTCTTGTTTGATGCAAGTCATCATATGCCAATTGTATAGAATGATGCTCATGATATCAATCACTGGATTGTCTGGTCCGGACAAGGATAAACATTTATTTAGATTGTTATAGTCAGGGCTAGTTTTGAGACTTTCGTTGAAAATATGACATTAATCAGGATGTTAAATAAACTAAAAAAAATTGTAGCTAAGGGTTCATTTCAGGTAAGGTAAAACATTATAAAAAAGACAAACACAGCAATTCTAAATTTTTAAATATTTTATGTATAATTTATTTCATTCGAAAAACAAGAAGACATAAACATTCTCACTGACCAATGATAATTGGACAAAAGACTAACTCATGAATAATGTCCTGAGTTAAATATCTGATAATCTAATTGAGCCATACTTTGTCACAGCAGTCCTTTAAAAAGTCAAGTAAAACAACATTTTGAAAAGACAGCAGTCACCCCGAACCATGACCAGGGATCCTGATATCAATTTAATCCCCAATGAGTTATGGAAAAGTTTTGTAACAAATACTGGGGCCTCAACGCTGAAAATGTCATTCATACTCTCTAAGGGAGCAAGTTTTGGAAGCTTGTTGGTTTTTAACAATATTGATGTAGGCTCTTTTGGAATGAGTTTTCTAATTCCCATTGACAAGCACTATTCTTAAATATCAAAATAACAAGAGATTTCTTTTCTATAAAGATTGTACCAGCTGGGGTCCAGCATGAGTGGCTGAACAGTTCTCTAACCACTCCAAATTAACACTGTCAATTTGATTGAAAAGATCAATAACTTTGCAAACCTTTTAATCCCATTGTGTTTGTTCAAGAGATCCATTTCCATCACAATGGCTAAAAAATGACGAAATTCTATCCCATAACCCTCACCAAAAACATTTTGAAATCAAGAAAAATATATTCAGAGTCTGTTTAATACCACTTTTGAGAGTATTCAAGTTATATCACGGTATGTCTACATGATGTGGGAGGAAATCCCGAAGTAATGCAGGTCTCAGCCGTTTACCACTTCGGTGAAGCCCACGAGTGTGGGTATTGTGCTGACAAACCTAGAAACATGATCGGGGTAAAAAGGGATTTGAACCCAGAATAAGATATTTTTTTGTAGTCTTTTGGCGCAGCTCAGCGCATGAAGCTGTGTCTGAGCAACTCCCCCCACAACCCCCCAGAAAATTCAGAATGTTCCAAGGATAGTACAAATCTTGAGAAGCATTTGGATGAATTCTGACTATTGACTTGATACTAACAGCATGATCATTATGCTGGGCATCAAAGACTATTCCAGTCATGAATCTCGGATTCCGTTCTGGTATTGTAATGATTTTGTCTTGTTACTTACTGCAATATGTTGCCTACTTAGCCAGGGTGTTATAGGTTATAATGATGGCCAGGGACATACAGTACTCATCACTAGCAATGATCCATAAATAGGATATCAAGTATCAGACGTGGATTCATCAGCAAACATTTGATACCTGATTTCTAATCTTGTTCACAGTAAATTGTTGCTAGGATTAACAGAGGCTCATATTGACTATGTCATGTAATTCTGTTGAGTTACGTATGGATGCCTCCATATACATATACCACTGAGTGAGTGAGTGAATGAGAGAGTGAGAGAGTGAGTGGGTAGATGTGTTTGAATGAGTGAGTGAGTGAGTGGGTGGGTGAGTGGGTGGGTGTTTTGGTGGGTTTAAGTGAGTAAATGGGTGAATTTGAGTAAGTGAGTGGGTGGGTTTGAATAAGTGAGTGAGTGAAAGAGTATGTGAGTGAGTGAGTGAATGGGTCTGTGAGTGAGTGAGTGAATGGGTCTGTGAGTGAGTGAGTGAGTGAGTCTGTGAGAAAGTTTGGCCTAATGGTGCTCTGACCATGAGATCAGTTGTATCACTGTCTCAGCTTAGTTGGGAGGAAAGCCAAAGTGAAGCATCTCTCTGACATTTAGCAAAGGTGTGGTGCTGCCAAACATGAAAATATGACACCATAGTGAAATGAACTAATGATTGCAGGTTTCTGATGCACCTGAGGTATGCAATGACACACAGCAGAAACAACAGGGTCTCCCGCGCCCACTCATAACCTGGTGAATACATAGTGGAAAACAAGGCATGTCACTTCCTTCGTATCATATTCAAGTGAGAGTCTTGAAGGAACTGGCAACTTCAATTTGCAGACCAAAAATGAGTCATCAGATGATGACAAATTCCCCCCGGCCCCAACAAAATCAAAGGAAGAATCATCTTGTCTGTCTGTCCGAAAACAAGAGTAGTTATTGAGCTATCAAAACAATACCATTGAATTGGGATTCAGAACTGTACACACAAAAATAAAGAGTCAAAGTCAAACTTGTTGCCATGGAAAAGAAACAAATTAAAATTCTAAAAATCCCTAAGCAGCAAAATGCACCAGTTGACAACCTAGGCCCCGTTCCACAAAACGATCTTAGCGCTAAGATGATCGTAACTCCCATACTTTAACATAGGCTTACGACAATCATAGACTTAAGATTGCTTTGAGGAACAGGCCCCTGGTCTTTGTGTGTGCACAGTTTCAAGAAAGAATGCATAGTTTTAGAGATATGGTCCGGACAAACACACCACTATGAACAGAGTCAAAGTCAAACTTGTTGCCATGGAAACAGAAAAAAATCCCTAAAGACCAAAAGGCACCACTTGAGGACCTGTTTGATATATCGATATCGGTCAAGATTTGTTAAAAGATATCGAACGCTTTTTTGATACAAGAAAAAAAAAATGCAAAAAATCCAGAAATAGCAACATGCAACACTTCAGGATCTATTCATTATATCTATGTGGAGAGTCAAACCGGGTCTTCATCATGACAGACAAACATTTTAACCACTAGGCTACCCCACAGCCCCTAGTTATAAGAATAGAGCACTAAATATCTCAAGACCAACTCTCAGCTGTAACATGGTGTGGACTGATGCTCACACAGTCTTTGTTTGTCTGTTTGCCATGCTGTACTCTGCAATATTCCAGCTTTATGTCAGCCTGTAAATAATCAATTTTGAACCAGACAATCCAGTGACTGATTACATTTTTACATTATATTATTATGCATTTATATACCACACTTCTGCAGGTACCAGTATCTGCTCCAATGTAGTTTATTTGGTTCCCCAAGCAGTGGATCCATATGCATTCCAGTTATCAGTCTCAACTCCCTGGGGAGTATATAACCCTATGGGTAGAGTTTTTACATCCATCTCACATATCAGGTATCCATTCCCTGCTGGGTGAACAGAGGCACATGTGAACTAAGTCACATGCCCAGGGTGACCCCATAGTTTTGGGTGGATGTACGTATTCGTGGTCATCTACCATCGGACGAGTGGGTTCTTTTGAGTGCACAGGGTGGATGTACTGTACACTGGGGGTAGTGACAACACTGTAAGGACCTGTAAACACTGTTGGTCCCAATGCTGAATAAGTACCCAGTCACTCGCGGGATATGATCTCAGCACCTGCCATTTAATCATTACCATGACAAATCATTACCAAAGCCACCAAGTCACCAAGCCTGACCACCCGATTCAATTGTTCCTTGTAAACAACAATCCATGAAGTTGGGTTACCATGACAAACCATTACCCAAGTCATTAAGCCTGACCACTCCATCCATTTGTTCCCCGTGGACAACAATCTATGTAGTAGGGTTACCACAACACACCATTACTGAAGTCACCAAGCCTGACCACCCGATCCATTTGTTCCCCGTGGACAAAAATCCATGCAGTTGGGTTACCACAACACACCATTACCCAAGTCACAGACCACCCGATCCATTTGTTCCCCGTGGACAACAATCCACCCAGTTGGGTTACCACGACAAACCATTACCCAAGTCACAGACCACCCGACCCATTTGTTCCCCGTGGACAACAATCCACCCAGTTGGGTTACCACGACAAACCATTACCCAAGTCACAGACCACCCGATCCATTTGTTCCCCGGGGGCAACAATCCATGCAGTTGGGTTACCACAACACACCATTACCCAAGTCACAGACCACCCGATCCATTTGTTCCCCATGCAGAACAAACCACCCAGTTGGGTTACCACAACAAACCATTACCCAAGTCACCAAGCCTGACCACCCGATCCATTTGTTCCCCATGCAGAACAAACCACCCAGTTGGGTTACCACAACAAACCATTACCCAAGTCACCAAGCCTGACCACCCGATCCATTTGTTCCCCATGCAGAACAAACCACCCAGTTGGGTTACCACAACACACCATTACCCAAGTCACAGACCACCCGACCCATTTGTTCCCCGTGGACAACAATTCCTGCAGTTGGGTTACCACTACACACCATTACCCAAGTCACAGACCACCCGACCCATTTGTTCCCCGGGGGCAACAATCCACCCAGTAGGGTTACCACGACAAACCATTACCCAAGTCACAGACCACCCGACCCATTTGTTCCCCGTGGACAACAATCCACCCAGTTGGGTTACCATGACAAACCATTACCCAAGTCACCAAGCCTGACCAAGTCACAGACCACCCGATCCATTTGTTCCCCATGGACAACAATCCACCCTGTTGGGTTACCACAACACACCATTACCCAAGTCACAGACCACCCGATCCATTTGTTCCCCGTGGACAACAATCCACCCTGTTGGGTTACCATGACAAACCATTACCCAAGTCACCAAGCCTGACCACCCGATCCATTTGTTCCCCGTGGACAACAATCCACCCTGTTGGGTTACCACAACACACCATTACCCAAGTCACCAAGCCTGACCACCCGACCCATTTGCTCGCCTCTAAGACCAGCATAGGTTGCTGAGGACCAATCCTAACCTGGAACGACACAGGGGACATCACTAGTGACTGGTTCGTTTGTACCAGGCCTGATTACATGCAACACACCACTGAGATATTGCTCAACCTTGCAGCAAATCCTGATCAGGCACCACTCAGGCATGATAAGTCCTCCCATTAATACAGTGAAAAACTCCGCCAACCCTGTATCCAGGGGTATGATCTATGACCTGCAGCTGACGGCCAGACCACGTTTCTCCATCTGGGTTCCTATTACTCAAGTCACAAATCACAAACACGACAGACTAATGCGCTAAATATATTTGGATTGCGAGTAAATCAAAACATATTTGAGGGTGCATGTGTTGCCTGTACAACTGATTCATGTTTATATAAGTGTCCCAAATGTTTGATTTAGGAGTTGGTTCTCCTCCAAATCTCACGGTTTTCAGAAAAATATTCTTTGCTTAAAATCATCTATTATCTGAAGTGTCGGACAAGTTAGAGGTTAAACTGTTTTACTCCAACAGCCTGATTTCAGCCTTCAGATCAGTAACTCTTCCCTACTAGTTTTCAGGAGAGTGTGATCCAGCTGTTAGGAATGTGTGAGGTGGGTTCAGCACTCCCTTTGAACAGTATTCCAGTTAAACTGTGGTGCGTCAGTATAATGGAAGGGGGGTTGGGGGTGCGGGGGTGGGGGGTGGGTGGGGAGGAAGAGAGAGAGAGAGAGAGAGAGGTGGGAGAGGAGAGAAAGTCAAATTGATGCAGGTCATAGATATTTTCTACTTTGTGCTACCAAATGAAGGATCACAATTAGTAAGACACTGGGATCATGGAAATTCCTGACTGATTCCATCCCTCCTTGAAAGTTAAATGGTTGGTCCCTTTGGTGACTATACTACTGATGGCCTCAGGCCGCAGTAGCAGTAGCCTAGCAGTTAAAGTGTTTGCCTGTGCTGAGCTAATTTCTGATATCCCCATGGCGCACACACATTATTGCTAAAAGCAGTGTAAAACACTCATCCACTCACTCACTCACTCATACTGTCAGACATTGATCCTCAGGGTTTATGACTGTTAACACACTGAAGTTGACAGCTGGACTACGTTTTGATAATGTTCACTACCTTGGTGGCAAAATATTCATTTTGTCTAAAAATAGAAGTTACTATTTCATTTTATTGAATTTATCTTATTTACTCTAAACAACACATGTAGCAATTAGAAAATGGACAATGGAGGGCGTTATAATAACTAGACAAAAGTTGAATATGATGTCCGTGATTGAATGGGAGAAAACGCACTTTGTTCAAATCTCTCTCTCTTGATATAATTGTCATGTAAATAGACTCATAGTTAGATGTCTAAAACTTGATTGTATGTTTTAATATCTGACAGCAATACCAATAATGCAAGGAGTTGAAAATGATCAGTGCCTTATGACAGTTCAGAAAAACACGTCGGGATGAGAGGTGTTTTAATATCTGACAGCAATACCAATAATGCAAGGAGTTGAATATGATCAGTGCCTTATGACAGTTCAGAAAAACACGTCGGGATGAGAGGTGTTTTAATATCTGACAGCAATACCAATAATGCAAGGAGTTGAATATGATCAGTGCCTTATGACAGTTCTGAAAAACACGTCGGGATGAGAGGTGGTTGGGTAGCCTCGCGTCTCTCTCTCTCTCTCTGTCTCTCTCTCTCCAAACCAAAGATAATAATTGGGCTTGGATAAGGACTGGAAAGACAGTAGGTCACAGCATCTAATCACTGCCTGAATTTGCTTGCCGGATTTCAATGAAAGCTACAACTGCATTCAAGTGTCATCGCCTAGCAACCCAAATATCAATGTGGGGTGGCAAAAATACATTTTCCCCATTTTCAGTCGGCCCACTAATTACAAACCATTCCAAGTTGTAACAAAAGAACTAAGAAAGTGTTTGGAAATCTACTTGCCGCTGCTGATCCTGTCACAAAGCACGAACATCGATATCACAAGTACGAGATTTGACATTTTATGTCCAATTACACTGAAACTGGAACTGCAGTGGAAACACTCCACCAACGCTGTAATCGGGACAGTGTTTTAACTGCTTCTTAAAAAACCTCCCTTCCATGCTGCTGAAAATCTATAAAACAAAAATAAAATAACAATCAGCTCCACACTTCCATGTTTTAAAAAATAACACAATCTGATTTTAAAAAATAAACCATTTTTGTGCAAGATTATGAGATTGTCAAACTGCTTGGCGTCAAATCTATTTAAGCTCTGTAGTTATTTGAATCATATTGATATCATTAGCTGCTGTCGAAACACAATTATGTCAAATTTTTGGACTAAGTTCTTCTTTCAAAATAAAACCTTTTACAAATGTTATGGCACCTAGTTTTGCAAGACTTCATCAGTACAATCAATGTCAGTGGCTGAATTAAATATTGGATCTTTTGTCGCAACAATAATGGCATTGTTGACTGCAGGAGAAGAATGTGACACACAGACCACTGGCGTATGGTGAGTGAGGTTGGTTTAACCAAAGACATATATAGACATAGACTATATATATGTATTTGGTTTAACGCCACTTTTGACAGTGTTCCAGTTACATCACATGTGTCTGCTTAATGTGGGACGAAAGCCTGAAGTGATGCAGGTCCTAGAGTGAGTGAGTGAGTATGGTTTTACGCCACTTTCAGCAATATTCCAGCAATATCACGGCGGGGGACACCAGAAATGGGCTTCACACATTATCGGGAATCGAACCCGGGTCTTCGGCGTAACCACTAGACTACCCGACCGCCCTGCAGGTCCTAGATGTTTACAACTTTGGTGAAACCCATAAACACGGGTATGGTGCTGATAAACCTGGAACCATAATTGGGAAAACTTTGATTCAAACCCCCAAGGGGTGCAACTCCGCACAGCAAATTGCACCACCTGTGCCCCATGCTGACATTTGGAGCCAGACAGATAACACATGCCATATCAATATTGATTGTGTCAGGCCTTATCCTGCAATCAACAGACCACTGGCTGACACATGGAGCTAGATAATGCGCCAAATCCACACCCTAAACTTTTCTCAAAATGCTACATTATTATCCCGGTCAATGGATCAGTGCGCATTTGAATTTCTTCCTCAACTCCCTGGGGAGTATACAACCAAAGCTGCCTGTGAGGCACAAGGTTAACATAACCTACATCCTACAAGGTACCCATTCACTGCTTGGTTATCAGAGGCATTTTTCAAACAAAGTCACTTGCCAAAGGAGTGAGTGAGTTGGGTTTAACGCCGCTTTTACCATTATTCCAGTTATATCATGGCGTGTCAGCTTAATGTGGGAGGAAAGCCCGAAGTGATGCAGGTCTCAGACGTTTACCACTTTGGTGAAACCCACGAGCACGGGTATGGTGCTGACAAACCTAGAAACATAATCGGGGTGAACCGGGATTCGAACCCACAATCATAGGTTTCTGGCGTGTCCAGGGGACGCAACTCTGCACAGCGAATCGCGGCGCCTTAGACGACTGGGCCACCCGTGCCCCCAGGAGTCAAGCTGCCAAACTTGGTCACCCATCCACCTACTCTACTACGGGACCAGTGTTGCTTAACTTACCCTGTTTGTGAACCAGCCAATATACACAGGATCCAGGGCCACCATGTTTGAAGTAAACTGATCTGCTAGATCACGCCAATATCCTTCACAAAATAGTCAAATGAAACCGGTTAAATCAAACTGGCAACATTTGTAGAGTAATAAATAAACTCAATAATCATGATTATTTTTATGAACTAAAGAATGAGTGAGTGAGTATGGTTTTACGCTGCTTTTAGCAATATTCCAGCAATATCACAGCGGGGACACCAGAAATGGGCCTCAAACATTGTACCCATTGTACCGCCCCTAATGAACTAAAGAACATCAGGTATTTATACCTTGATTAACAATAAACAGGCTGCTTCTGATGACACAAAAAGGGAATGTAATAACACAGCACAGAGTAAATGGTGTATGTTTATCTGAACACATTGTTTGTTCTACCCGTCTTGATAATGGGAGGCCTGCACTGAAAGGTTGAAGTCTGATTGCTAGTCAGTTTCGTGTGTTATTGTAGGAGACATGAGAGTCCATGACATTTACAGGTAAAGAGCAATTAACACTGATGCATGTAAACATCATCAGGGCTATTACATGCATAACTTGAGCCCCAATCAGGATTACTTATTGAATTTGTGATATCTCTTGGAACATTCCTGTTGATATGTATGCTTAACGGGATCATTATAGAAACATCATTATGGCCCTGGTTAAGAATGATTTAACTGAGGTTATCTCCTGGGACATATTGTTTAATATTACCCATATGGGCATAGGGACTGGGGGAAGTGTTTTCTATGAGTCTCAGTGGGAAACAGACTGTTTGCTTCATGCTGTTTATTAAAACAATGTCATCCACTGTTCATTTGATTTCAGCATCACTCCAACCAGAGATTGAGCAAACTGGAAACCTAACTATTTCAATATATTTCTTACTGAAAAAGACTGTGAAATATAGTACTCACAAAAGATTAAAGATCACCCGACAAATGATTAAATACCATGTTTTTCATGTATACCCACAAATTCCACATCTGACACCAAGAGCCGTTTTAAGTTCGCGCCATATCGGCTCATTCATCACCACTCGATATCTTGTAGGTTATGGAATGGGACAAATGTGCCAAATGTCATCGGGATCACTTGTAAGTGTTCGTAGACTAAAGTCATGAGACACCATGCCTGCCTGTAACCTTCTCGTAAGTGTCTGTAACCTTCTTGTAAGTACCCGCAACCTTCTCGTAAGTGTCTGTCACCAATTCAAACCTTTCCGTTCAGTTCCTTAATGTCTCAGGAATGACAGCCAAAGTTGCACTAAGTTTAACAGTAAGGAGGGACGTAGCTCAGTTGGTTAGCTGTGGGCCTAACAAACGGATTTTCACAAAAACTAATAGCTTGTCTCAGTAACATGTGACCTACGGCAGTGATTCTACTCACAAGAAGTTGTGGTGATGTATACTAAAGGTGCTCCGAAAAAAGCTTTGAATATAGCAGTTGTTTATGATTCAGAGTGTATCAAAACGATTTATCGAGTGTTATGCACAGTGAAAAAACTATATCATATCCAATCAGTGAATTCAGGTGGAAGAACTTGGTCAATAAAAATTTGAAAATTGAGATAAAACATGATGATTTACTATTTAAATTGTATTTCCTGCTCTCCAAGGCATTGTTTTCAATGCAGAGATTTTCTCGTGAACTAAGCCGGAAATAGCAATCAACTGTATATACGTCTTCTACTGATGATTCAATTAAAAAGTACACAATGATACAACTTTAAAGAATTTTGATGCAATGGTCGAAAGAAATTGAATATGAAATTATTATTTTATCAGGAATAATATATTCCAATTATGTGTTATTTTAGTTGGAGCTTTTACTGCTAGTTTATATACTTATTATTAGAACCATAAGCATTGCACTATGGTACAGCCGAGTGATATTTTGTACGTATGGAACAATTTGGCCAATCACTGTAAGGTCTTCACAAGCTACATGTATTTCAATTGTGAAAACATATTGTTCACATATAACAATCAAATTGCCACAAATATGACTTTTAACAAGTCAAAGTGTTGATTTATGATATAAAGCGGTATATCATTCTCTGACAATGAAGGTTTGTTTCAAGGCATCAATAGCAGTAATCTGATCATGGTTGCTGTAAGCAGGTATAACGGTGAAACTGACAATCAGTTCACACACAATTTCTCCAAAATTAATGTAAACACGATTGAATGAAATTTTGAATAAAATTCATAAAATATATTACAAACATGTTCCGATATTCAATGAACATGTGTTTATAACCAGATAGTATAATAATAGGATTGAATTGCAGCTAACAAGTTACAGATGAAAGTATGCATGCAATATATTCCGCAAGTTACTTTCAATCATAGAATTCAGCACATAAAAACCCCCACATAATTTGCATTTATAAATCAAACCAATTTAAATTCTTCAATCCATGATTTCTTTTAAGATGTTATTTTGGAAAGCTTTCCCCAACAGAAAAGTGATTTTAGATGTTGTTTGGCTACAGGCATAGTTATTTGTCATTCAGCTGTCAAGGAAAATAATCATGTG
The DNA here is from genome assembly GCF_022045235.1 of Haliotis cracherodii. Taxonomy (NCBI): domain Eukaryota; kingdom Metazoa; phylum Mollusca; class Gastropoda; order Lepetellida; family Haliotidae; genus Haliotis; species Haliotis cracherodii. The sequence goes on along the minus strand of NW_027266341.1, from coordinate 21,156,719 downwards.
ACACTAACTAAGCCCTTTGAGGGGAGAGTTACCCCAAATCCAACTCTTCTCAACCCAATCTCGCAGTATTTCCAGCACAGACTAACTTCCTGAGAAGCAAATCTAACTTGGTTGTAAAAATTCTCAAACTACTTTCAGAAACTGTCAATAAAAACCTTACAACTCTGAAAGATTGTGATTAATGAAAGGCATTTGTTGCCACAGCAATTTTCTCCACCAGTTCCAGTATGAAGGACCCCTTTAGTGACCAACCTGACTAATCTGGCTTCTACTGAAATCAATGGCCGACTGATAGGACTTTCTCTTGTACCACTAATCAAGTTTGATCAATTCAACATCAACAGAAAAGGCTGTGAATAAGACCCTTGGGAAAGACCAGCTGACACAACAAACAATACTAAACTGCATTTACACAACGAAATGGCAAAGTCCGACAAGCGGAATAACGTTGTTATCAAACATTCATTGTGCGGAGGTATTACGATAGAGCAACACACGACCAATCTCAAACATTGGAGACTTATTTTTGTCAGTTTTGGACTCTAAAAGTGGTGCCTATCTACAAGGGGAAAATGAGCCGAAAACTAATCAATGGCGCTGATGGTGCAAGGGTAAGGCTACAAGAACACATTTAGATTCCTTTGGTATGCTGACGGACCATGATGACGTCTGATCTATGCGCTCAATATCGAGCATTGGAAACGGTTTTAAAGTCAAGAAAGCAGAAATACCTTTTTTTTTTAGAAATCCATGTGCGAGATGTGAAAGTGAAGACCAAAAGTTATCTATGGATTGTGGAGGTGTCGCATCAGACTGGAGGGATATTTCAAGCATGAGGTGTTCTCATGATAGATGGACTGACGTCCAGGAATTCAAAATGGATTACTCTTTTCCTTAATATTGTCTAAATATAAACATGTTAGTAGCTGCTGCAAACAAGTCGCAGCTTTTGTCATGGGACATTTGTTTGAAATTATACTTTTCATTTTTTCTTTTTAAAATTCCATATTTTAAATATTTTCCAAAATAGTTGAATGTGTGTCAAAAGAAATTTCATTGATTTGTGTTGAAAATTGGAAAAAAAGGGTTTGAAACCGGTTTATTATTTTGGTATATATGGTACCTGTAATCTAACATATGCTTTCAAGAAAAAACACTCTAAGATTTAGTGAGTGAGTGAGTGAATGTTTGTTAAGACAGCAGCCAGCAATATTCAGGTAGAGTCAAGCCAGCCTGAAAATAATGACGTCTTGGTCAGGTCCATCAGTGACAGCTCAGCAAGCATGAGTAATGATATACAAAAACCTGCTTAGAGGTAGACATGGTATCACATCCACAAACCTAACGAGATGATAACTAAATGTCACTGATGGGAATAAAGGTTCAGAATATACCTGCTATATTTTGTTTCTAAAGAGTGAGTGAGTGAGTGAGTGAGTGAGTGAGTGAGTGAGTGAGTGAGTGAGTGAGTGAGTGATTTACACTGTCATAAACCCTATAATGGTTAAAATTCATGACTCCAAGATTGAGTTTCATAGATTGTACCCATTTGGAAAATTGAACCAATTCTTTGGTGTGAGCACCAACACTTTAACCACCAAAAGGCTACCCAACCACCTCTCATCCCAACGTGTATTTCTTAAGTGTCATATAACAAATTCAGGCATCGATCATATTGCATTATTGGTATTGCTGTCAGATATTAAAACATGCAATCAAGTTTTGGACATGTGACATTGACTCAATTTACATGACAATTGTATCAGCTCAAGAGAGAAAAAACAGTTATTGTAGATTGTCATTTAAATATTATCACATCAATATCTGAACTTTTAAAAAACACACCATGTACACAAAAAAATAAAATATTAAACCTCACTGACTGACAACTATTTTTAACTGTCAGAACTGTCTGTCAGGTGAAACTTGTAAACAGAAAAAAGGGACTCGACAACATGCTGCCATCTTGACAACTCATCACTGATTGACAGATAAGGGTCTTCACAAAATCTTACTATTGCTAGCTGTCAGGAAAATACTTTTAGAGCTCTCTTAATCCAGACAGCAGTGAAGAAGAAATGGGCCCGAATCTTTCAGAGAACTTATGTTTTGATATTGTTTGTCTATATATAGGTTAGCGGATGGGGATCAGGTGACTAAAAGTTGTAATGATCAGTTATAAATCTTTAACGAAGGAGAACATTGTGTGAAACCCTTGTAAATTCAACTTTTTAGTACTGTAAATCGTGAAATAAATACGTCTCCAAAAGAATGCGACCACTGTCCCCCCCCACCCCCCCTAAAAAATGTGACAATATGAATGCGACACCCCCCTCCCCTCAAGCATCAGTTGATTTATATCTAAAGATAACATCCTCTTTTAGGTTTACAGGAGAATCCTCACATTAATCCAATTGCACCGCTTATAAGCACTGAGTATAGCACTTCTCCTAAAACAATACATGCTTGCTGGCTCGTGTCGTCCTTTGACATAGTCGCAAAGAACATCGACACCGTATTGCGTGGGTGGCGTCTGTCTGGACTTGCAAGTGTAATCACTGATGACATAAGTGAGAAGATCTCTTGTCTTGACCCCAGCAGTGACAATTCACAGGCTGTAATTAGTGTTTGAATAACATTGTTTATATACTTGTTACAAGTGCTGCTCAATAAACAGTGGTATGGAAAACATAGTTGTCTGTTTTCAGTGTATGTCTAAGTTTGTATATCTGCTATCAAAAATATCTTATTGTTGATATAAATGCGATATTTAATAATGCGAGCAAAGACCACTCGCATTTTTGGCATTTAATTCACATTCGCATTAATTTCAAGATTTACAATACAAACACCTTTCCCCTTGAGTCATAGAATGCATGACCATGGGAAGGATACACAGAAAAACTCACCTGGATGTCGTTTGATAATAAATATATCAACATGAGTGAATAAAAGTTTAAAACTCTGAGGCTTGCCATGGAGTTTTAACTTATATTCATCGAAAGACACAAGAGTGAGATAAATTTTATCATCAAAAATCATTCTTCCAATAAGCAATTGGGATGGATGACATGCATCAACCAAGTCAGCGAGCCTGACCACCTGATCCCGTTAGTTGCATTTTACGACAAGCATTGTCACCTTTTACGGCAAGCATGGGTTGCTGAAGACCTATTCTACCCCGGAATCTTCACGGGTCTGTAAACAGTAATTAGCAGTCTCTTGTGTGTAAAAAGTACAGCAAACCAGCTTTAGTGACAAAGAGTAGAGGCTGTATACCGGAAATACCACGTCAAGGAAACTGGACTGAATTACGCAATTTAGTTTGGTTATAAAATTTTATGTTTATAATCTATGTTTTAAAATTTATTTGGAATTTCATTCAATATTGTTTTCATTAATTTCGTCGAAATCATTGTGTAAAATGACTCGCTGTTATTTATACAGCAACCAGGGTCATATTTCCTGAATTGACACCTTGAAATAAACTTAAATTGATAGAGAATGAATACATATATCATAAATGCCCCACTTGGACTCATTAAAAGTTATTAAAAGTCAAATCGTGTGTGAAGTGGAGAGAAGATCGCACAACTCACTGTTATTAACAGCAACCACGGTCAGATTACCGCTACTGACGCCTTGAAATGAACTTTAGTTGACAGAGAATGGATACACATATCATAAATGCCCCACTTTGACTCATTAAAAGTCATATTTGTTGTAGTTTCACTATTATATATCAACATGACATTTTCGCAAGTCCATGGGAAGTCTCAACGGTGGCAGGTCAAGTTATTCCATGTGTACAAAATATCCGTCAAAAGCAATCAGCTATTTCAAAGTGCTACTCTTATGGTTATTATTATTGTAGATGTAATGGTAAAAGCTGCAAATATAAAATAACACAATATTGGAATACATTATTTCTGATAAAATATTAGTTTCAAACACAATTCTTCTGATTGTTGAATAAAAAAATTCTTTCAAGTTAAATTATTGTTTATTTTTTTACTGAATCACTTAGGCTCAGTTTACGAGAAAATATACACAATAATCTTAATTTCTTCATATAAAACAATGCCTAACAGAACTCGAAATACAATTTAAATGGTGAATAGTCTACTGATATTTTATCCCAAATTTCAAATTTATTTTGACCAATTAGGTTTGTTATCACCTGAATTCCCTGAAGGGATACGATGTAGAATCTATCGACGTATAATATGATGTTGAGTGTTGACTGATAGTGCTCGGTCAGCCTTGCAAGTCATGTATATACACTCAACAAGAAAAACATGCCTCAGTCTTTCTGCACCTCTTTGATTTATATCCTTTGTTTTTATATCCAGTCTCAGGTTGTAATGTCTGGCAAGTACTTTCTTGAAAATATCTGGTAGGCAAAGTTTAAAATGTTCGGTTTGCACTTTTTCAAATCGGACATTTTGTAGTCACAACTGGACAAGTCCGGTGCACAGACTGGTTTCTGGGTCCCTGGGTAGCATTTGATAGTGAGTGAGTGAGTTCGGTTTAACGCCACCTTTATATTATTCCAGTTATATCATGGCGTGTCAGCTTAATGTGGGAGGAAAGCTTAATGTGGGAGGAAAGCCCGAAGTGATGCAGGTCTCAGACGTTTACCACTTCAGTGAAACCCACGAGCACGGGTATGGTGCTGACTAACCTAGAAACATAATCGGGGCGAACGCATTTGATAGTGATCCGGAAACACATGCTCATGATATAGTCAGAATTGTACAATGTACTCTTTTCAGATTTCTTAATGATAATGGAAAAGGATTTGTGGGTTTTATTTAAGTATGGCCTTTGAAGGTTTGAACCCCATGCACTGATGACATACGCGTGACAACAGAAAACAGAAAAACTGAAGCTCTGTCACTGCCACAGTCATCTTAAGCTTACAATCTTACAATCACTAAGCCTGGCCTGAGTTCACAAGTAAAACAACATAGAGACAGATGAAGATAATGCAGTTATAAATGAGCGACTACAATATAGAAGAAATTGTACCTCCAAAATGTCATGTCGTGAAAGGTCAATTTAGGGACTGAAATGCCAATTTGGTTTTCAATGCCAAAATGTCACTCCCATAAACAATTTATTGACCCATCAGCGAAAGAACACCAGCTTTGTTGAAACACAAACTATCTCTCTATGTGCTGCGTGTTCATGGAGATTAAATTAGTGGGAGAATTTACCCACTGTTGTGAATTTTATGGCCCTAGAAGTCAAGCTGCCAAGACTTAATTCTGTTTTATTACCAGTAGCAGTAGTACTTCAAAACTATCAAGTGAACAGTCTAAATGAGTCTTTCATTGTTTTGAATACCACAAGCATGAGTAAATAATTACAGAGTTTAGATAACATTATGAGGCGAGCTGAAACGGGGTTTAATGTCACTCTCAAGACAGTTTCACTCATATAGCAACGTGCATGCACACTTGTACTCGTCCTACTTGTGTGGCGGTTTTATGGCGCGAGCCCCCTGAGATGTCATGCCACATTTTCACGCTCAGTGAGTGAGTGAGTGAGCTTTTACACCGCTTTTAGCAATATTACAGCAATATCATGGCGGTGGACACCAGAAATGGACTTCATACATTGTACCCATGTCGGGAATCGAACCCGGGTCTTTGGCGTAACAAGCAAACCCTTCAACCACTAGGCTACCCAACCGCCCCTTCACACTCAGACACAGTATACTGACTCCACACCGAACAGTCCATGTTTTAGCCCCTACATGCCAAGCACCAGGCAGCAAGTACCATCCATTAACGTCTTTTGGTAGGACACAGCCAGGTCATCGAAGCGCCGACCTTCAGCTCTCGGGCCAGATGGGTAATGTTATGAATTGATACAAATTATCTATAATTATGGAGTAACAAAACAATTTAAAGTGGATTTTTCTATTTTCTAAAAAAATTCCCCAACATTCCGTAGTAATAAAAGAGGTCCACTTCGGTGGGCGTGGCTTAATTTTTTACATCCATTGGGAAATGAATGCAATAACATGTCACTAATTCACCTAATCAGAATGCAAGAATGCAGAAATTACGATGAACAAAAATTTAATTATAAACTTATGACAACTGGATCCAAGGGATAGAACTTTGCATGAATTTTGTTGCCTTAGACCACAGGGCCCTCCAGAACTCCTCTCCACCAGCCAGAATGAAATTCATTCACTAGACATTTGGTTTGCTTTAGATTTCTGTTAATTCAACAATAACATCATTTTACTGATCGGCAAGATGACACTGTATCTATGTATACACATAGATTGGGAAATTTTGCTCCAAAGAACACTCGGTGTATTTCTCTTGAGTCAATTTGAAAACAAGAAATTAAGTATCTCCGAAGCTCAATGCACCCAGAGCTGCAGAGTTTAAGTTATCAAAGATCATTGGGGTGACTTAGCAAAGAAAAGTTTCACTAAAATATTGGGGTCATATATAGAACCACACTTAACTCAAATAATCCATGCAGGCTTTCATACAGCAGTCAATCAATCTCATGCCTTCAACCACATAAACCAATATTCACCATGCAAAGCCGATTTATTTACTTTAGTTCAAAGAACAAGAACAAACAAGATAATGTAAGAAGTTGGCAGCCAAACTGAAGTTGATGGGGGTTAGAGGATATAATTTTGGGGTCATGTAATAGAACATGCTGGGGGTCTAAGAATACTCTCTAACCCAGCTCCAAGAAACTGATAAAGTTGTTGAATAAACAATCATGAAATCTCCACATGGGTTTAATAAACTTTCGGATGTGAAAATCTTTGTAAGGAATTATAACATAAACATAATCAATATTTTTAGGAATTATATCACTGCTGGCTGATCTAAAAGTGTACATCAAATCTGTAACATTCAGGTTGTGATCAAATTCTAGTCATAAACATCATAAATTGCTATTAATCAGTACACGTTAGTTATGCTGGATTTAGTTATCATCCCCAACCGGCGTCCACCGGATGTATCACTTGGATACCCGAGAGAAAGTTGTCATGGATGTAGTATTACTGTAGGATTTAGAAACACTTTCATATTGCTTCAATAATAATATATTTTCTAATAGGATCAGAAGGGGTACATTATAAGTTGTTGCAGGTTCACGAGGGGTACATGGGGTCTCATGCAGCCTGCGTTAAAAAAAACATGTACCCCGAGTCTTCCTGACAAAACAAATTCATCTTACCTACATGTTTAAATGTGACATTATAAAAGAATCAACACAAATTCAAAATTGATAGAAAACAGCTGTTCAATTGAGCCGAGGTTAGCTTGTGCTATGTCACTTGACTCCCATTGACTCTGCAACAGTGTGTGGCGTTTTGCTTTGAAGCAGGGTATAAGGGATTTATTCTGTCACTGAGAAATCCACATGCAGCTCATGGCGGGGTATAAGAGATTTGTTCCCCCGCTGAGAAATTCATTCCCCTCCAAGGTGGGTTACACAGTATTTTATGAAGATCACGTGGACCAATCAGATCTCATCATTCTGACATGGAGTGAGTGAGTGAGTTTGGTTTAACGCCACTTTTAACATTATTCCAGTTATATCACGGCATGTCGGCTTAATGTGGGAGGAAAGCCCGAAGAGATGCACGTCTCAGACGTTTACCACTTTGGTGAAACCCATGAGTACGGGTATGGTGCTGACAAACCTAGAAACATAATCGGGGCAAACCAGCATTCAAACTCACAATCATAGGTTTCTGGCGTGCCTAAGGGACGCAATTCAGCACAGCAAATCATGGCACCTTGAAGACTGGACCACCCGTGCCCCCTCTGACATGGAGGTATGATAAGGGGTTTTATGCGTCCCATGTTAGGTGTTTTACCACGACTCCGTGCAGCTCGATCCTTGCTTCAAAGTGTGGTATACATGATGTTTTCTCCTGCACAGTTTTCTTTGTGCTTGGGGATAAGGGATTTATTCTCCCGCCGAGTAATTTACTTCCCTCCAAGGCGAGATACATCATATTCTATCAAGATAACATCAACCAATCAGATCTCATCATTCTGACACGAAGGTATGAATAGACAATTTGTATTTATAGTGCTTGATCTGGATAATTGAAATTAGCTTCAAACTCTAGCACAACTATCGCTAACAATCTACATCCCAACAAGGACAAGCCAATATTCTTTAATGAATATAAATGGCTTCAGACAATCTGACACGAGGCATAAATAAAATCTATTGCTCCAAGAGACACATAGCATCAATAAAGCTATGGCAAAGAGCTATCGGAACGACAACTCACCAAAGGATTTCGTGATTTATCGACTATCTTGTGACAGTAGGGCAAAGTTTGGGATCATGAATAGACAGTGTTAGTTCCAACATAACTGTTACAAATCTTCTTACACTACAAAAAGCTGACATCAATGACATCTGCACTCAATTCGTGTCGTCATGTATCATAACAAGTAGGCACATGGCCATCTCAAGACTAGTTATAAAAATACTTGTGTTCAGGGAAGTAGTATGATTTCATATTATTGCTTCAGTACATGATCAAGTGATGGCCACAAATGAAAAACCTCAGAGCAAAAGTACAAATAAGGAAACAATTATCAACACAATGTAGATGATGGTGTTACGTCATGCATCTTGTGTGCTTATGTTATAAACACATTATGTCATCTTTTTTCCATACTGTTTTTTGCTTACAGGCTGTCGTCAGATGGCTGGAGTGAGTGAGTGAGTGAGTGAGTGAGTGAGTGAGTGAGTGAGTGAGTGGGTGTGTAGTGTAATAAATAAACTCAATAATCATGATTATTTTTATGAACTAAAGAATGAGTGAGTGAGTTTGGTTTTATGCTGCTTTTAGCAATATTCCAGCAATATCACGGCGGGGGACACCAGAAATGGGCTTCACACATTGTACCCATGTTGGGAATCAAACCCGGGTCTTCAGTGCGACAATCTAACGCTTTAACCACGAGGCTAGTCGACCGCCCCTCACAAACACCTGGGCCCACTTTCACAAAGCGGTCTTAGTGCTAAGATGATCGTAACTCCCATACTTTAACATAGGCTTACAATAGTCGTAGCGCTAAGATCGCTTTGTGCAAGTGGGCCCTGGTGTCATCACTGATTTTCAGTGATCCATTCATATGTCTTTCACCACTATGTTGCCCTTTACGCCCAATGGAATCAACACAGGTTATTCTCTTGTGCTGACATTCTGTATCCTCTATACAAAAGGGCTGCACATCACCACAAATACAACAATCTACTTCAGATTAGAGGTGCGACTCCTACACACTGGCTTATATATCAATTACCAACTTCATCGGCAACGTTATATTTCCTAGTGTCAGTAATCTCCGCATCCAAAGGGGGAAATCATATGGAAACCACCATCTGGCTTTTCCTGTGATAAGAGCTCTGCAAACACTCAGTACAGTAGAACAGGTTTTTCTGCCAAAGAGGTGCATTATGGTATTCTTTTTCCTGTTGCCGAGGCCTAGCATGGAGTAACAGTATTTATTACCATAATCAATGCTGACTTACTGCTCAGATGTTTTTTCCGAGACCTAGCATGGGGTAACAGTATTTATTACCATAGTCAATGCTGACTTACTGCTCAGATGGTTTTTCCGAGATTTTGAACAAGCTCTTGATGTACTAATCACTTGTTAGCATAACATAAATCTAACTTGTAAGATGATGATGTCATGGAGTATATCTACTTCCCAAATATAGACCTGTAAGGCCTAAAATTATCCCTTAATTAGCACATATTTATTCAGACATTAAAGTGTGAAAATGTCATTATTTCATGAGCAATTCAAGTGGTAAAGTCGACACAATTTATGGATAACAATTACTTTACTTTAATAACTGTAAAGGCGATGTTTCAGTATAGATCCTTATACTGTTGTCAAGCAAGGTATAAGGATCTTTACTGAAACGGAATAAGGATCTATACCGAAATGCCGCCTTTATAGTAATTAAAGAAGTTGTTACCCATAAATTGTGTCTACTTCTCAGTAATGCCTATCAAACAATTCAAATGGTGTTTTTTGACTATATATACTATTTAAAAGAAATTAAAGGACACTCAATTCTATCATATTACTGTCGTTGATCTGTCATGGCAGATAGTGAGTGAGTGAGTGAGTATGATTTTACGCCTCTTTTAGCAATATTCCAGCAGTATCACGGCGGGGGACACCAGAAATGGGCTTCACACATTGTACCCATGTTGGGAATCGAACCCAGGTCTTTGGCGTGACGAGCGAACGCTTTAACCACTAGGCTACCCGACCCCCCTCATGGCATGATTGATTAACTATAGTAATATCAAAGCATCAGGTGTACGTTAACCTCTTTTCAGTAGTAAATATGAAGGACTCGGATCTATGTGGCAGATTCTCATTCTTATATGATGTTATGTCTGATCTGTAAACACACAATCAGTTCAATTGTTATATGACATCATGCTTGAGATGACATCACAGCTCCTTGCCTATGATTACATCATGTACCAAATTTTCTTGAGTATAGTGCTCACTTTTTTTAGAAAAAAAACCAGCTGTGTAGAAGGGGGTGCACATTATACAAGTCATAATGAGTTTTGATGTTTCTTCCCCCCAACACAAAGACATTACCATGAGCACGTAACACTGGAAATACCATGTCAACAAATTCGTACTGAAGTACGCAAATTAATCATGTAATTACACTGTCTGGTTATAAAAAGTGTTCATTGTATATCTGGACTTATGTTTGTAACTTATTTCATTAATTTGATCAAAATTACTTGTGTATGAAGCGATCAGAAGATCACACAACTCACCGTTATCAATAGCAACCACGGTCAGATTACCGCAATTGACGCCTTGAAACAAACTTCAGTTAAATTGACAGAGAATGGATACATATATCATAAATGCCATACTTGACTCGTTAAAAGTCATATCTTTTGTAGTTTGACGATTCTATGTCAACTTGTAGTCCTCGCGATCACATGTGTGGGAGCCTTGACAGTGACAGGTCAAATTGTACCATGTTAAATAGCCGGCAATAGCGATCAGCTGCCCCAAAGAACAACTAAAATAACAAGATATTGAAAGATATTATTCCTGATAAGAAAAATAATTTCAGTCACTGGGTGCCAAGTCTGGACTGTACAGTTAAATCACCCACCCTATAGCCCAGGCTTAGCCCCCAGTGACTATTTCCTGTTCCGGCAAATGAAGTCTGCCCAACGTGGAAGACGCTTCCAGGATGCTAGGTCATAAAGGCTGCCACAGAGACTCGGTAAGAGGGACAATCTGCGGATTTCTATAAAAGTGGTCTTAAAAGCTTGAAGGACAAATGGAATAAGTGTTTTGAGGAGAATGGAGATTACGTTGAAAAACAATAGTGCAAAAGATATTCTGCGACTGCGACTTCTATTGAAGTTGCAAAACTTTTTGAACGCCCCTCATATATATATATGTTTATGTGTTTCATGCTCAAAAGATCTGTCAATTTTGTTGAAACCTGTTCAAATGAAATTAATTACATCAAAGTAAAATTGTATAAAGTACAAGGTGGTGAGGTGAAATGGGGTTGAACGTCTCCTTCTAGATCATAGCACTTATATAGTGACATACTTGCATGTATTTGTGTGTTAGTGGCTGCTTGCTTGCTTGACTAGAATTATTGCAGTTTTACAGTGCTAACCCACTGAGAAACCATGCCATAGTTAAAGGCCCATCTGCGGTAGTAACAGCCGTTGTTCGAAACAGAAACACCGCCACCTTGCGGGCTATTTACAGTCAGGGTGGGGCTTTAAACATGGATACCTCCAAGCCTACCACAGCTTGATTTATCCCCTGACTGCCGAATGCCAGGCAGGGTAACAACAAGTACAATCTTTGGGTTCGACACAGCTGGGATCGATCCATCAACCTATCTTCCTATCATCAGACGCTCTTTCCACTAGACCACAGAGAGAGTCATTTTGTTTGGAGACTAACATTCAATGAAGACATATAAGATGATATATGTATGACAAAAACAAATTATTCACCAACTGTCAATTTCCGCTTACAGCACAACCAACAAAATGATAATAACTGTACCAAGAATTGATTCCCATTGCTACAAAATACCATTTACGTCTCAAATCACTTTTTAAACCACACCACTTGTTCATCCAGCTACAACTAACAATTTAAGCACCTGAAGCCTCGATCTTCTATCAATATCCACACTGTTTACAATGTCTGATTCATTCATATAAACCTCAGTATGTGAACCAATGAATTGAGTGAAGAGATCTTGAAATAATAGAGTGATGGTGAGATTAAGGTGTCTAATGCCCACCTTGATACTTGAAACACCCCTTTAAATCTCTCCATCAGAAGGGACAACTTTTATCCTGACGTTGTCCTCTTGAAGTAGGAGGATGAGGACAGACGACGGAATAGAACGACTCGATACAGTCGGACACTGGAGATGTCTTCAACATCAAAGAGAAATTTTCTTTGCTGTGACTTTTCACTGATTGTGAAAGTGTTTTCCTGAAAACTGTTAAAAGCTTGTGATGACCAAGTACAAGCCTCACACAGATAAATGTGTAACTTGAATTGAGTGTAAGTTAAAGATAAACAATGGATGCAGTCGATCGATCTTCTCGCACACTCATATGTTAAGTATCCAAGGGTTACATTGGTTTCAAGCAAATATTTCTCTCAAGATAAATGGAAAATGTAAGTGAGTATTATCTGACTCTTTTTTTAACAATATTCAAACAACATTTCAGCAATATTCCAAAACTATTTCAGCTGTATTTCAAAAGAAATTCAGCAAGAGGACTTAATTCAGCATTATTTCAGCAATATTTTTGGAATATTCCAGTGATATCATGGACGAACTTGAATAAGATTCTAAAAAGGTTTCAGCAATATTCCAACAATACTTCAGCCTTTTTCCAGCAATATTTTTGTGATATTTCAGCAATACCCTGGTCGAACTTGAATGAGATACAAAACTCTTTCAGCAATATTCAAACACTATTTCAGCTATATTCAAACAATATTTCAGCATTTTTCCAGCCATGTTTTAGCTGAACATGCTGAAGAACTGGGTTTAATAATTCTCCACCTGGTTTGTTGGTGTCCCTGCAATGATTGTAAAAAGGGGCTGGAGAAATTGTCCTGCATATATGTCTTACTTGAATCTCAGTAACCAACTCACTCACAGAGCCACCCACTCACTCACCCACCTGTCAACCCACTCAGTAAATCCTACAAACCAAGGCCCTACCAATAACTTACTCAAGACCCACCCACCCTCTATCCCTCCCTCACCCACCATCCACCACTTACCCATACACCCATTAACGAACGAACGAACGAAAGAACGAACAAAATCCTACATTTACTCACTCATCCACCTACCTACCTACCCACCACTCACTTACTCAAGACCCAAGCACCCTCCATCCCTCCCTCCCCCCCTCACCCACCCACTTACCCATCCACCCATAAACGAATGAACGAACGAACGAAATCCTACATTTACTCACTCATCCACCTACCTACCTACCTACCTACCTACCCACCCACCCACCAACTCACTCACTCACTCACTTAACCACTAAATCCTTTACCCACCCACTCACTCACTCATTAAAGAATAAACAAATGAACGAACAAAATCCTACATTTACTCACTCATCCACCCACCTACCTACCCACCCACCACTCACTCAAGACCCAACCACAGTTCCCTCCCTCCCTCCCTCATCCACTCACTCACCCACTCACTCACTTATCCACTAAATCCTTTACCCACCCACTCACTCACTCATTAACGAACAAACAAACAAACGAACGATGAAATCCTACACTCACTCACTCATTCACTAACTTGGCTCTACACCACCAGATGGGCAGCTTGAGAGAAGTTTCAACAACCCAATGTCACCCAGCTCCTCCTCATTAAAAATCATCACAAGACACACAGCACAACCTAATTCCCCATCAGCAGGCACAACAGTCACACCATCAGCAGGCACAACAGTCACCCCATCATATTGTGTATAATATTATCCCTTCAGGTAGCTGTTAACCTGGCCCACAAATATTCTCACAACGGACAAATGGTTTCCGTTCTGTCACAAGATGGAATCTTAACGAGTCCTTCTCACATTACTAATGGCACGATTACCTACTCACCCAACCAGCAATTACCTGGGTTTTCAGACCCGTCTGTCTTAATCAAGGGGACTTAATTCTTCATTATAATCAGTGCTATTATATTCCACTTCCACCTGTAATGATTACAGGGAATTCACAGAACACAAGCCCTGTCAATCAAACCACAGTGGCACCACGTTCATGACCACACCTGTTGGCACATCCAGGTAAATTCCTTGTATTCCAGAGAATCCTAGATGTCAGTATTATAAACAGGAACAGATAAGGAAAACAATGCTTCAAACATTAATTGCATGCATCATTTGATAGATATCATTTATTTTCATTTTCTGAAAGTCATTTTACAACTAGATATTAAATGTCAATGCCTGAACCTGTCTCAACTATCCACCAAACAGATTTCATCGGGCGTAAAAGGCAGAACAGCAGTAAAAATTACATGGATCACTAAAAGTCAGAGTTGAAAAAAAAGCACAAAAAAAAGAAGAAAAAAAGGACTGACACGAGCTGTTCACAAATCTCTTGAAAATGCAGGATTAGAATAAGAGCTTATTTATTGTCAGTTACATGTGAATTTTATTCATGTGAACAATGAAATATTATATCAATGCCCACAGAGTCTACTTTGGTTTGCTTTTAAACATGTCAGACCAATTTTAAATTTAAATTGTTAAAATTTCATATGTATTCAGATTACTTTAAGCTGTTTGTTTTTTTCGGGGAAAAACATATAGTTATCATATGAAGTTAAAGAACACCCAATTTCTTTCACATGACTGTAGTTTATCTGTCATGAGTGAGTGAGTGAGTGAGTATGGTTTTATGATGCTTTTAGCAATATTCAAGCAATATCACAGCAGGGGACACCAGAAATGGGCTTCACACAATGTACCTATGGCAGGAATCGAACCCAGGTCTTTGGTGTAACAAGCCAACATTTTAACCACAAGGCTACCCGACCGCCCCTGATCTGTTATGACAGATTAACTATAGCCTCATAAAAGAATTGGGCGTTCTTTGGCTTCTCTGAGTAGTGTATATACTTATGGACAGAAATAAGTGTACTGCTCTACAAACACAACACAATAGCCAGTGGTTTTAGGCAATTCAATTATGTTGCATCAAATCTTGTCATTGATAAAATACTTCTGGCTTATTTCTTTTCTTTCAATCATTTTGGGTAAAACTCTTGGTTGACAGGTGGGCAAGAGATTACCGTATATAACCGTAGATAAGCCGATCTCATAGAAAAGCCAAGGTATTAACTTAGTCCTTGAAATCTGTATCAAAATGTTATATGCTGAAGATAAGCCAGACCCCCCAACCTAAAACTATGTTCGTCATGATCTGTCATCGGAAATAAAAATATCTACAAATCCGTGTTGAATTACGCAAGTTAATCCTGTCATTACAACATCAGTAATAAATACAATCAAACACTTATGTAATCTATTTCATTAATTGTAATCAACTTTCATTCAATCATTTCGATGACTATCTGGTACTTACAACTTCTGTTGGCCCCGTTGGACCCGTTTGCCCCATTTGCAACAGAAAAGACATTTCAGGTTGATTTAAACATGGTCAAATAATAATATAAACGGGATCGGGTGGTCAGGCTCACTGACTTGGTTGTTGCACGTCATTGATCCCAGTTGTGTGGATTGATGTTCATGATGTCAATCACTAGATTGTCTGGTCGATTATTTACAGACTGCTGTCATATAGCTGGAATATTGATGAGTGCAGCATTAAACAACAACAAAACACCCCAAAAACCAAATCAAACATGGCTATGTGTGCATGTAAGCTGGTCCATCTGTCATGCAGTTGAGAATACAATATGCACAATGTTTTGTGGTAAACACATGAGTTTGAATAATTACCATCCATAAAGTTGTACATTTACTTAAATAGTTGCAGTATGGAAAAATAAGTTTGTCAGGGTTGATCTGTTAACCAAATAGATAACAATGTATCACCCGAAACTATTGAATAAAACTCATATTTCATGAATTGCATATGTTACTGACAACATGTCATTTTATTTTTATCCCAGTAGGATCCTTTTGTTGATGCATAATGCATTGTTTAGACGTATCCAATCTCACTGCATACATCTGATGTGTTGTTTTTAATGTGGCTGTGGAATACAGTTCTATGGACATGTAATTGTATATCGTCTGATCATTCCTTTTGGACATCATACGTTTTGGACGGCCAGATTATTGCAGTTACTCGTGCTATAACGGGGGTGTAGCATCACACAGACATTTTCCATACTCAGATGATGACCTGTTTTTAAGATAAAGTCGTCTTTTATAAGTGAATGAGATGTCTTACAGCTATTCATGTGATTAGAGAGAAAACTATGAATGTTTCTTTAGCGTCCGAAAAGCCAAAACATAGGGAAAAATATATAAACAACTGCAGTTATAACAAACTCAAAGGGATAACTTATTTTAGTTTGTTATAACCGTAGTTCTTGAAAGCATACATGCAGCATATGTACAGCACATGGTCAGGTAAATGAAATTATCCATCAGTTTATCCAAAGTGTTCGTTATAAATGTAGTTTACTGTATATCTATATATATATATCTGATCCTTAACCCTTGGGGATTCCAGTTGGAACTTGTCCCCTGCAACCTGTAAGCCCCTTGTATGGATCATGTGGTCAGACTCGATGACTTGGCTGATTCCGAGTGATTTTATTTGTTTGTTTGTTGTTGAACGCCACACTCAGCAATATTACAGCTATATGACAGCGGTCTGTATATAATTGCGTCTGGACCTGACAATCCACTGATTGACATCATGAGCATCGATCCATGCAATTGAGATACGATGACATGTATGAACCAAATCAGCGAGCCCCGTGTGATTGTACTCTGACATCATTGGTTTGTCTTGTTTAGACTCTGTTGTTTACAGGTTTTCATCATACAGTTACCCGTACGGCATTGTTGACGTCATTCGAATCTTATTGTGATGTAAGGTTGGAATTACGTCACGCTAGAAACGTCATAGCTGAAGATTGTTGACAACATTCGAGTGAGAGAGTGAGTGTGTATGGTTTCACACCAATCTAGCAATCTTCCAGCAATATCACGTCAGGGGACACCAGAAATGGGCTTCACACTTTGTACCCATGTTGGGAATTCTTTATTATGATGAACACAATGTTTCGGAGTATATGCTTACTCCTTCATCAGGTGAATGCTATGAGGCAGAGAACATATATATGTACATGTGAGTGATTGAGTTTGGTTTAACACCGTTTTTAACAGTATTCCAGTCATATCGCTGCGTGTCAGCTTAATGTGGGAGGAAAGACCAAAGTGATGCAGGTCTCAGACGTTTACCACTTCGGTCAAACCCACGAGCACGGGTATGGTGCTGACAAACCTAGAAACATAATCGGGGCAAACTGGGATTTGAACCCACAATCATAGGTTTCTGGCCTGCCCAAGGGATGCAACTCTGCACAGCGAATCGTGGCACCTTAGACAACTGGGGGATCCGTGCCCCCTATATGTACATGTAAGAACAACAAAGTAATAAGATAACCAAAAGGTGGAAACTTAACAAGGGAGGATAACAGTTAATTGGCGCTGATAGGTGATTAGCAATGGACAATTTGAAGCCAATGCTTAACAGTAATTAGTGCTGATAGTTATGGACAGCTGGAAGCCAGGACTTGAATTATCACTGATTGGCCACCAGTACATTGTCTTCCAGTACATTGGCTTCCAGTAACTTGGCCACCAGTACATTGGCTTCCAGTACATTGGCCACCAGTACATTGGCCACCAGTACATTGGCCACCAGTACATTGGCCACCAGTACATTGGCCTCCAGTACATTGGCAACCAGTACATTGGCCACCAGTACTGTGGCCACCAGTACATTGGCAACCAGTACATTGGCAACCAGTACATTGGCCACCAGTACTGTGGCCACCAGTACATTGGCAACCAGTACATTGGCCACCAGTACATTGGCCACCAGTACTGTGGCCACCAGTACATTGGCCACCAGTACATTGGCCTCCAGTACATTGGCTTCCAGTACATTGGCCACCAGTACATTGGCCACCAGTACATTGGCCACCAGTACATTGGCAACCAGTACTGTGGCCACCAGTACATTGGCCACCAGTACATTGGCCACCAGTACTGTGGCCACCAGTACATTGGCCACCAGTACATTGGCCACCAGTACATTGGCCACCAGTACTGTGGCCACCAGTACATTGGCCACCAGTACATTGGCCACCAGTACTGTGGCCACCAGTACTGTGGCCACCAGTACATTGGCCACCAGTACATTGGCCACCAGTACTGTGGCCACCAGTACATTGGCCACCAGTACATTGGCCACCAGTACTGTGGCCACCAGTACATTGGCCACCAGTACTGTGGCCACCAGTACATTGGCCACCAGTACTGTGGCCACCAGTACATTGGCAACCAGTACTGTGGCCACCAGTACATTGGCAACCAGTACATTGGCCACCAGTACATTGGCCACCAGTACATTGGCTTCCAGTACTGTGGCCACCAGTACATTGGCTTCCAGTACATTGGCCACCAGTACTGTGGCCACCAGTACATTGGAGAAACTGACTATTGGTTTATACAATACTGATATATTACAATTATAGCATTTTGTTCAACGTACTGCTGATTTGTAAACCACTTATAATTAAAAACAATGGTTACAATGATTCATGAGTGAATAATTAAATTTTTGTTGTGCTCATTGAAATTCCTGCATTCTGATTATGGTATTGGATTGGATTGAATTGGTCACGTGTTATTCCATTCATTTCCCAATGAATGTAAAAAATTAAGCCACGCCCACCGAGGCATACTACTTTTATTACTTCGTAATGTACGGGAATCCCAATTTTACTGTCGAGGGAATTCCCTTTGTGCTCAAGTGTATCGTCATGCACAGGACATTTAGCGACTTTTATGCATATACATTGTCCAAACAACCCTTTCAAACCGATGGCCGAGAATGAATGAAACAGCAAACGTGCAGACTCGCTTGCCTGTTTTTCAACTTCCATGTCTTCGGGTTTCATTTCTAACTAGCATTTTACCAACTGTGTTTTACCATAATCAGGGAAATAATGTTTGAATCTGGTGGAAACTGACCATGTAATTTGAAACATTCGCCTTCATTGACTGTGTATTTTTTTTCAGTTCATTGAGGTATGAATCGAAGAACTGTTGTGCAAACTTTTGTAAGAACCCGCTACGCAGATTCATACAGTGTGTACATCGGTTTATCGACTCATACCTCAATGAACTGAAAAAAAATACAGTCAATCCTTAAGTGAGTGTTTTTTATGCTGCTTTTAGCAATATCTCAGCACCACTGATTGGCTCCACATATTGTACCCATGTGGGGAACGAACCTGGGCTTTTGGCGTGATGAGTGAACACTTTAACCACTAGGCCACCTCAATATGATTAATGAGAATCAGTTTATATGAATTTGTAAGTTCTAGTCATGTGACAGTAAGTATGTACACTAAAAACGTCCACATATCAATCTACCTTCATTTCAGATTACATTTTGTTGAAACATAAGTTAATAAAATGGGCCAATGTCTCTAAAAGACCAATTAAATAAAATAACGAGAATTGTTTTGAGGCGTAATTGTATTTCCCTGCATTGCTTCAACATAATCCTATGGGAAAGACATTCCCATGAACAACCACCACAAGCAGCCATGAAACACTAAGTCAAGTTAAAAGCCACCTTTAATCAACCTCACTGTAGGCATCCATTTCCAGATGAGGAAGCTTATTTTCTCAGGAAGGTGGTTGTTTAATCTGACATCCCACACTTCAAGAGCAGATTTCCCAGTGTATCTTTTAAAGGCAATGCATCCATACCGAAATGTAAACCCAATCCTTTCCACCTCTGATCAGCGTCTCAATTGACCCTTAGCAGCTCATGTGATTGATAACTGGGCAATTGTTCATGTCAGAAGTACAACAGGGTATACTTATAGCCTGAATAATTAGCACAGTCCACATCTGGCATTCTTTACCATTGACACAAGGCTGCCACTCCCAGACATTCAATGTCCCTTGTCAAAGTAGAAAAATAGAAAACTTTTAGTTGCTACCATCCAATGACGCCAACTGGTGTCTGTGAATATACATGGAACTTTGTCTTCAACTCTCCCCTGTCAAAGAAGAAAACTGAAGTCCATGTTGTTACCATCCAATGATGCCAACTGGTGTCAGTAGCTTTACATGGAACTTTGTCTTCAACTCTCTCCTGTCAAAGAAGAAAACTAAAGTCCAAGTTGCTACCATCCAATGACGCCAACTGGTGTCTGCGTCATGGATTTTTGCAGTGTTTGAAATACCTGCCTGCCCGACCGTCCGAGACGGGTTGATTTCAACTCGGGCTGCCATTTTTCAAATCCCCCCTAACCTGACGGTTGGCTTATATTTCATATGTGACAATATACTAAATATTTCCCGATGATAATCATTAATTCACATGTAAAGATGAATGATAAAATGTAACCAAAAAGAAACCCCGTTAGCTTATCCTGAGAAACATATGATTATAGTGGGCAGGCAGGTTTTGGTCAGGGCTGGCAAGTATTTCAGCTAGCCAGTCCTGTGGTCTGGCTGAAATTTTTGGGAGTTTCATACCCAGGACTTTGTCTTGAACTCTCCCTTGTCAAAGAAGAAAACTGAAGTCCATGTTGCTACCATCCAATGACGCCAACTGGTGTCAGTAGCTTTACATGGAACTTTGTCTTCAACTCTCCCCTGTCAAAGAAGAAAACTGAAGTCCATGTTGCTACCATCCAATAATGCCAACTGGTGTCAGTAGCTTTACATGGAACTTTGTCTTCAACTCTCCCCTGTCAAAGAAGAAAACTGAAGTCCATGTTGCTACCATCCAATAACGCCAACTAGTGTCAGTTGCTACCATCCAATGACGCCAACTGGTGTCAGTTACTATAGGCCTTATATTCCAAACCAGACCACTTTGAACTAGGGCTTAAGATGGTTTTATCGAGACATAGATAGCATGACTAATGAAGGCCCTCGATGATTTTGAATGGATCAATATATATTTCCATACTGAAAAGGAAAAGTTGGTCAACTGGCGACATGCTTATTTCGAAGACCTTTCCTAAAGGTTTACCAAGGAAAAATAGTTATGAATATTCATTTTGACATTTCCATAAATAATTTGGATTTTTTTTATTGTTTTCCATATCCATGCACACATGTCACAAAAACAGTCACACGAGCTAGACATTTTGTCATACATATAAATGAACAAGTCTCACTGGGTTCCTAGGAGGCATAACTTGGAGTTCTTTTGTTGACAAGAGATCGGAATGTAGAATCACGTCATCAGAATGATTACAAATATCTTTCTATTATATTTGCTTAAAACTAACTTATTGTATTTTGGGATTTGGTTATAGCCTTGTATTGGCAGAGTGCAATTGTGGACTGAAAATCTCTGGTTATATGGCATCACCGGTGCACTCTGATAAGCTTGTCTAGATCTGTCAATAGCGGTGACAGTTTGGCAGCCATTATATGAAGACATTCAAAAAGTTTCTAGTTGGACAACACTTGAAGATCAACTGTCTGGAAAGCTTCCAAAATTGTCCGAACAATGTAAGTTCCCTGTTGACTTACATTAACCCAACACTGGCTAAATCCTAGAATGTTTAACCCTACACCCATCAACAGGCTTCAGTTTAGCATTAAATCAGCAGTGGATCATAAATATATATATATATATTTAATAATAATAAAGAATCAAGGAATTTTCAACATCTTATGATGGTCTAGCTCTGCAGGCAATTTAACTAGTTCAGAAATACTTTATTTTCTTTATAAAAACTACATCTATGGTAATTTATAAACTTATAAGGATGGGGGTGAATAATTCTCATGCCATTCTAATCATATATAACTTAATGCACAGTTGAGGTCATGCACTTGAAAGCAGGGGTCCGGAAACCGTCATATGCGCCGGACATGTCCGATTGGGAATCTCAAATGTCTGGTTTAAAATATTGCTTACCGGACATTTTAAAAAGTATTGTCCGGACATTCTTAAATTTTGACCGGACATGATCAACAGTTAGGACTGAGCAGTTTCTGTCTGCAGTTGCAACACAATGAAGATTAACTACACTGACAAGCTTTGTTTGTTTTGATTGCTGTAAATACATCGTACCTACATGATAGTCCAATCGGTCAATCACTGTAATAGGCAATAAACTGAGTTGACACTGATTAATCGAGGATTAATTACTGAGAACATCTTGTTAATTTGAGTGAAAGGTGTTTACAACTGTACATTAATACCTTGCATCATCGATGTACCTCATTATCCTCACAATGCTACGATACGAAACCTCAGACAAGAAGCGAAAGCGTGACGACAGCCAGTCGACCGATGCAGATCAGTCGAGCGGATCTGCCAAACCCTCAAAGTCTGGACGATCATTTTGTAAGTCGTGGCTAACGACTTTCACTTGGTTGACATACAATGAGGATTTGCAGATTTTATTGTTTTCAGTAGCTAGTCGTATATTGAATCTTGATTGACCGCCATTTTGCTTTCTCGGACGATCGATTTCCAATTTTTTTATGGTCAATAATTAAGTACAGATGAAAAAAGTATTCAAATAACTATTGCTATCAACGATATTTTAGTATTTGTGATTAAATTATCTGTCTCGTTTTTCAAAAAATCTTTAGTTTAAAAAAAACTTTTCCCGTGAGGTCACGTGTAACCAAATATGGGATAATAGTCTCGATCCAAATGTTACAACGCGTACACTTGAGCAGACTCATGAATATAACTCATGAATATTAATTAGACCGTTCACTACGTTAACAGATCGTTATTATAACAGAAACAAACGTATGTTTTCCATGTAAATCTAAAATGATATTATTTGTTATTAATTGTCCGGTGAATTAAACAATTTAAATTGAAACAATTCATAATTCATCATATAATGAATAAGTAAACTTGTAATGTGTGTGAAAAGTCGTACTAAAATACGCTATTTGAAGGGGGCGTGGCCTAAATGCAAATGTCCGATTGGGATTTTAAATTTTCCGGACCCCTGCTTGAAAGTGTTCCCTGTTTATGCCAACTCATGGAGTTTTTCAAGCCATGTAGTAGTTATTACATGGTTTATCAATGTATTCTCCTTCACAGAATGGGGGAAATAATTCTCATTCCATTGCAAATGGGTCAGTGGGGTAACCTTGTGGTTGGAGCGTTTGCTCGTCATGCCAAAGGCTCAAGTTCAAATCACTACCTGGATAAAATGTCTCATGAACCCTGCAATGATTTTGCTAGAGTATTACTAAAAGAAGCTTAAAGCCATATGTACTAGCTTGTGTTGCACATTTGTGTACAGAGTTGCACTGTATTCACCTCTTCACAAACATTCATATGACGAATGAAAGTTAACTCACTCCCTCTGCCATATTAATGGGAAAAACAGCCTTCCAAAATTAATATCCGATCCAATCAATTTCTTTCAACCAAAGACATGAAAACTATTAGCCTGATATTTGAATGAATCATCCACAAGATAAAAACTGCTTGTGTACAACTACTCCCATGTACCTATAACTTGGCCAGGCCAATCAAACCACTTAATCCTTCCACTGAATTTCATGACTTGTGCAAGGATGAAAGCAAACACAAGAGCACATAAAACTGTCATTTGAGCTTACATCACATTCATCAGTCTACCTCCCCAAACCTTGAACCCATACGCAGCCATAACAATATCTTCGTGTAAATATCATATTCAATATCAGACATCCTGACTATAATAAAGCTTGTATCAATACCAGCACTTATCTCCATATGCCAATTCTCTAAGTCCTTGTCCAGCTGCAGAATTGAACATTATTGGTCATCTCCATAGTAATAGCAGCTTGATTACAGCTATAGATGGATGATTGAGCCAATGATGGACATTATGTTCGACAATAAATCATACCTAAAACCCTATTTCTTAAAAAGAATTTGCACAATGTAAAACTCAAGATCCTACTATTTACCCATCAAGATTGAAAAAGATTACCAAATATTAATCTAAAGCCTTTTAACCACTTTTAAAGACCATCTTCAGATATTTTTAAGCTGATGGGTTTTTTTCAGTTTTATGGACTTGAATCAGCAGCTTTATGACAACTTTAGAATTTGATACACTCATAAAAATTAATCTCATGCACATTTGAGGCAATGCACTTGAAAGTGTTGTTTATGCCAACTCAGAGCTTTTCAACAATGACTACCCCCTGGACAAAATGGGCTTAGATGCTATCACGTTATATCGCATATATCTAGAATTCCAAAGCCTCTGTCATCCAATAACCTGGTTATAAGTTATAATATTTTACATTATCTTCATGTCATGAATCTAGAGGCGATTCTTTTCATACTTTTTTAATGATTAAATTGAAATTTCGTATAAAAAACCCCAAACAACAATAATGACTACAGGCTGTACACAGTGAATCTTGATGCTGTCACTTTGTATTGTATATCTATTGATCCCCAACCCCAGTCATCCAATAAAAAGGAAGTATTGCTTTACAGTGTCACAATAAATTGAAATTTTGTAAATGACTGTCTGTCGGTAATGGCCTTGATCCATAGACTTTTATGCTTCAGGTTATCCACACTGTATTATTTTCCAAGAACTAGTCACCCGATACAATGGGAGCACTACCATAACAGCGCCATGCCATCTGGCATTTGATTGGTTTTGCATATAGATGAAGCTGAAAGAGTAACCCACTATTCCCAGCAGGCTATTTCACCTGTAGAACTTGGAAAATCAAATATTTGCTAATGGTAAGCAGCATTCTGAAGAGTCAATCCCACTGATTGGTGATAACATTACTCACACTGTCACTTCTTTAGCCTTGCCTAGTACATAGCTTGAACATGTGTGATGTGTTCGGTATGCATGACTTCTGGGAGATTATGGGGCGACTGTCGTGTTCAATGTAGGTTAAAGTGAGTGAGTTGGATTTTATGCTGCTGCTAGCAATAGTCCAGAAATATCAAAGCAGAGGACACCAGACATGGGCTTCACATATTAAGCCAATGTGAGGAATCGAACCCAGGCCTTCAGGAGTGACGAGTGAGTGCTTTAACCACAAGGCTATCCCATCACCCCTGATGTAGGTTAGAAGACATGGTGTCTCCTTACACATGCTTAACTTGTCACAAACAGCAGCAAATGGGTGCCTGCTAGGATGAGAATTTGATGTGAATTCAAAACATTTTAATCCCCACAGGGAGACAAGCATGAGGTATGAGGGACACTCTCTAACCTAGAATCCCCACGGGTAGACAAGCCTGAGGTACTGGGGTCCTAGCCACTCTGAACCACAATCCCCACAGGGAGACAAGCATGAGGTACTGGGGACCTAGCCACTCTGACCCACAATCCCCACAGTGAGACACGCATGAGGTACTGGGGACCTAGCCACTCTGACCCACAATCCCACAGGGAGACAAGCATGAGGTACTGGGGACCTAGCCACTCTGACCCACAATCCCCACAGGGAGACAAGCATGAGGTACTGGGAACCTAGCCACTCTGACCCACAATCCCCACAGTGAGACAAGCATGAGGTACTGGGGACCTAGCCACTCTGACCCACAATCCACACAGGGAGACAAGCATGAGGTACTGGGGACCTAACTAGTCTGACCCACAATCCACACAGTGAGACAAGCATGAGGTACTGGGAACCTAGCAACTCTGACCCACAATCCCCATAGTGAAACAAGCATGAGGTACTGGGGACCTAGCCACTCTGACCCACATTCCCCACAGGGAGACAAGCATGAGGTACTGGGGATCTAGCCAAACTGACCCACAATCCACACAGGGAGACAAGCATGAGGTACTGGGGACCTTACTAGTCTGACCCACAATCCCCACAGTGAGACACGCATGAGGTACTGGGGACCTAGCCACTCTGACCCACAATCCCAACAGGGAGACAAGCATGAGGTACTGGGGACCTAGTGCTTCTCTGACCCACAATCCCCACAGGGAGACAAGCATGAGGTACTGGGGACCTAGCCACTCTGACCCACAATCCCCACAGTGAGACAAGCATGAGGTACTGGGGACCTAGTGCTTCTCTGACCCACAATCCCAACAGGCAGAGAAGCATGAGGTACTGGGGACCTAGCCACTCTGACCCACAATCCACACTGGAACCTTTTTTGGTCTACTCAGAAGGCAAATGTAGCAGGAAGTCACCCCACAGATGACATCCATACCTTGTTGGCTTGCTGACAGGGTTAACCTCCGTGGTCATGTGGACAAGGCATCCGACCTCAGATCAGAAGGTCCATGGTTCAAATCCCATCACGGGACAGGAATTTAATGGAGTATACTAGGGAAATATTCTTCTCCAAAAGTCCAGCCTAATGGACCTGAAGATGTTCACCCTGTTTCCTTTAAGCCATACATATTCCCTGTGACCACACATATATACAATCTGCAATTGCATTGATCTTCAGAATTTACCAATCTAAATAAAAGCTTTGCTTCGAGAAGTATCTCAGCATCATGACTGGCAGTGGAAGACATACTCAAGTCAATCTCACTTTCATAACATCTTAAGCAAAAGAATATTCTACCATATATGACTTTAGAAAAGTTGAATTTTGAGAACCAGTACAAAGATTCTGTAGAAAGGAGTCGACTTTTGTATGAGTTACACTTTCATCAAACTCTTTTTCTGTTGGTAAAAAAATACATCGTAATGCTTAAGGTGAATGAACAACGCTATGACAAACTTTGTCAATGAAAATGTGAAATTTTCCATTAAACATCACTAGACATGATAATTTACCATTTCGGTTATATTTCTTATTATGCCAGACATTGTTTTATGTGCAGGGATAAAGATTACGTATTGTCTTGTAAACTAAGCCGGAAATAGCAATCAGCTGTACACACGTGTTCTGACAATTTTCTGGTGATTACGTTAAAACATACCCAATAATATAAAAGAAAAGAATTTTGATGCAATGATCAGAAAAAAGAGCATATTAAATTACTCTTTTACTACAAATTATATATTCTGATATTCTGTTATTTCAATTGCAGGTTTTACAATATATCTTCAAAATATCTATGAGATCGGCTTATCTATGGTAATGTGCGGTACATGCTGTAATAAAACAAGCTTTGGAAAGACTTTTCGAAGAAACTTTTGATTCCATTTACCAAAATAGTTATGTAGTTTGGACATGGATAGGGGCATCACACAAATCTACAGTCATTCATTTGTTTATATGCATATTTCCTGAAAATATTGACATTAATGATAGAACAGAATTCAATAACACACACACACATCACTCTTTGATACAGTCAAGGTCAACTAACATCTATTTTCTTTCATATTATCATCAACACAACATTCCTTGACAATAATTTGACTTTTTCTACATTGTCCCATGTTTTTTCAGGTAAACAATTGACTTTCCATTGCATGTGTTGCAAAAGGTAACAACAGTAAGACAGGACATGCTCGTCTTTTAACGAGCGCCTGGTATCGTCAGTAATTGTTATTGATTCATAATCACATGCTCAATAAATAGTCAGAATCAAACAATGGAGTCTTCTTTTAGTAGAGATTTCTTATGGAAATGATTTTGTTGCTTTGATTGTTAATGCTGTGAGCAAAATAAAAATGTCCGTGCTCAATAATGATCAGTACTCAAACATACTTGAAACATGCAAAAGCCACATCAAGATCTATATCCAAACAAATCAATATCAAAGATGACCTCCCTGCTGCCTATAACAATCATAAAAGGACACTTTTCAACAAACTTCAATCAGATTCCACCATTTTTCATCAAAATTATATTCAGACCAATTCAATAAAACTTTATCTTATGATCTCGTATCGGAAGTCAACACACTTAATGTGAGTGCCCTCCCATGTTATTCCTTTGAACATTATATACTACTCAAAAGAAGTTGAAGAACACCTGATTATACAGATAGTTAATGCACACACATACTTTTCTGCATACACTATGAAGAACATTTACAAATCCTTGAGACCACAGCACAAGCACTGACCTTGACCTTCTTGCTGGTCAATCACCCACAATGTACTATCGATGACCAATGACCACTTGGGATCAAGTAACCACTTTGGTTAAAATCAAAGCAGGGCTGCTACAGAAATAGAGACCTGCATCGGATATGATTGAAAGAAACTCGAACTCATCTCCTGGAGTCCATTCCTGAACAAGATTATGTCTTCAATTTGTTCAAATATTTTGTTAAGATTGTTCCTGCCAGAGCAATTGCTGAGCTTAATATCTGAAAAATATAGCCATGGATGGGTTAGTGATATTGAATATAAATGGATTACTTTCTCTCTGATCTTACTATACACTGACTGAAAAAAAACCAATTATCTTCCTCATATATCATACCCTCATATATATGTATGAATGTAATTCCTTTGAGAAATGTTTGTTTGTTTGTTTGTTGTATAACGCCACACTCAGCAATATTCCAGCAATGTGACAGCGGTTTGTAAATAATTGAGTCTGGACCAGACAATCCAGTGATTGTTTCATGAGCATCGATCCACGTAATTGTGATACAACGACATGCATCAATCAAGTCAGTGAGTCTGACCATCCCATCCCAAAAGTCGCCTCTTAAGACAAGCATAGTCGCCTATTACAGCAAGCATGGGTTGGTGAAGACCTATTCTACCACGGATCTTCACGGGTCTTTGAGAAATGCAAACAAAAGAATTGATGATATTCCTCAATACACATATAGCAGCAATGAATTTCAAATGTTGAAAAATACATCTCTTGAATAAAAATGTTGAGATTGGCAAAAAAAAGAGTATTTGTAACATACACAAATGGAATAGTTGTGAATTACAACTTCTGAAAAATATCTATCCCTTGAATGATTGTAAGGAATCTGGAAGTATAAATACTTAAAGAATATTTGAAACAAAATTGAAAGTTCTTTGATAAATAGCGACCCATGCATTGGCCTCCATATCAAAGCTACATCTATTAAAAAAGGCAAAGCACCTACTAAGTAGCGAGTTAAAAACTTGGACCAATCTGTCATCATTAAGGTTTAAGTCTGACTGGGCTGTGACCCTTTCATAGTTCAGACTCAAGGCCTACAGTCATTTTCAAGGTCGGGTCCTCCTCTTAGAACATCCTTGCTTGCCTCCATGCATATTAATGGTATTCGGCACTCCCAGGAGAGTGCCACTTTGTGCACCATCATGGCTGTGTGCATATTAATCACCATTTTAAAGTGTAGCTGTAAACTCAGGCTCAACTCTTCCTTCCTCTGTTCAATAGCGTGAACAAATTGGACCACACAGAAACAATCGTAAAACCACTCGTATAAAACAGAAGTGCCGCTATTTTGGACATTAAGTTGTTGCAGACTTATACTGGTGCTGCATCGTTTGAGAATACGGCTTAGAAGTGAGATAAAGGAATATATGAGACTTTCGTCTCAGATATGAGGTTGATGATCCTTCATCGTATTGACAACTAGAGCATTGTTGTCACCCTGATGGTGACAAATATTTACATGGGTTTTCTCTCCAAAATACTTGATTGAAGAAAGAAATCCCACTTTGTAAATACAAAAAGGTTTAAGATTGGAACAAAGCAGTGAGTGAATGAATGAGTGGGTCATGTGGTTGAATATATATTTCTGTTATATCACAGAGTGTGAGAGGAAAGCCCAAAGTGATGCAGGTCTTAGATATTTACCATTTTGGTAAAACCCATGAGGAACAGCTTGTGTTGTTTACGTCATCAGATCGTGTGGTTCTCACTCCAACTAATGACACTGACACAGATTGTGTTTGGCAACATTTTTTTGATGACTGACAGCAAACAGGACAAAAACATTATACAAGGGCTCATACAAAAATTGGGTAGATTGGGTAAAATGAAAAAGTAACATTTTTTAAAAGGTCAATAAAATGTGAAATACTAGTCAACTGAATTTTTATTGGGGTGTAGTTGCAAATAAATATCCCATGCTATATATATTTTAGTACAAACAACGTAAAAGATTTACAGTTAATGTAAAAACATTATGGGTTGTGCTTAACTTTTGCACAGGTGTATTTTTTCTGGGTTTTTTTCTTCAGTAACCTATGCTTGCCGTAAAAGGTGACTATGCTTGTCGTAAGAGGCGACTAACGGGATTGGGTGGTCAGGCTTGCTTACTTGGTTGCTGCATGTCATCGTATCCCAATTGTGTAGATCAAAGCTCATGATGTCAATCACTGGATTGTCTGGTCTAGACTCGATTATGTACAGACCGACATCAGAGAGCTTGAATATTGCTGAGTGCGGCTTTAAACAACAAACAAACAAACAATCTTGGGGCAGTAGGTAGTTTTCTCTGTCCCATGTTCTCTGCTTCACATGGTAGACTAAAATCTAGTTTCTGAAAGGAACATATTTCACAAAAAACAGTTGTTAAATTATAGCTATAAAATATAATAAAAAGGAGCCCAGGGACTTTCTTCATTTTCAGAGACTGCATTAATCTAGACTTGCCAAACATTATAGACTTGCATGGGCTGTATTGGATATATTTGTTTCAGGGACTGTATGGTACAATGTGTGAAGCTTCTTCTTCATGACATAGATTGAACATTGCTTAAAGCAACTTAATCCGATTCTCACTCACTCACCACATATTGTGAACAATTCTCATGCATAGTTTACACCATAACTACTTGAAGGGAAAGATATGGTTTCAGGGAACAGGCTGTTTGTACATCTGGTTCACTTCCATAGACATAGACATGATTATATAAGATGGTGTGCATTGGCTGTCTGAACATGTAACATGTCCGGACAGATGTGCAGGATTTACCTTGAAAGTCTTGCATTGGTGATCAGAAGGTTCGGGCTTGTTTAGTATCACAGATCAAAACCATAATCTTCTCCACTACTTTGCTTTATACAACTTATGGAATTTGTTTCGGCAGATAATTGAGACTGATTTTCTAAGGCATTGCCGTTTTACAATGACAGCATTATAATAAGATTGTCTTATATTTGGTTGGGGCGGTCGGGTAGCCTAGTGGTTAAATTAAAGCATTCGCTCGTCACGCCGAACACCCGGGATCAATTCCCAACATGGGTACAATGTGTGAAGCCCATTTCTGGTGTCCCCCACCGTGATATTGCTGGAATATTGCTAAAAGCGCCATTTAACCATACCCACTCACCCTCTTATATTTGGACCCGTGCAGATTCCAGGGTAGAATAGGTCTTCAGCAACCCATACTTGCTGTAAAAGGCGACTATGCTCAGGCTCGCTGACTTGGTTGATACATGTCATTGATCCCAATTGTGTGGATTGATGATCATGATGTTAATCACTGGATTTTCTGGTCCAGACTCGATTATTTTACAGACCGCTGTCATATAGCTGGAATATTGCTGAGTGTGGCGTTAAACAACAAACAAATATATATTTGGTTACCAATCCAAGGGAGCATCCCCGACTTTGCATCTCATTATGACAACAATACAGATGAAAACATATACCAAATTCGGATACTCTGAACCTTTTCTTCTTCAGCACAAAGCAGTGTCTGAAACTCAGTAGACTAAACTAAGTTTTTTTAGCACATTTAAAAAAACTGTAGGCCCAGTGGAAAAATTGTATGTCCAAATATTTTAGCTGAAGCAGGGAGACATACTCTCACAATTTAAATTACAAAACACCACCAGTCAACCAGAAGCTTTTACTGCCACAGACTCGGTGGTGGTGGTGGTGATGGTGGTGGTGATAGATGAAGCCTACATTTGTCAGGAAATTATCAGCTTGTGAAACATCTTTGCAAGTACATGTCATACACCATTTGAAAGGTCTGTTTATCACAACACTTAAATAATGTTTAATAAATAATTACTTTAAAAAACTGTAGGCCATAAGGGCCTGCTGAACTTTATAACTATCAGCCCGAGAACAAATCTGTCAGCCTCGGGCCTCTAGGCCGATGTCTATTTCGAACACTGGCACGAA
Organism: Haliotis cracherodii; assembly: GCF_022045235.1. Lineage (NCBI taxonomy): Eukaryota > Metazoa > Mollusca > Gastropoda > Lepetellida > Haliotidae > Haliotis > Haliotis cracherodii. The sequence continues at coordinate 21,124,376 of NW_027266341.1, read as the reverse complement.
GGCAGGAAAAGCTACCTAACCTTATAACACACAACAAAACATTTGCTAAGGACCAAAATAGCAATCTTTAGTCAAAGGAGTGGTCCTTAGCAAATGTTGAGTAGTATACTTAAACTATGTGTCAAGATTCATTAAGACATGAAACTTTTTACAGATAACAACTTCTTCGTAGTTTGCAATAACACGTCGGGCTACTTTTCTCTACAAACAATAAAGAAGTTGTTATCCTTGTTCTTCCAACTTGTAGATGCCCATCAAAGACATGCCAAGATTCAGTTTCATGTAATAAGCGTAAACATGAAACATTTCTTGATCATCTTGAAACGATCATAATAAATATCTAAATATTATTAGCAAGGGTTTAATATTTTATCATCTTTATATTTTTATTTATCATAGCAGCCACTTGTGTGCATGTTTGCTGATTGTGTGTCGGTTCGTGAACTCCAATTGTGAGCCTCAAATTCACGTTAATATCATTGTAATGCTTGCTTTCAGATAAAAGGATGTACCTAATTCTTTCCTTTCATTTTATTATCAGTTTTATTTCAAAACGAGAGGTAATCAACTAAGACTAATTCAGCAGCTAATACAAGGCCAAGTCATACACAGGAACCTGGTGCATGTAATCAGCGCTCAGACACATGGTGGTAGCTGTTTGGTATATTTCATAACGATTTGGTGCAATGATGAGTACATTTACTTATTGTCTTGAATACTCCTTTGGGACCAAGTTTGATATTTGTAACAGGGTTTCAGAATTATTTTATTTTTGTAAATATGATGCTGAAAATAATGCAACAACTGAGTTTAAGATGTGGATGATGGAGTAAATGAGTGAGTGAGTGAGTGAGCAGGGTTGTGAGTAAGTGAGTGAGCAGGGTTGTGAGTGAGTGAGTGAGTGAGCACTTCAAGACATAATTATGTCACAATTTAGGAAAACAAGTGATGATGGTAACAAATAAACCTGAACAATAAAACAATAAAACATTATTTGGCTTTTAATTTGTTTTAAAGCGAACGAGTCATCAACAGCTAAGAATGAATTCACAGAAATCAATAATTTGCTTTGTTGTGCAAACAGCAAGCAAGCTTCATGCACTTTAAGTATCATCAAACATCAAACACTTAACGAAGTGGAGTCAACAGGATGCTATCAAATGAAAGTATTAAGTTCTCTTGAATTTCTAGTTTTATAACAATTTTCGCAAACAGAAAGGATTGGTCTTGAAAATTTCCAGATAGCAAACATACTGCTTGTTTTAAACATATTTTATTGACATATATGGTCAACGGGATTGGGCAAAAATTATCCAACTTAGATGGCCCTTTCCCTTCTGCTTCTAGCTCCGATAATCTGTAAATAACAGTAAATAACTTGTTATGGTTACATAATTACCCACCTTCTGACTACTTTATATACTTCTCAAAAGAAGGATTGAAGGAGGAGTGTGTAGAATGACACAAACATTTACAAAATAAATAAAATATTTATTCACAGTGTACATCTATCCATTTACATGTAGTAGTGATGCTCTTTCCAAAATAGCATGGTTACCATAGAAACACCCCAAAAAGACACGTTGCCTAATACTTACAAATCTGGCAACATTGGTTTTGGAAAATGAGAGATTCTATGCTTGCCAGTGATACCAAATAGCACACATACTTAATGTTGGTAATAAGCTGGAGATGGCCACTGGCCTATTAGTTGGTTTGGTTGGACAGTTGGTTTGTTGTTTAACACCGCACTCAGCAATAGTCCAGCTACATGATGGCGGTCTGTTAATAATGGAGTCTGGACCAGACAATCGAGACAATGCAGACAAACCACACAATCCAGTGATTGCATCAATCTATGACATGATGACATTCATCAACCAAGTCAGCGAGTCTGACTACCAGATACAAGTAGCATAGTCACCTCTAATGGCAAGCATGGGTTGCTGAAGACCTATTCTAACCTGGATCTTATCAGGTAATTAACTATAGTACTGGTAATATGAAAGAATCCAGTGTTCTTTAACTTCTTTTGAGTAGTATACATCTCTTAAACTAAATAGGTTAAAAGCTTAAACTTACTTTACACTCTTTCTGTGCAAAATCTTCAATTCGTCCTTTTATGATGCAAACAGGATGGGTAGGGACTACTACAAGTATTTTTCATGATTATGAAAAACACACACAATCTTCTCAAATATGCAAAAAATTAAATCAGTTTATGAACCTAATAAAATATTCTTATTGCCACACAGTAATAAGGATTTTGTTCTAATGAGTTTCCCATGCTAAAATTAAGTGAAGTTAGAATAGCCATGGATAGAATACCATTACCGCCTGACATTAGTTAAGGTTGATCGGTACGTGTCTGTCTAAAAGTGGGTTAATTATTCAGGACTATTGGCCTGTAATAAAGAGAAAGTCTATGAATAATATAAAACTAGTTCCACTAAAACAGCAGGCAAAGGACATTATATTCATAAGTGAAAATACTCCAACTCTAATAAGATTCTGTCAAAGGAGATACATGTACTCATGGAGTGAATCTCATTCAATGGCGCAGTCTTATTAAAAATGACATTAAAATACTGTACTTGTGATTACATGCAAGCCATCTTCCTGAGGCAAGGGAGTTAACTGACAATAAAAGTCCAGTTACCAACCTTGCCAAACAAGGCTGGAATTCCATGGCTCGATCATAGCGCAACCAGTGGCTATTACGAGTTACGTCCTTTCTATGTCCCTCCTACTGACCAATCAAATTCCACCTCTCATATCACTTGCATTGGCTTCAAACAAAATGGTGGAGCCCAGTCAAAACGATCTGATCGATAATCATGATATTTATTGTAATAAAATTGGTCTTACTTAGCAAACTGCATCAAACCAGTTAGGCACCTTGATTAAGAACATGAAAAGATTTGAAAAATATCTGTCGACATCAAGTTGATGGTACACATGTTCTGCAAATTCTGCATTCGTCCGAAATCTTCAATGAATTTTAAGAATCGGATGTCAATTTCATTTAGAGATTTTGATTGTACTATGCACAGACTCTTAGTCCAGCCAAAATGTAACTCCATAATTCCAGCCAAGTTCAGCAAGGGTGGCAACTGGACTTTTATAGTCAGTTAATTCCCTTGTCTTAGGAAGATGCATGCATGCACTTTGCTGTTTAAGTGCAATATATCTCACTATTGGCACAGTCAGCATTATTCCACCTATACAATAATCAGGCAAACAAGTGGTGTTCATCACACAGGGGAAGGAAGACACAATCATCCAAGACACATGTAACCCCCCAACATAATTTTAATTGGCTTTTACCACAAGGACAGGTTACTGTTGTTTCCTAATACATTGATTGAAAAGAATTTAGTCCATATTCACTTAACATATTGCTTTTAGTTCCAACCAAATCAGTAATCGAGACTCTTCCCAGGCGCTGATGTTTTGAATTAACATGAGCAGATTTAGTAAATGAAAATAACGAAACAGGAAGTGAACACTTATGTTTGATTATGAATTTCATTTATCTGATGGTGCATGGATTGAAGGAGGAGTGTGTGGAGTGACACAAACATTTACAAAATTAATAAAATATTTATTCACAGTGTACATCCATCCATTTACATGTAGTAGTGATGCGCTTTCTAAAATAGCATGGTTACCATAGAAACACCCCCAAAAGACATGTTGCCTAATACTTACAAATCTGGCAACATTGGTTTTGGAAAATGAGAGATTCCAAGCTTCCCAATGATACCAAATAGCACACATACTTAATGTTGGTAATAAGCTGGAGATGGCCAATGGCCTATTAGTTGGTTTGGTTGGTCAGTTGGTTTGTTGTTTAATGCCGCACTCAGCAATATTCCAGCTATACAGCTATATGAGGGCAGTCCATAAATAAATGAGTCTGGCCCAGACAATCCAGTGATTAATATCATGAGCATCAGTCCAGGCAATTGGGATCGATGAAATGCATCAACCAAGTCAGGGAGCCTGACCACCCAATCCCGTTAGTCACCTCTTTCGACAAGCATATTCTACCTATTCTACCCCGGATCTTCACGGGTTCTGGCTTATAAGTGCAACAGAACTCTTACTAGAAGCAAAAAGTCTTATTTCACATCTACCATAGTCAATGTCAAATCAGAAAGTATTAGCTGAAAAATCATATTACTTGTGGAAATCATATGTACAAACACAGCCTATAATCACAGGGAATAGCCTCAGCAGTACCCAATGGTACATCTTCCCACTTATCATGGAGATGAACCATTAGCCATTGGTGTAGGGAACAGTCAATCAGTCTTGTAGTCTCCCCAATTGGCACTGAAGTCCAAAAATACACCTCAACCGACCCCAAGCCCCATGTAGACACATAACTCTAGTAAGATGTTATTTTTATTTCTTAACACAGAGGTTAGCCATTGATTTAAAGATGCTTTTACTCTTGCCAAACACTATTGCAAAATCAAACTTAAATCAAGTCCGCTCATTAAGAAATCTATCCAAGTGGCGACACAACTTGGATGATCCATGCAAGCAAGAGTTCAAAAGTTTATTGGGTCCTGAAATAAATTTATCTATTGTAACAGAAGATACTCCTTATTTGTGAGATCAGGATGCTAAGATTAGAAAATAATGATGGTAGCTGGTAGAAAATGGACAAAACAGACATTGAGAGTTGACCCAGTTTGTAAATATCCATTTAGGACATAATGATGGTAGAAAACCAAAGTAAAGTAAAATACAGTAAACTATGGTTATAAAGAACTCAAAGGGACTACTAATTTAAGTTTGTTATAACCGTAGTTCGTTATAAGCATGTATACAGCATAACTACAGCAAATGGTCGGGACCCAAAAAGTAAGTTCATTATATCCGTCAGATTGTTATAAGCATGTTCATTATAAGCGTAGTTTAGTGTGCATTGAAAATTGGCACGCTATGTTGAGAGACATTTCTTCATGATCTGTAAACATACACTGATCAACAAACATAAGTCACATTCTGAATATGATGCAAGTGATGTCCTATAAACAAATTTATCAATCTTGTGCTGAAGGACAGAGTCAGGTGCATTTTTAAACATAATGCTTTCATGATGCCAGCACTCTCTGAAGTAATGAAATTAATGTTTCTTGTCTGCTTATTTCCTTGACACTCATTTCTCTATATGTTTATATCATGTTCTTGTATTGTGCGTATCTATAGATTACATATTTTCTGCCATATAAATAGGTAATGCGTGTATACGTTATCCTCCTCTCTATGTCATCCCATAATGAGATGTTTATTACTCTACTTTCAATCTCAACTCTTTTTGCGATCTACTTGATGAAAAACAAATTATGTGTGAATTTGGCAGCATCCACTTTTGAACCTTCATCTTCAAAGCACAACTTAATTTGTGTGAATTTTTGAATTTTAAAACAACTAAATTTAATGTAAGAAAAGTGCATTTAAATTCACATCACCATCAGTTACTCCCAAGTAAATCTATTTTCCAAATCTTCAAAGGAGGCCCTATCACCACATTTATCACAGAGTTGGTTGAGACAGTGGCACTGATTAAGCATGCTGATTGGTCAGATCTACTGATTTAGATCTGTTCTTAGTGGTTAATCCCAGGGGCACCTGTTATTGCCAATGGTGTCAATGAATTTGATTGGCTGATGCACATCAGAGGCCTGACCAACATATGACCTCCCTTATACAGGGTATCGATTGCATCAGTGTCTATCAAGACTGGATGAGAGGCGATAAGTCTGATTTGAACATACAGTGAGGATTCCTTGCATACACAACAGCATAACAAATGAATACCAAATAGGAATAACTGTATCTGCAATCTTAAGATATTTAGTGCTCTATTCTTAAAAGTTGGGGCAATAGGGTAGCCCAATGGTTAAGCTTTCACTCACGTGGGTTCGATTCCCCACGTGGGTGCAATGTGTGAAGTCCCTGACGTGTTTTCTGACGTGATATTGCTGGTTTATTGTGAAAAGCGGCATAAAACCATACTCACTGACTCACTCTTAAAAGCATTTTCAATGAATTAGGTTTGGTTTGGTCTGTTTGTTGTTTAACACCGCACTCAGCATTATTACAGCTATATGACAGCAGTCTGTAAATAATCCAGTCTGGACCAGACAATTCAATGATTGACATCCTGAGCATCGATCTATGCAATTGGGATACAATGATATACATCAACCAAGTCACTGAGTCGGACCACCATATCCATTAAGTCCCTCTTATGACCAGCATTGGTTGCCAGGGAGCAGTTCTAACCCGGAATCCCCATGGGGCTATAATAACATGAAGACAATGAACACATACATACAATAAAGGCCTATATGTAACTCTTACAGACAATAGATAGGTAGTCCTGTACAATGACTGGAGAATATCTGAATTTAATTTAATCAAATGCAACTCAGATCATAAAGAAAGGCAATTTTAACTCACCATATTTCAAAGCATTAGAAAAAGATTTAAAAGAGAAATTTAGGGTGCAATAAAGGTTCCACAGGCTGAATACTAATCTGGTCTGAAGATGGCTGAGAAATAGGGATGGGGATGCTGATAGTTGGTTTGCTTTATCTCTTGACATGTCAATCAAAGCCAACAGCTGATTTGTTCCCCCTTCTACCTCCTCCAGTGGATGTTGCCTCCAGAATATAAATACAGGCAGGTCAGTGATGCCAGTAATAGCATAGGCTAGGCTTGATAAGCATCATTACAATACTGTCTTGTGAGCATCTGTGGTGAATATACTTGTGTAAATACACATCTGTGCATGATTTGTGTCATATTGTTATTTGTTTAGATGCACATAATCCAAATCTTCTCATTTTCATGGGGCAGTGGGTTAGCCTCATGGTTAGAGTGTTCGCTCATCCCGCTGATGACCTGGGTTCGATTCCCACATGGGTATAATGTGAGAAGCCCATTTCTGGTGTACCTTACCATAATGGTGGAATATTGCTATGAACGACGTAAAACCATACTCGCTTTCTCACTGTCATTTACTTGGTGTTAAGTTTTGAGGAAGATAGGCCTGTTCCATAAGGCATTGTCTATTCATAGACCTCATCAGTTATAAACCAAAACATGTTATCCTTTGGGACTAAACTAATCTAAATTACGTTGTGTTTCTCTCTTTATGTTCAATTTCCACAGTAAAGTAAAACAATTTAAAGAAAACCGACAATTTGATATGCAGCTTTCTTTACATTTCATTGAGGTCCTCATGCTGCAGATGCATGAAGCTGTTGTTATATGACCAAATGAGAAAGAGTATAGATAGTCCATAGACAAGGCAGCTCTAAAGGGAACTGCATCTGAGGAGATTCATGATGAAAATTGTTTTTAACTCCCATCCCTCATTTAGCAACATATAAAAAATTAAATACATTTCAAATGCTCCCTTAACTGCTTTTGGAGCAAATACAATCAAATGAAATTCAAAACCTTTATCTTTCTTTTTGGGCTTGGTATTCCTGCGTTTCTTTGACAGGCATTTAGAAGTTGGAATACTAAATCATTTTATGGATGAATAACTTTTTTATTACAATTAAGTGTATTCCTGCAATACTTGTGTTTGGATGCATAATAATTACACATTCTGATTAGGGTCTATAAAAAAATATTGTTTCAAATTTCAAAAATTCATTTAAAAAAACCCTGATGTATTGTTTATCATCATTGATGCATTGATGCATTAAGGCAATATGTTTGTTCCTTTGATATATGTATAGGTTTGAAACATTCATTAGTTTGCCATTTAAAACCACCATTGTGTGATTACTGTGTTCCCTCTTGCAGGCCAATATACAGCCTTTAGATTTCAGTCAGCTATTATGTTTCAGTTATGAGAAATAAAGGGTTATGTATTTCTTGGTTTAATGAACTACATCTGTTCCTGTTTTAAACCATAACACATAAGAGGCAGTAGAATGATAGTGGTCCCTGAGATAGATGCCTGGAATTACGCCATATAATCTTCGGAACCATCTAAAACAACAAGAAATGAAATTCTGTCTGTTATCAAGCATCAGTTTGAAATCACACCTCACACAGAATAATGACATCAGGACACAGGAAGATGGAACTCATACAACCTTCCCCCATCCCATCAGGGAAGGGCGATTTATTATATAGGGGGGGGGGGGGGGGGAAATGGGATGGAGGAGTAGGGGTTGGTGGTGATCGGTGGTAATTGATGGGGTGGGGTTGGAGGGAAATGGGGGTGGGTGTAGGGTTGGTGTGGGTGGGAATGTAAGGTTGGAGGAAAATGGGGGGTGGTGTAGAGGTTAGTGGTGGGTGTTTTGGGGTGGCGGGTGGTGGGTGATTTGAGGTGGTGGTGGAGGGAAATAAGATGGAGGTGTAGGGGTTGTGTCATGGGTGGGGGGTGGTGGTGATAGATTGTGGTTGGTGGGGGATGTAGGGGTGGTGAAACAATTTGCGGGGATAGTAACCCTTGTAAAACGATAGTTCCATCAAAGTCTTATGTTCATGCAGTGAAATATTAAGTGTTATTACTTGCCCGTGAAGAGATCACCCGTTTAATAAACATACAGCTGTATTACACATTGTGTAATACCAAAACGCGTGCTTATGTACTCTCGGAACACGTTTCACGAACAAATATTGAAAGCTCTCAACATCCCTTGGCTTATTCAACGACATTTTGTGTGGAGATGATAGGTCACTGGGAGGAGCTTATGCACACTCGAAGACCCCAGCAACCTTTTTGCTAGGCTGACGTCACATGGCATTGTTTCGCCGATGGATCTTGTAACAAAATTCAACAATACGTCATTGGGTATTGTGACGTGATTGTTAACTTTGAGGTGCAAGGCCCGTTCCACAAGGTGATCGTACTCTAGCGCAACGACAGTCGTTAGTCTAAGTTAAATTATGTGAGTTGTGATAGCCTTAGCACTACGATAATTTTGTGGGACGAACGCCTGAATTCTAAAGGTGCACCATTGTATGAAATTAAATTCATACGTTTCAACTTTTGACGTGTTTGAAGTATTATTCTGTTAAACTCAGTTGGATTATGCCATGGATCGTGTAGGTGTCAGCCTATTTACACTGAACAGTATAATTCTAAAAATATTATAAATGACAAGTAATAAATAAAATACTAAACTCGCTCTAGTGTAAAGCCAATTAGTATTCTATATTATGTGCACTGCAATAAACATATCATTTTTCTCAACTTCAGAAAACTTTCACACTGAAGCGTATGATAAATGCCAAATTAAATGTCAAGAAAAATATGGAGACCCATTTGATAAAATATCAATATCATTATATTTGTTTATTCTCAAGTTCTGAACTATTCAGTCAATTTGTCAAGGTCCAACACTTTGTCCCGCCCCTCAAATTAAATACTCTCAGGAGGAATAACATTCCTGCAAATACACTCGTGGATTTCAATAGATTATATCTGCACCGTTTCATTTGACCACAATGATCACTAACTATAAAATATATTGGAATGAAATTCCAATGATGCTATGACGTAGAAATTCAAATTTTGGGCCCAAATGTGTTTTCACAAAAGCATTATTCTTTGATCAAAGAATCAAAAGTTCAATCTCGTCCTTATGGAGGTTTATTTCACAAGGACATGAAGCTGCTTACTTTATAACATTCTCTAGGGGCTGAGGATCTGCCTTGTTTGTCATGGCATGTATTGGCAGAAACCTACTTGCGGTTATTACCAGCACTCATGATCCTTAATTTTGTCGGAAATAGTTCGATTCATGTCAGTAAATTAAGAGCAGAAACTGCTCTCTTGGAACTGCAGTTTTCTGCAAGATTAAAGAAGCGACTTCAAACCCATTAAGTCCTGTATGACACTTAATACTCAATTTGCTAACATATAGCCTTATAAAAACATCTCATCATTCAAACCATGTGTGGGGCATAAACTGCCTGCATGCTGTGTTTTAATGTGAGTGAGTGAGTGGGCAGGCGAGCGAGCAAGTTGAATGCATGCGTGCGTGCGTGCGTGCATTATTCACTGCAGCAGAATGCATGTAGATGTGATGCTTACATTCGATCCACAAATTAAGATATGTAAAGAAATATAGTCGCTCTACAATGGGCTTTTCTTCACAGTGTTGTTACCATTAGGATTTTGACATTGTTTATGTCTATTTGCAAATTATACAAATTGGCAGTTTATCTGGAGCTCTGTTTATAACTCAGCAATAAAAGCATGTTTGATCTACAATACAGTGTTTCTGTGTCATTATGTTACACTCTCATCATGGTATAGTGAGTGAGTGAGTGAGTGAGTGAGTGAGTGAGTGAGTGAGTGAGTACGGTTTTACGCCGCTTTTAGCATTATTCCAGCAATACCATGGCTGGGGACACCAGAAATGGGCTTCACACATTTTATCCATGTCAGGAATCAAACCCGGGTCTTCGGCGTGACGAGCGAGCGCTTTAACCACAAGGCCACCAGACTGCCCCTGGTTTTGTGATTTGTGAATGAATGAAAGTTGCAATTTCTCAGCCAAAGATTAACAAATATACAATTGAGCAATAAATATAAGTTCATTCACCCACATCTCTCTCACATTTGGGTAATAATGAAAATTGATGCATTAGTTTAGCATGAACTGTACCCTTATTTAAGTCTGAAATTAAAATTGAAAAATTCTAAAAAGCAAAATGCAAAAGTGACTTCATTCAGCACTTGCCTGATGTGTAGACAAGCTCTCAGGAAGAAATATTTTAATGATGGTTGAAGAGTTACCGTATTTGACGTAAAACGCGCCCAGGGTGCCCTCAAAATGAAAAATAGTGGGGATAGAATATTATTTTGGTGAAAATACAGAGTTGAAAGATAAATTTCATGGTTATGCTGACAGCCTGAAATGTTTATGTACGACAGATATATTTTTCCAGAATTTTATTGCCCATACTTAAGGATGCATATAGCACAGGAGTGCGTATTATACGTGAAGAAATTAGTCTTGTGTACATTGATCAATGGGAAGGGGTGCTAATTGGGATTGTTCAGCAAATGTCACCGTAGGTGCTTATTAGAGCTGGGCGCTTATTAGGTCGAATACGGTAACTCGCAAAAATGAGTCCCCCAAGGAGGACAATTAACTTCAAAATCCTACACCAAATAACAGTCATTATAAGTCAGTAAACTACATTTATAACGCACACGCTTATAACAAACTGACCAATATAACAAACTTATTTTTTAGTTCCGTCCATTATACGGTGTATATATGCTCATAACGAACTACGGTTATTGCGAACTAAAATTTGTTATAACTGTATTGTGTTTACTGTATTTCAATTAAGGTGAAAGGAAGTGAAACGGGGCTTAATGCTGTATTGGGGATTATTCCACTAGGATGCATGTATGTGTCTGTCTGTGTGTCCTGGTCCAGACTAATGCTGGTTTTATAATGCTTGAGCACTGAGACACCATAGGACAGAAACCACCGACACAGTATACTGACTACCAACTGGCCAGTCCCTGATTCATCACGTAAGTGAGTGAGTGAGTGAGTATGGTTTTACGCCGCTTTTAGCAATTTTCCAGCAATATCACGGCGGGGGACACCAGAAATGGGCTTCACACATTGTACCCATGTCGGGAATCGAACCCGGGTCTTCGGCGTGACGAGCAAACGCTTTAACCACTATGCTACCTGACCGCCCCGATTCATCACGTTAACACCAGGGGGCAACAACAGGCATTATCTTGGTATGTCTTTTGGTATGACGCAGCCAGGTGAACGAACCACCAACCACTCCCCTGGTCTGTTACGTTAATACAACCTTGACATCGTTGATGGGTTTTCTCAACATCGCTGCTTAATGATCCTTCTGCTCATGACTTACCTGAACATGAGCTGCTCATTGTGTGAGGTGGGTAATTACCCAGTACATTGACATATGTTAGACATGCAGGTATCAGACTCCCGATCTTGTTATCTCCGCTCAGCTCATCAAAGAGGCTTACTCTGCCTTTAAGAACATTAGCATTGCAAACATGCATGTGTTGTTTGTTATTCAGATAGAATCTATTTTTGAGTGAGTGAGTGAGAGTGAGTGAGTGAGTGAGAGTGAGTGAGTGAGTGAGTGAGTGAGTGAGTGAGTGAGTGAGTGAGTGAGTGAGTGAGTGAGTGAGTGAGTGAGTGAGTGAGTGAGTGAGTGAGTGAGTGAGTCAGAATGCCACTTCAAACAGTATTTCAGGAACACAAAGGGAGGCAACCACAAAGTGACTCAGGTCATGGTGGTGTACCAGTGTGATGAAAACAACATGTCTTCTTGTGACACAAACAAACCAAGGAATATATTCAAGGCTAAGTAATTAACATTTAAGAATACACTATGGATTTTTTTGGTTCAGAGTGTGAGTATGGTTTTACACTACGTTTAGCAATATTCCAGCAATATCATAGCGGAGAACACCAGAAATGGGCTTCACACATTGTACCCATGTGGGGAATAGAACCTGAGTTTTTGGCAGGACGAGTGAACGTTTAACCACAAGGCTACCCACCACCCCTAAAGCCCCTTTGAACAGTACCCTAGTTATATCATGGCGTGTCAGCTTGATGTGGAAGGAAAGCCCAAAGTGTTGCATGTCATAGACGTTTACCACTTTTGTAAAAGCCATATGCATGGTTATGGCGCTGACAAACAACGAAACATAATCAGGCAAACCAGGATTAACTTTCCAATCAGCGCCAAGGCTTCTAAATTCTTAGTACGAGTGAGCAAAGCATTCAGACAAGCATATCCGATTTCTTAATTCCAAAAATGAATATTATCAGGGACAGCCTACTGTCGTTTCTGAGCGACGTGGTGTCTGCACTCCAAAGGGAATACAAGTGAATATTTGTGAATAGTTTTTATTGTACAAACCAAAATTTCCAAATTGTGGCAGTGAAAAATATTAAGCGAAATCATTTTAGATATCTGACATCTCATTGGCTCAAGGACCCTCACACCCTTCCTTTAGAATGGGGGAGGGGGGAGGGGGGGGAGGGAGAGAGAGAGAGAGTGGTGGTGTCAAAGTTCACTCAGGGTTCATGACAATCTATGGAGGTGTCAACCGATTATTATGCAGAGAGGTATTGCAGAGAGGTATCGTATTGGAGTAAAAGATCTGATTATAATTAGACTGAATGCAGACCGAGAATAATACTGTTCATGTCCCATAACCTGAGTCAACCAATCATAGGCAACATTACTTCATAATTACAGTCATGGTATCCAGACAATGCTCAAAGATTAAAACAGCCAGTCAAATATCTTTATGTATGCTTTTGAGACTCACAGAAATTGACATTGAGGTTATTTGGTAAAATCCCTGTGCAGAGTTACATGTACTGTACTAACAACAATATTTAGTTCATTCTGATGAATGTGTAGGTACAAATAACTTGTAAACTGAGTTTCAACAAAGTCAGTTAAATCACAGCATGATCGACAGTCTCACCTGCAACAGACGTTTCAATAAATGCAGTCAGAGCTACCTTACAATTCCATGAAAATATACTACTGGTGGACAAACATTGGATACTGGTGGACAAACACTGGATACTGGTGGACAAGCATTGGATACTTGGGAACAAACACTGGATACTGGGGGACAAACATTGGATACTGGAGGACAAACACTGGATAGTGGAGGACAAGCATTGGATAGTGGAGGACAAGCATTGGATAGTGGAGGACAAGCATTGGATAGTGGAAGACAAGCATTGGATACTGGTGGACAAACATTGGATACTGGAGGACAAACACTGGATAGTGGAGGACAAGCATTGGATACTGGTGGACAAACATTGGATACTGGTGGACAACCACTGGATACTGGTGGACAAGCATTGGATACTGGAGAACAAGCATTGGATATTGGAGGACAAACATTGGATACTGGTGGACAAACATTGGATACTGGTGGACAAACATTGGATACTGGTGGACAACCACTGGATACTGGTGGACAAGCATTGGATACTGGAGAACAAGCATTGGATATTGGAGGACAAACATTGGATACTGGTGGACAAACATTGGATACTGGGGGACAAACACGGGATACTGGGGACAAGCACTGGATAGTGGAGAACAAGCATTGGATACTGGGGGACAAACACTGGATACTGGAGAACAAGCATTGGATATTGGAGAACAAGCATTGGATATTGGTGGACAAGCATTGGATACTGGAGAACAAGCATTGGATACTGGTGGACAAGCATTGGATACTGGTGGACAAGCATTGGATACTTGGGAACAAACACTGGATACTGGGGGACAAACATTGGATACTGGAGGACAAACACTGGATACTGGGGGACAAGCATTGGATACTGGGGGACAAGCATAGGATACTAGTGGACAAGCATTGGATAGTGGTGGACAAGCAGTGGATACTGGGGGACAAGCATTGGATACTGGGGGAAAAACACTGGATAGTGGAGAAGAAGCATTGGATACTGGTGGACAAACACTGGATATTGGTGGACAAACACTGGATAGTGGAGGACAAACATTGGATACTGGAGAACAAGCATTGGATATTGGTGGACAAACACTGGATAGTGGAGGACAAACATTGGATACTGGAGGAGAAGCATTGGATGCTTCCCTATACAAATGAATAAATGTGATAAATCTATTCTGCCTGTGGAAATACTGTGACCTCATTTCCTGTTTATGAATCAGTGTACATTCAGATTGCAATCACAGATTCGTGGGAAGAATACATCCCAATATGTCTGCCTTACATTCCTTTGTTTTTAGATATGTACCTTACAAAGTAAGTAGTGAGGTCGTGATGTAAGGTTGTAGTAAGGTCACGATGTAAGCTTCTTTCAGTGGCATTTAGAAGTTGGAGTGATGAAGTAAGACGAGTTCTATGGATGAACAACTTCTTTATTACAATTAGTGCGACGTTTCGGTGTAGATTCTAACACCTTTATCAAGCAATAGATGGATAGGGCTAAACAACATAGGTATAAGGTCACGATGTAAGGTCGTAGAAAACTTGCCTCTTGCCCTGTCAAATCAGGAGACTTGTTCCATTATCAAAGAGAACAGAAAATTAACAGACAGTGACTTTAGACTTCTTGTTCATACCAACAGAAAAAAGTATTTTGCAATTAACTTTCATACATGTTTACCTGTCACTACATACCAGCAAAAACAGTTTTTTAAATCAAATTTCATACATTTGCACAAATCAGACATCCAGTGAATCATTATTTGCCTCTAGTCACTGTATCCTGACAACGTTGGACGAAGATCGCAATATCAACCACTGGTTTGTCTTGTCAACGTTGCATTAATAATTCGTTATTAAACATAAAACAAACAATTCTTTGATATCAGGATTTCACTCAGGTTCAATTCAGACATCTTTTCAGAAAAAAAGTGCAAAGGCATATTTTTAATATGTATTGCCATATCATATAAATCTCAAATGAAGAAATGAAAATACTTGGAAATCAGATCCTGCACACACACACCTGACAACAACCAAGCCTGCAGCACACCTTAGACCAGATTGTGAGCATCATTTCATCTGAAATCATTACCGACCAACGCCTCAGCTCTGCAGTATCATCAAGCACTCAACCCATCATGTTGCTTCATGTCAGGGAGAAGAACTTGGGGATAAAATGTGGCAAGACTTACACTAGGCAGTGCTTCAGAATGTTTAACATGCTATCCATCACTCTCTAATTACCTAAGAATAACATCCTGCCCAAGATGTCAGTGTGACGTTTTTGTCCACTGCAGCTCAGTGTTTTTCTGCTCAAGATCTCTTTTTTATAAAGTTTATCATTTTGTAAATCAGTATGCTTCTAAACTGTAAATAGTTTTTTAGAGTTTTTTTTGTGGGGAGGTGGATATTCAGTTTTGAATGTTGTCACAGCAGTCCCTCTTGCTTGACTGGGGGTTGAAGAAATCAGTGGTGTCTTTTTTTTTTTTACAGAATACAAATGTAGTGTCAGTCATGTTCTAGAAAATACTAGTTACAGTGGTCAGGACAGGCAACATACAAGCTGATAATTTAAACTTTAAAACACATATCAAGACATTTAAGCAGTCTTATAATATTTGTGTAATTAAAAAAAAACATTCTGTCTTTGCTTTGACATGAAAAAATGCTGAGGTTCTTGTACCATACATTCTGTAGAAATCTTCAGTAACCTTCAATGTGTAGAGTTAAAAAAATACATTTACTCATTTCCTTACAAACAGTTTAATTAGTAACTACCATTTCTGTATGATAGATTTTGAGTTTTATTTATTTATTTATTTATTTATTTTTATTTGTTTGGGTTTTTTTAGGTCAGGTGGGGTGGGTGGGGGGGCTGGGGGGGTGGTGGTGGGGGTGGGTGTGGGGGTGGGGTAGGTTGAGTGTGTTTCTTAATATAACACAGCTAAGCAGGGTGAAAACAGGTTCTGATCTCTCTTGCCAGGTCTTCCTGCACCTAATACACAATAGAGGCCATTTTGTTGGGATGGTGTGTCCTGTATCACATGATTAGAAACAGTTGGAATTGCAGGTGATCTCGTGAACCAGAATATGGCTATTAATGAAATGCTTTACATCAACCTCCTATGTCAGTCGAGGTGAAACAGGAGCTCAAACTATTAATTTAATCAAGGACAAAATGTCAACACTACAATGAGCAGTCAAAATATGAGAGTTCACATCAATACCAAACTAATCTCAGTGAGTGAGTGAGTGAGTTGGGTTTAACGCCACTTTTAACAGTATTCCAGTTATATCGCGGCATGTCAGCTTAATGTGGGAAGAAAGCCGAAGTGATGCAGGTCAGACGTTTACCACTTCGGTGAAACCCACAAGCACGGGTATGGTGCTGACAAACCTAGAAACATAATCTGGGCGAACCGGGATTCGAACCCACAATCATAGGTTTCTGGCGTGCCCAAGGGACGCAACTCTGCACAGCGAATCGCGGCACCTTAGATGACTGGGCCCCCCGTGCCCCCCTAATCTCAATGAAAGAAGATCTCTGACTCTGACACAATACCTCTCTGCACCGAGATCAGAGGACTCCTCCCCGTTTGGAATACTGAGATTCTGAACCCTGAATTCAAAAGGATTGTGGCCTAATAGTAAATAAAGGTATATACAAATTGATCAAAGGCACTTTTTCGAAAACAGCAATCGAAAAAAAACATATTGCTAAAAAGGTTTAGTCTTCAGCAACCCATGCTTGCCATAAAAGGTGACTATGATTGTCGTAAGAGGTGACCAATGGGATCAGGTGGTCAGGCTCGCTGACTTGGTTGATGCATTTCATCAATCCCAATTGCATGGATTGATGCACATGATGTCAACCACTGAATTGTCTGGTCCAGACTTGATTATTTACACCACCGTCATAAAGCTGGAATATTGCTCAGAGTGGCGTCAAACAACTAACAAAACAAAAATTTAACATAAAAGTATCACACCTTGTTGCTATGACACATTGACGCTGTAACACATCATATGTGGATTGTTTTGTTTGTATGTTGTTTAACGCTGCAATATTCCAGCTATATGACAGTGGTCTGTAAATAATCGAGTCTGGACCAGACAATCCAGTGATTGGTAACATGAGTGATCAACCTACCAGGTATTCTGCTGACGACCTATTCTACCCTGGATCTTCACAGGTACCAATGAACCCTAAGTGAATTTTGAACACCCAATGTAAACGAAAGATGTGTGGGTTCTTGAGCCAGTAAGATTTCTATACTATTTGGCTTCATGTCTTTATCATCTCAATTCAGAAATTTGTATCTAAACAAATAGGGCTGGGACACCTTATCAACAGGGTTTATAACATATCATCAACAATGACACAGCTACATCTTATTGCAGGGGGATGTCTCTGATTATATTTGTTTTCGAGATATGAAAATCAGATGCTGATTAGAAAGTTCACCTGATGTGACCCCATATGGAGTGAGTGAGTATGGTTTTACGCCGCTTTTAGCAATTTTCCAGCAATATCACGGCAGGGGACACCAGAAATGGGTTTCACATATTGTGCCCATGTCAGGAATTGAACCCGGGTCTTCGGCGTGACGAGCGAACGCTTTAACCACTAGGCTACCTGACCGCCCCGACCCCATATGGAGGTGTCATGAGATCTTCACTCAGAGAAGTATCGTGTTGGAGTAAAAGATCTCATTTCAGAGAGATTGATGTCACACATGACAATAGATTGTTTTGACAATGTCAGAATGAAATGAAAAAGATCCTGGTGACACTATTTGAAAGTACCTGCATATACAGTTAACTACGGTTATAACGAAATCAAAGGATCCATACATTTTAGTTAGTTATAACCACAGTTCGTTATAAGCCTATATAGAGCAAATGGACGGGACCAAAAAACAGTGAGTGCGTGCGTGCGTGCGGAAACAGGGTACTGACTCTGAGCATACCAGACTTCCTTTAAGCCCTTTTATGCAGAGCACTAGGCAGGGTAACAACAAGTACCATCTTTAAACGTCTTATGGCATGACCCACCTGGGGATTGAACCAACCACCACCTGCTCTCCCGGCAGAGTCTCTACCACTAGACCACAAAGGCGGTCTAATCTGGAATGTTTCAAGGCTGAAGCTGACATGTTAGGATATGACTATTCAAAATTCCTCAAGGAAGTGTATGGAAAAGGCACGTATCATATCACAATGGCCACAATGTTCACCTGTGTACCCATCACTGCCAAGTAAACTGTGGATGCTGCTTGGCACATATAACAATTCTTACAAAACACATGATTCATTATAATACATACTCCTGTATGAACAAGAGATAATGTTGGACGTTTGATTTATACCAATGTTAAAATAATTGCTGTTTCAGATCTATCATGTTCTCCTGCTCGGTATTTACTGTTGGGAAGCTTCCAATCTATTTCAAAGGCAGATGCATCATAATCTATTTGATTGCCTTTTAGAAACAGGTTGAGATGGCGAAAACATGATTTTCGCTGGCACGTGTAACATATGGCCTGGATACTTGACAGCTCTGTGTCTGTACAGAGATCAAATTTGTTGGGTGGCACAGTCGTATAGCGCCGCGATTCGCTGTGCAAAGTTGCATCCCTTGGGCACCCCAGAAACCTTTGATTATGGGTTCGAATCCCGTTTTGCCCTGATTATGTTTCTAGGTTTGTCAGCACCATACCCGTGCTCATGGGGTTCACCAAAGTGGTAAACGTCTGACACATGCATCACTTCAGGCTTTCCTCACACATTAGGCTGACACGCCGCGATATAACTGGAATAGTGTTAAAAGCGGCGTTAAACCCAACTCACTCACTCACTCCTAAGTTCAAAGTAAAGTGATTATAAAACACACATTCATCATGTTTTCTTCATCTTAGTTCTCAAACTGAGTGAGTAGAGTAATCCTGCTTTGAACAGTACTCCAGTTATAGCACGAACGTGTCAACTTAATTTGAGAGGAAAGTTCCGATTTTAGTCAGAGACGTTAACCACTTTGGTGAAACCTATGAGCATAGGTATGGTGCTGACAAACCTAGAAACATAATCGTAGGAACCGGGATTCAAACCCACTATCAAACTGAAAAAAAACAGGAAATATTACTGTTTCGAAATAACATTTATTGTTTCAATTTTTTTGCGTGGATATTGTCTCTTTTCAAAGTTTAATAAATCTAACTGATGAAATAGCAATAAATAAATAGCATTGATTTTCAATTTTATTGTTTTCCTTCTTCTGTCAGTAATAACTTAAATTATCCAAAAAAAAGAAGTTTAACAATATGTATATGAAATCCCAACCACCGAAATTAGATGTGGAAAATAGCATGAAGGTAAAAAATACAACAAATAAATAAGATTTTGACGAAAAAAATTCTCCATAACTTGTTCCTGATACTAAAAAAACATACCTAGGAGTGAAACAGGTCATAGAAGCTTACCACTTTGGTGAACCACATGACAAGAGGCAATGGCTATCAAGAATAAAATATAACTTGGGCCAATCTGGGATTAAAACCCATGACCGGAGGATAATGCCACTGGTAGGTTTGTCTGTTTGTTGTTTAACGCTTTAATCAGCAATATTCCAGCTATATGGCGGCGGTCTGTAAATAATCGAGTCTGGACCAGACAATCCAGTGATTGATATCATCGATCCACACAATTGGGATTGATGACATGCATGCATCAACCAAGTCAGCGAGTCTGTCCACCCAATCCCGTTAGTTGCCTCTTACGACAAGCACAGTCGCCTTTTACGACAAGTATGGGTTGCTGAAGACCTATCCTACACCGGATCTTCAAGGGTCGCCACTGGTAGGCACCCTGTGAGCTGCTTTGCTTTAGGACACCATATCAAAATGGGTTTAAAAAAGAAGAAATTTCTCAAATAATTTTATCTGAAATACTAGGACAAATCATTTTTCTCACCTTTTTCAATTACAAATGAAAAATGAATGCTGAATTCAAAATGACAACGACATAGCTGTCATTAAATGTCGATAAACAACTTTAACAATGACATACATTCTTTAGAAAATGGCAATATAAAAAACATATTGCTATAAAAAAATAACATAACAGCCTATAACACCTTGACAACACATTACATTTGGATTGTTTTGTTTGTTTGTTGTTTAACGCAGCACTCAGCACTATTTAAACTACATGATGGCAGTCTAAATAATCGTTTGGACCAGACAGTCCAGTGATTGACATCATGAGCATCGATCTACGGAATTCAAGTCAGCGAGTCTGACCACCCAATCCTGTTAGTTGCCTCTTGTAACAAGCATAGGTTGCTGAAGACCAATTTGAACCCATAACAACATTACTCTATAACATATAATTGAAATGAGACAAAGGAATACAAAATGGTAAAGTAATCTTTTTTTACGTTAAAACCTCCTTATTGAAATAAATCCTCCCAGTTAAAAAAAAGGCAGACAGCTAATAAGCTCACCTTCCCCAAACAATAAATCAGGTTTCAGGAACAGAACTCTTATCATTATTGCAATGCTTCCATGGCCAGTTCTTCCACAAGAGTTCAACTGCACTCTACAATCAATGGGGCCTCAGCAGGCAACAGTCCGACGGTTTTCTTGTTATCAACAGAACATAACCCTTCCACTCAGCCTGCTCTGAGATAAACTATTACAAAATGCTACTTTGCTGGAGAGAGGTGCATGTCAATTGAGAATGAAAATAGCATGAATCCTTTAGTTGGAGTTTTTTTGTTTGCAATTCTTGCAAACCTGATCAGCTTTCGCCAACAACCATGTCAAGTTCATGTTCAAAATCATCGTATCACATTTCTTTTCAATGTTTAGTCGTAGTTTTTTGAAGCGGAAGATACAATTTATTCTTTGTAATCCTTAATTAGGTGAAGCAAACAACCTCGTTTTATTCCGAAAAAAATTCTTAAATTAAAATCAAGGGGAGTGTTTCAGTACTTATCCAATTCATTCAATAGATCTTGAATCTATTTTATATCTTTGTACATACTTCAATCTTTTAAGGTTGCATTTTAGTCATTGTTGATGATTTGAGTAACTTTCAACATGATCTTAAAATGTTAGGGCTTGACAAAAGGTCATTACATCATGTTAAAAAAAGATGATCTAATTTCATTAAGTTCATTTTCATCAAATATTGACTAAATTTTATTTCATATGAATTATTTTAAGGCTAAACTATTATTAGTCATTGATCAATCATTAAAGCACTGCTTATTCCCAAAATGAAGCTTATATACTACTCAAAAGAAGTTAAAACCCGAATTTCTTCATGTGATTAGTTGATCTGTCATGGCTGATCAGCTTTTGTTATTTGAAACAATCATGTGTTCTTTCACTTCTTTTGAAAAAATTTCAGATCATTCATATTAATTTTAGTATCAAAGGGTTTTTCTACCCATAAATCCTCACTGGTGTCACAGGGTCATGTGTGTAAAATAACTTGGACCATGGCTTAGTAGGCATGGAAATAAATACATAAATGAACTTGTCCTTTTTTATCAGTAACTTTAAAACAGTCCTTTATTAACACCTGGATCAGAGCATGGTTTCAAGATTCATTTAATAAGAAAAAGGTTTTATGAAACAAGTTCTTTTGCATGATAGCCAATTACAACTAAAACCATCCACTGTGCTGCTGAACCAACTCATCTGAGTGAGTGAGTGAGTGAGTGAGTGAGTGAGTGAGTGAGTGAGTGAGTGAGTGAGTGAGTGAGTGAGTGAGTGAGTGAGTGAGTGAGTGAGTGAGTGAGTGAGTGAGTGAGTGAGTGAGTGAGCGAGCGATGGGTTGGGTTGGGTTGGGTTGGGTTGGGTTGGGTTGGTTGTTACACCACTTTTAACAGTATTCCAGTTATATCACGGCTTGTCAGCTTAATGTGGGAGCATGGGCTTGGTGTAGACAAACCTAGAAACATAATCGGGGCGAACCAGGATTCGAACCCACAATCATAGGTTTCTGGTGTGCCGAAGGGACGCAACTCTGCACAGCGAATCACGGTGCCTTAGACGACTGTGCCACAAGTGCCCTCCTTCCATGAAAGAAGTTGGTGTCTTCAAGCCTGGCCCTGTCCCACAAAGAGATCATAGCACTAAGACACTCGTAACTCCCATGTTTTGTCATGGACCTGCGACAGTCAGAGCACTAAAATTGCTTTGTGGAAACAGGGCCTTACCTGACAAAGCAATCATCAATTTTGTGAGCAATGATCCATGTCATTATCAATCACAAGTCCATATTCTGGTCTGCAAGGTCTCCTGCGAATCTGACTGTTTCTAATGTCACACAGGACCGCTATCCAGCTGGAGACATTGCACCACATCCACACACATCTGATTCATACAGCCAAAATGACAGTGAAAACACATTTCAGGTAGATCTTACAATGGCAACTGGTACTACGGACCTAGCTGTTCCCAGGAATACAAGAGAGGTATTATCATAGAAAAATAAAGGAGTCAAATTTGTTCCCACTTCAGCAAATTACAACGAGAAATTGAGATATATTCATAAAAATAAGCCTCACAGATGCTTATTATTAAAACCATACACAGCAAGTGTTTTCAAAGATGGAGTTGAAATCAACAAACGTTGATAAAACTAAAACAATTTCGAAAATGTTACCAGACAATTATACACCCCTTCTGTATTCCTGAGAAAATTGGGATTGTCATGTAAAGATTCTGTCTCAGTGGGGGCGCTTAGAAGAGATAAATTACAGATTGGTAGAAAAGTTGATCAATCTGTTCATTGGCAAAGGGTGCGTAATTAATTAATACGGCAAATATGGTATATCAGACATAATTTTGGATACTGATGCCAGTGATCCTGAGATACTGGAGACACATTTGGTCTGACATTCAACAGAGGAACATTCTACAAGTTCAAATGATTGCCCACATCAGAACATGTAAATATAAACTTGGAAACTGAGATCTACATTAAAGCCGGAATGAGTGAGTATGGTTTTACACCGTTTCTAGCAATATTTCAGCAATATAACAGCGGGGGACACCAGAAATGGGCTTCACACAATGTACCCATGACGGGTATCGAACCCAGGTCTTCGGCATGACGGGAGAACGCTTTAACCACTAGGCTACCCGACCGCCCCCATTAAAGCTGGAATATGATACTGGTGACACGGCTTGTCTGACATCCAACAGAGGAACACTCTAGGAGCTGCAATGACTGAATGTCTCACTTTACCACATGCATGATCTGAAAATGAGGTATACATGTAGTTTTGCTTTCATGTGAAGTATTTCACAGTGACTCACTGCGTGATGAGCAGTAAGCATCCAGCGAGACAAGCTCTTGACCACTGATCAATTTGTGATCAATACTACGCAGGTCTTACACTCCCATGATGCAGTGTTCCACAGCAATAACAGAAAGCATTTCATCTGCATAACAAATGCAATTACAGGGTCAATTCTCCACTTCCAGGTCAATGGATAAACAGTTCATTGGACATATTGACAAAGGTCAAGCACCTTGAGATATCCCAACCATCACCACTACTTTGGACTTTATCAACTAGATTAAGCGATAATAAAGATTCTTCGAAAAAAATGGGGCAATCTCTCCCAAAGGATTCAAAAGACTACTGTTTCAATATTTGCTTTCCAAATACGCATTTGAACCAGCGAACTGACCCTAAAACTAATCGAGTGAACAAACATGTTCATTCAAGACACAGATCTTTGATCAAACTAGCATAACTGCAGGCGTCTTATATTCACTAATGCACCACTGGGCTTGAGGAAAACTATAGGAAAAAATAATATCTAACAATGCTGTGAAAAGAAGGAAGCCCTTCTCATCAAACACAACCATTTGGATGTATGAAATGACTAGATTACCAAATAAGGCGTTAACACTGTGTATAGAGAAAACATTGCCCAGGGACCATCCCAGCATGCAGTGCTATCACATGACTTCCTGTTCATCCCCGTTTATGGCCCAAAAAGTTATACCATCTCCTAAAGATGTCAGCTTTTGATTAATCCTTTTCCACTAAGGGACACTTTTACACATTTTTTCTGGTGAAAGTATGGAAATTTACACATTGGCAATTTACTGAGGGCAATGACCTGTAATAATTTTGTATTAATAGAATCATATTAGATGTTATTGGTATATGATGAAATGTGAGCTTTTTCTTCATGTTTTTTTATGTGGTACAAACAATTGTGGCCGAAAATTGATTTTTTTTTTTAAAAAACCACTATTAGATTCTGTAATTACATCCAAACAAATCACGCTTCGCTCTAGTAATAATTGACTGGTCAAGCATACTTATTTTACAACTTGAGGTGAATGTAATCATGACATAAATAAAGGAGAAATACGACCATCAATGTCAAGATTCTGTAATATACCACTCAAAACAAGTTAAGGACCACCCAATTTGTCATGGCATGTGAGTCACAGCGAGTATCAAATAGTGATGATACCAGGTGTTTGCAAAAAGGTGAGCATATCTTGGCACCTGTCACAGACACATGCAAAGGCAAGTCAATAGTTCACCTGAAAAAACATGGGAACATATGGTACAAGTCAAAATAGGGAACAGTCTCGGACATCATTTTTGTCAGTGATAATAAATGTCATGTTTGAAGGTTACTATATTACAATATATCACAACCTTGGATATGTTAATATAATATGAACTGTTTCATGTGGATTGTATTTGAAGTAGCATTTAGATGCTTTAGTATCAATAAATACTAGTTTTCCATAGAGTGTAAAACCAACAGATCCTGGCAAGACTAATGGGTTCCACTTTGTACTGCTGTAGAACACTGGTAAGGTGAGGTGAAATGGGGTTAAAGGTCACATCCAAGGTTATTCGTCTAATGTAGCGACGTGCATGCACGCGGGTGTGTGTGGATGAATACACTAGTTGGGACTAATGCTGATTTCGTAGTGCAGCCAACTGAGATACAATGCCGCAGTTTAACATGAATACCCCACTCAGACACAGTATACTGACTCTGAGCCGTCCAGTCCTTGTTTCAGCAAAAATCCTGAGCACCAGACAGGGTAACAAGAAGTACCATCTTTAAACGTCTTTTTGTATGATGCGGCCTGGGATCAAACCCCAACCTTCCGCTCTCCCAGAGGACACTCTACCACTAGACCATGGAGGCAGTCTTTTTCATGAAGAACTGACAAAATAACCAAAAGACAACCCAACAGCCCCTTATCATTTTTTACCTAAAGTAAGCGCAGCCATGGCACTAAAACCCTAGCACTCACAGACAGACCCTGAAGTTTAACTAGGAATGTCCAAGAAGCAGATCACTTATGTAGTTGCCACAACAAGACCCTGCGATACTCATTACAGGCAAACTCGTCCATAATGTCTGGAAGTTTGAAACAGGAATGTCACATCTTCTTTGAAAGACATGCTCATCCCTCAAAGACGGCCTGTGGAGAAGCTGCAATCTCTGTAAGTCTTTGATAGGCCACTTTGATCAGCAAAAGACTGAATGACTACACTGCAAAGTTTGGTCGAGCACATTCAGCCAAGAGGCCATTTTTTACAATAAATTTCTTTATCTACCATCCACTATCACCATCTCGATACAGGATCTTGGAACATTGTCCCGGGATTTTGATTAGCCCAGTCAGGGAATGACCATCAGGCAATATGGCGCTGTGATGTATACAGAGATACTGCTTGAAATGCTGCCCCAGCAACCAAAACGCCGCCCCAGCAAATTATCTTGACTTAAGCGCCATGGTGAGAGATCTTATTGAATGGCTTTCCATCGCCATCAAATGCCAGCAAATTGATTTTTTCATGTAAGAAGAACAAAATATTGGTTTACAGTCATGACAACAATGTAGGTATATTGAAAATCCTATTGGTATGCTGGGATGACAAGAAATGTGCTGGTCCAAGTCTATGGATAATGTGCAATCTTATTGATTAGGACACATATATTGATCTTCATGGAAAATTATTTCAGAATTATTCATGGCAGTCTCTGAAGATGTTTGGATGTCTAAATGTCATGACACTTACGATGGTCAAAGTTTCTTGTACTACAGCAGTTTCCAAACACTTAATGATATTTAATTTAGATAATTCAACTACAGATTTTTCGTAAACTATTTTTATTTCAGAGACTAGATATTAGTCCAGGATGGCCTGGTTGTGAAAGCATTTTCAAGTCAAGACCTGGGTTTAATTCCCTACATGGACACTAGGTGTGAGCCCTTTCTTGGTGTCCCCTGCCATGACACAGCTTGAAAAGTGTGGAAATCTGAGGAAAACAATATTGTCTTGACAACTGTAATACTGGTATCCATCAGATAGACTTAAGGCTGTTGCTCCGTTAACCAGTGTTTGCAATTAACTCAATAAGAAATCATAAATATAGTAAACCTAAATTACAGAAACCTACGTTTAAAATGAACATGCTTATAACAAACTGATGGATATAATGAACTTACTTTCTGTCCTGGCCATTTGCTACATATATGCTTATAATACACTGTGGTTATAACAAACTCAAATTAGTGGTCCCTTTGAGTTTGTTATAACTGTAGTTTACTGTATTTCATATTGATAATGGAAATCGGTGAATGTTTAAACAATGCTTCAAACTTGCATATCTGGTGGGAAGGCTCCGTTTTCAACTCAGCAACCACTGCATAGCCCTAAATTTCTGGGGCATTTTATGCAGAGCTTTAATGACTGTTATTTCAATATGAAGAGGTTAGGTGAGGTGAAATGGGGCTTAACATTGCATTCAAGATTATTCAATTGAAAAGAGAAGTAGGTGCATGTTAGTGTGCGTCTGCTTGTACAACTCCGGACTAATACCCCATTATATAGTGCATATCCACTGAGGTACGATAGCCCAGTCCGACACAGTTTACTGACTCTAAGCCGACTACTCCATATTTTATCCCTTTATACAGTAAAGTACATATATAATGAACACACTTATAACGAAGTAACGGACCAAACCAACTTTTTGGGGATCCAGTTCATTTGCTGTATATATGCTTATAACAAACTACGGTTATAATGAACAAAAATTGGTGGTCACTTTGAGTTTGTTATAACTGTAGTTTACTGTATTTACTTAATGCCAAGCACCAGGCAGGGCAACAACAAGTACCATATTTTAGCGTCTTTTGGCATTAATTTAACCCATCCCTTTCACTCTCTCCACCATAGAGGTGAACTATAGAGAATGGAGTGGAGTCATCATCAGTGAGTTACGCTATATCAGCTTCTAGGTTGATTTGGACATTTCAGAGAAAAATATTTAAAAAACCAAAGACACGCCATAGTAACAAGATAAATACAATGTTCTTATTATGTTGTTTATGAATTCAAATCACAATGGAACAAATGCAAATCAGAAACGTTTTTTTAAATATTTTTATGAAACGTTAACTTATGATCTATTTAATTGTTTCTTTAGAGAAAAAAAAAAGTTTTCTGTGAGATAGCAGGATTTTATCTTTATTTACAGTCATCACTATAGGGAAGTCCATGACGTTCAAACATTAGAAGAAGGGAGGCAACTCTGATGGCCTAATGATCAGGAGGGATTTTATGAGCAGACATACATACGTATTCACAGTACAGATTGGGATGTCCAGGCATCTGACGTGATAAGATATATATCCATATATTTTCAGACATTTCTTAATTCCCTTTACATATTCTGGCAACAATGTCATGTCAGTTTTGCTGCAATTATAAATTGAGTTAGGTTTGAAGCAGGGGTCCGGAAAATTTAAAATCCCGATCGGACATTTGCATTTAGGCCACTCCCCCTTCAAATAGCATCTTTTAGTACGACTTTTCACACAAATTACAAGTTGTTATGTTCAGTGTTCCCTCGTTATTGTGCACTTCAATACAGCGCTAACTCAGTTATAGTGTGCGGTAAAGCATGGCTCCCAAAATTTATTCCCAACATTTTTAATAAACTCAAGTTTTCCAATGACACAATCTTTTCCCCCATCTCAGAAAACATTATCAGCTGATCACCGCTATCACGCAACATCGGAAATACCAGTCAACAAAACCGAACTGAAGTATGCAATTTATTCATTGTTTATCTGGACTAATGTTTGCAATATATTTTTTTTATTATATTCAAAATTTCATTCAATAATTATAATAATGTTTACAATAATTTTGGCAAAATTGTATGCGAAGTGATCGGTAGATCGCACAACTCAACGTTATTTACAGCAACCATGGTCAGATTAACGCTATTGACACCTTGAAACAAAATATCCTGCATACAATCTGTACCAAAGTGCTACGCTTATGGTTCTTATAATTTTAAGTATATACGGTGGAAGCTGCAACTAAAATAACACGATGTTGGAATATATTATTCCTGATAAAAAAAATAATTTCAGATACAATTTCTTCTGACCATTCCATCAAAATTCTTTGAAGTTGTATCATTGGGTACTTTTAACGGAATCAGTGTTAGATTGGGAGGAAACGTGTGCACAGCTGATTGCTATTTCCGGCTTAGTTTACTAGAAAATACACACGGTAATCTTAATCTCCGCATACAAATCCATGCATTGGAGAGCTGGAAATACATTTTAAATGTTAAATCATCATGTCTAGTGATAATATATATTCCAATTTCATACTTTTATTGACCAAGTTTGTTATACCTGTTTATCCCCCCGTATTCGCTGAAGGTATACGATAACACTTATATAATTATATAACAATTATTTAGACCCCGAAAAATTTAAATGTCCGGTAAGCAATATTTTAAACCGGATATCTGAGATTCCCAATCGGACATGTCCGGTGCATATGAGTAACAAAGTAAGTAAGAAACAAATTCCCATTTCTTTTCACTGTTTGTTCGTTGGTACAACAATCAACAATATTCCTGTTATATGATGACAGCCTGAACCAGTCAAGGACGGTGGCGTAGCCTAGTTGTTAAAGTGTTCACTTGTCATGCCATAAACCTTGGTTTGATTCCCCACATGGGTACAAGTCAATTTCTGGTGTTCCCTGCCGTGATATTGCTAAAAGAGACATAAAACCACACTCACTGAGTATGTGAGTTAGGTTTAACGCCGCTTTTAACAGTATTCCAGTCATATCGTGGCGTGTCAGCTTAATGTGGGAGGAAAGGTCGAAGTGATTCAGGTTTCAGACGTTTACCACTTCAGTGAAACCCATGAGCACGGGGAAACATAATTGGGGTGAACCAGGATTCGAACCCACAATTATAGGTTTCTGGCGTGCCAAAGGGACGCAACTCTGCCCAGCGAATCACGGCGCCTTAGACAACTGGGCCACCCGTGCCCCCCACACTCATTGAACCAATCAAACCAGTGATTGATATTATGAGCAATATCCCACACCAATTATTTGCAATTAACCAAGTCGCCAAGTCTGAACACCCGATCCCAATTGCGTGGATTGATGGTCATGATATTAATCACTGGATTGTCTGGTCCAGACTCGATTATTTACAGACCGCTGTCATACAGCTGGTATATTGCTGAGTGCGGCGTAAAACAACAAACAAACCAACCAACCTGAACACCCGATCTATTTTGTGAACTCTTACAGCCAGAAAAGATTGCTTTGGACCTATTCTTACCCAGAATCCCAATGGGTTTTGCTTGCTCAAATCCCCATCTTTACTGCTCAGATAAAAGACAATCAGATGATTATTCATCAAGCCCTTCTATTTCAGTGAATTTCTTCTATTTTATTTGATCCTGAGTCCTTTGAAATGACAGACACATCCTCACTAAGTAAGCATCTTTAGAACAGTTTTCCCACCACTGTCTCCACATCTGTCCTCTAACATAGTTGCAGACACTCTGTGGGGATAGCTCTTTGTCATTGGTGAAGACTTCTGCTATCATATCCCTTGATGGTTGTTTTCACAAAATCTCATTTACTCATGACTGTCTTTCATTTCATTAACAATTCCCTGCTGGCTGTACTTATACCCTGAATCAAGTTACACTGCTGAATGCAATGTGCTGATTGCTTGCTCGACTGAACCAATGTGTATCTCAGTTAAATGCCACATGGTGTTTAGTCAACTGTATGCACAAAGACACACCTCAAAATATATCTATCCCTTTTATTATCATCTAGGAAGAATGTCATGATATAAGTATCATTACATTCAAATATCATATATATTCAAAGATTTCAGAAACACCTCAAAATAAATCTATCCCTTTTATTATGATCTAGGAAGAATGCCATGATATAAGTATGATTAACATTCAAATATCATTTATACTCAAATATCATTTATACTCAAAGATTTCAGATACATGTAAAAATAAATCAATTCATTATAATTATCATCTCGGATAAACTGAATGATATAAGCATCATTAATATTCAAAGATTTCAGATACATCTCAAAATATATCTATCCATTTTTATTATCATCTTGGAAGAACTGAATGATATAAGCATCATTAATATTCAAAGATCATTTATATTCAAAGATTTCAGATACATCTCAAAATAAATCTGTTCATTTTTATTCTCATCCCTAAGGAACTGAATCATATAAGCATCATTAACATTCAAATATCATCTATATTCAAAAAATTCAGACACATCTCAAAATATGTCTATCCCTTTTTTTATCATCTAGGAAGAACTGAATGATATAAGCATCATTAATGTTCAAAACAAAATTAATCGTTGAGGGAAATATTAGTCCTCTCAAACAAACAAAATCACACTTACAGCCGAATAAAGTCCTGGTATGGTATAAAAGCATACATCTTACAAGAATTAACTGATCCTTGACAGATGTATATAACTTGATGGATACCAAGTTAGAAACAGCTTATATATTCTGTTTGTCACCGTCTTTCATAATCCTTGAGAATGTTTTCTTTAAAAGGCGCCAAAGGTATTGAGGCCAGATATGAAAGATCACATGTATTTGCACATAAAGATACGTAAGCTCTTGCTATCTTCAAAATTGCCTTTCGCTATCTGATCAATATTTGGTGCTTCAGTCTTTGAAGGCTGCTTTAGATCATATGAAAACTCTATAGCTCACCTTCAAATAATGACTGTCTTAGGAGAGAGTATTCCTTCAATTTTTACAATATTGTAGCAATAATTATCAAGGTGACACCAAACTTTCTGTTCATCATCAGATCATGTGACCATTGGTTATTAAATTCTTCAACGACATAGGACAAACAGTGAGTGAGCAAGGTGTATTTTATGCCGCTGTTAGCAATATTCCAGCAACATCACGCCAGGGGACACCAGAAACAGGCCTCACTCACTGTACTGATGAACAAAGGCTTGACTACCCCAATGCCCTGACAGACACTGAGAAGTGTGTGATTTATAAACACAAGATATGGTTGGAATCATACAATTGACTCTGCTTTTGGCAGGGATCTCTTATGAATATGGAAAGGGTTTTGTTGTTTTAGGGAATATTGTTTTCAAACTGTAGTCAGTAATGCTTCAAGCTTTGGTTTTTGACACCTGAATGTAAATACTGGTGGGTTAATCAAGTTTATGCAAGGTAAACTAGTGGTTGATAGTATGAGCAACAACTAATGTTGTCAAAGTATTAAGACACCAAAATCACAATCATTAATATGCTGGGGACCAGTTCAAAATCCATGTACTGTGATAGAATGGTGAATAAATTGACAGAGTAGAGAGAAATCAGATCTGAGAAAATAACTTAAGTGGCAACATGAAATAGGAATAGATGATTGAAAAGAGAATGGAAAACATGAAAAGGGACAAGAAGTTTGAGAATGAGAAATATTACAGCTGTATCACTGCAACAAGTGAATATGTTGTACAGCGATTTTAGCAATATTCAAGCAATGTCAGGGCAGGGGACACCAGACATGGGCTTCACACATTGTACCCATCTAGGGAATCAAACCCAGGCCATTGGCAAGACGAGCGAAACCTTTGACCACAAGGCTACCCCACAGCCACTCAACTAGTAAGTAATTGATCTGGACCAGACAAAGCAGTATCTGATAACATGAGTAAGAGTCCACTCTGTCTTCAAATCGGCTTCAAACATTGTATCCATATGGGAATCAAACAAGGGACTTAGGTGTGATGAGCAAACGCTTTAACCACAATGCTACCGCTCCGTTCACCTCTTTCAGAGCAAATGGCAGAGATATTGAGTAATAAACAGATTACATAAATAATATTCATATTTGGAACATAGTTTTGACAGGTGAGCTATAACACCTCTGATCTGAATATTTATCACAAGCATCATACAAGTTTATACACTTTTATGGATCAGACGAAGGATTACATTCAATGAAATTTACATCCACTCAACACAGCTGATGACAATATCAGGAAATCCAATTTACATATTGATACATTTCTGTTCTGAATCCTCGTAAAGGGCACATATGTAACAAAAATAATCATGTATTCATACACAAGGCAGCATAAAAACCACACCCAAGCACAAGTACCATTTGCATCATCTAAGTGCCAGTACATTGGGTGGAGGCCGTTACGGCTGTTATATTGCTTCTATTATAAGCTAAATACAGTGGCACCAGGATGTACCCATTGTCATATAGATTGCTTTAAGGCGTGTCCAGATTTGAGGGGGATATTTATGGAAATTTTTTATTGATGATGGTTAAGTAAGGCAATGCATTGATCAGTACATATTCAGCAAATCATGGGTGAAAATCTACATAAAAGTTTCTCTGCCACTATTTTTTGTCAGCTGATTATGTGTTAAGGGATCTGGTGCTCTGTCGAGTGAGTGAGTGAATAGGGTGGAATGGTGTGGTTTGAGGTAGGAGAGTGAGTGCGTGAGTGAGTGAGTAAGTGGGTGGGTGAGTGAGTGAGTGAGTGAGTGAGTGAGTGAGTGAGTGAGTGAGTGAGTGAGTGAGTGAGTGAGTGAGTGAGTGAGTGAGTGAGTGAGTGAGTGAGTGAGTGGGGTTGGGGGTTCTCACAACGTTTTTATATGAGCTTGTTATGTGTTATGGTTTGGTCAGTTTATTCCAGCTATATGACGGCGGTCTGTAAAATAATCAAGTCTGGAATCTTCATGGGTCTATGTGTTATGGGATCTCTGGCTCTGTGGGGTGAGCAAGTGTGGATGGGGTTGGGGTTGGATGGTTTTGCTTTAGTTTAATGCCACACATTATTTCAGCTGAATCACTGACTGTGAATTTAACAATGGGAACAACAGGCAGTGGCACAGCCTTTGCAACACAGTTGATTGCAGTGTTTTGTGACAACAGAACTGTTGTTTTGAATACTGAGTCAAGGAGACAGCGGCAAGGACAACTTGCTAATCAATGTACAAAATTATACAGGGTAAGTCCAAGGCTGTCTTGACTGATGTTTAATATATTCATATATAATCATAGGTTGGGCTTCGAGGGATAATTCAGGGCGGTGCTGGCTAACGAGGATGACAAGGACAGAATACGAAGACATAAGATCTAGCCATGAGGAGAATTGTCTCCATGCGGACTAGGCCAGGCTCCTTTAATTTTATTCTTTACTAATTATTTGCTAACCATTCAGTATGGATGGGTACAAATACAAATTAATTTGTGAAGCTTAATTATATTTGGCATAAAGTTGTTTGGGTCAGTTAGAATTAAACCAAAAAAATCACAGTGCAAAAGGTTTTGACATTTTTACAGTGATGTGTACATGGAATTACTTGTCAGAGTACACAGAGAAGTACTATATATATCGCCGTCCATAGACCTCATGTACGAGGCGACCCCCCATATAGGCCTTCAAAGTCAGAATGAAGCACCTCACCAGCACATACACAATCCCTACATTTGAAATGAAAACATCTTTGTCTTCTGCAGAAAAAAATTACATCACATATCTTCCGCGACTTCAGGGAAATGATCAAATACAAAATACAAATTTGAAATTTGAGATAAAACATCACCAGACATTTCCGGTGCTGGAGAAAAAAACATCAAAACTCTTCAACCCCATGTATAAGAGGACCCGCCTTGAAAGCCTACGATACGAAAAACTTGCCTTATACACAGTGATATATGGTATTTGTAGAAGCCAGATGATGTCAACAGTGCATTTGTGTGAGTGAGTGAGTGAGTGAGTGAGTGAGTGAGTGAGTGAGTGAGTATGGTTTTACGCCACTTTCAGCAATATTCCAGCAATATCACGGCGGGGGACACAACAGTGCATTTGAACAATTGTTGTTGAAAAATGGTTAATTACCTTTTGTTAGATTTGTTTATTTCGCTCTATATTTCCATTTTCCTCTCATTTCTCCAAAATAGAGGAGTCATGTGAAGAAAAATAAATTCTGTATTTAACGTAAGTTCTGAAAGTGATTTTTGGCTCCAGTTGGTCAAAACATAAAACACTGCCAAATAATAACAGCTTTTATCTTTCTATTCACCCCAAACTGTTCCATTCCACTGGTTAGAACCACAGAAATGTTTGTCATGTAGGTCATGTAGGTCATGTGCTGCTGACCAACATCTATAAATCTTTATTTTTTTAATTAAAAAACTTATTTGATCACACTACCAAGGGAACGTCTCAAATTATATCCCTGAAAACCAACCACTGACACTATCAAGCTCCTCACAGCATAGCCTGTTTGCAGAGCTCTCTATACTCTTGCTGCCACCAGTCAAAACTCCCCACTGTGATAGGTGGCCACAACCATGCATGGAGTTGAACTCTCAACCAAATGACTGTTATGTTTACAAACAAGTGACGACTGTCGTGATGCCGAATACACTTACCACTGCTTAATTACTTTTTTTGTTTATCAACTTGAATTTCTATTTCATCAAAACTATCATGTAGTTGATATAGTAAGAATGTAAGGGAGAAGTTGCTTGGTTTTCCATTAGTCTCCAATCTCGAACCAATCTGAATTTACAAAACAACAAAGTAAATTTAACTGGAAAACATGGTCAGTCATAAACATTTTCCAAATGAAAAATGATGGCATTCCCATGCACACTGATGGCAGCGATGTTACCAAGAGTGAAGCAAAGGTGTCACTTGCTGGGAAGGAGCTTGTGACACTATCAGTGATGAGGTGAAGGTTTTTGTCGAGAATTTTGCCATTAAGGAAGAAAAAGATGTTGAGTATGATCATTGTTTCGAAATAGGCTTCTGTTCATACTAACAAGCTGGGCTCTGGTGTGGGCAGACCACTGATAATACTTCAAGGAATATTTGGCTTCAAACAAGCAGATTGAAAAGGTTCTTTGCATGCAGTGCATTAAAGTATCAGACATTCACTATAGCAGTTATATCACGACAGCCTGTAAATAATCAAAATCTGGGTTAGCCAAACCAGTGATTGATATCATGAGCAGTAATCCACATGGTCGGGGAATATCGCCATGCTATCAACAAGTCACCAAGCCTGGCCAACAGATTCATTAAGTCAGTTGCTGAGGGCCAATTCTAACCCAGGAACCTAACAGGGGGTCTTAAAATTAAAAAGAAAGGTTCACTTACGATGTAATCAATATAAATATTTGGAGGTCACACTATACGATATGCCAGTTTTCATATCATGCACTATATCAACCCAAGGCCATATAGTAACGTTCTTATATACCATAATATCAAACTGTAAAATGTATCTATTGGCAAGTGAATGCAATACATTTTCACCCTGAACACACATTGCCATTTAAAAAAGAGGTCAAATGGAACAAATGTTATATATATTTGGGAAAACACTTTCTTAGTTAAGTACAGATTCTTGTACTTTTGGGGGTTGAGTCCCATCTGGGATTGGAACCCACACTGCCAGAGTCAGGCACCTAATCGCCAGCACACAAAGTCAGTGATCTAACACACTCAGCCACCGAGGCCTCCACAAAAATGAAAGTACAACAACTGGTAGTATAGATCATGTACTTTGTGTACACCTGTGACAAGTGTAAATTGGCGCAGCTCCCAAGGCCAAAAGCTATGAACACACAATGCCATTTAGAAAATGGTCAAATGTAACAAATGTTATATTTTGGAAAACACTTTCTTAGTAAAGTACAGATTCTCGTACTTTTGGGGGTTGAGTCCCATTTTCACCTTGTTTGGAAGACAGTCATGGGAAAGCTAGCCAAGCAGAAGAGCAGACGACACACTAGGACATAACTCCAATTTCTTTCTACCTGGGCTGATATCACCCATTCAAAATGCATTGACAAGCCATATCAGCCCAGCAGGGGGTGGTATTATTATGTTATTACACCCACTGTAATATGTCTGTCTCAATGTTGCCTTTATCACACATGCAAAAAGCCTCATATCACATAATATAACATTGAATAAAGGTAAAATGACCTGACAGATATGGATGTCTTGGTTGCTAAAACTATTAGTTTTCTGGATAAATAGTTGCAAAGGTTTTCAGGTAGATCTACTGGAAACACTTAGGAGTTGTTTGGTGAAACTATAAATATTTGTCATTTCAAATATATTAATTTTCTCGATGAGTAGTTATAGGGTCATGAGGTACTGGAAACACAGTTATTCTCATTTTTTGCATCAGAATTCAAGTTATATAGTTATATAGTTATATATATATACTATTCAAGGAATAGTGCAACATTAAAACGGTCCCCATGGTTCCCATTGTTGAGGTTTGGTTGCAGGTGATAGCCCATTTGTATGATGTATTGTTATGAAAAGTCATATTTTAAGAATAAATGTTAGTTTTAAATACAAATCTGTGACACTCTAGTTGTTTTACAGTCCATTGTTGACAGGTTTTTATGTATTTACTATTGATATATAAATTAGTCTCATCAGGATATGGCTGAAATATTGCCAAAGAGATGGTAAATCTTAACTTACTCATACAACAGTAACAAATATTTGTACATAATACTTAAATACTAACAAGATCCCATGAGTCAGCTTTGTTTATTGGCTCTAAGATGCATTATCTCAAAGGAGCCCTTAACGGTCAGGTGAGCAAACTAGCTTCACGGCATCTCCAAATCACAGACTTCGTTATCAGAAAAATCATCCAGAAAAATGGTGTCTAGCTAGTTTGTAAGGCCTTGAAATACCTATAATGCTCCCGCTGCTAGACTTCGCTAATTGGGCTCCGCCTCCCTAAGGAAACAGTACTCCTCCTAAGCTGAAGGCATAACCGTGTGGCTTTTGTGTTTTGTGAAGCATCAAAGGTGTCGGCAATGTTGGTGAAACTTGACAAAATCAAATCATGTTCCCTTGCGAGCCTGACTGAACAAAACCAATGTAATTAAATACATTGTGGTGTGAACGGAGCTGAGGAAAACATATTGAAAACCAAGTCCCACGTTGGATGTCGAGGTCAGTTCAGTGTGAAAAAGGTTTATTTGTTTTCTGAAGGTACCTAATCATATCTTTCTTTCACATCCTTGGAGATATGTGGAGACTTACAACAATACAGTTCAAAGAAAGTTAGGGACATTTTTATTTCCTAATATGAAACATTATAAAAAACCCATAGTGGATACTGACTCTTGATAAGTAGCAAGGGACTGAAAGGTTATGTCCAGGAATGAGGATTCAAACTCAGACAACATTATTGCAATGTTGCTTTTGTTTGTTGTTTGATGCCGAACTCAGCAATATTCCAGCTATATGACAGCAGTCTGTAAATAATTGAGTTGGGACCAGACAATCCAGTGATTGACATCATGAGCATCGATCCACGCAATTGGGATTGATGACATGCTTCAACCAAGTCAGTGAGTCTGATGACCCGATCCCCTTAGTCACCTCTTACGTCAAGCATAGTCGCCCTTTACGTCAAGCATAGTCGCCCTTTACAGGAAGCATAGTTGCCTTTTACGGCAATATTGCATGCCTTCAGGCATCAGTACCACATACCAAGTTCTTTGTTATCTGACAGTTGGCTGAAAATTATTTCCCAAACAACACTTCGCATTTTCATTGTGGCGTTGGTATATTTGTTAAGTTTACTAGAAACTGAAACACAAAAAGCACATGCACATGTTCATCAATCAGAGAAGATACACTAACAGAATCTATTACATACAATATCACACACAAATGGAGAAGAGAATCTGCCTTAACAACAGCAAATATATTTATCGAAATCAAAATCAGAATGGGCTTGATAATCCTGAGATGAAACATTCCACTTTAATCAGGAAACCAATACACTTGATAACTGATCAGCTATATGGTTACCATAAATGATGGGTTATTTTATTACCACGGCCATGTAGGAAATGATGATTGTTGTTAAAGTTGTTAAAATACATCTCATCCCAACATTAAGTGAGTGAGTGAGTTTGGTTTTATGCTGCTTTTAGCAATATACCAGCAATATCACGGCGGGGGACACCAGAAATGGGCTTCACACATTGTACCCATGTGGGGAATCGAACCCGGGTCTTTGGCGTGACGAGCGAACGCTTAAACCACTAGGCTACCCGACCGCCCCTTTGTTGTTAAAGAGAAACTGTCCCTTACTTTCTGTGAACAGTGTATCTATTTCTGCTGCCTGGTGGAGTGTGAAGATAATTCTACTATATGCAAGGCAATGGTGTAGCACATTGCTATCACAAGGAGGAATCGGTCAAAAACATACGGAAAATATACATCAGGTGTGCCAGGATGAAAAGTTATTGCAGAATACGAACAAATTCCATTTGTTTTTCAAATTACCAAATTCTTTTCACCACAAGTCAAATTACGCAAAAACACAACAGCTGATATTGGAATACAATATCCAATATATTGCCAGGTTTATCTGTTTACAAGACAGGTGTAATATTAATATTAAAGAACCGATTCAATTTCACTTGGTCAAGATGTATGATACATGTTTCTCCAAGTCCTCTTGTGTTGTGGTCGAGATGTATAAAAAACTGCTGTCGACTACCCTCTGGTTCATTTTAGAGAAACATGTTTTCCTTTCACTTAAGGTGAAATCTTTGCTGGAGCAAGCAGGAGAGACAAAAAACATATTGCAAAAATGTCAATGTAATTGTAAATTTGGAGACGAAATCTTGATGGACACGATAACATCCTGTACTAGATTATTGTGCTTTTAAAAAATGACTGGTGGATCTGTGAAATAAATGATTAAATTGCTCAGGCCTTATATAGTTTATGACCATATTTAATTTCTTTTAACTTGAATTATGGACAATAACGGAAAGGTCAGTTTAGAGTTCTTGCTCACTGACTACAACTCACACAGCGAGATTACACATTTCCAAAAACTAAGACCATTC
Source organism: Haliotis cracherodii (assembly GCF_022045235.1). Classification (NCBI taxonomy): domain Eukaryota; kingdom Metazoa; phylum Mollusca; class Gastropoda; order Lepetellida; family Haliotidae; genus Haliotis; species Haliotis cracherodii. The sequence goes on along the minus strand of NW_027266341.1, from coordinate 21,084,541 downwards.
CCTGCATGGGACTTCATGTAAACAATGTTTTTCACCTTAGTTAGACAAGTTTGCTGCAGGATAATACTTAAGGAGAGCTACTAGTCTGTCTGACCAGTTAACTATCTGAGTTATTTCCAACACTGCCTGTAGGTTGTGTCCAGCCCTTCATAGCTGGTCCAAAACCATCACCACAAAGGTCACAGTGCCTTCTTCCGGGGGCACAGGATTCATTCAGCTGAACATCATCAGACAGTGATGGATTGTTTTAAGGTTCCACGATGATCAGATCTGCAGATTAATCATCTGATAATCCTGACTGGTCATTGGATCAGCAGAGCAAATAAACCTATCAAAGGTCAAGGTCTAACATAGCAGTGAGCATCGCAATATTGCTTTTCTGTTGAACCAGAATCAGAACTCTGAACTCACTGTCCATGGTATTAACAAGTCTGAAGCCAGGTCTAGTAGGTGATGTGAAATGGGGTTTGATAACGCATTCAAGATTACTGCACTTATAGAGTGAGTAAGTGAGTGAGTGAGTGAGTGAGTGTGTGTCTGTGTGTCTGTGTGTGTCTGCTCATATGAAGCTGGACTAATGCCAGTTTTATAGTGCGAAACCACTGATATACCACAGTTTATTATGGATACCCCACTTTAAAAACAAGATCACATAATATATCTGCCACCTGCATTCCCCACTATAAAAACAAGACATACAGACTTGAAGTCAACCAGGCCTTGTTTTATCGCCTTAATGCTGAGAGCAAAGCAGAGAAACAATAAGTATCATCTTTTATCTTCTTACCATCTTCTGGAAGGAGTGAAGGAGTGAGTTAATGTGTGAGTGAGTGAGTTGGGTTTAATACCGCTTTTAACCGTATTCCAGTTATATTGCAGCGTGTCAGCTTAATGTGGGAGGAAAGCCTAAAGAGATGCAGGTCTTAGACGTTTACCCCACGAGCACGAGTATGGTGCTGACAAACCTAGAAACATAATCGGGGCGAACCGGGATTCAAACCCACAATCATAGGTTTCTGGCGTGCCCAAGGGACGCAACTCTGCGCAGCGAATCAGGGCGCCTTAGACGACTGGGCCACCCGTGCCCCCCAGTTTAATATGGATACCCCACTTTAAAAACAAGTATTTGTCACAAAGTGAAGAAATGTCCCCCGCCTGTATATACACAATAGTACCAAATATGAAGACAATCCAGCGATTTGTTCTTGAGATATTGCGGAAACACCTTTTTCCAACTCCAAAAGCAGATTTGCCTGCTGTGACCCTGAAAATGGGGTCAAGGTCACCAAAACCAAGTGGTGTCTGTGGTGTCTGTATATACACCATAGTTCCAAATATGAAGACAATCCAGTGTTTAGTTCTTGAGATATTGCGGCAACACCGTTTTCCAACTCCAAAAGCAGATATGCCTGCTGTGACCTTGAAAATGGGGTCAAGGTCACTAAAACCAACTGGTGTCTGCGGAGTCTGTATATACACCATAGTTCCAAATATGAAGACAATCCAGAGATTAGTTCTTGAGATATTGCGGCAACACCGTTTTCCAACTCCAAAAGCAGATATGCCTGCTGTGACCTTGAAAATGGGGTCAAGGTCACCAAAACCGACTGGTGTCTGCGGAGTCTGTATATACACCATAGTTCCAAATATGAAGACATTCCAGAGATTAGTTCTTGAGATATTGCGGCAACACCGTTTTCCAACTCCAAAAGCAGATATGCTTGCTGTGACCTTGAAAATGGGGTCAAGGTCACCAAAACCGACTGGTGTCTGCGGAGTCTGTATATACATCATAGTTCCAAATATGAAGACAATCCAGTGTTTAGTTCTTGAGATATCGCGGCAGCAAACAGGTGGGACGTACGGACGGACGTACGTACGGACGGACGGACGGACGGACGGACGGTCGTGAATACTATATCCCCCGCTTCGCGCTTTCGCGCGGGGGGGGATAATTACAGAGATTACGAAAATACACATCACGTGACATACTGCATGATCATCAATATCCCAGGCATGGTGCAATAGTAACCTGGGATGATTGGTCAAGAATCATTTGTATAAAAGCATGTTTTAGAAAACACACATCAAATAATAAATCTGCCACTAAAAAAAAAATCCTAGAGAGACAGGCACTCATGAAGTCAGCACTGCTATATCAGACAGTGCATGAGCAGTGAAATAGCATCAGCTTATACACATGTATAAACAAACAAAACAAATGTCAAAATCATCCTGAAAAGAACATCTATTGCTAAGCGCGATAATCCATATCAGAGGGAGCAATCTCCCTTCTCCAACCCTGGAAGTGACAACAGCAAATATAGTTATTGAAATCAAGATCAGGTGGCTTGACAATCTGTGAGATTAATTACTCCACTTTGATTAAGAAACCAATTGACTTACCCCATGATTGGGCACATGGCATCGAAAAGGTCAAAGGTACACATGGCCATTGCCAGGGTCCAGTCACAGGTTGAAGAATTCACAAGCCGATTGCTTTTCCTCAAACACCAAATCCAAGATTAAATTTCAATCTGTAATGAGAAAAGTATGTCTCCATCAAATGATGGCCAAGTGGTGATATATGGTTCAGGAGGCCAATGACAGAGGACAGACAATCAGAATGTCAGATGAACACACTGCTGGAAAAGAACATTTCACTGGCAGAAGACCGCTGTTTGAAACATATCCCTTGTATTCCAGTAATAAGAACTCAGAGACTAGATAATAGAATCAGAAATAATCCTGATAGAGGTAAGTCCGTCTGCTCCACATTTCAATGCACAGTCACATGTAGGTGTCTCTCACAGAAACAACCAAGGCTTGTAACAGACTCCAGTGACGGTGCCAATCCCTCAATAATCAATATGTGCATTACCCTACAGCGAATCGTCTTCCCGAGCTGGATACAATTTTGCAAGTTTTTCTTTAACAGGCATATTTCATGGTGGTATATGAAAAGTATTCTGGGCATATAAAGGTGTCTGATTGAGTTAATTCTCCACACGTGACTTCACAGTTTCCTAGGTCACCATGGGGATGTTTGAAGCAAAAGTGGGTTGGCTGCATGTGAGACTATTTCAATTAATAAAGATAAATATTATCTTTGGGAATGGTATGTGACATTTGTGAATTTTTATTTTGATGTGATGAAAATCATGTGTCTGATGACATTAGGAAATTTCCGCATTATCATTTTTTAGTTTACTGAACTGACCTTCTAATTGCATGAAAGTTCGGTTTTTTTAACCCACTTTTTTTCATATTCTAGAATTGATAAAATGTATCTATAGAAAATTGGGTGATCAGGTTCACTGACTTGGTTGATGCATGTCATCAAATCCCAATTGCGTAGATTGATGTTCATCCAGATTTGATTATTTACTGCCTAAGACGAGTTCTATGGATGAACAACTTCTTTATTACAATTAGTGCGACGTTTCGGTGTAGATCCTAACACCTTCATCTATTGCTTGATAAAGATGTTAGGATCTACACCGAAACGTAGCACTAATTGTAATAAAGAAGTTGTTCATCCATAGAACTCGTCTTACTTCATCACTCCAACTTCTAAATGCCACTGAAAGAAGTATTTACTGCCTGCCGTCATATAGAAGGAATGTTGCTGAGTGTGGTGATAACAAACAAACAAACAAATACTATTTCGTACACACTGATGTTATTTTCCTACAACTTATGAAGGCCTTGTAACAAGTGAGTGAGTGAGCAGCTGTTTAAGTGTCAGACCTGTTCTGGGTGTAAAAAATTGTGGTTATGGCATTGGCTTTTTTTCTACTTTTGATAAAGACTAACGTTTATTATATAAATAGATTTTAAGATGTTTTTGTTAAAAAGGAGCCCTGACAATCTTTAATTTAAAGCTTAAATGACACTTAGGGACAGTTCTGTTTCAGGGCCTGTTTTATCAGATGTTTTAATACATCTGTATAAAGCTTTCCTGTGACAACAATGGACGAAAGTCATATTTTCAACTTAAGGCCACACTTTTTAAATTTTATGTTTCACAGATTTATTCCAGCTTTTCGACACAAGGTCGGTAGAAAAATAATATATAAATAAATAGCTATTTCAGTCATTTAATTATTTATATGCAAGTCCTTCTGCCATGGAGTTAAAACTGCAACTGGCTTCTTGAATCACTAATGGTGATGTAGACATTGAATTTATACTTCACTTTATTTATTAAGGGTCTGTATTACTAGCAGGAGACAAAATAAAAAATATATATATTAATGTTTATTTCTTTCTTTTCGAGCTGCTTTTCAGTAGGGGCAGTGGGCCCCTGAAATGAAAAATAAAAAATGTGTGTCCTCCGCTTTTTTAACTGAAACTCCATCCTTTATATCTCCAGGGCTCATATTTTAGTAAACCTACACCAACCCCTGGATCCATTCCCGTGGTTCTTGCAATGTCAAATTACCTACCCTTGATATTCATGAACATTTTACTGACGAATCAAATGTCGATATAAGAAAAAAAGGAAATCAGTAAGAGACTTGTAATGAAGACATTCTTGTCATCAAAAAAGATCTTTGAGGGCTTTCTTTTGTGTGTCAGTCAGTTTTTCAATGTTGGATTTCTCGCAAACTATAACATAATCAATGAGACTGGCCATCATGGTGTTGATATCACTAACCCTACAACGAAGCCGGCTTGTAACTTGCATTCTGATTGGTCCATTCGACTGAGTAGAGTAGCAAACCAAATTGGCTAATGAAAATCAAAGATGCGTAATTCGAGATCACTATAGAAACACGGGATTGGATACAGGTGTTAGTGTAGGTTCAACTGCTAGCCCTGGAGATAGAGAGGATGGTGAAACTCAGAAAAGCTCTGAAATTGAAAAAGATTCGTCTGACTGCATGCACCATTAAAAGTTCTTATGTATATCATAAAACATAGGTCTTTTTTAACCCTTGTAAACGATAAAAATATCTGTCCAAATTTAGCCCTATTTCTTACTACTGTCTCTGTGGTCCTGTGGATAGACCGTCTGCTCAGAGGTGGAGAGGGCAGCAGTTCGATGGTACTTGTGTCCTGCTACCAGTCACTGCATGGACATGGTTCTAATAAAACCAGGCTGGACTGGAGAGTTCCTTATGTTATGATTTTGTTCTGGATAAAGTAATCAGGACTACAGGATAAATTCCCTTTATAAACATAAACTGCTTCCAACAGTAATTCTCGTTTACCGGAATTCACTGAAGGGGTACGGTGTAATTTATTTCTGAGCATAATATTAAAAAAAACATTTTTCCAAAATACTGATCCTCTAGAGGGGGGTGGGCATTATACTTGGGTGCACACTATACTCAAGAAAATATTGTATTTCAAGAGCCCAGGTTAACAGTTAATTCCTGGTACATCACTTGTCTGGTTTGTTTACAGGCCTTTGGGTAGTAAGCAGCATCAGGCAACAAACACTTACCTTTTTTATGCAAATTATGTGACACAAACTTTGTAAAATGGATGAAATATTCTCCTTATTATCAACACTAAACATTAGTGAATATCACCATTGCGTTTGTTTGTTGTTTAACGCCACAGTTGACAACATTCCAGCTGTATGACAGCAGTCTGTAAATAATTGAGTCTGGACCATACAATCCAGTGATTGAAGCATGAGCATCGATCCACGCAATTGGGACAAGATGACAATCATAAACTAAGTCAGTGAGTCTGATCCCATAACGACAAGCAGGGATTGCTGGAGATGAATTCTAACCTGGATCTTCAAAGGGTCCATTACTATTGTGATGTTGTTAAACATGACACCAACAATGCAGTCTGTTTTATGTCAACAATGGTATATGCATTATTAACATCCTGCAGAGTGTGTAAAAACCTTTATTACATGTGCACTACATGTGGATTACCCTCTTATCTTCAGCTATCAACACTCAACACTTAAAATAAATACAATAAATTCAATAAATTCAATAAATACAATAAATGCAATATCTGCCTTTTCCCCTTTTACTTATTCAACCCCCACAATCAATCAATCAATGACATCCATTCTCTCAGTAGTAGAATCAGCGTCCATCTCAATGATCTGGTATGTTGATGTTTCATTTGTTTGTTCAAGTTTGCTTGTTTGTTGTTTGACGAGGCACTCATCAATAGGTCAGCAGTATGATGGCGGTCTGTAAATGATCAAGTATGGATCAGACAATCCATTGATTGACTGACATCACAAGCACCGATCTACGCAATTGGGAGATGATGGGTAACCCTGACCACCCGATCCAAGGGTTGCTGATGACCGATTCTAATCCAGATCTTCACGGGTGACACCAATGAACACAGAGCAAGAATCATAATAATGGAGTGGAAACCATGATCCTGCACATCCAAGGTAGGCAACTCCTTAAAGGTTATTCAGGTTTATCTCTTTGCTGAAATCCATGACAGACCAATCAAGTTTCAGGTCAAATCTGGGATTGGAACCCATGACAGTGGATCTAAATAGGGCTAAGGGTGGCCACACAATATATCAAAGTGCAACAGTGAGTGAGTGAGTGAGTGAGTGAGTGAGTGAGTGAGTGAGTGAGTGAGTGAGTTGGGTTTCACGCCGCTTTTAACAGTATTCCAGTTATAATGTGGAATGTCAGCTGAATGTGGGAGGAAAGCCCGAAGTGATGCAGGTCTAAGACGTTTAGCACGTAGAAAACTGGGCCACCTGTGTCCCCTCAAAGAGAAACAGCTTTGGCTAGTAGGCCATTTGATTTATTTGTTTGTTTGTTTGTTGTTGTTTAACGCCACACTCGACAATATTCCAGCTATATGACGGCAGTCTGTATATAATTGAGTCTCGACCAGACAATCCAGTGATTGACTTCACGAGCATCGAACCACGCAATAGGGATACAATGACATGCATGAAGTCAGTGAGACTGACCACCCGATCCCGTTAATTGCCTGTTACAACAAGAATAGTTGCCTTTTAGGGTCGCTGAAGACCTATTCTACCCCGGATCTTCACGGGTCGCGGCCATTTGAGATCCTGGAAGCTACAGATTAATATGTTCAGTATCCTCCAGTAAAGTAAGCAAAACCTAGAACCGACATCTCCAAGTTGTTGCGGGATATGTTTGTTTATACTCCATCCCGAAGACTTACACTGTGACAACAAAGGACTTATCACCATGCAATCTTAAAATGCAATCAATTCACAGTATCGTCAGTCATTTTGTTCAAATATGAACAGAAATAATGACAACATGCATTCCTATTATACTTTAACGCACATGATCGATTAAGTGTTTTCATGTTCTATAGTGCATCGTTTCCATAAATCGACCAATCGTCTGCTGCACTCTATCATTGGGACAGAACTCATCAAGGCAGCTTTCACTTCTTCAAAATTGGACATTTCATGAAAGTCAGCTAAAGCAAACTTGTCATTTGCAGTAACAGATCTTGTAACAATTCCACACACTGACAGATACCAAAGATTCAAATTATTCAAAATGACATGCTTTCGGTCTTCAGTCTGAAATTGCCTTTTTCAACGGACGTCACTAATGGATGGGTGAGAGGTGTTTTGTAAGTCTAATTAGGTTGTCAGCTGTAGGATGGCTGTGTGATGGCTGTACGAAGGTTGAATTATGGTAGTATGAAGGCGATATGACAGCCATGAGAACTGATGAACTGAATCAATGTGAAACTTCAAGGTTTGATTTCAAATTTTTTTTGTTTTTTTTGTTTTTGATATGACATGCATCTAATGGCAGACCATAGACTTCTGCAAATGATAAAGATATTCATATAAATCAAATTCAGGTCTGCATTGCGTAAATGAAATTTCATTTGAAGTCCCCAAAAAATAATAACAAAACCAAATTGAAAATGTTGAGTTAAAAGGTCATATTAAACAATATGCAAATCTGACTGTGTACCTTTCAACCTCATCTACAGCACACTAACATCCTTTACAGGACACAAGCATCATCTACAAGACACACATTGTCTACAAGACACACACATTGTCTACAGGACAAGCACATCCTCTTCAGGACAAGCACATCCTCTTCAGGACAAGCACATCCTCTTTAAGACAAGCACGTCATCTACAAGACACAAACATCCTTCTCAGGATACATGCATACTCTACAAGACAAGCACTGCATCTACAAGACAAGCACATTCTCTACAAGACAAGCACATCCTCTGCAGGACAAGCACATCCTCAACAGGACAAGCACATCCTCTACAGGACAAGCACATACTCTACAGGACAAGCACATACTCTACAGGACAAGCACATACCCTACAAAACAAGCACATCATCTACAAGACAAGCACATCATCTACAGGACAAGTACATCCTCTTCAGGATACATGCATATTCTACGAGACAAGCACATCATCTACAGGACAATCACATCCTCTACAAGACAAGCACATCCTCTACACAATAAGCACATCATCTACAGGAAACAAACATCGTCTACAGGAAACAAACATCGTCTACAGGAAACAAACATTGTCTACAGGAAACAAACATCGTCTACAGGAAACAAACATCGTCTACAGACCACCAACTGAAATACCAGACAGAGTGAGTGACAGGATGTCATCTGAGATTGAATCACTCTGTACACCAGACCATGACTGTCACATGGGCGGCTAAGGTGGTCACCATGACAAAACAATCAGCTCTCCATACGACAAAGTATCTTACAGTTGTTAAATGTGTCAGGCAATTAATTGATTTGGGGAAGGGATGAAACGATGAACAGACACAAAACTGCATGGAGAAGTACTTGTCCTAAATCTTCATTTCAAATAGGCAAACTGTGAACATTTTCAATTTTGACAAAAGATAAGGACTTCTGCCAGATTGTGTTGTGTCATGTGGTAATTGCTGAATGAAACTACCGTATTTGACGTAATAAGCGCTCTCAAATTAGGAATAGTGGGCTCTTATTAGAATATTATTTTGGAGTTGAAAGATCGTAAATTTTGTGGTTTATGGTGACAGCCTAAAATGTTTGCATACGCCAGATATATTCTTCCAGAACTTAATTGCCCATAACTAAAGGTGCATAACACAAGTGCGTATTATACACGAATAGATAAGTCTTGTGTACATTATCTATCGAAAGGGGTGCTAATTAGGATTGTTGACTAGCCAATATATTAGCAAATATCGCCATGGGCGCTTATAAGAGCGGGGCTCTTATTAAGTTGAATACGGTAGTACAAATGTGGATACTTGCTTCCAGTGATAGGAAAGACGACCTGTGGGATTGAGACGAGCAAAGGGACACAACTCAGTGAGCACAGTTATGTCCCTTAGCTTACATCTCTTCTTCTTCCACCCACCCCCCAACCCTGTCCCTGACCCTAATCTACCACCCATTTATCCTTGTTTGACAGACTGGGCATCTTGGATTTTATTCAAAATAAACACATCAAGGACCAATATCACTTCATACGATATAACTAAAATCAGACCTGTCACTCCAGCCAATGAAAATTTGACCTTAACCTTCCATAGGAGGTCACGGCATGTGTACAGCTAATCAGTGAGGAGCTTCTAATTTTTGTTTTCAGTTACAAAAGCCTTCGGAGCAGCACGTCTGATTTTTGCATCTTGAACATAACCATTAACAGGTAAAAATAAATTTACACCCTGTCGTTTGTTACGTCATCTAAATCTGGAAGGATGCACAACTGTGGGACCATTTTTGTTTCGTGTGGGTTTTCTTTTGTTCAGAAAATTCAAGGACAATTGATATTATTGACAATTGATATTATTGACAAAATTAAGAATGTTGTAAAGTGAATTGTTTCAGAAATCGGAAATCATTGGCTTTTTTCAAACCGGCTGTGGCCATGTATCTGACATTTAGTCACATGTAAAGAATCATCTAATTTTACAATATTCTCTATTTTTGTGTTCTAAAAAAAAGAAACAAAATTCGCATACAATGATTAATTCTTATGTCACACGTATGAGACAGGTCATCAAAAGCAATTTGCTTTATGGCAAAGATGACCTTTTCAATAGCAGATGCTGCTGAAATCGTAGCAGTGTCCTTTTGATGTTGTCGGTGATTTTGCAACTAAGGGTAGTCAAGTTCTTTCTCTGACAGTAGATTTCTAAAACCTAAAGGTCAGATTTTCAGATTGGGAAATGTGTGCTAATAGCTAATGCCATCATAGCGCAAGATAAAAAGAGATTGTGATGTCTCTTATAAACATTCATTCTAATCTTCAAATAGATTTTTTCAAGAATTCCAAATGCATTAAAGCCACAGATATTCATGAATAGTTTTTCTCAGTCGTCTGAAAAATGTCACTGTATGATGCTCAATTATACAAGGTTTAATATCTTCATTCTGTTGTGATCCATTTACCAGTTACATCAGTTACAAAATAATCCCATCAGACCATCATTATCCAGCAGCAAGCTGAATCTCCCTGCTGTGGACATATGGAGGTCATCACTGTAAACTATCACAAACATCTTCCTTCGTCCCCCAGAACACCATCAGTCAAACAAATGAAGTCGAAGATAACGTTACCTATTCGCCATACATGCCATTACTGAAACAAAACCTGATTATACATTTGTCAAAGTTGAGTTGGGTCTCAGTAATAGACAGTATTTTCTTGACTATACAAAACACCCCTCTCTAATGGATGCAGTATTTTGGACACCCAAAAGATTTTGTCGTATTATGCACCTTTAAAAACTATATTGTAACGCTTCAGGTGAACAAACAAGAGATCACAAAATTGGGCAATGGAAATGTAAGATTTGTGATAAAACATAACCAGACATGATGATTTACCATTTCAGTTGTATTTCCTTTCTGCTAGACATTGCTTAATGTGCAAGGATTAGGATTACTGTGTGTATTTTGTCTCATAAACTAAGTCGGAACAGCAATCAGCTGTACACACATGTTATCCCAGATCTACCAGTGACTCCGTTAAAAAATACCTAAAAAAATAACGTAAAAAGAATTTTGAAGTAATGATCAGAAAAAATTGTATTTGAAACTTTCATTTTACCGGGAATATTTTCCAATGGTGTTATTTTAGTGGCAGCTTTCACTATATGTACTTTCCAAAAAGTAAGGCTATTTGAAGATAACAGATGATTACAGAAATACAAAGCAGTACTGCAACAAACTTGCCTCTTTATGATTCAAAGTATGGCATTTATTATAGATGTATCATTTCTCTTTCAAAATTATAAGCTTCAGGCGGTGGGGTAGCCTAGTGGTTAAAGCGTTCGCTCATCATGCAGATGACCCGGGTTTGTTTCCCTCCAATGTGTGAAACCTATTTCTGGGGTCTCTCACTGTTATAATGCTGAAATATTGCTATAAGCAGCATAAAACCATACTCACTCACTCACTCAACTTGGGTTCATTTCAAGGCTTCATGTTTCAAATCGGGAATCTTACAGGAAAACAGTCTGATAATCAGGTCGGGTGGGTCCTTAGTAGGAACCGGGTACCCACAGGTCTACCTGGACCCGTTAGTCACGTGATATATTGTTTAATGATGATTACAGTCAAACTCCATGGTAACACAACAAGTCAATAATTGTTCACATTTTTTTCTGACAATACACACATTCCTCCTGACTTTTATAAGTTTGAAAAAAGATATAGATTCTGTCAACTTGAATGTTTGCAAGATCAGGTCGTTTTATGTATGTAACAAAGTAGTTTCTGCCAGGGCTCTTGTAAAACAATTTTCAATCGTCATAGCACTACAGTGGAACAACCCATAGCTCGGTGTTGTGACAAGTCAAACTTAATTGTTAAAAGGGAGCATTAAAGAGATATGATTACCACAGATGTAGTCAGCAATGTTACAACTATGATATGATGACAAATAACTACGTCTGTAAGAAACACTTTGGGGCTGAAAGCAAGTTACACTGACTGGCTTCAACCAGATGACATATAGCTGCAACCCAGTCCAAATTTAGTCACCACAGCGAGCATGAGGTTCAGGGCCCCAATGCACAAAGCGATCTTCAAAAAAGAAGTGCTACGACTGTCGTAAGCCTATATTAAAGTATGGGAGTTACGATCACTTTAAGAAAAAAGTTTTTTTAAGAAAATCATTATTATGAAGGTTGACAGATGGGTGGGTACACATGAAGGAGAATTACACTTTGTTTTAACACTGATTGACACAAAACTGATTTCAGAGATTTTGAGAAAGTAAGTGAGTGAGTGAGTATGGTTTTACGCCCCTTTTAGCAATATTCCAGCAATATCACGGCAGGGGACACCAAAAATGGGCTTCACACATTGAACCCATGTCGGGTATCGAACCCAGGTCTTCGGCGTGACGAGCGAACGCTTTAACCACTAGGCTACCCGACCGCCCCGATTTTGAGAAAGTATTTTTCTAATATTTTAACATGAGCAGTCTTTGACCAAGACAATTTTCACAGGAGATGTCGAAAAGATGTACAAATTTGTGGTAAATCATTCACCCTCCATGACGGACATGACCCCAAAATAGACCATTTTCACAAATTTTAGTCCTGTTTATGTATTTGAAAGCAAAGAGGCTGGATGTCAGCTTGTCAACATGTCAGATAATTTCATACAACTGAAAAAGCTTTCTACAATTTTAAAATTTGCCATTTCCAGTGGGCTGAAAAGGGTCCTTACGCCATCTCATTTGCTTTGACAAATGACACAATCAACAAGAACACACAGCTGAGAAATATGTTTCAGCTTTGCAAACAAGTATTAAACAGCCATTGTGTGTACTCAATAATGAAGGGAAAGCTCAAAGACTTAGAAGGACCTATCATATGATCTATTACTGAAACCGCTTGAAAAAAGATATTTTCTCCGGTTTTACCCCAAAATAGATAAATCGTTCATGGGACATGCTGGATGAAAAACACATTGTAATCCCTTCTGTTTTTGACGGAACTTTACTGAACAGCTGAAATATAACCCATAGTGAAATATGACTTTTTGATTAAAAAATAAAGACACAAAATTTAAGAACTGACCAGTGCCTTTCAGCTACATAAAATTCTGTTTCAATTTGTGAAGAACTTGAGGCTTAAAGACGAAAAGCTACAAAAGAACATGATTATAAATTTTCAATGAAAAGCATGTCAAGAAACCTTTTCTTCTTGAAAGGAAGTGAGGTAGATTACCACTGATTTCCCACCAGTAATCCATTTCCAGAAACTTCCAGCTTTAGCCGAAATGCTGATTGAAACATCTTCAATCTCTGTCATGCTTTGTAGGTTTTTCTCTCCTAACCTTAAACAATAAGATGAATCTATGCAGCTAAAACTGTCATTTGGGTTGTGTCCATTAGCAAACCAGGATGGCTACACAATGCCTGATTGTATCTCGGAAATGTGAACAAGGACGGTTGTATTGATGTCCGTGGAATATGAATTGATGTTCCCAAGATTTCACTTCACAAATCTCATTTTTGGATAATCTTACGTTTTAAAGGTCGAGGCATAAATCTCATCTATCAAAGAAATAAAATGAGATGACAAAATATTATTCATCCCTCCCATTGCATAGCTGATCTGTGAAATGAGCCGACTTGTATCAGTACAAGTCTATTTCTCACACTGTGTAAGCTGAAGGTTGTGGGGTGGCCTAGCTAGCTCATGGCTTGTCATTTTTGTTGGTTTGCTCTCAGCAAAAGTCCACCTATAGGATGGCAGTCTTTAAATAATCAAATCTGTACCACACAATCCAGTGATTGATACCATGACCATGGATCTCCGCAACTGGGAAACGATGATGTGTCAGATTAGCATGGGAGGAAATCTCAAAGTGATGCAGGTCTAAGACGTTTACCACTTCAGTGAAACCCATGAGCACGGGTATGGTGCTGACAAACATAGAAACATAATTGGGGTGAAACGGGATTCGAACCCACAATCATAGGTTTCTGGTACGTCAAAGGGACGCAACTCTGCACAGCAAATTGTGGTGCCTTAGACCACTGGGCCACCCATGCCCCCCAGTGTATAACAGGATATTAATGTAAACATGATCTAATGGAGATCTCAGGGAAAAATACCATTGGGAGATAGATGTGTTGTACACGACATCTTGTCCAACGAACTTGTAAATGGCTGCCATGAGGACAACCCTGACATGCGTCCTGTAACAATTGATGGACAAAGTCAGCCCGCCCAATGAAATGGCTGAGTTTTCATCAATCAATGACTCCATATCCTCTCAATCCTGATGGTCTCTAATCAAGGGAATAATCTTGTCTTGGATGTCAGACGCATGACACAGTTTCATCTTGAAACGATTGTATAGATACCAACTTCATTGCGGGCATTACAAACAGGGGACATTTTCTTCTTTCTAGAGGGTCCTTTAAGTATAGATATATTTTACAGATTGTAAGTTAGTATGGTTTTATGCCACTTTTAGCAATATTTAGTAATATCATGGCGGGGGACACCAGAAAAGAGCTTCATACATTGTACCCAGGTGGGAAAATGAACCCGGGTCTTTCAGCGGGACGAGCCAAGTTTTAACCACTCGTCTACCCCACCCCTTTTAGATTGCAGCAATATATACACTTCGAAGAAAGTTAATCACAACTGACTATATATTTCAATACAAAATATAAATTTTATATATGCAATGCTGTATTATTTTTCTGTTTTAATACATGCATGTTCGTTTACTTGTTTACAAAGTGACTCATATATTGAAATACAGAAACATACATCAATTAACTTATGACATGTTTTATGGTTTGTAACAGTGGTATTACATTTAACTACCCTTTCAATTAAGTGAGTATTGTTTTAGGCCGCTTTAAGCATTATTACAGCAACAGCATGGTGGGGGACACCAGAAATGATCTGCAGACATTGTACACATGTGGGGAATCGAACCCAGGTCACAATGAGCGAATGCTTTAACCACAAGGCTACCCCACCACCCACCATTTTAATTGCTTCCCCTTCTACTTTGCATCACATCATGACGCCATCTAGAGAAACCTAGTGTTATTAAATATTTTCAGCAGGTTCGTATTCATGGTATTTCAGATATCCATCAAAATGAGATCATTGTTGCAAGTTACATGACACACATGTGAGTGTAATCATTTCTTTACTACCCATTATTTCCTAATCCTTTTGAGTTCCCCTTTAGAAAAATGCATGTTCGTTTCCACTCTAGGATCGAGTGAGTAGGAAGAAATGCAAAGTGTTTAACATGGATACCCCACTCAGACACAGTATACTGACTCCGAGCCGACCAGTCCTTGTTTTTAGCCCCTTACTGCTGAGCGCCAGACAGGGTAACAATAAGTACCATCTTTTAACGTCTTTAGGTATGATGCATCCGGGGATCAAACCCAAGCATTTCTGCTCTCCCACTCGACCATGGAGCCATCCTATAAAGAAATCTGTGTCTGACACAAGGAGACAAGAACTGAGAATCTGTAGAAACACTGCAATCATGTACTGTAAACAGCTTTATTTCTGCGCCGTTAAAATATTGCGAATACCACACCAAAGACAATACTGCGACGAGATATTTTTGCGAGTTGCCGTGTTGAGATGACACCTCGATTACCAAACAATAGACAGCTTCTCTCCAAAGCTAGTTAATCTGAGTTGGCCGGAAAGTTGACCAGTGTCATGAAACCGATTCACGCAAGATGGCTTGTTTCCTGTGTGGACGCAATCAAGCAAGGTTGGGAGAAGGCAGGATTACTGTGAGGCAACAGTGACACTAATTGGTCTGTTTACACTGTCATTTGTGATGTATTGTGTGACCATTCTGCATTCATTTGTGTTTTTAACTTATAGACTAAACTTGTGGTTCTGGTTGATGATTTCAACATTTGATGACGTGTTGCAATGAATAAAGTATGTATGTATTATTTATACTTATTTTTGCGTTTTTAATTTTGGCGATTGAGTCTCGTTAATAAAACGGTGGCAAAAAATTCCCTGTTTACAGTATATCACACAAAAAAACCACCCCCTATTTTGGAGTGAGTCTGGTTTTATGCCTCTTTGAACGGTATTCCAGTTTTATAACTTGCCCCCGTGAAGAGATCACCCATTTAATAAACATACAGCTGTATTACACATAATATCAAAGCAGGAGCTTATATACTTTGGGAACACGTACATTAATGAACATTAAAAACTCCAAACATCCATCAGCTTACTCAATGTCATTGTGTGTCGAGATAATAAATCACTGAGAGAAGCTTATGTACACTCGATGACCCCAGCAACCCTGTTGCTAGGCTGACATCACATGGCATTGTTTCGCCAGTGGATCTTGCAAAACAATTCCACAAATTAAGTAAAATGGTATAGGGATGTGATTGTAAACTTTGTTGTGCAGGGATCCATTCCACATGGCGATCGTAATGCAACAACAGTCGTAAGTCTATGAGTTATGGTAACCTTGGCAACTATAGTTTTATGGAACGGACTCCTGAATTCTAAAGGTATGCTGTTGTATGGTAATACATTAATACGTCTCAACATTTGATGTGTTTGAAGTATGATTGTGAAACTAATGATAATGTTTTGGATCAGGTAGATGTCTGCTTTTTCACAAACAAGAGTGAACATTTTTTACAGCAAGTAATAAATAAACTACTAAACTAGCTCTTGAAATACCAATTTTATGAAACGAGTGAGTAGTTCTGGTATCTCATGAGCAAAATTATATACTGTAAATCTTTAAAATAACGAGAGCGTGAATTAAATGCCAAAAATGCAAGTGGTCTTTGTTCCCATTAGTTAAGCTTCGCATTTATGTCTTCAAAATGGCTATCAACAATAACAGAGCCTCACTTCACATTTTGGATAGCAGTAATAGCAACTTGAAAATAAACACAGAGTTTTTTTAGAAGCAGTTGCACAAATACACAACAATGTCACTCAAAGAATAGGAATTACACTATAGGCATCCGGTGAGTTATCACTGCTGGGGTCAAGAGTTCTGTACACTTGTGTCAAACTAGGCATCATTGAACGCTCCAGCAGTCCAGATAGATGCCACCCATGCAACACTTCATCAAAGGCCAGCAAGACCCAACGTGCACCGATAGTCTTCATCATACTCCTGAGATCTATAGCCTTTGTCTTGTTATCTGCCTTCAAGTTTCTGGACCCCTTCTGCATACCAATCAGTGAACTGTTATTGGTTTGATTATTTTATTGCCTTTGAACTTCCTTAATGCCAGTCAACAGAATAAACACATAAATTGTGTGTTGTTTTTAGGAAACACTGTTTATTGTTTTTACGAAGTGCTCTACCCAGCACCAATAAGCAGTGTTATATTTGCTGTTAAGGATTAAGGTAAGGATATGTATCATTCCAGTGGGGATGGGGTTAGGGAGTCGCTTCGATATTGAATTGAGTCACATTTATGGCTAGGGGTCAGCGGTTGTATTAATTTGGAAATGCATTAATTTAAAGATTTACAGTATATCGCAGCATGTCAGCTTGATGCGGAAGGAAAGCCTGAAGTGATGCAGGTGTTGAATGTTAATCACTTTGATGAAACAAAAAGCATTGGTAGTGTGCTGACAAACCCAGAAACATAATGAGGGCGAATTTGGGATTTGAACAAATGATTAAAGGTTTCCAGCATGTCTAAGGGCCACAGCTCTGCAGAGCGAATGGTGGCACGAAGACCTTTATCATCATGCTCCCTCTATTACTGAACATCCTCTTCCCCTTCAGCATTGATCTGGCCTTCTCTGAAGTCATATGATCTGTATGTCCTGTCATGTCAAGTACACTTCTCACATTGGTATTATATTTGAGTACTTGGGCTGGGACGGGTAACTGGGGTACTCAGGTCAGATGGGTCCTGAGTAGGACCCGGGTACCTACTCAGTACTACCCGGACCCGTGGTTAGTCACGTGACATATTGTTTGATGACAAAATCTCACTATAGCTAAGTGGTTACACCTCAAGTCGCTAATGTTCACATTTCTTTCTGACGATGCACACATTCCTTTGGACTTGTATGAGTTTGAGTAAAGATAAAGCTTTAGTCAACTTCAGTGTATGCATGATCTGATCATTTCATACATATATGTTAATAGTTTTTGCCAGGGCTGCAATAAAACAATTCCCATTCAGACATTTTGTTCCCAATTCTTGAGACCTACAGTGGGTACCCGGGTAAGGTCAGGTAATAGGGGGTCGGGTACCTGGGTAGTAGAGTTGGACTTGTCCCAGCCCTAGTATGTACCGATCTCTTGAGACCTACAGTGGGTACCCGGGTAAGGTCAGGTAATAGGGGGTCGGGTAACTGGGTAGTAGAGTTGGACTTGTCCCAGCCCTAGTATGTACCGATCTCTTGAGACCTACAGTGGGTACCCGGGTAAGGTCAGGTAATAGGGGGTCGGGTACCTGGGTAGTAGAGTTGGACTTGTCCCAGCCCTAGTATGTACCGATCTCTTGAGACCTACAGTGGGTACCCGGGTAAGGTCAGGTAATAGGGGGTCGGGTACCTGGGTAGTAGAGTTGGACTTGTCCCAGCCCTAGTATGTACCGATCTCTTGAGACCTACAGTGGGTACCCGGGTAAGGTCAGGTAATAGGGGGTCGGGTACCCGGGTAGTAGAGTTTGACTTGTCCCTGCCCTAGTGAGTACCATACAAAACAAGTTACTCCAGTTGTTTCCATCTGACGAAATAAGACATACATATCACCTTCTGGACTAAATGACATACTCCAAGTCAAGTCACACCTTGTAATTCTCCTCATATGTCATGGCCACTGGGGATCTACTGTACCCCAAAAACCTTCAGGCAGAGGGTTATTGATATGTGTAGTTCAAAATATGGCCTCTAAAGGAATAAATAACTTTAATCTTGACTCTTTGATTATATGCATGTGTGTCTGGAGCTTCTCCGTGTGTACTGGTGCCAAAGAGACGCTCTCCTCTGACCATCAATAATCTGTCTCAAAACCATATAATGACCGCAGTGCGTAGTCACACCAATTTCATTACAGTAACTACAACATATAACTGCTAACAAATTTCCCCAACCTAACCTTAAGGTCACCAAGGTCAAGGTCATGTGTTTACTAAGCGTCTGGCAAGAACGTTATAGAATTGATTTGGCGGTTCGCTTTCATTTGAAATGTTCACTGCAATAGTCTGGTACCAAGTTCCATCAAGCCAACAAACTGTCTTTGATGCTGTTAATGCTATCAGGAACTGTTCAACAAAGCATCTTTTGCCTCAGGTGGCTGTAACAGTGTCATCAGATACAACAATTGTTCAAACAAACAACACAAACCAACTAAGACTTGTGCAAAAGGTTTGACCAATTAGTAACAAGTCTGACAGTATTCATATCTCATTTGTCACACCGGCCTGGGAATATCGGCTGTCGCTTTGGATCAGCTAATGGCTTCTGCTCTGAGGCCAAGGGGTACTTACAAGCCCGACATATTTACAATCAACAAGTTGAGCACAGAACAGCCATTTTCATGGTGTTAGCAGCTTCCATAGTACTCAATGTTTTATTGGACGAGAGTTATCGCCAATTATCGGCTACCAAAGAAGCGTTAAGCAGTGTTTGATGACAGCCATGTTGCAACATCTAGCTATTGATGAGAGCTAGGATCAAGCAAAACTAACTTTTAAGAAACAATCCTCAGTCTCTATAAACAATCTATCAATCAATAAAATACATTGTATAAATGGTAAATATTTTATTAGTTGTATTCACGATGACATGGGCAAAATATTTGTTGCTATTTAACTTCCATCTGTTAAACATCGAGAAACATAATATCAGTTTTCAATATTATTATTTTTGTCCTTCAAAACATTAACTGAATATGCTGAGTGAGTGTTTGAGCAAGTGGTTAAGAATTATGTTGTTTTTATAATTATTCCAGCAATATCATGGCAGAGGAAATCAGGGCGTCAAACATTGTACCCATGTGGGGAGTCAACCCCAGACCTTTGGCGTGACGGACAAGCGCTTTAACCACGAGGCTACCCTACCTCCCCCCAACCCTTGCCGTGTTAGTAAACTTGTCTCATCCTTAAACCTGTTTTAATCTATTGTTTTGCAACTGAAGTAAGCGCAATTTTAACTAGATTTTGAAAAACTGCTTTTCAGGTTGTTTGTCTACTTTGATTCAGCTAAAAATGGTAAATGGAAACTGGAATCAAATTTAAACAAGTATTTGTCACAAAGTGACGAAATGTCCCCCGCCTGTATATACACCATAGTACCAAATATGAAGACAATCCAGCGATTAGTTCTTGAGATATCGCGGCAACACTGTTTTCCAACTCCAAAAGCAGATTTGCCTGCTGTGATCTTGAAAATGGGGTCAAGATCACCAAAACCGACTGGTGTCTGCGGAGTCTGTATATACATCATAGTTCCAAATATGAAGACAACCCAGCAATAAGTTCTTGAGATATTGCAGCAACAAACAGCTTGGATATACGGACGGACGTACAGATGTACGGACGTAAAGACGGTCGTGAATACTAAATCCCCTGCTTCGCGGCGGGGGACAAAAAACGAGATAGAAAGGCCTGCTGTAATGAAGAACATGTGCCAACAGTTACCTCCTTGAGATGGTCAAATGTTGCTTTGACAAATATCATAGTTTTTTCAGAAGAAATTGGGAGAAAAGTCTGACATGACGCAGGTCACTTGACATCAACACATTTATGAAATGGGTTAAGTGTTGACAAACAATGATCATAAATTGGGATCAATCAGGGATTTAAACCCATGATAAGCAGACGTCATTTTGACTGAGACCTCAGGGCCACCCTCCCCCGACAGTAACCATTGTATCACCAAACTGGTCCTGACCAATAATAATAATAATAATAATAATAAGTGCATTCATAATGCGCAAGATTCCATTCACCAAGTGGATGCTCATAGCGCTACACTATTTATTACCCCGGTCAATGGATCACTCTCAGCTCCCTGAGGAGTATACAAAACAATCTGCCTGTGAGGCACTAGAAGGTTAACAGACACATTACCATCTCATCCTACCGGGTACCCACAAACTGCTGGCTGAACAGAGGTACATTTCAAACAAAGTCCCTTGCTTAAGGAGACAACACATGTGGTACATGTGCTTCAGTGTGGGGCAGGACCGAAGCCCTAGAAACTGTGGTCACCCATCCAACTACTCTCCAAGACCAATGTTGCTTAGTGAGTGAGTGGGTTTAACGCCGCTTTTAACAGTATTCCAGTTATATCGCGGCCGTGTCAGCTTAATGTGGGAGGAAAGCCAGAAATGATGCAGGTCTTTGACGTTTACCACTTCGGTGAAACCCACGAGCACGGGTATGGTGCTGACAAACCTAGAAACATAATCGGGGCGAACCGGGATTCGAACCCACAATCCTAGGTTTCTGGCGTGCCCAAGGGACGCAACTCTGCACAGAGAATCGCGGCGCCTTAGACGACTGGGCCACCCGTGCCCCCTCCAACGTTGCTTAACTTTACCTGTTTTGTGATCTGTGCGCTGTGCACGGGACCACGTGCCACCAATCAACATGCATACACTCAAATACAGAAGCACACAATATGCTATGAAAAATCATCTGACAACCAAAAAGACAAAAACATAACATCCTCTTCACAGAATACTCAATGTTTAGAAATCCCTGAATTTATGCAATGCCACAATAAAACAGCTCCAGGCAATGTTAATGTTGGATGAGCTGTGTTTACAGATGCCAATCTTGCCATTCAAGAAAAGACACCAAAAAACAAACATGGTGGCCAGATCTGTCTTATTGAAGGACATAAAAGTCTGTCCTTAGGCAATCAAAGCAGAACTGTTCGACACATAATAAGATGCCATTGAGAGGATGATACTGAACTTCATGCCTTTTATCTATTGAATCAAAGGGGACTTCTTACAGCATGGCATTACATCTCCCTTGCTTTATGTAATCTAACAAGGGTATTTTTATCAAAGACAGGATCCATACACCTTCCAGGATTTGGAGATATCATCATCATCATCATCATCATCATCATCATCATCATCATCATCATCATCACCATCATCATCCCAAGTTGTCTGACTCCTCATTGTTCTCAGCGCCTAAGGTTTGGTACCTCAAAATCTGTTAACAGACATTGGGAGAGTACCCAGGATTATTGCCAGGAAGACAGCCCTTTTGACAATCTGGGTAATGCGGATTCGAAGGCTGCAGTGGTATTGGTATATGTATACCTATTTTTGAAACAAATTAACACTTGAGGGCAAACAAATCAACTCTTACCATCTGAGCACTTAAATACCCCAGCTCCTACCACTTGGAAATTACCTCTGTAGGACCTTGCATTATTTCAGTTTTAAAATGGCAACTGACGCCAAGCGTCCCATGATGAAACAAGATGGGGCACTTGACACAGAATTGCTTTGGGATCCCATAATCAATAAAGCAGTATTACACATGGAAATAGAATTACAAAAAGAGGAAATCGACTGTTATAAATCCAACTTTCCACCAGTGGCAAAACCCAAATGCAGTAAACAGGAAATAGATCTATCTTGGTCGTAATCATACTCTAAATGGTAGCCCATCACGTTGCTCACTCCGTAATCAATCTCACTTTTTTAACCAAATTTTTTATTTCCTGATGGCTGGTTCAAGAAAAATTTGACCTCTTTTAAAGAATCACAAACAATGTAGTGGAATAAATCCGGAAATCTTCCGACATTGGCATTGTCAATAATATTTCTAAAAAATGTAGATATTTCAAGTTAAGATTTTAAAAAATATTTTTCAATTTTGCCTATTTTTATAAGACTGATTGATAAACTGCAAGCCTGACCTGAATCTATAACTACAAACACACAACTTGGCAAATCAATATATTCGAACCACTTATGCAAACAATACCAATTTTGATTGTATCATGTCGGTAGTTTCTTTGTGAAAGGTACCAAGAGATATATAAGATTTCTTATCGTGCAAGTGCCACATTAAGAACATTCTAAATCTGTATCATTTCCTGCAAAGTTGGCCATTTCAGCCCTTCCTGTCATGCTCAGATGGTGTATCTGTCAGGAAGTGGTTTCAAGTCACTTCCTGGACAGTTTCGTTTTACACAGTTGAGACTACCAAGATAGTGGGGCTACTTTTGTGAGCGTCATCCTAATCTGGTAGTTTTCAGGCACTAATCATCCACAATAAAAAGAACTGGGACCAACGGAGTATATTCTCTAGATAACTATCAAGTAATATTGCACTTCCCAAATTTAACACTTGGCTAATACATAAATATGTATCTATTTAGTCAAACAACTTATCCTTACAATATTGTCCTCTGTTATCCCTGCGGTAAATGAGTGAGTGAGGTTTTACGCCGCTTTCAGTAATATTCCAGCAATATCACGGCGGGGTACACCAGAAATGACATCACACATTGTAGCCATTTCGGGAATGGAACCTGAATGGAACCCAGGTCTTTGGTGTGACAAGCGAACACTTTAACCACAAGGCTACAAGACCGCCCCGCAGTAAATGAGGTTTTGTATGTTGTTGAACACTGCACACAGCAATATTTCAGTTATACCACAGTTGTAAGTAGTCAGCAATAGTCTAGTTATATCACAATAGCTTGTAAATTATCAAGTTATACCAACCAGCGGTTGATATAATGAGCAACACCCTACACTATCAACCATATATCATCAAGACAGAAGGCCAATTCCCCTCTTGAGTGAGCGAGTATTTTAATGCATCCACATGGAATTAAATTTTGAGAACAACAAAATTATGAAATATCAGCATTCATTCCAAAACAAACATCCCTGTAGACGTTTTACAATTACAATTTACGTTTTCAATTTGTATGCATATAGAATGCAGGATTTTGAATCTGCTAAATCCCTGGATAAACATGGCGTTCAACATTGTGATTACTTTGTCAACTAAGCCTTACTCAACTAAATTTAAAGAAAATCAGTTGTGTGGTAATTAGTGTGTTATTGCCCTCACTACAGTAATAGTCAATAGCAGTAATCCTGCACACGTTATAAAGCTTAAATCAGTACTATTTACCTTCATGTTTGCGATCTCATTCACTGTAATAATGCATCCCCAGACAAATGAGGACAATCTGCTAATCAAGGACAAAAAACACGCAACGAGAATCAAGATCACAATGTAAATCTGTATTGACACTTGAAAATGAGCAAATAACCTATTGCTATGATTTGCATTTTTTTCGAGTCTTCCCCATAAATCGAACACGCAGGCCCATTTTCCTATAGTAATAGAACAGAACTCCTGCAGTTTTGGTATTCATGCAGTGTTCGTTTGATATGTGGGTCAGAGACAAGATAAAAATATCATTGGGCGAAATAATGGCTTTTGTCTGGTTTTTGGATCGTTACCTTTTATTGAGGTCCTCTTCCACTTTATCACCAGGTCAACCACCTTTGGGTCAGGATGATTGCGACACAAAATTACACCATGTCAAAAAACAGTTTAAATTGTAGCATACAATCAAGTGAATTGTGCAGTAATAGCTGGATTGTCTGGGTAACGTAAAATGTTTATGTCCATCATTTATTAACGCCAGTCAGTGATAGATATTACATATTACATATTTATTTGGTAATCATCTTTAGAATTGCTAAAATAGCAGTTCATAAATTGATTATCAAAAGCTACTTAAAAATGTATGTTGCAACAAAATCTATTCTAGTGATATGTTAAAAAAAACGATTTTGAAACATTGTATAAAATGTTTGCATCAAACCAACAGAGCATCTTGAAATAAAAGTCCTTTTACTGACAAAGTAAACTGAAGTAAATTATTGGTTTGATCAGATAAATTAAAAAAAACAAGTGAGTTAGCAAGGCTTCAACACTGCTTTGAGCAAGTATGTTTTTTACACCGCTAACACTGAACATTTTGAAGCTGTGTTTGTGGTGTAAAATAATACTCACTTCTTCGAAATGTTCAGTGTGTCAGCCAATCTTGGAGTGAGTTGAAATGTGGTTTAACTTCGCGTTCAAGATTATTGCACTTATAGAGCGACATGCATTCGCTTGTGTGTATGTTGCTGCGTGTACCAGTCTGGACTATTGTCGATTTTATAGTGCTAGCTGAGATACCATGCAGCAGTTTAATATGAATAGCCACTCAGACACTAAAACAAGGACTGGTCGGCTCGGAGGTAGTATTCTGTGTCTGAGTGCCTTTAAATGCCGAGCGCCAGGCAGGGTAACAATAAGTACCATGTTTTAACATCTTTTAGTATGATGAAGCCAGGGATTGAACCCCCAAACTTCCTCACTCCACGCAGACGTTCTACCACAAGGCCACGGAGGCAATTGGAAAAGGCCAGATTGACACATTTTGCATGCCAATTAACACTTACCAATCCACAAAATACAAAATTCACAACTACAGCTAGGTATGGTGCTGAAAAAACAAGGATCATAATCATAACAATCTGGGATTAGAATCAACGATCAGCTGATCCTGTCAATGCAAAGGGACATAACTTTTGCACTTGTGTAACAGCCTTAAAAATGTCCATGTCTCATGATGAGACCTGATGATCCAAGGTCGGATGCTTTGTTCACATGTTCAAAGAGGCTAACCATATAACCTCAGAGATGACCTTGACCTTTGATAGACAAAGCACCAACATTGATGTTGTTGCATTTGTGAAGATATGTGTCATGCCTGTAGGAGACAACTATGCCTCAGAAATTGACATTGATATACTCATGTGTGACAAAAAAAAGAATGCTGACCTTGACCTTTGACTTATCATGACCAAAACCTTTTCAAAGTGGGGCCCCATTGTTGAGAAGGTATGTACCAAGTTTTTATCGATGTGTTTTGAGAACACTGATCAATAAGCTTTGGAGTGAGTTTTTTCTATATGGAACCCTGAACTTTGACCTTCTCACTGCATGTGCCAAAAGAATTCCCCAGGTCTATACGGAATAAGATCATTGTAGGATATAATCTAATACTACTTTTTGCCCACTCTTCTCAAGAAAATAGGATAATACTGTTGGAAATCTCCTCAAAAGTGCCCTAAATGATTGACCTTTGACGTAAATCGATTTGACTTTTGACGTGGTAGGTTTCTAAAGAAACATGAAGATACTGTTCCATGCCTGTAGAGATAACTTTGCCTCAGAAAGTGACCTTGACCTTTGACTAATCTTGACCACAACCTTTTTCAAAGCAGGGCCCCATCCGAGAGAAGGTTTAAAGAGAACTGAATTACCTTTTCAGAAAGTGTAACCACAAACCTTTTTGTGAGTTTTTCTTATATGATTTCCAAGACCTTTGACCTTTTCATGGTATGTACCAAAACAATTCCCTCGGGCCATTTGGAAGAGGTCTATGGAGGTGAGGTGAGGTGAGGTGAAATTGGGTTTAACGTCGCGTCCAAGATTATTGCACTTAAATAGCGACGTGCATGCACGTGTATGTATGTGTGAGGCTGCTTGTACTAGTCCGGACTGATGCCGATTTATAGTGCTAACCCACTGAGATACCATGCCGCAGTTTAACATGAATACCCCACTCAGACACAGTATACTAACTCTGAGCCGACCAGTCCTTGTTTTAGCCCCTTAATGCCGAGCGCCAGACAGGGTAACAACAAGTACAATCTTTTAACGTCTTTTTGTATGACGCGGCCCGGGATTGAACCCTGGACCTTCGGGTGGACGGAGGCGGTCCTGAGGTCTATGGAAGATTAATCTCAAATGTCCATAATCCTTGTGTGGTAAGAAAAATCATATTGGGATTTGAACCATGGACCTTTGGATCCAACATTCTGGGACTTTTAGAAAAAGACGAAAAAATGGTTCTCCCAAATCATTTGTTTTCAGGTTTTACAACTTAACAAACACATTTCACTGGTTATGCTGGATTGCATGTGGAGCATGTGTTAACAAATAGAGGTGACACCAGGTCCCAAACAGAGGAGCATATGCTGTCCCATCGGTGGCATCCATCACAAACACATGCAAAGGCAAGTCAATTGTTTATCTGAAAAACATGGAAAACATTTGCTGCGTGTCAATAAGGGAATTGCATAGGACATCAACAGCAATTGTAAATTTAGTAGAGGCCACGAGCCCCAATTTCAGAAATAGATTTGTTCTGTTCCGTTCTAACATACTCATAGACATTTACATTCACTTTTCCTGTAAATTACTGCCACTGTTTTGATTGTGGCTATAAAACAACTTCAGTTACATGTTGATTACTAAATTGAAATGTGAAGGTTAACCCAGAAACTGGTATGTGCAGAATTAAGATGTGAAATCAGTAAATAACAACACAAGGTCAATGAACAATCAACAAATTATGTTGAAATACAAAGGATTAGATTAACGATCACAAAAGCCAATACAATAGTTAAAAAAAGGAGGCAGCAGCAATAAATAAGGTGTCAAGTAGGGCTGGGACAAGTCCAAATGTACTACCCAGGTACCCACCCCCATATTACCCGACCCTACCCAGGTACCCGGTGTAGGTCTCAAGAGAGAGGTACAAAATGTCCGATTTGTAATAGTTAGATCGTAGCTACACGTATAAAATGACCTGGTCATGCATACATTGAAGTTGACCAAAGTTTTATCTTCATTCAAACATACAAAAGTCGGAAGGAAATGCCAAAATTAGAGACTTGTAGTGTAACCTTATAGTTCTAGATAATTCTTGTCATTAAACAATTATATCACAAGACAAACCATGGGTCCAGGTAGTCCTGTGGGTACCCTAGTCCTTCTCAGTACCTACCGGACCCGAGTACCCAAGTTACCCGTCTCAGCCCTAGTGTCAAGTGCTGAGACAGTCTAGAACGTACACAACCTAGAGAGGTCACTACCACAATCAAGTTGCTGCCACAAATAATCATCAGAAACAAAGTTACAATAAATACTGCGGCATAACACAACCACAAAGTAGTCAAAATCCAAAATTCAGCATGACATTTGAGCTTGACAGCTTGTGGAGAATGTATCCATCATGATAATAGATTCCAAAAGACTATTCAACCTATCTATGGTAGTGATTTCTATCTCAAAAGTGAAGTTAGTTGTCCAACCATCACCACCAAACCGTTATCATGAATCAAACAACAGCAATATTAGCATTATAGTAACAATAGCTCTAGCAGGAGGAGTATCGATCTATATGAGAAACACACCTAGGTTCATGTTGAAAGCATTGAAAAAGAAAAACTGTTTTTAAAATTTATTGCAAAGTTGATCTTGAAGATATTTGAAGATGTTGCCCAATATGACACATGGTCAACTCAAGAATCTGTCTTCACTAACTTTCTATGAAACATGTTACTTTTCATCAAAATGTTCCATCACAGGCGTACTGATGTATCACGTTATCCTTTCTGCTGGAAAATCCATTTGTAACTCGCACAATCTCAACATTTAATCTGATAAATGCATGCACATTTTGCCTCCATGCCATGAAACTTTCAGACCTGTTCTGAAAAGAATGGTTCTGAAAGACATACAAGATGAGAAAGTTTTACTTTGATGAAGACAACCAATCCATGGTAATGATTCAAAGTGCATAATATGCTGTTTTCTAAAACATAAAGGACAAACATTGCATTGTATTGGTGAGTTTCTAGTTCAATACAGAAGAGTTGCCATAGTAACATAGGCATTTGGTGATTGTTGGAGGATATATTCTGTGATGGTCATGCCCAATACATGTTTGTATGATCAAGTGGAATGGAGAAGATTGTAGGTTTTAGACATAGGACTGAAATAAACAGACATGGTGAAAAGAACAGTGGCAGTTGCATCTGAACAGCATAAATTTAATATTTCACTTTCTCACTGACCTTATTGGAATTTCTTTCAAATTCAGTCTGAGAAAAATCTCTAATCTTGTTGAGTGTACTTCTCAAGTGTAATGAAGGACATTCCACATGTTCATGCAGGGAAAAGATTAGTCTGTGTCACAGTTCCCAAACAATATCATTTTCCTTTCTGGCCAGCTTTACTGTAATGCTAGAGCTCTAAATGAAGCAAGTCTAGATTTACCACAGGTTCTGAATCTCCCATTTCACAAAGGGCTCCTTTTCAATTTAAATGTACTTGTTTTTTTCAAAATTATATATTTCAGAGACGAAATGTTCGTCCAGAACAAGATCTGACACTTTGTTCAAATATATAGTTAAAAAAATGAATTCCATCCCCATTTTATGTTGAACTATTCCCCACTTTGAGTTGAACTAAATTGATGTACAATGTACACATGTACTTCCACATTGCTGTCTTCTCATAACAGTAGGAATCCAGTATCCCAATCAAAAGTAGAATGGTATATTTTTGTTTGCTGGCTGTGAAATCTATACCATATTTAGCAGAATATTTGTATATTTTCATCAGTGTGTTGTTCAGCCACTCATGCACATAAGTGTTGTCTTGCCTTGGCATCATGACATAAATTTCCCTTGCACAATTTTGGTCAATTAGAGTCACTATCAAGTCTTTGTCTCAGAAATGTCTTGTAAAATGTTTTAACTCATGTGACTGAAAATACTTGAAAAAAATATCTCATATCTCATAAACAGTCTAATACAAAAATTGCCAACAGCAATTTGATTTAAATATGCAATCGGCATATTTTAGTACAGACAGACAGATAAACACATACAGAACAAGTATTTGTCACAAAGTGACGAAATGTCCCCCGCCTGTATATACACCATAGTTCCAAATATGAAGACAATCCAGAGATTAGTTCTTGAGATATCGCGGCAACACCGTTTTCCAACTCCAAAAGCAGATTTGCCTGCTGTGACCTTGAAAATGGGGTCAAGGTCACCAAAACCGACTGGTATCTGCGGTGTCTGTATATAAACCATAGTTCCAAATATGAAGACAATCTAAAGATTAGTTCTTGAGATATCGCGGCAACACCGTTTTCAAACTCCAAAAGCAGATTTGCCTGCTGTGACCTTGAAAATGGGGTCAAGGTCACCAAAACCGACTGGTATCTGCGGTGTCTGTATATAAACCATAGTTCCAAATATGAAGACAATCCTGCGATTAGTTCTTGAGATATCGCAGCAACACCGTTTTCCAACTCCAAAAGCAGATTTGCCTGCTGTGACCTTGAAAATGGGGTCAAGGTCACCAAAACCGACTGGTGTCTGCGGAGTCTGTATATACACCATAGTTCCAAATATGAAGACAATGCAGAGATTAGTTCTTGAGATATCGCGGCAACACCGTTTTCCAACTCCAAAGGCAGATTTGCCTGCTGTGACCTTGAAAATGGGGTCAAGGTCACCAAAACCGACTGGTATCTGCGGTGTCTGTATATACACCATAGTTCCAAATATGAAGACAATCCTGCGATTAGTTCTTGAGATATTGCGGCAACACCGTTTTCCAACTCCAAAAGCATATTTGCCTGCTGTGACCTTGAAAATGGGGTCAAGGTCACCAAAACCGACTGGTGTCTGCGGTGTCTGTATATACACAATAGTATCAAATATGAAAACAATCCTGCGATTAGTTCTTGAGATATCGCGGCAACACCGTTTTCCAACTCCAAAAGCAGATATGCCTGCTGTGACCTTGAAAATGGGGTCAAGGTCACCAATATTGCGGCAACACCGTTTTCCAACTCCAAAAGCAGATATGCCTGCTGTGACCTTGAAAATGGGGTCAAGGTCACCAAAACCAACTGGTGTCTGCGGAGTCTGTTACCTTGAAAATTAAGTTAATGTTACCTTGAAAATTAATTTAAGGTCACGAAAACCGACTGGTGTCTGCAGAGTCTGTATATACACCATAGTACCAAATATGAAGACAATCCAGAGATTAGTTCTTGAGATATCGCGGCAACACTGTTTTCCAACTCCAAAAGCAGATTTGCCTGCTGTGACCTTGAAAATGGGGTCAAGGTCACCAAAACTGACTGGTGTCTGCGGAGTCTGTATATACACCATAGTTACAAATATGAAGACAATCCAGAGATTAGTTCTTGAGATATTGCGGCAACACCGTTTTCCAACTCCAAAAGCAGATATGCCTACTGTGACCTTGAAAATGGGGTCAAGGTCACCAAAACCGACTGGTGTCTGCGGAGTCTGTATATACACCATAGTTCCAAATATGAAGACATTCCAGAGATTAGTTCTTGAGATATTGCGGCAACACCGTTTTCCAACTCCAAAAGCAGATATGCCTGCTGTGACCTTGAAAATGGGGTCAAGGTCACTAAAACCAACTGGTGTCTGCAGAGTCTGTATATACACCATAGTTCCAAATATGAAGACAATCCAGCGATTAGTTCTTGAGATATTGCGGCAACACCGTTTTCCAACTCCAAAAGCAGATATGCCTGCTGTGACCTTGAAAATGGGGTCAAGGTCACCAAAACCGACTGGTGTCTGCGGAGTCTGTATATACACCATAGTTCCAAATATGAAGACATTCCAGAGATTAGTTCTTGAGATATTGCGGCAACACCGTTTTCCAACTCCAAAAGCAGATATGCCTGCTGTGACCTTGAAAATGGGGTCAAGGTCACCAAAACCGACTGGTGTCTGCGGAGTCTGTATATACACCATAGTTCCAAATATGAAGACAATCCAGTGTTTAGTTCTTGAGATATCGCGGCAACAAACAGGTGGGACGTACGGACGGACGTACGGACGGTCGTGAATACTATATCCCCCGCTTCGCGCTTTCGCGCGGCGGGGGATAAAAAAACACATATAACACAGCATTTAAATGAAAAGTTTTGGAATTTCATTGGTCAGGCTAGTTCATATTATTTGGCAAGCATTCATTTTCTTCATTGTCTTTGATCGATGTCACTGTCAATGTTTCCCAAATGTATATAATGCATGCAATCTGGATCTTTGTTTATAAAACACCTTCTCATTTCATTATACCTTACGACGGGTGAACAAAGAAATTATCCTTATACTAGGTGAGCTGATATCAATTTACACATCAAGGTCATAAACAGACAACCAAGGACACAGAACCACTTTCACAGCATCATAACACACACTGACGTCTCATACATATTTCATTCACACTTTGGGACACACATGAATCACAGTTTTAGTAACGAGGTGAGGTGAAATGCATTTTAACGTCGCGTCCAAGATTATTGCACTTATATAGCGACGTGCATGTATGTGTGTGTGTTTGTGTGGCTGCTTGTACTAATCCGGACTGATGCTGATTTATAGTACTAGCACACTGAGATACCATGCCGCAGTTTAACATGAATACACCACTCAGACACAGTATACTGACTCCGAGCCGACCAGTCCTTGTTTTAGCCCCTTAATGCCGAGCACCGGACAGGGTAACAAGTACCGTCTTTTAACGTCTTTTGGTATGATGTGGCCGGGGCTCGAACTCCGGACCTTCCGCTCTCTGGGCGGAAGCTCTACCACTTGACCATGGAGGTTTTAGTAACGAGAAAACAAGTCACCTGTAATGTTTATGTAGCAGGGCATGGAGTCATCCCATAGATGATATCCTTACCTTGTCAGCTTGCTGACGGGTTAACCTCTTTGGTCATGTGGACAAAGCGTCTGACCTCTGATCAGAAGGCCTGTGGTTTGAATCCCATCGCGAGAAATTTTATGGTCACTACATTTAGTTTACGACATTGTCATGTAATGACATCACATCATGTGATTAAATATCAGGTGATTTACATCACAACGTTTGCTTGTCATGTTAATCATAACAGCAGCAGGTCAAAAGTTTTGGATTGAAAACCTATGCAAATACTTGGATAATGACTTTTAAGCATAGAATAAGCTTTAACAAGCAAAAACTTTACACAATTCTAGGTGAAAGCATGATTTTGTTTGTCGGAAGGTCTCTGAGTGAGTGAGTGAGTGAGTAGAGAGTGAGTTTGATTTTACACCGCTTTTAGCAATATTCGATCAATATCACGACAGGGGATAACAGGCTTCACACATTGTACCCATGTGGGGAATCGAACACGGGTCTTCGGCGTGACGAGCAAACACTTTAACCACCAGGCTACCCGACAGCCCCATGTCCAATTGAAGAAAACAGGGGGAAACTGAGAACGTTGACAATTTTGTCACTGATTTCAAAATCTGGTACAAGACTATGGTTATGCAGAAGAGAATTTCATGTTCAGAGACGTAATAGTGCTTCATTCCTACCATGAATCGGTTTGTGAAAAGTGTCTAGACAAGAGTGATGAATCAACACTAGATTTAGCCATCACCATCAGATAGAATCATGAAACTTCACGTGAAAGTCTCAAAATCATCAGTGTCGTTGATGAAGACCCCAAAGTGAATGCGATCAATCCATGTCAGCAGGGCAGAAATAACGAAGAACCTGGGAAAGTGAAAAGCTTCGGGACAAGAAAAGATAAAGTGTGGATACCATCATCTTCCCGAGGTAAGAGCATCCACTAGCCTTTTTTTCACCCTTGCCACATCAAGCCCACTTTCCTGTACTAAATATGATTGGACTATCAGAGAATGTTTGATAAAATAAACAACCACGACTGGTACACCTTTGTATGAAAGTGATTTACCGCTGCCTTTCTTCGTTGGCACAAATATGTCTTTTTCTTCTTTTAAACCCCCCAATAATTGCCTCTGTTTTGTTTTGTCACGGATGAAATCGCAAATGTTTTGTTATCTGATTCACTGGTTTGGGACTGACTTGGACATCACGTTTACATTACAAAGGGCACAACTCGTGATCTCTGCGAGGTGGCGCCAGGGTCAAGCCAAGAAAAAAAACCTTGATGTGGCAAGGGTAGAAACTAGGCTTTGATATAGGCTATGGACACCCTTGCCTCATGAAGATGGGATACGACAGGTGACATGACAAGTGCCCAATAAAACATGCCAAGAGTGTCTACTGTCATAAGATGGTGGACTACACCGTAAAATGTCGCAATGAAAAGATTGCAAGTGTCGATGCACGACTTGAATTTGACAGTGTCAGTGACTTGGGGAGTGCATCTTAGCATGCACACTTCATTGATGTTGTGGCAGGGATCAATTGTTTGAATAGTGCGACTAGATCTGACACACTCAAATCTCAGACGAGTCGTCACAGTATGCCGGACACACTCTGAACAGATAATGGACTGCAGCATCCCTTCTGCGAATTTACACTCTTCTGTAGAGATTACAGCGTCCAGCATGTGATATCATCTCCTAATATCCTCAGTCACGTTGAGTTGAGTTGAGTTGCGTCCAAGATTATTGTACTTATATAGCAACGTGCATGCACATGTGTTTGAGTGGCTGCTTCTACCAGCCGACTAATGCCAATATAATGCTCTCTAGGCGGATGCTCAACCACCAGGCCATGGAGGCGATCCCAAACAGAGAAGGAGAAATGTGCATAGCCAGCAAAGAGGATGTGGAGAAGGAACTGTGACAAACAACCAGACCTACTAGATCGCATGGCAGCCAGAAGTACAGAAAAGGCAACAACTTTTGCCCACATTCAAAACCAGTAACCACATGTCCCTCCCCATGCCCCAAAAGAAGCTCAGTCAAAATATTGTGCTCAGCTGAGCTAACCTGGACTCTTCAAGCCATATGCATCTTTCACATCATCGACTTCACCGCCAGCAACACCTTCCCTGCTTCGGTGTGATGTGAATGTGAAGAAAAACCCAAGTGAGATCTCTTCACCTCCAGAGAGTCAACCAAGAGTCATGACAAGAAGACTTGACCTCAAAGAGTGGTTGAAGTGCAACACTGAAGATGCAGAAAATCTATTGAACTCTCTAGTCATTTCAGTTCTTAGTTAAACTCGTGTTGATTTATTTGATATTCATCATCTAGGTTGAGTTCCCATATGTGCACAACGTGTAAAGCCCAATTCTGGTGTCCCCCGCTGTGATTTTGCTAGAATATTGCTTAGTGCAGTGTAAAGGCAATACACTCACTCATCATTTAGATCCAGTATAATTCTCAACTGTCGAAACATTATTGTGTTGAGTAAACACCGTGATTTATTTCCTTCCTTGTGTTGTCCTATCATAGTTAATTTTGTAATTTAGAAAAATCAAAGGCGATGTATCATACATGGAAAAGAATTTATGGATGTCAACTTCTTTATTACGAGGAAACACAATGTTTCGGAGTATAGGCTTACTCCCTCATCAGGTGAATGAGAAATAGGAGCAACCATAAACTCCGAAACATTGTGTTTCCTCGTAATAAAGAAGTTGACATCCATAAATTCTTTTGCTTCTATGTATCACTTCTAAATGCCATTCAAACACATGAATTGGCTGCCCCAAAGTTATGGAATTCAAAGCAAAACTAAAGACAGGTGTTCAAAAAAGCTTTCCAGAGTGACATTTGAATGTAGCACTTTGAGCATGAACATGAGGCTAGCGCATTATAAGTGCACATTATTATTATTATTATTATTATTATTAATATTATTATTATTAATATTATTATTCACCTGACGAAGGAGTCAGCATATACTCCGAAACGTGTTTCCTCATAATAGAGAAGTTGACATCCATAAATTCTCTTCCCCATGTGTATCACTTCTAAATGCCATATAAAGACACGTAACATATAGTTTACAACATTGCTGTGTAGCAGCATCACTTCAAATGATTAAACCGTCTGACATACGTCACCGCGCTCGGTTATCCTCTTAATTCATTACCAAACCCATCTGCTTCTATGGGCTCGGAAGGTCTATGGTTAATTGCTTGCTAATAACTTAGTCAGCAAACATTCCCCCATTTGATACATAACATTGTGACTTAATTCTCAAACCAAAGTAAATCCTGTGGCCATGGAATTGATTATTGTAATCACCATTGATTTGGGTGTCATACTATAACAGTCACACCATTAACCATTAACTAAATCAATATACATTGTGGGTGTGAACATGACATAAAAAACATACATACATCTATACATCGAAACAGTAAATATAGCCCTTAAAACAATTTTCAAATATTTCTCTACATTTTTACTTGTATCCCTTGAAAAAGAAAAAAACATAATAAAGGTTTTTATTTTTCAGTGACAAATGTAACAAATTATACACGTAGAAAATGAAAAGAGTTACCGTATTCGACATAATAAGCGCCCAGGGCGCTCTCAAAATTAGAAATTGGGGGCTCTTATTAGAATATTATTTGGGTGAAAAACAATAGTTGAAAGATCGTAAATTTCGTGGTTTATGCTGACAGCCTAAAATGTTCATATACGACATTTATTTTTCCAGAATTTAA
This sequence comes from Haliotis cracherodii, assembly GCF_022045235.1. Lineage (NCBI taxonomy): Eukaryota > Metazoa > Mollusca > Gastropoda > Lepetellida > Haliotidae > Haliotis > Haliotis cracherodii. The sequence goes on along the minus strand of NW_027266341.1, from coordinate 21,048,237 downwards.
TTTCCCATATTTAAGAATGCATATAACACACGTATTACTTGGGTTGGGTGAGATTCTTGTGTTAATGAATCACTGGGTGGTTTGAGATTTCTATGTTAATGAAATGCTGGGGTGGGGTGATATTTTTGTGTTAATTTCTGGGGAGGGCTGAGATTTCAATGGGAATTAATTACTGGGTGGTTTGAGAATTCTGTGTTAATGAATTACTGGGTCGGTTTGAGATGTCCATGTCAGCGAGTGAGTTGGGTTTAACGCCGCTTTTAACATTATTCCAGTTATATCATGGCGTGTCAGCTAAATGTGGGAGGACCCAGGTCAGTGAATTACTGGGTGGTTTTAGATTTCTATCAGTAGATTACATAATCAATTTCAAAGTAGGCAGCAGTCAGTATTCCTAATGCTGTGAAAATTCGATAGTATTGAAGAGAACACTGTCAGAACATATCCAATAACTATACACGTATTGATCAATCACTGGTAACAGGAAGGCCTCAGTCTGGGGCACATTAATGTGTATTGATAAGCTATATCTGTCCGACATGCTTTGATGGCTTATGGGTGAAGTTTCACAGTGTCTGTTAAAATATATCACATTTAGGAAATATATGTTACTTTATGCCACCCCAATTTCCTTTCTTGTTTACAATAGAGCAGAGATCAAAGGATTTGAAACAGGGTTGTTGCACAATACCTAGGTCCCTTCAGTGGTATTCCCAAATGTTGAAGGGTGCCATTAATTTAGCAAACAGTATTTAACTAAAATCATGATTATTTATGCATGTACTGACAATCGATAAAACAAAGAATTAATTTGTTAGTTTTGTTTGGTGTTTTATTGCTGCAGTATTCCAGATATATGACGGCGGTCTGTAAATAATCACATCTGGACCAGACAATCCAGTGATTGACAAAATAAGCATCAATGTACACTATTGGGATACAACGACATGCATCAACCAAGTCAGCAAGTTTGACCACCCGATCCCGTCAGTTGACCAATACAACAAGCATGGGTTGCTGAAGACCAATTATAACCCATATCCTTACAGGAACAACAAATTAAGTGACAGGAATTAATACAAAGATGATATTGAGACTTATTTAACAAAACTTTCAGTCAACAGTCATCAACATGTCCATACTGTTGGAGGACCAGAGGCGAATATTGTGAGCATAGCATGATCATCACTGTCAAGGTAAAAGCAGATACTTAGGCCATTTTAAATTAATGATTCCATTTTAATCCCAGTCTCACACCATGTCATAGTCCCCAAGTTCCAACAGATGAGTGAGTAAGTGAGTGAGATGGGTTTAATGCAGCTTTTAAACATTATTCCAGTTATATCACGGTGTGTCAGCTTGATGTGGGAGAAATGTTGGTCTCCGACGTTTACCACTTCGGTGAAACCCACGAGCACTGGTATGGTGCTGACAAACCTAGAAACTTAATTGGGGCGAACGGGGATTCGAACCCACAATCACAGGTTTCTGGCGTGCCCAAGGGACACAACTCTGCACAGCGAAGCCTTAGACGACTGGGCCACCTGGGCCACCAGGGCCCTGACAGATTAGGAAGATTGATACAGTCGTCTTCTTTCCTTGCTTGATGAAATACACCTAATAATTATGCTTCTGACACAACATCCACAGATACCTTGATCAGTCACTGCAAAGAAAAATCTTTTATGGTGACAAATGCAGTTTGGGAGCTTTACCCTTGAAAGGTTCTTACAGATGTCTAATACCAGCTCTCCCTTTAGAGACAGGTATCATAAAAACATTTCTTGCCAATTATTTGCACGATATGTGGCCAATTCTCAGAAAATTAATGTCAGATTAAAGTTTAAAAGCACTACCTTTTTATTCTACAGTATGTAAACTTATGGGTGCACAGAAAACAAACAATATTCTGAAACAAAAATATGGGGTTCGCTAGATGAACCAAGGACCCGTCAAAATCCAGGGTAGAATAGGTCTTGCCGTAAAACACTTGCAATCTATACACCCACCATTCCGGCAAACATAAATTAGCTATGAATGATATCGTGTCATAGTTCAATTTTCACTTTGATGTTGCACAGCAACTAACCACTGAGTGAATGATTCACCATTGGCTTAAATTTGCTCATTGTTCATGATTCAAATTCACAGCAATCTGATCCTGACATCTAAGGGAGGCAACTCAGTTCCATATGGCCTCCCACACTAAAATAAGATTTGTGCATCTTTGAAAGGAAATGCTGCAGATTTTCTGCAATGTGATAAGTATAAGGATTTATGTCCATTAGGATTCTCCTTGCTACTGATCTACCACTTTGTTGAAACCTATTAGCATGGGTATTGTGCTTACAAACCTAGAAACATAATCGGGGCAACCCAGACTTCAAACCAACAATCATAGGTTCTGGCATTTCCATGAAACACAACTCTACATGTCGAATTGTGCTGCTGAGATGACTGGGCCACACAGAAAAAACAAAAACATACAGCAGATAATCAGCTCCGAATTTAGACTTGAACCCTTGATTCAAGGTTTCTTGTGTGCCTAAGGGACGCAACCTTGCCAAGTAAATTGCAGTGTCTTGGACATCTGGGTCACTGCATCCACCCATGGTGCTATGTCACCCACAAGAAGATAGAATGAAGACATGACATATTGGTTCTAGAAAAATAGGTCTTCAGCAACCCATGCTAGCAGTAAAAGGCAACTATGCTTGTCGTAAGAGTCAACTAACGGGATGATGCATGTCATCATATCCCAATTGCTTTGATTGATGCTCATGATATCAAACACTGGATTGTCTGAAGAGTATTTCATTTATATTTTATTTTATTCAGATTAATATCGGAGCAATTCTCATAGTAATGGGAAATTGAGGATAGCCCTGACAAAGAATCATAATCAAGATCTGTCTGGGATTTCAAACCGATGATCATAAGATCATGACATGTCTAAGGGAGGCAACTCTGCACAGCAAATTCAGGTGCTGTAGAAGACTAGGCCACTAATGCTCCCTTCTTCTGTGAATGTTCTGGGTCAAAAAAGGTACCCAGCACCCCATACTCGTTATAAAAGCTGACTGATGGGGATCTGATGGTAACAATGTGGTATCTGGCTGATTCATAACCATCATACCCAGACTGTCTTCATGGCCTAGTGGATACAGTGTCTGCCCAGAGAGGAATGTCAGTGGGTCAATTCCCAGCCGAGTCATACCCAAAAAATGTAAAGATGGAACTTGTTGTTACCGTGCCTGGTGATAGGCATTAACAGGCTAAAACAAGGACTGGTTGGCTAAGCGTCAGTATACAGTGTCTGAGTGGGGTATCCATGTTAAACTGTGGCGTGGTCACATCTCAGTGCACTAGCACTAAAGAACAGGCATTAGTCAGGATTAGTACAGGCAGATAAAGATATGCACACACACATGCACACACGCACGCACGCACCATGTATGGTGTTGCTCATGTTATCATCAATTGGTCTGTTCATACCAGACTCGCTTATGTACATGTTGCCTTTATACATTTGCAGTATTGCAGCCTGCAGCTTTAAACTTTCACTCTTTTACTCATTCTTTACAGAACAATTTTATTACCCAATATCTAATTAAAAGGCCTTTTAGGAGGGAGCAAGAGAACCTATCTCACTCAAGAATCCCATAAGGGAGCTTTTGAAAGCAATATAATATCGCAAAAGATTTTATGGCCTGATTTCACAGTTAGAAAATTGAACATTTTTAGGATTGTATGCAAGTATCTCGATTAAATGCTATGCTGGGAGTGTTCATTCAGAATAACAGTGTGTTATTAACAGTGTGTATAGCTTTACACAATGTGTTCGCAAAACAAAAGAAGTAATGCTGGATGCAGATATAAGAGAAGTCATGAACAAACAACTGAAGGCATTATTCTTGCCACAAATCAAATACCTCAGGAAAGTTTATAGATATGTTTTAATGAAAACAAATTTATTCAATACTTGGCAAGAGTCCAAGTTTACTGAAAAAAAGCCTGCAGTATTAGAGTTACTTACAGTTAAGTATGGGGAAGCCGGATAATGCTTGAAGCTAAATGTGTAAATGAATTTCAAGCTATAGAAAGTCAAATCTGGGCCCCAAATCTAAAATAGAAATATTTTTACTTGTAAACTGTCTTATAGAAAGGAAACATTTTCAGGGAAAAAAAATCTAGACTTGCTAAAACATAATAGGCTTTGGAAAATTTGGATAGTTTCAAAAGGTCTGTTTAGAGAAGACTAAGTCATCCATTATGCTAGAAAACGAGTTTGGTTACTCATGGTATCTCTCTCTCTCTCTCTCTCTCTCTCTCTCTCTCTCTCTCTCTCCTCTCTCTCTCTCTCTCCTCTCTCTCCTCTCTCTCTCTCTCTCTCTCTCCTCTCTCTCTCTCTCTCTCTCTCTCTCTCCTCTCTCTCTCTCTCTCTCTCTCTCTCTCTCTCTCTCTCTCTCTCTCTCTCTCTCTCTCTCTCTGCTTTTGAGCAGATACTAGTACCTGGATAAGTGCAGTATATAAATGTATAATATATTAATAAGTAACGAACCATGACAAATAATTTATGTTCAACTGAATATAACAAATAATACTTCAGCTGCTGACTTGTTATTGTATTTTTGAAATAATATTTGTATTCGTTACCCTATATTCGTGATACGAATTGTTTTCGCCTCCATAGTGTATTCATTGCAGCCCTACCATCCAAGGATTACTACCATCCAGGGATACTACCATCCAGGGATACTACCACCCAAAACCCAATCATAATTAAACAATCAAACGAAGTGATTTTTGTCTTTTTCACATGGTTGGCGTGAATAGTCAAATATCGATGTGGGACATGTGGTTTGTGAAGAAAGCTATGTGTGATGAGATTCTTCTTGTGTTTTTTATTTAGAAATTTGTTAATTGAAATTATAGGGGCTTGAAACAGGACCACCGCCATGCACTTGCCTGGTCACAATACTGTTTTTTGTTGTTTTTGTTTTTTTTGTTTAACCCCGCACTCAGCAATATTCCAGCTATAAGACAGCGGTCTGTAAATAATCAAGCCTGGACCAGACAATCCAGTTATTGGTATCATGAGCATCGATCCACGGAATTGGGATCGGTGACATGTATCAACCAAGTCAGCGAGCCTGACCACCCGATCCTGTGAGTCGCCTCTTATGACAAGCATAGTCGCCTTTTACAGCAAGCATGGGTTGCTGAAGACCTATTCTACCCCGGAATCTTCACGGGTCGGTCACAATACTGACAGAGTAAGCTCTAGTGTATTCCAGTGAAAGTAAAAAGGCTTACCCTAGACACACAGTGACAAATATGTTTCTCAGATGAAGGAACTGTATGTCTGAGAGGTGTTTTACCAAATTACCAATTTCAAGGAGCGTTGGGACATTGCTGATTTGAAGAGCTACACTCATGAGGTAATGGATGCCAATGGTCATTAAATACACATGAATTACCTCCCTTACCTTCTGGCTGGCCCAGTCATCTGTCAGACATTGTATTAAAAGCAAATTTACAACAAAACAAGGAGCTCTACAACTGAAAGGTTTTTAGCTGATGTTTAAAACTATATACATGGAAAAATGTGTCATGCAACCATTTCATGCCAATTCTATTGCAAGATTTGTGGCCAGATTTGTTGCCAGATTTGTGGCCAGATCTGAAGAAATCTTGCAAAATCATATGACCATTTCTCAAACCTAAACACGTAAAACTGAATGACTATTGTGGATATAGAGGTTGGTTCCACATTAAAGTAAAAGGTATCGATTCTACAGTGAAACGACCTCAAATTCGAAATTAGGTTTACAGCCGGTTTATCTCCATTCTACCAACATGGTAAGAACGCTTTAAAACCGTTGTCTTTTGGAACAAATAACTGCACTTGGATACATCGGTCCACAAAGAACATCTGAAAAGGTGTCACAAAGTTAGTTTTGACCAACAAGGTCAACCAAAAGACAATAAAACCCAGAAAGACATCCAAGGGAAAAAAGTGTATGAGTAAGCAGTCCCCCATACATTTAATATTGCAGAATGTTGCTGATTAGTCACCTTCATGTTCAGTATCTCCTATGAATGAGTGAGTATGGTTAAATACAGCTTTTAGCAATATTCCAGCAATATCACAGCGGGGGACACCAGAAATGGGCTTCACACTTTGTACCCATGTCCGGAATCAAACCCGGGTCTTCGGCGTGACGAGCAAACACTTTAACCACAGAGCTACCCGACTGCCCCCAGTATCTCCTATGATTATTGAGCTGAGCAATATATACCACTCAACAATTGACAGGGATATTCCCAGTGTCCATGTGGGGCAAAAATCGGACTGGTTGTTTAGAGATGTTGTTACACGAATAGAATGAAATTTGGGCTGGACCTGACTAATGTTTATTATCATGTATCAGTTCCATTGCCAGAATTGCATCCTATTCATATAACATCTCAAAACAGCCAGTTCCAGTTCGCCCCCACCTGGTCACTCGAATGTCCCTATCAAACATTGAGCAGTATCTATCAGTATTGAAGTGAGTGAGTGAGTTTGGTTTTATTCCAATATTCCAGCAATATCACGGCGGGGAACACCAGAAATGGGCTTCACACATCATTGTGAATAGAATGTACACCAGTGAGGCAGGATATACCTATCCTTTCAGTGAACACCTGGTTTGTTGTTTTACGCCGCACTCAGCAATATTACAGCCATATGACGGCAATCCAGTGATTATTATCATGAATATCGATCCACGTAATTGGGATGGATGACATGCATCAACCAAGTCAGCGAGCCTGACCACTAAATCCTGTTAGTCGCCTTTTATGAGAAGCATAGTCACCTTTTACGGCAAGCATAGGTTGCTGAAGACCTATTCTACCCCGGAATCTTCACCGGTCTGTTTGATAGTGATTCATAGGCACATGCTTTTGATATAGTCAGAATTGTACCATGGACTCTGCTTTTAGCAGAGTTTTCTTAGGATTAAGTAAAGAATATTATCGCTTATATTTGTATATACAAAGCGAACCTTATCATACCCTTTGATTTGTAGTACAAGCTGCCTTGACCATTCTAGATATATATTAATGTTATCCATGCCAAATTTAGAACATTTTATTATCAAAACAAAATGAAAATCTGTAAACTCTGAGTGAACCAGAAAATTAACTATATCCATGCCAAATCTTGAACAGTTTTTTGCCACAAACAACCTGTACACTTAGGGTGAACTGGAAAATTCCATACCAGGACAAATATATCATTTTGTCAAGAACATAACAAGAATACTTCAGCATTCCCCTGATGAAGGAACAAGAAGCCGTTTTGAAACATCGTGACAAAGAATAAAAGAAGTTGCTATCCAAAATAAGGGTCACATACTCATGTTCTTCCAACTTCTAAATGTCTATCAAAGACGACATAAAATGGTATTATACTCTGATTTTCTAAATGGGTATTGATTTCAATACGATTTACAAACAAGGCTGCTGAATTCCTCTGGGACCAATGAAACAGGTTTTTTATTTTCAATCCACAACCCAACATTATCCTCCACAATCACAATAGGTACATCACTTCTCAGGAACTGATTTGGCTAGAATCAAACAATATGTTACTATAGCAATACTGGACGTAACCAAGACAACAGAGTCAACAATATTGTTCCATTTACTTCTTCATTATTTTTTATGTACTTTTAAGATTACTGAAAATGCATGCTGAGCCAATGGGCACTGGATGAGTAAGTGAGTGATTGAGTTGTGTTTAGCGTTGCTTTTAACAGTATTCCAGTTATATCATGGCGTGTCAGCTTAATGTGGGAGGAAAACCAGTGGTGATGCAGGTCTCAGACGTTTACCACTTCGGTGAAACCCACGAGCATGGGTATGGTGCTGACAAACATAGAAACATAATCGGGGCGAACCGGGATTCGAACCCACAATCCTAGGTTTCTGGCTTGCCCAAGGGACGCAACTCTGCATAGCGAATCGCGGCACCTTAGACGACTGGGCCACCCGTGCCCCCGGGCACTGGATGAAATCTAAGATGTCTAAATATGGTTGGCAAGAATTGTAACTAGGCTGGGGCATGAGTGACTGAATGTTGTTTTGTGCCACTAGGTCTGCAATATTCCTACATTAGCCTGAAAGGATGACATTGATCAAACAGTAAATTAACACTTTTTTGGCATCTAGTAGTCAAAAGTTGATTTTGATGCCAAGACTGTTATAACTCCCTTTCTTAACTGTCGACATGCTGAGGTGAGGTGAAATTGGGTTTGACGTCATGTCCAAGTGCGTGTGCCCCTGGTGACACATTGAGTGTGTTGTACAATTCCAACTATATTATGAGCATGTGTTTCTGAACTACTATCAATTAGTGATGATACCTGTTGTTCCCAAAAACGTAAGCCTATCCTGCCCCATAGGTTGCTTCATCACAAACACATGCAAAGGCAAATCAATTGTTCACCTGAACAAACATGGGAACATATGGTAAAAGTCAAAATGGGGAATTGCATCGGCTATCATTTTGTACACAGATATATCAAATCTTGAAATGTCCCTAATATATCTACAACAAAACGTTCTGAAAGCCTCATTAAGGCCTGGAATGCAGTAACCTTGATCCTACAACTATTGAGCAAGTGTCGATGACCATCCTTTATATAATCTTCCATTGCTCTCCTACAGCAAGCATGGGGTGGTGTGTCATACCCTGTCTGAGACATACATGTAAATCGAGGCAGCACATTTTATCATGTTAGGAAAAGAATCAAGGTCATTTTGTGTGAAAAGTGTACACCTTGACCACTGGACTTTTTCATCACTGCCTACCCGGTCTAAGACATACTTGCAGACCTGAACCAGCACATTTTACCTAGTGGAAAAAAGAACCTGGATCAATGGTGTAACAAGTCAACACCTTAACCACAAGGCTATCCCATCACTTCTTACTATTTCTGAGACACATTTTACCTTGTGAAGAATAGAACCTGGATCAATGCTGTAACAAGTAAACACCTTAATCCTCAGGACCATGTCTGAGACATCCTTGCAGAGTCCATCTGGAAACAAGGAGTCCCACACAAGCTTCTTGTGATCTCAGTCACCATGCCTGCATGACAAACCTACTGAACTCGTCATGTGAAAGCCTACAATTTACAACACAATGAATAGTCTCCCCTTAACAGTTTTCACAAGATAAAGCCAAGCTTGAGGTTTGATCCATGACTGATCTCATGACATGTGACAATGGACAGCCAGTCACTAAATCAGCCTCTCTATAATCTGACACTCTCTTTAATGTGAGACTATAATTAGGTGTTCTCTATTATTAGGTGCTCTCAATCAGCATATTTTGTGGTGAACAGATTTCTGCTAACCAGTTTACTTGGCTTGGTCAAACTACAAATTACCTGGTGAAGTTCAATATATTTGTCCGTTTGGGTCGGGCGTTTTAGTAGGGAAGAAATAAATGCCTCATACTGCTTAAATTGAATGCTGATTAGACTTTTTATTGAAACATTCAAATATGCTTACTTCAGTGAAGGCTTCATCCACAAAGCTATCTTAGCACTAAGATGATCAAAAGTCCCTTACTTTAACCTTGACTTGCAGGAGCCATATGATCGCTTTATGGAATGGGCCCAGAACCTATAAATCTTCTCGAGGCAAGCGTGTCCACTAGTCCATATCAAAGCCTAGTTACTACCCATTCTACCCTTGCCACATCAAGGCCACTTTTCCCGGCTCGACCGTAGATCTTGAGTTGTGCCCCTTGTAATGAAAAGGTGATATCCAATCAGATCGCTGTTCATATCTTGTGTCGCTTCACAAAGATGGCGCTACCATTTCATCCCAGACACAAAAACATAGCCAATCGTTGGGGTGTTTAAAGATGAAAACGCATATTCATGTCAACAAACACAGGCAGCGGTAAATCAATCACTTTCATAAGAAGGTGTACAAGTCATGGGTGTTGATTTTCCATCACTTCCTACTATATCTGAGACACATTTTACCTTGTGAAGAATGGGTGAGGTGAGGTAATATTGGGTTTAACGTCGCGTCTAAGATTATTGCACTTGTATAGCGACGTGTGTGTGTGTGTGTGTGTGAGATACCATGCTGCAGTTTAACAGGAATACCCCACTCAGACACAGTATACAGACTCCCAGCCGACCAGTCCTTGCTTTAGCCCCTTATTGCCGAGCGCAAGACAGGGTAACAACAAGTACCATCTTTTAACGTCTTTTGGTATTACGCGGCCGGGGATCAAACCCTGGACCTTCCGCTCTCCGGGCGGACACTTTACCACTAGACCATGGAGGCGGTCTTAAGCCTTTAAGACAATTAGAAAACAAATGTCTTCTGGATTCAGTTTTTGCTGTCATATTCACCATTTTTCCAGGATGCCGGTTTAAGTATTATAAGCATTCATGTAAATAAAGATAAACATTTATCTAATAAAACTACTTATTTACTTCTGCAATGCATCTGGTATATTATTTGATAAGTTTACAGTTACTATAATTTTGAAAGGTTCTTATAGTAATACCTTATGGTAATTCTTATTTTCTGTTTGTAGCTTTTGTGTCGTCGGTTAAGTCCATATGGAAACATAAGAAAAGACTTGCTTAATCAGGTCTTTCAATAATCCAGGTGTCTGACTTGTCAATCTCCATGCTCCCAGGGCACTCTCTACAAACAGAGAAGGCCATAATCCATTTGTCTCTAAAAACTACTCTCATACATCCATGCTGTCCTAGCTATCCTCAATCTCTCTCCTTAATGTACTTATTTCACTCCCGGTTTCCTGTTGGTTGTCTTGGGAATCTCCACAGTATTTGCTAATTCTGATACTGACACAAATGTCAAAGCTGTACTGTAACAAAAGTTGACAGCCTTTTATATATGAACAGTGACCTTCAACACACAGCTACCACTGGCCTGTCCGTCTTCTGCATACGTTCTTCATCCCATGCACAGAACAAGTTTGGTGGTTGAGCTCACCGTGGTTAAGTCTGGTGGCAAATAATGTGTATTTTGTATCAGTGTGACAAGGATGCTCGTTGTCTAAGATTGAGTGAGTGAGTGAGTATGGTTTTACGCCGCTTTTAGCAATATTCCAGCAATATCACGGCGAGGGACACCAGTAATGGGCTTCACACATTGTCCCCATGTTGGGAATCAAACCCTGGTCTTCGGCATGACGAGCGAACGCTTTTACCACTAGGCTACCCGACCGCCCTCTTTGTCTAAGATATTTTTCTTCTGTCTCTCTCTGCACGTCTTCCTCACCTTGTTTCTGTGTGTGTGCATTCTATTTCTTGTAAGTCTCTCTCCACATGTCTCTGTGCACGGGTGGATCCAGCCTTTTTTAAAGGGAGAGGTCCAAAATATCAAAATCCTCTCTCAGATACTTTTACTGCCTACAACATATTACTTTTGGTTTTCAAAAGGGGTGGGGGTACAGACCCCCTAGACCACCATGAACCCCCCTTCTGGTTCCACCTATAATCTGCATCTCTGTTTCACCGTCTCTCTCAATTCTCTGGATGGTTTTCTCCTGTCTCTTTCCGCAAGTATTTCTCATGCTTTTCTCTCTTTCTCCTCTATTTAAACTGTCTCCACACATAGCCTTGTCTTGATATGTATCAGTCCATGTCTCTCTCTGTGCATCTTTCACTCTCATGACCACTCTCTCTTTGTCAATCTGTATGTCCCTGGAGCTGTCTCTCTTGATCATTCTTGCTGTCACTCTCTCCGTGCATGTTTACTGCATCTATCTGTATCTCTATCTTCATCTTACTTGAGTGAGTGAGTGAGGTGTTACACAGTTTTAAGCAATGTCCAGCAAGACTCTGTGTGTGTGTGTGTGTGAGACAGAGGGAGAGGAGACACCTGAAATGGGCTTCTAACATTAAACCCATGAGGGGAATCGAACCCAGTTCTTCAGTGTGACGATCAACCCTGTCACCACCAGGCTACCCTAACGGCATGTCTCACTGTGTCTTTTTTGCAAAGTGGATCCAGCATTTTCAAAAGGGAAGGGTCCAAAATATCAAAATCCTGTCTCAGTCAATTTTACTGCCTACAACATACTACAATTGGTTTTCAAAGGAGGGGGAAAGACACCCTGGACCCGCCTATGTTTCTGTATCGCTCTACCTAGCTCTCTCTTTCTCCCAATATCATTATGTCTCACTGGGCCTTTCTTAATCCATCTGTACCTCGCCGTGTTGCTCTCACACATACATATTCACATACAGACATATAGTATACCATCGAGGGGGATATCACTAAAAGGTATATGGCAAATCCCTCACTCAATGTCTCTAGAGTCTATCTACATCACCCCTAATGTATCATAGAGCACCTAGGTTTTCAGCGACGTCCACAGAGACCACCACAGCGACAGCATGGCCTGCTAATCATGATGAAGCAGTGAAAGTGTTTTAGCATGGATGGTTTACATCCGGAGGATTACCACAACCGAAGACTGTGATAACATTTGGTATTCAGATAAGATGCCACTGTGGATCAGAATCACGATTTCTTCTGTGTGGTTTATGTTTGTGAAACAGGAAGGTATCGCCAGTGCCACTATAAAATGTTCCATAATTTCTTTCGATTGCAATTTTTTAACAGGGAAATACAGCAAATTCATTTATAATTCTGCATATTCAATAAAGCCTTTATAAATTGAATTAATTCAAGGCAATTCATTGATATTGATTGAATGACTTTGCAGTTGACAGATCTATAGCTGCTTTTATTTGGGTGTATATATGGGCAAATGATACGCTGCTTTGAACAGTATTTCAATTAATGTGTGAGCTTAATCTTGTGGGAAAGTCCTTAGTGATACAGGTCATAGGAATTAGTGAAACATAAGAGTAGTTAAATTATTCAAGTCTTTGAAACGCATTTAGAAGTGATACACATAAGGAAGAGAATTCATCGATGCCAACTTCTTTATTATGAGGATCACAACATTTTACAGTATATACTTACTCCTTCGTCAGGTAAATGAATGCTATGAGCCAGAGAGCATATACCATATTTTCTTGAGTATAGTGCGCACTTTTTTTCGAAAAAACACAGCTGTGTAGAAGGGGGGGCGCATTATACACGAATTAATGAGTTTTGGTGTTTTTTCCCCCATGGAAAGACATTACAGTGAGCACGTAACACCGGAAATACCATGTCAACAAATCCATACTGAAGTTCGCAAATTATTCATGTTATTACACTGTCTGGCTATAAAAAGTGTTCTTTGTATATCTGGACTTTTGTTTGTAACCTATTTCATAAATTTTATTCAAAATTCCTTTTAATATTGTTTTTATTAATTTCGTTGAAATCGTGTGTGAAGCGATTGGAAGATCGCACAACTCACCGTTATTAACAGCAACCACGGTCAGATTACCGCTATTAACACCTTGAAACAAACTTTTGTTGACAGAGAATGAATACATATATCATAAATGCCATACTTTGATTCGTTAAAGGTCATATTTGTTTTTGTTGGACGATTCTATGTCAACACGTAATTCTCGCGATCACGCAATCATGTGCATGGGAGCCTTGACGGTGACTGGTCAGACTGGTTCCATGTAAAAAAAAATACCCGGCAATAGCGCTCAGCTGCTTTGCTTAGGGTTATTATTATCTTAAATATGTTTAGTAAAAGCTGCATCTAAATTAACAAGATATTGGAATATATTATTCCTGATTCAAAAATAGTTTCAACTACAACTTTTGCCGATCCTTGCATTAAAATACTGTTAAGTTATATCATTGGGTGTGTCTTGACCGAAACACCGGTAGATTCCAAGAAAACGTGTGTACAGCTGATTGCTGTGTCCAGCTTAGTTTACGAGAAACTACACAAGGTAATCTTAATCCCTGGATATAAAACAATGCCTAGCTGAACAAAAAGTACAATTTAAACGGTAAAAAAACATGTCTGGTGATTTTTTTATCTCAAATTTCGAATTTGTACTGACGAAGTTTCTCATCACCCGTTCGTTTGCCGGATTTCGCTGAAGGGGCACAGTGTAATTCTTTTCTGCGCATTATATTCAAATTTCTTTTTTTCCAAAATATTGAACCCGCTAGAGGGGGGTGCGCATTATACATGGGTGCGCACTATACTCAAGAAAATACGGTATATGTACATGTAAAAACAACAAAAGTAAAAAGGTAGGTAAGTTTAATTATTACTTTTCCCCAGCTGGTACCAAAATTCATTGATGCCTTAATCAAGATGACATGCAAGAACAATGGATACCACAAAAAAACATTAGATATCTCCATGACTGAAATAGACAAGTTCTGTAGCGTATCAGTGTAGTGTAGTGGACATCTCTATAATGTAACAGACCCATTGTCCAAAGCTGCAGTTCTCTATACTGTAAAAGCCTAAGTAACAGTTCCTATACCATCTCCCAAACAGTCTCCAGGGATCTTTGCTAATGCAACAGCTTCCCTTGGTGATCCCTGGCCTTCATTAACACTCTGCATAATGTCAGCCTCGTTTGTCGACCCTCAGGCAAGTTACAGGTCAGAGACAAGACCAGAGAGGTCTTAGGTGGGACATCATGAAATGTCAACCAAACTCCAGAATCATTAAAGTTCACCCAGACATGCCAGACGCCTTAAAACCGTTAATCAGATCCTGGAATTGTTAAGAACCAGCAGGATGAGAGCCTGAATGTCTTAAAAATGTCAGCCAAACCTTGGAATTACAAAAGTTCAGACAAGAAGCCCAGACAAAGGAATAATTTGAAGATGGAGCCCAAGGGACGCAACTCTGCACAGCGAATCGCGGCGCCTTAGACGACTGGGCTACCCGTGCCCCCACCCTTTCAACAAAGCTATCACAAGGCAACAACCATTGTCAGTCCTATTCTTTAACACTGTGGGGCATGGATGGCCCAATTGTTAAGGCACTGCAATTTCTTATGTAGGGTTGTGTCCCTTAATTGGGCATGCCAGAAACCTATGATAATGGGTTTGAATCCCAGTTTGTCCTGATTAAATTTCTAAGTTTCTCAGCACCATATATATACCCATGCTCATGGTCAACGTCAGACATGCATCACTTTGGGCTTTCCTCTCACATTAAGATGACATGCCGTAATATAACAGAAATAATGTTCAAAGCGGTGTTAAAAACCCAACTCATTCACTACTTAACATGGCTTCATCAAACAAAGGGCCCTGTTCCACAAAGAGATGTTACTGCTATGATGATCGTAGGCTCATGTTACAAGTATGGGAGTTACGTCGACCTTAGAACTGAGATTGCGCTGTTGAACATAAGGTAATCAGTACTTGCTAAGCTGCTATGGCCTTGCATGGTCCTAAAAGCAAACAACTCTTTTAATTGTAAACCATTGTCTCAATAGATATTTTGGCATGAACAGAATTTTGGACTGAGAAAAAAACATTCAATCAAACAATCTAAAAAATGTTTTTTTTAGGTTGAACTGCATGCTAGCTATTGACCAACTACAAACAAATTATCTGGGTAGTGAGCTAGTTTGGTTTAATGCCACTTAGAACAGTATTTCAGTTATATAATGGTATATCATCATGATGTC
The DNA here is from genome assembly GCF_022045235.1 of Haliotis cracherodii. NCBI lineage: Eukaryota > Metazoa > Mollusca > Gastropoda > Lepetellida > Haliotidae > Haliotis > Haliotis cracherodii. The sequence goes on along the minus strand of NW_027266341.1, from coordinate 21,032,599 downwards.
AAAGGTGATGCAGCATGTTTACTACTTTGTTGAAACCAACAAAAGGGTATGGTGCTGACAAACCATGAAACAATCAGTGAGAATTGGGATTCAAACCCGCAATCATCGGTTCTGCCATGCCTAAGGAACACATCATTGCATAGCAAATTGTGGTACTCAGACAACTAGGCCACCAAGGTACCCTCTTATCTACATAATTGTTGGTTTGTTGTTTAGCACCGCACTCAGCAATATTCCAGCTATATGACAGCGGTCTGTAAATAATCGAGCCTGGACCAGACAATCCAGTTATTGGTATCATGAGCATCAATCCACGCAATTGGGATGGATCACATGCATCAACCAAGTCACCGAGCCTGACCACCCGATCCCGTTAGTCACCTCTTACGACAAGCATAGTCACCTTTTACTGCAAGCATGGGTTGCTGAAGACCTATTCTATCCCGGATCTTCACAGGTCCTTGTCTACATAAATAAATGTGATTGTTTGCTACCAGTTGATGTTCAGCACAGTGTAGTTCATGGCTTGTTAAAGAAACAAAAAACGTCAATGCCCGAGAATAATCAGCCTTGATTATCTGCCACAACAGATTCCATTCAGCATAAAAGACAAAATAGTGAAAATCATATGAATGGATCACTGAAAATCAGCGATGACACCAGGTGTTCGTGAAAAGGGTAAGCCTGTCCTTCCCTTCCTAAAGAGAGCATCCCTTGGGATTTCAGGACAAACAGGTCCCCTGAATCTCATGCTAACTAAGAGCTGACTGAAGTGGATCAGGTTGTCAGATGCTATGTCAATGATTGCGTGTGATTATACCCCACAGACATGCATTGTTGATCACGCTGTCAGTTCAGTTCAAGCTCGATTATGTCAAAAATGCTATGATCTATCTAGAACATTGCCATGGCATACCAACAGTATTCACTTGATCATTCATTTTAGCGACATCAAGGTTTGCACACTGCATGTGATTATGAAGCATTCCAGAGGAATGTATATTTTTATGAATTTTTTTTATATTCCCACTTTGCTCCGACTGTTTCTCTTCATGTGATGTTTTAATCCATCACCAAGGAGGAATCGTGATGCACAAATTCTGGAACAGATTTCAGCTCTTGCATGACAAATCGGCAGTGCATTAGTTGTAGACAGAGGATCTCCATTATACATCAGCCTTACATTGCGATTCATCATTGTATGGCATCTCCGGGAAGAAGACATTAGACGAAACCTGTCTGGAAGAACAGCTTGGGTTGTATTTGTTGTAAACAGCAATGGTTTGTCCAAGGATTAATGAACAGGTAAATACAGATGATACAGCTTATAGATTGGTTGATCACCGCTTGTTTGCCTTTTACGCCAAATGGATCAAATCTTGTTTGCCTTTTACGCCAAATGGATCAAATCTTGTTTGCCTTTTACGCCAAATGGATCAAATCTTGTTTGCCTTTTACGCCAAATGGATCAAATCAAGACCACAAACAATCAGGACACATATTTTTGACAAATTGTGAAATATATTGAATGCACTAATAAAGATATTTATATCAGAGCACAATAAAATTGTATTTTTTGTTCTATAGCAACTTTTATTTTTCACAAAAATCCTCTTATTATTCACTGAATTTAGAAACTGATTGGACAGTTTAGAGTATTGAGGGCTTATTTGGACCCAGAATCTGAGGTGTTATGTGTTAGGTCAAACATTCAGCATGATATCGGCAATCATTCGTTATCTAAAACAAAGTAGCAGCTACTTCCAACAGGTAACACACATCCTTTTGCCGGATATCCGTGAAAATCCGGGGTAAAATATGTCTTCAGCAACCCATGCTTGCCGTAAAAAGCGACTATGCTTGTCATAAAAGGCGACTAACGGGATTGGGTGGTCAGGCTCACTGACTTGGTTGAAGCATGTCATCGGTCCCAATTGCGTGGATCGATGCTCGTGATATCAATCACTGGATTGTCTGGTCCAGGCTCGATTATTTACAGAACGCTGTCCTAAAGCTGGAATATTGCAGAGTGCAGCGTAAAACCACAAACCAAACCTAAACCATAACCTTTTGCTGGAATCACTCAAAAGACCAAGAAATCGAAAAATGTCATTGGTACATTTCCATTTACAAATTGGCTGCAACACCAAAAAACGTAGCTGATTAAATGAAATGCTTAACTCTCATAACAGGGTAACAATCTAAGGATAATGTTTCAGAACTGCAATGTCTCAAAAACATAAAACGTCAAATTTGTCACAAATAAAAAAATAATCAACTAAATCACAAATCTGAAGATTATATCTGAGTGTTTACCATCAACTATGGCTATATTTGGCATCTTCCATCATTTGCATCCCAGAACTCTACAATCTACAGATTATATCTGAGCATTTACCATCAACAACCAGTTTATGGCATCTTTCGACATTCTTGCCGCACAGCACTACGATCTGTATTTTAATTATCTCAAAACGTTTACCATCAAATATTTGTACGAGCCCCATAATCCTTTATCCATGATCAAATAAGTTTCAAACCAGCACGAGGGAATGTTTGTTTAAGTCAGCATTAAAAGCATTTGCATTTAAATACATCAACACATAATGTGTCTACACCAATTCTAGTAGGCCATGCAAGTGTTGGCAGGAAAGGACAATTGAGCATTGAAAATTTGAAATCTTCCCTTTCTGTTATAGATCTTTGAAGTGAGATGTCTGCAGGGTTGAAAACTATGCATAGATTAACGGATGAAAGGGATGGGTTTTATACAGTTGCTGCTTTGATTTTGAATTCTGCTGAATAAATCATGGATATGTATTCAGCTACATTGCTCTCCTTGAAACAACTTGCAATTCTAACACCTTTGTAGTGGGTAGTGAATTCATTTTGAAGATTCAGCCATGTCCACAAAGGGAAACAACACTCTGAGTTTGAAAGTATTTCTTTGCCAATTCAATATTTGCTTATTATGGACTATAATTTCGACTGGTTTGACTTGATGTTTGGCGCTATTCTCGCTACACAAAGTAATTGTAATATATGCAGAAATAAAAATTACTTGGTGTATTTTCTCGTAAACCAAACCAGAAATAGCAATCAGCTGTACGCACATTTGTAGCAATCTACTGGTGATTCGGTTAGAAAACGCCCAACAATATAACTTCAAAGAATTTTGATGCAATGATCAGATGAATTGTATCTGAAACTATTATCAGAAATAATATATTCCAACATCGCATCTTTTTAGTTGCAGCTTTTACTCTATATATAAAATGACTATATATATTTTAAATGATAATAACCACTTTCCAACAACTGATTGCTATTGAAGGATATTTTTTACGTAAGGAACAATTTGATCAGTCAGCCTCGAGTCCTCCAGCGTTCTTGCTGCAGCAAATGAATGAAAACAAAATACACATATTGTATTGAGTGAGTGAGTGGGTTGGGTTTAACGCCGCTTTTAACAGTATTCCAGTTATATCGCGGCGTGTCAGCTTAATTGAGGGAGGAAAGCCAGAAGTGATGCAGGTCTCAGACGTTTACCACTTCAGTGAAACCCACGAGCATGGGTATGGTGCTGACAAACCTAGAAACATAATCGGGGCGAACCGGGATTCGAACCCACAATCATAGGTTTCTGGTGTGCCCAAGGGATGCAACTCTGCACAGCAAATCGCGGCGCCTTAGACGACTGGGCCACCCGTGCCCCCTACACATATTGTAATTACTCCGGAAAAAAGGTATATGTATAAAATCAGGCAGTTACCTTGTTCGAGGAATGCATCCATCATGTGTCTCTGTAACAATCTAATATTTTTGGACTGATGTTCGCTGTCCTTCAACAAAATCCATTGAGTTAGATAACAACGCGCAATCAATCAATGTATTATCTGCTAATCCTGTGAACACCATATGTTGTTTTTACATCGGCACTCCACGCAAAGATATGAGTGTATTCTGTCTGCTTAAGTAAACCTACATATATAAACATTTACTTTTGACAAATCCACTGTGCAAGCCAATAGTGATTAATCAATCAACATATTATTGGTGAATCCCTTGGTCGATGCTTCTTGCAACACAACTGACCATTCATCTCTTGCTGCGCTGCCAGGTGTATATTACATAACATGTAATACATTCACATCAGACTTGGATTTATAACCCAACCTTAGATTCAATATTTACCCCTGGCACCAGAGAGGGCTATATATCCTTGACACCTCAGAGGCAGGGGTGAACGTTATTGAGTTATTTGCATAGTCTTTGTCAGGTAATCCAAGTGGTTGTACATTAATTATACCTGTAACAAAGTCACTAACGATCATCAAGTAAATGACGCCAAATACATGTGTAGGTTATACCATTAAATATGGATGACAAGAAGGGAGTAGTTATTGTATTTCAAGCAATTTGCTTGAAAAATAAGGGTTGTCGCTGTTTTTAGAATTGTTGCAAAAATATTACGTACAAATAACTCATAATTGTACATGCTCATTTACACATGCAAGCGAATTTGCAAAGTGAAGGGTTATAGTTATAGTAAGCATCATCCCATCAAAAGCAAGGATTCAAGGGGACTCCCCCTCACTCCAATTACCCCCTCCCTGTTCCAAAGCCCAGTTTGTTGGGTCACTGATGCTAATTGGATTCTGATGATTATGTGGGGTAATTAAAACAGCACCCGGTAGACGACAGAGTTGTAGTGTTGTTTCCCTTTCACGCCATCTCTAACATAATTTTATGTTTCGTTAGCTCTAAGATCACTTTGTTGAACAGGGCCCATCAGAGTAGTTGGCAAGTATTGTATGGTATTGTATTATTTTAATTTATTTAGTTACTTAGTTACTTACTTAGTTATAACCTCTTTAAATGAAAAAATACCACTTTGCTCTGTAGCTCACCTGCACTGATTTTTTATATACTACTCAAAAGAAGTTAAAGAACACCCAATTCTTTCATATTACTATAGTTAATCTCACATGCCAAGACAATTTATTTGATAATATTCATAAAGGTTAAATTAGAATAAAATTAGAATATGGCATAAAAATACTCACTCACTCACTCACTCAATTGTTCAGCTGGACAAACACGGGAACATATATTACAAGTCAAAATTGGGAATTACATCCGACATTGTTTTTGCCACTTATGCATCAAATTTGAAATACCCTCCACATGTCTCCCAAAAACATACTGCAGGGATAGGGATATGTAACATGGTCAGACAACCAAAATTTAATTTCAGTTCTCAGGAATATGAAACATATTTCAGTGTTGAACAGTCAACATGGGGTATGTAGGCAACCCCAAATTGCTGTAAAGCATGGCGACCCATGAAGATCTGGTTAAGGATTGGTCGTCAGCAAGCCATGCAAGATCCAGTGGTCAGACTCACTGACTTGGTTTATGTATGTCATCATATCCCAGTTTCATAGATTAATGCTCATGATGCCAATCACTGGATTGTCCGGTTCAGACTTGAAAGCTGGAATACTGCCGAGTGCTGAATTAAACAACAAACAAACAAACTGCAACCCTGGTACAAGCAGGTTGAAAAGACAACTTCCCATCTAACATGGGATCTGATATCACTTACATATACCATCGCTGGAACCAGTGTGCCAGTATCATACTTGCGGAATTTTGTTTTACTTTAATTCATTTGAGCTAAAATGCAGTTCCACAAAAACAGTTCTACAAAAGAAATAAGGAAATGGATTGTGGCCGAACTTTAGTCTGCCATAATAGTATACTGAGCCTTTGGGTAAGTAAGTGAGTTAGGTTTAACACTGCTTTTAACAGTATTCCAGTTATATGGGGGAGGAAAACACGAAGTGATGCAATTCTCAGACGTTTACCACTTCAGTGAAACCCACGAGCACGGGTATGGTGCTGACAAACATAGAAACATAATCGGGGCGAACCGGGATTCGAACCCACAGTCATAGGTTTCTGGCGTGCCCAAGGGACGCAACTCTGCACAGCGAATCACGGCGCCTTAGACGACTGCCACCCGTGACCCCACTGAGCCTTTGAGATGCAGGAGTGAGAGAGTGAGTTTGGTTTTATGCACCTTTTAGCACTTATCCAGGGGCCACAAGAAATGGGTTTCACACATTGTACCCATGTCAGGAATCGAACCCAGGTCCTCGGCGTGATGAGCTAACACTTTAACCACAAGGCTACCCGACTGCCCCCATTTGATTTCAAGTGTGTCACGGGCACTCACAAAGATGTTTACGTGTGCCCTCAGGAATTTAAATGTTACAACAGGAAGCATATGCTTGATTCATCTGCACACTCCGTGCATTTCATTTCAACATGAGCTAGATAATAAGTGGTTGTAATTTAGAAAGTAATCCTCCTTCGTTTTCATTGAGATTGGTGGAATCCGATTCAATTTTCGAATTTTAACTGCTCCATTATGTCACAAGTTTTACTGAGCCATTGGCACTCGAATTCAAGGAATTTCAAATCCTGACATGTGTGAATGTAGTGAAAGGCTTTCCAGGATAAACTTGGGAGACGATTCCCATACAGGAACTCAATTCCCTGACAACATTTCAAGCAAGCAGCCATTTCCTCCATAATTTCCCTCCTGCTGGATTGGCAGCTACAGCCAAACTGTCACAACGGACAGGCGAGTCACAGACATGGATGAAGATAGTGAAGTCAATCTACGCTATCAGACACACAATATTTACAACGATTATTTACTGAGATATTTCGCCATAAATCACCTGTTAATATCCCGACTTCATGACTTTCTGGCAATCACACACTGCTGTTGATAAGGATGGTTGGTGATATCTGTATTACCTTCTGCATGTGCGCTGAATTAAGGATTGGGGAATATCTCGGTAATCATACATCCTTGTAATGATAATAAGTACATGAAACTCATCATCATCACGCATATTAATAACCTTATTTATTTCTGCAACTCACTTCATAATTCCTGATAGAAAAAAGGTTCAATATTCCAGCTATATGACAGTGACCTGTGAATAATTGACTCTAAACCAACCAAACCAGTGATTTATATTATCAGCACTAACCAACTTAGACGGGTATTGTGACATGCTATCAACCAGGTCACCAAGCTTGACAGCCCCAAGAAGATCTGGGGAAGAATAGGTCTTCAGCAACCCATGCTTGCCATAAGAGGTGACTATGCTTGTCGTAAGACAGACAGACAGACAATAGTTTATTAACGTCTCACTCCTGTACATACATAAAACAGCTTTATACAACTTGACATAGATAAAATGTACAGAACCATTCAATAGAATTATGAGAGACGAATTATCACAGAATTTATACATAAATGATATAAAGATGATATAGTAAAAAGTTATCCATATAAAAGATGTTTTCTACGATTAAGAATTAAAAAGCAGACTTTGGCAAGTATAAAACACACACTGGAGTCACTGAAAATAAAACAAAGTTTGTCGACATCAGGCATATCTAAAACATTATAAGACTTAGCAATACATTCATTAAAAAGAGTTGCCCTGATATCATCATATAATGCGCAGTGAAACAAAACATGGACCTCGTCTTCTACGCTGTCATTACAGTGAAAACATCTTCTATTATTGACAGGTACACCTTCGTATCGACCGGTTTCCACTCGAATAGGAGCCACACCACATCTAAACTTGGCTAGTGCCGATCTATAGTTTTGGGGCATTTTATTTGAAACATAGTATTCTGTCCCATATACTTGTTTGTAACATCGATACATTCTCAATTTATTAAGCCCATTTCGCCCCTCTTCCTTTCTTAACATATCGCTCCAACGGGTAACATATTCATTTTTACACCATTGTTCCACCTGTGTACAAACAGTAAGAGGTGACTTTGGGATCGCATGGTCAGGCTCACTGACTTGGTTGATGCATGTCATCATATTGCAATTGTATGGAGTGATGCTCATGATGTCAATCACTGGATCATCTGGTCCAGACACCATTATTTACAGACTGCTGTCATATAGCAGGAATATAGCCGAGTGTGGTGTTAAACAACAAACAACACCAGTCTTGACAACCTGATCCATTATATCCTCTCTTACCATCAGCAAAAGATCCCGCAGACCAGTTCTATCCTGGAATCCCCATAGGGAATTAAATAGAGTGAGTGAGGTTTGATGCTGCATTTAGCAATATTCAAGCAACGGACACCAGATATGGGCTCCATACATTGTACCAATGTCGAGATTCGAAAAAGGGTCTTTGGCGTGACAAGCGAATGATTTAACCACCAAGTTACCCCACCGCATGGGAATTAAATAAAGCAATATGGACATTGAAAAGTATTGCGAAATGTGAAGATCAGATGAGACAATGTGTTTTAAGCCACTATCAGTAATCCTGTGAATCACATGCCGTGTCTCTCAACCGTTAATCAGACTTGATGAAGGCAAACTGATGGCTGGTAGTCTCAGTGACACGTTATCAAGGTTGTGATGACATGTCACAGACACATATTAGGACATTCTGATCGGAATGATTGTGTCTTGTCATGACCTGATCACCTATAGGGGAGAGAGTACCTTGGCTCTTAAGTAGCTTTGGACAATCACCGCCTACATCACAGCATGTCAGCTATTGTAGGGATAAAGCATGACGAGATGGCAGGTGTTAGATATTTACTGTTCTTGTGAAACCCATGAACAAGGGAATGCATGGTGCTGACAAACCAATATATAACTAAGGCAAATTCTCGGATTTCATCCCATGGTCATAGCATCCAGGCATGCCAAAGGGATGCAACTCTGCACAGCGAATTGTTGCACCTCAGACAACTTGGCCATCCATTATCCCCCATAAATGGTCATATACTCACTGCCAAAAAAAACACCAACTGTAGAAACATGTGGAGAGTGAGTGAGTGAATATGGTTTTACGCCGCTTTTAGCAATATTCCAGCAATATCATGGCGGGGGACACCAGAAATGGGCTTCACACATTGTACCCATGTCGGGAATCGAACCCGGGTCTTCGGCGTGACGAGCCAACGCTTTAACCACTTGGCTACCCGACCGCCCCAAAAACATGTGGAGAAGTTTGTACATAAAGAAGAGATGTTTCAAATGTGTACCAATTAATGGCAAAACTAAAAAGATTTGTAAACTCGCAACATTGCATCTCTTACTGTGTATAACCAATTCCTATATCACTGCATGGAGCTTTGCTTCAGCTGACAATGTTGGAGTGTGTAACATTTTTTATTATCCCCGATTGGCAAAACAAGTTCTTGTTTTTACAAAGTAAACAGTTTGGTAGCGCACAAAAATCCGTGCAAAAATCAAAGACGTTGATCTACATGTATGTGCATCCATGCAGAAATCAAGAGACAAAAAAGATATCACTGGTAAAGTTTCAAAACACGAGCAAATTTCAATTTCGGAATGACAGCAAAACAAAAACTAAATGAATATACATACAACTCTTTCTCCATAATAATCTACAAATTGCAGATCAGAAACAGTCGTATTTTAGATGAGATTCGTCTACCCGGTGACAGCACCAGTGGAAGAGTTTTCATGAATGTAGCCTCGTGCAAGAATGGCAACTGTGCGTGAATTACAAATTTCTATTTCTAGTGGCCAAACAGCAAGTTGGATTTAGATTTTTTAGAATATGCTACGATACGTTTGCTTCCAAATTTGTCCATAAAAATCGAAAACTGACTTAATCATTGAAATGTAACTCATAAACATTGTGAATGTCAACAGTCTTTTCAACTTCTGGTTACTCGTAAACATTTTCTGGCTGTTGCACATGGCAAACACGACGCCTTCTGTGTGAAATATATGACTTAATTGTTACTAATTAAACAAGAGGGTGAACCTGGAGCAATAGTCATTGTATAATGATCTGTCACTTCTAATATTCCATATTGATTAGATTTCATTTGATACGGTCAAAGACCCAGTCTCTGATATGGTACACACTTCAGACGGAAATAAGACAGCGAAATTGACCAAAGCACTGGAATGTAAATAATATATTTTTTGCCAAAACACGGTAATACCATTGACAACAGTCGCAATTTCATGTCATACTTTAAATATATTGATTTATGATATAAACACACATTGTCAAAATTTGACAACTGCAGAATGTTGCATGCCAACAAAATGAGTGATTGAGTGAGTGAGTGAGTGAGTGAGTGAGTGAGTGAGTGAGTATGGTTTTACGCCGCTTTTAGCAATATTACAGCAATATCACGGCGGGGGACACCAGAAATGGGCTTCACACATTGTACCCATGTCGGGAATCGAAATACAATAAAAAAAATCAAATACAGTTTCTCTGCAAATGAGCAAAATCACACGGCAAAAAACTCATTGTTTTTGGACTTGGGGAGATTTTCCTTCAAAGGTACAGATTTCGAGGATAATCGCTGTATACTTAAGCAAGGGAGTGCCGGTCAGCACGGACCCTGAACCAGCCTTACGGGGGATTTGGGGTAGCTTAGTGGTTGAAGTGTCCCCCACCACAACATTCTGGAATATTGCTAAAAGCAGCAGAAAACCATACTCACTCACTCCAGCCTTATTACTGGGGTTTGAGTGAGTGAGTTAGTGAGTGAGTATGGTTTTACGCCGCTTTTAGCAATATTCCAGCAATATCACTGCAGGGGACACCAGAAATGGGCTTCACACATTGTACCCATGTCGGGAATCGAACCCAGGTCTTCAGCGTGCCAAGCGAACGCTTTAACCACAAGGCTACCCGACCGCCCCTCTAAAATGCTTGAAGCCCCAAAGACCCTCCTAAATAAAAGGCCCATCATCAGGAAATCATTTTTTCCCATTAACAGAATACACCTGGGAAGGAACACAATTTATTTTGCTGCTGTTTTGCATTTCTTCCACACTTTTCCATTTCAAATATTGACAGAATTAGAGCATAATCGATGAGAGCATTGTACTAAAGATTTCTGTGTGTTAGAAAATATTTGGGTTATTGTGCTCACTTGGTCTATAACTGAAAAAGGAAGAACATGACATGTTATAATTTGATTCCAACCTGTCAATTAGATTTAAAAGCTATTTATTTCCTCATATTAAGGCAGGGCCTGTGAGAATAACAGCTCTCAGAATACAAACAGCAAAGTCCCCAGGTCTCCATTCTTGTCATAAAACATTAACACAGGAAACCAGTGAGTGAGTGAGTTTGGTTTTAAGCCGCTTTTAGCAATATTCCAGCAAAGTCACGGCGGGGACCCCAGAAATGGGCTTCACACATTGTACCCATGTTGGGAATCGAACCCGGGTCTTCGGCGTGACGAGCGAACGCTTTAACCACTAGGCTACCCGACCGCCCCCACAGTAAACCAAGCAAGGAGTATATTTGAATGGGGAATTGTCAGGAAGACCAATTTTAAACTCATCCCAAGATCATTGCTTATCCAATGGTGTGTCTGGTCCAGGATTGATCACCATACAAGGCGACTTGATCAACATTTGTTTCATTCACTCTCAAAATAAATACAATGTTAAGATATTGCTTATTGCATATCAAATGTCACAATGATACATTTGTGCTGAAATATTCCCAAGAGACATTTTAAAAAAGGATGGCTACAAGGCCATGTTTATCCTCCAAATGTTATACTGTGAACACCTTTAAAAACAAATTATAGGCAGCATAGCAATGGATCAACCTGACAAATCCCCCGTTTCATTTGCTGTGGTTTCAGTAATGTTCAAAATGTGAAAGTGATAGATTGGCTACAGTCGGTAAATATAAATGTCTCATGAATCTTCAGTTCGGTTGCTTTGAAAAAAACAACTACAAAACTGCAAAATATGGTCAAACATAATACAGAAAATCTGATGTAAGGAGGGTAGAATGACAGTTTCAGAAAGCAAAGAGTATTTATGTGTTAACCCCAATCACTGTACAAACAGTGCAACTCAAGATAAATCAAAAATAAATAAATCAAATTAATTGATTTTATTACATGCCTAAAGATTTTCTTGAACTTAAAGGATTATTTTTTGTATTTTTAAAGTAATAATAAGCTATCCTGTCTTCCATTTGACCCCAGCCTCCTCTAATTGGCATAGACAAACCCATTAAACATAAACAAATTTGGACTTTAAAATTCAAAGCATTCACAAATATCAAATAATTCCTCAAATAATTCAGGCTGCAGTGAGATGGGGTTAACATCATGTTCAAGGTTAGTGCACTAACATAGTGACGTGTGTGGCTGCTTGTTCTGGGCGGACTAATGCCTGCTTAATAGAGCTAGCCCAATGAGATACCATGCCAGTTTTGACAAGGATACATTTTTTAACATTATACTGACTCCAAACTGACCAGTCCTTATTTTATCCTCTTAATGCCGAGCGCAATGCATGGTAACAACAAATACCATCTTTCAACATCTTTTTCTATGACACTGCCAGGGATCGAACCCCGACCTTTCACTTTCCATGCAGACGCTCTATCCACAAGACCACAAAGGTGAGGTGAGGTGAGGTGAAATTGGGTTTAACGTCGCGTCCAAGATTATTGCACTTATACAGCAAAGTGCATGTACGTGTGTGTGTTTGTGTGGCTGCTTGTACTAGTCCGGACTGATGCTGATTTATAGTGCTAGCTCACTGAGATACCATGCCGCAGTTTAACATGAATACCCCACTCAGACACAGTATACTGACTCCGAGCCGACCAGTCCTTGTTTTAGCCCCTTAACGCCGAGCGCCAGACAGCGTAACAACAAGTACCATCTTTTAACGTCTTTTTTTAGCGGCCGGGGTTCAAACCCCAGAACATCCCCTCTCCGGGCAGACGCTCTACCACTAGACCACGGAGGCTGTCCATTGTGATATGAAACCACAGGTGATGCTTCATATGTCATGCCACACCTACTTTCACTACTTTTAATGGGTAACAAAAGAATATCGGATTTGCAATTTAGAAGTGCCCAGAATAGCCTACCATATTCAATCCCTAAATTAGTTTAAATCTGTCAACCAATACCACTTTCAAGATTGAACACGTATATAATTGAATTGACATAAGGGTTGCATAACTGTATAATCTATACATGCATTCTGTTTGTGTTCATGAAACAGTCATTAGGAACGCAAGTTTGATAACAACTACCATTAGCGATCTACTGATTTAATGCAAGCTGTTTCAGTGTGTTTATGCATGCCTCTGTATACATTCAATCAAGTATACATGCATCAGAGGAAAGGTGTATATGTGACAAAACATGTACATGATTTACATACATAAAGAATCCCATCAAAGATAATATTACTTGCACAACTAATTATGGATAGTTGAAAATGAAGAGGACTTCTGTTGAAAGATTTTACAGTGTGATGACTGCCAAAATACAGGATTATGGCAATGATCTAATTGAGGTAGAGTATTCAGAAGTATTTATATGCATTCCATGTAATGACATTAATTAAAATAATCTTTTTTGAAAAGGAACATACCAAAAATTGCATACTAAACACAGTATATAAAATACTAGGCTTCCACCATCATAAGGATTCTGATCAATTCAAAGCATGTGTTCAAACAAGACATGAAGAACCAGACTTAAATCAAATCTCACTTTTAACCCACTCTTGCTTTTACACTCCACCCATATCTCAACATTCCCCAAACAAACAGTTTGGCAGCAACCATTCAAACTAGAGCAAGCATATGTCACAGACTTACCTAAACACTTCAATCTCTGGAACGAAAACAGTGTTAATATCCGAGCACGACCCTCCCAAAGTGAAACTCCTGTGTGATTCTCCGTATTGATCTGTGCTGCCTCGCATTGAGGAACACCCAGACAAATGTGCCTGGCAAGTAGCAGTCCAGGGCCATGGAGCCGACAAAGACTTACTAATTGAAGCGAACATCCAACACGGACTTACAGGTCTTCAAAAATGTGCTACTGGCTGATGAAAACATCTTCCATTATACAGAAAGAATGTTCGTAATCACAATGGCACCGATTTGAATTGAAACTCCTAATGTGTTGTCAGCTTTTTTAACAATTGTAATTTGTCTGTCAGCATGTAATTCTTGACTTTGCACAGCGGTGGCACTAATTTCTGACAGAAACTTCATTAGAGATGATATGATAAAGAGAGAGTTCCTCCAATCGATATCCACGTCCTGTTTTACCTGGAGTGATATATCAACTAAACCCACACTCTTGTCAATGCTTCAAGTGTTTCAGTTAATGTGTCACAGATCCCTTATGATCGGATTCTTGAATAAAATCACATTAGCACATCAATAAACGTCATATGTGAGAAGGAGAATATTGCACTTGAAGTGATGGATATCCAAAATATGAAAGAAGTACACAGCAATAAGGGGAGCTTAATGGTATGTGAACAACCAAAGAGCTTAAAGAAGTTTTTAGTAGAGTTCTTCACATTTCAAGGCACTCCATAATCAATTTAAGAGATATCAGGTTGAAATCTCACATCATCACCAGTATATCATTGGCTGGCCTGATCATCATTAATCAGGTTGGTTGGTGGTTTGATGTTTAACGCTACACTCAGCAATATAACAGCTATATGACGGCGGTCTGTGAATAATCGAGTCTGGACCAGACAATCCAGTGATTAATATCATGAGCATCGACCTACGCAATTGGGACACGATGACATGCATCGCCTTTTACGACAAGCATAGTCACCTTTTATGGCAAGCATGGGTTGCTGAAGACCTATTCTCCGCCGGAATCTTCACGGGTTCATCAATCAGGATTTTAGTGGAAACGAAATATTAACTATTAACACCATTTTTGCTTTCTGATTTTTCTCTTTTCTATTTTTATTGGTATATATACTACACAAAAAGAAGTTAAAGAACTCACGATTCTTTCACATTACTGTAATTGATTTGAAAAGCAAAACTCATTTATACTCAAACCAGTATATATAACTTGGAAAGGTAACATTTCCTAATTTCATTTTCTACAGACTTTAAGTGACACTTCATTATTTTCAGATGAGTCCGGCATAATACCACCAACATATCTTTAATTCCATAGAGTAACAGACCCACGAAGACCCGGGTTAGAATGGGTCTTCAGCAACCCATGCTTGTCCTAAGAGGCTTCTTACGGGATCGGGTGGTCAGGCTCCCTGACTTGGTTGGTACAAATCATCGTATTCCAAATGTGTGGTTAGATGCTCATGATATCAATCACCGGATTGTCTGGTGCAGATTCAATTATTTACTGAACGCTGTCATATAGCTTTAATATTACTGAGCACTGTGTTTTAAACAACAAAGAAACAAACCATAGAGTAACAGTTAGTCAGCTGATGTGTGGGGAGCCCAAACTTATGAAGGTGACGTTTTCTCAAGACCTTAAACCATAATGATGAATTCACACTATTTTTGTTGCAGCTGATTCTGATCCAGGGCCCACTTGCTCAAAGTGATCTTAGCACTACGACTATTGTAAGCCTATGTTAAAGTATTGGAGTTACGATCATCTTAGCGCTAAAATCGCTTTGTGCAAGTGGGCCCAGGAAAACACTGGCCATTCTGAACATGCATTTCAGAGGAGACTTTGGATAAGTCTGTCTTGGATGGGCTTGACCTGTGGGTCACATGACTAATTATCAGAATATTGGTGGGACTGTCGCTTGCCATGTGCTTGTTGCTGGTGGTGGAAAGAAGTCGGCATAAAGGGTAGGCGGGAAAAAGCTAACAAAACAAACAAGAAACATGAATCTCCAACAAAACGACAACAGCAGTTACCAATCGGATTCTGATGACGACGAAACAGCCTTTACGTGATTGGTTGACAAGTTTCGTGCAACCAACACCATCGACGATTAGAAAACTTGCCGTATTATTATTAACTTGCCGGTTTTTCGTCACTTGCAACACTCAAAGAATTTACCGATGAACTTATCGACAGACATACACCAGACATGTGGCACTGGTGCAGACGTTGATGTTCAAAAGAGGAGTTGCAGAACTCCCCGTTTCACAGAGGCAGAATGGATCAGTGAACACTGATACAGTGAAGACTGGATTATCGACTTCCGATGAGGAAAAAACAACCAATCACAGGCCAGGAAGGGACCCGGAACTTCAGAATGGTGATCGCAACACAAATGTATCTGCCGATGGCATCGCCAAGCTTTTACAAATTCCTTTGCCATCACCGACCACCAACGGGAAAGACACAGGTATGACTACCTTTCATCCTTTTGTATATCACGACCATCAGATGGCAATTTTAAGGGGAAAAACAGGAATATTTGGCGTTACATATCTCTTCCGACTAGCACTAAAACCCACGAACTTGGCCAGCTAGAATTTCTACTCTCTGAATAATCATAAACTCAGTTTGGATAAAGTATCGAAATGCAAATTATGGAGGCAAGTCTTAAAATCCTACAGGAAGACCAAGCTACACCTTCGACCAATATGAACTATGTCGAGTTCCTCATCAAAGTCATCTTCCCGAGGCAAGGGAGTTAACTGACAATAAAAGTCCAGTTTTAACCCTTGCCAAACTAGGATGGTATTTTGGAGTTACATTTTGGCTGGACCAACAAGTCTATGCATAGTCCAATCAAAATAGCGCAACGAAATCGAAATCCGGTTCTTAAACTGTTGTGCAGATTTCTATCGATTCCAGGATTTGCAAAGCATGTGCACCGCCAACTCGTTGTCAACAGATATTTTCCAGATCTTTTCATGTTTTTAATCAAGGTGCTCGATTTAAGACTTGTTTTATCGCAATATATATAGATCTTGATATTGTTCCATAGTAGAGGCTTAGAAGGCACATAACTTGTAATAACCACTGGTGGCACTACAATCGAGCCAAGGAATTTCAGCCTAGTTCGGCAAGGGTGGAAACTGGACTTTTAAAGTCAGTTAACTCCCTTGCCTCATGAAGATGCATCAAAGTGTGCATATTTGCACAATTCTATTGCTGGCCCTCTGTCCTAGCATATGATCAGGAATAAATAAACAGCAGCATGAACATGAACTAGGTTTCAGCAGACTCTGAAACAAAGCTGAACCTGTTGATTTGATTGCTGAGACAGCTCGGTTTTTCGAATCAACTGAAATAAATTTGATGGCCCAAGAAAACGACTTTCCTTGGTATCAGAATCGACTCAGCTCAAGAAAAACTGGAGCTTGACCCAAAGAAGGCAGCGTCTTTGGTCTCTTAATTCACTCAAGGTCTTCACCAGAGCATCACGTAAGCAACAAGAGCGTCTTGCAGGCCGCCTAAATTGGGGCTCTTGTGTGATAACATGGGGCAGTCTTTGATACCATCACAATACTCAAAGAACCAACACATAAATGTAGAATAACACACCTCAGTGAGGACTTCAGATGGTGGATAGCGTTTCTCATCAATGGAAGAAATCATAGACTCATCTGGAACAACAGACCCCAGCTTGTGGTATACACAGACTCAAGCACACTGGCTGATGGAGCATTCTGCCATGGAGACTGGCTGTGCAGAGACTGGCAGCATGATACGACTGAGATTAGCAATGGTCACATTAATATGAAGGAATTGGCTCCAGCGTTGGCGAAATGTCAAGTTTTAGTTTTCTCTGCCAACCAAGCTACCGTAAATAGAGAATCTCACCCGAGTGTCTTTTGATATCAAACATATAAACATGAGTTGATAAAAGTGGAAAAACTCCAAGGCTTGCCGAGGATGTTTTTCCACTTTTATCAACGAGTGTTGATATATTTCATATCAAAAGACACGAAGGAGAAATTTTATTTATCATCCAACATCATTCTTCCAACTTTTCCAATTTGTAGAAAGTAATAAGCAGTGTCTTAAGTGTAAAAAGTACTGCTTACAGCTTCAGTAGCAGAGCCATTAGTGATGTCATTTGATTGTGACGTCATGGTAACCAATGACGTCACAATGGTCTGCAAAGCATTGTGATGTAATTTCATTGCAGCAATATCTACAGTACAGATATCGCTTGGGTGAGACCAAGCGATATCTCCTGTGGGAGCCAGTTTTGGATGATAAACATTATTAACAAGTGAACCTCCCCTTCCCAAACAGCAATACCTCTACTTCTAGAATTGAGCTGTTTGTCAATCAAACATAGGTTCTCGTTGAAAGCATGTTATATAGCTTGTGAGAGAAGCAGCCTGGCCGATGCTATATCCAGACTATACATGTGCCAGCAAATCAGCAGATTTATGCAACTGATTAAGACTTGGTACTACGCCAATCCTGATGCACCTCTGTTCTCTTTGCCCAGGTTAGGATGCATGATATCGTATCCCATTTGTGTAGATCGATGCTCACTGGACTGACTGGTCCAGACTCAATTATTACAGACCGCTGTCACATAGCTGGACTATTGCTGATTGCGTCATAAAACAACAAACCAAAAAATTAGCGTAACTGTGTGTCATAGTTCAGTTGTTGTAATAACTAGTCATGCGCAAGGTCGAGTTGTGATTCAATGCAAGTAAAATTGATGCAACAAAAGGTCATTACGCAAAATTATATAGAAATTCTATCTCAACCATAACATGGTCTAAGTCGGTGAAATCAGTCAAATCGGTTGATTCAGGAAGTAGAACCAGGGCTCATTGATTCTTCTTCCGAAATCAATAGATTCAGCTGATTAATCTTATACAAATCTGAGATTGTGACACATGATAAGTGAATTCTGTGCAAGAGAAATCACTCAGATCTGTCAACTATCCAGAATCAGTTGTGCAGACAATAGTGTCTTGCTACCCAACACTCTTGCGCAACCTCACTTCTTTCCAACAATCAGCACTCTAGATGCCGATAATTGGGGAGGTGGGCGGGATTGCTCCTGATGCAACAGAGGTAGCATTCTGAGAATTATTAACAGCAATAACTATTGTTCAATAATTCCTTGGAAAATCTTACCTCAATAACATCACTGCCAGAAAATACCAGAGGGACAAGCAATCTATTGATAGTTAACTATTCTTCATAAAAAGTGACACATATAAAGTGAAACAAGCCATCCCGGTGACAAGGTATATTCGTTACAGTAATTGCAAAGTGTGCTTTTCAAGGAATATCCATTTTGCATGGCGATAAACATCATCGTTGAGTGTTGGTCACGTAGTTACAATCCGGATAAGAATCAACAGTCAGGTGAATGTATCCGGAGATACTTCCAGGATCCAGGTATGTTGAGATAATTGCCCTGGTGTTCCAAACTGATTACCCAGTCTCCCATACTGAGAGCAGTTCGCAGTTTCCTTACAAATTCCATCTTGAACTTTGGCAAAAAAAACTTGAATTCCATAAGAACTTTTAGATCTATAATCATATGCAAGCGTGTCACATGTTCTTTGGGAATAGAAAACGGGGGAATATGAGAACATTGGCCCACTGGCTGGGATATAAGCCCTGAAATGCACTTTGTATCGGTTGTTCTTACTTCAAGAATCCAACGGTCAGTCATTATATGATTCCAATGGCGCCGATGGTCCATTTGAGTCCTGTGGTGACCCGCCTCACACAAGCAATCCGCTGGACAATGGCCAATGGACAACGGAGATGCCATTCTGTCAACCCTGGACATCAGTAACTAGCCACATGGCCAAAAACAGAATAATCAGCCGAAAATATGACACAAGTATCTAGTAACAATTAATCAAAGATATAGATTTTACCACAGTGTCACAAAACGTGTTAGACAAAATCACAGCCTGAACAACTGGATATGGATGGTTGACAGTGAAGAGGACTTCTGTGAAAATCCAAAGATTTTTTATCGTGCAATGAAAGCCAAAATACAGAATTTATGGCAGTAATGGAATAGAGGCATGATATTCGTAGGAATTATATTTATTCCATTATGCTGGAAAAACATAATTTGGCCTATGAATTTACAACAAAAATAACTGTTCACTGGTCAAACTGGATATCCTGAAAAGCAAATGAAACTAGCAGCTCTTTCCTTCTTGAAGCAGTGTCACTGTGCAGAGTTGTGTCCATTGGACACGCCAGAAACCTATGATTGTGAGTTTGAATCCCGGTTCGCCCAGATTATGTTTCTAGGTTTGTCAGCACCATACCCGTGCTCGTGGATTTCACCGAATTGGTAACCATCTGAGACCTGCATCACTTAGGGCTTTCCTCCTACATTAAGCTGACACGCCATGTTATAACTGGAATACTGTTAAAAGCGACTTTAAACCCAACTCACTCACTCACTTGAAGCAGTGACCAAAAAATATTCTGTTTCCAATAAAATCCCACACCTCTCCCAAACCCATGTTAAGACCTTAACAGATTGTTGCTCATGCAGATACCGAATGATTTGCCTGGCCCAGACTCATTATCTGTCTAGCTACTGTGATACTGCCGACTACAACATAAAACACTCTGTTTCCACTTGTACATTGTACATGTTCTTCATTGAAAATAAACTATCAGAACACTACACTTCACAAAATGATCAATAATGGCTGTAAGAAACCTCATCAATAATCTCAATCGGACAAATGATAGTGTCTCATTTCTGAGGAAGTGTTGAGTTCTTGCTTTGATAGCTCAAATGTGAAATTGTGACAATAAAAGTTCCACAATGAATGAATCCATAAACAGACATGAACTAATCACTGAGGATAGATGGAAATAAGTCTCACGCCAGTGGTACAGAAGTCTTTGATGGACACTTTGAAGCTGAGGAACAGGAAGACATAAACTTTGGAAATGACGACTTCCTCAGGACTTCTGTATGAAGGTTCAGGGCTCATCTTAAGACCTCTTCATCAACTATGTGGGCGGTCGGGTAGCCTAATGGTTAAAGCGTTTGCTCGTCACACAGAAGGTTCGGATTCGATTCCCGACATGGGTTCAAAGTGTGAAACCCATTTCTGATGTCCCCCGCGGTGATATTGCTGGAACATTGCTAAAAGCAGTGTAAAACCATACTAATTCATCAACTATGCTGTATTTTCTCTCACTGATGATCGAATGTAATGCATTCTCTGTATAATTGATGTTTTTTCGTGGTTTTAATGTGAGTATATAGCACAGTGTATGACTTAGACCTGGGCCCCGTTCCACAAGGGATCCTAGTGCTAATGACCATGACAGATAAGTACATGCCCAGAAACCTAACAACCACATCCCACTTTACAACCAGAAAAACATGACACAGGGAGCAAGCTCCTGTCTATAGCGGTTGTGGGAGGCCAAGATGGTGTCAAGCAAAGATCAACATACTCTCTCCATCAACCTGACAATCATAGACAACGGGTTCACATCACTGTAATGAGCTTGTGTTACTTTGGAGTCCAGAATGTATATTGAACTGGAAAGCAATCGAATGTTCCTTTTTGTGGCAGCACTCCTTAGCCGTGAGTTGTTCTCATCCCCAGTTACCATCCAGATTGGGCTCATCATAGTCAGACTACGCAAGAGATCGGAGAAAGTCACTCACCGTAATGAGCATCACCAGTTGTTGAATCCAAGGTAATGTTTCAAGCAGAACCCAACCATTTTCTATTCTCAGAGTGGGTCGGTGAATGATGTATTATTTGTTGTAAGACATGAGGACAAAATACTCTTACTATTGCTTAGGGATGGGTATATAGGAGGTCTAAAGTGTATAACAATATTTTGCAATGCACAAGGACATATTGCGATACATATCACGATCCATTGTATAATTCTAAATTTTTAATTCAAAAGCAATCTGATACATTAAGGTATAAACTGAAGTTCATAAACAGAACAAAACATTATGCTGGTACAACATGTTTACTCAGTCAAAAAATATGCAGCCTTCTTGAGGCCCCAGATGCTCGTTCCTGTGCAACAAAGGCATTTGGCAAGTAAGTAACATTAAACACATTATAAAAATCCCAATTTGAAATCACCCAATGTATCGAACATGAAAAAGTAATATTGTTATACGTATTGTGGTAAGAATGAACCTCAATTTACCAATATACCGATAATACCTCCCACCCTACTATGGCTATACGTCCAGGTGAGTTCAAACTACAAATATTTAATTTTCCTTTTTAATAAAATACAGTACTGATTTAATGTGCAAAGATGTCATACCGTTATCTGTTGTGATGTAACAATACTACTGCATGTCACACAATAATCTAATCACTTTCATCATCAGAATTTACTCAAGGATGTACATAAACTGTTAATGCTGTTCAGTGAACAGAGCAATTCATTAACCTGTTTATACCTGAAATAATTACTAACCTATTAAAGCCTATATTCAGGATGTTGGCAATACGCTAATGTATCAATTTCCAGCTCCAGGGGATTCCACTGGGAGATAATGAACCACGACATTTGATTGATGTCTTGTGTCAGTTGTGTTCTGTCATTAGTGGTTGTGTTTCCTTCATTAGAACCAGCACAATTTAATGCTTGATTCTCAATGAGTTAAGTGATTTATGTACGAGAAATAGTGTTGGCATTATTGCATGACTGTGGGATGTGGTGTGAAATCAGGATTACTTAAACAGTTTGCTCCAAACCTAGACATCTATCACATAAAACCATGATACTGTGTGATGTGTATCTAATTCCTGTGCTTGTGGACAACAAGTCTTGAAATATCCCAAAGTAAAGTGACTTAAACAAAGAAAATAATTACTATTTTTAAATATAAAAAACTTGATACTTCTTTTGAATAAAATCCAAAGGTCAATGCCATTGAGGTAAATTAAAGGTATGTATGTCAGAAAAAGCAAAAAAACATTTGATGCTCTGCAAGAAGTAGCTCTGAAATGTTGTATAAAGAAAAAAAGAAGTTACGGTATACAAAAAAGTCTCATCTATTGTTCTCCCAATTTCTAAATGCCTATTAAAGACTGCATCAACACTGCAGCAAACTCTTCATACATTAGATTAAATTTACAAGAAAATATTTCCCCAAAATATTTAATCAACACTGGCATGTTTAGAACAATATCGGTTCCTATTTTACGTCTTTATACAATGTTTTTGACTTCGGTGCAATGACCTCCATTACATACTGAATTTGATCACCAGTGTCTTTCCACAGTAAGTGAGTGAGTGAGTTTTACGCCGCATTTAGCAATTATTCCAGCAATATCACGGCAGGGGACACCAGAAATGGGCTTCACACATTGTACCCATGTCGGGAATCGAACCCGGGTCTTCGGCGTGACAAGCGAACGCTTTAACCACTAGGCTACCCGACCGCCCCTCTTTCCACAGTTAACAAGCACAGGAGCCTATTCAGGCAGAAACTAGGGCAAACCACACTCCCCTTGTGATGAACACACAGGCACTCTCTCCCTCTTATTATTGTGGAAAACTTTCAAAGAAATGTCATGCATTTCAGGGTTTAAATAACAAATACTTAACAACTATCAACAAGACTAACATTAAGTCTATGAAATCTTATATAACACAATACCCTTCTTGACTCAAAAAATAAAAATAAAAATATCCAATGCTGATTTAATAGAGCTAGCAAGATCTGGCTAGACTTACTTTTGTGTAAGTTTCAAGATTATGAAATATATATCTTATGGAAAAAAACAGTCAAGGTGCAGGACTTACTGACAACATACAGACATTTAAGAACCAGAAGACAAGATATGAAATGTTATAAACAATTGTTCAGAAAGACATAAACACGTGTAATTACTATTCAATAATCCATCAGTCCCACAGCCTTTCAGAAAATTGCCTCCCTCTCATTATTGCAGAGAACTTAATTAACAAAAAATGTCATGCTTTTCAGGTTTTAAATAAAAACTAAGCTGAACAACCAACAAAAACAAAAAGAAATACATGTTATTTCTATTCAATTACTAATATGGCCATATTTCAATGACCAACATGTCCCACAGCCTCTCAGAAAACTATTACAATAGACCTTGGCAACATGGCTGGCGAGGAACGAAGAGAACAGGAAATTATAATTTCTATAATGATACATGAGTTTAATGTTGAAGAAAGACCATGTTGAGGACATTACCATTCCAAGCACTTTTTCATCAATATCATGACTTGGGACACCAGGCATGGCCTTCACACGTTATACTCAAATGGGGAATAGAACCAGGACCTTTAGCACGACTTGAGAATACCTTAACCTTTTAACCTCCAGGGCTCCCCACTGACCTACCCCCCCCCCCCACACACTTTGGTGAAAGCAAGCGCAGAATTCTATTTGTAAAATTCAATTATGAAAGTCCTGGGTAATCAAAATATATTCACCACCATGACATGAAAATGCACTTTGCACTTCTTACAGGACGATACCATTGGCACAAAAACTATTGATGTTTATCGAATAATTTGTAATATATAATGTAGACTGCTTCTTGTGGGCAAAGCATCTGCCTGGAGAGCAGAAGGTCGCTTTCTCAATTATCACGCACATCATACCAAAAGTTGTTAAAAGATGGTACTTGTTGTTACCCTGCCTGGTGCTTGGCATTAAGGGGCTAAAACAAGGACTGGTCAGCTCGGAGTCAGTATGCTGAGTGAGTGGGGTATTCATGTTAAACTGCAGCATGGCATCACTGTGTGTGACCCCTAAAAAAACAGGTTAGTAAAGTGTGCACGCATGTACACACATTGCTACAATCTTGACACTAAACCCCATTTCACCTCACCACATCATAAACTACCTGAAATTATGAGTTAAGAAAGCAGACAGTTACAAATGCACCATGACATGTTCAGCAAATATTCCTATAAAATTTAAATAATAAAAAAAAATCACTCATTTAACATGGCCATCAATAGACGAACACTTTTGTCATAAGACTTTGTCTGAAACTTTCCCTTCGGTGTGATTCCACTGTGATTGTTTGTTTGTTTGTTGGTTAACGCCACACTCAGCAATATTCCAGCGATATGTTGGCGGTTATTCCACTGTGAAGGCATTGTGCTCGGTTCTGGATATCGATCATGTTTTCATCCAGCATTCAATAATTTGATTAACTCGAATCAACAAGGGATTTCAAAAGTTCTAAACGATCACATCCGAAATTTTTCATTCTATTTAAATGATCATATGTGACCTTTTTGTCAACAGCAAGACCACATTAGTCCACAAACAATTGTCCAGAATAAAAATATTCGGTAGAACTTTATCTTTATGCCTAAATGAGTCAAAACCAATGTTCACGATTATCAGATCGAGACAATAGCAACAATTATTTCTCACTGATGTCGGCTACATCCACACTGTGTGAAGGGATGACAAGGTTGCAGATGAAATGTTTCATCATTTGATTCACTACCAGCAGAAACAGTGTACAGTGGAATAATCATAAATACAAAGTAGATACAATTTATGGATAACAACATCTTTATTTACTGTAAAGGGGGCGATGGGGTAGCCTCGTGGTTAAAGCGTTCACATGTCATGTCGAAGACCCAGGTTCGATTCCCCACATGGGTACAATGTATAGAGTCCATTTCTGGTGTCCCCCGCCGTGATATTGGCGGAATATTGCTAAAAGTGGTGTAAATTTAAAGGCGATGTTTTGGTATATAGCCTTATACTGTTGTCAATAGGGCCTGATAACTGTGTAAGGATCTATACCGAAACTTCGAAACTACTGTTTGTAGTACTACCTAGTGTTCATGTCATTTACCAAGGCTGAGGTTTGAAGCTTCCATAAGTCTGAGGATCTTGCACTAACATAGTCTCAGAGGTGCCTTCCCTATTTATACCCTATCAATAATATCTGGATAAAATAGGAGTAATTTTGACAGTTACATTTGACAGTAACAACCCTAGCAACACGGCGAAGTAAGTTAGTCTGTTTTTTGTTTCAAACTTCTTTTGCCATCTGCCATTGCGAGCAACATCATTGCTATTTGTAGTACTACCCAGTCTTCATGTCATTTACATTTGGAATAACATTCACATACTTTCAGTGTTATTTGATTGAAATCAGAATCTCTCAAATTTTTTAATCAAAAGTAATATTAATTACGAACTCCCTACCACATACTTCCAGTCAGGATGTCAAGTTAATCTACAAGAAAATTACACGCAATGTGACGAAAACGTGGGTTTGAATCCCAAATTCATCCAGATTATGATCCTTGGTTTATCAGCATCATACTGTGATTGTGGGTTTAACAAAAGTGGTTTATGTCAAAGACTTGGATCACTTCAGGCTTTCCGACATCACGTTTCTGTTCACATTATTCGTGTACTGTTCAAAGCTGTTTAACCCAACTCATTCACTTTCCGAATGGAAGTGCAAAATTAATTGTTTTGCAACATTGTCCATGCAGCTATTGGAGTGGGATACTAGCCTTTCGAAACTTCGCCTCTGCTGAAATTAAAGTTGTTTCCCTCTGTGTCTACTTTGTCATCCGTCAACTTCTCAGCAATGCTTATCAAACAACAATGATAAGTAGAGTGTTGTTCCAACACAAGGCTGACGTTTGAAGCTTCTATAAGTCTGAGGATCTTGCACTCACATAGTCTCAGAGGTGCCTTCCCTATTTATGCCCTGTCAATATCTGGATAAAATAGGAGTAATTTTGACAGTTACATTTGACAGTTACATTTGACAGTAACAACCCTAGCAACCCGGCGAAGTAAGTTAGTCTGTTTTTTGTTTCAAACTTCTTTTGCCATCTGCCATTGCGAGCAACATCATTGCTATTTGTAGTACTAGCCAGTGCTCATGTCATTAACATTTGGAATAACAATCACATACTTTCAGTGTTATTTGATTGAAATCAGAATCTCTCAATTTTTTTAATCGAAAGTAATATTAATTACGAATTCCCTACCACATACTTCCAGGCATGATGTCAAGTTAACCTACAAGAAAATAACACGCAATGTGACGAAAACTACTTAAGGTTCACTTCTTTTTTAACAAACTGATTTTTATATTTTTAGATTAAAATTGTAACGATTACTGCAACATTGTCATGGTAGGCACCTCAGCAATCTGAACATTTCCCCTGTTAAAAAAAATGCATCAAAATAATCCAGTGCTGCTTCTGAGGCAGCCTTTGCACGCAAGTCCTGGAACATGATGGGTCATAAAAACTAGATTAAATTTGAATTCGGAAACCAAGTTATGATAACTCAAAATGCTCTGTTCTGATTCGTAAAAGTTTAACTCTATATCTATAGCATTATATTTATCACACATGTTAATGTTTATACATAGAAAATATCTCGGCTTCAAAATGCATTTGTCTTCCTCTTTTGTGGAAATAATGACACACTCTTGATCTAGTTCTTTAAACTGATGTTAGGAAGCCATTTGCTGGTGACATTTCAAGAGAAGGTACATGTGTTATGATTTTACCACCATTTTCTCTTTCTGATACAAGTTTGGTTTTTAACCTTTTCCAAATATGTTTGCCAAGCATGTACACATTACTTATTATCGAAGGTGATGACAATACCTGCGCTCTCAGCTATCTCCTGACTTTTCAACATCCAGCAAGGGTCAATCAATGCCATCCTAGTCAAAGAAGGTGATGCTACAACAAGCTACCTCTCTTCCCTCAAGCAACAAGTAACATATTGTAAAATTCCAATTATTTTGCTTGTTGCTTGAGATATGAAACTTCAAATCTCTGACACTGGACTCTGAGGCCATCATTATTGACTTCATTACTACTTATTGCCAACAGAAACATGCTGTCAGAGCACTTCAACCAACACATGAAGTTTGTTGTTTAACGCCGCACTCAGCAATATTCCAGCTATATGACGGTGGTCTGTAAATAATTGCGTCTGGGCCAGACAATCCAGTGATTGACAATCCACACAATTGGGATACGATGACATGCATCAACCAAGTAAGTGAGCCAGACCACCCGATCCCATTAGTCGCCTCTTACAACAAGTATAGTCAGTCGCCTTTTAGAGAAAGCATGGGTTGTTGAAGACCTATTCTTCCCCGGATGACACATGGAAGTATGAATGCACAGTGAACAAAAATTCACAAGCATGACTTCAGCTCTAATGACATATCAGATTTATATCAGAGGAAAACCACAGTGATAACATTCTTACGATGTATCGCTTTGGTGAAACTTTCAAGATTTGTGGCAAATTCATAACAAAACCAGGTGCTTTACTATTGAAGGGTTCTAACGAGAAGTCTCATGCCACCTCTACCCAAAGTTGAGTGAGTGAGTACGGTTTTACGCCGCTTTTAGCAATATTCCAGCAATATCACGGCGGGGGAGAGCAGAAATGGGCTTCACACATTGTACCCATGTCGGGAATCGATCCCGGGTCTTCGGTGTGACGAGCGAACGCTTTAACCACTAGGCTACCCGACCGCCCCCACCCAAAGTTTAAACACATCCATGACGTTATACTATTGTTTGATCACTCCATTATTTTTCAGGAATGGACAGTTGATTGTGTTCGCTGCCGCTGTGGCACATGCACCATCACGAGCTGATCTTTACAATGCTTGTTTTATGGCTCTTTAGAATGGTTTATCAAAACCTAAGAGTAGAGATGTGTTTTAAGTAAGGGAATACCCTTGAAACTCCCCATTACTTAAAATAATGGGCCGCGGCTACATTATTTTAAAGGACTGGAGACTTACTCAGTTACACTCTACAGAAAAGGTGTCATGGATGTGATCCTGTACTATATCGACCATATTTTTCATTTTCAATAATCTAGTTATAGAGAACCTCACCTGACTGCCTTTTGATATCAAATATATGAAAATGAGTCAATAACTAAACTCTGAGGCTTGTCGTATGTTGACATAAATTTAATATCAAAAGACACAAGGGCAGGATGTTTTAGAATTTAGAATTATTAATCATAATAAGAATGTATTAAATTTTTAAAATCAATTTGCTGTTTAAAATCATGCTTTAAATTGATAGCACTTCACGACTGTTCTAACTTGAAGAGGGTACTTGGTGTGACTCCTACACAACCCAAGTCGATGACAGCTTTTCCAAAGCACATATATTTTTGCAAAGCGCTTGGCCTAAGGGAAGTAACTCTAAATTACCATGTGTGGTAATATTTACCTTATGACATATCAACAAGAACATATCAGAAAGTGATGTCAATCTATAGGATTGCTATGTTTTAAAGTCACATTGAAACAAAACTGTTTAATATTTGAACAGTTATTTAGTGTCAATGTGTCATGATCCTTGATCGTGGGTTTGAATCCCAAATTCATCCAGATTATGATCCTTGGTTTATCAGCACCATACTGTGATTGTGGGTTTAACAAAAGTGGTTAATGTCAAAGGCTTGGATCACTTCAAGCTTTCCGACATCACGTTTCTGTTCATATTATTCATGTACTGTTCAAAGCTGTTTAACCCAACTCATTCACTTTCCGAATGGAAGTGCAAAATTTATTGTTTGCTTTATGATCCATGCAGCTATTGGAGTAGGATACTCAAATGACCATTTCAAAATATTTCTTGCAATCAAAATAAAAGTACTTCCTTTCACAATTAAAACTCAATCAATTATTCATTCAGTGAGTACATCTATAAATCTACATTGTGCTCTCTTCTTATAACATTTAGCAAAACTAATCGCTATTAATTCTCTTCAGACTTTTAATCAATGCTGGCCCATGAAATGGAGTCAACATGGCTACAAGTTCATAATTAGCATTGTTCTGTGCTAACATTGTTGCAACACGATATGTTCATTACCCTGATTGAGTATGGTGTCTTGTGACAGGGAGGAGACAACTGGCATTCTCGCTACATCAAATCTAATTTCACAACAGCACTCTATCTTCAGCAAAGTGTTAGAAATAAAAGGAAAGTGTCAAGTATCGACTGAAACAAAAAGTCCATGCCAAAATTTGAAACATATTTGAAACTAAAACCAACAATACCACTTTACTGGACTGGCACATAATAAAGAGCCCAATGAAGAATAACAGTTTACTTTCTGCCAACTGCAACAGTGAGTGAGTGAGTGAGTGAGTGAGTGAGTGAGTGAGTGAGTGAGTGAGTGAGTGAGTGAGTGAGTGAGTGAGTGTTGTTCAACGCTGCATCAGCAGAAATACTGCAGCAGGCTGAATCCTCAAGCATGGCAACACAGTTATTCATAACATGAGCAACAATCCATGCTGCAGGGGCATCATGCCACAATCCACAATTAACAGGCATCATGACACAATCCACAATTAACAGGCAGCATGACACAATCCACAATTAACAGGCACCCGGACAATTAACCTGCATTATGACACAATCCATACTGCAGGGGCATCATGACACAATCCATACTGCAGGGTCATCATGACACAATCCACAATTAACAGGCATCATGACACAATCCACAATTAACAGGCACCCGGACAATTAACCTGCATCAGGACACAATCCATACTGCAGGGGCATCATGACACAATCCACAATTAACAGGCATCATGACACAATCCACAATTAACAGGCATCATGACACAATCCACAATTAACAGGCATCATGACACAATCCACAATTAACAGGCACCCGGACAATTAACCCGCATCATGATACAATCCATACTGCAGGGGCATCATGCCACAATCCACAATTAACAGGCACCCGGACAATTAACCCGCATCATGACACAATCCATACTGCAGGGGCATCATGCCACAATCCACAATTAACGGGCATCATGACACAATCCACAATTAACAGGCATCATGACACAATCCACAATTAACAGGCATCATGACACAATCCACAATTAACAGGCATCATGACACAATCCACAATTAACAGGCATCATGATACAATCCACAATTAACAGGCATCATGACACAATCCACAATTTACAGGCATCATGACACAATCCACAATTAACGGGCATCATGACACAATCCACAATTAACGGGCATCATGACACAATCCACAATTAACGGACATCATGACACAATCCACAATTAACGGGCATCATGACACAATCCACAATTAACAGGCATCATGACACAATCCACAATTAACAGGCATCATGACACAATCCACAATTAACAGGCATCATGACACAATCCACAATTAACAGGCATCATGACACAATCCACAATTAACAGGCATCATGACACAATCCACAATTAACGGGCATCATGACACAATCCACAATTAACGGGCATCATGACACAATCCACAATTAACGGGCATCATGACACAATCCACAATTAACAGGCATCATGACACAATCCACAATTAACAGGCATCATGACACAATCCACAATTAACAGGCATCATGACACAATCCACAATTAATGGGCATCATGACACAATCCATGCTGCAGTGGCATCATGACACAATCACTTGCCCAAGGAGACACCACATGTGTTACAAGTGCTTCAGAGTGGTGAAGGACCGGCACCCTAGAAACTCTTGGAAGCCAAGCTGCCGAAACATGGTCACCGATCCAAGGACTCTTCGTGAACGGCGCTGCTTAACTTCACCTGATTTGAGCGAGTGAGCGAGTTGGGTTTAACGCCGCTTTTAACAGTATTCCAGTTATATCACACTGTGTCAGCTTAATGTGGGCTGAAACCCCGGAAGTGATGCAGGTCTCAGACGTTTACCACTTCAGTGAAACCCACGGGTGCTGACAAACCTAGAGTGAGTGAGTGAGTATGGTTTTACGCCGCTTTTAGCAATATTCCAGCAATATCACGGCGGGGGACACCAGAAATGGTTCACACATTGTACCCAGCCAAACCTAGAAACATAATCTGGGTGAACCAGGATTCGAACCCACAATCATAGGTTTCTGGCGGGCCTAAGGGACGCAACTCTGCACAGCGAATCACGGCGCTTAGACGACTGGGCCACCACATTAGGATTGGTTTGTCAGGCTCTCTGACTGGGCTGATTGTGTTTCATACAGTACCCAATCTCATGGATCACTGCTCATGTTTTCAGTCACTTGTCTGCCCGGTCAGGTCAGATATGGCTCGAATACTGGAGACAGTGGCATAAAACAACATTCACTCATGCCCAATTCTGCCTCTCAGCCTCTCAGATATGAAGACTTAATATATGAAGTTATAATCTATTCATGCATGCAGACATGACACATGATCAAGTGAGTCAGAAATACTTGACAGTTTGGAGCCATACCCTGATGCATTGGGAGACATTAAGATCTCTTTTCATGGAACCCATCTTGACCTATGGTAATTAGGATAATCTAAATATTGAATTGCCGTTACTGGAACCATGCGCACAGAGAACCGATCTGTCAAACTGATCCTCAAGCCAATACTTCAATGACAGGTGAGTATACATATCTACATCCTGAATTCAAACAAGTTCAAAAGTTTGTGTGATGTGAAAACATACTTTACAATTTTCCTGCTCGTCAAAGACTAATTTCCTGCGAATATTTGACATGAGGTACAAAATTGGCAGATCTCTGGAACTTAATTACCAGTTGTATACATGGCTGTTGTATTTCATGAGAGTGAGTGAGTAGGGTTTAACACCACCTTTAACAGTATTACAGCTTAATTTGGGAGGAAAGCCCGAAGTGATGCAGGGCTCAGACTTTAGTAAAAACCCACGGCACGGGTATGTTGCTGACAAACCTTAAAACATAATCAGGGCAAACCAGGACTCGAACCCACAATCATAAATTTTTGGCGTGCTCAAGGAACGCAACTCTGCACAGCGAATGGCGGCGCCTTAGACGATTGGGCCACCCATGACTGGGAAGTATGATTTGATCATTTGCCTGTCTCCTAACCTGTTTTTCAAACTTCAAAGAAACATATTTTAAAAAAACAACATGGTTTCCCTCAGTTGTTCATACAGAAAATGAACTAAAATTAAGCATTATACATTGAGTATACAAAGTAATGGGTGTTCAAATTTCCATTCTGTCTTTTACTACCTTCTACTGCAAATTTCATCTTCTATTTTTTACACTATTAATTTATTTTTTTCATGATGCGGTAATGATCTTTTTATTTTAAATTTTGATACTTCGCCCAAAGTGTTTTCCCAAAGGCTAAGTATTTATATTCTGGGTGGTGCATGCTTCAAGACATATAAAAAAATATCTCTGAAATTAAACAAAAAAATGCGTGTAAAACACAGACATTCTTTTCAGAACATCCAGCTTGTTGAACAATCGGGTTTTTCAAAACCTGAAGCAAAATATTTTGCCATTCTGCATATTACACACTTCATATGTGCAATAATTGGCTGCGTAATGGACAAAAATGATATTTTCAATATGGCTGCCATGGTGTCAATGCTTTAAAATCAGATTGGAACTCCGTGAGCACATTTTAGAGACACTACAGCTGGGATCATTCATGCAAAGTTTCAGTTTCATAGCTCTTGTACTTTCGGAGGAATTGTCGAATAAGCAGTAACACGAAGGTCAGCATGTTTTACAGTCACCATCAGTTTCAGAGCACGTTGAGAATGCAAAAGTTGATGATGGACAGACAATGGACATCAAACCATCAGCATCCTTGACTATGCCGTCACATTAAAACTGAGTGAGTGTGTTGGTCTTAATGCTGCTTTGAACAGTTTTCCAGTTGCATAAAAGCTGGTGAGCTTATGTGGAAGGAAAGCTCAAAAGGATGAAGGTGTTAGACGTGTACTACTTTGGTGAAACCCACGAGCACGGGTATGGTGCTGACAAACCAAGAAACCCAGGATTTGAACCCATCATCATAGGTTCCTGACATGACCAAGGGATGCAACTCAGAACAGCAAATTGCAGCGCCTAAGACAACTGTGCCCCTATCAGGCACAAAAAAAACTTGTCAAAAAAGTTTTTATACACAGTGAAAACTGCAGAGACTTCTGGGATTCCACACCATTAATAATATTTAGTGGTTTACAAGATCGCTGTATTTTAGACAGATATTGCTTAATCTGTCACTTTTTGGATCACATATTCATAAACCTACCAGAGAGTGTTAATATATACACCAGAGAGTGTTAATATATACACCAGACTCGCCAAGATATGTTTATATCACCCGAGAGATCAGAATACCTGACTGAGATGACTTCGGGGCTAGATGTCCCGACAACTTAAAAGTTAATTATGTAGCCCGAAAAATGCAGGAATTCCTGTTCATAATGATGAATAGCTTCAAAGCTCTACGGAGGTTAAACACTGGGTTCAGTTGGATGGAAGTGTAATGTTTATTTGAGGTACTGCCTGCCTGAGTAAGTGAGTGAGTGAATGTTGTTTTAAGCCACAAAAGCTGCATCGAAGTTTCTTGAAAATAATTAAGCTGGAACAAGCAAACCAATGTTTTATACCTTGCACAGCAATCCATGTTGTTTAGATACTATGACAAACAGTCAGCAAGGTCACACAATGTGATCAAGTGACCTTCAGGTTAAGTCTTGGAGGGAATAAAATATAATTTTACAATATCTATAGAGATTTACAAGCATTAGAAATTGGCACTAGTCCTATAGTCCTTGCAAAACTGCCTAATAGTTAAGGAGACTAGCAGCAATATGCCTTTTTAAGGGTTTTCGCAATATGATATCATTATAAGGTTGTTGGTTGGTTGGTTTGTTGTTAAACGCCGCACTCAGCAATATTCCAGCTGTATGACGGCGGTCTGTAAATAATCGAGTCTGGATCAGACAATCCAGTGATTGATATCATGAGCATCGATCCAAACAATTGGGATCGATGACATGCATCAACCAAGTCAGTGAGCCTGACCACCCGATCCCGTTAGTCGCCTTTTACGACAAGCATAGTCACCTTTTACGGCAAGCATGGGTTGCTGAAGACCTATTCAACCTCGGAATCTGCACGGGTTCATTATAAGGACTAGTGGCCTAAGTTTCTATTGCTGGATTTACCCGAGTCATTTATTTGGGGAGCTCTGAGGAAATTCAAAGCCTTAATTGTCGGGGTACCAAGTTAAACATGGGGTCCCTTACTCTACCATAAGTGATATAATATTGCACATGCTTGGTGGTTGTTCAAGATAGTGAGTGAGTGGGTATGGTTTTACGCCGCTTTTTGCAATATTCCAGCAATATCACTGCAGGGGACACCTGAAATGGGCTTCACACATTGTACTCATGTCGGGAATCAAACTGGAGTCTTTGGCGTGACGAGCTGACGCTTAAACCACTGGGCTACCCGACCGCCCCTGTTAAAGATGGATATGAAATAACCCAACTAAAACAATTTTACATGTACCAGACCTAGATGACTGAAGCATTCAGCTGTGTATGGTATTCTTAAAATGATTAAATACAAATATTAATAATACTTGGTACCAAATTATGAAATAGCAGCATTCAAACCTAAACATTCAATCAACTATTCTTTTTCAGTTTGTTTAAATTTTGATGCCTATGAGATAAATCTGACCTAAAAAGAATATAACTGAAAAAAATAGGATCAGTGATCCACCAAACGAAAGATTTGACTGTCATTTCAAATTAAACCTTGAAACTAAATCTTAATTCAACCCTTACAAAACTTGTGATATTTTATAACCATGTTCACCTTAAAATTGCTTGAAGAGGCAGATATTCTTGAAGAACCTGACACTGACATTTGATCGTAAATAGGATATCTCCAGAGTGTTGTGTGATGTTATATATTCAAGTGTCTATGAAAGTGAACAATATCGGCATGGATAGATAAGAAACTATACATTTTTTTACCATAATGTGGACATATTTATTATCAAAAGACACTCAGGGGAGTTCCTTCTGTGTATAATTCTGAATCAATACATATCACCAAAAAACAGACAATGAATATAGTGAGTGAGTGAGTGAGTGAGTGAGAGTGAGTGAGTTAGGTTTAATGCCACTTTTAACAGTATTCCAATTATAACTGGGATTTGAACCCACAATCATAGGTTTCTGGCATGCCCAAGGGACGCAACTCTGCACAGTGAATGGGGGCATCTCAGACAACTGCGCCACACGTGCAGTGTGCAGGGGTGTGTGCAGTGTGTAGGGGTGTGTGCAGTGTGCAGGGGTGTGTGCAGTGTGCAGGGGTGTGTGCAGTGTACAGGGGTGTGTGCAGTGTGTAGGGGGTGTGCAGTGTGTAGGGGTGTGTGCAGTGTGCAGGGGTGTGTGCAGTGTATAGGGGTGTGCAGTGTGTTGGGGTGTGTGCAGTGTGTAGGGGGTGTGCAGTGTGCAGGGGTGGGTGCAGCGTGTTGGGGGGTGTGCAGTGTGCAGGGGGTGTGCAGTGTATAGGGGTGTGCAGTGTGCAGGGGGGTGCGGTGTGCAGTGTGTAGGGGGGGTGCAGTGTGCAGGGGTGTGTGCAGTGTGCAGGGGTGTGTGCAGTGTACAGGGGTGTTTGCAGTGTGCAGGGGGGGTGCGGTGTGCAGGGGTGTGTGCAGTGTGTTGGGGTGTGTGCAGTGTGTTGGAGTGTGTGCAGTGTGTTGGGGTGTGTGCAGTGTGCAGGGGGGTGTGCAGTGTGCAGGGGTGTGTGCAGTGTGTTGGGGTGTGTGCAGTGTGTTGGAGTGTGTGCAGTGTGTTGGGGTATGTGCAGTGTGCAGGGGTGTGTGCAGTGTGTAGGGGTGTGTGCAGTGTGTTTGGGTGTGTGCAGTGTGTTGGAGTGTGTGCAGTGTGTTGGGGTATGTGCTGTGTGTAGGGGGTGTGCAGTGTGCAGGGGTTGGTGCAGTGTGTTGGAGTGTGTGCAGTGTGTTGGGGTGTGTGCAGTGTGCAGGGGTGTGTGCAGTGTGCAGGGGTGTGTGCAGTGTGTAGGGGTGTGTGCATTGTGTTCTGGTGTGTGCAGTGTGCAGGGGTGTGTGCAGTATGCAGGGGGGGGGGGGGGGGGGGGGGTGTAGTGTGTAGGGGGGTGTGCAGTGTGCAGTGTGCAGTGGTGTGTGCAGTGTGCAGGGGTGTGTGCAGTGTGCAGGGGTGTGTGCAGTGTGTAGGGGGGTGTGCTGTGTGTTGGGGTGTGTGCAGTGTTTAGGGGGGTGCATTGTGTTGGGGTGTGTGCAGTGTGCAGGGGTGTGTGCAGTGTGCAGTGTGTTGGGGTGTGTGCAGTGTGTTTGGGTGTGTGCAGTGTGCAGGGGTGTGTGCAGTGTGTAGGGGTGTGTGTAGGGGTGTGTGCAGTGTGCAGGGGTGTGTGCAGTGTGTTGGGGTGTGTGCAGTGTGCAGGGGTGTGTTCAGTGTGTAGGGGGGTGCATTGTGTTGGGGTGTGTGCAGTGTGCAGGGGTGTGTGCAGTGTGCAGGGGTGTGTGCAGTGTGCAGGGGTGTGTGCAGTGTGCAGTGTGCAGTGTGCAGGGGTGTGTTCAGTGTGTAGGGGGGTGCATTGTGTTGGGGTGTGTGCAGTGTGCAGGGGTGTGTGCAGTGTGCAGGGGTGTGTGCAGTGTGTAGGGGTGTGTGCAGTGTGTTGGGGTGTGAGCAGTGTGTTGGGGTGTGTGCCGTGTGTAGGGGGGTGCATTGTGTTGGGGTGTGAGCAGTGTGCAGGGGTGTGTGCAGTGTGCAGTGTGTTGGGGGGTGTGCAGTGTGTAGGGGGGTGCATTGTGTTGGGGTGTGTGCAGTGTGCAGGGGTGTGTGCAGTGTGCAGGGGTGTGCAGTGTGCAGGGGTGTGTGCAGTGTTTAGGGGGGTGCATTGTGTAGGGGGGTGCATTGTGTTGGGGTGTGAGCAGTGTACAGGGTTGTGTGCAGTGTGCAGTGTGCAGGGGTGTGTGCAGTGTACAGGGTTGTGTGCAGTGTGCAGTGTGCAGGGGTGTGTGCAGTGTGCAGGGGTGTGTGCAGTGTGCAGGGGTGTGTGCAGTGTGCAGGGGTGTGTGCAGTGTGCAGGGGTGTGTGCAGTGTGCAGGGGTGTGTGCAGTGTGCAGGGGTGTGTGCAGTGTGCAGGGGTGTGTGCAGTGTGCAGTGTGCAGGGGTGTGTGCAGTGTGCAGGGGTGTGTGCAGTGTGCAGGGGTGTGTGCAGTGTGCAGGGGTGTGTGCAGTGTGCAGGGGTGTGTGCAGTTTGTAGGGGTGTGTGCAGTGTGCAGGGGGGTGTGCAGTGTTTAGGGGGGTGCATTGTGTAGGGGGGTGCATTGTGTTGGGGTGTGAGCAGTGTGCAGGGGGGTGTGCAGTGTGCAGGGTTGTGTGCAGTGTACAGGGGTGTGTGCAGTGTGCAGTGTGCAGGGGTGTGTACAGTGTACAGGGTTGTGTGCAGTGTGCAGGGGTGTGTGCAGTGTGCAGGGGTGTGTGCAGGGGTGTGTGCAGTGTGCAGGGGTGTGTGCAGTGTGCAGGGGTGTGTGCAGTGTTTAGGGGGGTGCATTGTGTTGGGGTGTGAGCAGTGTGCAGGGGTGTGTGCAGTGCGTTGGGGTGTGTGCAGTGCGTAGGGGTGTGTGCAGTGTGTAGGGGGGTGCATTTTGTTGGGGTGTGAGCAGTGTGTAGGGGTGTGTGCTGTGTGTAGGGGTGTGAGCAGTGTGTATAGGGATGTGGGCAGTGTGTGTTGTGAGGTGGTGGGGGTTGGGGTGAAGATGGGTTGTGGGGTGCCTTTTGAAGCAAATTAAACAATTATCCATTCAGACATTTTACCAAAAGTCAAAGTACAACATAAGTTGTAGCAGAATACTGTGGGTTCATGTACCCAGAGTGATCCTGCTACAATGAATTCATCTTACCGACATGTTTTAATATGACATAGAATTCAAACAAATTCAAAATTAATAGAAAACAGTTGTTTGATTAAGCTTAGGTCAACTTGTGCTATGTCACGTGACTCACTCACTGACTGCAGCTTTTTGCTTTGAAGCAGGGTATAAGCAGATCTGTCAACACTCCCGTATTTTGCGGGAGACTCCCGCAATTTAATGAAATCTCCCAGTCTTCCGCATGATGGACTATTTCTTCCGCAAAACAGAATTCTTCACTATTTAAAAAATTCGCCTCCATTGTCCCGTGACTAAAAACAATGGATGGGAAGTTTGTGTCCCGATCTGTCCGGTAGGCTCCCGGATTAGCGAAACTTATCAACTGGTAATTAAATTCATATGGTGAACGATTGAACAATGTAAACTGTTAAGAAACAGGTGCCTGAAGGGTTGAACTTGAAATGAAATATCAGCCAAGTATTCATCACTTTATGAAATGAACTGTTGTCTTCATGTTCTTCGCGTGTTTATTCTTCCATAATTTAAGAACGTAGATACATATGGCCGGTCCAGTTATACATGACTTTATTGGTTATCAGATTTGTCAGAAACTTTGTTAAAACATCAACATACCTCCAAGTTACGTCATTGAACTCTTGGAAAGGAAAACAAAATATGTCCTGCAAGCGCCGTCTTCAGAAACAACACTATGTGTTATTGGTTGATTCGGTAGTCGAAATAACATGGGTTACATGATCAGGCTTCCTCACAGCTAAGGTTTCAAAGTCAAAGTTTAAAAGTGAAATTTATATATTTCCTTCTGACTGACATCATGACTTGTGTGCAAGGCAAATATCAAAATAGAACTTTATCAAATTGCGCGAAAATGTATCGTGTGAATATTTTACACGATTTGATTGGCTAATATTTTGCTTGCGTCCCAGATCTGCAATCTAATTTGCATACAACAGTACTTGTCAACCAATGAGATTGATACACGTCAAGGTCAACAACGACAACGAGACTCATTTCATTCATAAATTGTAGTAAAACATAATAGTAATTCCAAATATGGCATACATTTCTTGGAATGGAATAACGTGAACATTTCGAGGAAATTTAAGAAGCGAAGTAATGGGACTGTCAACAGACTATCGCAGACAGAAAAAAAACAGTATATCTTATTGAAATTAGGGACGGTGATGCTGCATCAGGGTAAATGCATTTGATATTTCTTTGGCGGATTTTGTAACCAACATCGCGCCAAATACTCAGAACGCATCGTAACGAAGCCTGACAACTGGTCGGATTGAACACGTCAACTGGTAAAACTACCAATTGTGAAATTTCAATATCTGTTTGCATTTATCTGAGATCGGAAAGTTATATGGTTAGATTGTGCTGGGTTTATTTTTGGAGGAGGAAAATGCAAACGGAAATTAAGCAAGCTGTACGTATAAGAAACTTATTGATTATTTTTTGTTTTTGGTTTTCATAGTAACATTATTAAAAATGGAAATTGGAAATGATCTATCTTCACTATTTTAAAAATCTCCCCCTTTGGAGGCGAATCTCCCCCATTTTGAAGTCAAATCTCCCACATTGTCATGATGAAGGGTTGACAGGTCTGTATAAGGGATTTATTCTGCCTCTCAGAAATCCATGTGTAGCCTGCATTGCTCGTGGCGGGGTATAAGAGATTTATTCACCCTGCTGAGAAATTTATTTCCCTCCAAGGCTGGACACACAGTATTTTATCAAGATCCCGTGGACCAATCAGATCTCATCATTATGACATGGAGGTATGATAACAACACGTCTCACTCTTTTCATGATATAATTTCAACAAAACCATATGATCACTGCATGTTTCTAATATCACAAAATGCAAACCTTCTTTTCCAAAATCTTAACCCAACTCCAAGAATTTTGTCTTGAGGCACAGCATGTTGATTTGAAAGAAGACTGAAGGTCATAACTAATTTGATGGAACTACCAAA
Organism: Haliotis cracherodii; assembly: GCF_022045235.1. Taxonomy (NCBI): domain Eukaryota; kingdom Metazoa; phylum Mollusca; class Gastropoda; order Lepetellida; family Haliotidae; genus Haliotis; species Haliotis cracherodii. The sequence continues at coordinate 20,992,054 of NW_027266341.1, read as the reverse complement.
CATAAGACTGCCATAATCTAAAACAAATTCATGTCTGTCAACTTCTTAAATTGATGCATTTCTGCTGAGCTCTCCTGTTTGTATACTATTTTTTGTGGTTCCGACTCTGATTATTCAGTTCAACTATTCCCTGTTCAGGCTGACTAAAAACGTTCTCCATTGTACTGAGCAGAGCACACTGGTAGTCTTATTTTGATTCAGATCAATTTGGTGACTTTTTCTTAAAATTATTCTGTGTGTACATCTTCACATTGAAAACTTGAATAAGAATTTCAAACTTTTGAAATCTGAACTTCAAAAGTACATTTCAACATTTGTTGGAGTTGTAATGTTCCAAACATGGAGGTCAGGAGACTTTATTCTATAACTCTTCACAATTTCTTCAACAAGTTTTATAAAACAACAAAACTTGAAAGGATATGGTATACTTGTGCTATTCGTTTCATTATTACTGCAGTAATTTCAGTTGAAAGAAGGTTTTATTGAAAAGGTTTAATTGAAAAGGTTTTCTGAAAAGTATTGAAAGAGTTGAAATGAAACTAGCCATAAATTTTATTTGGATAACTTCAAATTTTGGACATGAAGGCCAGCTTATAATTATAACTGACAATAATAAAATAAAAATTACATGTTTTTGAAACAGTAATTTTGTCAGGAAATGATATGGCAACAACTGTTGACAGCCATGTTTTTTGCTCATATTATTTTCACCAATATGTGAAAAACAAGAGCTGTTAACCAAGTATGAGCTATGGCCCTAGACAAAACGTTTTTAAAATTCCAAGCTTACTAAAAATATCAATTGCTTGTGTCAGACTTTGAAACTTTAACTTTAAAATATCCAACTTCACAGTTTTTCTCTCATTCAGCAGACTCATACTTTCAAAGAAGTGTGTTTAGATAATAAACAACATTCATTGATGTTGTTGTTGGCGGTGGTGGTGGTGGTGGTGGTGGTGGTGATGGTGAAGGTGATGGAGGGGATGGGTGCTATTGCTGACACCATTCATTAAGATCTATTTCAGATTCGGCCAATAAATACGCAAGTTTTGACATTTCTCTTGTCTAAGTGCCAAGATTGGGTTGAGCTCCAGGACCAGTCAGTCCTTGTTAAAGAGACAGTTATGGCACTTTCCAAAAATACAACCCACTCTGTCAGCTCTGATTAATCTTCATTTATGTTATAAGCTAATCATATGTTAGTCTATCCACCGTTTGGAGGGAACATCCATTTTCATTATCACTCACATTGGATTACTATTTCTCCATCTCCTATCTACAATGTCAGTCATGAGTGATTCATAAGTCGCTCAGAGGTATTAAAACAAATATCACACTTCGGTAATCTTAGAGTTTAATAGTGTGAAGAGTGGCAAAATATATGCCACTTCGCAAATCCATATTCCATAAAAATATTTATTTTGAAAATTCACCTCAATTTAGCATATGAAATAACATACCATAAATATTTTTGTGATAATGATGCAAACGATTAGGTTTGATTTGGAGGATGATTGGTTTAAGTAAGTGAGTGAGTGAGTGAGTGAGTGAGTGAGGTTTTACACCTCTTTAAGCAATATTCCAGCAAAATTATGGTGGGGGACACCAGAAATGGGCTTCACACATTCTACCCATGTTGGGATCCAACCTTAGGCATGATGATCTAACACTTTAACCACTAGGCTACCTGAGTAGGATTTGCCTGAGGAGAATTGGTTGAAGGAGGGCTTGTCGGAGGAGAATTGACTGGAAGAGGATTGGTTGGTGGAGATGTGGTTTCAGGACAATTGGTTTAAGGGGTTTGAGGAGGGCTTGTTGGAGGAAAATTAACTGGAAGAGGATTGGTTGGTGGCAATGTGGTTTGAGAACAATTGGTTTAAGGGGTTTGAGGAGGGCTTGTCGGAGGAGAATTAACTGGAAGAGGATTGGTTGGTGGAGATGCGGTTTGAGAACAATTGGTTTAAGGGGTTTGAGGAAGGCTTATTAGAGGAGAATTGACTGGAAGAGGATTGGTTGGTGGAGATGTGGTTTGAGAACAATTGGTTTAAGGGGTTTGAGGAGGGCTTGTTGGAGGAGAATTGACTGGAAGAGGATTGGTTGGTGGAGATGTGGTTTCAGGACAATTGGTTTAAGCGATATGAGGAGGGCTTGTCGGAGGAGAATTGACTGGAAGAGGATTGGTTGGTGGAGATGTGGTTTCAGGACAATTGGTTTAAGGGGTTTGAGGAGGGCTTGTCGGAGGAGAATTGACTGGAAGAGGATTGGTTGGTGGAGATGTGGTTTGAGAACAATTGGTTTAAGGGGTTTGAGGAGGGCTTGTCGAAGGAGAATTGACTGGAAGAGGATTGGTTGGTGGAGATGTAGTTTCGGGACAATTGGTTTAAGGGGTTTGAGGAGGGCTTGTTGGAGGAGAATTAACTGGAAGAGGATTGGTTGGTGGCAATGTGGTTTGAGAACAAATGGTTTAAGGGGTTTGAGGAGGGCTTGTCGGAGGAGAATTGACTGGAAGAGGATTGGTTGGTGGAGATGTGGTTTGAGGACAATTGGTTAAAGCGATATGAGGAGGGCTTGTCGGAGGAGAATTGACTGGAAGAGGATTGGTTGGTGGAGATGTGGTTTGAGAACAATTGGTTTAAGGGGTTTGAGGAGGACTTGTCGGAGGAGAATTGACTCGAAGAGGATTGGTTGGTGGAGATGTGGTTTCAGGACAATTGGTTTAAGGGGTTTGAGGAGGGCTTGTCGGAGGAGAATTAACTGGAAGAGGATTGGTTGGTGGAGATGTGGTTTGAGAACAATTTGTTTAAGGGGTTTGAGGAAGGCTTATTAGAGGAGAATTGACTGGAAGAGGATTGGTTGGTGGAGATGTGGTTTGAGAACAATTGGTTTAAGGAGTTTGAGGAGTGCTTGTTTGAGGAGTATTGACTGGAAGTGGATTGGTTGGTGGAGATGTGGTTTGAGGACAATTGGTTTAAGGGGTTTGAGGAAGGCTTATTAGAGGAGAATTGACTGGAAGAGGATTGGTTTGGTGGAGATGTGGTTTGAGAACAATTGGTTTAAGGGGTTTGAGGAGTGCTTGTTGGAGGAGAATTGACTGGAAGTGGATTGGTTGGTGGAGATGTGGTTTGAGGACAATTGGTGTAAGGGATGTGAGGAGGGCTTGTCGGAGGAGAATTGACTGGAAGAGGATTGGTTGGTGGAGAAGTGGTTTGAGGACAATTGGTTAAAGCGATATGAGGAGGGCTTGTCGGAGGAGAATTGACTGGAAGAGGATTGGTTGGTGGAGATGTGGTTTCAGGACAATTGGTTTAAGGGGTTTGAGGAGGGCTTATTAGAGGAGAATTGACTGGAAGAGGATTGGTTGGTGGAGATGTGGTTTGAGAACAATTGGTTTAAGGGGTTTGAGGAGGGCTTGTCGAAGGAGAATTGACTGGAAGAGGATTGGTTGGTGGAGATGTAGTTTCAGGACAATTGGTTTAAGGGGTTTGAGGAGGGCTTGTCGGAGGAGAATTGACTGGAAGAGGATTGGTTGGTGGAGATGTGGTTTCAGGACAATTGGTTTAAGGGGTTTGAGGAGGGCTTGTCGGAGGAGAATTGACTGGAAGAGGATTGGTTGGTGGAGATGTGGTTTGAGAACAATTGGTTTAAGGGGTTTGAGGAGGGCTTGTCGAAGGAGAATTGACTGGAAGAGGATTGGTTGGTGGAGATGTAGTTTCAGGACAATTGGTTTAAGGGGTTTGAGGAGGGCTTGTCGGAGGAGAATTAACTGGAAGAGGATTGGTTGGTGGCAATGTGGTTTGAGAACAATTTGTTTAAGGGGTTTGAGGAAGGCTTATTAGAGGAGAATTGACTGGAAGAGGATTGGTTGGTGGAGATGTGGTTTGAGAACAATTGGTTTAAGGGGTTTGAGGAGTGCTTGTTGGAGGAGAATTGACTGGAAGGATTGGTTGGTGGAGATGCGGTTTGAGGACAATTGGTTAAAGCGATATGAGGAGGGCTTGTCGGAGGAGAATTGACTGGAAGAGGATTGGTTGGTGGAGAAGTGGTTTGAGGACAATTGGTTAAAGGGGTTTGAGGAGGGCTTGTTGGAGGAGAATTGACTGGAAGAGGATTGGTTGGTGGAGATGTGTTTTGAGGACAATTGCTTTAAGGGGTTTGAGGAGGGCTTGTTGGAGGAGAATTGACTGGGAGAGGATTGGTTGGTGAAAATGTGTTTTGAGGACAATTGGTTTTAGGGGTTTGAGGAGGGCTTGTTGGAGGAGTATTGACTGGAAGTGGATTGGTTGGTGGAGATGTGGTTTGAGGACAATTGGTTTAAGGGGTTTGAGGAAGGCTTATTAGAGGAGAATTGACTGGAAGAGGATTGGTAGGTGGAGATGTGGTTTGAGAACAATTGTTTTAAGGGGTTTGAGGAGTGCTTGTTGGAGGAGAATTGACTGGAAGGATTGGTTGGTGGAGATGCGGTTTGAGGACAATTGGTTAAAGCGATATGAGGAGGGCTTGTCGGAGGAGAATTGACTGGAAGAGGATTGGTTGGTGGAGAAGTGGTTTGAGAACAATTGGTTTAAGGGGTTTGAGGAGTGCTTGTTGGAGGAGAATTGACTGGAAGGATTGGTTGGTGGAGATGCGGTTTGAGGACAATTGGTTAAAGCGATATGAGGAGGGCTTGTCGGAGGAGAATTGACTGGAAGAGGATTGGTTGGTGGAGAAGTGGTTTGAGGACAATTGGTTAAAGGGGTTTGAGGAGGGCTTGTTGGAGGAGAATTGACTGGAAGAGGATTGGTTGGTGGAGATGTGGTTTGAGGACAATTGCTTTAAGGGGTTTGAGGAGGGCTTGTTGGAGGAGAATTGACTGGGAGAGGATTGGTTGGTGAAAATGTGTTTTGAGGACAATTGGTTTTAGGGGTTTGAGGAGGGCTTGTTGGAGGATGATCAGTTGGAGGATCATTTGGTTTCAAGGAGGGCAGGTTGGAGAAGGATTGGTAAGTGGAGGATTGGTTGGACGAGGGCTGGAGGATGGTTAAAGGAGGATTATCATGAGAAGGATAGTTTTGAGAAGAATAAATTTGTGGAGGATTGGTTTCAGGTGGAGTGATTGGTGGAGGAGTAGTTTGAGGATGATTAGTTTGATGAGGATTTGTTGCAGTAGGACTGGTTTCAGGAGTATTTGTTGCAGTAGGGCTCATTTAAGGAGGATTTGTTGCAGTAGGTTTGGTTTGAGGAGGATTTGTTGCAGGAGGATGGGTTTGAGGAGTATTTGTTGCATTAGGGTTGGTTTGAGGAGGATGTGTTGCGGTAGGATTAGTTTGAGGAGGATTTGTTGCAGTAGGATTGGTTTGAGGAGGATTTGTTGCAGTAGGATTGGTTGCATTAGGAATGGTTTCAGGATTTGTTGCAGTAGGACTGGTTTTAGGGGGATTTGTTGCAGTAGGACTGGTTTTAACGGGATTTGTTGCAGCAGGACTGGTTTTAGGGGGATTTGTTGCAGTGGGATTGGTTTGAGGAGTGTTTGTTCCAGGAGGATTGGTTTGAAGAGGGTTTGTTCCAGGAGGATTGGTTTGAGGAGGATTTGTTGCAGAAGGATGGGTTTGAGGAGGATTTGTTGCAGGAGGATGGGTTTGAGGAGTATTTGTTGCAGGAGGATGGGTTTGAGGAGTATTTGTTGCATTAGGGTTGGTTTGAGGAGGATTTGTTGCAGTAGGATTCGTTTGAGGAGGATTTGTTGCAGTAGGATTGGTTGCAGTAGGAATGGTTTCAGGGTTTGTTGCAGTAGGACTGGTTTTAGGGGGATTTGCTGCAGTAGGACTGGTTTTAACGGGATTTGTTGCAGTAGGACTGGTTTTAGGGGGATTTGTTGCAGTGGGATTGGTTTGAGGAGTGTTTGTTCCAGGAGGATTGGTTTGAAGAGGGTTTGTTGCAGGAGGATGGGTTTGAGGAGGATTTGTTGCAGGAGCATGGGTTTGAGGAGTAATTGTTGCATTAGGGTTGGTTTGAGGAGGATGTGTTGTGGTAGGATTAGTTTAAGGAGGATTTGTTGCAGTAGGGTTGGTTTCAGGAGTATTTGTTGCAGTAGGGCTTGTTTAATGAGGATTTGTTGCAGTAGGTTTGGTTTGAGGAGGATTTGTTGCAGGAGGAAGGGTTTGAGGAGTATTTGTTGCATTAGGGTTGGTTTGAGGAGGATGTGTTGCAGGAGGATTGGTTTCAGGAGTATTTGTTGCAGTAGGGCTCGTTTAATGAGGATTTGTTGCAGTAGGGTTGGTTTTAGAAGTATTTGTTGCAGTAGGGTTGGTTTGAGGAGGATTTGTTGCAGTAGGATTGGTTTGAGGAGTATTTCTTGCAGGAGGATTGGTTTGAGGAGGATATGTTGCAGTAGGATTGGTTTCAGGAGTATTTGTTGCAGGAGGGCTCGTTTAATGAGGATTTGTTGCAGTAGGTTAGGTTTGAGGAGGATTTGTTGAAGAAGGGTTGGTTTGAGAAGTATTTGTTGCATTAGTGTTGGTTTGAGGAGGATATGTTGCAGTGGGATTGGTTTCAGAAGGATATGTTGCAGTAGGATTGGTTTCAGGAGGATTTGTTGAAGTGGGACTGGCTTGTGGAGGATTTGTTGCAGTAGGAATGGTTTGAGGAGGATTTGTTGCAGTAAGTTTGGTTTGAGAAGGATTTGTTGCAATAGGGTTGGTTTGAGGATTTGTTGCATTAGGGTTGGTTTGAGAAGGATTTGTTGTATTAGGGTTGGTTTGAGGAGGATTTGTTGCAGTAGGATTTGTCTTAGGGGGATTTGTTGCAGTAGGGTTGGTTTGCGGAGGATGTGTTACATTAGGGTTGGTTTGAGGAGCATTTGTTGCAGTAGGACTGGCTTGAGGAGGATTTGTTGCAGTAGTACCCCTCTTACTGGGATCTATTGCATTAGGGTTGGTTTGAGGATATTTGTTGCAGTGGGATTGGTTTGAGGAGGATTAGTTGCAGTAGGGCTCATTTAAGGAGGATTTGTTGCAGTAGGATTGGTTTGAGGATGATTTGTTGCATTAGGGTTGATTTGAGGAGGATTTATTGCAGTGGCACAGGCTTGAGGAGGGTTTGTTGCAGTAGGGTTGGCTTGAGGAGGATTTGTTGCAGTAGGATTGGTTTGAGGAGTATTTCTTGCCGGAGGATTGGTTTCAGAAGGATATGTTGCAGTAGGGTTGGTTTGAGGAGGATTTGTTGCAGTAGGTTTGGTGTAAGAAGGATGTGTTGCATAAGGGTTGGTTTAAGGGGGATTTGTGGCAGGAGAATTGGTTTGGGGAGGATTTGTTGCAGTAGGTTTGGTTAGAGAAGGATTTGTTGCAGTAGGGTTGGTTTGAGGTGGATGTGTTGCATTAGGGTTTGTTTGAGGAGGATTTGTTGCAGTAGGATTGGTTTGAGGAGGGTTTTTTTTGGAGTAGGGCTCGTTTAAGGATGATTTGTTGCAGTAGGATTGGTTTGAGGAGTATTTCTTGCAGGAGGATTGGTTTGAGGAGGATATGTTGCAGTAGGATTGGTTTGAGGAGTATTTCTTGCAGGAGGACTGGTTTGAGGAGGATTTGTTGAAGTAGGTTTGGTTTCAGAAGGATATGTTGCAGTAGGGTTGGTTTGAGGAGGATTTGTTGCAGTAGGACTTGTCTTAGGGGGATTTGTTGCAGTAGGGTTGGTTTGCGAAGGATGTGTTACATTAGGGTTGGTTTGAGGAGCATTTGTTGCAGTAGGACTGGCTTGAGGAGGATTTGTTGCAGTAGTACCCCTCTTACTGGGATCTATTGCATTAGGGTTGGTTTGAGGATATTTGTTGCAGTGGGATTGGTTTGAGGAGGATTAGTTGCAGTAGGGCTCATTTAAGGAGGATTTGTTGCAGTAGGATTGGTTTGAGGATGATTTGTTGCATTAGGGTTGATTTGAGGAGGATTTATTGCAGTGGCACAGGCTTGAGGAGGGTTTGTTGCAGTAGGGTTGGCTTGAGGAGGATTTGTTGCAGTAGGATTGGTTTGAGGAGTATTTCTTGCCGGAGGATTGGTTTCAGAAGGATATGTTGCAGTAGGGTTGGTTTGAGGAGGATTTGTTGCAGTAGGTTTGGTGTAAGAAGGATGTGTTGCATAAGGGTTGGTTTAAGGGGGATTTGTGGCAGGAGAATTGGTTTGGGGAGGATTTGTTGCAGTAGGTTTGGTTAGAGAAGGATTTGTTGCAGTAGGGTTGGTTTGAGGTGGATGTGTTGCATTAGGGTTTGTTTGAGGAGGATTTGTTGCAGTAGGATTGGTTTGAGGAGGGTTTTTTTTGGAGTAGGGCTCGTTTAAGGATGATTTGTTGCAGTAGGATTGGTTTGAGGAGTATTTCTTGCAGGAGGATTGGTTTGAGGAGGATATGTTGCAGTAGGATTGGTTTGAGGAGTATTTCTTGCAGGAGGACTGGTTTGAGGAGGATTTGTTGAAGTAGGTTTGGTTTCAGAAGGATATGTTGCAGTAGGGTTGGTTTGAGGAGGATTTGTTGCAGTAGGTTTGGTTTAAGAAGGATTTGTTGCATAAGGGTTGGTTAAAGGGGGATTTGTGGCAGGAGATTTGGTTTGGGGAGGATTTGTTGCAGTAGGTTTGGTTAGAGAAGGATTTGTTGCAGTAGGGTTGGTTTGAGGTGGAGGTGTTGCATTAGGGTTTGTTTGAGGAGGATTTGTTGCAGTAGGATTGGTTTGAGGAGGGTTTTTTTTGGAGTAGGGCTCGTTTAAGGATGATTTGTGGCAGTAGGATTGGTTTGAGGAGTATTTCTTGCAGGAGGATTGGTTTGAGGAGGATATATTGCAGTAGGATTGGTTTCAGGAGGATTTGTTGCAGTAGGGCTCGTTTGAGGAGGATTTGTTGCAGTAGGGTTGGTTTGAGAAGGATTTGTTGCAGTAGGGTTGATTTGAGGTGGATGTGTTGCATTAGGGTTGCTTTGAGGAGGATTTGTTGCATAAGGGTTGGTTTGAGGAGGATTTGTTGCAGTAGGATTGGTTTGAGGAGGATTTGTTGCATTAGGGTTTGTTTGAGAAGGATGTGTTGCATCAGGGTTTGTTTGAGGAGGATTTGTTGCATTAGGACTACACTACCAGGCAAAAGAAAGTTTTCACCGACTTCACTTGACCAAACACCAAAAACAAAGGCATATAATTTATGATGATTAATTTATAAACAGAAATCATTTTCCATGAATTAGAATGAAAATGCATTGTAATGCCGAAATTGCATTCTCCGCAATACACAAAGAAAGGGGTCCAAATTAAAATTACACAAATCAGAGTTCATTGAAAAAGTGCATGAAGAGTCCATTAATGACACAGTAGTCAGGTAACACGTCATCAATAGCGAGTGTGACCACCCTAGGCATCCATGCACGCCAACACACGCCTCCTCATTGACGTCATCTGTTGGCGGATAACGTCAACAGGAATCCTGTTCCATAAGTTCAATAGAGTCTGTTAAAGTTCCTGTCGGTTTGCTGGAGGCGGTACATGTTGTCTCAGCTGACGATCAAGATGATCCCAGAGATGTTCAATAGGGTTCATGTCTTGAGAACAAGTTGGCCAGGGCAATACGTTGATGTTAATGTTGTTCAGGTAGTCTTAAACAATTCGAGCTGTGTGATGCCTTGCGTTGCCTTGTTGCAAAATTAATCCTCTTGGCTGATGTTGAATAAAGGGCACTACAACACTTCATCCCTGTATCGCTGAGCATTCAGGTTTCCTCAGATGATAACCAGCCCTGTTGTAATCTGGCCACAAATGCCACCCCATACCATGACGCCTCCACCTCCAAACGGGTGAACTTCTCTAATGCAGTTTGGCGCCAGTCACTCTGCCATCGTTGCTGAACAGAAAGAACCGACTTTCATCTGTAAAGAGCACTTTTGCCCAGTCACATCGCTGCCACTGACATACAGTTTGTGCCCATTGCAGTTTGCGTTTATGGTGTAGACGGGTCAAGGCCATTCCACAAAAGGGTCGGTAGGCTCGTATACCTAGAGGTGAATCTCCGGATGTAGCAGTCTTTGGCCGGTGTTGTCACTCTCTGTCTTCCAGATCTTGGCCGGTCTTGAGTCTGTCCTGTCTGTTGGCAGCGGATTATCAACTTGCTGATGGTGGTCTGGGAGCAGTTGAAGGTTCTGGCTATCTGACGTTGAGTAGCCCCATATTGGCCATACCGATCGGTCTGTCTCGTTGCGCTTGTGTAAGTCTGGGCATATTCTTGGTGTTTTTTTGCTTACTGAATGCCTTCTCTGTTCAAGGTTGGTATCTATGCCACAATCACGCACATGCATTTGGACCAATGTCTCAAAATCACGTTTGGCATGTTTTCAACAATGCATGATTTGGAAAGCTGCGTTTGAAAATCTGCGTTGTGGTTGTGGTCTGTTTGCATTTTGGCGAATGTTTTCTGCGGGGGTTCAAACCTGTGCCAGCTTTTTTGTTTTTTATACAACTATTTTTAAAGTGAAAACTTTCTTTTGCCCAGGAGTTTAGTTTAAGGAGGATTTGTTGCAGTAGGTTTGGTCTGAGGAGGATTTGTTGCATTACGGTTGGTTTGAGGAGGATTTGTTGCAGGAGAATTGGTTTGAGGAGGATTTGTAGCAGTAGGGTTGGTTTGAGAAGGATTTGTTGCAGTAGGACTAGTTTAAGGAGGATTTGTTGCAGGAGATGTGGTTTGAGGAGGATTTGTTGCAGTAGGACTAGTTAAAGGAGGATTTGTTGCATTAGGGTTGGTTTGAGGACGATGTGTTGCAGTAGGGATGGTTTGAGGAGGATTTGTTGCAGTAGGATTGGTTTGAGGAGGATTTGTTGCAGTAGGGTTGGTTTGAGGAGGATTTGTTGCAGTAGGGTTGGTTTGAGGAGGATTTGTTGCAGTAGGACTAGTTAAAGGAGGATTTGTTGCAGTAGGGTTGGTTTGAGGACGATATGTTGCAGTAGGGTTGGTTTGAGGAGGATTTGTTGCAGTAGGGTTGGTTTGAGGAGGATTTGTTGCAGTAGGTTTGGTTTGAGGAGGATTTGTTGCAGTAGGTTTTTTTAGGAGGATTTGTTGCAGTAGGTTTGATTTGAGGACAATGTGTTGCAGAAGGGTTGGTCTGGGGAGGATTTGTTGCAGTAGGGTTGGTTTGAGGAGGATTTGTTGCAGTAGGGTTGGTTTGAGGAGGATGTGCGGCATTAGGGTTTTTTAGGAGGATTTGTTGCAGTAGGTTTGGTTTGAGGCTGATGTGTTGCAGTAGGGTTTGTTTGAGGAGGATTTGTTCCAGTAGGACTAGTTTAAGGAGGATTTGTTGCAGTAGGATTGGTTTGAGGAGGATTTGTTGCATTAGAGTTGGTTTGAGGAGGTTGTGTTGCAGGAGATTTGGTTTGAGGAGGATTTGTTGCATTAGGGTTGGTTTTAGGACGATGTGTTGCAGAAGGGTTGGTTTGAGGAGGATTTGTTGCAGTAGGGTTGGTTTGAGGAGGATTTGTTGCAGTAGGGTTGGTTTGAGGAGGATGTGCGGCATTAGGGTTTTTTAGGAGGATTTGTTGCAGTAGGTTTGGTTTGAGGCTGATGTGTTGCAGTAGGGTTTGTTTGAGGAGGATTTGTTCCAGTAGGACTAGTTTAAGGAGGATTTGTTGCAGTAGGTTTGGTTTGAGGAGGATTTGTTGCATTAGAGTTGGTTTGAGGAGGATGTGTTGCAGGACATTTGGTTTGAGGAGGATGTGTTGCAGAAGGACTAGTTTGGGGAGGATTTGTTGCAGAAGGTTTGGTTTTAGAAGGATTTGTTGCAGTAGGGTTGGTTTGAGGAGGATTTGTTGCAGTAGGGTTGGTTTGAGGAGGATGTGTTGCAGGAGAATTGGTTTGAAGAGGATTTGTTGCAGTAGGACTGGTTTTAGGGGTATTTGTTGCATTGGGGTTGGTTTGAGGAGGATTTGTTGCGTTAGGGTTGGTTTGAGGAGGATTTGTTGCAGGAGGATTGGTATAAGGAAGATTTGTTGCAGTAGGGCGTGTTCAAGGAGGATTTGTTCAGTAGGTTTGGTTTGAGGAGGATTTGTTGCAGACAGACTGGTTTGATGAGGATTTGTTGCAGGAGGATTGGTTTGATGAGGATTTGTTGCATTAGAGTTGGTTTGATGAGGATTTGTTGCAGGAGATTTGGTTTGAGGAGGATTTGTTGCAGTAGGGTTGGTTTTAGAAGGCTTTGTTGCAGTAGGGTTGGTTTGAGGAGGATTTGTTGCAGTAGGGTTGGTTTGAGGAGGATTTGTTGCAGTAGGGTTGGTTTGAGGAAGATTTGTTGCAGTAGGTTTATTTAGGAGGATTTGTTGCAGTAGGATTGGTTTGAGGAGGATTTGTTGCATTAGAGTTGGTTTGAGGAGGATTTGTTGCATTAGAGTTGGTTTGAGGAGGTTGTGTTGCAGGAGATTTGGTTTGAGAAGGATTTGTTGCAGTAGGACTGGTTTTAGGGGGATTTGTTGCATTAGGGTTGGTTTGAGGAGGATTTGTTGCGTTAGGGTTGGTTTGTAGAGGATTTGTTGCAGTAGGACTGGTTTTAGGGGGATTTGTTGCATTAGGGTTGGTTTGAGGAGGATTTGTTGCGTTAGGGTTGGTTTGTAGAGGATTTGTTGCAGGAGGATTGGTATAAGGAAGATTTGTTGCAGTAGGGCGTGTTCAAGGAGGATTTGTTCAGTAGGTTTGGTTTGAGGAGGAATTGTTGCAGACAGACTGGTTTGATGAGGATTTGTTGCAGGAGGATTGGTTTGATGAGGATTTGTTGCAGGAGATTTGGTTTGAGGAGGGTTTGTTGCAGTAGGGTTGGTTTTAGAAGGATTTGTTGCAGTAGGGTTGGTTTGAGGAGGATTTGTTGCAGTAGGATTGGTTTGAGGAGGATTTGTTGAATTAGGGTTGGTTTGAGGAGGATGTGTTGCAGGAGGATTGGTTTGAGGAGGATTTGTTGCAGTAGGACTGGTTTCAGGGGGATTTGTTGCATTAGGGTTGGTTTGAGGAGGATTTGTTGCATTAGGGTTGGTTTTAGAAGGATTTGTTGCAGTAGGGTTGGTTTGAGGAGGATTTGTTGCAGTAGGATTGGTTTGAGGAGTATTTGTTGAATTAGGGTTGGTTTGAGGAGGATGTGTTGCAGGAGGATTAGTTTGAGGAGGGTTTGTTGCAGTAGGGTTGGCTTGAGGAGGATTTGTTGCAATAGGATTGGTTTGAGGAGTATTTCTTGCAGGAGGATTGGTTTGAGGAGGATTTGTTGAAGTAAATTTGGTTTAAGAAGGATTTGTTGCATAAGGGTTGGTTTAAGGGGGATTTGTGGCAGGAGAATTGGTTTGGGGAGGATTTGTTGCAGTAGGTTTTGTTTGAGAAGGATTTGTTGCAGTAGGGTTGGTTTGAGGACGATGTGTTGCATTAGGGTTTGTTTGAGGAGGATTTGTTCCAGTAGGACTAGTTTAAGGAGGATTTGTTGCAGTAGGTTTGGTTTGAGGAGGATTTGTTGCATTAGAGTTGGTTTGAGGAGGATGTGTTGCAGGAGATTTGGTTTGAGGAGAATGTGTTGCAGAAGGACTAGTTTGGAGAGGATTTGTTGCAGAAGGTTTGGTTTTAGAAGGATTTGTTGCAGTAGGGCCAGTTTTAGAAGGATTTTGTTGCAATAGGTTTGGTTTGAGGAGGATTTGTTGCATTATGGTTGGTTTGAGGAGGATGTGTTGCAGGAGAATTGGTTTGAGGAGGATTTGTTGCAGTTGGACTGGTTTTAGGGGGATTTGTTGCAGTAGGTTTGGTTTGAGAAGGATTTGTTGCAGTAGGACTGGATTGAGGAGGATTTGTTGCAGTAGGTTTGGTTTGAGAAGGATTTGTTGCAGTAGGGTTGGTTTGAGGAGGATGTGTTGCAGTAGGTTTGGTTTGAGAAGGATTTGTTGCAGTAGGACTGGCTTGAGGAGGATTTGTTGCAGTAGGTTTGGTTTGAGAAGGATTTGTTGCAGTAGGGTTGGTTTGAGAAGGATTTGTTGCAGTAGGGTTTGTTTTAGGGGGATTTGTTGCAGGAGGATTGGTTTAAGGAGGATTTGTTGCGGTAGGGTTGGTTTGAGAAGGATTTGTTGCAGTAGGGTTGGTTTTAGGGGGATTTGTTGCAGGAGGATTGGTTTAAGGAGGATTTGTTGCAGTAGGTTTGGTTTGAGGAGGATTTGTTGCGGTAGGGTTGATTTGAGGATATTTGTTGCAGTAGGGTTGGTTTGAGGAGGATTTATTGCAGTAGGTTTGGTTTGAGGATATTTGTTGCAGTAGGGTTGGTTTGAGGAGGAGTTGTTGCAGTAGGGTTGGTTTGAGGAGGAGTTGTTGCATTAGGGTTGGTTTGAGGAGGATTTGTTGCAGTAGGACTAGTTGAAGGAGGATTGGATGAATATGGCTGGTTTGAAGATGATTTGTTGCGGGAAGATTGTTTTGATACAGATGGAATGTCTGGAAGAGGATTGGTTGAATGACAATTATTTAAGGGGGTTTGGCTTGAACATTGGATTGGATGGGAAGACAACTTGGCCTAAATTTACACCAACCCCAAGGTCAATCATGATGAACATCAAGGTCAATAATGACAAACATCATGGTCAGTTGTGTCAAGTTGCCATCAAAGTTAATGGTCAACAAATGAGGTGAGCATGCAGAACACATATTAATTACATAATGAATTGAAACATGATACACTAGCTCAGACGGAGACATGTGATAGGAATATAGAATGGATAGCCATGAATAACTGTAAGATTGATGATGTGGCATTAACCAGTTATCACTGAGTCACTCAGAAGGTAATTGTGAGCAAACCAGTAAACATTTAACGTGACAATGTTTCACCTAAATAGCTATGAATGGTAATTAAGAAGTATTGTGCTTGTTTTTATTATTTATTGATTTGTGCAGATATGTGACGAGGGCGATTCCCTGTAGGGCTCTCGTGCTGAGGAAACCATGCCTCGCGCCAAGCATCAAAACAAGCCAAAGTAAGTAGACCATCGTGAATAGTAAAAGACCTACAACCTCATTAACCTCAATACTGGAGTTAGTTATTGACAACATCCACTTACAGTGGACAGATCCTAAAACTCATAAAATTGAACAATAACATGTTTGGCATGATGACAATATATTTAAAAAATATCTTAAAAATTAAATAAAAATCAGTGACCAACAAATTTAATTAATGCAAATTTCATTTCTGCTTGTTAAATCTGGAGGGAAGGGGATTCACATTAAATATTTCTTGTTCTTTATTGTATTTCTTTTTGACAAATTGAATATAATTCCTATTTTGTGTATTTGTGTGCAGTCAAAAACTACATCACTGGAGATGATGATTTACCATAGTGTTTCTTGTTATGCTAGGCATTGTCATATGCAAAGATTAAAATTTCCAGTTAAAACATACCCAATTTAACATAGCTACAAGAAATGATGTATAGAAATAGTCTCTGAAATTATTATTTCACCGTGAAATTTGATTAAAGCAAATAAAACAAAAGTTTGCAGTTAACATGACTATATCCCCCGCCCCTGTTGCAGAATTTATGACATAATTAAATCTAAACAAACCCTAACCTTTTTAACCGAGGTGGAACTTGTCATGGAAATTATAAAAAAAAGACGAGTTTGGAACCTAAGTCCATCTTGTTGTCATGGAAACGTAAAAGATAAATTTTCTAAAATTTCTCAATAGCAAAAGGCACCAGTTCAGCATGTACCTGACAGACCTGCAAAGTTTGATGAACAAATATTGAACGGTTTATGAGTTATGCTCAGAAACGAAACGTGATGGACGGACAGAGCCCGTTTCTATATCCCCCCCCCAACTTCGTTGGGTGGGGGATAATAAATTACAAACATAAGTCCAGATATACAATGAACATGACTTTATAACCAGATAGTGTTACAACAAGATTAAATTGAATATTTCAGTATGGACTTGTTGATATACTATTGCCAATGACGTGTCAATGTATGCCTTTGAGGAAAATAATGCTGTTGTTGTTGGTTTGTTGTTTACTCAGCAATATTCCAGCAAAATGATGTCAGTCTGTAAATAATCGAGTCTGGACCAGACAATACAGCGATCAATATCATGAGCATCGATTCATGCAATTGGGATCGATGACATGCATCAACCAAGTCAGCGAGCCTGACCACCCGATCCGGTTAGTCGCCTCTTACAACAAGCATAATCGCCTTTCACGGGACCTAAGAAAATAATGAAATTTATGGTTGTCACTGATTTACCTGCGGTTTAAGCAAATCTGAGTTGTAGTGAAAAGTGTTATCGCGAGTGATGATTGTACACCTGGTGGCACATCTACATGAGAGAGTCGTTTCAGCTCTTTATGGTAAAACTACGTTTGTGCAGACGGCCATCTCCCCAAGGCAAGGGAGTTAACTGATTTGAAAAGTCTGGTTTCCACCCTTGCCAAATTAGGCCGCAATTATGGAGTTATATATTGGCTGGACTAACGAGTTTATGCATAGTCCAATCAAAATCTTGTAACGAAATGGACATTCATTTCGTAAACAACATAGATTTCAACATTTCGGCTGACAGCAGGATTTGCATAAGATGTGTACCATCAACTGCAGGGCATCATCAAATATTTTCCAAATCTTTTCATGTATTTAATCAAGGTGCTCACATGTTTTGATGCACTTTGCGAGGCAAGACCCATTTTATTTACAATTTATATCATGATCATCGATCAGATCATCTTGACTGGGCACCGCAATTTGGTTTGAAGCAAATGCAAGCGTTATGAGATGTGGAATCTGATTGGTCAATAGGAGGGGTATAAAAGGGATATAACTTTTAATAGTCAGTGGTGCCTACCATTGAGCCCAGAAATGCCAGCCTAGTTCTGCAAGGGTGGAAACTGGACTTTTACAGTCCTGACATGCTGCTCAGCATGATGACCTGGATGTCAGATATAGTGAATCCTCCTTATCCCTAACACTGATGCAAATCCAGGACAAGTCCACCCAAAAAACAGATGATGGAGTCACACACATGTATAAACCTTTGCTTATGCCTAAAACACTTCTACTGAACACTTGTAGCAGCAGTACCTGAATACCATACAACCCCCTCGAGCCAGGAAATCCCACTTTCAGGACATCAATTAATGTACGAGTGAGTGAGTGAGTTTGGTTTTACGCCGCTTTTAGCAATATTGCGGCAGGGTACACCAGAAATGGGCTTCACATATTGTACCCATGTCGGGATTCGAAACCGGGTCTTCGGCGTGACGAGCTAATGCTTTAACCACTAGGTTACCCGACCGCCCCCAATTAATATATGAAGACAGGGCTGACATCGATTTCAACTTTTCGATCCTTTCAATGTTTCGGTACAGGTGCTAGTCCCTTTATCAAGTGAGTGATCAACAACTGGGTCGGACATGATTACAGACACACAGACGAACCACAAATCATACAGGGAAACACCTGATGACAAGGGATGAAGCCTGTAAAAGAGGTGTGATGCATTGTTACCATGGTTACATTGTGTGACAATAGTGATACTATGTGATTTACTATGACTTCTGCAACAACTTCTACCACTTCTACCTGCACAATTCTGCTGTCGTATCAATGGAGGCATGACCGACTTAAGGACTTCAGCCTCTTTGTTGTTGTTGTGAGATTTCGGTACGGATTTATCAAGGATTCTAAACTGAGTGCCCTTGGCAGGCAAACTGGGAAAACCTTTTATTTGTTTAAAATTGGAAATTCTTTCAAAGTTCTTTGTTTCCTAAATCCACGGGTATTTTAACATTGCATGTTAACACTGCATTCAATCACATTGAACTAAGCATCACAGCCTCTTACTCATGATTTGTTTTGCTATCAGTGAAATGCAAGTCACTTCTACAGAACCATAACAATAGTTATGACTATAATTAAAATATATAAATTAAATTCCAATTGGCGAATTTGTATTGAAATTTGCTGCAGACATGGGGCTGAATATTGGGCTCTGAGAAGGCCTACATAAACCCATGGAGGCTAGTCCCTTTATCAAGCTGGTAATAAACGACTGGGTAGGACATGGTTATATGGTTAAGATTACATACACAGAGATTTACAAAAACAAACAGGGTTACGAGGGACAATAGTTGAAACCTTGGGTTTGGCTTGGTTTGTTGTTTAATGTCTCACTCAGCAATAGTTCAGCTATATGACGGCAGTCTGTAAATAATCAAGTCTGGACCAGACAATCCAGTGATTGATATAATGAGCATCAATCCACGCAATTGGGATATGACGACATGCATCAACCAAGTCAGCAAGCCTGACCACTTCAATCCCATTAGTCGCCTCTTACGAGAAGCATAGTCGCCTGTTACGACCAGAATGGGTTGCTGAAGACCTGTTCTGTGCCCAGATCTTCATGGGTCAAAGTGTCAGCATTCATGACTAACGATATTCATGATTCCGAAGTGAGTACCCAATTCTAACCCGAATCCTCACTGGTTCATGTGCAATTCTAACTTACAACATGATTGGATAATTTCAGGGTTTGTTCATTTACGTGTTTTCACTGACAATGGTACAATCCAGACTGATGGGGCTTCTGAGTATTCAGTTATATTTTATACTCTTTTTGCAATGGTAATTTTAACATAACTGAGGAGTTTATGTGTATATGTAATTTTCAATTTACATTTTACATGTCCAAAATAATTTTAACAAGTGGGGTCATGTTTAACTTCACTTTTGATTTTTGTAACACACAAAAGAAACACCTTTCTAGAAAATGAAACCTAAAGATGTACCCCAAAAATCCTGAAAAAAATCAACGTAACTTTAAAATCAGTCATCAGTCATGTTTTTGTACTTGGTGTCTGTAAGTTAATCCAATAACCTTGCCAGATTCTACAACCGACTGGCATGAAGCCCACACTATCTCATAACTCACAAAAGGTAGTTTCGGCCAAATCGGCATGTTTGGCGCCAAACTGCCAACTGTACACACCTCCAAGTACTACCACAGTTTTTTATGGCTTAGCTGGATATAAAAATCTATTCAAACACTATGATCTGGACATAAAATCAAATTCAATAGCATATCGAGGCCAGAACTGGATGGAAGGACTGAAACCTCACCGATTTCCTATACTTTTATGCATTTTCTTAAACCATCTCTGGTATTGATCTTGATGCAGTTATTGGCGCTGTCACTTCCATTTGATGAATGGTGATACAACTTTATATGACTGAAAAGTTGTTAAGAGGTCTATTGCATAGTGTCATTCATATAATACCGTATTCGACGTAATAAGCGCCCTGCTCTAATAAACGCCCACAGCGATATTTGCTAATATATTGGCTAGTGAACAATCCCAATTAGCACCCCTTCCGATTGATTAATGTACACAAGACTTATTTATCCCCGTATAATACACACTCGTTATATGCACACTTAATTATGGGCAATTAAATTCGGGAAAAATATATGTCGTACATAAACATTTCAGGCTGTCAGCATAAACCACGAAATTTATCTTTCAACTCAACTTTTTTCTCACCAAAATAACATTCTAATTTTGAGAGCGTCCTGGGCGCTTGTTTGGTCGAATGCGGTATTCATAATCATCATCATCATCATAGTTATCAATTTAAAGAATACTGCCTCTAATACATCATAAGGCCATAAATCCAGTATTTTGGCTGACATCATCCACACCATCATTGTCATCAATATTATCATCACCTATGTCATTCTAAATGGTCATGTACATGGTCATTGTCATCTTCATCAATGTCATCTAAATTGTTTTCCTAATTGTCTTCTGAATGAGAATGGAGGTTACTTAAAGAACAATGTCATCATTGTCATCTACATTGTCAATATCAAATAAATCATCAATGTCATTGTCATCAACATTAACATTATCATCTTCATCATCATTGTCACTACACTGGAAAAGTCATTTAAATTATCAATGTCAACGTCATACACATCATCAATCTCATTGTCATACACATCAATAATGTCCTTGTCATACACTACATCAATGTCAACGTCATCTACATCATCAGCAGACACTTCATCATTGTCATACACTACATCAATCTCAACGTCATCTACATCTTCAGCATACACTTCATCACTGTTCTAAACAACATCACTGCCCTACACAACATCAATCTCAACCTCATCTACATCATCAGTAGACACTTCATCACTGTCATACACAACATCAATGTCAGCACCATCACCATTAGACTCGATCATGTTACTTCACCTATAATCATTAAGCCCCCTGTTTATTTTCAGAATAAATAAAATTGATTGACTTCGTACAGTTCCAAGGATATTGCTGACAGTCCATTCTAAGTATGTCCCCCATGTTTGATACATCTCTTTGTGTCTCTTTGTACAAGTCTAGACTAATGCCAGTTTTATAGTGCTAGCCCACAGTTAAGCCATGTTGCAGTTTATCATGGATAACACTCAGGTACAACATAATGGCTCCAAGCCAACCAGTCCTTGTTGAATCCCCTTAATACCGAGAGCCAAGAGCCATAACATCTTCCGGTCTTGTGTTTGAGCAACATATCAACTAGGCCGAACTAGGCTGGTATTATGGAGTTACATTGTGGCTGGACTAACGAGTTTATGCATAGTCCAATCAAAATCGCACACCAAAATCGAAATCGGATTATTAAACTGTCATGCAGATTTCGGTCGATTGCAGGATTTGCAAAGCATGTGCACCACCAACTCATTGTCAACAGATATTTTTCAAATCTTTTCATGTTTCTAATCAAGGTGCTCACGTGATTTGACGCACTTCGCGATGTAAGACCCGTTTTATCACAATATAGATCTTGATTATCGATCAGATCGTCTTGACTGGGTGCAGCTGGGTTTTTTTAAACAAATGCAAGTGATACAAGAGGTGGAATCCAATTGGTACATAGGAGAGGCTCAGAAGGGACGTAACTCATAATAACAACTGGTGGCGCTACGACCGAGCCCAGGAATTCCAGCCTAGTTCGCCAAGGGTGAAAACTGGACTTTTAAAGTCTGTTAACTCCTTGCCTCGAGAAGATGGTATATGGCTGAAAAAATGCCAATGTGACATTAAATTTTAACTCATTCACACACTATTCTAGAAATTTTCAAATAAATTTACACTTTGTCTAAAAACCTCCCCAACACTACAACGATTTTATGTTCATTTAAGCAAGTGTTAAGCTCCAAGATTATTTTGAAAACATTTCTGGAGAAAGTAGTCAATATAATGCACAATTTATCCAAAAGAAATATCATATTTATCTGCTTTCTTCAACTACTATATTCAAGTTAGCAGTAATGAAATTAGTGAAAACGATTTCTTTGTCATTTTATTTTTCCTTTTTGGAAACTCACCAATTTTCTTTAGCAACTAAAATGGATAATGCTGTGCTGTAGAGCCACACTGCTTTATCACAGCTTTTCTTGTATCTATTAATATATTAGAAACTACTGCTGTCTGATTTAGCCATTTATAGCCTGGAAGATAATTTAAGGTACCGACGTTTACTACAATATCTGAAAAACTATTGGACCTACTCCAGTCAAAATTGGTATAAGATTATTAAACAGTCATACATAACTGGATATTACATTTAAAGACAATCGGTGCATGAATAAAAAATCTGTCTATTTAGCTATCACTATATTTCATCAACAACCAGACCTATTCGTCACAGGTGGAATGAGCATTCATTGAAACAGCCATCTGCATAATGCTTACCCTGCGTCACAGGGTCATAAGACACAGTTGAACCAATCACCTCAAATCGAAAGGCTGCACTGGAATCACGCACGCACGAATACAGTGTTAGCGTTGGGGGTCTCAACGTGATTCCCGTGCACCCTTTCGAGTATGCCTATAAGAGTCCATATGTATAAACAAGATATGTTTCTACAAGGTAGTAATAATGTTCAAAGATACCCAGTGCGTACTCCACTGTGCTTTAATCACATCATCAACCACAAATGGACATGATAATAGGCCATTTATATTGCGCATATTTCCACAACACTCAGGGGCATGCTCAAAGAGGAATTATTACCCCAGTCACTTGATGACTGTCCACACAACAATCATTCTCAGCTCCCTGGGGAGTATACAGCCCAAGCTGCCTGTTAGGCACTTGAAGTTTAATAGCCACATTGCCATCTCATCCAATTCACTGCTAGGTGAACAGAGGCACATTTCGAACAAAGTCACTTGCCCAAGGCGACACCACACGTTACATGTGCTTCACTGTGATTCAGGACCAAAGCCCAAAAAAATCGCAAGCGCCAGGCTGCAGAAGTGTGGCGCCCATCCAAGGACTCTCGGCAACCGACGTTGCTCAACTTTACCTGATATGTGACCTGAACGCTTTGCACAGGAACATGTGCCATCTTGATTGCCTAATTATGAATACACAATGCCATTTAGAACATGGTCAAATGTAACAAATGCTTCCTAAATGGCACAGTGTATTCATAGCTTTCGGTCATAGGAGCTGTGCCAATTTACACTTGTCAGAGGGGTACACAAAGTATGTGATCTAGACTACCAGTTGTGAGACTTTCATTTTGTGGAAGCCTCAGTGGCTGAGTGGGTAAGATCGCTGACTTTGTGTGCTGGCGATTAGGTGCCTCACTCTGGGAGTGTGGGTTTGAATCCAGGACAGGAGTCTACCCAAAAAAGTACTAGAATCTGTACTTTACATAGAAAGTGTTATCCCAAATATAACATTTGTCATGTTGATTGCCATATTGTTAGTGTCACCAGTCAGCTTCTTGTTGTTACACCCAGACCCATCACTCCACCTTCATTGTACTTAATTGGCTTCTCTCCTGTTAATCACATTGTCTTAGTCAGTATATTGCCATGTTTACATTTTGTACAGAGTGTGGAATGTCTGGGGTTTAAACCTTGGCCACATTATACCAAAAGAGTTAAAAAGATGGAACTTGTTGTTACCCTGCCTGGCAGTCGGCATGAAGGGGGTTGACATTTAAGATTAATAAGATAGATTGCACTTATGTTGTTTTGGGGTTTTGTGTTTTTTTGTTTAACACCTCACTCAGCAATATTCCAGCTATATGACGGCGGTCTGTATATAATCGGATTTTCACAGGTCGATTGCACTTCTGTAGTGACGTGCACAGGGGTGTCTATGTGG
Source organism: Haliotis cracherodii (assembly GCF_022045235.1). Classification (NCBI taxonomy): domain Eukaryota; kingdom Metazoa; phylum Mollusca; class Gastropoda; order Lepetellida; family Haliotidae; genus Haliotis; species Haliotis cracherodii. The sequence goes on along the minus strand of NW_027266341.1, from coordinate 20,968,877 downwards.
CTGCTTGGAGTGAGTGAGTAGGGTTGAACGCCGCTTTAACAGTATTCCAGTTATATCGCGGCGTGTCAGCTTAATGTGGGAGGAAAGCCCGAAGTGATGCAGGTATCAGACGTTTACCACTTCGGTGAAACCCACGAGCACAGTTATGGTGCTGACAAACCTAGAAACATAATCAGGGCAAACCGGGATTCGAACCCACAATTATAGGTTTCTGGCCAATCATAGGTTCCAAGGGACGCAACTCTGCACAGCGAATCGCGGCGCCTTAAACGACTGGGCCACCCGTGCCCCCCTGTGGCTGCTTGGACTAGTCCGGACTGATGCCGGTTTATAGTGCTAGCCCACTGAGATACCATGCCGCAGTTTAACATGAATACCCCACTCAGACAGTGTACTGACCAATCCCTGTTTTAGCCCCTTAATACCAAGCACCAGGCAAGGTAACAACAAGTACCATCTTGTAACATCATTTGGTATTTAGCAGCCAGGGGATCATACCACCTAAATTCCACTCTCCCCACATTCTGATTGGTTTGTCGTATATTCGCTCATAACATTCATCGATAGGGGGGACGAGTCATCTTGCGGGTTACGGAAAGGGGGGAGGGGTGACGAATGCACCACATCCATATGTAAGTCCCTTGCATTACACAAGGTGGCTACGGTCCACACATAAAAGACTCAGGCTGAATTCTAAGCAGGGGTGCACAGTATACAGTGAAACATCATACGAGGAACTGTCCTGATCAGTTATCATTATCATTATGAGTGTGTTCCTTCGTCAACAAATATATGCTCCACACCAGATGGTCTGGAAGGTGGGGTTTAAGGACCACAATATTTTGCTGTATGTATAAAAGACATTCTCACAGGACCTGTGTCCTGCTCTATATTTGCTAGTCTGTCTCTCAGTCCTTGAACCGTATTATATTACCTTCCTGCCCTTACCATAATGCTGTAATGCTAAATGAAGCAAGTCTAGATGTTCTTCTGATAATCCCATCTTACTGGGGCTCCTTTTCACTTTAAAGGATTTCACTTGCTTCTGTTAAAAATGATATATTTTCAGAGACTAAGCATCAGCCAGTGACTTTGCCATTGCTAAGAAAGCTGCACCCACCAAGCTGTATCTTACTTGTCAGTTTCTTCCTGAATAATGGCATACTGAATCGTACTGGATCATTCTGTAGCCTGACTTAGACAACAGAGAGAGGAAGCTAACACAGCGTTTCTGGTCGAAAAGAAAGTAACCTGAAGTCTGACAAGCTTATGTAAATATCAAACATCAACACCAAAAGAACAATCAGCCCCGATCATCTTTCGAAACAGATTCTAAAATGCTGGTCCCGTAAAGAATTCATCGTGTTTCATTTTGAAGCCTATAAAAGACATCCATCCTATGTTTTATTCATAAAATTGAACTGGAACTAGTAGGAATATGACATATATGATAACATGTAACTGAACAGAATGGACACATTCATCCGATCTTAACTAATGGAAATGGTTGTTAGATTTACATGCTAAAGTCAGCTTAGCAACACATGAAGTAACAAATTTCCGTCATATTCACAAGTCAGAGGGGCGGTGGAGTAGCTTAGTTGTTGAAGCGTTTACTTGTCAGACCAAAGTTTGTTTGTTTGTTTGTTGTTTGTTGTTTAAAAGCAATATTCTAGCTAGATGACGGCGGTCTGAAATTATTCAGTCTGGACCAGACAATCCAGTGATTGACATAATGAGCATCAATAAATGCAATTGGGATACAATGACATGCATCAACCTAGTCAGTGTGCCTGACCATCCAATCCTGTTAGTTGCCCTTTTGGACAAGCATAATTGCCTTTTACATGGTTTGCTGAAGACCTTTTTTAATATTACTAAAAACGGAGTAAAACCGTTCTCACTCGATCATTCACAAGTCTAAGAAGTATCCTCCCCAAACCGTGACATCCCTGTATATTGCAGCTCAAAACAACAAAGTTCATGGTTGAATGCACTGTTATATCAGAGGTGTTTCTTTTATATTATACTCTGTGCTATTCACAGCCATCAGGGCTGAGCAGAACAGATCAGGCTCCCACAGTTAACTCCTACTGAAATTGAACCAATAGTTCCAATGCTTTAATTAGGTTAATGGTTGCTTTGCTTCAGCACAAATAATTCAATAGCAACACAACGAGTCTGGATGCCATGCTGTATTTCAGATATATCCCAGCATGACAGCTTAAAGGGGAAGGAAAGCCCTAAGTGGCGCAGGTCACAGATTCATAATTTGGTGAAACCCATGAACCATGGAATCGTATTGACAGACCATAACAGTGAGTGAGCATGGTTTTACGCCACTTTTAGCGATATTCCAGCAATATTGCAGCGGGTGACACCAGAAATGGGCTTCACACATTGTACCCATGTCGGGAATCGAACCCGGGTCAATGGCGTGACGAGCGAACGTTTTAACCACTGGGCTACCTGACCGCCCCGACAGACCATAACAGGTCAAACCAAGGACCAGTGTGTCCCGTGAATATCAGGGGAAGAATAGGTCTTCAGAAACCCATGCTTGCTGTTAAAGGCAACTATGCTTGTTAAAAGAGGTGACTCATAGAATCGGGTGGTCAGACTCACTGCAGATTTGAACAGACCCTTGAGCAGGGGAAATCTAGACTTGCCAAATCGTTCAAGACTTGACTTGGGTTTCATTTCTTAATTCTCTTGCCGACAAATAAGCGACTCTCTTACACTTACCAAGCTGCTATGCATAATCAAATATCAACCAATCAATACTGTTGGTACATGAAGTATTAAACCTCAACCAATCACTATGAAAGTAACATCATGTGTTTATTTGCTTCAGTAACAGACATTGCGACTAATGAAATGTTTACAAGGAATGCGATGGACGGGATTAATTAATTATCAGTTGTCGAAATGTCAAGCCCTTCCACGTACACTGACACATCTCAGCAATTAATCCTGTATAAGTAATGGGGAATGTGTATTAGTAGTAGCCAGGGGTGGAAGGTCAAGTGCACTATTTAGATTTCTACCTTATATTTCCTCATACAACACAGCACCGTTAGCTTTCCATGGCAATCAAGATGCCTGTTTGCTTTCCACTGCAACCTCAATGCCTGTTTGCTTCGACTTAAATAATTATTTAACCCCTGAATACTTATTACATGTACATGTACATACTTTTCTTGACACAATTATATGGCAGGATTTTGTCAATTCGTATCTTCCCATTGGCTGAAAATCAAACAATCAGCTGATCCTAAAAAGGGTAAGGGACACAACTCTGCATGGAAGATTCAGTGCTGGGTCCCCTAAAATCATGACTTCTCTATAACATTCAAGCACTAAGCTGTTATTTGTTGCAATTGTGTTTGGTTGACAATGGGAAAATAACTTTGGTCATATCACGTTTATGTGGAAGGAAATTCCATTGCAGTGGTATATGGTGCTGGTAAAGTTCATACGCTGGATGCATCTAGGTATACCCACAGTGATTCCTGGCGCTTTAACTTTGTTTGTTTGTAGTCTAATGCTGCCCTAAGCAATATTTCATCTTTATGGCAGTGGTCTGTAAATAACCGAGTCTGGACCAAACAATCCGGTGCTTGACATCATGAGCATCGATCTATGCAATTGAGATACGATGACATGCATCAAACAAGCTTGACCACCCAATGATGACTTGTTAGTCGCCTCTTACGACAAGCATGGGTTGCTGAAGATCAATTCTAACCTGGAATCTTCACAGGTCGGCACTGTAACTATGCAATCAGAATTGAGGCACCCAAGATGATATGATCATGTAAAATCATTCATCATTTGCGTGTGTCTCTTGCATTTATACTCACTTATTTCTTATATATATTTAAAGATAATAAGTAGATTTAATTCAATTTAATTCATATATAACATAACATAAGTAGATTCAATTATTTAATTCAATTTTTAGGCAACCATTATCCGTTATGTATGATGTTAATTGGCTCATTGGAACTGAAGCCAGTCTGTAAATGGATAAAATGTACTCCGAAGATTCTATTTTCATCTTCATAATACCCAAGAGTCGAGTAATAAACTTATATATATCTCAGAACAGACAGCTCTTTGTATTTCAAAATAAATCAGTTTCTGCCATCCAATATATCTACTAATATATCTACATACTATTCGGAAATGTCAAACTATCTTAATACAGGTATTTCAAATGTGCTTTGAAGGGAAAGCAATTTTGAGTTTAGATGACTTTTGATATTAATGTGTGTGAGTGTGTGAGGGAGTGAGTGAGTGAGTGAGTGGAAACCTGCTCAGGGGTAGATAAGAACAGGACCGATAAGGAGAGAGAGTGAGTGAGTATGGTTTTACAACACTTTTAGCAATATTCCAGCAATATCATTGCAGGGAAGACCAGAAATGGGCTTCACACATTGAGCCCAAGTAGGAATTTTAACTCAGGTCTTTGGTGTGATGGGTGAACACTTTAACCACTAGGCTACCCCACCGCCCCAATAAGGAGAAAGAAGCTTTGAAGCTAAGTTATACTTTATTACACAGATTGCAATGAGAACTGTAAAAGTCAGAGTGGTGCCTTATGTAAACTCCCAGATAAATCCCTGTAACCAATAGTGTTATTGATGTGACAAACCATTCCAATAAACTGATTGACATTATGAGCATCAATCTACACAATTGGGATATGATGATATGCATCAACAAAGTCAGTGAACCTCACCACCCGATCCTGTTAGGTGCCTCTTACGACACGCATATCTACGGCAAGCATGGGTTGCTGAAGACCTATTCTACCCCGGGTCTTCACAGGTATTATTAGTGTTGTCAATATGCTTAGATAGGGTTTTCCAAATCTGTTGCCAAAACATGGCAATAAACATGGTTGCAAGTAATTTGGCACAATGTCATAAATTGGTTGATTCATTCAAAAAGTGTATTCATGCCCTGTTTCTAAAGCTACTTCAACGAGTGAAATCATATCATTCATTGTTGACATTATGACATCATAAATGCACATTTAATACAATGTTTATACCTAATTTATGATTGTTATGATAAATAAACACACAAGGGTAATAATCTCCATATTCCATCTTAGGAAATTTATATTCTGCTTTGGAAATTCTCAAATGAATATTCATATCCATCAAATACTGATATCCATATATTCTACCCTACAGGGAAGACAAGCATCAAATACTGATATCAATATATTCTACCCTACAGGAATCGGAGGTGAGGTGAGGTGAAATGGGGTTTAACGTTGCATCCCAGATTACTGCATGTACGTGTGTGTGTTTGTGTGGCTGCTTGTACTAGTCCGGACTGATGCCGATTATAGTGCTAGCTCACTGAGATACCATGCCGCAGTTTAACTTAAATACCCCACTCAGACACAGTATACTGACTCCGAGCAGACCAGTCCTTGTTTTAGCCCCTTAATGCCGAGCACCAGACAGGGTAACAACAAGTACCATCTTTTAACGTCTTTTGGTATGGATCGAACCCTGGACCTTCCGCTCTCCGGGCGGACGCTCTACCACTAGACCAAGGAGGCGGTCCCCCTACAGGAAAGACATTGATAAGCATCTATAATGAACCACAAAAGAAACATCACAATGGATAGATATATGAGAAACCTTGTTTGTCCAAACACTGTAAACATACTTTGAGGCATATTAAAAAGATGAAACTTGGCAAAACTGATCATCAAGGTTAAAATTAAAGTGTCAAATGTTCTTTAAGTGAAATACAACACTAGTCTCTGAGAAAATGGCATCACAAGTCAGTATCTCGTGTGTCTGCCATGTGCATTGATAACTGCCGTGCAACGTCGATACATGGAATGGTTTAGGTGGTTGATGAAGGCCATAGGTGGTTGATGAAGGCCATAAGCACTTAATGAGCCCACACTCTGAGAAATGCCTGACGCAGTTCAGCTGCAGTTGTCAGGCTTGGTTGGATGTCATTCAGGCGTCTTTGAATCTCGTCCCACAGGTGCTCAATGGGATTTAAATCGGGACTGAGGGCAGGCCACTGCATGGTTCTGATGCCATTCTGCACAAGCATCCAAATAACGTTCCCCACGGCGTCGCCAGACCATCTGCTGCTGTTGAGATATAGTAGCGGCCGTTGACGTGATGCGTTTGGGCGATTGGTTTTATTGTCATCTGCTTGGTATTTTTTTCATCAAATTTCATTTTTCCGGACACGGTATTGTTAAATTTTAGAAACTTTGACAAAAATTACCAAGATATTTAAATGACAACCTTTCATGCAATGTTACTTGGGGTGACATTTCTTTTGCAGTTCAGTATATATATTCTACCCTACAGGAAAGATAAGCATGATTTATAGGAACCTAAGATATTAGGCTGAAATCCAAATAGATGAGGTTTTAACCCATAGCACAAGGGGTTGGTGAAGGAAGTGATGTGAGCATCACTCAAAGCCTACGGGATACAATGACATACTTCATCAACCAGACTGCAGCTTAAAAAATTTGTCGCATTAGAGCATCATCCATTTATGTACATTCAAAACTGAGTTAATAATTCAAAATAATTCATCAGCCCAATCCACAGCACTATTCCAACCCCTCTGCTGGTACCGGAAAGTATATAGACGCCACATTCACCACCACAGCCCACCAGAACGACCCCACAGATCTCCTTAAACATCCAATGCCAAGCACCAGAGAATCCAGGACACCATGGAGACCGAAACCAAACCACAGATAATGGACTAAGAACATCAGCGTACTGCAAGCCAGCGCACACAGACCAGTACATCCACTACAACTCCTGCCATCATCCCCAGATAAAACAAGCCATCATCACCACCTTCACCCGACGTGCCAAATCCATTTGTCACCCTGATGCCCCCAGCAGTAATCTGGATCATCTCAAAGAATACTTCACTACCCTCAACAGTTACCCTGCCCACCTATGTCTCAAAAAACATTCACAAGATGCTCAAGAACACCGATCCCAGGCCCAAACCTGCCCCATCAGAATCATCCTACCCCACAAAGGCTCTGTCACTCATCAGATTTCCTGCAACTGTGGCCACCAATACATTGGAGAAACCCTCAGAACCCTCAACACAAGCCTCAAAGAACATCAGACCTCTGTCAACAACTTGTCCCAGATGTACAAACAACTCACTCACCCAAACCAGAATTCCTCATTTTCATGGCACATGGCACTTCCATCCTGACCAACCACGACAATCTCAGGATAGAGATATAACGAGCGTCCTTGATTCACTGCCAGTTAATGACACATTTAGGAAGAATGCAACTTGCTTAGTGAGTGAGTGAGTGACCAAGTGAGAGAGTGAGTGACCGAGTGAGTGACCGAGTGAAAGAGTGAGTGTGTGAGTGAGTGAGTGATAGAGTGAGTGACCGAGTGAGTGACCGAGTGAGAGAGTGAGTGACCGAGTGAGAGAGTGAATGACCGAGTGAGAGAGTGAGTGTGTGAGTGAGTGAGTGATAGAGTGTGTGATAGAGTGAGTGACCGAGTGAGTGACCGAGTGAGTGACCGAGTGAGAGGGTGAGTGACCGAGCGAGAGAGTGAGTGTGTGAGTGAGTGAGTGACCGAGTGAGAGAGTGAGTGACCGAGTGAGAGAGTGAGTGACCGAGTGAGAGAGTGAGTGACCGAGTGAGAGAGAGAGTGAGTGAGTGACCGAGTGACCGAGTGAGTGACCGAGTGAAAGAGTGAGTGACCGAGTGACCGAGTGATAGAGTGAGTGACCGAGTGAGTGACCGAGTGAGAGAGTGAGTGACCGAGTGAGAGAGTGAGTGACCGAGTGAGAGAGTGAGTGTGTGAGTGAGTGAGTGATAGTGTGTGATAGAGTGAGTGAAAGAGTGAGTGACCGAGTGAGTGACCAAGTGAGAGAGTGAGTGACCGAGTGAGAGTGTGAGTGACCGAGTGAGAGAGTGAGTGACCGAGTGAGTGACCAAGTGAGAGAGTGAGTGACCTAGTGAGTGACCGAGTGAGAGAGTGAGTGACCGAGTGAAAGAGTGAGTGTGTGAGTGAGTGAGTGATAGAGTGTGTGATAGAGTGTGTGATAGAGTGAGTGACCGAGTGAGTGACCGAGTGAGTGAGTGACCGAGTGAGTGAGTGACCGAGTGAGAGAGTGAGTGACCGAGTGAGAGAGTGAGTGACCGAGTGAGAGAGTGAGTGACCGAGTGAGAGAGTGAGTGACCGAGTGATAGAGTGAGTGAGCATGGTTTTATGATGCTTTTTGCAATATTCAAGAAATACCACAGCAGGGGACACCAGAAGTGGGCTTCACATTTGCTGTCATGAAAGAATGGAATAGAACCTTGATGATAGTGACTGCAGAAGGTCGGCTGTGAAGACATTCCTTTGATTCCAACTGAGGCAAGGTCTCCATTCATATTACACCAAGTTCCACATGCTCCTATTTCATACTCAAAGGGTATACACAACACTGTCATTAAATGTCTGGGTGAAGGGAAGCAGCTGTAAGTAGAGGCCACAGCTGAACATAAAAACATGTAGCCAGGTTTGATCAGTTAAATGGATGGTGTTGCATGGTTAACATTCAGGTTCCATTTAGTTGCAATAGTAAAGAAATGCTGTTCGAATGATTTGAAATTATACCATAGTGTCTGTGATTTCAGTTTGATCTTAAAGGGCGACTTGGCCCAGTCACATTGGCAGTCCACAAGCTGACAATTTTCTTCACTACACAGAACCAATGTCATTCAAGGCACAAAGGACAACATCTAAATGGTGAGTGAGTGAGTGAGTGAGTGAGTTGGGTTTAACACCGCATTTAACAGTATTCCAGTTATATCGCAGCATGTCAGCTTAATGTGGGAAGAAAGCCCGAAGTGATGCAGGTGTCAGACGTTTACCACTTCGGTGAAACCCACAAGCACGGGTATGGTGCTGACAAACCTAGAAACATAATCGGGGCGAACTAGGATTCTAACCCACAATCATAGGTTTCTGGCGTCCCCAAGGGACACAACTCTGCACAGCGAATCGTGGCGCCTTAGACAACTGGGCCATGGGCTTACGGATAAACCCTTCAACTTGTCTATGTTGCTCACAAAGCTTGATGTTGGAGGAAGGCTCCAATAAATGCAGGTCTTAGACGCTTACCATGAAACCCATCAGCATGTGTATGTTAATCAGTGTGAATCTAGGATATGAATCCACGGTCGTGTTTCTGGCATATTGAATAAGGGAATCAAGCACAGTTCATTTAGTTCACACAAATATCTTCGAGATCAGACTACCCAAATTAATATCTGAACCTGAAGAGCAAAGCATCCTCGTATGAGAATAGGCAAGTATTACTTCTGCCTGTGTGGACAAAGGATTTCACTTACCAAAATGGCAATGTATCTTTAAAATTAAAGAAACATGGTGGGTTTTTTCTGAAATATGATACAATACAAAAATATTAACAAGTTAAAGAACACCCACAACTGGAGAGAGTGACTTGGGTTTGACACCACTTTGAATCCAACAATTTGACAGCTGTGTTGCAAAACCCACCAAAATGGTCATTGATGTAGAAGTTGATAGATGCCAGACAAACAGGCCATGGCAGCTGGAAGACGACCTGTCAAAAAGTTTTATTCCATGTGTTTTCAACCTTCAACTAAATGCTTAACCAGCTTTTACATTGCCTTCCCAACAAATACAGAAATATGATTTGTTTATATTTAACATCTCTGCACTTTTCATGGTTTGTGTGGTTACCACTCCATTTATCATCCAAAACTGGCTCCCACAGGAGATATCCTTGGATTAGATCAAGCGATATCTACACTGTAGATATCGCTGCAATGAAATTACATCACAATGCTTTGCAGACCATTGTGACGTCACTGGTTACCATGACGTCACAATCAAATGACATCACTAATGGCTCTGCTACTGAAGCTGTTAGCAGTACTTTTTACACTGAAGACACTACTAATTAATGTCTACAAATTGAAAAAGTTGGAAAAATAATGTTGGATGATAAATAAAATCTCACCCTCGTGCCTTTTGATATCGTTGATAAAAGTGGCAAAAATCCTCGGCAAGCCTTGGAATTTTTCCACTTCTATCAACTTGTGTTGATATATTTGATATCAAAAGACACTCGGGTGAGATTCTCTATATATCCTGAATTTCATGAACAGAATTCTCACAGTTTGTGGAGTGGGTCAATGATCCCAAAATTACACAAATCTATTCCTGCAGTGCATTTTAAAGTGTTGAAGGTTCATGCAATATATTACTGATTGACTAATCCAATTAATTTTTTTTCAAAGCAAATAATATGTACTTAAACCTGGAAATCCTTTTCTTTCAGCTGTTTAAGGTCAAAGAAAAAGATTTCCATCTCAGCCATACCTACCAGTATCCAGATCACCGAAGCATCTTCTACTTGTGAAGTTGAAAAACAATTTGAAAATAAGTTTGACAAGTCTCAGCCCAAAAGCACATATTGATCCAGACTCAGCTCGCCGTGGCAACGGTTCCACACCTATCAAAATGCCTGGGATATCAAAGTGTGTCTCCAAAGCTCAAAAAGGGGTCCAAATGGTCTACATGGACTGTGAACCCCATAAGTGGGCAGAAGTCTAACTGGCTCAGGGTGTCAACAGGAACACAGAGCCACTGAGAAGCGTCATAGAGTTCTACAGTCAGTCTGATAAGCTCACGCAACAAAATACTTCACGTTGGTAAAGCTATCTTTGACAGCCATATGTGTCCATTCCATAAGATGCAACTAGTGGCTGTTGTCACAAAGTGATCGATTGATCAGTGCCTTGTGCTCGTACGAAGCAGCGCCCTCTATCAGGGACATCTTCTAGCGACCGAGTTCCAATCAATACAAATCACGTCACTGTCGAAGCATATTGCGTTTTATAAAATCTATTTGCCTCTTATTGATTGGCTTGTCTGCTTGTTCTCTTGGGAGCCTGACATTGTTCCTCGGGGTGTAGAAGCAGACACCTCACACGACGCAGGGCAAAGGGTGTAGAGACACAGAAACATGGGAAACACAATACCTTAGTGTGTGGACACATCAGGGAGCATACATTGTACTTTGGGGTGCATAAATATTAGTCTTACTCAGAGCACACATATAAACACATGGGCAAAAAATGAGAAGGGCTCACTAATACCTCACGAATACCTCTAACTTCAAAATATGAAAAGAGCAATATTTTCTCAGGAAATCCACTAATCGAAATTAAACTTTGCAATGCACCTCTCCCGTTGGTTCAGAAACTGTACCCCTATTTGGAAAAGAATACATGCAGCAGTTTCCAAGTTATAGGTCACACAAATGTAACCATATAAATAAAAATTCTTCGTTCAAACCATGAAACACATCATTTTTTTCAGAAAATACATATATAAAACTCAAACTTTGCACTGCACCTCTTCTATTGGTATAGAAACTGTACCCCCAATTTGAAAAAAATCCAAGCAGTAGTGTTCAAGTCATAGGTCGCACAAATGTTTAAGTAAAAACATTCTCAGTAAAAAAATGAATAAAGCTGTATTTTTTCAGAAAATCCTAATATTGATATCAAACTTCACACTGCACCTCTCCTATTGGTATCAAAGTTATAGGTCACTCAAAAATAATTCCATATACCCCTGCCCTCTTAGGTCGGGGGTATTATTACCATTGACAATAAAGACAATTACTTAGTGTTGAGTTTGGTACACATGGTGTAAATAAATATCAAACCATGGTGTACACACATATTACCTGAGGTATACACACATATTATCCAGGGTGTACATACATATTACCCGAGGTATACACACATATAACCCAGGGTGTACATACATATTACCCGAGGTATACACACATATAACCCAGGGTGTACATACATATAACCTGAGGTATACACACATATTACCCAAGGTATACACACATATTACCCAGGGTGTACATACATATTACCCGAGGTATACACACATATAACCCAAGGTATACACACATATTACCCGAGGTATACACACATATAACCCAGGGTGTACACACATATTACCCAAGGTATACACACATATTACCTGAGGTATACACACATATTATCCAGGGTGTAGTCACATATTACCCGAGGTATACACACATATTACCCAGGGTGTACACACATATTACCTGAGGTATACACACATATTATCAGGGGTGTACACACATATTACCCGAGGTATACACACATATTATTCAGGGTGTACATACATATTACCCGAGGTATACACACATATTACCTAGGGCGTACACACATATTACCTGAGGTATACACACATATTATCAGGGGTGTACACACATATTACCTGAGGTATACACACATATTACTCAGGGTGTACACACATATTACCCGAGGTATACACACATATTACTCAGGGTGTACACACATATTACCCGAGGTATACACACATATTACTCAGGGTGTACATACATATTACCCGAGGTATACACACATATTATCCAGGGTGTACATACATATTACCTGAGGTATACACACATATAACCCAGGGTGTACATACATATTACCCGAGGTATACACACATATTACTCAGGGTGTACATACATATTACCCGAGGTATACACACATATTACTCAGGGTGTACACACATATTACCCGAGGTATACACACATATAACCCAGGGTGTACATACATATTACCCGAGGTATACACACATATTACTCAGGGTGTACATACATATTACCCGAGGTATACACACATATTACTCAGGGTGTACACACATATTACCCGAGGTATACACACATATTACTCAGGGTGTACATACATATTACCCGAGGTATACACACATATTATCCAGGGTGTACACGCATAATACCAAGGGTATACACATATGTTACCAAGTGTGTACACATATATTACCCCGGATGTACACATATATTACCCCAAGTGTACACATATATTACCCATGGTGCAAACACATATTACCCCAGGCAGGGGCCGGAAAAATTTAAAATCCCAATCGGACATTTACATTTATGCCACGCCCCCTTCAAACAGCGTATTTTAGTACAACTTTTTACACACAAATTACAAGTTCTTACGTATTCATAATATGATGAATTATGAATTGTTTCAATTTAAATTGTTTAATTCACCGTACAATTAATAACAAATAATATCATTTTAGATATATATGGAAAACATACGTTTGTTTCTGTTATAATAACGATCTGTTAACGTTGTGAACGGTCTAATTTATATTCATGAGTCTGCTTAAGTTTACGCGTTGTAACATTTGGATCGAGACTATTATCCCATATTTGGTTATCACGTGACCTCACACGACGCAGGGCAAAGGGTGTAGAGACACAGAAACATGGGAAACACAATACCTTAGTGTGTGGAAAAGTTTTTTTTTAAACTAAAGATTATTTAAAGACAAGACAGATAATATAATCATAAATCCTAAACTATCGTTGATAGCAATAGTTATTTGAATACTTTTTCATCTGTACTTAATTATTCACCATAAAAAAATGGATATCGATCGTCACAGAAAGCAAAATGGCGGTCAATCAAGATTCAATATACGACTAGCTACAGAAAACAATAAAATCTGCAAATCCTCATTGTATGTCAACCAAGTGAAAGTCGTTAGCCACGACTTACAAAATGATCATTCAGACTTTGAGGGTTTGGCAGATCCGCTTGACTGATCTGCATCGGTCGACTGGCTGTCATCACGCTTTCGCTTCTTGTCTGAGGTTACGTATCGTAGCATTGTGAGGATAATGAGGTACATCGATGATGCAAGGTATTTATGTACAGTTGTAAACACCTTTCACGTAAATTAACAAGATGTTCTCAGTAATTAATCCTCGATTAATCAGTGTCAACTCAGTTTATTGCCTATTACAGTGATTGACTGATTGGACTATCATTGTCGGTACGATGTATTTACAGCAATCAAAACAAACAAAGCTTGTCAGTGTAGATAATCTTCATTGTGTTACAACTGCAGACAGAAACTGCTCAGTCCTAACTGTTGATCATGTCTGGTCAAAATTTAAGAATGTCCGGACAGAAAATTTTAATGTCCGGTAAGCAATATTTTAAACCGGACATTTGAGATTCCCAATCGGACATGTCTGGCGCATGTGACGGTTTCCGGACCCCTGACCCCAGGTATGGACACATTACACCAAAGTGTATAAGTGACATCACTTACAGGGAACAGAAAGGAACAAGAAAGGGTTGCTGGCGAAGCAAGGGTCAACTGTTGGTCAAGAAAATTGCACTTAAAGAGCCTTAACTACAGGAGTGAGTATGGTTTTATGCCACTTTTAGCAATATTCCAGCAATATCATGGCGGGGGACACCACCAATGGGCTTCACACATTTAACCCATGTCGGGAATCGAACCCGGGTCTTCAGCGTGACGAGTGAATGCTTTAACCACAAGGCTACCCGACCACCCCCAAAACTACAGGAGAGCCTATTACTCGAGCATCTACATGCTTTACTTCAGTTTTGAATAAGTCGCTGGTCTACTAGCTAAGCTTGAGGTTCACTCACAAGGGCAGGTGTAGACTTAGGAGCCTAATGCAATCAGAAGGGGTATAGTTCTTTCTGGGGGATCTAAACCCTTTGAATGTCTTTCTCAATACAGAGGAGGGCTACCGACCCCACAACACAGAGCCTCCCCACCCCTTATCACCTCTTACTCATTTCAACATGGATGAGATCTAGCTCCTTGCCGAAGGGCTATCCAATATATGAGATCACATTTGCTTTGTCAAGTCCTTCTCTGAGGATATATAACCGTTGGACTTGACAAATGCAATATCCTTCATGTAAAACATGTCAAGGCAGTAGAAGGTGGATCAGTTGATTTACAAGAGGGGGTGTAACTGTAACTGAACATCTTTTGGAAGGTCAGAAATTTGGGGATGCTGGTTCGAGACGAGCTCCAGAATGAAGACAAATTTAAGCAGAGCATAAATCTTGTTTATAAAATGCTGTACCAGTCCTCTTCTTATTCCTTCAGAGTGGCTGACAAAATGAGGGTCTTGACTGCCTCACAAGAAGCATCATGTCTGATAAAAGGTGAGGTGAGGTGAAATGAGGTTTAACGTTGCGTCCAAGATTATTGCACTTATATAGCAACGTGCATGCACGGGTGTGGGTGTGTGTGGGTGTGTGTGTGTGTGGGGGGGGGTGTGGGTGTGTGTGTGTGTGTGTGTGTGTGTGGTTGCTTTGACTAGACCGGATGAATGCCGATTTATAGTGCTAGCGCACTGAGATACCATGCTGCAGTTTAACATGAATACCCCACTCAGACGCATTATACTGACTCCGAGCCAACCAGTCCTTGTTATAGTCCCTAAAAGGCGAGCGCCAGACAGGGTAACAACAAGTACCATCTTTTAACGTCTTTTGGTATGACCCGGTCAGGGATTAAACCCACTAGACCACGGAGACGGTCGTCTGATAAAAGAGCTCATTTGCCAATAAATTCTGGAGGTTGGGTTTGATATATGTGGAATCTACTCAAAGCTTAGTGTGTACGTTTCCATACTCGTATTTATATATCAAATGATCCTCTGGTAACATGTGTCGTCAAGATTCATGATCAAAGAAAGGAATGCCACAACTATTTCAAGCATTCCAAGGCTGTAAGACAGAATCTGAATTTCATTGTTAATTTTGTTGTTGGCACCGTACAGCTAGACAGTACCGAGATGGGCGTAGACCATGTGAAGTTCTTTTCCAAAAGTGCTCAGAAGCTTTCTGGGAAATCACTGCATCGTGTTCATGTGCAGTGCGTGGGATGGAATAGCAATGTTACACACTCCTTTGCCGGGATGAAGTCCAAAAAGGTATTGTGAAGTGCATTCAATGTGACTCAACCCCTTTCAGTAGTTCCCCCCAAACCTGGGAAGATCCGGGGTAGAATGGGTCTTCAGCAACCCATGCTTGCTGTAAAAGGCGACTATGTTTGTCGAAAAAGGCGACTAACGGGATCGGGTGGTCAGGCTCGCTCACTTGGTTGATGCATGTCATCGATCCCAATTGCATGGATCGACGCTCATATTAATCACTGGATTGTCTGGTCCAGATTTGATTATTTACAGACCGCCATCATATAGCTGGAATATTGCTGAGTGCAGCATTAAACAACAAACCAACCAACCTGTAGTTCCCCTGCCTTAGCACAAATGGCAAATCTTAAATGACACCCATGGTGCATCCTTTCTATGCCCCTTAAGAAGTCCAGAGTGTCATGGCAAAAATGTTTTTAAAATTTCATGGAATAGGCCCATATACAGCTCAGAAGAAAACTCGCAAATGTGTTTCATAGTTATTTTATGAAACGAGAGTCAGAATTCTTGTATTTCCCAATACATGAATTCTTACACTAGTTTCGTAAAATAAGTATGACACACACACAAGTGTAATCATTGTTTTATATATTACCCATTATTTCTGAATCCTATTGACGTCCATTTTAGAAAATTGCACGACCAACATCTTAGAAATCCAAAATTTCAAATGACAGATAAGCTGTGTATCTACCTAAAATATGCATCAGAAATGCAGAAATGTGCAGTAAAATAAAATCCAAGCGTATCAAATATGCAACGAACATTACAGATACGCTACAAAAAGAAAACTTGTGCGTATCATCAAAATATTGTGAAGTAACCCTGCGTATTCGATAAGCAAATGAGCAACTTATTTTGAAATTATAAATGGGCATTCCGTCAACCTTGCCAAACTCCACGATGACAGTTACATCATGATCATTTGCCATCACACTTTCTTGTGGAAGTATCGTGGTATTTTTGAGTCCTATAAAGCTCTCGA
Organism: Haliotis cracherodii; assembly: GCF_022045235.1. Classification (NCBI taxonomy): domain Eukaryota; kingdom Metazoa; phylum Mollusca; class Gastropoda; order Lepetellida; family Haliotidae; genus Haliotis; species Haliotis cracherodii. The sequence continues at coordinate 20,952,001 of NW_027266341.1, read as the reverse complement.
ACCCACACGACACCAGTTTCAGGGACTAGATGAATAGTGGTTTTAAATATTTAACTTAAATACCCACATGTGTAAAAACTAGTGGGTAACAGAAATTTGAACACCCAGTTAGAATTACTGATTTTAAAATGCATGGGTAAAATATCCACAACACCAAAAGCTTATCTGGAGCTCTGAAATCTTTACCTATGATGTCATTTCTAGTGTGACTTCATTCCGACCTTACATGACAATATAATTCGAACAACGCCAACAATACTATCTGGATGATGTAAACAATACACTGGTGTGAATGAAGTGATATTTTCACAAGTGCACATTTGATTTGTATGAAGTCTGGTATTTCTCACCAGATATTGTCCTTGCTGATGAAGGCAATGAAGTTATTTTTGTAACTGTATTCCCGGTCCCCTTTGGCAGTGACATGATTGGCAAGATTCAGGAAAAGCATAAGTTTGCAGACCTTGCTTTTGAAACGTCTCACTTGCATTCAAAGCATACAGTCTCCCAACTATCCATTGTCCTCGGAAGCACAGATCAGGAGAGTGCCCGGGCACTCCACTGGGAGCAGAGCCCTTCTGTTAATTTGGGTTATAAAGAAGGCTGCCATGTTGAGAAGTTTCCACATTCTCTGAAAAGTTTTTGGTGGGTTCAACAAAGCAACGATTCCTTGCAGAAGCCCATTTGCAGTTTGGGATGCATGTTTGTTGTTTAATGCCCCACTCAGCAATATCCCAGCGATATGACAGCGGTCTGTAAATAATCAAGTCTGGACCAGACAATCCAGTGATTGATATCATGAGCATCGATCCATGCAACTGAGATACAATGACATATCAACCAAGCCTGACCACCTTATCTTGTTAGTCGCCTCTTACGACAAGCAGTCGCCTCTTACAACAAGCAGTCGCCTCTTACGACAAGCAGTCGCCTCTTACAACAAGCAGTCGCCTTTTATGGCAAGCTTGCTGAAGACCTATTCTACACCCCGATCTTTATGGGTCAGGGCTGCATGTAGAAGGGGCAAGGGCCCTGAGCTGATCATGTGCCGAATCAGACTGAGTGTCCAAAAATACCCTCTGCTGCAGTTTTAACGGATGAAATAAATAAATAAATAAATAAATAAATAAATAAATCATGCAGAGGTCGGAGTTTCAGCTTAGTCTGTTGACAAAGGATTATCAGGAGACTTCAATTAACAACATACATTTCAACATCTAACACCAGGAAGGAGCAAGGACAGTGGCATGGCCAGATACTGGAAATCTCATGAGGAATGAGAACACACATCATTTCTTCTAACAAGAACATAATACTCCTAAAGGAAAAGGAAAAAACGATTAATGTCCCGCATTTCAAGTGGAGGAAAATACCTCAGATCTCTTGTGGATCGAAAATACTGGCTCTGCAGTCTTCACAGTTGATAAGAGAGTGGAACAATGTATCACCCATTGAAGAATCCATGACAGACACATACAAGTAACTGGAGCTCACCGAAGGTCATGTTGTGTGATTTCTCAGTCCCATTAATTTCTAGTAATGTTCAAAGGCCTGTCGAAAGCAAACCACCACTTGAAAGACATAAGCAATCATCTCAATGAAATATTTCTAAATCATTTTATTTCCCGCTGTCCGCACAAGAACAAATGGCATTAGTTATGTCATCTGAGAAAATGGAACAGATGAAATATTAATCATTCAACTGAAACATCAGCTAAAGACCTATAGGCTGAGGTGAGGTGAGGTTTAAAATCGCGTCCAAGATTATTGCACTTATATAGCGATGTGCATGCACGTGTGAATGTGGCTGCTTGCACTAGTCTGGACTGATGACGATTTATAGATTGAGCTGACTGAGATACCATGTTGCAGTTTAACATGAATACCCCACTCAGACACAGTATACTGACTCCGAGCTGACCTTGTTTAAGCCGCTAATGCCGAGCACCAGACAGGGTAACAACAAGTACCATCTTTTAACGTCTTTTGGTATGACGCGGCCGGGGATCAAACCCCGGACCTACTCTCTGGGCGGACGCTCTTCCACTAGACCACGGAGACGGTCCCTATAGGATGAGAGCATGGGTCATACCAGTTTCCTATCGAACACCGGACCTTCTGCTCTCCGGACGGACACTCTTCCACTAAACCACGGAGGTGGTCCCTATAGGCTGAGAACATGGGTCATACGCTGTTTCATATCCTCACACAGACTTACGCAGAATGAGTGAGAGCATCAACCAGTAAATAGTCAAGACTGGACCAGGTAAACCTGTGACTGAAAGCATGAGCAATGAGTAAGTGAGTGAGTGAGTGAGTGAGTGAGTGAGTGAGTGTGATTGAGTGAGTGAGTGAGTGAGTGAGAGGTTTAATGCTGCTTTGAACAGTATTTCAGATGTATCGCGATGTGTCAGCTTGATGTGTGAGTAGAGCCTGGAGTAATGTATGTCTCAGACATTTACCAACTGGGGAACCCACAAGTAGGGGTATTGTGCTCATGAACCTGGAAACAAAAGCGGGACGAACCAGGATTTGAACCCAGAATGACAGACTTTAAATTGTCATGATGGTAAGATCACTTTGTGCAAGTGGGCTCAGGGTCACGATCAACAAAGTAATCTTAGCATGGTAGGTCCTACTACAGTTGCTGCACTAAGATTGCTTTTGCAAGTAGGGCTCAGTGTCATGTTGCACAAAGCAATCTTAGTGTTTTAAGACGTACAAAAGTTGTAGTGCTAAGATTGCTTTTGCCAGTGCGGCTCAGTGTCATGTTGCACAAAGCAATCTTAGCGTTTTAAGACGTACAAAAGTTGCTGCACTAAGATTGCTTTAGCAAGTACGGCTCAGTGTCATGTTGCACAAAGCAATCTTAGCGCTAAGACGATAGCAACTCCCAACAATGACTTACACTTGTCACTTTGTGGAATCGTGAGTGGGTTAGATGCCATTGATTTAATGCCACTGAAACAGTATTTCAATTGTATAGTGAGGTGTGAGCATGATATAGGAGGAAAGGTAGGTGCATGTCAGATGTTTACCACTTTGGTCAAGGACCATCTTCCAAAGGCAAGAGTGTCCACTCGCCTGTATCAAAGCCTTGTATTCACATTTGCCCTTTCAAGCTTACTCTTCTTGGCCAGATCATGACGCTGCCCATGTAGACCATAAATTGTGTCCTTTGTCACAAAATCACGATATCTTATCATATCAATGTTCCAATTTCGAATGGTTTCACAAATATGATCACCACAGCAGAAGACCTGGTCGGTCGGATAACCAAAAAATTTGAGAAACCACTCCCTGACAAAAAAAAATTACTTATTACTGCCACATTTCTCTCTAACAATAATATACAGGAAAGTAGATTTGAAATAGCAAGGGTGAAAACTAGATTAGGAAAGACGTCTATAGTATAGATCCACTGATCTCTCTTCAGGAACTTAATTAACCTATTGTAAGATAAGTATTTTAAAAATCAAGAGGCACAGTGTGCATTCTGTTGTGCTGGGTGAAATGTATTATTGCAATGCAAAAAGTAATAGTTTACTCCAGTATTAATGATATCAAAATATCATCCAATCAGCCATATGCATGCTTGAAACTGGATATCAGCCAAAGTGTGATCAGCAGGGCATGGAATCGATACCAGATGTTTGGATCAGCTACCCAGCGACATGCAGGTGGTCGACAGTGTTCCACCAAATAGCGAGAAGACAGGTTTCTGATGACTGCAGCAAGACGTCATCACTTTGTGATGCGTGTACGTGAGACTGTATGCTGGTACAATTAGACCAGATTTCACCCTCATAGAGGACAATGCATGACCTCATCGTGCCAGGTTCATTGATGCCAACTTAGAGCTGGAGACCATTGTCGGCATGGAGTGGCCAGCCCTGTCATCAGACCTTAACCCTGTTGAACACATCTGGAATGAGCTACAGATTGCCTTCTCACGCCCTGTCCTTCCGGCAACTCTACAGGAACTCAGCAATGCTCTGACTGAAGAGTGAAACAATCTTCCCTTGGCAACAATCCAGACACTTATTGGGAGCATGAGACCATGGTGCCAGGCTATGATCGCATCACATGGATCATAAACGCACTACTGAGCATTGTTTTTTGGACAGTGAATTGGTTTTGTGATTTTGTGATGTTTCAGTTTTGGTCCGATACTCACATTCTGACGGGTTATCTGACTGGTTATTGATCACATGACATTTGTGACACATGTCACAATGGACGTTTTTTCACTGAACAAGTCTTCGTGCAATGTAGTCTTTGGCTATTTCAAAAAATGCACACAAATGGCATATTACCTTTAAAAAATCTTAAGCAAACATTGAGTAGTATATAAATGAATGAATTTGGACATCATAAATTCCAATTTTGGAATGATGTCACACAGTGCTGTGATGTCACACAGTGCTGTGATGTCACACAGTGCTGTGATGTCCCACAGTGCTATGATGTCACACAGTGCTATGATGTCACAGTGCTATGATGTCACACAGTGCTATGATGTCACACAGTGCTATGATGTCACACAGTGCTATGATGTCACACAGTGCTATGATGTCACAGTGCTATGATGTCCCACAGTGCTATGATGTCACACAGTGCTATGATGTCACACAGTGCTATGATGTCACAGTGCTATGATGTCATGTCATGCCATGCAGTTACATTGTTAACATCATGGTTTAAAGAATGTTGTACGCTACTCTACCTCCCTCTTGCCATAAGAATTAGTCGGAATTAGTTCACCTTTTTTTCCATACACTATTATTTTCAGCTGTTTTCACTGCATACTGGCAACAGATTAACTTAAAATATGTCGTTAAAGAGCTCACCATACATGACAGTTCAAATTGTGCAGTGAGTGAGTGTATGAGTATTGTCTTATGGAACACATTGTACCTATGTGGCGAATCGAACCCGGGTCTTTAGTGTGATGATAGAATGCTTTAATCACTAAATATAAGGCTACCCTACCGACCCTAGTTGCGCAGTGAACACACAATCGTACCAACAGACATCCTTAAACCCACAAACGCCACAGACAGGCCTTGAGAAAAAAGAGCATGTGAGAAGAAAAAGCCTGGAAAGTAGAATTCCAAAATAAGTAACAACAGTTCATATCAATCTCTAACATACAACACGGCTCAGTTGTAATGAGGGCATTTGTTGGTGACCTTGCTGTCTGTTTGACGTCATCGCTGATGCAATAGGACAGATTGGTACAACTAACATCAATGTTCCTGGATCCAGCAGTCATACATTCCAACATTTCGAATAACAGGAAATGAGCTCAGCTGGTTACTCGCTTCGGCAAACTAAGGAGTGTTGAATCGTAAGTTTATTCAGAGTGAAAGCGTCAAGATTCAAATTGGGGTGCAATTGTTCAGTCTCCAAAACAATCACCAGGGTTTGCCCTAACCCAGAAAACCTGCATATTTGATGCAATCTAAGGAGAAAATACGCACAATTATTTCTCCGTTGTGTCAGTCATGACACAGATAATTCAGACAGTCACAATCAGTTAATTGCAGTATACTGTCAGGACATCAAAATTTGAAACTGATATATCCCTTGACAATAAAATACGACTGATATCAGCTTTGTCTTATGTTGGAAAACCTAATTAAAAAGTGGAACAGCCTTTCCGGCAAGCTCTTGGTTGCAGCAATCACAATTCAGTTTCATTAGTTGCCTAGCGGGGTGGTTGTATTTCCTGTCAGTCACTGTCAAGAAGAGGTTACGCCACATCATGTGAAGAGTTATTACATGATACAGCAGTTTCCTTATCAGTCTATCTCAATCTGCTATCAGCAAATATAGTAACAAATATTGGACATTACAAATTACAGATTAAGAGATTAAGATTACCGTGCATATTTTCTTGTAAACTAAGCCGGAATTAGCAATCAGCTGTGCACACGTTTCCTCCCAATCTATCGGTGATTAAGTTAAAACGTACCCAATGATACATCTTCAAAGAATTGTGATGCAATGGTCAGAAGAAATAGTATCTGAAATTATTATTTTATCAGGAATAATATATTCCAATATTGTGTTATTTTAGTTAGAATATTTTACTATAGATATTTAAATTTATAAGAACCCTAAGCATAGCACTTTGGAACAGCCGATTGCTATTGCAGGATATTTTTACATTTGGAACAATTTGACCAATTACCGCAGGGACTACCAGTGCTACATGTATTTTGATTGCGAAAACGTTACGTTGACACAAATATGACTTTTAACAAGTCAAAGTATGACATTTATGACATATGTATCCATTCTCTTTTCATTTCAAGGCATCAACAGCAGTAATCTGATCGTGGTTGCTGAATCTACTGATCACTTCACACACGATTTCACCTAAATTAATGTAAACAACATTGAATGAAATTTTGAAAAAAACGTCAGTCCAGATGTACAATGAACACAAATTCATAACCACTTAGTATAATAATGGGATTAAATGGCATACATCAATTGGAATTATTGACTGGAATTTCCGTTGTTATGAGCTTGCGGTGATCAGCTGATAGGCCTAATGTTGTTTGCGATGGGGGAAAAAACGATGTGTCAGTGTAAAACTTCAGTTTATTACAAGTGGAAGTAACTGAGTTAGGGCTATATTGAAGGGCGTAATAAAAGGGAACACTGTTTTATATTTAAAATGAAATTCATTACGTAATTTTACATCAATTAATATTTTGTTAAAATGACCCCCTTCAATTTTAAGTTCAAATGACATGACTCCCTGTCTAAGGGATCATAATGACCCCCAAGTTGATCAACACTCGTTAAACCAATTTCTAGTTTCGGTCCTTTTTTACAGGATGTCAAAAAAATAATCTTTTTTATGTTTAAAGGGCCGACTGATAAAATATCAAACAAAAAATGGCTCCAGCACCACCCAAAAAAAGGAAGCTCTCGTAAGATACCATTTTCACTCGAGTGATACATTTTCACTTGTTTTTCACAATATATATTACCTTACACAAACTACAATATATATTACCTTACACAAACAAGTGTAATATTTTCTAACTACATCACTAAGGTAACAATATAATAATGATAATGTAGGTAATTGGTCTACAGATAAGATTTCCCAAGAGGAATTGAGCGACAAACACATTTCCTTGCCAAACAAACCAATTACAGTTCTTTGGTAAAAAATTGAAGAACTGCAACATGTGAGACAAGACTCCGTCTTCATATTTTTTTGGCAAATAAGATTATTTTTCAACCCCTGGTTGCTGGTTTATTTTGTATATTTTGTTGTACATTTTCATCTCACTGGAGAGATTTACAACCTTTCGTACACCTATTACAAAAATTGAACAATGAAATTAAACTTTCAAGCTATGATGCCTGAGACAAGAGTTTCTTAAAGCATCTGTATAGAATTATAAGAAGCTTTGTGTGGGGAAATGATTTATGTTGCAAGTAAGTTAACTTTCTGCCTTTCACCACTGAAGGCAGTTCAAATAGGTTTCTTTTGTTACAGGTGAAAAAATGGCTGTTCAGACAATTATTAACAGCACAAGAACAAACAGTATATATAAAGTAAATGAATTGATAACATTATCAGTACCCATGAAGATCTGTGTTAATAATGGTCTTCAGCAACTCATGTTTGTCATAAAAGGCGACTGTGTTCGTCGTATGAGGTGAGTGACAGGATCAGGTGGTCAGGCTAGCTGACATGGTTGATGCATGTCATTGTATCCCAATTGCGTGAATCGATGCTCATGATATCAATCACTGGTTTGTCTGATCCAGACTCGATTATTCACAGACCATCATTTTGCGTGAATATTGCTGAGTGCGCCGTTAAAGACAAACAAACCAAACAAACATTATTCCATGTGACAGAGTTTGAGTCACTGCTTGTCAGCTTCACATGGTGCAGGTCTAAGATGAAAGGAATGGTGCTGACAAGCCCTGAAACAATTCACACCCACCTGGGGGATGCAACTCTGTACAACAATTTGAGGCACCTGCAACAACTGGGTCACCTGTGCCCCTCTATAATCTTATGAGAATTGCCACATGTGGATGCGTAAATGTGTGCAGGGTAACAACAAGGTCCATCTTTAAACATCTTTTGGGATGACAAGGCCTGGTGTAAGCATCCAAAATCTACCCCCCTTCAGAGTATTCCCGAGTAGATTCTGGGAACTCCCAGAGTATTCCCGAGTAGATTCTGGGAACTCCCAGAGTATACCCAAAAAAGGGGTTGATTCTGGGAAAGGGGGTAGATTCTAGAAGGCCCCAGAATCTACCCAGCGCCCACATGTACAAAGGGATCTTAGCGCTAAGATGATCATAGCTACCATACATTAACATAGGCTTACAATAGTAAGCACTAAGTTCGCTTTGTGCAAGTGGGCCCAGGTATACTTTGAAGGCATGGTATACTTTCAGACTTTACACCGGGATCGAACCATGGACCTTCCACTCTCTGGGCAGACCCTGCTGTAATATTGTTACAATATTGCTAAAAAAGGCTTAAAACCATCCTCACTCACTCACTCACTCACTACCACTAGACCACCACTAGACCACCACTAGACCACGGAGTGGCACATGCCTAGGTAGACACTATATGACTTGTGGCAGATTGGCAAAGCCCTTGAAATTCTGAGTAGCCAATATTGCCAAGAACAGCCACTTATCCACCAACTGCCTAACTTCATCTGATTAAATTGTGACATTATGACAGTATGCACAGGATTACATGCCACATCATAAAACAATCAATAACTTACTTTATACTGTAAATTTGGATATATGAGTGCAAAATGCACTTATATGGTGACTAGGCTTTGGGAAATCAGCAGTTCCTTTTACTCTGATATACCTTCAGAAGTGGTTGCTTCAGTTAAACCCTCAGCAAACTTAGACCGCCCAATGAAGGATGTGTTGTTTTTTCAGCCAAAGTGATGTAAGCTTTCTAAAATGGGTCGGATACATTTCTTAAACGCCTTAATTCAGAAACTTCGATGAAGCAAAAGAATATCATGAAATCCCTTTTGGGTGTGCGAGGAATGGAGGTCACAAACGACAAGAAGTATCCACAACATTATAATATAATTTTGCACTCCCTATTAATATTACATGTAGTTTCAAAGATACAGAAACAAATATACTTTTCTGAAAGTTTGGCTCGATTGTACAGAGAAGATAGAAGATTCGATGGCGATTGGCTAATAAGAAAAGAAAGCTCAGCTGATGTGTCCTCAGAACTTTGAGAGCTATAGAATTGGTCATAAAAGATTTGATTTTAATCAGATTAATTTGACAGCTGTCTCAGATTTTATGATGTCTATAAATCAAGCTGTTGATGAATACCCAAATTTCACACAGAGACAATGTGTATACATTTCGCAAACATTATCATACTGAAATCAGAGTAGTCAAGCATAAAGGAAATCGTGAAGTGAAATTTAAAGATTGTTTTGCATAATTATATGTGACGAATCATGACATCTCGCTGGCCTGTTGTAGAGGTACTGGGTTGACTACAAGAAGTGAGTGAGTGAGTGAGTATGGATTTACACCCCTTTTGCAATATTTCAGCAATATCACAGCAAGGAACACCAAGAAATTTTACCCATGTGAGGAATCAAACACAGTTCTTTGGGGTGACAAGCAAATGCTTTAACCACTAGGCTACCCTACTGCCCCTGTAAGAAGGAACTCTGGTCGAGAAGACTAAAACATAACACCAATGCCCCTTTTATCACAAACCACACAATAACAATAAACAATATTTCAGCAGCAGCTGTTATTTGAGGGATGGGAAGGTGATCACAAGATAGAAATATATTTTAACCAGCCTAATCATCAGAGGAAATGAACACAAGTACCATGGGACAGTGAGCTAGTCTAGCGGTTAAAGCATTCACACTGAAGACCTGGGTTCGATTCCCAACATGGGTACAATGTGTGAAGCCCATTTATAGTGTCTCTAACTGTGATGTTGCTGGAATATTGCTAAAAGCAGCGTAAAACACACTCACTCACCCACTAACACAAGTACATTAGTGTACTTATTAATGATTTGTCAAAATGTTTTATTTGAAAATGTTATATTTCAAAATGTATTAATCTTGCTGATAATGATGTATGGGGCAAATAAGACAATAGACTGAGTTCACAGTAAGGTATAACGCCCCTTTGAACAGTATTCCAGTTATATCCATAGTGTCAGCTTAATGTGTGAGGAAGGCCCGAAGTAATGCAGATATAACATTTACCTCTCTGGTGAAACCCACGATCACGGTATGGTGCTGACAAACCTAGAAACATAATCGGGGAGAGCTGGGATTGAACCTATGACAATAGGTTCCTGGCATGTCAAAGGGACATAACTCTGCACAGCAAACTGAGGTGCCTTAGACAACTGGGCCACCTGTGCTCCCAAAGGTCCCAGCAATATCAGCAAGAATCAATTTCAGGTCCCAGAGATATCTCCAAGAATCAATTCCATCTCAACTTCTGTAAAAGCCACCAAATGGAGCACACAATGTGGTTTCCCTAGATTTCCTACACAAAACTCATCACTCTTCGAAGCTGCATGACGTAGTATCCCCAACTTGTTATTACTACAGGAAATATCAGCCTCAGCTCATCAATCAGTCCTGGTCTAGCCACAGGCTTAACACGTACAGACAAACCAAGAAATGGTTGATTTTTCCAATACTACAAAACACTCTCAAAAAAGTCTCTTAATAACCACATTTCTGAAGTAAAATCAAGCCTACATGCACACCACCAAACTTAACCCTCCTGCATCCCCAAACTTTTGATCAGGGACCCGTTCCTCAAAGCAATCTTAGCACTAAGGTGATCGTAAGTCCCATACTTTAACATGGGGTTACGATCATCGTAGCGCTAAGATCACTTTGAGGAACGGGGCCCAGCTGTGGATGTCAAACATGTTCTGCATTTACTCTACCACAGATAAGGAAAAAATATTACTTTGATAACATGCTTGATATCAATCATTCCCCCCAACGCCCTCCCCCCAATATCAATCAGATATGATTTCCTAACAAAATGGAAGGAAATCCTGTTATTCCATTCGTGTTGAACAGTTGTCTAGCTGGGGAAAAAAATCACACGATGTCAGCTTCGTCAAATCTAGTCTGTAGACAGATATTCTTCGCCGTTAGCCATAAGGCCTGGAAGGCTGATTTGCAAGTCTCCACGCATGACCCTATGGCCGTGTGCGATACTGGAATAATTTGAAATACTGATAGTTAGCAACCCAGACTGATAAAATTATTGTAGGTATGTTTGCGAAGAGGAAGTCACTGGGTTTGGTACATCTTGATATCACAGGGGCAGAAGAGGGCAGTGCAGTATCAGTTGTCTTCTGACAGTGAGGACAATCTCATTGCCACGCTCTGAAGATGGGGCACAAGATAGTTTCGTGTCAGTGTGTAAACCAAGGACTTAGACAAACTGAGATGTACGTGAACGAAATAATGGAAACATACACCTCAATCTTGTATAAGGATATTCTCATTATTTTATGATGTAATAAAAACGAATTGCTTTTAATATATATTTTTACAGGGAAATTGTACTCAATAAACATGATTTGTGCAGTGGAATTTTGTTAATCTGGATGATTTCATGGGGAACAGTACCATCCTGATCATGAGGCATCACTGTTAATGTAAATAAAATGTAATATCTCAGTATCCCAAACAAACACTGAACAGTATACACACTGGACTGAAGTATCTTCTGGCAGAGGATGCCGATATGTTTAATTATGTTACAATCGAAGCTATCATGTGATAACTGATGCCAATATGTGACAATAGATGTCAAAATGTGACAATAGAAGATGTCAATATGTGACAATAGAGGATTCTTACCCGTATCTTCAAGGAGGTGTTGGATAATAAAAAAAATTATTGATGAAAATGTGACTGTTTAAGTGAAATGGCTGCTGACATGAGCCATCAGGTACCTGCAACCTGGATCAGCAAGGACAGGAAATTTCAAATACTGCCAACATCCTCCAACTTGCAATACCAACCAGTGGCTAACTGTGGTCGGTGGAAGAAAATGCCTGTTATTAATGGTCATTTTATTTGAATTGTTCTTAATTTAACCAAATGACAAAGCTGCTGCAGTCAGACCGGCACACAAATGGCCACTGAATCAGATTAGTGTTCCAGAGAGCAATAAGATGCACTTGAGAGTCCAGACCTCTTCCAGACAAGATTGCAAACATGGAAACTTTGATCTCCATTTAAGGAGGGTCTAATAAATAGTCTCAAAACTTGAGTCCTGGACAGATCTAAAAGTGAGACGGAACACAACTTAAGTACTTTCCTCTCAATTCTATTCCCCTGGTTAGACATAATCACTATCATTGATTGAAAAACTGCTCCCACATCTAAACCAGTGTTATCAGGAAATGATTCACTTTGATTGCCTTTCATCTCATCAGTCTTTTACATACATTACTGAAAAGAAGTTAAGGACTGCCTGGTTCTTTCATATTAATATAGTTCATCTGTCATGCCATGACAGATTAACTAAACTAACAGGAAAGAATTGGGTGAAGTTCTCCTCCTGCCCAACAACCACATCTCAACCTCCTCCTGCCCAACAAGCACATCTCAACCTCCTCCTGCCCAACAACCACATCTCAACCTCCTCCTGCCCATCTGCCACATCTCAACCTCCTCCTGCCCATCTGCCACATCTCAACCTCCTCCTGCCCAACAACCACATCTCAACCTCCTCCTGCCCAACAACCACATCTCAACCTCTCTCTGCCCAACAACCACATCTCAACCTCCTCCTGCCCAACAACCACATCTCAACCTCCTCCTGCCCAACAACCACATCTCAACCTCCTCCTGCCCAACAACCACATCTCAACCTCCTCCTGCCCAACAGCCACATCTCAACCTCCTCCTGCCCATCTGCCACATCTCAACCTCCTCCTGCCCAACAACCACATCTCAACCTCCTCCTGCCCAACAACCACATCTCAACCTCCTCCTGCCCATCTGCCACATCTCAACCTCCTCCTGCCCAACAACCACATCTCAACCTCCTCCTGCCCAACAACCACATCTCAACCTCCTCCTGCCCAACAACCATATCTCAACCTCCTCCTGCCCAACAACCACATCTCAACCCCCTGCCCAACAGCTACCTCCAAATCTAGATCCCCCACTTTTTAAATCTCAACCTCCCCTCTCTGAACAACTGCAATCTGTTCCAACAGATACAAACCCATGCAAGGCTGATACTCCTGAAACTGTTCATCAAATATGACCAGGTTGCAGGAGATTGACAGCCCCATGCTGCGTGACATGTCTTGAGCAATAAAGATGTGCTGCTGCTATAAACTGGTTCATGAAACAATCCCCTGTGATGGACTAGGAGTGTCAGCCTTTGCAGATTGCTATTGATGTGCTCAATGAAAGTCATATTTATAGTTTATACAACTTGCTGTGATGGTATAAACCTATTGATTATGAAACTAGTCCCCCATTCCATGATCACGATTGTCTGAAACAGAGAGTTGATGTCTGCTGAGGCACATCAATGAATAACCACCGTTTGTATGGTCTTCTAAATCACTGAACTGTCATGACACATCTGTAGAACATGTTGTGTTTATTAAGACTATAATTCTGAAAACAGTGTTGCAAAGATAGGCAAGTGTTTAACACTGTAGTCAGAAATATTCCAGATATATATGATGTAAATACTTAAGTGAGTGAGTGAGTGAGTATGGTTTTGCGCCGCTTTTAGCAATATTCCAGCAATATCACGGCGGGGGACACCACAAATGGGCTTCACACATTGTACCCATGTCAGGAATCGAACGCGGGTCTTCGCTCACTCTTTCTCTTGCTCACTATCTCTCTCACTCACTCACTCACTCACTCACTCACTCACTCACTTTCAGTCACTCACTCTTTCAGTCACTCTCTCACTCACTCACTCACTCACTCACTCACTTTCAGTCACTCACTCTTTCAGTCACTCTCTCATTCACTCTCTCTCTCTCACTCACTCACTCACTCTTTCAGTCACTCACTCTTTCAGTCACTCTCACTCACTCTCTCTCTCTCTCACTCACTCACTTACTTTCAGTCACTCACTCTTTCAGTCACTCTCTCACTCACTCTCTCTCTCACTCACTCACTCACTCTTTCAGTCACTCACTCTTTCAGTCACTCTCTCACTCACTCTCTCTCTCTCTCTCACTCACTCACTTACTTTCAGTCACTCTCTCAGTCGCACGCACGCACGCACGCACGCACGCACGCACGCACGCACACAGAAAGCAAAAGGAGAGGGCAGAGAGAGACACAGGGTGGCTGGCAAACAGACAGAGAGAGTTATGTCAACGAAATCACAGTGAATATTAGCACTAGTCATCAGTGCCAGCTTCATGCGGGAGGAAAGCCCAAAGTGATGCAGGTCTTAGACAAACTATGGGAATGGTGCTAACATTTCTAGATTAATAATCTGTGCAAAATGGGATTCAAACCAGGTTTCTGGCATGTGCAGTGATGCTGATGTATCTGCACAGCTAGTTCAGACTCTCATTGGTGCAAAGAGGCCGATAACTACAAAAAGCTTAACTGTAAAACCTATCAAATAAGTAATAAATGTTCAGCAAACATGTTTTACACCATCAAAGAAAAATGCATCCACAATACCAGTGAGTGATTGAGTTAAAATTTAAAGTCATGTCAGCAATATTTCAGCCATATTGTGACTTGAACAAATTTACATAATACCAGCAAGACAATTTTCAGCCCAATCACACCTGTAACCTCTACAGAACATATTTCTCATTAAACAGCTGCCACAGCATCTTTAAGAGTATATTACAGTAGCTTTAAGAGTACAAACTACGTTTATAATCTATACGCTTATTACCCACTGATGGATATAACAAACTGGGTTTTTTTTCCCTCGCACTTTGCTGTATATCATGGTATATATGATGTTTATATGCTTATTACAAACTACGGTTATAAAGAACTAAAATTAGTGGTCCCTTTAAGTTCGTTATAACCATAGTTTACTGTATATCACAGTAGCCTTGAGAGCATTATGAGTATATCGCCTTGATAAGAACAACCAACCCAAGTATGAGCCTCCCCGGCGGCGATGGAGCTCAGACTTCCCAGCCAAACTCTCTCCAGGGAGTACCAAATAAACCAATAACGCCAGTCTTCTTCGGCCAGTGGTTCAGGGGGTTACAAGTCCTGCACTTAATCTACGCTGAAATGATGACCTTCAAGGGTGGATGATGCGATCATGATGAGTATAAAGTATATTTAGATAATGTCATTTACTCTGCAGATGTTCTCAGAGCAATGTGGAGCAGAGGCCGAATCAATATGTATTGAAGTTAGAAATGTCAAGTTGTATTCATGCCATGGACCATTAGAATTACAGTTGTCATGTTTGGCGATGACGGGTGTTGAAACTGACAGAAAAAAATTACACAAGCCGATGCAATATCATGTACTCTTCACAAGTAAAGGCGTAATTTTGTCTGAATATAAGAAGATTCGCATCAAGATGAGACAGGAATATAACAGTTTGCAAATGTGATCAAATATGATATAAAATTGAAATTAAAGCGAATAACTAAGTAACATCAAAATGAAAATACAGTCACAAGAAGTTGCATTTCTAAGTATGTGGGATTTTTATGACATGCCATGACAGACTAACTATAATAATATGAAAGAATCAGGTGTTCTTGAACTTTTCAAACCTTCAAAGTAATTACGGTTTTCTTTTAAATCATCATTAACAGACTGATCTGGAGAAGTACAGTGTATATTAATGCCCCAAAGACTACTTAGAAACAAATATCAGTACAGGTGACAGATTGAGTAGAGTTACTGTTTGTTTGTTGTTTAACGTTACACTCAGCAATATTCCAGCTATATATGACTGCTGTCTGTAAATAATAGAGTCTGGACCAGAAAATCCAGTGATTGACAGCATGAGCATCCATTAACGCAACTGGGATTGATGACATGCATCAACCAAGTCAGCGTGCCAGACCACCAGATCCCATTAGTCACCTCTTACTACAAGCACAGTCTCCTTTTACAACAAGTATGGGTTGCTGAAGACATATCCTACCCCGGATCTTCACGGGTCAGGTTAAATACCGCTTGAAACAATATTTGAGTCATATCCCGGCATGTCAGCTTGATGTGAGAGGAAAGCCCAAAGTGATGCAGGTCTTAGAGAAACTACGGGAGAGGTACTGACAGATCTAGAAACATAATCTATAAAAAACAGGATTCAAACTTTAGACAGACAAAAAGAGATAGAACAAATGTTTATGTCTGAAGATACTGTCAGCTTTATTTCTGGCCAGTGAATGAAAATCAGAGATGAAGCTTTGGTGCCAAACATATTTGTTTACCAGATTCCCTCTGAATAAGGCCATGACATAAGTACCAACATGTTGGCTGAACCAAACCTTGCCAAAACTTTGCACAAAAAGGTGACAAACAAGTACACTGAATCAGTACCCACAAATAATTAAACACCAGTTCATATCCAGTAACAATCAGTGACCAATCAGAAATATGCAATCACTTGTACATGTGACTGCAGCTGAGTCAATCACCACTGAGCAGTACTCCTGGGGCTTGCCAGAAATGATCCATTTGACCTTGACCCCTGGACCATGTGTCCTTCACTGAAAACAGTTTACAGTCTCCAGCTCATTCGTGACCAACTCGTGTTATTCCGGGACGAGCCGAATAGCGACTCGTGCCCCTCTCGTGGCCATTTTTACCACCGAGTTCCGTCTTAGCGCAAACGGGCATACCTAAAACAATGGTCAACTCGTTGCGTAATGGTTCACACATTTTCCCCATATATAATATATATTTCAGATGCAATTTAAAGCACATCGGGACGTGCGGAATTATACAGTGTGATTAAACACATTTAACTGTATATTTTTAGATGCAAGACATATGTGAATTCAAAAATTATTCCTGAGGGATTCTTTGACGAAGAACTTGAAGTCATACGCGCATTCTGATTGGTTTGTCGTATTTTCGCACATAACATTCATCGATAGGGGGACGAGTCTTCTTGCAGGTTACGGAAAGGGGCGAGTGGTGACGAATGTCTCCAGCTAAGAGTGTCTTCAAGCTCTGGATTAGTCCAGTTTCTGTCTGGAGGTTATCAATTTTGGTCCTGTGACACATCTTAGTATTAGGCCCTTCCAAACGTGTTTGGGTTGGGAAAATGAATGACATACTGTACCATGATACCTCTTTTTGTCAGTAAGATACATGCGATGAGTCACGTGTGTGAGAGTGAGTGAGTGAGTGAGTGAGTTGGGTTTAACACCGCTTTTAACAGTAATCCAGTTATATCATGGCATGTTAGCTTAATGTGGAGGAAAGCCCGAAGTAATGCAGGTCTAAGACGTTTACCACTTCGGTGAAACTGACGAGCACGGGTATGGTGCTGACAAACCTAGAAACATAAACATGTGTGAGAAAGGTTAAAAAAATATGATGGACCACAAGATATATGCTAGTTAATTTAAAACAGGACCAGCAAGTATGAACATTATGTTTCTGGCCTGGCCAATATAAGGTTTGAAACATGCTTAATAATATTGTTATAGTACTCAAGGTGATGACCTATATGAACTTGTCTATTCTTGGGCACAGTTTTCAGTTGACTTCCTGAATGATATTTGTTGAACAAACTCACATATGGTCATACTAACTCGGACCACAAAATATTAATTATGAGATGTTCATCCAAAAGTTCCAAAAATGTGTGATAGGAGGCATTTCAGGGCACCTGTGAACATTAACTGTCAATATGACTTACATCACGTGTTTGAATGTTTGATTGTTTAATGCCTCACTCAGCAATATTCCAGTCAGTAATTAATCAAGTCTGGACCAGACAACCCAGTGATTGACATCATGAGTATCAACTGGGATACAATGACATGCATCAACCAAGTCAGCGAGTCTAACCCCGATCCCGTGAGTCGCCTGTGCCGACAGGCATTGACACCATTTTCGGCAAGCACGGATTGCTGAAGAACTAGTGTCAACCTGGATCTTCACGGGTGTGAATGTTTGATAGAAACACTAAATTGTGTATTTCACCAAGTAACACAGGGAACACATAAAGCAACTCTCTTGGTTCTGGGCATTTTGTTTGTTTTTAACGCTGCGCTCATAAATATTCCAGCAATATGATGGTGGTCTGTAAATAATCGAGTCTGGACCAGACAATCAAGTGATTTACATTATGAGCATTGATCTACATAATTTGGACATGATGACAGCTTCTACCAAGTCAGCGAGCCTAACCACCCGATTCAGCTAGTCGCCTCTTACGACAAGCATAGTCGCCTCTTACAGAAAGCATGGGTTGCTGAAGACCAATTCTAACCATGCTTACAAAGATCTTCACAGGTACTAATGAAAAACAGGCTGAACAAAATGAATGCAGATTTATCAATTTATTCCATTTCACTTTTCATGAAAGTCTTGTATTCAGTATCATGAATGTGTTCATTAGTCATCCACTGGCTTCCAATTAGCTTAATCACCTCTCTGTGTCCATCAACTAGTCACTGTAACAACTTAGATGTCAATAAGTGTATATATACCTATGTTGTTTAGCCCTATCCATCAATTGCTTGGTAAAGGTGTTAGGATCTACACCAAAACGTAGCACTAATTGAAAAAAGAAGTTGTTCATCCATAGAACTCGTCTTACTTCATCATGAATGTCTTTTAAACTGACCAAGATCAATAAAAAATTACTTGTAATAACTTAACGATCAGAATGATTCCAATAAATACTCTACAAACTACAAACACAACAACTACAAACCTGTTTTTGTTATATCTGTCAAAGGAAGCCAATTCCCTTTGACCTTCGAGGTTCAACAATAATGGCTTTACACTCTTGGCATCAATTAATTACATACATTGTGTCCAATCAACAGCTTGTTTGGCTCAGATTAGTGTAATAATTTAACACTGGGTGTGAAAAATCAATCGTGACGACCTATACACCTCTCACTGATGCTTGGCCAACACTAATGGCTAACACTGCAGTAGGAACACTTTATATAACACATTGATTTCTGCCACACATGGGGCAGCAGGGTTTAACTATTAAAGTGCTGACATTAGTTTGAGTTCCAACACTGGTACATGTGCAACTGAGGCAGAGATTTATCTAGGATTCCAAACGTTGTGCCCTTGGGATAAAAAGGTTAATTTTGAATTGGAATTAATTTTAAAGTACTTCTGTTCCTAAATAAAGGGGTATTTTAACAATGTATTTTAACATTGCATTCAATACAATGACCCTGAAATCAGTGAAACTTATCCCCATAAAGTCATAAAATAGTTATAACCATAATATTTGCAGCAGGAATTGGGAATTTTTTTATTTCTAATTTCGGGATTTTTATTGACATTTGAAGCAAATGTTGGGCCAAATGTCTGCTTCTGAGCATGTCTAGACAAATCCCTGTTAGGCTATACATTTTTCATTTTCAGTTTACTAATTTGACCAGAGCTTAATGTCTTAATGAATACAAAAGAAAAATAATTAAAAGAAAGATACATCTACATACATCACACAAAATTTAATTAACTATTTTAAGTTAATTCAATGCAATGTCTCCGGGTACGTCCAACCCCTTTTATTAAAAGAACTGAGTTTTGTCAGAACTAAACACACTGCAATTAAATCGTATTGGCAATTAGCAGTCACAAAACCATCTCACCGAAAAGAAAACTTATTGCCACATAATTTTTTTTACATTGAACTGCACATATTTTTTACAATTTCAATCACCCCAAACCTTTTGCTAAAGAAAAGTCTGACAACAATAACTTAAGACGTGTGCTCTTATTTTTGGTGTCCTGCCCAAATAGTGCTCAACATAGTATAAATTAACTCACTCACTCATGAAAAATAATTCAGATTTAAAGGCAATGCTTTTTATAATAAAAAGTCTTTTAACATTAAATAATATAAATATTATTGCAATAGGTGAGGTGAGGTGAGGTGAAATGGGGCGTCCAAGATTATTGCACTTATATAGCGACGTGCATGCATGTGTATGTGTGTGTGTGGCTGCTTGTACTAGTCCAGACTGATGCTGATTTATAGTGCTAGCTCACTGAGATACCATGCCACAGTTTAACAGGAATACCCCACTCAGACACAGTATACTGACTCCGAGCCGACCAGTCCTTGTTTTAGCCCCTTAATGCCGAGCGCCAGACAGGGTAACAACAAGTACCATCTTTTAACGTCTTTTGGTATGACGCGGCTGGGGATCGAACCCAGGACTTTCCGCTCTCCGGGCGGACGCTCTACCATTCGACCACAGAGGCTGTCTATTGCAATAGAAACACATACGCAGTATCATGTACATGTGTGCAAAATTACATCATTTAGATTGTCATGGAACTACTTTTACAAAATATGGTTCAATGTTTCAATGCAATAATAGAGTTTTGATCTCATTGACCAATTTGACAAATTTTACACATTTCAATAAGACTGTTTTGGAAAGTGAGTGACTGAGTTGTGTTTAACGTTGCTTTTAACAGTATTCCAGTCATATCACGGCGTGTCAGCTTAATGTGGGAGGAAAGCCCCAAGTGATGCAGGTCTCAGACGTTAACCACTTCGGTGAAACCCACGAGTACGGGTATGGTGCTGACAAACCTAGAAACATAATCGGGTGAACCGGGATTCGAACCCACAATCATAGGTTTCTGGCGTGCCCAAGGGACGCAACTCGACACAGCGAATCGCGGCGCCTTAGACGACTGGGCCACCCGTGCCCCCCTGTTTTGGAAAGGTAATTTGCACTCATTTCCATCATTCCTACGTTTGGTCTAGTCTAATGTTAGGGTGACGCACAGAACCATGTAACTAATATTCTATGATAATGAGGCCTTGTCTGTGAGTTTGTTATTATAGAATATTAATTACATGTGGGGGATGTAAATGTCCTTGACCATACTGTTGGCATTATTCCATATGTCAAGTCAAATGGGAGAGTCAGTTGGTTGGGTTTAACACTGTTTTGGACAGTACTTATCTATGGCTGGCTCGTGAAGATCCGGGGTAGAATAGGTCTGCATCAACAAAGTCAGCAAGCCTGACCACCCCATCTCATTAGTCACCTCTACGACAAGCATAGTCACCTTTTACGGCAAGTATGTGTTGCTGAAGACCTATGCTATCCCAGATCTTCACGGATCTCTCATGTGGGGGGGGGGAATTGATAAGGCCTGTCACTCTTTCCTTGTATGACCAGCTAGTGTGCCAACAAGCATGGTTCGACATAGATGAAATAGATATATATTCTATAAGGAATGCACTATTTATCTCCATGTGTCTGAATGAAGTACTGAATCATGAGGTAATTCTTCATGGCTTAAAGAGACATCAACCTTGTAATTAACTTCTCCAAATAAAATTATCTATCAATTATCATCGATCCATACACACACCATTCCAGCTAACATAAATCAGCTGTGAATGATATTGTGTCATAGTTCAATTTTCACTTTGATGTTGCACAGCAACTAACCACTGAGTGAATGATTCACCATTGGCTTTGTTCATTGTACAAGATTCAAACTCTCAGCCATGTGATCCTGGCATCTAAGGGAGGTAACTCAGTACAGTGACCATATGGCCTCCCACACTAAAAAACGATTTGTGCATCCTTGAAAGGAAATGCTGCAGATTTTCTGCAATGTGATAAGTATTAGGATTTCTGTCCATTAGGATTCTCCTTGCTACTGATCTACCACTTTGTTGAAACCTATTAGCATGGGTATTGCGCTTACAAACCTAGAAACATAATCAGGGCAAACCGGATTTCGAACCAACAATCATAGGTTCTGGCATTTCCAAGGAACTCAACTCTACATGGCGAATTGTGCTGCTGAGATAACTGGGCCACACAGAAAGAAAAAAAACTTACAGCAGATAATCAGCTCCGAATTTAGACTTGAACCCTTGATTCAAGGTTTCTTGTGTGCCTAAGGGATAGAACCTTGCCAAGTAAACTGCAGTGTCTTGGACATCTGGGTCACTGCATCCACCCATGGTGATATTTCACCCACAAGAAGATAGAATGAAGACATGACATATTGGTTCTAGAAAATATATTCCAGCTATATGATGGCAGTCTGTAAATAATCGAGTCTGGACCAGACAATCCAGTGATTGATATCTTGAGCATCGATCCACGCAATTGGGATCAATGACATGCATTAACCAAGTCAGCGAGTCTGACCACCCAATCCCGTTAGTCGCCTTTTACGACAAGCATAGTCACCTTTTACAGCAAGCATGGGTTGCTAAAGACCTACTCCACCCCGAAATCTTCACGGGTCCAAGAAGATTCTGGGTTTTGATTGATCTTCAGCAACCCATGAATCATGGCATGATTGTCATAAGAGGTGACCAACGGGATAGGTCGTTCAGCCTCACTGACTTGGTTGATGGATGTCATCGAATCCCAATTGGGTAGATTGATGCTAATGAGGTCTGGCACAGACTAGATCATTAACAAACTTGTGGTCAAAAAGGAGGGGTATTGAACGAGGGCGACGTTGAACAACAAACAAACCTTGCATATTTGAAAAACAAGGAGATTCCAATCAGGCAGTGTCAGCCTTTAGTAGTTGTTGGTCCTCACGGAGTACCACAGCGGCGATACAACAGATCAAATCATAAACCTAAATCACAGGAACGTTCGGAAAAAGTATGGCCGTGCGATCTGCTAATTACGTAACGAAAACAAACAAACAAATATAGTTATGGCTATTGAAACTAAATTTTCTGTTCTTACCTCTTTAGTTTTCCCTGAGTTGCAGATTTTGGTTAGGAAACTGTCGAGATCTGTATTTCAGATTTCTACTACGCGGGGAATTTGTCAGAAACATGAGAGAAGCTGTTCTTCGACAGGTCACGATGGCTAAGCGAGCACGTGCAAAACGTGAAATTCCAAATGTCCGATCAAAACAGAGACGAAAATTGATTTTTCTTTGTTGATGTTTAAAGTTGGTAAAGAAATAATTGTCATGTTGGAATTAATGTTTGAAATGTCCTTTATTACGAAATTGAAAAGACGTCTACGTGTAATTTTTTTATCTGCAAAATGGATATACAATCGTAGCATACTGGATTTTCTTGACTCCTTGGGGGTCACAAGACATTGGAAGCACTCATAAAATGCTCCAATGTGCCAACTTGAACCACTTGTAGAACTGAAATAGTTGCAATGAAAACAGGCCTGATCGTCCAGCGTGAACAGATCACCGACAAAGGTTATGATGGATGAGTGAGTGAGAGATTGAGTAGGATGGTTTGTGATTGAGTAAGTTAATATTGTTTTACGCCGCTTTGACCAGTACGTGTATTTCAATTATAACACCGCTTGCCGGAAGACACTTATTTCATACATGTTTAACTGTTTGATTGTGTGTCTTAGTACCCCCAATGGCTTAGACCTCCGCTTGAAATTTTAGTCACTGTTTTGCCTGTTCCAGACTCGATTATTTACAAGCCGCCGCGATATTCACTCCACTCCACTCCACTCCACTCCACTCCACTCCACTCGGCTCCACTCACTCACTCACTCATCCTCATCTACCATATGAAGCTGATGTAATTATTGAAATGCATAAACTGTTCAAAGCGGAATAAAACCCAAATCACTCACTCACCCCACCACTTAACCTCACTCCCGTCATCGTAGTATTTCAAGCCTGCAAGTGGATTAAGTTGACATTTCAGAGGCATTTTACGAATGCTTCTAGTCTCCAGCTTTCAACAAGAGGGCACGAGTCTGTCTCACAGTACCTGAACAATATTATTTTCCCTTCCTCCCAGTCCTTTCTGTGAAGCCCTAGGTAAAGCAAGTCTATATTTTCCACAGGTTCTGAATTTCACATCTGACATGGGCTCCTTTTCAATTACAATTGAGTTGTTTGTTTCTCTCAAAATAATATATTTTCAGAAACTAAGCGTTTGTCTAAGCGGCGAGGTGAGGTGAAGTGGGGTTGAACGTCGCGTCCACGATTATTGCACTTATATAGCGACGTGCACGTGTGTGTGTGTGTGTGTGTGTGTGTGTGTGTGTGTCTGCTTGTACCAGTCCGGACTGATGCCGATTTATAGTGCTAGCACACTGATATGCCATGCCGCAGTTTAACATTTATACCCCACTCAGACACAGCTTACTGACTCCGAACCGACTAGTCATTATTTTAATAATAATTACTCCTTAATGCCGAGCGCCAGACATGGTATCAACAAGTACCACCTTTTAACATATTTTGGTATGACTCGACCGGGGATCGAACCCCGGACTTTCCGCTCCCCGGTAGGACGCTCTTTCACTAGACCACGGAGGCGGTCTCGTTACAATCAGATCTTTTATTCCGGTACGATACCTTCGACATATCATGACAGCATTTACAAAAAGAAAAGTTGTAACAGGCCAGGCCTGTCATACAGCTGGAATATTGAAAACCAAAATCATATAAGGAGAATGCTACGGAGGGTATCCTTGTGTTCTGTGGTGGTTTTCTTTTGCTGCTGTCGAAATTGCCGAATCCAGATGGAAAATATATTTATTAGTAAATGTTATATAACCGTTCTCGATGATCAACTGAAGATCAACATATACCATTGGTTGTAAAGTTTGTTTGTTTGTACGTTGTTTAACGCCGCACTCAGCAATATTCCAGCTATATGACGGCGGTCTGTAAATAAATGAGTTTGGACAAGACGATCCAGTGGTTGACATCATGAGCATTGATCCACGCAATTGGGATACGTTAACATGCATCAACCAAGTCAGCGAGCCTGACCACCCGATCCGTTAGTCGCCTTTTACGACAAGCATAGTCGCCTTTTACGATAAGCATGGGTTGCTGAAGACCTGCGTCCACTTGCACAAAGCGATCTTAGCGCTAAGATGATCGTAACTCCCATATTTTAACATAGGCTTACGATAGTCTTAGCGCTAAGATCGCTTTGTGCAAGTGGGCACTGTTCTACCCCGGATCTACACAGATCGAAAGGGCAAATTAGCGGTGAGAATGATATGAAGAGATAACACCAGGTGTTCTCGAAAAGGGTAAGCATGTTTAGGGTATGGGTTATGAAATAAAGACAAGTAGTTTCAGAAAGCTGATACGGGGCTCAAGAATCCACGCATCCATTATTTTGACGCGACCTTCTATTGGCGCAGACGGTTATAGTATCTGAGTAAAGGATCTGATTTTAAAGAGATTGTCATTAATCCACCAGATATGAAATAAGGATTGGAGTGAGTGAGTGAGTATGGTTTTACGCTGCTTTTAGCAATATTCCAGCAATATCACGGCGGGGGACACCAGAAATGGGCTTCACACATTGTACCCATGTTGGGAATCGAACCCGGGTCTTCAGCGTGACGAGCGAACGCTTTAACGACTGGGCTACCCGACCGCCCTATCAAGGATTGGAAAGGATGATGAGATGGTCCCCGGAAAAGCTTGGGGATTCACCTACATTCTTCCCACCCGGATGTGAGGAAAAAAAGGAGGGTATTCATCCATGCGTTGAAGTGATCATCATCCTGACCAACATATAGCAAGTACCTCAGTGTCACTGTGTGGGATGTCGCTAGGCTACATTCGCTACCCTAACTGATTCATATATATCTTCAGAAGGTACGTTTTAATCACAGGAATTTGTATCTTAACCTGATCAGCTACGCATTCCTAGAAGATTATCATATTTCATGTGCAGCTTGGAAATAGGTAATGCAAAGTCCTATATCTTTCATGCTCTGTAGATATATTTAACAATATGTTAGATTTTCATTTACGAACACAATGTCTAAATTGTATTGCATTATGTATAGTGCAATCATGCGCACAATGGAGTGAGAAAATCGAGTGTAACGCCACTTTTAACAATAACCCGGGATATCATGGCGGCGAGACACGACAAATGGGTTTTACATCTAAGAGGCAGGGATCTGATTTGAGTACATCAGTCCTTGAGCACGGGTCGCGATTATTCCACGTCAGCCATGCCATGCCGCCGTGGCCAATTTGTAATAAATTCTGTTGAAAATCTGTGGGGACATGGGTGTTATGAGTAATTGGAAAGAAAATTCGTGCATTTCTAATTTTGTCTGGAACTGTCTGACAATTCATTTTGGTATATGTGTTTTAAACATTCCCATTATGTTATAAATTGTTTTTATTTTTAACGAAAAACCCCTCAATTTATAAAATGTGTTAGAATACAATATCACAATAATGAAAGGGAAACCTGTGTCCTGAAGTGTCTACCGCGCTTATTCGACGGGTCCCAACCGAGTTAATATACTGACGTCCAAAAGAAACTTTACCAACTGAAAATATAAATTTCAGACAGTATCATTTTTTTTCGATGAAGTCTATCTAAAACACATAACCTAAATACAACAATAGTGTATGCAGAAAATGTTAATCGTCTGTTACATGTTTGCTAGATAACACGCGGAAAAGTGAAAAACACGTGCACCACGGACAACTGCAAATGCACGTGCGGGTAAGGGTATAAAACGATTGCAACGGCAAGTCAGACATCCACAGTGATAAAAAAAAACACAAAAGAAATACCACGACTCACAGTCGAACAACGTGAGGAGTGAGTATGGTTTTACGCCGCTTTTGGCAATATTCTAGCAATATCACGGCGGGGGACACCAGAAATTGGATTCACACATTGTACCCATGTCGGGAATAGAACCCGGGTCTTCAGCGTGAAGAGCGAACGCTTTAACCACTAGGCTTGCCGACCGCCTCTAACAACGTGAACGAGCCTTGGGTATGGTACGGATGGGAGCCATCCACGCCCATATTGCACGAACCTTCGGTTGCTCCCGTGTTGCCGTTACCAACTTGATGCAACGTTATAGAAAGACAGGGCGGAACGCTGACAGGCCAAGAACAGGCAGACCCAGGGTGACCACGCCCCATGATGACCGGTACTTGCGTACCTTGCACCTCCGAAATCGCTTCCTGACAGTGACGTTATCGGCGACAAATGCCTTAGGTCACAGGGTTAGTCGACAGACAGTGGCCAGGAGACTCAGGGCTCATGGAATCAGGGCTTTTAGACCATACAGAGGACAGCTATTGACAGCGCAACATCATCATCGACTGTACGACGTGACTGGCAGAGGGTTGTCTTCACTGACGAAAGTCGATTCTGTATGTTTAGGGCTGATAGAAGACAGCGTGTTTACCGCCGAAGGGATGAACGAACGGCGGCGTGTTGCGTGCAGGAGGTCGTACCATATGGTGGAGGGAGTGTCATGGTGTGGGGAGGGATATGTGGGCAGGAGAGGACACCGCTGGTCATCGTTGACGGAAACTTGATAGCTCAGCGTTACATTGATAACATTCTTCGTCCAGTTGTCCTACCATTTCTCCAACAGCAACTACGTGGTGTCATTTATCAGCATGACATCGCTAGAGCCCATACAGCCACAATTGTTACTAACCTCCTCGCAGCCAACAACGTCAACGTCCTGCCGTGGCCTGCACGCCCACCCGACATGTCCCCCCATAGAACACCTCTTGGACTTGATGGAACGTCGTGTTCGACAACGACCACACTCTCCAGCCAACCGGCAAGAACTGATCTTGGCCATCCAAGAAGAATGGCGTCAAATCCCACGTGACGTCATCAGACGACTGACTTTTTTTGACTGAGTTTCTGACTGAGTTTTTGCGTGTATTGAGGCATTTGGTGGTCACACACGCTACTAATTACTTGTTATTGAACGTGAGCGATTGTTTATGTACTCTGCCTATTGTCCATGATTCTGAAAGCTCGAGTTTTGTACCAAACCCAAACCATTCTCGGTCGCGATATGATTGTCATTTTCAGTGTTGATTATGTTGATATATTGATCTCCTCAATACACTTTACTTCATGCATGTATGTTTTGTTGTTTTTGAGCAAGAGTGATTTCAAACTCTGGTAAAGTTTCTTTTGGACGTCAGTTTATATTCGGTAAAAACGAGAGGAATTTTGACTCATACCATTTTGTTCCCGTGTTTTTTTCAGCTGAACAATTGACTTGCCTTTGCTTGTGTTTGTGACAGGTGCCACCTTTTCGCGTGCACTGGTATCATCACTATTTGATATCGATTCATAAACTCATGCTCATTATACAGTCGAATTTGTACAATCGCGTTTAGCAGAGATTTCTTGTGGTAATGTAAGAGGGCATTTTTATTTATTGACATTATGAGTGAGCGAGTATTGGGCTGCGCTGCTTTATTGCGATTTATCAACCATAAATAGATCCGGAGATTCAGCAACCCATGCATGCCGTAAAACGTTTTTTGTTTGTTTGTTGTTTAACGCCGCACTCGGAAATAGTCCAGCTATATGACGGCGATCTGTAAATCATCGAGCCTGGGACAGACAATCCAGTGATTGATATCATGAGCATCGATCCATGCAACTGGGATCGATGACGTGCATCAACCAAGTCTGCGAGTTCGACCACCGTTAGTCGCCTCTCACGACAAGCACAGTCGCCATTTCCGGCAAGCATGGGTTGCGGAAGAACTATTCTACCCCGGCTATTAATGGCCGAACGATCGCACCCTAAAGTGAGAGAGAGATATGACAATCGTTATTGGGAGAAAAGGTACAGATAATCGACGTCAAACTTGTGACAATATGCAGGAAATACCAAACTTAACCCCCCCTGTTCATAAATGGGACTCTTCCGACATTGGCGCGGTCTTATTATTTAAATACAGGTAAATATTTTTAAAGCGTGTACTTTTTACTAACATCCTTAAAGAGGCTGTACGTAATGTTGATATCTCATATACGAAATAAACGTTTCGCGGTCGTTGTTTATCATACAATAACACACTGCAGAGAAACTGGGCCCCTCATGGTTTATTCTCTCCGCAGTGTGTTATTGTACGATAAACAACGTTTATTTCTTAAATAAAAAAACAACAACTGATCCAATGCATTGTTTTGCAGCAAGAATTCCTTTGGATGAATATGGCATCGGTGTGGATGTTGGTTCTCTTCCTGACAGTAACCCTCATAGCGCTCTCAAGCAATGGTGCTCTGGCACAGCATCCTCTGAAAAGAATCGAAGGTACTAACCTTCATATAGCCTCACAAAGAAAGTATGCGAGGAATACCATAAAAGCGTGGACAAAGAACAGAGGGACCGGACCAAGGGAAGACGAGGGCCATGGACTCCCTTCTATGTTGGAGCTTACCAGGAACAGTATGAGAATATCACACGAGAAAAGAATGGAGGCCACTGACATATCAAACACACAAAACACAAGAAATGGATTCACTGATCGGCCGAAGCAGGGTAAGACTTCCAGTTCAACTTTTGGGGCTGATACTGGTCGCGTATTTATGACAGGTAGACAAGATGGCGACCATCGACAATCATCAAGACCAAAACCCAACAAGAGAACATCCAGGAAGAGCCCATTTCACCAATCATATGACGTGAAGACTTCTACTCCATTGAACACCACTGTCACATCGGATTTTGAGATAAGTGCTGAAACACATTTTTGCAATATGAGCCATAGAGGTCTGCGGTCATTTCCCCTTATTTCAAGATGCCATACCCTTGATCTAAGTCACAACAGTATCGGTCGTATTTCAAATGCCTCTTTCCCTGTGCCACACACTGAAATTCGTGTCCTGGTGTTGAGGAACAATATTATCAACAGTTTTGACGTCGGTGCTTTCGTGAATGCTTCCAACTTACAGACACTGGATCTTAGTTTCAACTACCTGTCATCATCTGAGTTCTTCCCAGAGTTTGTCTTCAGACCTTTAGGAAGTCTCCTAACCCTCTACCTACACGGCAACATGGGCACATCACCACCCAACAATGCCGAATATCCCGATAGAGCTTTATCACTGCTAAAGAGGCTGACGAACCTTACACTGGATGGATATGAAAACATCGCACTGGGGCCTGGTTTCAAATCACTAACATCCTTACAATACCTGGCCTTTGGGAAAGAGGGGAAATCATGTTTCACTACTGCTCTATATAATGACACGTTTCTGTACATTACAGGTCCTTTGATCGGTTTGAATATGTCATACTGCAACTTGCAAACAATTCAAAACGACTCATTCTCAGCGTTTACCAGGCTTTTGTATGCTGATTTTAACCACAACATTAATTTGAATATGAATATGGTATTTGGAGCCCTTTTTAAACATCAACTAGGTTATCTGGGATTAGGAAGCCTCAAGCAAATTGATACGCGTATAACGTTTACCAGTTCTCACCTTTTCCCCTGCATCCAGGATCTAGATTTATCCAACGACAGTATAGTTTACATCGAACCGACGTTTATAAGCAAAATCTTATCCCCTTGTCTGACAACATTGTCTCTTCGAAATAACGCTCTGAACAGTTCACAGAGCACAAAGGCTCTTCTAACAGCTCTTGGAAAAGTACCTCATCTTACATATCTGGATTTTTCGTCTCAGAGATCATCCAAACGGTACATCACGGATAAAGTCAAAAGTTTCAATTCCAACAAAAGTAGCATACATACAGAACAGACTTTTGTAATTCCAAATTCGTTATATTTTGCTAACTTCAGTCATTCCTACACCGGATCTTCTGGATTTGACGGAAGTTATAAAGTCGTCGGAGCCAAGGGATTGAGGATCCTGGATATATCCAACAACCCTTTCAACTGTAGAAGTCAAATTGAAGGACTGGAGTCCCTTCTTCACCTGAACATGTCTCAATCCAACTGCTACAGAATCAATATGAAACTTTTCAAAACGTTCACTAACCTGATAGAGCTGAGACTTGACAATTCACATCTGGATGTTGGTTTTCAGGATGTAAAGGATCACTCACTCTTCGCTCCTCTAAAAAGTCTAATATCCGTTTCCATGGCACAGAACAATTTGAAAAATCTTCCTGAAGACTTTTTCTCGTGTAACCAGCGTCTCTCTTCTATAAACCTGTCACAAAACAAGTTAACTACAATACCTATGGCATGGTTAAAGCTACCGACCCTTCGTGAACTGGACCTGTCCTACAACGACATCAAAGTTATTGGGCATCTAGTCAGGGAACAACTTGAAAGTTTGGCCATGAACGGGACCTTCAAACTACACCTTAAAGGCAATTTATTGTCATGTGGTTGCAATGACCTCGAATTTGTGAAATGGATAACATCAACGAAAGTGAGTCTTGATAATGAAGATGGTTATAATTGCAAAATGCCCAATGGCTCCATCATTAATACACGGTTACTTAACGACGTGCTGGGAGAACTGGAACTGACGTGCATGGGTCCAATGTTGATGATAATTGTCATCTGTATCACTGTTCCACTCATCGTTGGATTGCTTTTTGTGTCCCTTTGTTACAGAAATCGATGGAGTATGAAATACATTTGGCTCAAAATGAAAATGAAATGGGGTGTGTATGTCCCTCTTATTGAACCAACTGATGGTATAAGGTACGACTTGTTTGTTTGCTATAGTCATCATGAAACAGAATGGCTGATACTGACCCTTGTGGCGAAGCTTGAGACAGAGCTCGGTTTCAAACTTGCGTTCTATGATCGCGATTTCCTCCCGGGGAATTACATCAGGGAAGAGGTTGTTGAGAAACTGTATGCGAGTCGAGCATCTTTGTTCGTTATCACCGAAACCTACCTGGAGTCTTCATACTGTGAGTTCGAGTTTCAGATGGTGGCGCTGAGGTCCCTTGAAAAACTCAGTCATAAGATATTTGTCATCATCAAGGACAACATTCCAATACATAGACTTCCCTTCTTTCTCCAGAACATGTGGAACAGGGTCGTGTGTCTCCCATGGACTGACGATGAGACAGGACAAGCTGAACTTTGGCGAAAGCTGGACACAGCGCTTAGAAAGAATAGACCTACAATTTTAGAAGCGGAACCAGGAGGTGCCTCGACGGAGGAAGACCAGGACGTGGATTGTGGGGTTCTGCAGGAAACTGGACCTGCGGGGCTCTCGTCTCCTGTTATGGACCTGAATTCCATTAACAGTCAGCTGTGGCATGATGTAAGGGCGGAACAAGCTGAGAGACAAACTCTTTCGGTTGATAATCGGGAGTGGGTGAGTGAGTGAGTTAGGTTTTACGTTGGTTTAAGGGTAGGTGAGGTTGATGGGGTTAAACGTCGCGTTCAAGATTATTGCACATATATAGCGACATGCATGTGTGTGTGTGTGTGTGTGTGTGTGTGTGTGTGTGTGCTTGTACTATTACGGACTAATTCCTGTGTTTTGGTGCCAGCCAACTAATATACCACGCCACAGTTTTACAAGAATATCCCACCCAGACACAGTATTCTGACTCCGAGACGACCAGTGCTTGTATTATCACCTTAATACTGAGTCAAGCCAGGGTAACAATAAGGGGATTGAACCATCGACCTTCCGCACCCGCGGCAGACTCTCTATCAACTAGACCACGAAGGCGATTTTAGTATTATTACGTTGCGACACCAGTGATGCTTTTCACACATTTATCAACTTTTTACCAATCAAAGGTACAAGCGCCTGTAAAGAAACGTCGTTCTGAATACGGAAGCTGTTTATTTGTTTGTTGTTTAACGCCGCACTCAGCAATATTCCAGCTATAAGACGGCGGCCTGTCTATAATCGAGTCTCGACCAGACAATTCAGCCATCGACATCATGAACATCGATCCATGCAATTGGGAGAATATTTCAGGGATGTCAAAGCGCGTAAACTTATGGGTCGTAGCATTTACCACTTTGCTAAAGCCAGCGACCACGTATAATCGGTGCCAATGTGGGATTCGACCCCATGATCAATGGACCGAAGACTAGCGACTCCTGCATGGAAAAGGGACGCAAGTCTGAACTACTGTTAAAAGCAGCGTTAAACCAACTCACGCACTTCTTCGGGGGGCACGGCTGGTCCAGTCGTCTAAGGCGCTGAGAATCGCTGTGCAAAGTTGCGTCCTTTGGGCACGCCAGAAACCTATGATTGTGGGGTCGAATCCCGGTTCGCCCCGATTATGTTTCTAGGTTTGTCAGCACCATACCCGTGCTCGTGGGTTTCACCGAAGTGGTAAACGTCTGAGACCTGCATCACTTCGGACGATACTCCCACATTAAGTTGACACGCCGCGATATAACTGGAATACTGTTAAAAGCGCCGTTAGACCCAACTCACTCACGCGCTTCTTCGCGTGTTTCCA